>NC_056673.1:32917834-34167834 GCF_018350195.1 Panthera tigris | reverse complement strand
TTCCATATCTTAGCTATTGTGAATAATGCTGCAACGAACATGGGAGTGTGTATGTCTTTTCATTTTCTTCAGATTAATGCCCATAAGTGGAATTGATGAATCAAATGGTAGTTCTATTTTTAAATTATTTTATCTTATTTTTTAAAAGTGTATTTATTTAATTTGAAAGAGAAAGAGAGAGAGAGCTGAAGGGGCAGAGAGAGAGGGAGAGAGAGAGAATCCCAAGCAAGATCCCCACCATCAGGGCAGAACCTTATGTGGGTCTCAAACTCACAAACTGAGAGATCATGACCTGAGCCGAAATCAACAGTCGTGAAATCAAGAGACGCTGAACTGACTGAGCCACCCAGGTGCCCTGGTAGTTCTATCTTTTTAATGCAAAAAGTAATGTACATAGTTAAATCTTCTTCTCCTAACAGTCTACCTTGCTATCTGCCTATTCACCCATCCACCATAATGATGGCTGACATTTGAAGGTTTCCCATGGACTGGGAACTGTGCTGAATATTTCAGGGTTGATTCCTCACAGTAATGCTGAGCGGGAGATGTGACTATCACCTCTGTTTTTAAGATGAGAAAACGAGATATACAGACGGTAAGTGGCTTGCCCAAGGAAGTGGCACAGCCAACCAGGGACCCCTGCAGCCTGGCGCCGCGGCCCAAGCCCTGCTAGAAGCCAGGCTGTTTCTCTCTTTGTGGGTAGCATGGAGAGACACCTACGGCGGCTTCTCCCAGGTACTAATGCTGGTGATTTCTGAGCGGTGGATTTGGGGTGATTTGTGACTGTCTTCTTTAAAATCCTCAGTCGTGTTTTAACTTTTGAATAAAGTGCATGTATCATTTTTATAACAATGAAATAAGCTAAAAGAGCTAGTTGCAGATAATCTGCAAAGCATATGATTTGCAGGAGGCTAAACAGGAAGCAGGCTTTTTTTTTTTTTTTTTTTTTTTTTTTTGCCAGGCAAAGGAAAGGGCTTTGGGAGCCAGTGAGAAGAAGCAACATTGATCTTGGCCGTTGTCTTCTGGTGCTCTTTGGAGGCTGATTATCTGTTGGGTCCTCCCGAAGCCTACCAGGGACGCTCCACTGCCTTGAGCCCTTTCTGCCACAAGATGGCAATCACAGCACAATGAATGGACCAGCCTGCAGGCTCTTTGAGGGACACTGGAGCCTCCCCTGTGCACAGTGGGAGGAAGGGGCTTTTAGATAGGGACCAGGAAGCCGACATGCCCTGCCGACCCAAACCCTGGGCAGCCAGGCAGATGTGTCCAGACGCAGCAGCCGTGACTTCCCCTGAACAAGGCTGCATTATCCATTTTGCTTTCTGATGAAAGAGACATAGAGACAAAACAACATAGAGGTTTCTGGGCACGGAATGAGTGCTGGCGAGCTTGGAGAATGGGTTATTTGTAGTCTGTGGGGCTATTTATCTTGAGACTTCTGTAGATTCTTTTTTGCTCCATGGAAAGAAACTGGTGCCGGCCCTCCAGGTGCAGTGGCTACTGGGCGAGTCCCAGGACAGGAAGCTGGTAGCCTTCACCTGAGTCTTCCCGGGTGAGAGGCTGGGTGAAGCAGCTTCAGTTGAGCCTCAGCTTGGGGGCCAGTCCCCAGGGAGGAAGACTGCCAAGAACAAGACGGGGCCCCGGGCTCTGTGGTGAAACCGGTGGACATGCGCAGGTGACCAGGGATGGAAGCCTGGGGTGGAGGGGCCACTGCATTTCTACCGTCTGAGATGCCCAGGAGGGACTGGATTCAGGGTGGGAAGTGGGGTCAGGATCCCTGGATCAGTCCACAGTAGCTGCTGTAACAGATGTCACTTCAAATCTCAGCGGCTTACCACAAAAGGAGTTCATTTCCTCTTTGTGAAATGTTCAAAATGGGGGATCCTGACCGGCCAGGAGATAGCTCTTCTCCAAGTGGTGATTCAGGGACCTGGCCTCCTTCTAACTTGTGGCCCTGCCATTTTCAACACGTGACTTCCAAGGACTCTCAGAAGCAGGGGAAGGAGCATGAAACAGCATAGATGGGAGGGTTCACGGGCCAGGCCCAGCCTGACACATTTTTCCCACCTCTATTCCAGTGGCCAGAAATGAGTCTTTGCCCACACCTAACTACTAAGGAGCCTGGGAAATGTAGCCTAGTGTGTGCCCAGGAGGACGAAGTGGGTTTTGTGTATGACTAGCCGGTCTCTGCCCCGAGACTCATTGTTGAAACAGTCAGACCATAGAGTCTATCCCAAAGAAATCATCAGATTTGCACACCCAGATATTCAAGCATGAAAATGTTCATTGCTCTGTTATTATAAAAGTGAACATTCAGAATCGACTTCAATATTTAACAATAAGGGATCAAAGACCTTACTGTCTGTTCACGCAATGGAATTCTATGCCACCGCTAGAAATTGTGCTGTGGAAGGATGTGTTTTGGGCCCATGGTCATCAAGTGCTTTCTTCAGTAGTAATTCCAGGATGCCCAAGGCTCACGGGAATCAAGGATAAAATACGGTCAGGCATTATCTGTTAAACGTTCTACCACTCAGCGTCACATACAAAATATTTACCTTAAATGTAACTCTTTAAGAGAGTCTCTCTGCATTTTTAGGAACACAGTTCCTCAAAAGCAACGCGTACAATTGAATTATGCTGCAGACTTTGTCGGAGACTATTTCTCTTCTTATCTCCCTGGTTCAATGTCTGTCCCCCACCCTGAACCATAAGCCTCACAGGGCAGGGACTGTGTCAGGCTTGTTTACTGCTCTGCACACAGTGCAGGGCCGATAGTAGGCATGTGGCAAATATTTATTGACTAAGGTTGAACTGAGTGGGATGACGTCAAATGAAAAACAATTTGCGTGAAAAAAGCCGGAAAAAAAATCCCCCAAACATTCAGCCTGATGCCAGCTATGTGAAAAGAAGTTCATAGATGCGTAGAAAAAGATGGCAAGAGTCTATCTGTATACGCACATTGTGATTGTGTCCTGTTCTCTTATTTAGAATTTTCTCCATTTCCTATTTTTTTTTACAGTGAATCATTTGCATCATCATTCACATCTATCCTTTGCATAGTCAAGATTAAAAGAAACAGTTATTCTTAGCCAAGACTGCTGTAGGGACCAGAAATGCAACTCCAAGACTGTGCCTTGGAGAAGATGGCATAGGGCGAGGGACCCAGTACCTCCTGGCAGTGACGGGTGAGGTGTGGGCAGCTATTTAAGTCACTTACGCTTAGACCCTTGGTCCGGGTGCTGGGGCAGAGCCCAGCCTGGGTGTGAGGAGCTGAGGAACACGGAGGTAGGGGATGCCGTGAGGAGCTGACACTTTTGTCTCTCGGATATCCATCCTGAGACCTTCTTGACGTTCTCTCTGAAGTGTGAGCATGTCCCTCATCTGGGCTAAGAGTTGTGCTGGTTTAGTGTCTGATGAGAGACGTGGGGTAGGGGAGATGTCACCCCAGTCTGGGTAGTTGGTTCTGTATCTCTTCTGGGAGCTTCCCCACACTCTTAGGGTTGCTAGATAAAACGCAGGAGGCCCAGCTACACTTCAATTTCAAATAAACAATGAACCATATTTTAGTATAGACCTGGCCCAAATACTGCACCCTTCACATAACCCTACCAAGCTCAAGAGCCTTGTTTTGGTGATGTGGCCTGTTTTATAGGAAGCAAGGGAGTTGGAGGGTCTCCTATCATTGTGGGGACATGAAACCCAGTAAAATTAACTTCCTCCCTCTCCTTATGCACTTCTTTTCTCTCTTCCCAACCTATGCCTTCTTCCTACAGGACTGCCAGCAGGGATGTCTAAACCCAGGGTGTTGGGGCACCTGGGTGGTTTAGTCGGTTAAGCGTCCGACTTTGGCTCAGGTCATGATCTCACAGTTTGTGAGTTTGAGCCCTGCGTCGGGCTCTGTGCTGACAGTTTGGAGCCTGGAGCCTGCTTCGGGTTCTGAGTCTCCCTATCTCTCTGCTTCTCCCCTGTTCATGCTCTGTTTCTCTCTATCAAAAATAAATAAACATTAAAAAAATTTAAAAAAAAATAAAGTAAACCCAGGGTGTTAATTCAGAGTGTTTTCCCTGGAAAAGCCTTCCAGAGGCGAATCAGACCTTGCAGACCCTTCTGGGAGTCTTTTCAGGGCTCAACCCCTTTACCACCCTTCTTCTGGTGGACTCGGCTCCTTTCTGGGTTGCCATCTACCAGGTCTCTCTTCCCTGGGTCCTCGACGAGGTTGCGAGGCTCCCAGCTTCCCCCTGAACCTCCTTTCCCTGAAAGCAGCATGCTGCCTATTTATCTGAGGCGTTCTCAAGACTGCCCACGTTTTTAGGAGAAGAGACGTGGAGAAAAATGACAAGCATTTTCACTGTGATACATTTCTGAGGCATTTAAAAGCAGTTGCAAAAGCCGTCCTGTGGTGTGTTGGTACTGACTGGGGCATAGCCAGGGAGTGAGGGAAGTGGAGGGGGCGGATGGAGGCAAGGGAGACACCCCCAGGCTGAGAAGCCGGGAGTGGGAGGGGGTCGCAGGCTGGGTGAGAGACCTGCGCTTGGATCCGTGGCTATGGCGGGGAGATGTGATAGTCTTGCCAGCAAATGGAGCAAACAGGGGGTCAGAGCAGAACCTGGAAGGGAGGGTCTGACTTGACTCCAGCAGGTGCAACGTCTAAAAGGCCAGCTGTAAGTGCAGCCCCCGCCCCCCTCCCTCCCCCACCCACTGCAGGAGCCGCCAGGTCCTGGGTGTAATTGGGAGCAAGGCCTGCTTCTCCCAGGCCCCCCGTCTCGAACACTTGTCAAAAAAAACCCAAAGAATTCTTTTGTGTTGCTTGTTGGTTTTGAAAAGCAGATCTTCAGAGGAGGGTTGTGAATAAATCATCCACAAATATGGAGTTTTCCATTTTTCAAAAACATCAGGTCAAACCAAGTGAAATTGCCAGTAGCGTTGGACTTACAGAAACAGCCACTTAAATGCCATAATGATAAAACGATACACGTACACAGATACACACATGCACATCAACACGTACTGTCATGTACAGGGAGACTTACGATCCCGGGGGATGGCAAATGGGCTCAGAACGACCAGCCTGGCCACAGACAAGTGTCGTAGCTGACATTGTGACAGAGTATCTCCTGGCATTTTCCTCAGAATTGCAAATTGAATTGAACAAGTTTGCACAGTCTCCTCTGCTCACTCAGTGCCTTCTTCTGGAGAAACTTCTGGGGTCAAGTTCTCTTTGCTACAAAGCCTCTGACCCCTGGGGGTGTCCATGAGGGAGAAGGAAAACAGAGACAAGGCATCCCTGAGAATGTGGGCAAGATGTAGCAGCCCCATCCAGGCTGGTAAGGCAGGGTCAGGACCCATGCCAGTTAAAACAGCAGGAGGCACAAAGTTTCAATGAGACTGAGAGTAGAATGATCTGGAAATTCCAGAAACCTGGGCAAGAGGGTGTGTGGTCTATGTGCATTCATGTGGAAAGCAGTCTGTTGGGATGGGGTGATTTCTTCTTTAACTGTCCTACCCTAGCTCCTTCATTTGCAAGCTGTGTGACCTGAGGTAAGTTCCTCAGCCCCTCTGAGCCTCAGCTTTCTCATCTGTAAAATGGACACAGAGTAATTCCTACTTCACAGAGTGGCAGTGAACATCTGATGAAGAAAGGTAAATGGAAGCATGTTATAAGCTCTGAAAGCTGTGTGTAAATGTCACGTGCCATGAACAGTGAGGATTCCATCCGTGGAGGGTAGATAAGGGTAGGCAGAGGTAGTTTCTCTGAGGCTTTGAGAATCAGACTATCAGGGAGCCATCCCAGTAGCCTAAGGAGGAAGAATGGACTGCAGTTCTGGTGGGTGGGCAGGGAGGGAGCAGAGTTGCTAGGGAACAAGGCTCAGCCCTGCTGGGATGAAGGATGTGATACAGGGCACCAAATGTTCATGATCAGTTCAGTCTGTTCTGAGCTGCCAGCGTTGACTGAGGGCTCTCCCTGCCCTCCCAAGACTGTCATGTGGCTCCAGCCTGCTGTTCTCCCAGGTTTCTGGAAACACCGAGGCCCTGGGAGTATCCACCTTACAGACTGTTCTCTGATG
This sequence comes from Panthera tigris, assembly GCF_018350195.1. Classification (NCBI taxonomy): domain Eukaryota; kingdom Metazoa; phylum Chordata; class Mammalia; order Carnivora; family Felidae; genus Panthera; species Panthera tigris. Next base: position 34,161,766 of record NC_056673.1, on the reverse strand, counting down.
GCTTACGGTAGGCTGTGGTGTAGTGTTTCTCAAGCATCATTGACCCTAAACATTTTAGAAATCATAATGTAGTGATTTACTGCAATAGGAGTTTGAGCATAAGTGTTCAGTAGTCAATACTGAAATCTCGAATATGCATGTAAATTACAGGACAAAGTACCTCATACAACCTGTGATCTTCACTGGATGCGCCTGCTGTGAGCTTCTCTGGCACTCCCTACTTTACTTGCTGTAACACTTGTCCTCCTTCCAAGGAAAGAATCTTCAATAAGAGTGACGCAACACGGGGTGCCCGGGTGGCTCAGTCGCTTGAGTGTCCGACTCTTGATTCCTCCTTGGGTCACGATCTCGAGGTTCATGAATTGGAGCCCTGCATCAGGTTCTGTACTGACAGCATGGGGCCTGCCTGGGATGTTCCCTCTCCCTGTCTCTCTGCTTCTCCCCAACTCATACATGCACTCTTGCTCTCTCTCTCTCAAAATGAATAAATAAACATTAAAAAAAATTTTTAAAGTGATGGACACAACTCAAACTAGCAATCCAAAAAGAAGAGACTTTCTTGGCTCGATCACTGGAAACATCAGTGGGGTAGCTCATTTCAGGGCTCCAGGTCTCTCTCTCACTTTCTTGGACTGGTCATCTCCACTGATGGGCAAGATGGCCAACATCTAATGCTTGCATCCTTCTGCTTAGCAACGTCAGGGCAAAGACAGGGTCTTTCAGGAGGGCAATGGCAGAAGAGTTCCAGGGAGATCTGATTGGCTCATGTTCTGCCATGTGTCCATTCCTGAACCAATGATCCTGGTGGTCAGGAGCACGGGGTTACCCTGATTGACCTCTCGAAGGAGTAGGTGGGCAGAATCTGCCTCCTTTCTGTACCACAAGGGAATGCATTCCCTGCTGGGAAGGGGGGTTCTCCTGCTGGAAGAAAAGGAGGAGCGGGTGCCAGAGGACAAAGCACCGGCCCCCCTGCTATACTCTAATGTTACAGCTTGTTAACTGTCCACTGCAATCCCTCACCACAGCACCCTCTGCCCAGTGGCATGCAGTCAACACTTAATATGTATTTGTTGAATTAACGAATAAATGAACAAATGAATGAGATACTTCAGCCAGTTAGGTGGTAAATTCTGCATCTCTAACGGGACTTCCAGTTATCCGTAGGTATAGCATACTGTTTCCTTTTGTTTTGTTTTGTTTTTTTTTTTTGAGGGGAAATTTACATAACATAAACATTAACCCTCTATAAAGATGTACAATTCAGTGATATTTAGTACATTAATAACAGTGTTGTACAACCAGCACCTATATGAAGTTCTGAAACATTTTCATCACCCCAAAGAAAACCCCCTACCTATGAAAGCAGTCACTCCCATTAACCCCTCCCCTCCAGCCCCTGGCAACCACCAATCTGCTTTCTGTCTCTATGGATTTACCTGTTCTGTATATTTCATAAAGACATACTGTTTCTTAAGCATATTTATGGGGTATTTTTCTTATAGTTACCAAACTAATGGAAGAAAAGACATTCTTTTTTTAGAAATTAAAAAAAAATGTTTATTCATTTTTTGAGAGAGAGAGAAAGAGAGAGAGAGAGAGAGAGAGAGAGAGAGAGAGAGAGAGAGTGTGGGGGAGGGCAGAGAGAGAAGGAGACAGATTCTGAAGCAGGCTCCAGGCTCTGAGCTGTCAGCACAGAGCCTGATGCAGGGCTTGAACTCACGGACTGTGAGATCATGACCTGAGCTGAAGTTGGACGCTTAACCAACTGAGCCTCCCAGGTGCCCTGAAAAGACATTATTTCTAATATTTGGCTGCAAACAACACAGATAGATCAGCTCGAGCCAGCTTAACTGAGAAAGGGGGGCGGATTCCCAACCCACCCGAAGTCAAGCCCAGTCAGAGGGTCTGGTTGCCAGGGTGTAAAGACTTGCCAGAACTCCCTCTTTTGTTTCTGCTTCTTTCCACCCACCAGCTGCTCTCTCTCTGCTCAGATGGGTTTCCTCTGCTTTTTTAGAGAATGTGGCAGGAGATACCCTCTCCCCAAATGCCAGGTTAATATCGCTTCTGTTCTCACCATTCAGAGGCTCTGTGTCTACTTTCTAATTTCTGGGAGAGGGAATCGGGGTGCACCGTGGACCAGGGTCTCACCCCATCCTGCTCCCAGCCCTATCACCTGCTGAGGGTCTCGAAGGCAGGGCCATCCTACAAGCTGACGTAAGTGCTCTGTGGAGGGCAGAGGGTGGCATGGATCCCAGTCAGCAGGGAGCTGACCAGCAGCCACTCAAAGGCCAGGGCTCCTCGTCTGGAGACCCGCCTGTTGCTCTGAAGCCAAAGGGCTGCCCTGGCCTCCCAGAGCCTGGCTGTAATTGATTTTGCTTCAGAGGATTTCCTGACCCTTCTTGAGATAATAAAAAGGACGCACACGAAATTCTCCCAAACAAAATCAATTGCTTTCCTTTTCCCACCAGCATTCAGAGGCCGTCTCTTGGTTCGTCCGAGTGAGCTGGCTCCTGAAGCATGGAGCCCTGGGGCCCAGGGGAGGCAGGCTGCCTGGTCTGGGAGGTGTTTTTGCCGGGGCGAGACAGGTTTCAGGTGGTGGTCAGAGTCACGTGGGTCTGAGCTGTGCGCCCCTCCTCAACCTTTGCCCCATTTCTGCTTGGGTTTGGTTTTCTGCACCCTCTGGCGGAAGTCTCTGAAGCTGGCTGGCTTCCCAGTGCCAGAGGAGGAAGGGGTGTGCATCGGAGGCCCGGGCGTGGTGGGGACTCCAGCTACTCCGTTCATCAAAGGCACCTTGTGGGCAGCGGTCAGGAGGATAGCCTCAGCATCTTCGAGTGGGCAGCAAGCGTCCACGCAGCTCAGCAGCAAGAGTTCTCTGCTCCGAAGAGCAAGGACCAGATGCCCGGCAGCCTACCTGGAACCGTACTTCCAAAATCCAGATGACCTTCAGCCTCCAGGCTGGGCCAACTGCGTGCCTCTAGGGACTCTGCACGTCAAAGAAGGAGAATGAGCATGAGCTTTGGAGCCAGGCGAAACTATGGACTCTGGTTCTGCTTCTCACTCGTCGTGTAACTTGGACAACTCAGTCTCAGCTTCCTCATCTATAAAATGGGGCTACGAATGTATGTCTTTTGTTCTATCGACATAGGATCGTATAAGGCCCAGGGCTTAGCTTGGGGATACAAGGGAATTATGTTTATCCCAAAGAAACAAAAAGTGTTACTATATTATTGTAGTCCGTTAGGAACCACACCCGCTGCTTTGGCTTATCCTGTGTCTCTCTTTGTCCTAGCTCAGACCTTGAATTGCTGGTTGTCTCTGGGCAAGGAGCTTCAACTCTTTTGGCCTCAGTTTTCCCATCTGTAAAATGAGGTTGTGAGATAAGACCATTTCCTAGGTCCCTCCTGGCATGAAAGCCCAGGTGCAGGGGGTCCTCTGGGAGAGAGCATGGGCTCCCCAGAGCCTAAGCCTCCCAGATGGACCAGTCACAAGACTACTAGAAGCCAAGGGTACCTCCCTCTGAATCCAGCAGCCTGGAAAGACCCAAGCAGGACGGAAGTGTTTTGTCAGTGTGTGTGAAGGAAAGAGACTGCCTTGCCGTTTGATTTTCCACATTTCGTGCTCTGCTTATATAGCGTGAAGTTGCTGGTCCAGGAAGACTTGTGGATTATAAAGTGTTTTCCAATATCAAATGCCACTTGAATCTGATATCAAAGACGGCTTGTTCATACTGGCAGTTACTATGAGTATAGGAAATTATCCTTTTATAATGACTTTTCCATGCAATTTCAGAGTGGAAAATCCAATATTGCGGAAGAGCGTTGACCAGAGAGCCTAGAGTAGCAGTGTTGCCTTAGCATCGTCTTTTCTTTGGACATCTATGAACCTTTGTTTGCAATACGCAGGAGATGGGTTTGGGTGTTATGCAAGAGCCAATTCATTTACTCCATGCCTCATAAAGCTCAATCCATGGTAGTCTTGTGATGTGGTCAGTCATTTTTCCTGGGACCCTAGGCTGACATCAAGCCTCTTGGCGTAGACTGTGTGTGGTGATGTAGTCATGTGTGTGCTGTCTGACCGGAACTTCTAGGCGCTGAATGAGGAGGCCACCCCATGTAGGGGAGAGCACACCAGAGCTGGAGACAGAAACTTTGTTTTAGTTCCTGCACATCTCCTTTTGCCGTGTGATTTTGGGCTAGTGGCTTCGTCTCTCTGAGCTCCAGCTTCTCCGTCTGTAACACAGAGAGAGAGAGCCTTGTTATCCCTTCCCTCCCGTGGAAGGTGGTCAGGAGCAGGGCGTGAGGTAACTCTGGGCATCAAAATGCTCTGCAAAGTGTAAAGCTCTATACTTATACCTATTCTATGAGGTATTCTGTTTACTGCAATCACTGTTGCTAGTTGATTATTGTAGTTACTTGTCAGTGAGGATATACTGCCAATTTTTGGAATGAAAGCAAGGGTTCTGGGAGGATTTGGGAGGGGCACTTGGGGAAGGTTGTTACTCTGTTACATCATTTAATTTTTTTTAATGTTTATTTATTTTTGAGACAGAGAGAGAGCATGAGTGGAGGAGAGGTAGAGAGAGAGGGAGACACAGGATCCCAAGCAGGCTCCAGGCTCCGAGCTGTCAGCACACAGCCCGACGTGGGGCTCGAACTCACGGAGTGTGAGATCATGACCTGAGCCGAAGTCAGATGCCCAACCGACTGAGCCACCCAGGCGCCCCACTTTGTTACATCACTTATACATGGTCACCCAATGAGGAAGTGGTGGGGTCAGCCTTTGACCTTGCCTACACCCATGCAAACTCAAATTCCCCAGTGGTTTTTGAACTATGCTCTGTGGAACCTTCGATTGCTGTAGAGACTTCAGGGATTTCGTGAATATCCGATCATCACTGCTCTAGAAGCTGGGGATATATCTGGTATTGTTACTTAATGCCCCAGTGATGGTTCTTATACCAGCTGGCGGAATTTGAATCCACAGGCACCTCTGTGTCCTTGGTTACCCCCAGATATGAATGTCCTGGAATGTCCATAGACATCATGCTCAGGAAAAAGCCTCCAGACATCTCTGAATGCATAGGATTCCTCTCCTTCTCCCCTTCATGGGGTTTGGTGATCACAGGCTCAAACGATGCTGCTCTGAGTTCTTCAGGCAGGCAACGTCGGGAGACAGCAGAGCACTAGCTGGAAGCTTGTCCTTGCAAAGTGCAGGGGTAATGAACGTGGCCGGAGGAGGGAGTGGGGTAATTTGGACCTCATCACGTGGCAGCTTTGCCTCCTGAGAATACCTTGTGCTTTGGGAAATGACCCTTTAGGCTCACTGTAGCATTTTTCTTTGAATAAATGACAAACATCCATCATGTAATACATCCCTTGCAACATTTCAGCCTGTCACTAATGACCTTATTGGAAAGAACATTTGATTTAAGATTTAAACCTTTCGCGACAACCTCTCTTAGCTTGGATACATACATTGGAAATAAAATTAATATGGTTTTAGCCTGCGGTCAAGTAGTAAATCCGTGACTTTTCCAGAAAAGAATCAGCAATCTCCTCTCCCCACCTTCGATTCCTTAAAACAAATGTGCTTAAATCACCCCCCACCCCCTGGGTCCTGGAAATGGTTAGATGACTTCATCCATTTTTGACCAACTGATGGTATATTCTCTGAGGTGTCAAAAGAATTATTATCTTATTTTAGGAGTCAAGGTTGGAGCAGCTAGTGCCTGTTATTCTCTCGGATAGCTGTACATCAGACTCTAAACTGATGGTCTCTGTGGCTGAGGACATGATTTAAGTCTGGGGAAAAGACACTGAATATTGTAGTGGCATCTGATAGCTTCTGTTAAGCTGAGGAGATGCTGTTGCTTCTGATAGAACTTTTGCTTTAATATACATCCGTTTGCAACACCTTCGTGCAAATGTTTTAAATCTCCGATGGGAGAGAGGTGGCCCCGACCTTGGTATTCTTTGCTGAGGACATGCAAGTGTGTGCATTTGTTGTTTCCCAGCTAGGCCTGTGTAGGGGTGACAGGTATACCAGGTGGTGTTTGTCTGCCTTTGGGAAAGTACGGCCTCTTCTGGCTTCCTGCCAGCTCCTTGGGGAGGTCTCTGGCCCTGGAGGGCAGTGATGGTAAGGTACCTTCCCTGCGGAAGGTCCCTTGTTGACATGGGATTGAAATGGGGAGAGTGCCTGCACTTGTACCACGACGTTCTGGTTCTGTGCCAGGCACTGCTGCGGGTGCTACGCCTATACCAGTGGATGAGGCTGATGTGGTCCCCGAGCTCATGGTGGTGACGTCCAGCGGGGGAGGACAGATGAGTCAACAGGCAGTTGCTGGAAAGTTGATGAACTCAGAGAAGGAAGCATAGGGCCCTGTGGGAATATGTGGCAGGGGGAACTTAGCTAGTCTGGGGTGCCTGGAGGCCCTCCTGGAGGAGGTGACATTTATGCTGAGGCCTGTAGTCTGGATGCATGGAATGTAGGCTAAGAGGCAGAGCTGGCTTCTGCTCACATCACCTTGCAGAAACTGCCTCATGGCTCTTATTCCAGCCAACTGCTTTTCCCAGGGCTGTGGCCAGAAATGCCCCCCACCCCCAACCTTTCAAAGAAGTTTATAGACCTCACTTCCTCTTTTCTTAGGCGGAGATCCCTATCCCCCCACCCCAGGAGGCCCCCGTTTCTTCTTTGCACATGGATTGCTGGTGGGGTAGTGTCCCTGACTCTTCAGATTTTCCAGATGGACCTGAATCCTCTCTGCTGAGCCATTCTGATTAGTACCTCTGTCCCAGATGAAGAAAGCATACATCCCTGAGAGCTCAGACTTAACCGTCAGGTTATGGGACAAGAAGACTAACAGAAGGTCATCAGGGGCCTCACCGGGGAGGCTTTGGGACTGGCTGGGCCTAAGAGATGTGGCCAGGGTTGCATGGCCCCACAACAGCCAGCAGGGCACATATGCTTGGGCCATATGCAGGGCACATATGCTTCTTCAGGGCACATATGCTTGGGCCAGATGGTCCTTGGTTGTGAGGTTTTGCTGAGTTTGGGGTGCAGTGTTTCTTCTGTGTGGAGGAGAACAAATGGGGAGGGGGAGTTAAGATGGCGGAGAAGTAGGGCGACCGGGATTTCTCTCGCCACTCAAACACAGCTGTATTGAGGTCAGATCACTTGGGACACCCGGGAAATCAATCTGCAGAGTGGCAGAAGGATCTCCACAGGTGGAGGGAGACAGCTTGGCGGGATCGAGATGCGTGTGTGTGAATTGAGGGAGATAAGATGGCACAGGCACAGAGGGGAGGGGACACTTTCTGTGCAGACACAAAAGGGAGAGGAAGACAGAGGGGCCGTGAAATTGCAGTATTGAGTTAGCACAAGAGGAAGAACAAATGGGCCCAGCCTTTCAGAACTGATCACAAATGTTTATCCTGAGTCAGCCAAGGACCTCCTCTGCAGGCAGGCCATAGAAAACCCTCACTGCCCCGGGTAGGTGGGGGGGTGGGGGGTGGAGGGATCGGGGCAGTCTTCTCCACGACCTTTCCCCAAGGGGCTTATTGCCTACCCTTGCCTTCCATCCTGCTTGGGCTCTGTCCCTGCTCCTTGCTTCTATTGGTCTGGCTTTTCCCTGGATTTCCAGTCACGCTCAAGTCCTGGAATCTGACACCAGGCCCTTCCCATGGCCAGCCCTTCATGCTGAGCCTCCAACCCTGTCCTGAGCATGGGGTCTTTGCTCTGGGAAGCCTGCGACAAGCTCTTGGGGACCGGTCTCAGGCACGGGGTGCTGAGAGACCCCGAGTGGCAGAAGAACTCCGGGTGAAAGTGAGCACCTGCCCTGGAGACCCAGATGGCGGGGAGATGGGGACGTGGGGAGTGGGAGCAGGAGCTTGGCCACCAGAGGGCGCCGCTGCTGAGGAAGGGGCTGCGAGCCGAGGCTCAGGCCCAGGGAGGGAGGAGCCAGCGGGGAGCCAAGGGAACAACTTCTGACCCTCCAAGATGGGGCTCCTTCTTCCTCACCTGCTCCCCCTCTCAGCTCCAGCACACCCTCATTCGCTTACGGCTGAAGCAGGGGGCCTCCTTGCTGCGCCCTTCCTGGCCCCTCCCACATCCAGTCCATCCCTGGACTCTTCCCCAGAAGCTTCTGGAACCTGGTCACATCTCTTTACCCAGCTGCCTCTGGCTTGGCCCGCATCTCTGTCACCGTCACCTCTCCCCAGCCACCTGCCTGTGGCAGCCTCCTACAAGCCTCTGCCTCTCTGCTGCATTCTCCACTCCGCTCCCGGAGCGGTCTTGGCCAGGTGCAAACGTGCCCATGCCGAATGCTTTGGAAGCTTTTCTGCTCCTGTCACTGAGAATAAAATAGGAGATCCCCCCGCTTGGCCTAGGAGGCCCTTACAGTCTGGTTCTTGCTCATCTGTCCAGGCTTACCTCCCGGGGCCTCTCCAGCCACATTTTTCATTCCGCGTTTTTGTTTTTCTATCCCAAGAGGCCTCCTCAGTCTAAAGGAGAAGTCTTGGTTCTGCTGTCTTGTGCCAGCCCATCCTTTTCCTCCGTTGCATTTACCATAATTCACAATAATATTCTCATTGGAGTGATGATTGTCTTGTCTCACCTACTTCTGTACACTTGGGACTAAAAAGACCAGGGGTGTTTTATTCAATAGCCCTGAACAGAACCTGGCACACAGTAGACCCTGATGTTTATAGAACGACAGACTGACTTAAGGAATGCCACTCGGCTCCACCATTCCCTACAGTAGGCACTAGCCACTCGTGGTTATTTACGTTGAATTTTTTTTAATGTCTTATTTATTTTTGAGACAGAGAGAGACAGAGCATGAGCAGGGGAGGGGTAGAGAGAGAGGGAGACACAGAATCCAAAGCGGGCTCCAGGCTCTGAGCTGTCAGCGCAGAGCCTGATGCAGGGCTTGAACTCACGAACTGTGAGATCATGACCTGAGCCGAAGCCGGACGCCCAACCGACTGAGCCACCCAGGTGCCCCGGTTATTTACATTTAAATGATTAAAGTTAAATAAGATAAAAAGATGGAGTTCCTCACACCCATCGACCACATTTCAAGTGCTCTTCAGACACTTGTGACTAATGGCTACTGCCTTGGGCAGGTGCAGAATCTTTCCACCTGCAGAAGGTTCTTCGGGCCATGCCGAGAGCCAGTAGGATCCTCGGTCCATTCACACGGGTGGCTAAGAAATGTACTTTCAGGGGGTGCCTGAGTGGCTTAGTTGGTTAAGCATCTGACTTTGGCTCAGGTCATGATCTCACAGTTTGTGGGTTCGAGCCCCGTGTCGGACTCTGTGCTGACAGCTCAGAGCCTGGAGCCTGCTTCGGATTCTGCCTCTCCCTCTCTCTCTGCCCCTCCCCCATTCGCGCGCTCTCTCTCAAAAATAAACATTGAAAACAATAATAAAAAAAAAAGAAATGTAGTTTCACATTTGTGTGGCCGAAGTTAATTTTTAGCTCAAGCCCCTCTTCTGCTGGGTAAAGGACACCTTAGGTTCTGTTTGGGGTTCCTCTCCCTTTTCCCGTGATGCTAGGCGTCTCATGTAATGTCAGAGTTTCAGGTGGGGACTCGGTGCTGTCCATGCTGTCATTCTCGGGGAGTCCTCCTCTCATCTGGGTCCCCTCCCCATGAGAACAAATAGTGCTGAAAGTCTTGCAATGAAAAAGAAAAACACCAGCCTCCATCTCCCACTCCTTGACTTCTTCTCCTCCCCCAGAGGCATCCTTTTCCATTTGTAAAAAGCTCTTTTTCCAGGATCATATATAATATGTGTTCATGGCTCTCTCTTGATTTGTCCACTTTAGACATTTTTTGTTTAATTCCTATTATAGTAGTTGAGAGGTTTTTTGTTTGTTTTTTGTTTTTTGTTTTGTTTTTATTTTTCTTTTGCTTTTGTTTGTCTCCTTCAACTTTCCCATTCTTTCAATTTTCTTGTGTTAGAGTTTTTTGTTTTTTGTGTTTTGACAGTCCAAGGTGTTCTTACACTGTTATTGTTCACTATTGAATGCACTATGAACCTATGTCCTTTTTTGAACAGCTCTTTTGAAAAGTTAATAATTGTGGCATTTTATTTGTTTTCTTGTTTTCTTTCCATTCCTGGCAAAACCTACTTACAGCCTCTAATAATTCACAGCCTCTAATAATTCGTACTAGTTTTTTAGTACGAATTTGCATATAAACCTTTATCCTCTCCCCTGCCCCCCACCCCCACCCCCCCCAGAGAAGAAAAGAGACTCTTAAGAGTCCTCTGTGCTGCTGTTCCACCCTGTCCTGGCCCACTGGATGGCCATCCTCCTGGGGTTCCCTTTACTTCTCACTTGTGCTGGGAACTCTGTTTCCTCAACCCCATGGCTCTGTTTGTCATGATTTAGTCCTTCACCTTGGCCAAGTACAGCTTCCGGTAGTTGTTGAGACAGGGGTACACGGAGGTAAACTTTTGGAGTCTATGAAGGTCGAAAAGTATCTTTGTCCTAGCCTCACACTTGATTGATAGTTTTGCTGGGGCAAGAATTTTAGGCTGAAAATAACTTTAAGTCAGAATGTTAAGGTGTTGCTTCATTATTTTCTAGCTTCCAGCATTGCTGTGAGAAACCCCAGACTAGCGCATGGGGGTAGTGGTCTTTTATAACCTAATCTTGGAAGTGACTTACCCTTGCTTCTGCCGTGTTCTACTGACCACACAACTGAACCTGGTCCAGCGTGGGAGGACATAGTGCAAATGTGTGGGGAGCAGTGGATGGGGATCATTGGGGGCCATCTTAGATCGTGGCTATTATAAGGTCTATGTGTTCTTTATACAGATTTTCAAGAAATGTGTCATTTCTGGTACCCCATGTTCCAGGCTATCTTTTGCCTTTGCTTTGGGTCTGAGGTGATGAACTGGTGTGCTTCTCATGATCTCTTGCTCTGGCACTCAGCTTTGACCTTTCTCTGTCATGCCATTTTTCACTCCTTTATTCTTCTCTATTTCTATATGTCATGGTTTGATTTTACAGATAACTTGTAGCCTCATTAACATGGAGTTTCTGTTTCTATATCTTGCTTTCCTTATTATCTTGGGATGATTTTTGAGAAGGGAGGGCGGGGGATAGAAAGAGTTTTGCTCTACCAGTTTAAAGTCTGAAGGCTTTCCGGGAAATCCCCAGCAAGTCAGTGCAGCATGGTCCTTCTTCATGTGTCTTCTGTGCCCCAGATCCACTCAGGATTTATGAATTTTCAGTTCAAAAGCCAAGAATTGACTCCCTTGCTCTCTGTATTTTGCTATATGATCCTTTCCTGGAGATGGTTAGCATAAAATGAATGCTCAGATTTGTGAAGAGAAGAGGACCAAGGGTAAAAGAAATGTACAGAGTTGGGGCATCCTGGTCATTTGTCAAAATGTGTTATTCTGTTATAGGAGTTAAAGATTAGAAAAATTAAAGATCGGGAACACTGAAAGCTTCAGAGAGAAGTTGGGCACTTAGTCATGAGAGAGACTGTCAAATTTAAAGTGGACACCACAAGAAAACTCCAACTTGAATGTTAGAAACTATGAGAAGGAGAGCCTGGCAAGTTAATTATGGAACTCTAAGAAACCTTGACACGCCAGCGTTTGACGACTCAGGCAAAATCTAGCAAAGGCTAGCTATTCCACTCACTTTACAAATGGGGAAAACTGAGGTCAGGGAAGGGAAGGGACTTGACCAAGGTCGCTGAGTCACTTAAAAGCAGAGATGGAATCTGAACTTTGGTTTTAACTTTGGCGCTCTTTATTATTGTACCGTTAAGACTTTGACATTTTTATGACATCTCTCCTTTCTTTATAATTTGGGAATGCTTTTGACAATTATCTACCTCTTTATTTCTGAAGAGCAAGAACGTAATTTTTACTGATATCCACATGGCCTTTTCTCTGCCATCAGTCTTGATAATGGCAGTTGTGTGGAGGGAATAAATACAGAAGTTTGGGAAATGCGGTTTAAAGGCAAACAGTCATCCTTATGGCAGGACCTCTCAGAGCCTTTACCTCGTCAGTGTTTGTGGTAACTCTTTAAGGGATGAATGGCCAGTATATTAGTCTGCTTTGGCTGCCATAACCAAATACCACAGACCAGGTGGCTACACCAACAGAGATTTATTTTCTCACAGTATGTAGGCTGGAAGTCCAAGATCAAGTTGTTATCAGGGTTGGTTTCTTTCAAGGCCTTTCTCCTTGGCCTTCAGATGGTGACCTTCTTGCTGTGTCTGTCTTCACATGGTCTTTCCTCTGTGTGAGTAGCTCGGTGGTGTCTCTCTGCATATCCAAATGACTTCTTATAAGGACACCAGTCAGATTGGATTAGGGCCCATTGTAAAGGCTTCATTTTAACTGAGTCACCTCTTAAGAGCCCCGGTCTCTAAATGCAGTCACATCCTGAGGTACTGGAGGTTAGGGCCTCAAAATAAGCATTTTGGAGGAGACGGAATTCAGCCCCTCACCATCAGTGTTTCCCCATCATAGTGGGTGGCAGAATCCTTTGTGGTGTTGAGGAATTTGTGGTGAAGGAACATTCTTCAGGAAATGGTGCTCTTGGGAAACAAACAGGCCACAGCTGAGAAGATGCATGACCTGCACCAATGTCCAAAATTTGCTATGACTGGTCTCATGATGAAAGTCAGAAGCATATGATGGTGGATGTCTAGGGGAAGGGATAGAGCTGGCTAGAAACAACAGCTTTTTAAAAATTTTATTTATTTATTTAGTAAGAATATGGAGTAGTACATAGAAGGGAAGGCTGGAGGAGTGCCTGGGTGGCTCAGTCAGTTAAGTGTCCGGCTTTGGCTCAGGTCATGATCTCACAGTTCATGAGTTTGAGCCCTGCATCGGGCTCTGTGCTGATGGCTCAGAGCCTGGAGCCTGCTCTGGATTCTGTATCTCCCTCTCTTTTTGCCCCTCCCCTGCTTGTGCTCTTTCTCTCTCCTTTTCAAAAATAAATAATAAATAAAATAAATAAACATAAAAATAAAATAAACATTAAACAAAAATTAAAAAGAAAAAAAAAAGAGGGGCACCTGAATGGCTTAGTCAGTTAAGGCTCTGACTCTTGCTAAGGTCATGATCTCCCAGTTCGTGGGTTCGAGCCCCGTGTCAGGCTCTGTGCTGATAGCTCAGAGCCTGGACCCTGCTTTGATTCTGTGTCTCCCCTTCTCTCTGCCCCTCCCCGGCTTGTGCTCTGTCTGTCTATCTCTCTCAAAAGTAAACATTAAAAAAATATTAAAAAATTAAAATTAAAATTAAATCACGGTAAAATGTACAAAGCATAAAATTAAAAAAAAAAGAAAAAAGAGAAAGCTGGACACCAGGAACTGAGGCCCTATTTCTCTGTCTCTCTAGGCCTCTTGGTATCTCTCTGATCTCTACCTCTCTCTGCTTGGCTTATTTGGTTTCATTCTCTTTTTGTGCAGGTGACTTTCTCCATGACCCCCCAAACAAGAGAGTATTTCTTGTCAGATCCAACATAAAAAGATTCTCATGGCCCCAGCTTGGGTCTCATCATGGAAGGATATTTTGTTCTTTTATTGGCTGCAGGCTGGATATAATCCAGAAGCAGGGAATGAAAGAGTATGGGGCAAATAAAGGAAACACCCAGTGCAGAGAAGGTAGAAAGCACCTTATCATGTTGCAATGACACTAGAGGAAGGGCACAGTGATCCACTCCTGGGGTGTGCAGAGCTGTGGGGGAAGAGAAGTCTCTTTCGGCATGTATGTTGTGTGAGTCAGAGCTTTTTGTGTGTGTTCTTTAGGTGACGGTCAATCAGGAATAGCCATGAGAGGAGATACAGGAGAGAGAGGCTCAGGAAAACAGTATATTATGCTCATAGGTCACAGAAATAGGAGGCATGTCATGCAAGGCCAAATGAGAAGGCACTAGTCATAGTCAGGAGGTAGAAGGGCAGAAGCAAGCAGAAAGCCAAGGCCATGGCCTTTATTGGAGTTTCCATGGGAAAGGCAAGGCAGGACAGGATAAGCAGGTGAGGATTGGCTAGTTTAAAAATGTCGGTGGGCTCCAAGCTATAGAGGTAGTCCTTAGTTGCCAGGTACTGGGATGATTACAATAGAACCTTGCCTCCTGGGGTGTATGGGTCAGATAAGAGGGGGGATGGCTTTGGATGGGTTAGTTTGCATATCAAAGGTATGTTCCTGGCTGGTCCTTTGCTATCTCTAAGATTTGGCTAGTTTAGGCAAGAGGGTGGGCCCTGATAAGAGAAAATAAAGGCAATGAATTTCTGGGTAGCAGGTCAAAAACACTTTAGGTGCCAAAGAGTGGCTCTAGACAAAGGATTTGTGGCTAAGCTGTGGAGGGTCAACAGTTCCTCCCTCCCTTCCCTTCCTCCCTCCCTGCCTCCTTCCTTCCTTCCTTCCTTCCTTCCTTCCTTCCTTCCTTCCTTCCTCCCTCCCTCCTTCCTTCCTTCTTTACTCCTTCTCTCCCCCCTTCCCTCCCTCCCTCCTTCCCTTCTTCCTTCCTTCCTTCCTTCCTTCCTTCCTTCCTTCCTTCCTTCCATTTTCTCTTTTCTTGTCTTCCAAATCCTCATCATGCTCAATAGCTTCTAAATTAGACAATACCACTTTCCATCTTTCTTTGTATCCAAGGGTAGATGGCCTCCATCATTCATCCATTCAACAGTTTTCTGAGAGCTGATTACATCTTCGGCTGTGTAGGAGGTTTTGGGAATACAGTTCTGACCCTTGGGAACACGTGATCGAATCAGAGGGCAGATGAAGTCTAGTGGTCCTGTTCAGTGGGGTGTGATTTTGGACTTTCTCTTAGTCTCCATTGCCATTTTCAGACCATTTCTCATTCATCCTCATCGAAAAACCCTTTCTCCTTCAGGGTTATCTTCATCTGGCCAAAATGCCAATGAAACTTTAGAGAGGAACTGTCAGAGTGGCCAGACCTGGAAGGATGGTTGGTTCTTCCAGCTGACAAAGATTGGGGGGTGGCTAAAGAGGGGCCATTGAAACAGAACAAAGAGTAGGTCAAGTATATCATTAGAATTTTAGGCTGCTGGGCACAGCCCTATCTCCCTTGGTTTCTAGTGAGATTACCCTCCTGATGCCAGAAAAATGCCCTGTTGCCCATCTCCTGGGAGAATATCTTCGACTTGCAGCTTTTCTCAATCTACTTTGCAGAGTTGAATCTCCTAGTAACCCTTTTCTAGGAAATTTTGCCCTTCAAGGCAGCAGAGAAAGAAATCAATGAACTGCAGGGGTCCATTTAGCATTGAGACCAATTTAAAGTGGGAAAAGTACAAGGATAAATGTCTTTGTGCAATTTGGGGTTCTTTTTCACAGTTATGTTTGCGTAGATGGCTTGTGGCCAAAGATTTCCCTCCAGAAAAGATCGAGTCTTTTTAAAAATATTTTTTGATTGATCAATCCCAGAGGAAGTGTAATTGACATGAAGTTTGTAGGTTCACTCAGTAGTCTAACCCATTTATCAAAGCAGATCGTAAATTAAAAAAAAAAAACAAACACGGTTTGATATTTTCTGACTTGTATGCTGGTTGATCACCCATAATTTCAGGAACACTGATGCAGTATGCAAGAGAAGAAGCCTTTGATTAGATTTAAACGGACATCTTGAATAGAGTCTAAAATGGGAAAAGAAAGCAGAACTGCCCTTTGATTCTACAAAAATAAAACCAATTTGCCTTGAAAAAACTTATCTCATTTTCTTTCTCTTTTTATGTTCGCAAGTTAAATAGGATTAAATCCCAATCAGCCATTCATTCTACACTTGCCAAATATGTAGACTTAGACCTGGCGGAGCGTCAGATCTCCTCATGGCCAAGTTGAGTGTCAGGTGCTTTGATTTACAGGGAACTTTAGGAGCTGCTTGTGGCATCATCTTTTCCTACTCAGAAAATGTGTCTTTTTTCCACCCCTCATAATTTAGAACTCCGTCTCTCACATCTGTAGACAGCATATCACTTTTGAGAATGCAGAACATGACCAAAGACATTAGAATGCATAATGTGAGGCACTGTAAAAGGAATACATAAATTCAAAGTATCTAAAATCAGTGGCTACTCACCACGTTCTAATGGTCTGTATTTTGATAATCATTTTAACTTCTATTACAATTTTGAGACCCCATAGAATGAGCATTTCATTTTTTTTTCTAAATGGAGAAGAATGTTTTGAAAACGAAGCGTCTGCTTTTGTGGTGGCCAAACTCCAGTGATAAGTAAAGTCCTTTCCTAACTTGGTCACCTGCGGACTGAGATGTCACAGTAGATAAGCTGTTTGAGAGGAAATGAAATTTCATCAGCCACTCTGCGCCTCCAGAGCACGGTCAGATGGTCTTTATTGGATGGAAATAAAAATGGCTCTATCTTTTTTTTTTTTTTTTTTTTTTGGCATGAGAATTTTGGCTAAAATAAGACCAGGAGGACCTCTATGCTGAGGACGTGGTAAAGGAAACACAGGGATAAATGTACATACATAGCTGGTTCACTGTACCCAGAACTTGTTCTCTGTATTCATAACCTGTGACTGCCCTAAAGGGACAGATTGAAATTCAAAGCATACAGATCCTTGGCTGTTTGATTTCAGACACAGAATTGGAAACGGCCTGATAAACATACACAGCACGCATCCCTCATTCCCTCTGTGTTCCATTACACTGTGCTCAGCAGAGGCAGGGCCCTGTCAGCTCTGGCCCAGAAGGGTCCCCCCCTTTCCTCCCTGATGGCAGGAGTCCGGCTGTTCCAATAGAGTCTCTTAAACTATCTCCGTTTCTCCAGTGTGTTTGAAACAGGTGAGGTCTGGATGGAAGCAAGCTCATATTTATTTCACTACCTTTCCATGGGCTGGGCGAAGCAGGGGAGGCTTATTCACACAGGGATATCCCGCCTCCCTTTTGGGAGAAGAGTCATGTGGTCATGAGACTCACAAGACCTTAGTGATAAGTGACACCATTGGTACTCTTACGACACACTGACTCCATCCCCCATGATTCAAGGGTGTGGCTAAGGTCTTTCATTGATCAGATTCTTTCTTTTTCTTTGCCTGCCTTTTAATTTTTGGCTTTCTGAGTTCAAGACTTACCTCCATATTTCCTTAAATGGGCAAATTTTGCATTAATCATTGAAAGCTCAGACATCAAGGCTTAGGTTACTTGTTTTGCTGGACAATGACTGTCTTAGGTCTAAGAGTATAATTTTTTTTAACGTTTATTTATTTTTGAAAGAGAGAAAGAGAGAGAGAGAGAGAGGCAGAATGTGAGCAGGGGAGGGGCAGAGAGAGAGGGAGACAGAATCCGAAGCAGGTTCCAGGCTCTGAGCTGTCAACACAGAGCCCGACGAGGGGCTCAAACTCATGAGCTGTGAGATCATGACCTGAGCGGAAGTCAGACGCTCAACTGACTGAGCCACCCAGGCACCTCAGGTCTAAGAGTATAGAAAGATGTTCCTAAAGTTCTGCGATCAGGCACGCTCATCCATGTTTTGAGCTTAATGGACCCTTGGAAGAAATGGACAACTTTGCTTTTAGGGACAGAGCAGCCAGCAGCTTTAGATTCTGGGCCCTGTTGGTGTCTTTCCTACACCAGGTAAGGGAAAGGAAGTGGAGATTGTGATGAACAATTCATGGAGTTCTCATTCTTAATGTCAAGGCAGTTTATTATTAATGATTCTCAGGTGTTCCAAGCACTAATGAAACTAATGATTACATTTGAATATTAGCAGAATTATGTGTCCCTTTTAGAGATGGGTGGTTGTCAGGTACATATGCTTTACAGTGAGTGTCCAGCCCAGACTGCCTTTTTGGAAACTGCTCTCTCCCCTTCTAAGAGCCTGTGATCTTGGCCCCTTAACCACACAGCTGATTGAATCTCTAGTGTACTCCTAACTTATGGAGATTATTAGGGACTGAGTGTGTCCCTACCAAAATTTGTGTTGGCTGTCTACCTCCCAGGTACCAGGAGGTAGATCCTTTGGGAGGTAATTGGGGTTAGATGAGGTCCTGAAGTGAAGGCTTCATGAATGGGATTCATGCCCATATAAGGGTTACAAAAGAGCTTGCTTCCTTCCTCCCTGCCATATGAGGATACAATAAGTAGTTGGCCCTCTGCAACCCAGAAAAGGGTTCTCACCACAGTCCAACCAGGCTGGCACCCATCATGGACTTCCAGCCTCCAGAGCTGTAAGAAAGAAATTTCTGTTGTGATAAGCCACCCAGGCTATCGTACTTTGCTACTGCAGCCTGAACTAAGACAGGGATCTATGATGCATTGGGCCAGTCCATTATTTCTATTGGTAAGTTGAACAAAGGGCTGTAGAGACTGGCTGGATGAGACACTAGGCAAAGGAAAACCACACGGTGTTGGGGCCAGAGTCGGTGCCAAGGCCAGCCAGACCCATGGGCAAGCTAGAGAGACTCTAGAGCTGGTCTTTGGGGAGCATGAACAGAGGGAAGTAGAGCTGCAAGAGCACGTGGCCCAGAGGGAGGGTTGTGGGGAGTGCCCTCCGTTTCCCATGGCCCAGTTTCCTGTCCCTGGATGCTCCCTGCTTATTGTTGTCCTGCAGTGACCCCATCTAGTTTGAGTGTTTCTCTTCCTTGCAAGCAAATAGCTCCTGACCAGAAGAATGGCTTCTGATGGCCAGAGGTGACTCATCACAGGGCCAGGAATAGTCAGTCTCAGTAAGAGGATATGCAGCTTCCAAATGGGCCATAAAAGTCTGCATTGGTGCTGAAGTGCACCATTTACCCCATGCAGTCAGGGTAGGGCATGCCAGGTGACCATCCCTCTGGGCACAGGTGTCATATGTGAGGAGTGGGGAAGAGATGGAAAGTTACCATGGGCCTTTCGGATACCAGAAACTGTGTTAGGTGCTTTGCACATGTCTTCTTTTGTCCTTTATGGTTATGGTAGGTTGAATAATGGTTCCCCCCCCCCCCGCCCCCACCACTGTGTGTGTACATCCTAATCCTCAGAGTCTATACAATTTTATATGGTAAAAGGGACCTTGCAGATGTGATTAAGAATCATGAGATTCTTTTTTTTTTTTTTTTAACGTTTATTTCTTATTAAGAGACAGAGCATGAACAGGGAATGGGCGGAGAGAGAGGGAGACACAGAATCGGAAGAGTCTCTAGGCTCTGAGCCGTCAGCACAGAGCCCGACAAGGGGCTCGAGCTCACAAACCGCAAGATCATGACCCGAGCTGAGGTCGCACACTTAACCGACTGAGCCACCCAGGCGCCCCAAGAATCGTGAGATTCTTAACCACACTGTCCAGGTGGGCCCAATGTAACCACAAGGGTTTTTATTTTTTTAATTTTTAAAAGTATTTATTTTTGCGCGTGTGAGAGAGACACAGCATGAGCAGGGGAGGGGCAGAGACAGAGGGAGACACAGAATCTGAAGCAGGCTCCAGGCTCTGAGCTGTCAGCACAGAGCCCGAGACGGGGCTCGAACTCACAAACCAGGAGATCACGACCTGAACTGAATTCGGATGCTTAACCGACTGAGCCTCCCAGGTGCCCCACCACCAGGGTTTTTATAAGAGGGAGACAGTCAAGTCAGAGGCAGAAAAGGCAATGTGAGGAATCAGAGGTTGGAGTGATGTGCTTTCAAGATTGAGGCAGGGGCCACAAGCCAAGAAATATAAGCAGCCACTAAAAGCTGAAAAAAGCAAGGAACTGGGTCCTCCCCTCAGAACCTCCAGAAGGAACCAGTCCTGCTGACCAACTTGACTTTGATTTTTTTATCAAGTTGTAAATTTTAATTCCAGTATAGTTAACATGCGGTGTTATATCAGTTTCAGGTGCCCAATATAGTGACTCAGCAAATGTATACATTACTCAGTGCTTATCACGGTAAGTGTAGTCTTTAAGCCCCAACACCCCATCACCTAGTTCACCCATCCCTTCATTCACCTCCCCTCTGGTAACCATCAGTTTGTTCTCTGTAGTTAAGAGTCTGTTTCTTGGCTCGTCTCTCTCTCTCTCTCTCTCTTTTTTTCCTTTGCTCACTTGTTTTGTTTCTTAAAGTCCACATATGAGTGAAATCATATGGTATTTGTCTTTCTCTGAGTGACTTATTTCACTTAACATAATACTCTCTAGCTCCATCCATCTTGCAAATGGCAAGATTTAATTCTTTTAGGTGGCTGAATAATGTTCCATTGTGTATATATACCACATCTTCTTTACCCATTCAGCTATTGATGGATACTTGGGCTGCTTCCATAATTTAGCTATTGCAAATAATACTGCAACAAACATTGGGGTGCATACATCACATTGAATTAATGTTTTTGTATTCTTTGGGTAAATACCCAGTACTGTGATTGTTAGATCACAGGCAGTTCTATTTTTAACTTTTTGACGAACTTTTATACTATTTTCCATAGTGGCTGCACCAGTTTGCATTCCCACCAACAGTGCAGGAGGATTCCTTTCTCTCCACATCCTCGCCAACCCCTGTTGTTTCTTGTGTTTTAGATATTACCCATTCTGACAGGTATGAGGTGATATCTCATTTGATTTGCAACTCCCTGATGATGCATGATGTTGGGCATCTTTTCATGTGTTTGTTGGCCATGTAGATGTCTTCTTTGGGGAAATGTCTGTTCATGTCTTCTGCCATTTTTTTAATTGGATTATTTGCTTTTTGGATGTTAAGTTGTATCAGTTCTTTATATATTTTGGATACTAACCCTTTTTTGGATAGGTCATTTGCAAATGTTGTCTCCCGTTTAGTAGGTTGCCTTTTAGTTTTATTGATTGTTTCCTTCATTGTGCAGAAGCTTTTTATTTTGATGTAGTCCCAATAGTTTATTTTTACTTTTATTTTCCTTGCCTCAAAAGATACCTCTAGAAAAATGTTACTACAGCCGATGTCAGAGAAGTTACTGCTTGTGCTCTCTTGTAGGATTTTTATGCTTCCAGGTCTCATATTTCAGTGTTTAATCCACCTTGGATTTAATCCACCTAGACCACCTTGACTTTAGCCTAGTGAATCAGAGTTCAGACTTCTGACCTCCAGAACTTTGAGAGAGTAAATCTGTGTTGTTTTAAGCCACTAAATTTGTGTCAGTTTGTTATAGAAGCAATTGGACACTAACACGACCATATTCTTACATTCCCCATTTCTACAAACAAGGAAGCTCAGTGTGCTTGAATAACTTTCCCAAGGACTCACAGCTAGTGAGAGATGGAACCAAGCTTTGGTTCCAACGCTGTCAGACTCAGAACCTGTGTTTCCTACCCTCTGATTTTGCTGCCTGAGGAGTCATCTTTCCGAAGTACACCTTCGAACACATCAAAAACTCAATCTGTGTGCAGCAGGTTAACGCAGGGCTACCTGGAGACAGAAAATAGGTGCGATGACCTCTCAATATCCTTCCTTTCAACATTTCCAGGAAGTGTATATTTGCCAACTGTGCAGAAGTGCATGTGATCCCCTGTGGCCCCACGGCTGGGCCCTCTCGGCTAGATCTGGCATCAGGGTCTCATAGGTGCCTGCTTCTTTGAGGATGCAGGAGAAGGTCTGATTTATTATGGTGCCTTCCCCAATTTCATGCCAAATGATTCAATTACGGTCACCCTCAGCACTCAGGAGAGGTTTCCTGCTGGCTTACAAAGATGAGACCTGGGTGGCCTGGAGCATGTTGGAAAATTTCACCTTATTATTTATTGGAGGGGAAGGTGGCATTTCTCCCACTTTAGAGTAGGTTAGTTAATCACCACGTATGGGAGAAGAGGAAGGAAAAAATCTCCGTTTCTAAAGCGAAGCCAGGTTTTAATGAGGAAATATGGCAGTGTTTTTACTTTATTTTCCCTGGCCACCCCATGCTTCTCAGCTCAGAGTTATTTCTGCTCTGCTGAAAGGGGTGAATGTTTATTGGCTTCTCACTAACATAAAAACAATGCTTTCCATTTATTAAGCACTTACTATGTGCCAGGCACGGAGCTGGGCAATTTACAAGTACCTTAACCTAAGCCTGCAAAGTAAGTATTACTATTGCTTATCTCATAAATTGGGAAGCCAAGGCTCAGATAAATGAAGGAATCTGCCCCAAACACCCAACAGGTCAGCTACGATTCAAACCTACTTTTTTCTAAGACTGGAATGTTCTTTACAGAAGTGATGGCATGTTTTTTCACCTGGGTATTTTAATGCTCGCTGCTTTGCATCCTGCGTGTCTCAGATATCCCTTCCTTCATGTAGTCTGACCCCTCAAGGCTAGGTCCTCCTTGGTACTGGGTGCTTGTCTACTCAGTGCTATGTTTCATGCTGTATTGTGATCGTCTGCTCATTATCTGTGTCCCCACTCTCCCATAGACCCTTGAGGGCAAAGCCTTTGTCTTTTTCACCATTGCATGCCATGTGCCCAGCACAGAGCCTGCACTCAATAATTGCTTGTTGACTGTATAAAGGAATGTATGCCACACTCACTTACCCAAATGCTGTCACGTGAACTTTAGATATTATTTGGGAAAGGCACCATAATTTGCAAAGTGCATTCAAATATTATCACTTTAAAAATGTATGGAACTCATAAAAGGTGATAGAAATGACTCATTATGATGAGTTTATTGGAACCACTTTTTGGCGTTCAGCTAAACCTTAGAAGACTTAGGGTAATTACCACATGCAAGACAATTCCCTGCTTTTTGATGACAGTTTATCAAATTGGTTTCCTTAGCACCAAGATTCCCTACAGACTGGTGTAAAAAGGCTATAAAAAACATTACCTTGTTCCCAGAGTATATTTGGACATTTGTTTTCAAGGCCACCTTTTGGATGTGTTCATCCCAGTCGCTCACTCCATTTCTGGCTCCAAAGGCATTCCTCTGGGCCCATGTGAAAGCAAGTGCATTAAAGGCAGGGCTCTGTCTTATTCCCTGCCATGTGCCCCCGGCACCTAGGATGTGCCTAGCTCATAGGAGTCTCTCAATTAATATTTATTGCCTAACTGATGGGCTTTTCCTATTTAATATAGTGAAGAGGTCAGAGAAGGGAAAAATGTCGCCTGCAGGAGGTGGGAACTTGTCAGGATCTCATTCCCTAATGTAGTGGATGCTGCTTACCTGGTTTGTCTACTATCCCAGCCCACCCAGCCAGGTGGAATCATCCACCTGCCATGCCCCATACTCCTTTATACCAAACAAGTCCTGAACGCCAGCGTGTTCTAGGGAATTACTCAAATCCTCTCTCATTGCTCCCTTTTGCCATGGACCTCTCCCTTTCATTTTGTCTCTTGGTGCCAAACTTCTGGACATGGCCGTAAGCTCTGGTCCTCAGCTTTATCCTGGCCCATGGTTTTTCATTGGAGTCAGAGTGCCTGAGTTTGAATTTAAGCTTGGCCTTCTGTCCAGCTGTGTGGCTTTGGGTAAATTCCTTCACCTCTCTGCTCTTCACTTTCCTCGTTAGTAAAATGAAGATAATAGGTGTGCCCCCTCAAAGGGCTGTTGAGAGGATGAGATGAGTTCATGTTTGTAAAGTGCTTAGACCAGCACCCAGCACACGGTATGCATCAAATCTCTGTTTGCGGTTATTATAATCCCTATTGATATTATTATAATAATGTCCTTCTTGAGCTCTCAATAGGCTGTCACAGAAAGGCAGACAGAGTGTCAGCGCAGGAGGGAACCCTCGCTAATATCCATGACATCTGCAGGGGTGTGGTGATGCGGACTGTTGCCAGAAGGAAATTCTTCCCCACAGCCAACCAAGAAGAACACACCGAGGGCAAAAGCTGTTTCCTTTGCTGCTTTATTGGATCATTTCTCAGTCCACACTGAACTCTTTGTTGCCTGGAAGGCTCTTCTGTCTCTGACTGTCCCCCTTCTTCTCTGCTTCCACTCTGGGATCCTCCTGGTCTCTTCAGGTTCTTGCTTCTCCCCACAGAGTCCCGACTCCATCCTGAAGGGCCTCATCACGGTCCCAACCTTGGTCCTTCAGGTTCTGCTGAGTCATCAGAGTGAAGCCTCCCGAAGACCAAAAACTTGTGCTTTGCATTATAGATGGCCTCTTACAGGAGAACCGGCGGCGGGTCGGGGGGGGGGGGGTGGTCATTTGTCCAAGCAAAGTGCCTCTTTTTCCGCCTTCCCAAGGACCTGCACTCAGGAAGGGGTTGGAGTGGGCAGAGGAGAATGAGGGCACAAGTAAGGCAGTCCCTTCCCATCTAACAGAGCACAGGAAGAGAGCTTTCCCGGGGGTGATTGTGGGGGTGCGGTTTTCAGGCTGGAGGGGGTGAATTGCGTGGGATCAAGCTGCACCCTGGAGTTTAATTTCAAGCCATGCAGCTGGAGCCTGACTCTGCTACTAAAAACCACCTGCTCTCATCACCATGCAGACCCTGATGAAAAGAGGCATTAATTTACAAGAAGGGCATGAAGTAGCAGACGTGTGTCAATATGCGACTTTTGACTCAGGAGAGGAAATAAATCTCATTTTGGAATTGATGTCATGATTGACTTTAGAGCATATAAACTTGTTATGTAATTGATCTCTGAGCAAAGTGAGAATGTGGCGAGCAGGTAGGGGTTGCTCGTCTGACATTTTGTTCGTGGCCTCTCTTCCCCATTTTGGCCTCTTTTCCTCTCTCCCGGGAAAGCTGGCCTGGACTAATGAGAACGGATCTGTTTTTCTTTTTCTTTTCTTTTCTTTTTTTTAAGTTTATTTATTTGTTTTGAGAGAAAGAGAGAGGGAGAGAGAGCACATGCACGCAAGTGGGGGAGGGGCAGAGAGAGAGAGGGAGAGAGAGAATCCCAGGTAGCCTCCACACTGTCAGTGCAGAGTCCAATATGGGGCTCGAACTCACAAACCATGAGATCATGCCCTGAGCCAAAGTCAGATGGTTAACTGACTGAGCCACCCAGGTGTCCCTATTTTTCTTTTTAAAGATATCCTGGGGAAAGGTATGCCAAACTAACTTTGACTCGTTAGTCTCCTGTTTGACCCATTGTTCCGGCCACCAACTTATGCTCTAGGTTGGCATCCTGCATGCTGTGTCCTGGGTCAGTTTCTATTAGTTTCAAATGGCTGAGGGGATGAACGGCGGTAGGTCTGAGTCCTTGAAAGGCTGTAGCAGTGGTTGTCTTGTGGTCTGTCCATCCCTAGACACATCCACCACCACTACCACCATCGTGCCCCTCCCTTCTGCTCACGGCCTCCCTTACTTCTGCCGTGATCCTTGCTCACGGCCTCCCTTACTTCTGCTGTGATCCTTCTCACCGCCCCCCCCCCCCCCCCCCCCGCCCATCTTCATTAGACCGGCGAGCGGCAACAGAATAGTTGGGTCCTGTGGATGGGAGCATGGTGTTAGCTGTGAGGAGAAGCAAGCCACTAAATTTTAGGAGTCTGAATATCTTGGCTTTGAAGCTTGGTCTGATTTATTTATGGGCTGGCCTCTGTCACCCAGAGTACAGCATTATATCAGCCAGCGTGCTGAAGGTGCCCCCAGTGGTTTATGGCTGTGATAATGGAGTTGTTACGGGCCCCAGTGAGCTGAAATTTATCAAGGCCCAGGTTCTTCCCTGTGTGGCTGGCTCTGAGATGTCCCTTAACCTCCTTTAACAACAATAACGGTAATCATAATAAATAACAATAGTGTAGAGGTAATCATCATGATGATGATTATAATTACAATAATAAAATATCTCAAGCCTACCGATGTATGCCTGGCACATACATTAACACTTATACATTATTTTATGCTCCTCGGACCGTCCTTAAAGTAGACATTATTCGATCACTAACTTACAGGTGAGGAAACTGATGCATGTTGAGGTTAAGCAGTGTCCCCAAGGCCACGGAGTTGGTAGGATTTGAGCTGGGAATTTGAATCCAGTGGTTTTTATTTTGTTATTTATTATTGTTTTTAAAACTTGTTATGGGTATTATTCAGAGTGCTTTATTTGTTCCCCAGACTGATAGCCTCTGTGGAGATAAACGAAGATTCCTGAAGTGAGAACAAATGCTACTTCTGGACAGCAGCAGAGTCTGCCCCCACGACCACTTGCATTTGGCACTGCTCCCTTGGAAGCCACAAGGGTTCCTAATCTGAACTTTGTGTGCTCTGATAGCAAGGAGAGTTGTGTGCTGGTTAAGGGACCAGAATCTTGTGGTTACAAAAAGAGGAATTCTCACGTCCCCCCCTCCCCCCCCCATGAAAAACAGGCATTCTGGCATTCTGATTTATAACTAGTTCGTTGTGAGTTTGGTTACTGGGAGTCTGTCCAGAGTGACGAGTTCATCAGCTCTTGGCCCTGCAAGCTGAGGGCCAGACCCAGAGATGTGGTGGTGAGGTTGAGGACCAATCTGGCCAGAGCTGGTCAGCTGCTTGCCTGCTGTGGTTTCCACTCCAGTATGGCCTTGGATCAGCCTAGAGAAGAGGTTGGCAAACTATGGTCCTGGGGCCAAGTCAGGCCCTTTGCTTGGTTTTGTAAGTAAAATTTATTGGCAAACAGCTATGTTCATTCATTTTCCTATTGTCTATGACTCAATAGCAGAGTTGAGCTTGAATGGCCCACAAAACTTACAATTTCTATTATTTGGTCCTCTGTAGAGAAGTTCACCAATTTGGGGTATAGAATGTCATTGCCTGCTTGGGTGGGAGGAATTTCAGAGTGGGCAATCACAGAGTCAGGAAAGTGAGGAAATCCCAAAAGGTTGAAGAGGAGAAGGGTTGGGAGAAAACACTGGCTTCCAGAGAAAGGAGGGAGGGGAGTCAAAGGAGAATATAGACCTTCAGCAGACCTGGCAATAGCCCCAAAAGACGAGCCAGGAAATATTAGGAAATCGATAAATCTGCTCCCTTTAATTCCTTTGTCTCTGCTGGGGATGCAAAGCTGTTTGCAGAGATTATGAGAAAATATGTGTTGAATGTCTGGCAAAAGGCCAAGTCTCGAGATGGTCCTTCTGAAAGCCTGGCTGGCGACAAGTCTCTCATCTACTATTTGTCTTCTCTGCCTCTGGGCTCTGACTTTAGGACCCTGAACTTGATGTTTCTTGGAAATCCATCATCCTCTATAGCCAACTGGTCCCCAAACCCTGTCTACTCTGACTCCTTAAATATATCTTCAGTCTGTCCCTTCCTTTCCATCTCCACTGCCATAATCCTAAGGCCTCATCATCTCTCACTAGGATTACTATAATTACATCTGCCTGCCTATTTATCCATCCACCCATCCATCCATCCATCCATCCATCCATCCAGTTGTACTGAGTGCCTGCTGTGTGGCATGTACTGAGCTAAGCCCTGGGATAGAATGCTGAGAACGATACAGTCCTTGTCTTCAAGGCCTCATAGCTAATGGTCTTTAATAACTGAATTTCTACTTCCAGACTTACCTCCACCCAGGTTTTTCTTCTTCCCTGTTTTCAGGGTGCTCTTTTGAAAGCACACATTTGATTCTGCTATTCTAGTTAAAACATCTTCATAATTTCCCAGTAATTTGCCTGTAGGACAAACTCCCCAGTCCTTAGTGAGGCTCCTTTGCAAATTGATCCCTATTTATCTTTTCAGGCTTTTCTCCCATAAATCTAAACTTTAGTCAATGATTTCCAATTATAGTTCAAGCCCAACAATGATGTTTAATACTGTGTTAATCAGGGTAAGTAATGCTGGGCTCTGCAGAGGTTAACAAATAAATGCTGAAATGTCAGTGCCTTAATGCAGTAAAACTTTATATACCACTTATATACAGCCCGATGTGCTGTTCCTGGTTGGGTGGCTTTCCTGGGCAGCTCTCCTCCAAGCAATGACTTGGGGATCAAGGTTTCCTCTATCTCTAAAAGTGTCTGCAAACTCAGCCCAGAGTCATCCAACCAATAGCAGAGGAGAGGATGAAAGTGCCTGGAGGGGTACTCATGAAGTGTTAAGAACCAGATCTTATACCACTTTCATAGGCTAGAGCTCAATCACGTGACCCCAGTTAACTGCAGGGGATCCTGGGCAATGTAGTTTAGCTGTGTGCCCAAGAGGATGAAGAAATGGATTTGATGACTGAATAGCATTGTCTCTATCATTTAAATCTTTGTGTCCTTGTCCCTGGTGTTTCTTCTGCCTAGACTCTCCTTCCCCTGCTGTTCTTGGCATGTGGACATCTCCTTATCCTTCCAGGCTTTGCCTCACATCAACACTCCTGGGAAGACGTTCCTGGCCCCACATGGGCCCTGGTCCATTTCTTTGCTTCCCCGGTGCTTTGTCTAATGTTAACACTGATCAGATTTTTCTATGTGCCAGACCCTGTTCTGAGCTCTTTACATGCATTAACCCTTATGACCCCCTCACACAAACTCTGTGAAGTAGGTACTATTATTCTCCCCAACTCAAAGATGAGGAAACTGAGGCTTAGGGGATATCACAGTTCATGGTTCTGATTCATTTTCCTGTCTGTCACTCCAGTGGAACCATGAAGAGGCAGGAGCCTGGTTTTATTCATCTTATTGCCTGAAAATGGTATGTCCTCAGCAGCTATTTATTGTACGAAGAAACATTACCACTCAATACATTAATATATATTGGTGAATTTATTTCATATGGACCCATGATGGGGTATGTTCAACAAACGATCATTCCCGGTTGGCTCAAGAACTGAGTCATCAGTCAGTGATGGATAGCTCATTCCTTTAGAAGGAGCACATGACCAGCTGGACACTCCAGTGGTGTTTGCAGATGCTGCAGCAGAAATTGGCTGCTGACACAGCACTTGCTTTGCAAGCTGTTCTCTCCTGGTTGTTGGGGGCTTTGCATGGTGATCTTCAAACAGCTGGGCTCCATTGTGATCCATCACGTGCCAGGCTCACTCGCATTTGCTCCTGACCCCAAAACTTGAGACAAATCAGGTGTCAGTTACATGCCTTTAATTCGACCTTTGGAAAAGCCTTGGTTCCATCATTTTATAAGGTAGCCAGCAGCACTTTTTGGCTCAAAGAACTAGCAGTGCAGTTAAATGGATCCAAATGAGCCGAGCCTGAATTATGTGCTAACCCTTGAGTGAGGTGTTGGTGATATGAAGATGAATAAGGTGTGTATGGTTCATGAATTGTAAGTGCTCACAGCCTGGGGCCGAAGGAGGAGATAGATGAGCAATAGTGCCTGTCTGAGAGGGTTGTTGTGCGGCCGCAGGTGGAGCCTTTGCACAGTACTGTACACATTAGTAAGTGCTCAGTGAGTATTAACTGTTATATTATTATGAATAGGTGATGAATGTTATCTTGGTGACATGTATGAAACACTTTTGGAGCCAAATATCCAGTTGTGCCTGGGGAGTTCTGGGAGGCATTCACGGAGGGAGTAAGATTGGAATATGGCTCCAATGGGTGAGTAGGAATGCTTTTAGGAGAAGACAATGGTAAGGGTGGGGACGGGCATTGGAGGCTGAGGAAACTAGGGGTATAGAACATATTTTCTTTTTCTCTGAGGACAGCAGGTAGGCTTTGGCAAAAAGTGTAGTGGGTACTATGGGAGAAAAGGAGGGGAAATGAGAAGTATGGTGTGGCAAGCAGAACATGGCTCCCCTGCTGTCAAATGCCTGCATCCTAATCTTTGGTACTTTGATTATGTCACCTCACATGGCGATGGGGAATTAAAATTGTCAATGGAATGAAGGTGGCTAATCAGCTGGTCTTAAAATGGGAGATTATCCTGTATTCCCTGGGTGGCCTTTGTATAATCACAAGTGTCCTTAAAAGTGGAGGCAGAAGAAGGAGTTAAAGTGATGCAGTGTGAGAAGGGTAAACAAAGGAGACATGAGCCAAAGAATGTGGTGGCCTCTGGAAGCTGTAAAAGGAAAGGAAATGGATATTCCTCTATAGTCTCCAGAAATGAACCACAGCCCTGCTCACATCTTGCTTTTCCTTCCATGACACCTGTGTCAGACTTTTAACCTTCAGAATTGAAAAATAATAAATTGCAGTGTATTTGGACCTCATCAAGATAAAAAGCTTCTGCACAGTGAAAGAAACAGTCAACAAAACTAAAAGGCAGCTTACAGAATGGGAGAAGAGATTTGCAAATGACATATCAAATAAAGGGTTAGTATCCAAAATCTATAAAGAACTTACCAAACTCAACACCCCAAAAACGAATAATCCAGTGAAGAAATAGGCAAAAGACATGAACAGACACTTTTCCAGAGAAGACATCCAGATGGCTAATGGTCACATGAAAACATGCTCCACATCACTCATCATCAGGGAAATACAAATCAAAACTCCAATGAGATATCACTTCACACCCATCAGAATTGCTAAAATTAACAACTCAGGCAACAACACATGTTGGCAAGGATGAGAAGAAAGGGGAGCACTTTTGCACTGCTGGTGGGAATGCAAACTGGTGTAGCCTCTCTGGAAAACAGTATGGAGTTTCCTCAAAAAATTGAAAATAGAACTACCTTATGACCCAGGAATTGCACTATTAGGTATTTATCCAAAGGATACAAAAATGCTGATTCAAAGGAGTACATGCACCCCATGTTTATAGCAGCACTACCAACAATAGCCAAGTTATGGAAAGAGCCCAAATGTCCATTGATGGATGAAGGGATGAAGAAGATGTTGTACATGTATACAATGCAATATTCCTCAGCAACCAAAAAAGAATGAAATCTTGCCATTGGTGACAACATGGGTGGAACGAGAGTGTATCATGCTAAGTGATAGAAGTCAGAAAAAGACAAATACCATATGATTTCACTAATATGTGGAATTTAAGAAACAAAACAGATGGCCACAGGGGAAGGGAAGGAAAAATAAGATAAAAACAGAGAGGGAGACAAACCATAAGAGACTCTTAAATACAGAGAACAAACTGAGGGTTGCTGGGGGAGGGTGGCAGGGGATGAGCTAAATGGGTAATGGGTACTAAGGAGGGCACTTGTTGGAATGAACACTGGTGTTGTACATCAGTGATGAATCACTAAATTCTACTCCTGAAACCATTATTACACTATATGTTAACCAACTTGGATTAAATACAATTAAAACAAAACAAAACAAGACAATAAATTTGAAGTGTTTAAGACACCAAGGTTGTGGTAATCTGTTACTGTCACAGTAGGACATTAATACAGATCAGGAAGACAGAATGAACGAGAGGAGTCTGAGAGGTGGGCCGGGCCAGGTTATGAAAGGCTTCCTAGGTTTCATTATCTTTCCCTGTAGGACAGAGATTCCAAACAAGTGTTTTGTCCCTTGACATGCTCTGAGGTCCAAAGATCAAATAACTTTGGGTATCATCACATACTCTAGCCCTCATCTGAAAATTCATCATGAACATTCATAATTTAAAGTACCCAAGAAGTTCTTAACCAAATATTTCCCAAATTTACTTGATCATCAACTTCCCTCTCTCTCTCTCTCTTTTTTTTTTTAACCTTAAGATCTGTTACCATCCCTGTTTTTTCACATAGGATCTGCTACTTTGGAAAATCCAGCTATAGATGATGAGAACATGTCAGAATTTTAATTTTAGTAAGTTAATTTGTTTGTTTGTTTTAGTTGAAAAGTAGTGTAACCTCGTTATGAAAAATAGAGGGGCACCTGGGTGGCTCAGCTGGTTAAGCACCGAGTTCAGCTCAGGTCATGATCTCTGGTTCATGAGTTCAAGCCCCACACTGGGCTCTGTGCTGACAGCTGAGAGCGTGGAGCCTGCTTCAGATTCTGTGTCTCCTTCTTTCTTTGCCGCAACCCTCCCCCCCCACCCCCGCCACTCTCGAAAGAAAGAAAGAAAGAAAGAAAGAAAGAAAGAAAGAAAGAAAGAAAGAAAAATAGAGACGCCTATTGTATAGCAGCAAGTTAAAGAATCATGACCTGGAACTGACCAGGGTTATGGCTGGTTAGCACAGATGCTGCAGGAATGAGATGAACATCACAGAATCACTTACTGAGGATGTCAAGACCCATGTTGCAGGTAAGCAAGGAGGGAGGGAAGGGTTTGTTCATCACTTTTGCCCCTCGGAGTAGGCGTTGCTCTCTAGGGAGTAAGGTCTTTATAAGAGAACTTAACAGAATTTAAAAATCATTTGGTGATGAGGGTACGGTCAGCGGATGGCATGGCAGCCCAGAGAGGGTGTGGGATGATTAAGGACTGCGCCCATTATGCATCTGTCTGCTCTGCTGAGGGGACCAGACAAAATCCTCTTTCTCAGTTGTAGTGCGGGTGGCATGAGCTTGGTGGATGGCATCTTGGATATTGAAATTTTGGAGCCAAACTGCTGCTAAAAGTATTGAGTCACAGCCTTTGTTTGTTTCCATGGGGTTGGCAAAAAGATCAAACCTGAGGTTGAGCAGCACCATCCTGTGGTTGAAGTAGGAGTGGGGGCTTGTGTATTAGTGCTTGACCAACTTGCTCTTGTGGATTCAGAGAGGTGTCAACTAAAAGGTCTTGCCTTGGGGCGCCTGCGTGGCTCAGTCAGTTGAGCTTCTGACTCTTGGTTTCTGCTCAGGTCATGATCTCAAGGTGGTGAGATCAAGCCCCATGTTGGGCCCCACGCTGAGTGCAGAGCTTACTTAAGACTCTCTCTCTGTCTCTCTCTGTCTCTGTCTCTCTCTCCCCTTCACCTTGTTGTGACTTATCTAACCATCAGCAATTTACAGTGCACCAATGAAAATACCTTCAGTGTATCTGTGTAACTACCTACATTGTACCAGTGCAACTGCCTACCATTGTAGGTAGTGTAACCGTCTACAGCGTCCCAGTGTAACTACCTTGAATGCACCAGCGTAACTATCTACAGTGCGCCAGTGGAACCAGCTAGAATGTACCAGTGTAACTACCTACATTGTACCTACGTGTGCCTACAGTGTGCCAGATTTTGTGTTTGCTTCTGGGGATTTTGGAGGATGAATAAGGCATAGGCATCCTGCAAAGACCTCAGAATCCAGGATACCTAGAAAATCTAGGAAATGGGGTAACAACTTGTCTGACAAAGCTCTGGTATTTGGAGGACAAGATGGGGGCATGTAACATAATGTGGGAGTGTTGGGGAAGGTTTCCTGGGAGAGATGATGCCTGAACTAGGTTTTGAAGGATGTGCAAGCAGTAGCCAGAAGCATATTGGCAGATGAGCATAAAGGGCATTATTATTTTTTATATTAAATATAATTTACTGTCAGATTGGTTTCCATACAACACCCAGTGCACATCCCAACAGGTGCCCTCCTCAATGCCCATCACCCACTTTCCCCTCCCTCCCACCCCCCCATCAACCCTCAGTTTGTTCTCAATATTTAAGTCTCTTATGGTTTGCCTCCCTCCCTCTCTGTAACTTTTTCACCCTTTCCCTCCCCCATGGTTCTCTGTTAAGTTTCTCAGGATCCACATATGAGTGAAAACATATGGTATCTGTCTTTCTCTGCCTGACTTATTTCACTTAGCATAATACTCTCCAGTTCCATCCACGTTTCTACAAATGGCCAGATTTCATTCTTTCTCATTACCAAGTTGTATTCCATTGTATATATAAACCACATCTTCTTTATCGATTTGTCAGTTGATGGACATTTAGGCTCTTTCCATAATGTGGCTATTGTTGAAAGTGCTACTATAAACATTGGGGTACAAGTGCCCCTATGCATCAGCACTCCTATATCCCTTGGATAAATTCCTAGCAATGCTATTGCTGGGTCACAGGGTAGATCTATTTTTAATTTTTTGAGGAACCTCCACACTGTTTTCCAGAGTGTCTGCACCAGTTTG
The DNA here is from genome assembly GCF_018350195.1 of Panthera tigris. Taxonomy (NCBI): domain Eukaryota; kingdom Metazoa; phylum Chordata; class Mammalia; order Carnivora; family Felidae; genus Panthera; species Panthera tigris. Next base: position 34,128,063 of record NC_056673.1, on the reverse strand, counting down.
CATTTCCACCAACAGTGCAAGAGGGTTCCTGTTTCTCCACATCCTCTCCAGCATCTATAGTCTCCTGATTTGTTCATTTTAGCCACTCTGACCGTGTGAGGTCATATCTCAGGGTGGTTTTGATTTGTATTTCCCTGATGAAGAGTGACACTGAGCGTCTTTTCATGTGTCTGTTGGCCATCTAGATGTCTTCTTTAGAAAAGTGTCTGTTCATGTCTTCTGCCCATTTCTTCACTGGATTATTTGTTTTTCGGGTGCGGAGTTTGGTGAGTTCTTTATTCTTCATAGATTTTGGATACTAGCCCTTAGCATAAAGGGCACTATGGGCACAGTTGAGAACAACAACGTTGAGAGGCAAGACAGTGAGTGGGAGACCAGAGGCTTGTCTACGTTGGTGGCAGGAAGTGTGATGTGGGAGAAGTGCAAAGTGAAGCTGGAGAGGTAAGAATCAGCTTATGAGGGGTCTGATTACTGTTCTAAGGAACTGGGGCTGCCCTTAGCCTGTGGTTAGTGTTTTTCAAAGTTTGATCCCCATGCCCTCTACATCAGAATCATGTCTTAGGTACTTGTTAAAAATTCAGGATCCACTGGATTAGAGCCTTTGGAGGAGGCATCAAGAAGTCTGTATTTTAGAGAAGCTCCCAGATGATTCTGGTGTATCACTTCAGGAGATAAGAGTCATTGAAGAGTTTCAAGTGGTGATGTTGTTGTTCCTGTGGTTTAGATCACTTGTTCTAGAGGGGAGTGTAGGGTGGATTAGATAAAAGCAAGGAGACTGGTTAGGAGTCTCTTGAGACTTGTCCAAGTTAAATAAAATACATTAGAAGGATGCATGTAGATGGTGAGAATCACCAACTAGCAGGATGCCTGTGGACACACATGTGCATGAAGGAGCAGAGGACGCCATCCTCACTTATAAAAGGGAAGAGGCTCAATGTTTATGGAAAAGGTTAGAGACTTCCCATGGGGAGAATGGGGCAAATCAGAATGAGCCTAATGCAGAAGTTCCCAAGTGGTGGGATCCAAGTTCTCTTCCTCCCCTGTCAAGCCCAGTCTCCTCTCAAGATGTATCTATTGTGAACAGTTTGGTGTCTAAACTTTCAGACCTTCTATGCATGTATGTATATATACTTCTATGCAAATATATAGTTTTATTTTTCACTTGAAAAATATTCTTTATGGTCAATGTAAGAGATTTTCTTTCCTTATTAAACAATTCCCCCAGTTTTATTGAGATATAATTGACATATGACATTGTATTAGCAGAAGGTATACAAGGTGTATAAGGATTTGGTATATGGATATATTGTAAAATGATCACTACAATAAGTTTAGTTAACATTTATCATCTCACAAGTATAATGTTTTTTTTGTTGTTGTTGTAAGAACTTTTAAGATCTACTTTCTTAGCAACTTTCAAATATATCTCACAGCATTGTTAACTACAGTCAGCATGCGACACATTACATCTCTAGGACTTATTTATCTGGAAACTTGTATCTTTTGTTCAACTTCACCCAGTTCCCCTATTCTCCTCCCCACCTCTGGCAACAACCAATCTGTTCTCTGTTTCTATAAGCTTGGTTTTTTTAGATGCCTCATATAAGTGAGATCATAATAGTATTTGTCTTTCTTTGTCTGATTTATTCCACTTAGCATAATGCCTTCAAGGTCTGTTAATTTGTCACAAATGGCAGGATTTCCTTCATTGTTGAATAATATTCTATTATATTTCTATATATCCATATAGGTATATCATAACTTCTTTATCCACTCATCTGTTGATGGACACTTAGATTATTTCTATGTCTTGGCTATTGTAAATAATGCTGCAATAAATGTGGAGGTACAGATATCTCCCTGAGATAGTGGTTTTGCTTCCTTTGGACATGCACTCACAGTTGGAGTTGCTGGAACATACAGTAATTCTATTTTTAATTTTTTGAGGAACCTCCATACTGTTTTCCATAGTGGCTGTGCCAGTTTACATTCTTACTAACAATGCACAACAGTCCCCTTTTCTCCACATCCTCGCCAACATGGATAGCCATTCTAACAGGTGTGAGGTGATACCTCATCGTGGTTTTGATTTGTGTTTCCCTGATGATGATGATGATGTTAAGCACATTTTCCTGTACCTGTTGGCCATTTGTATGTTTTCTGTGGAAAAATGTCTACTCTGTTCCTCTGCCTATTTTTAAATTGGATTATTATTATTATTATTATTATTATTATTATTATTTGCTATTGGGTTGTATGGGTTCTTTATATGTGTTGGATAATAACCCCTTATTGGATATATGATTTGCAAATATTTGCTTCCATTCCATAGGTTGCCTTCTCATTTTGTTGATAGTTTCCTCTGATGTGTAGAAGCTTTTTAGCTTGATGTAATCCCACTTGTTTATTTTTGCTTTTGTTGCCTTTGCTTTTGGGCCCAAATTAATGTGTGTCTTTTGCATGCATGGAATAGTGTAGATAAGTAGATAAACTGCAACTGGCTTTTTCTTTTCACAGTGTGTTTTGGAGATGTTTCCATGTTAGTTTATGCAGATCTGATTCATTGTTTTAAAAATGCTCCATTTTCCTCAGTACGGAGCTACCACTTTTCCCTTCCTTCCTTCCTTCCTTCCTTCCTTCCTTCCTTCTTTCCTTCTTTTAATTTTAATGTTTATTTATTTTTGAGACAGAGACAGAACATGAGCAGGGTAGGGACAGAGAGACAGGGAGACAGAATCCAAAGCAGGTTCCAGACTCTGAGCCATCAGCACAGAACCTGATGCAGGGCTCGAACTCATGAACCGTGAGATCATTACCTGAGCTGAAGTTGGACGCTTAACCAACTGAGCCACCCAGGCACCCCAGGAGCTGCCACTTTTCTATTTCATACTCAAGGCTGATCCAAATGCAGAGCACCTTCCCTTGCACCAGCTGGGACCAGGAACATCCTTGTCCTTTCCTCCCCATATCTCCCCTGACACCAAAGCTACGGTTTCCCTTCTTATTCCCTGAGATCTTCACCTTCACTGCAGTTATACCTCTTCCCCTGGCAGCCAGCCAAACCATACCTTTGAGATGCCACCTGGGTATATCTGAATGGGAACAAGAGGGCTTGATGTCTGCATTCCTGTTCTTGAAGAAAGCCCTCATGGGGAGAGATTTGGCGATCCTATCCATGGCGTGTTGACTTGTGATGTGCCTTCACAGCCATGGGGCTTTGAATATACACAGTATATCTGGCACATTCTCATCTGAACTGAGAAATCCCATTTCTATTCTTTTGCCACTTACTTTTCTGTAAATCCAAGAATCTGCTAACAGAGAAAAGCTATTTATTGGAGAGAGAGCCCACTAGGAGAAAAATGAAAGGTACTTGATAAAGTATTTCATGATTTAGAAAAACATATTTATAACTTCCACCCTTGAAAGAGATGTTAAGGTTACAGCAGATTTGTCCTAACCACATCTCCTCACACAGATACTGGTGCAGGTTACTTATAATAATACCAGGCAAGGAGATGAGATATTAACTGAAAATAATTGGAAGGTCTAAGCGAACCATGGAACAAAGGTCACTGAGACATCTCTGGCTTCTCCACCCACATGCTAATGGAAGAGTTTTGTGGGATTTAATTTAATTGAACCAGTCAGAATTGAAACTGCTGAAAACCCGCTGCTTCTATTTATTCTCTGGGTTTCTATGGAGAGATGAGCTCTGAGTGGTGATTCTTCTCAAGAGGGCCATATGAGGAAAATAGTTCCCTGGTGGTCTGGGAGGACTTGGACTTGGGTGGAGTAGGCAGCTGCATTCAAAGGGTGATTTGAGGGGTGCTGTGTGGTGATGGGAAGGGGAGGAAAACAATTGATGTCCCCTTGAGTTTTGTTAATAATAATGAGAATAATAAAATAATAATCGCTCATACTTTTTAAAAAGTACCTACTGGGTTCTCTCACTGTTTTGCTTAATTCTCAGATAATCTAGAAGTGTTTTTCCCATTTTACTAACTGCAGCTTAGAAAAATTAAGTGAGTTGTTTGAGGTCACACAACTGGTAAGAGACAGTGCCCAAATTTGAAAATAGGTCATGTGATTCTATAACTTTTGCTTTTAATGTCTATGTTATATAGCCATAGATGTAGGAATCCAAATTAAGGGAGGAGAAAGCACAGAAGGACAACAAATTGACTGTAGGGGATCAGATTTAATCGACTACAAGGTTGTCGGTCATCATTTTGGACTCTCTGAATACACTGGTGGACAGGTGTGCAAGTCTCACAGTCAAGGAGCTTCTTCTAGGGGCTTGCAGTATTTCACTACCCTCTCCCACCACTTGACATCATGAACAGCCTGGAAAATGTATTTTCCTTAGAGGTCATGGCTCAGGATTCCTGAGTTGTCCACTTTTTTTTTTCTTATGAATCAGGAAGACATGAGAACTAAAGCATCTTGAAAGGAGTGTTTGACCATTCTGGGTCAGAAGGAGGCCCTGTATCATGTGGACTCAGACAGGGTAGCCAGAGGTAGCCTGGCAACATCACAGAAGCAACATCATATCCAGGAAGGTTTTAAGTCTGAAGAGGGAGGAGAGAAAGAACAATGAGGTCAGGAGGACTTGGGATTTGGAGGAGGTTGGGATGGGGTGTGGGTGGAATAGGCAGTTCTGAGGTATGAATGGGCAGTGGATGTGAAGGATGTGCCTTTGATGGTATTGGCTGCATGTCATGGGAGATGGGATTGCTCCCTGAAAGGGCTGAGTGGGTGGACAGGGTCCAGGACAATGCCTTAAACACAACATTAATTATGCCTGCTAACTGTACGGTGTTTTAAAATTTCCAAAATAATTCCATGCAGTATATTTGCTGCATTAAACTGAATGAAGGGAGATCTTTGTTTTAAGTTATTACTTGAAAGTTCTCACGTGTCCATGCCCATTATGATAATTTTGGAAGAAGTCACTGACTCTGATGAGGTTTGTCACACACCTCAACTTCAACTTTTGCAGTAGCTTATTATCGTGAAACAAAATGGCAGCAGGCGTGTTCCTGTAACTGCACTGGAGAAAGCCTACAGTCCAGAGAACCACAGAGGAACACACTAAGGCTGTCTTCTTCTTGGTGAGAGATAGTGAGCAGGCTAGAGTTCAGAACTACCTTTGATGTAAAAGGGAGATAAGAACTTCCTGGCACAGGTAGTCAACGGAGGGACAATCCCTGTCACTGGTGACCTCCTTCATCTCTAACTCCACCAGCCTTTCATCTGGTACTCTCTCTCTCTCTCTCTATGTCGAAGTAGAAATTCCTTGTTTTGGGCCCACACAGGCCCTTTCCTTCTTTTGGTAACAGGACCCAGAATTTGCTGTGGGTGATCCTTCTCTCCCACTTTCAAGCACTCAAGCCATGGCTTTGGATGATGATACCTCCATTGCTGGCTTTGGAAGTGGGTCATGCGACCACACCTGGACAATCAGACCACTGAATTATTCTAGCTCCAGTGATTGGTTCGGGGATGGGCATGTGACCAGAATGTAGCGGGTACCTCACGGGCGAGAGGTACTCTCCATTGCCTTGCGCTGTGAGGGTGCGAGGGTGGGAGGCTCTAGAGGCCAGTAGCCACCTTGCCCTGTGAGGAGAGATGGAATATTCAGAAGGGCTTAGATGAAAAGAGGCTAATGTCAGGACTATTTACAGAAGCGTTGGCGAGGTGTGGGGGTGGAGGATTAAGGAAACTGAGAAAGCACAGTGATTTACCCAGGGCAACAGTGGGGAGCTATTGGTAGCCTTAGTACTGAAGGGGTGACACAAGGGAGCAGTGTTATCAGAACCTGACCAGAGCTGGAGCCAGGGAACAGGGAATCAGTCGCTGCCAGACTGACAAGGCAGAGAGGAAGTGGGGATGGGCTGGGCGGAAGTAAATACTCCGACCTCACCCCCCTCAAGCCCTCCAGTCTCTTCTGCTGGTACTTGCATTGGCTGGGCACAATGAAAGAACGAGATCGAGCCCAGGCCAGCCTCCTGGATGCAGAGCAGGGGAGAGAAGGGCAGAGAACAGATCTGGGGTGGGGGTGGTAAATGGAGAAAACCCACACAAAGATGTTCTTGATGGTTTATTAGTTAGGATAAACCCTTTTGCTTTAGCTGGGGTTGGGTGGCTGATCTCTCATTTGTACTGGACAGTCCCATGTGTAGCATGAAGCTTACTAGTTAACTATTGTAGTTAGTGGTTACATAGTCCTCCCCTCTCCCTGCACCTCCCCCCTCCTCCCCCCCATCCATGGTTTTGCTTTGCATGGTTTCAGTTACCTGTGGTCAGCTGTGGTCCAGAAGCAGATGAACCTCCTTCTGACGTATTGTCAGAAGAGCAGAAATAGCCTAATGCTACATCACAAAGCCTCGTCATCCAGCTCACTTTTTCTCCTCAGGCAACATTTTATCTTCTGACACCATCACAGGAAAAAGGGTGAGTATAGTATAATAAGATCTTTTGAGAGTGAGGGAGACCACATACCCATAATTTTTCTTACAGTATATTGTTATAATAATTCTACTTGATTATTACTCATTGTTGTCACTCTTCTTATTGTGCCTAATTTAGAAATTAAACTTCATCATAGGTATGCATGCATAGGAAAACACTTAGTATTGATAGGGTTTGGTACTCTCCATGGTTTCAGGAATCTGCTGGGGGTCTTGGAACATATCCCTCCTGGATAAAGGGGGCTACTGAATGTTTCGTCTTCCCTACTGTATTCTCAGTGACATGTCTGGCCCAAAGTAGATGCTCCGTGAATGCGTGCTGAAGCAAATCAAACGGAATCCTAGGGCAGAGGGATGAGTTTATGCAAAGACACAAGGCACCCCCGCCGTGGCACACCTCCATGTCAGTAAATGTGGGTGTTAGAGTGGGTGGCACTTAGTTGCAAGGTAGGAAGACATCCTGGGCTGCTTCACCCCTGCTGTGAAAGCAGAGAAGACTTCAGCGCCTTGAAGAAGAGTTTGGGCAAGAGTGTAGGAGGGTGGGAGGGGGCAAAGAGAAGAGCATCTGTGTTCTCAGGCTTTGGCGGGGGTGGGGTGGGGGTGGGGTTGTAATTTAACCACATGGACTCTGATGTGAGGGAATCTCACCGGGACAGTGAAGTGTTCAGTAAGAAGAATTGGAGCAGCGCTTCCATGTTAAAAGAGGCTACAGAAATCATCTGATAGAATCCCCAACATGTGAACTGTAAGGGTGGGATTGAGGTGGGTGGGCAGGAGGAATGACTCTAAAGTGCCCGCATAAAGTTGATGATGCTAATACCTCAGGAGCAAAAGAAATTGCAAGCCACGGTGAAAAAAAGTGAAGGGAGGGTTCTGATTGGCCTAGCTGGCTCTGATATCTGTCCGTTCTACCAATCACAGAGGCCAGGAGATTGCAAGTTTCTTTCTGCGCCAGTTACCAGAACAGGTGGGGGAAAGGGAGCTGGGAAGACACAACTATACGTGTTCTGATATTTTGAACCATTTCAGTCAGTCAGGAGCCAGTATGTGCATCTTGTTTTTTTGCAGATAGCATTGCTGAGATTGCATACCAGAGGGGGTAGTCTGGGGTTTTAAGGGACCGTGAAATGCTACAGGCAAGAAAGATGTGGGATATTCTAAAACAGTTCGTTGGAAACAGGAAGGAACACAGTCAAACCCTGAATGCGTTTTGGGCATTCAAATAAGTATGCTTAAGGCAATGTTTCGCCAAGTGTGGTCGGGGGATCCCCCGGGGGACTCTGAGACCATTTCCGTGGGTCCTCATGGTCAAAATCGTTTTATAATAATATAGGATGTTATTTGCTTCTTTCACTCCCGTGCTGTCACGAATGTACAGCGGAGAAGGAGAGCGAGATGTTCCGGGGACTGTGTGGCTTGTGATAATGCTACCCATCGAATGCAGAAGCAGGGATGAGAATCCTGTTCTATGAAGCCACACATCAAAGAAATCTGCAGGAATGTAAAACAGGGCCCCTCTTCCCTGTTCTTTTTTGTTTCCTTGTTGAAAGTGGTTACTTTACATAAAAATGAATTATTTAGGGACGCCTGGGTGGCTCAGTCGGTTGAGCATTGGAATTGAGCTCAGGTCATGATCTCGCGGTTTGTGGGTTCCAGCCCCACGTCAGGCTCTTGTGCTGACAGCTCAGAGCCTGGAGCCTGCTTCGGATTCTGTGTCTCCTTCTCTCTCTGCCCCAACCCACTTGTGCTCTGTCTCTCAAAAATAAATAAATGTAAAAAAAATTTTTTTAATGAATTATTTATGTTAACCATGCAGTGGGTTCCTTGTTGTTATTGTTGAGATTAGTTGATCTATATATCTATCTCTATCTCTATCTCTATATCTATATCTATATCTATATATTTAAATTCTTAGTTTTAATTTCTCATATGGTAAGTGTTAATAGATATAACCCACGGAAACAAAAGCTCTTTGGAGTCCTCGTCAATTTTTAACAGTGTAAAGGCGTTCTGGGACCAAAAAGTTTAAGAATCATTCGCTTAAGTTGGCATTAAATCCCTGGTAATGAACAGGGGAGGGGAACACATGCTTTTCCAGCTTGCATTTTTGTTGCTGGTTTGTTGTGATACTGAGGTTACCCTGAAAGAATGATGAATACCTGTCATCCTGTGGAGATAGTCCCATGCAGGGAGGAGTGGAAGGATCACATATGGAATTTAGTCAGCCTACTTTGTCTTTAGCTTCCCGTTCCTTCGGGGGAAGGATCATGATCAAATTACTTACTGTTTCTGAACTCCAGTTTCTCATGGCTAAAACGTGGATGGTAACAGCTGCTCATCTCACTGGAATCTCACAAAGATGAAATGAGGTGTTTGTGGAAGCATCTAACCTGTTGCCAGGAATAACAGGTGTTCCGTAAATATTAGCCCCCTTTCCTCCCTCTCAGGTGACTCAAAGGATCAGTCAGTTCAGAGTCTCCAAAAAGAATTCTTGGTCTAAGTGGTTCCCAAAGATAGTTCTGCCTGTGTCTGGCCTTATCTGTCCTCATAAGTCTCTTGCCTCTGAAGAATCAATTCACTGGCTTGTGGGACCTCTTTTTTTTTTTTTTTTTTTTAAACAAGGCCAGTGCCACTGCATTGTATTTCCTGGATTTGCGTACTCTTGGTGGATATAGTGAGGCCACAAGGGGAGTTTTACATGTAGCTATATCTTCAGTGGATTTTGCACAGCCACCTCGTCCTCTTCCTTTGGGATCCATTATTGGCCTGGAGGGGAGGGGAAAAGACCCCCAGAAAGTTACCTAGCAACAGTTGAAGTTCAGGTGAAATCTGCTAATTAGATTGGTATGAAGTGTGGTTGGCGAGGGATTGCCTAGAAACCAGCAGCTTCCTGGACCTCACTGCAGATTTTGGTGGAGGGGTAGCCATAACTTCCAGAAGGGTTCCCCCCAAGTTGCCTGCTCATGGAAGATTTCAACCAAATTCATCCACCCTGACAGTCTTTCTCTGGTTCTCTTCATCTCTTTCTCTCTCTTACCCCATCCCCCTTTCTCTGTTTCTCTTCATCAGTCAATCAACCTGGCAGCTAAAAGAAAGTTGGATTTTGGGGGGGGAACCAACAAGGTCTAGTGGGAAGAGCGTAAGTTCTGGAGCCAAATAAATACGGATTCCAAACCCACTGTGTCACTTAACTGGTTCTGTGGGTTAGATAAGCTGCCTCATCTCTCTGTGTGAGTTTCTTCATTATTGAAATAGGACATAATAGAGCCAGGCTCAGAAGGCTATGTTGGGGTTTAAATTAAATAAGACCCAGACTGCCTGGCACATGGTGATACTCACAAAACATTTCTCACTAAACATTTCTGCCGTGCCCTCTCTTTGCAAATTAGATATTCCCGACTCTGTTGGGGATCAATCAGAAGGATTAAAATATTAGAAATACACGCCTAAGGCATAAACATTACAGAGGAGATACGATAGTTATTCACACACAATACTATATATAAATATATTGAGAACGACTTCTCCCACCTGATCAAAACTGGACCTTCAGAAGTGGAAAGAGAGAACAATGTATGTTCCAACACTGGTGAGGGTTTTTTTTTGTTTGCTTTTGTTTTCATTTTGCCGTGTCCACAGAAGATGCTATCAGATCATGGATCTGCTCACATCAGAAACAGTAGGATGCTGTGGTAGACGGCAGAGTGGTCCCCAAAGATGCCCACATCTAACCCCCACAAGCTGTGCGTAGGTTTCTTTCCATGGCGAAAGGAATTTTGCAGGCGTGTTGAGTTAAGGAAATTGAGGAAATTATCTTGGATTGTCATCAGGGTCCTTATAAGGGAAAGAGGGAGGCAGGAGAGGAGAGGACAGAAGCTGCTGCCGTGCTGATTCTGAAGAAGGAAGGGGTCACAAGTCAAGGAACGCCGTGGCGTCTAGAAGCTGGAAAAGGGAACCAATTCTCCCCTACAGCCTCCAAAAGGAATCCAGCTCCATTAATGACTTTAGCTCAGCGAGAGTCCTTTTGGACTTTCCATCTCTGGAGCAGTAAGATAATAAATTCATGTTGCTTTTAAGCTAAGTTTACGACAATTTGTCACAGCAGCAAGAGGAAACTAATAAGATGCCTTTGAGAGGCATTTGAGAATTTGAGGGGCTCAGACACCTGGAAGCATGACCCCGCTGGGCTCCCACATCTGCCCTTGACTACTTGAGACAAGTTGATTGTTTTCTCTGAAGTTGTTTTTTAAAGCTGTTTACTGAAGGTATTGGACTAAGCCAGCATCTCTCCTGGGCCCCTTCCGGTGTGACTTTTGTATGGCTCTGTGCTCTGGGACTGTCTAGTGGAGACAGTTGCGGTGCATAACTAAAAGTGTTGCTAGGTTCTTTGGAGGGCTTGTGTTCATTCAACAAACTGGTTCTTAATAGGTGCCAGGTGCTGTGCTAATTGCCGGGAATATAAAGACAAATAGCCTGTTTCTGCTCTTGCGGAAATCATTGTCCAGTGGGAGAGGGAGAGGAGGCAGGACACAGGTGCTGGGGCAGGGGGATTCATGGATGGGGGGTGGGGGGCTGGGGGCTGGGCTAAGGCACCTGACTTGTGTGAGGGTGGCAGCAAGACTGCCCAGAAGTGGTGAAGGATGGGGCCTGTTTAGCAGGGGTGGGGGGAGGAGGGAGGGTGTGTCCCATAGAGCCTGTGCAAAGGCATCGAGGCGGGGCGCTGGCTGCTGGGTTTCCGCAGAGGAAATGCGGCCAGATGAGTGGAGGAGGGTGGTGGGCTCAGGTGGGGGTTGGAGGCCTGGAGGGCCTCACAAGTCACACCAAGGGCACCAGGGAGCCAGGAAAAGCTTTCCATGGGGAGTGGCAAGGTATCTTTCATGCGCTGTGGTTATTTTTCACTTCGATATTTTAAAACTAGAGAGAGTATGGGATAAAGAGACTTGCCAACGAATGGCTATTCCATTGCAGATATTAAAAAAAGGGAAGACCTGGAGAAAAATCTTCAAAGCATTAACTCTGGGGCTAACATGCCTGGGTTTAGATCTAGGTTCTGTTGCTTGCTAGCTGTGTGACCTTGGGCAAATTGCTAAGCTCTTTGGTGCCTCAGTTTCCTTGTTTATAAAATGGGATAATAGCAGAATGCTTCAGATGATTACATGAGTATAATAAAATGCTTAGAACACCGCCTAGAATGTAGCTAATGTTCTATAAGTCTTTGCTGTTATAATTTCTGATAGGATCTTGCACATTAGAGTCCTTTTGAACATGACCCTCAAAAGCATGCTGTTTGGTAGTAAGGGAGGTGGTTCTCTGAGGCCACATCCAAGGGGCCTCGTTACTGCATATGGTAAGGTTACCAGGAAGGTCCTTGTTAAAATACCAATTCTCTTTTAATTCTGTTTGGCAGCAAAGACACCAAGGAGACCATTAAAGTGACACTCTGGGATATTTCAGGAATGTTGTCTGTATCCTGGTGCCCCCAGCTGGACCGGCCTGCCAGGGTAGCCCAAGGCAAAAGCTGTTTGGAGGCCAAGCTTACCTCTGGCCTCCTCTCCTCTCCCTTGAGAGGGTCTGCCAGGCTGTTTGACCTCAGGCAAGGCACTCCACCTCTTTGACGCCTAGCTTCCTCTCCCACAAACAGGGGATAATGATAATATGACTTTACCTAACTCAAAGAACCTGTCCTTCATTGTATTAGTTCCTACTGCTGCATGCCAAGTTATACCAAAATGTAGCGGCCTAAAACAACAAACATTTATTCTCTCTAGGTTTCTACTGGTCAGAAATTTGGACCCAGCTAATTGGGTGGCTCCGGCTTCTGGTCTATCATGAGGTTGTCATCAAGCTGGGGACCAAGGCTACAGTCATCTCAAGGCTCAACTGGGGCTGGAGAATCTGCTTTCAAGATTGCTCCCATGTCCTTGGTTCCTGTCTTAATCTGCTAGGAGTGCCGTAACAAAATGGGTGACGTCAACAGCAGAAATTCATTTTCTCACAATTATGAGGGCTAGAAGTCTAAGATCAAGGTGCCCGCGGGTCTCCTTTGTTCTGAGGCCTCTCTCCATGGCTTGCAGATAGCTGCTTTCTTGCCGTGTCCTTACATGGCCTTTTCTCTGGGTGCATGTGCGTCCTTGGTGTCCCTCTTTCTTATAAGGACAGCAGTCATATTGGGCTAGCGTTCCACCCTGTTATTACTATTTTTTTTAACGTTTATTTATTTTTGAGGGAGACAGAGACAGAGTGTGAGCAGGGGAGGGGCAGACACACACACACACACACACACACACACACACACACAGAATCCAAAGTAGGCTTCAGGCTCTGAGCTGTCAGCACAGGGCCCGGTGAGGGACTCAAACTCACTAACTGCGAGATCATGACCTGAACTGAAGTCTGACGCTTAAGCGACTGAGCCAGCCAGGCGCCCCTCTTATTATTACAATTTAACTTTAATAACCCTTATTATTTTTTCACCTTAATGACCTCTTTAAAGACCCTATCTCCACATATAGCCATATATTAGGCTATAATAACTCAAACCTTGAATTTTGGGGGAACACAGTTCAGTCCATAGCAGCTCCTCACAACACGGGCCTTTCCATAAGCTGCCTCGGTGTTCTCACTGCATGGCAGTGGGGGATCCTCGAGGGTCAGAAAGTACACCCCGAACACAGTCTTTCAGTGACCTCATCTTGGAGGTGACCTCTTGTCACTTCAGCTGTATCCTATTAGTTAAAACTGAGGCACTCAGTGCAGCCCACACTCAAGGAGGAGAGATTACATGAGACGTGCAGACCAGGAGGAGGGATACACAGGGATATATTGCCGATCACAGTCATTCATTCATACAACAGAAATTTACTGAGTGCCTACTATGTCCCTCGGTGCTGCGATAGCACGTAAGACACACAAGCATTCTGGTAGGAGAGATAGGCTATATATCTATAGCTATATCTAGAGAAATATCTAGATCTATATCTACTTCTCTAGATACAGATCTCTAGATAGAGCTAGATCTATCTACCTAGGTGTAGATAGGGATCTATCTGTATTTAGGGTCAGGCAGCAATCAGTGCTCTACAGACATAGAGAGCAGGATAGGGGATGGTGTAATGGACAGTCTCTTGTTGGGATGACAGAGGCCTGCACTAAGGGAAAGCGGGTATCTGGGAGGAGGAGCCTGTGCTGTTATGCTGTGCAGCTGAAGCAAAATCGCGTCTGAGATCTTCAGTGGAGAAGGGTCCCCCAAAATGTAACGTGGCGGTATTATTATTGTTAGCAGTTGCTGCCTGCCCGCTCACTCCCCACTTCATCCAGACTGCCTTGCTAAGAGATTAGCTAATAAATGCTTAGATGGTTATTTGTCCAGAGTTATTGATTTCTTTCTCCCTGTAGAGAGAACATCTTTGTTGTTTCTTCTGATTACATGGTGATGCATACTCCGTATACATTGTAAACCAAATTCAAACAATATAGGCAGTTCAACTGTCAGAAGGATTTTGTGACCGACAAAGGCCTTGGCTAAATTTAGAAGAGAAATGAAACGTACTGGATGCTGCTGATTCTGGGCGCTGCTTAGGTAGAACATCACAGGTGAGCTTCCCCATGCTCTGAGAGCTGCGTGCGGTCACCCTGGCTTTACAGATGGGGCCAGGGGGGCTCTTGCACTCCACGTCCACAGTGTTGGGATGCAGACCACGGTGGTCTCCATCCATGTTGCTTCCTCCAAATGGTGCTGCTCTCAGTGAGTAGATGTCTGCAGACAGGGACATGGGCAAGAGGTTAATTTGAACAGAGCTGGGCAGGGGACTTGTCAGTTCCCCTTAGCATTGATCTGCCCTCAGCTGGTCTTTGCTTCTCCTGAAAGGGAGACGGGAGGAAATGGCAGCAAGGTTTTACAGTTCGCACCCTGTTTTCTGATTTCTGATTTCGCCTAGTGGTTTATCCCCATTAAGATGTTTTCTGTTATTGTTCATAGAAAAAGACAGAAATCCTTAATGGGGGTGGGGGGTGATCACACTACTTGATCTGCTGTACAAGGTACATCATTAAAATACGAGACCATACAATACAGTGGGAGGGCTTGACTTCACCAAATCATCTGGCCCCTCTGCCATCAGCTCCTTTCTTTTGAAATAATAATTGTCAACATTTATTGAGCACACACTGTGTGTGCCAGGCGCTGTTCTAAACCCTTGTTAGGAATTAACTTATTAAGTCTTAGATAAATGCCTACAGATGGAAAGCCTGGATTAGAGGATAGATATATGTTTAAGTTTTTAAGAAACTGCCAACCATTTTTCTAAACTGGTTATGCCATTTTACATCTCACCAGCAACATATGAGAGTCCTGGTTACTTCACATCTTCTCCAACTTTAGGTGTTATCAATTGTTTTCATTTTATCAATTTTAGCAGGTATGTAATGGTATTTCATCATGGTTTTAGTTTCCCTGGGGACTAATGATATTGATTATTTTTACACGTGCTTATTATTTGTGCAAAATTCATTTTTAAATCTTTCTTATAATTAAAAAATAATTTAAGACTATGAATTTTCCTTTGAGTATAGGTTTAGCCATATCCCAAAGGGATTGAAAAGAAGGGCTCTAAATGTTTTTAGTCCTAAATAATTTTGTCATTTTATTTCTAATAATTGTTTCATTTGCTAAGTTATTTAAAGGATATTTTCCAGATTTACTCAGTGGTTAAAATGTTTTGCTTGCTTCTCTTTAGTATTTGCTTCTGAATTTATGACATTGTTGTCAGTGAGCATGACCTGTAAACTATTAACTTCTGAGAAAAAACGTACAGTTGTGGCCAAGTACATGGTCACTACTTTTCAATCTTCTATACGCATGAAGAATATATTCTTTTTTTTTCAGTGTATATGATTCTCTTTCTACATCTCTATAAATCAAGATTGATAATTATGTTGTCAAAATAATTTACATACTTGTTCTTTTTTTTGTCTGTTTGATTAAAAAATTTAAACAGAGGCATTTTAGAGTGTCTTGCTGTGCTTTTCTTCCTTCCTTCCATCCTCCCTCCCTCCCACTTCCTTCTTTCCTTCCTTTCTCTCTCTTTTTCTTTCTAATGTTTATTTATTTTTAAGAGAGAGAGAGAGAGAGAGAGAGAGAGAGAGATAGCGCCAGCAGGGTAGGGTCAGAGACAGAGGGAGACACAGAATCTGAAGCAGGCTCCAGGCTCTGAGTTGTCAGCACAGAGCCCGACACGGGGTTTGAACCCAGGAACTGTGAGATCCTGACCTGAGTTGAAGTCAGATGCTTAACTGACTGAGCCACCCAGGCACCTCTTTTCTTTTCTTTTCTTTTCTTGTCTTGTCTTGTCTTGTCTTGTCTTTTCCTTTCTTTTCATTTTTTCCCTTTCTTTCTTTCTTTCTTTCTTTCTTTCTTTCTTTCTTTCTTTCTTTCTTTCTGAATTCTCTTTGCATTTCTAAGAGCCATTGCCTTGAATATTGTTTGCTGTATACATTTTCATGTATTTATCATTGTAGCTTCTTCATGGAGTGACCTTTCATCATTTATAATATCCTTCTTTAAACTGTTTAAATTTTTGGCCTAACACTTTCTTTGTAGCTCTTAATATTTATACCCCTGGTTCTTTTTGTTTGCTTTTATCTAATATCTGTTTGTTCATTTAATGTTTTACAACTCCGCTGTGTCATTTTGTTTTAGGTTCATCTTTTTTAAACAAAGCATAATTCCATTTTTGTTTTTCAAACCTGTTCTAAGGATCTTGAGTTTTTTATAGTAGAATTCAACTCTCTTAACATTTATTTGGCATCCAGGATGCTTGGTCTTATTCTTGCTCTTTATGTTCTCTATTTATTATACTTTCTATTTGTTTTCTTATTTCCCCATTATTTATTTTTATTAAATTGATTAAATATTCTTTATTTCTTTTCTTTTTCTTTCCAGTTGGAAATTGGAAGTTCTAATATGCATTCATATTCTACTAGTGTTTATATTTAACTATTTAATATACATATATTTTTAAAAATGTTTATTTTTGGGAGAGAGAGAGAGAGAGAGAGAGAGAATATGAATGCAAGTATGAATGCAAGAGGGGTAGGGGCAGAATTACTGAGACACAGAATCTGAAACAGGCTCCAGGCTCTGAACTGTCAGTACAGAGCCTGATG
This sequence comes from Panthera tigris, assembly GCF_018350195.1. NCBI lineage: Eukaryota > Metazoa > Chordata > Mammalia > Carnivora > Felidae > Panthera > Panthera tigris. Next base: position 34,111,426 of record NC_056673.1, on the reverse strand, counting down.
CAGGGCTCAATCTCATGAACCATGAGATCATGATCTGAGCTGAAGTTGGATGCTTAACTGACTAAGTCACCCAGGCACCCCTGTTAACTCTTTTTCTTAGAGTATGTCTTATATTTCAGGAATTCATTAACAGTTGCATTGCAGTTTTAAGTCACATTTTTATTGTTTATTGAGATTAATTATTAAATTTAACTTAATAATTAATTAATTACTAAGAAATGTTTATTCAATTGATTGTAGGGGGCATTTTGGCCTCTTTGTTCATCTGCTTGAGAGTAGGGACCATTAAAAAATAGTTTCTTGGGGTGCCTGGGTGGCTCAGTTGGTTAAGCAACTGACTCTTGGTTTTGACTCAGGTCATGATCTCATGGTTCATGAGTTCGAGCCCCATATTGGGCTCTATGCTTGCAGCGTGGAGCCTGCTTGGGATTCTCTCTCTCTCTCTCTCTCTCTCTCTGCCTCTCCCCTGCTCACATGCTCTCTCTGTCTCAAAATAAATAAACTTAAAAAATAGTTTCTTATATTCCCCCAGAGCCTTACACACAGTAAGTGTGACGTAGTGTGACATTGGAGACCAAGGATTGGCTCTGAAGCTTGACCCGTGTTTGTCTCAACTCTACCACTTGTCGGTGTCACGAGCTTACATAAACTATGACCTCAGCTTCCCCAGCTCTAAAATGGTAATAACTTGGCAGGCTAGTTAACAAGGATGAGAGGGTCAAATCTGCAATGGTTTTGAGATCCATTGTGTGCAGTTGCTCGATAAACCAATGGATGTGTGGGAAATGAAGAAAAACAGTCATAGCCTAGAGACTCAGATGTATCCTGAATGGGAAGACCTCTCCCTTGAGCCCTTCTCTGAAGCCTCTGCTTTTCAGGTGAAAGTGTTTTGGGTGAGCTTGGCCAAGAAGTGGCTGCATAATGTAGGTGGAGGCGTTGGCAAGAGCCTGGGGCTTTGTGAGCCCACCTTCCAACCCCGTTTATAGACAGCCTGCTTACCATGTGGGATGCCAGCCTGTGCTGTCCTGCTGTTCACTGGGGGTCAGGCTGGCAGAGAGCTGTGACTTGAGAAGGGTGACTTGGGGGCTTAGAAAGGGCGTACTTGGCTTCCAGTGGGTTTGTGTGCTCAGACTGATTTCTGCTTCTCCCTGACCTGAGGAGACTCCATGTTTGTCTTTCTCCCCTCCCCACCGTTTGTTTGCCTGACCCCTTGACTCTATTTTTAATGCTACTTTAAAATGTTAAGGTTTTCCTTTATTAAAAGACTCCCTCTTGTTTCAAACAGAGAGGAAGGCAAACCATAAGAGACTCTTTTTCAAAGAATTTTTTTAATGTTTATTTTTGAGAGAGAGAGAGAGAGTCAGAGCACGGGGGCAGGAAGGGGCAGACAGAGAGAGAGAGAGAGAGAGAGAGAGAGAGAGAGAATCTGAAGCAGGCTCCAGGCTCTGAACTGTCAGCACAGAGCCTGGTGCGGAGCTTGAACTCATGAGCACGAGATCATGACCCGATCTGAAGTCAGACACTCAACTGACTGAGCCACCCAGGCGCCCCCCCCCCCCAAGAGACTGTTAAATACAGAGAGCACACTGAGGGTTGATGGAGGGGTGGGGTGAGGGGAAAATGGGTGATGGCCACCGAGGAGGGCACTTGTTGGGATGAGCACTGGGTGTTGTATAGAAGTGATGAATCATGGGAAGCTGCTCCTGAAACCAACACTGTGCTCCTGACATTGTGCACACTGTATGTTAGCTAACCCGATGATAAATTATATATATAAAAAAGCTCCCTCTTTCTCTCCATCTATATATGTGTATATATATGTATATACAAAATATATATATTAATATATAAATATCTAAAATATATTTATATACACAATATATATTATATGTTTATATATATCTTATATATTTATATATAGGACATAATATATATTATGTATTTATATGTAAGATATATATTATGTATATACTGTATATATATATTTTTTAATTTTTTTTAACGTTTATTCATTTTTGGGAGACAGAGACAGAGCATGAGCGGGGAAGGGGCAGAGAGAGGGAGACACAGAATCTGAAACAGGCTCCAGGCTCTGAGCTGTCAGCACAGAGCCCAATGCGGGGTTCGAACCCACAAACTGTGAGATCCTGACCTGAGCCGAGGTCAGGCGCTCAACCGACTGAGCCACCCAGGAGCCCCAATACCGTATATATATTTTAATCTGGGAACTTAGCACCCAAACTGGTCCAGCTTGATGTTTATTTGCTTTCTGTTTCTCACCAGGAAGTGTGAAATCCCCACGGCAGGGAAGACACAGCCAGTTGACCTCCCTTGGCTTTATTGCTGGTGTTGCTCGCTCACCCCAGTATGTCTGTGCCCCTCCTTTTCCTTCTCTCTGGCATTTCTGCCGGAGTGCTTCTAAACACTCAGGGGCTGAGCGACCTTGAGCTAGATTTGCTATCCACTGTGCCTCACGTGAGCCTCCCGTTTACCCATTCTGCCCTTGGTATCAGTAGGTGGTACATCCTTTGCTCTACTTGAGACCCCCCCACCCCCCGATGAACTTTTAATTTTGGATCATCAGAAAAGTTGCAGGGGTGATATAGAGAGTTCTTTAATACCCTTCACGCAGCTCCTGTTAATATTAGCAATTTTTGGACCGATATTATTGGCTAAACTACGTATTTCAGAATTCATTGGGTTTTCTGCTAACGCCCCTTTTGTGTTTCAAGATCCGGTCCACGATCCCACATTGCATGCAGTTATCATAGGCCCTGAGCCTCCTCCCATCTGTGATAGTTTCTCAGTCTTTTATTCCTTTTCACGATTTTGAAGGTTTTGAAGAGTACCTCATTGTAATTTAGGGGAACTCAAGTTCTCTTGCATTTAGAAAGGAGGAAGAACAATTAATTCATTCTTTTCCACGTTCTCAGATGAGAAATCTCCTCTCTTAAGCCATTTTCCTTGTAGTGGCATCAACATTCTAAGAGGATTACTTGCAAAGCATTTGGGGCTGTAAGTTTCTTCCCTATCCAGAAGTTTGGGCGGTATTTAATTCTTTACCTCCATGACCCTGACTTAGTGTGTGAACAGAGAGTGTGCAGCGTGGATGGGTTAACGATGCCCCTGCGTGATGTTATGTATGGTTTTGCCCACGCTCCCCATAGGTTGCATATCTGGGCTAGGATTTGCAAAGACCAGTATCTTTGCAGGGACCACCTCCCTGGCATCTGGGGATACATATATTTCCCTCTGTCCTCACCCTGGCAGGTGGGGACACATATTTTCCTCTATCTTCGCCTCTGTGGGGATGGAGAGTCTAAATTAAGACAACAAGCCATGGCAGCCCAAAGTTCACAATCTAGAAGACCAAGAGTCAATAAGGCTAGCTTTATCTGAGTGTGGCACCTGGGGATGTCTCATGGAGGGCATCCCAGACTTCCCCACATCAGGAACCACAGGAAAATGTGGTTATGGTGAACATCAAGGCCCCTGAAGAGGAAAGGATGGAAATGTACAACAAGGAAGCACCTCATGAGCTTGGGAGGAATATGGAGAAGGAGAAATGAGTGGAGAGCAATCCCTCTTGCCTTTCAGGTCCAATGTGTGCACATGGCTATCCTGCAGCTGGCCAAGGTTTCCCACTCTCTGCCTCCCCTCCACTTGTGCATGGCTGGGTCCTCAGGAGAGGGAGGCCCTACAAAGTCCAGAGTAGGATGATTGACCTGATTTTCTAGAAAGATCTCTGGACCTGCATGGAGTCCTGACTTGGGGTTTGGAATGGGTGGCAGTGCTTCTGGACGGTGAGCGAGGTTTCATACTGTGCAAGAAGCACTGGGTGGTGCTGGCTGTGCTGCTAACTGGTGGTGACATTTGAGGTCACTCACTATCCTTAGTTTCCTTGTTTGTAAAAAAGAAAGGGGGAGAGGATAGATAATTCTCAGTTTCCTTCAAAATCTAGCAAACTGTGATTCTTTTTTTTTAATGTTTATTTATTTGTTTATTTATTCATTTAGAGTGGGGGAGGAGCAGAGAGAGAGGTAGAGAGAGAATCCCAAGCAGGCTCCACACTGTCAGCTTAGAGCCTGATCATGACCTGAGCTGAAATCAAGAGTTGGATGCTCAACCGATTGAGCCACCCAGGCGCGCTCCACAAGCTGTGACTTTTATTTAGCTCTGTCACACCCAAAACAGCTTGGCTTACCTCTCACTAAAGGACTCCTTTTCTCTACGTGCCATGAAGTGAGGACTTTGGGAAGCATCATGGTAGTGGGGGGTTGCTTTTGGCCACCCAACATCCACTTTCCATTCCTAACAGCATCCCAAAATCTTTTTGGACAATTACCCTTCTCCAGCGACTTTAGTCTAGTGGCATCCTGTCCTTTTCTAAACATAGGGACATGTGGCTCAAACCAGGTCAATCAGATGATCCCTTTTAGGAATTTGAATCTTGACCAAATAGGAAAATGCTGCAAATGCCTGGTGTTGCCCCCTCCCCTGGTGGCATCTTAGTCTGGCCATTCCTCTACTTCCTGCTTCCAGGAGCTGTCTATGCCCTAGTGGTGTCCAGGCCTGGGTCCCAGCTCTCCAGCTGACTCTGAGAGGCCCTGATCTCCTTTGGTGTTACTCCCTTTTGCTTAAGCTAGGCAAAATTAGTTTCTGCTGTTTGCAACCATAGACCTGTAAATAGTAAAGGATTTTCTGCTTGACTTCTTAAATGTATAATGATAGCAAGAATCTTTGCTTTGCATTTCAGATATTTCCAAAGTTCAGGGAAGTACTGGGCATGCCACCCAGTGATATTCAGGCTCTGGAATTAACCAGACCTAAGCCAAATTGGATGTGACATCTAGTGACTCCTTCGCCTACTGGTATCCTTGGATACACTCTCTGGAACACCCTAAGACTTGGTTTTCTTGTCTATTAAATGGGCGTAATAATAATACCAGTCACATAGAATGGTTGTAAAGATTAAAAAGATGTTTGTAGTAAGTTCTCAATAAACATTGAATCTGTTTTTGACTGCAATCGTGAAAACGTGGGTGGATTATGGTGCTGTGTTGGATCTCATCCCCTCGACTTTACACATGAGGAATTGAGGCGTAGAACAGTTATATAACTTGCTCAAGGCCTCCTGGAGTACTTGATGTGCTCTGATGTTTTCTGACAGAGAGAAGGCTGGGCAGGCAGGCCAACATCACACGCACACTGTGGGATCTGTGTTCTTTCTCTGCATCCTTCTCCAGGTCTCGGGGAAGGCACTGCAGCTGGAGTCAGGGAGGGAGGCAGCCTCATCAGTAGGCATGACTCATAGCCTGTGCTCCTGGATTTGTTCTTGAAGTGAATTTTCATTGTGTTTATTGCAAACAGTCAGGCAGCTCCTGTTTCCCGTTGGCTCAACTTCCTTCTCATTAAGTTACCAAACTTCAAGGACTGGGGAGGGTGAACAGGAAGGGAGGGGAGACAGGGTTAAAAGAGGACTCTGTTTTCAGCAAGTAATGAATTTCCCAGCAGCTGTTCACACTTAGTCCGGATGTATTGACAGGATGTGAAGATGGGCTTCATTGCTCTGCCCTGGTTGCAACTCTGAAGATAAAGATCAGCTCTCCTCTTGGGGAGCTGGCCCAGGGACTAGACATCCACTGCCAAGGCCAGAGGGAGGACTGGCCAGGGCTCTGGCCGCAGACTGGCACAGCCAAGGGAGCTGGAGCAGAGCCGTGGGGTGGGAACATGGGCTTGAACAAGTTGTCTAGTCAAGCAGCCAGAAGGGGCGGCATACTTAGAGAGTGGGGAGTGGCAACCCAACATCCACAGCCTGCTGGGAGAGGGAGACACAGCGACAGTCCTGTTCAATACTTACTTCAATTAATCTGCATGTCACCCCCTCCCCCCTGCAAACTTACCTTATTGTCTTACTCTATAGACAGGAAACCAAAGCTTGGGGCGATTATGTGAATTTGGGAAGGACATCTGGCAGAGTCAGGATTCTAGTGCAGATCAGCTTGACTCCAGAAATGTACCTTTCCTTTGGATCCTTGATAGGATGGCTGGGTCCTTTCTGCTACGATTTCTATCTCTGACCATCCCTTAAATGAAATACAAGAATGCAGATAATTGGCAAGACCCACAGATAGAGGGGTCCTTGTGTTGGATGTGGTTGTTGGAGAGGACATGACAGCTGACGTGAGGGGGTGTCTGTCTCAAGCATGAGAAGCCTGGACCAAAAGCTTGGTGCCTGGGCTGGAGATGCTGAGATAGGTTGGGGGTCCTTAGAAATCGTTTGGGGCAGTCGTTCTCAAATGGTGGTGATTTTGGTAATGTCTAGAAATGTTTTTGCTTGCGATGGGGGTGGAGGTGTGCTAGCCTTCCATGGGTAGGGGCCACAGATGCTGCTGAACATGTTACAGGGCACAGGATAGCCCTCCACATCACAGAATCATCTGACCTAGAAGGTCAATGGTGCTGAGACTGAGAAAGCCTGGTCTTGGTATTTACAGGTGTGTAAACAGCTTCCAAGAGGTGAGGTGTCCCCCACCCCCAGCCCCCCTGCCAGGTAACACAGCTCATGGGAGGTAGAGATGAGACCAAAGGCTGGTTTACTGCACCCCAGTGAGTGATGTTTACACTGAGCTGAGTGGTTTCAGTCAAGGAATATAGGAAGGGGCTTTTGATGGGAACGAGGGGGTCCCTTGTGGCTCCTTTCAGATTGCCAGGCTGGGTAGGGCCTGTATAGGTCTCTTCTTGGGGAAGAGATGCTTCCAGTCTGCTGATTTGTCCACTGGGCCAAGGGCCCATGGGAGGCAAGGGTGCTGTGGGGAGTCCTGGGAACCAGTGTGAGCTTGATGCTACTGAGAGAGGCTGGTATGAGGTTCCAGTCAGATCTTTCTCACCTGGCCCTGAGATGCCACTTCCCCTGCTGGCCTGTGGTGACCTTTGTGTCCATCTGGTGGGAAAACGGGAGCCACTGTAGCCTTCGACTCCTGAATAGCTCTTGATAGCTAGAAAGCACTGTTCTTTTTTTTTTTTAACATTTTATTTTATTTTTTGAGATTCAGAGAGAGACAGAGTATGAGCATGGGAGGGGCAGAGAGAGAGACACACACACAGAATCTGAAGCAGGCTCCAGGCTCTGAGCTGTCAGCACAGAGCCTGACGTGGGGCTTGAACCCATGAACACGAGATCACGACCTGAGCCGAAGTCAGATGCTCAGCCAACTGAGTCACCCAGGCGCCCCCAAAGCACTTTTTAACATTGGGTCTCCTCCTTGACTGAGTGTGCCTTGCCACAACTGTGTGCGGGAAGGCAGAACCCGCATGATTATTCCCATTTCAGAGATGATGGAAGTAGGGGTTGGGAGTTAACCCGCTGACCGCATCTCTCTAGAGGCCTTGCTGAACCAGAACCCCTGCCTTCTGAATCATGCCTGGCGCTCTTTCGACTATTTAACTGCTTCTGTCCGAGGGGGGAGATTTCGGGTGAGCACCATGCTAGGCCTTGCCTGGCTTTCTGTCCTGCTTCTCTATGTCCCTGTATGTCCTGTTTCTTGAGGGTGTGAATAGCTCAGACTTCACACTCTAATTAATGAATACATTCAGTATTTAATTTTCTTTTTAATAAAGGAATCGTGCAGTTGAGACATTGGGGTTTGTGAGGCCTGATGCGGCACAGCAGGGACACTGGGCTGACCGAGTGACAGTTCTGTCCCCTACACGCTCAGAGCTCGGGGAAGACAGAGACAGAGACGGAAATAGGCAGCGGTTGGACAGTAAGCAGAGGGGGCCACGGAATGGAGGTGAGCACCCAGCTCACCTTTCCGTGGCGGAAAACCACTGACCTCATGTTATTGCTTTATAATTTGCCTTGTACAAACCCTTCCTCAGGAGACCTTACGCTTCCTCAGGGCAGAGAGCATTTCTACTCACTTCAGCCTCTCCAGCCCGTAGGAGAGTGCTTGGCATACTGTCGTAGCCTAATAAATGCTTGTTCCTTCCTGTTCCCTCCCAGGGGCAATGCAGAGCAGAGCTTTTGGAGTCTCGGTTCCATAATGTATTTGCTGTGTGACTTTGGGAAAATAAATTAATCTCTCTGAGCTCTAGGTTCCTCACTTGGAAAACGGGGATAGGAACAGTGGCTACCTCATAGGCTTCCTGTGGAGATGATCTGCGCAAAGCATTCAGCACTGTCGCTGATGTGACACATGGGAAGATGTCCACAAGTGCAGCTACTATATTAGCGATGACATAATTGGTGTGGTGACGTCTATGCCTGCTCAGCACATGCACCAGCACTGCCTAGATCCTGATAACTGTTGGTTGATTGGAATGGTTGTAAGCGTGTGGATTTCACTGCTTAACCCACTGACAGTGCTTTACAGTTGGAAGTGAGATGAGTCGTTGATATGCTAAGAAGTGCCTTTAATGCCCCCCAGAACCCTAAAAATTGTTGCTGAACCGCCTTGGAGATGGGTCTGCTGCAGCTGAAAGAAGCCGGGGCCAGAAAGTCTTAGATCCACGTCTGGGGCTTGCTGCTTACTGACTTGCCTGTCCCTGCTGCCTGAACCTTTGAAGCTCATCTCTCATCAAGATATTCGAAGTGCTGAGTTCCGGAGTGCCCGGCCCCTGTGGGTGCCGACAGCCAGCTCAGGGGTAGTTCAGACACCCTGTGTCCTCAAGGCCTGGGATGCTAACATTCTCTGTCCATTTCTGGATCTGCCACAGTCCCTTTGCTAAGCACCGGAAGACAATTTGCCTGTTGGTCTGTAACCATCTCCACGGGTAGCCAAATATGAACAGGATTGCTGATTCTGGCTAAGTCTGTGCTGGGAGCCTTCTGACAGAGGTGCTGACCTCTCCCCACTCCCCTGAATCTTGAATGTCCAAGGCAGAACCCTAGAGGCCTGGTCACACCACCTTGATGCACCCGGGGACGGATGGCCGTCTGGAGCCAGTTCAGAATTCCCACACTGTCCCCACCAACTGTTCTCTGCACACACGTACAAAGAGATTATTTTCTCCTCTCTGTTGGTACACAGTCAAAATGTTAGCATCTGGGTGCCTGCTTCCCTCTGCATTTCCAACCACCTGTTTGAGTGTTGTTAGGCAGTCTGCCATGGGGACTGAGGCATTGAAGCTCTAAGGCAGCCATCGACTTTGAAGCCAGGGACTTGGAGACTGGCTGTCAGCAACACGCCTCTGCCTGGGGGCCCCGCCAGTGTTGTAACAACATCCGCAGAGCGTGTCTAACCACACATTACAATGATCCTCTCTAGACCCTGCGCTGCCTTTAGTTAGGATTTCCCCTGTGTCCGTAGCATGTGTCTTCTACTGATGAGTCCATCGAGCCCCTGATTTCTTTCTGCACCTCATCAGCCAGTCTCCTCAGACGTGTGCCTTGGCAGGTAGAGCTGGGTAGGGATTTTTGATCAGTCCCAAACAGACTTCAACTCTTCAAGAAATCCTGTGTCTGATAGATGCTGATTTTTATGGCCAACTTCCAGGGGCTTCCTTGCCTGCCTTTACCAGAGGGAATTTTCTGGACCTCACACTATTCATGCTTGGCCCTTGGACAGGTTACCCATACCCACCTCCCACCTCATGCTCCCCGCCCCCCTGTTGTATGGTTGATCTCCAAGGAGTTTCACAACTTCCTTCTGATTTTTGGGAGATACTCCTATGGGGAGTTTCCAAAATGGTAGGAAAAAAGGGAAGGGAGGTGGGGTGTGGACAGTGAAGATGAAAATGAAAGAGGGACCAATGATACTCTTGAATGTGGAATCATACTTCCTGGGCACCCAATGATCTGAAGCTAAGTGTGGGGCCCCTTGGATGAGTCAATTGAACGAAGGCTTCTATGCAGATGAAGTAACATTAATGTCAGTGGCTGGAAAAAATCCCTCCAGAGGGCAATGAAGCAGGAGAGATGTCTCTATAGGGAGAGTTAGAAATTCATCCTTTATCTTGAATCAGTTTTAGATCCCATGAAGAATGAGATGAAGACATCATCCACATAGACCAGTGTTCTGGGCACAGTGGTCACCCTCTACTTCCACCTTGAGGCACCACCTGGGAAGTATCTGGATGCTTCAGCTGTACAGTGTGTTTTGGGGCCCCCAATATGTCACCATAAAGATGAGATCCAAAGAACATGACATTTTGTTGGGCAGAGTCTGTAAGTTCTCACATATACAAAGTAAATATGAGGAGGGTCTTGGGAGATACGGAAAGTTCCAGAGACTTGGCTGGAACCTTGAATCTGCTGAGAAAGGAATGAGGAAAAACCCCCACCGCTCGAGGGGGAGTGGCAAGGAGAGACCAGAGGATTTTCAAGAATGGGGATTTTTTATATGAAATTGCAAATCGTCTTTCTGTGAAAGAACTTCTAACCCTTTGCAACTGAACCCCCAGCAAATTCTTCTTGACATGTGGGTTGGGGTGGGGTTTGGGGCTAAGTCAGGAAAAAGGAACCCTGCTGCATGTTAGGATTTGTGTGAGTAGAGGAAAGAGGACGTGGGGGAGGGGATTCATAAACAGGACGGAGAACGTGGTCAGAGCAGGGATGGAGAGCCAGCAGAGGTCATGACAATGTGTTTTGGGGGATTCATGGAAATCTTGGGGAAGGCATTGGATCTCCTGCAGGATGTAAGGGCAGGTGCTGGTGCCAATTTTACTTAAATCCTAAAGCTGAGAAAAACCTTATCTAATACTTGAGTGTGTAGGGTTGCACATAGACAAAGGGCGAGAAGAAAATGTTCAGGAAGACCACTGTTCAGTTGCATTTGGGGAGTGTGGCTTTATGTGAGTGACTGGGAAGGTGAGGAACCTTCACTGTTCCCACCACATATACTTTAGTATTATTTCATTTAAAGACATATGAATTTAAAAAATGGACCATGTTATAATTTAAAATGAAAAAAAAGGTGCAAATTGCCCATGATCTTACTGCCCAGATGTGATAACTTTTTTTTTTTTTGGTAAGTTTATTTATTTATTTATTTGGAGAGAGAGAGAGAGAGAGAGAGAGAGGGAGGGAGAGGCAGAGAGAGAGAGAGAGAAAGAGAGAATCCCAAGCAGGCTCCATGCTGACAGTGTAGAGCCCGATGTGGGGCTCAGTGTCACAAACGGCAAGATCATGACGTGATCTGAGAGACGGATGCTTAACTGACCGAGCCATCCAGGTGACCCCCAGATGTGATAACTTTCAACATTTGATGTGGATTCTTCCTAATGTGTTTCTATCCATGTGTAAACACGTGTACATTTTTGTTTAAAAAATGAGATCATACCAGCCTTTTGAAACCTAATAATAGGCCTTAGACATCTTTTCATGCCCTTGGAATATAGTTACATACCATCATCCTTTAATAGATGCATGATATTCCATCATATGTGTGTCCCATGCCTGATGGAACTGACATTAGGGCATTAAGGTTGTTTCCATTTTCCCCTACTATACATGGGGAATATCATCAAGGATGCCTCTTTTCACATTTTTAGTTCTGTCATAGAAAACATCCTGAGAGGTAGACTTACTGGATCAAAGAGCAGAAATGTTAAACATTTTGGTACATATCATCCAATAATCGCCCAGAAATGTCCCAGTTTCCACCTCTACCAGCTATCAGCTCTCACATATTTTTTGAGCTCGAACTCTGTTCCAGACAAATAGACATTATTTTTGCCCTGAGGGGGTTTACATTATATTAGGTGGCTTGTTAGCATGTGCTAAGGTTCCCTCTGTATTTGACAAGCACTTATACAATCCTTACAATGTGTCAGAGAGCTTTCTGAGGACCTTAACATATTAAGTCATTTAATCCTTATGACAACCCTGTAAATCAGTAGTATCATTATTTCCATTTTATGAATGAAAAAGCTGAAGCAGAGAAGTTAAGTAGCTTGCTTAAGGTCTCACTGGTGATGACTGCCAGACCCAGGAGTTGAACCTATGAATCATCCTGGCTACAGACTCTGTGTTGTTAATCCTGTGCGCAACAGATAGTAAACTTCTCAGCATTGAGATGTTAAACCAGCAGCTTGGAAACCCTACATTCAATCATGGAGGCAAACATGGAGATGGGCTTCCAGCTTGCCAAGACCATCCCTTTAGGGACAGAGCTGAAAGGGGCATCTAGGAGCTCAATTGCCCCACATCTGGGCAGTTCAGGATGGAACAGAGGAATGAGGATCATGGAGTTTTCCCTGGAATTTTCCATTACAAGGGTAGCATTGGAGGAGACCCAGGGATGGGTAAATGACCTAGGGCCAGACACAGGAAAATGAACTCTTTTTGGAGGTCTGAATGGTGCATTGGTTGTGAAGAGGGAAGAGAGCTAGAGTATGATGAGGAGAGAGAGAGAAGAAGAGGCAGAGAGATAGACAGGATCAGGTGGGAACTCCAGCTTGGATGGAAGCTGGAAGGCCAAAGGGCAGGGTATGAGGGCGAGTTGTCCTGGGAAGGGATGATAAACCAATGGCTGGAAGCAAGCCACAGATGGGTTAGGTGGGACATAAGGAAGGGTAGTTGGTTTCAAATCTTGGAAAACTCTGAGCCCAGGCAAGAGGTTGGACTGAGGACAATAGAAAGCCATTACATTTTAGAGCAGAGATATGATGTGACCAGAGCTGTTTAGGAACATCTTGCAGAAAATATGGAAAGATTTATGAAAGGATGGACAGACCGGGATGAGAGATCACTGCAGCAGTCCATGCTAGAGGCATTTGGGGTTCCATTTAGGGAAGAGGCAACTTGAGCAGAAAGATGGGGATGATGCAAAGGCCACATGAAGCTGAGACTGAGAGGTTTGCATGACTGACTTTTGTGAAGCTGGCGGGTGAGTGAGTAAGGAGAAAACACGATCTTGTGATTTTCAGCGTGAGCATGTGGGAGGCTGCTTCTGCCCTTATCTGGGATGGGAGACCCAGGACGAGGGTAGATTGAGGGTGTGGAGGAGAGAAAAGAGACTCCTGTTTTGGCTTTGTTGGTTCAAAGCTTTGTGAGCTATCCCAATGAGAGTGACAAGCAGTAGAAGGATGCACACGTTTGGAGCTAGGGATGGAAGTTCATCCCAAAGGAGAGTCCTGGAGTCACCAGCCCAGGGGATGGCTGTGAAGCAATGAGTAGGGATGAGGTCCCACAGGGACAACATGCAGAGCAGGAGGAGCAGGGGACAGAGGGCTGGTCTTTGAGAAGTACTTCTATTTAGGGGAGTGGTTCTCAACCTTGGCCCTACGTTGGAATCACTAGAGACTATAAAATCTCCTGATGCCTGGGTCCAATGCCAGATATTCTGATTTCGTTGACTTGGGAGGCAGTCAGGGCATCAAACACTGTAAAGCTCCCCAGGTAATTGTACTTTGCAGTTATTGATAGAAGGAGAGCTATTGATCGAAGGAGATGACAGGAGGGGGAATAAGATGGAGAGCCATCTCAGCAGAGCAGGTGAAAGTTTAGAAGTGTTTTCATTTGTTCAATAACACTTGCTGAGTACCTAATAATAATAATAACTACCTTGTATCGAAGGCTTTGCTCTGTCAGGCCCTGTGCTGAGTGCTTTACACACATTATCTCATTGGAGTGCTTGCACAATACTATGAGATCGATATCTTTACCCACTTTCGCAGGTCAGGAAAGTAAGAATCAGAGAAATTCAGGAACTGTGGAAGGTCACACAATGTAAGTGGAGGAAGCAGGAATTAAATCTTGTATATTGATATTGTATATCGTCAAAAGCCTTGGAGTTAATCACTGTGCTACACTGCCCACCACCTGCTGGGCCTTGTGCTCAGAACTCTCCAGGGCCTTGTAATCTGATGGGTATTGGAACGGTCACTCATGATAAGGTAAGTGCTGTCACGGAAGAATGTGCAAAGTGTCATGGGTAAGCGGGGGGCGGGGGGAGTAAGCTCAGGTCAGTCTGGAGGCTCAAGGGAAGCTTTGCCTGTGAGGTAATGCCCAGGACAACATTTTCTATTTATTCCTGCACCTACGAATAGGCTCCACAACTTGATGGGAGGGTGGCTTGTGTGTGCAGGGAGGAAGGAATTGATAGTGGCCATGCTGGAGTTACACAACTATAATCTTGATCAACACATGGGCACTTTTGAGAGAGGCTTGGGGACAGGGCTAACTTTCCTTTTAGACCCTTTGACTTCATGAAGGTGACAAAGCCTCTCTGGTGGATGGCAGCCCAATTGCTTTCTGTCTGTTTTTAAGTAGCCTTGGAACAAGAGCCACAACCACTGAGAAGGGGATTCTAACCTCAGTAACACTGAAAACTTCCGCACGGGGAGAGCAGCCAGCTGAGTCAACTGACCTAAGGAGAGAACCTCCTTGATAAAGTTTGACATCTGTCTTGGGAAGATGTCTTCTAAGCCAATGTGAATTTACTGTCTCTGGAAGGAGAAAGGGCACATGTAGGCTTTCGGCAAAGGTAAGGTAATAGTTGTCATCCTCTTATATATCAACATGGAGGTTGTGCTGATGTCATTCTTGACTACATGAATCAGAACATGATAAACTTTAAAATTGCCAGACCAAAGGTAGATGCTTAAGCCTAGGATTTATAACAAAAATAACAAGGTGCTTCATTAATCCCTCCACTGCCCATTTGCATCTGCATGAAACTCAAGGGGGGGGTGTGGGAAGAGAAGCCAAACTCTTTGTTAGACATGGTCAACAAGACTGTGGTTTCAGTGGGAACCAGGTTCACTCTCTACGTTTTAAGATCTGGTCCTGGGCATCTGGTCTTGACTGACAGTGACACCTCCGGGTTAATTACACTGACCCCTCTCTCTGCTCTGTCCCTGAAGCTTCTCAAGGGAATCAACTGGTAAACAGGTTTAATTGAAGTTCCTGAAAAGTCAGGGAGTGGAGAACTCTTTACCTGAATGCAATACTATATCAATTTAAGACACAATTAGTGACTAAACATACAATCTGATACAAGTGGCCATTCCCAATTTGCAGAAATGTTTTTATTTAACTTAGTGGAATCATTCGAGGCTAAGAGAGAAGATGTTCAACACTAGGGATGATTGAAAGATGGTAAAAACATCATTATATTAAAATTAATCAGATATACACAGTGACAAAAATATAAATGAGGATAAAACTTCAAGGGATTAATGCAAATTCTGATGATTTTTCATCAAGTGATTCATGATTTGAAAAATCTCCCTAAACATTTTTCTTAACAGTCAATCACTGGGTGTCCACTATGGGTCACACACTGTGCTAAGTGCTGGAGATCCTGGCATGAACAAGATAGAAAGGCCCTGCCTTCAGGAGGCTTATGGTCCACTGTGGGAGAGCAGGAAGAATGGAGCCTTGTGAGGGGTACAAAATGCTATGATTGTTGAGAGGAGGGGCGTCTTCTCTGAGAAGAGACTTTGAAAGAACCACGTTAGATGAATGGTGGGAATGTGGAGGGTATTGAGGATTTACAGGGGATAAGAGCCAATGGACAACCCTTTTAAGAGGTTTGAGGGAGAGGATCAGAGGAGAAAGATAAGGGGGTCTTTGGAGGGGCATATTAGGAGGAGGGAAGAGGTTTGTTTATTTATATATTTATTTATGTTATGAAAATGACATTTATTTATTTATTATTTATTTTTAATATAATTTATTGCCAAGTTAGCTAATATACAGTGTGTACCGTGTGCTCTTGGTTTGGGGAGTAGATTCCTATTATTTATCACTTACATACAACACCAAGTGCTCATCCCAACAAGTGCCCTCCTCAATGCCCATCATCCATTTTCCCCTCTCCCCTGCCCCTCCATCAACCCTCAGGACGTTCTCTGTATTTAAGTATTATGCTAAGTGAAATAAGTTGGCCAGAGAAAGACAGATATCAAATGTTTTCACTCATATGTGGAAGTTGAGAAACTTAACAGAAGACCATGGGGGAAGAGAAGGGGAAAAAATAGTTACAAACAGCGAGGGAGGGAGGCAAACCATGGGAAGAGGGTTTTTTGAAGATTCTATAGGCTTGAGTGCATTTAAGTGTAGATGTGAAGGCGATAGGAGAGAGGTTGAGAGAGAAAGAGAGCACCAGTGAGCATGAGAGATTAATTGTAGGTCCCAAGTTGGTGAAAATAGTGGATAGGTCCAAGAGGATGGCATCTGGTGCATAGGTGGAGACATTTGTTAGGATGCTGTGGTTGTAATGCCCCCATGTTGCCTTACTCTCTTTCCTGCTCCATCAGCTGTAAGGGTTTGGGGCTCTTCCTGCCATTGCTGCTTCTAAGACATCTTAGAATTCCCTTTTGTCATTTCCAGTTACTTAGTTAACAGTTCTTTATGGCAAATTCTCTTTTGTACAAACAACTGATGTGGTTTGTGTCTTCTCCTGATACATTAGCAGACTCTTTCAGGAGAGCTTCAGGGTTGGTTCTGGTTGGAACTGGGGATTCTGGGGCTGGGGCAGACTGCCTTTCAAACCTTCCACTCCAGAGCCATCTTGCCACTTGCCATGGAAATCCCTGGTCAAGGGTGCCAACCAAGACTCAGCTTCTGTGGCCCTCTAGCTTCCCCTCCACTGGGCACAAGGGATTTTCTGGGTATTCTCCAACTGAGGTGCAATTGGCAAGGAACCAGGGGACATTCTTTGCCATTTCCTGTCTGGAACACCTGTTGCCATCTCTTCACTGTTACGTCCATGTCTTGTGCTCTGTGTGGCATTAGTGGGACTCTTGGTTTCTAATGTCAGTCAAGAAAGAGCACCTTGGTTCACCCATTTAAAGATAGACTCAAACTCCTGGGGATTCTCTCATAGTTTTCTTCCCTTTCCCCTGATTTCTTCTCATTAACTGAAAATCTCATCCACTAAACTCTAACTTGCTTCATCTTTTGTCAACCCTTGTCTTTCATTTCTAGCCCTTTCTATCTTGCCTTTGGGCAGAGGGAGGAAAAAAATCAATTCTTCCAGAATTTATTGGAATTGAATTGAATTGAATTGAATTGGATTGAAAAATCAATTCTCCCAATGCTCTCCACAAATTTGTCTCAGTGGCTCCCTGTCCACTGTATCTAGCACCTGGAGGCATACCCCACCCACTTTTTAAAAAAGATTCTTTGTAGGGGTTTTCTAGAAACATGATATTTGATGTCTTAGTTTACCAGTTGGCCACAAATGAATATGCCAGGTAGCACTCTGCTTTTATTATATTATGCTTTCAATGGTGGTGAGCAAGACAAGAAGTAGAAAGAAGGCCAGTGTAAGCCTAAGAATGTAGCAAATCTGTCACATGGGGCCTTACCTTTGGGTTCTGCCAGCCTGCTTCTGTGGATTTCTCCTCACTGTGGCAGAGCCCCCAACAAGATTGCAGACTCAGCTCCCCGAAGCACCCTAGCCAAAGCTCAGCCCTCCATTCCATCAGACAAAGTCCCCAGCTCAGCCTCTTTTCCACAGCACTTCTGCCCCAAATGCTAATTGCTTTTAACTAATCCACAAATGAAACGTCCACACAGAATTCCATTTTAATTAGCATACCACACTCTTTGTGCAAATTTGCTCTCAGAGGAGTCCCATCGCAACCGCGTGGAGACAGTAATGGCAGGGCCCTGTGATGTTTTCCCGATAGCTTTTATCTGCAAAAGTGTTTGGGCACCATTCCATGAGTATCCTGTCCCATTGTATTACTGGGGACTACCTCATTGGCTACAAGTTTGTCCTGCTGCAACTTTCTGACTTTCTTCACACTTACTCTTGAACCCCAGATGTGCCACTTCTCATGAGGATGCCCTGAAAGGTAGCAGGATCCAGGATGAAAAGAAGAATCAGGCTATGGACTATTTTCTTTCCTCTGGGCCATGAAATTCCAACGCTGAAAAGAGGCTTTAAAATTCTTTTGTTCATTTTAGAGTTGGGAAAACTATGGTCCACATTCTTTTAGCTTGAACTGGGACTAGAATTTCCATTGAGGGTTCTCCCTGGTGGCTCTTGATGTTGGACACACAGTAGAGTCCCCTGGGAGTATTAAAAAAAAGTGCCAGTGTCCCACTAAATCAGGTTTTGTCGGGGCCCCGGTATTGCTGTTTTTCAAAGCTCCATATTATGGGTTGAATTGTTATCCCCTCAAAATAGAATAAATGATTGGGTCGATTTGTCCACGGACCATGAGACCTGAAAGGGATAGAGGGTCAGAGATTGGCCAACAGTGAAAACTCCAAACACATAGCTGACCAACTGCCTGAATAAATGAAGGAAGCTTACAGATCAATTGGTTCAATCAATTCATTTCATAGATGAGGAAACTAAGATCACATTCTTCAGAGGAGTAGCTGTGGCTCATCTTTCCATCTAAGTGAGTAAAGGGAGGCCATTAACACCCAAATTGAATATAAAATGCAAATACTGCAAGGCCCAACATCTATTAACACTCAAGGCCCTTTCACTGGAAAGCTTCACGAATGCACGCGTTTGAGCAAGAATGCCTCTAGCAGCCCAGCCTTGGAGAGTGGAAAGATGGCTGAACTTGATGGCAGAAGATGTGGCTTCTGCTTGTTGACCTGTGACCTTGGGATCTCTTTCACCTTTATCTCTATTTTTTCTAAACAAACAAACAAACAAACAAACACACACAACAAAACAGCAGAGGGTTTGGTCCTCCACTCTTCTCTCACTGTGGGTGTCGCCCAGGTGGGCATGCCTCCTTCCTGCTGGATTAATTCTATTTGTGAAAGGTCTCCGAAGCATGGTAAAGCCCTAGACTCACATGAATTCATCGCAAGAAAAAGTATGTAGCCTGCAGCTGTAGGAAGTAGAAAGACACTGCTTAGCCCGGGAGAGAGGGATGTGCATTGTACTGCAACGTTGGTTCACGTCTCTCTGTCCGTGCAAAGGGGTCAGCTAATGATTCGCTCCCAGGAGTCCGAGTTTGCCCATCCCTTAGGCAGTCATGGTACTTTTGTAGAGAAACGTGTGCCAACTCCTAGAATGATGGTCTGCAGAAACGGTCGCAGTGTCTGGCATGTAGTAGGTACTCAATAAATATTTGATGAATAAAAGATCCATTTGGGGTTTCTTTGACGATTCTCCTCACTCGGCCTGGGGAGACAAATAGCTGTTTCCTCTGCTGTCACTACGCAATTTGTGTCTGAGTGATTGGCCTCACGGCCCGCTGCTGCTTTTCACTCACAGAGGGAGGGTTTGAAGAAGTAGGTATGTTTGGGGGTGGGGTCAGGGTGGGTGCAAGGGCTTGGAGGGGCCAGGGTTCATACACGGGTTTCCTTGGAAAATCCCAACTACCATCAGTCTGAGAAAGGAAGTGGCTCTCATGAGAATCTCTTGAAAAGCAGCCTCTTCCCCCCAAAATACCTAGATCAAGCAGTCCCCCTTCAAATGACTTTCTCACTTTTTCTCCCCCTTTCTCTGTAGTATGTGCACATACTAATAAAGTGTGGCATAATATAGGCATCACCAGCGCTAGGTTATTCTATTAAAACAAAGTTCATCAGTGCCCCTTTCTTCACCGTGTGTCAATTATGATTGTGCATGTGGCACAACCAATCTCCCATTGGAAAAAAGAATTACTTGAAACACTAACACCTGAGGAATAACCATAACTGATTAGGAAGATTCCGGATCTCCCTCCAGCTTTATTTTTTAAAAGTTCTGATAAAAAACACATACTATAAACTTTACCATCTTAACCATTTTTAAGTGTACAGTTAAGTATATTTACATTATTAGTAACAGAGCTCTAGAACTTTTTCACCTTGTAAAAAGGATACTCTTATATGTCCCTTATACTTTTTAAAAAAAGTGTTTATTTATATGTATTTATTTAGAGAGAGAGAGAGAGAGAGAGAGAGATTGAGGCAGGGAGAGAGAGGGAGAGAGAAAATCCCAAGCGGGTTCTGCACTGTCAGTGTAGAGCCCGGTGTGGGGCTCGAATTCACAAACTGCGAGATAATGACCTGAGCCGAAATCAAGAGTTGGATGGCCAACTGGGATGGCCATCCAGGTGCCCCTATATCCCTTCTACTTTGAACACTGGAAAATGCATGAAAAATATGTTCTGAAGGGGATGAGTTAAGTATACAAACTTTGTGGGTCTGGTTTTACTCAAAAAGCAGAAAGGAGGAAATTAACCAAATTATTATTTATTGAACACCTGCTAATATTTTTCGAGTCCCCGCCACACAGCATATCCAGGAACTGAGATCCCACACTTCTCATTTTTGTTGATCTTGCTGATATGAGGAGGCTACAAGGGGCTATAATTTTTTGTGTGTGTTTTTGGTTAATGCCTGACTACTTGTGTGATATGTAGAATCTGGGACACTTGTCAGTTTTTTTATTCTTTTTTTTTTTTTGCAGGGCTCTGACCACAAGTTTTGTCCACTGGCCCTGTTCACCAGACCCACTGAGAAAGGAGCCTGGGGTGGGATGGCAGTGGTTGGGGAGGCAGGGCTCCTTGTCGTAGCATCTGTGCTGACATAGGCAGTAGTCCTACGTTCAAGTCCTGGTTGTATGGCTTTTAACTAATTTACTCCTTGCTCCATTTCCAGAAAGCATTTGGATATGGCATGAGAAACAAATACTCATCAACAGTTTTAATTTTTTTTTAATGTTTATTTATTTTTGAGAGACGGGGAGAGAGACGGAGCACAAGCAGGGGTGGGGCGGAGAAAGAGGGGGACACAGAATCAGAAGCAGGCACCAGGCTCTGAGCTGTCAGCACAGAGCCCCTTGTGGGGCTCCAACCCACGAACTGCGAGATTATGACCTGAGACGAAGTCAGACGCTCAACCGACTGAGCCACTCAGGTGCCCTGATCAACAGTTTAAATAACTGATCTGGACATTTGGACAAAGGGGAAAAGATAAAGCAGAGTAAGGGTGCTTGCCATACATCCTGTGGACAGCTTTCTGGCTCTAGGGAGTTCATTTAAATCCTTCAACTCTCTCGTTTAAAAAATGGGAACCAAAGCTTACCTCAAAAGGTCACGAGAATTACACTAGAAATCACTCTATGAATGAATTATGGTTACCAAAGCTGAGATTCTTCCCTGCTCCCCCAAACCAGCCTAATCAGCTTCCACTACAAATGAGTTAGACAAGATTTTTAGGGTAAATTTGGAGTAGTGGGCAACTTCCTGAGCTTTTTTGAGTTATGACTGTTTCTCCTCATTTTAGGCTATTTAGAGAATGATCAGCAGAACAGAATTTACATTCTTTTGACAAATGATACAAAGAAACTGGGAGCAAGTTCTGAATATCCCAGCCTCCACTTTTCCAATATTTCCTGAAATTGTTTTATGGACGCTCTCTACACAGCTCTGTGAGGAAGAGATTTATGTTTCAGTGGAAAAATGTGTGTTGTTTGGAGCATGCCCTTTCAGATTATTTTATTCTGATTCTGTGGGGGCTTTGAGCCCATTATGGGTCAACTTTTGTCCCCCAGTTCCTACCCAATTCATCTGTTGGGAGTCCTAACTCCCAGGACCTCAGAATGTGACCTTGTTTGGAAATAGGGTCATTGTTGATGTAATTAAACTGAAGATGAGGTCATACTGGAGTAGGGTGGGCCCCTGATCCAAAGAGGACAGGTGTCTTTGAAGAAAGGGGAAATGTAGACATCGCCATGCACGGGTAGAGCACCATGGGACACAAGAAGGCAGAGACTGGGAGGATGAATCTACAAGCTGAGGAATGCTAAAGATTGCCAGCAAACCTCCAGAAGCCAGGTGAGAGGCACGGAACAGATCCTCCCTTACCATCCCTAGAAGGAACCAGCCCTGCTGACATCTTGATCTTGGCCTTTCAGCCTCCAAAACTGTGACACGATATGTTTCTATTTTTTAAGCCACCCAGTTTGTGGCACTTTGTTAAGGCAGCCTGGAAAACAAGTAACATATTTCATTGCCTTTGAGCTATTTTAAGGTCTGTGAATGGTCAATAGCTGATAACGGAATGCAAAGATATTCTCGTCCATAGATATGCAAATTTTGTCCTGTCCACACAGAGGTTTAATTGGCTTCCTTCCCCTACTGCAAGAGAAACCAGTTTTGTTCCTATTTGCACACTGATGTCAATGTTCTTCATCTTGAAGTGTGTCTGTTCTTTGGTTTATTCTTTGAACTGGATGTAACATCTTACTGGGTTCCTCATTTGATAATGAGTTAAAATCATTAACGCGTGTTTATTTCATATCTGTAGGAGAGTCATGACTTTACTTTTAAGGCAGAGGGGGTGGATTATCCTTTACCAATTCCTCATTATCAGTGAGTTCTTCCACATGTTCTATACACTGCTTTATTTAGCATTTTTCTCTTTTCTGCTTTTGATGATCATGTCCCAATGGGGTCAGAGATAGATCTATGCCAGATCGAGGAAGGGCAGTCTGTGGGACACAACAGTTTTTATAAAATACTTGTGGGGTGCCATGTGCAGGAGGGGCAGAGCCATTCATCCCATGGCTCCATCAGCAGCTGTCAGTTACAGGGAGGCAGGTTTGGGCTCCACAGGGAGATGAACTCCTAAATGAGCTCGTCATCACAATTGCCCAAAGACAAAAATGGCTGCCTTCTGAGTAGTGAGTTTTTGTGGTTGGGGTTGTACAGGCAGGTTCGGGTGGCTTTTGGTGGGATGTTATACCAGGATTGAAGGATAATGGATTGGCTTGCAGTTTTAGGTCCCTTCTAGTCATGAGGACTAAGAGTTCAAAGATTTAAGGATATAAAGATACCTCTTTTCCTTCTGCCATTTCTAGCCCTCTCTCGCCTGACCTACAAAATTCCAAATTCCTTCTTCCGTCTCCTCTAGTCCTGTTTCCAGCTTCTCGGGTATTCCGTCCTTCCCCCCTTCAGTCTTGAGATGTCTCTTTTGGGGGAGAGGCCCTGCTTTCTTTTCATTCACTTAGCTTCCCCTGGCAGCTCACCAGACAGAGGAAGGATGGAACGTTTAGAGTCTTCGTCCTCTGGACCTGGGCCTGGGGCCTTCTAGTGCTTATGTTGTGTTTGACAAAGATGTCAAGATGTCACCAGTAAGTGTCTGAGAGACACCGTGGATGGGGTGTTACTGCCTGACACACTGTCTGGGGCTGCAATCTAGCAAAACTCGGAGGGTATAATTAATGCCATACGCATATTGTCTAATGTCATCATCAATCTGCCTGTGATGGCTTCTCATGGGCGTTTTCTGACTCTCGGTGCCAAGCTTCATGAGTCCCAATCACTACTTTCCAGGCATGTCATCATTTTGCAGGTTGTAATTTGCAAAATGAGAGAGACACCTATTAGCACGGAGTCAGTTAAGGTTACACCAGCGACTTCATTATACACCATACACCTTGCAGGTTTGTAATTATGCAGTTAAAAAATGAAAAAAAAAATTGCCATAGGCAGTCACTTGACATAGATATATGGTTCTAGTCCACAAGAATCATTGATATAATTTTGTTTTGCCTTCTTTTATTTAAAAAGAGAAGATTAAAAAATCAGCGAGCTCTACGTACAGTAGCCCCCCCATCCCCCCTTATCTCTTATCCTCTAGAATATGTTCCAAGACCCTTTGTGGATGCCTGAAACCAGGGATATATACTATGCTTTTTCCTAAGCATACATACCTATGATAAAGTTTAATTTATAATGAATTAGGCACAATAAGAGATTAACAGCAGTAGTAATAAAATAGAACAATTGTAACCATATACTGTAATAAAAGTTCCATGAATGTGGTCTCTCTCTCAAAATATCTTCCTGTACTGCACTCACCCTTCCGCTTGTGTTGATGTAAGGTGATAAAATGCTCATGTGATGAGACCGAATGAGGTGAATTATGTAGGCATGTGATATGGCTTCAGACTCCTGTTGACCTGACAGTAAGTCAGCAGGAGGATCTACTTTTGGATCACAGTTGACCACGGGTAACTGAAATCACGGATAAGGGAAGCACCACTGTCCATGGATATCCCAATGCAGTTTCAATGCCTGAACTTTATAGGTATAACATAGATTGTATCTTGGGTCTTAAAAAGTGTGAATTTGCTTCTCTTGCTTCAATGGAAGTTGAACACCCTCTTCATTTATTGTTGGGGATCTTAATTCTTTCAAGATGCTGTGGATGTAGATTGTATTGCAGATTCAAAAAGGTGATGGTTGAGCCATGCCCTTGACCAGGGGTGGGCAGCTGGTTCTGATTCCTCTCTGGGGGCAAGTGTGGGACTCTGTACCTAAATCCCAGCCTGTGAGCTGGAGTCCCATAGTACAGTGCTGCAGGCCCCCAGATCACCAGCAGGCCATTGAATCAGCCAGAAGACACTTAATCAGCAGTTCCATAGGCAGCTGACTGCCTTCTCTCATCACTTTATCCCCTCTGAGAACCTCTTGTGTCACCAGCCAGGGGTCCATAGTCAGTGCTAGCCCATCAGGGCTCAGTGGCCAGTGGGGAGTCTGCTTTACAGAGTCTTCATGACCAGAGTTCCCCCCTCCCTTCTTTCCTCCTACTCTTTCCCAGAAACTCCTGTCTATCAAGTCTCGGTCCCTGGGTACTTTCCCTTAATTTACTGTTTATTTCATCATGTCTCATTACACCTCAGCTACAATTAGAAAAGTCACTTGGAGGTTTATTCTCCCAGGAGATGGGTATTAAATCTTTTCCTGTGACTTCTGGCTATTCCATCAACTCAAGCAAAATTGCTGGCTCAAAGCGTATTCACACTTTAAAACTCTTCTCTTTCTTTCACTTTTTAAACGAATGTTTAACTTAAATCATTATATCAAAAAGAATCATTTTCATATTTTATGAAGACCTAAAAATAAGATATTACACATTTTTGTCTTTGCAATTGGACTATATAGTTATCCCCTCAGGGGCCATGATTCTGAAAAAGCTCTGAGTAAATGGAATTCTTACAAACTATGTGTTATTTCACTATGAGTTTACACTATCATATCTGACCTTACATTTTAGCTTAATTTCTCTCTAATGGTCATTCAGTATGTGCCCCTAATATTCTGCTCCCAGGTCTCACTGTCAAGTAGTTAATGATCTGCCAAGCAGCCCTTTAATTTACCAAACACTTGTATTTTCCACGTAAAAACATTTTAAGGCAAAGAAGTGTTCTGTAATGCAACAGATCATGCCCGATTTCTGTCTGATAAACTCAGATGCATGTTGGTTGGATGTAATGGAATGTGTGAGCAGCTGGGTGTCACAAGACCTGGGGTTTTGGCCTGACTTTGTGGCTAATTTGGAATAAAATCCGTATCTGCACATATTTGACATACCTCCTTCTCCTCCCTCTTCTTGTCCATGGCAGACAAAATGATTGGCTAATTGATTGGGGTTACTAGAGATGAAAACTATTTGCCACTCTAGCACAGAGCAATTGTTTCCTATCCAAAATTCTGTTATTGTGCATGAGGTATATCAATATCCACTGTTTATCCTTTTAAAAAAGAGTAACAGAAAAATGCAATTTCCTCCCATTTGAAGAACTCTCAATTTCCAAGAGTTACAGTTCTGATAGGATCTTCATGGGATATACTGGAATCTCAGGAACTTGGATCCTGGGGAGGTGCAGGAAATCAGGGCTGAATAAGCAATCCTGCTGGCCCAGGGACCCAGTGGGAGACACTCCCTTCTGCAGTCTTGGACATTCTGAAAGGGCCCTAGACTAGGTCCCAAGCTTTCCAGCCACAGTCTGTAAGCAGTCCAGCTGGTGCAGGCACCCTGTGGGACACACTCCTGTCTGAGCCTCCAGAAATTCTGAAATTGCCCTGTAATCAGTTTCAGCTCCAGTCACTGTCAGGGAGCCATCCAGGCTGTCCAGGAATGCGGTGGGAGACACACCCATCTGTCATGGCTACCGATCAGTAGCCATGGCTACTCAGTCATGGCTTACCGATCCTAAAACAGCCTTGGGACTGGGGTCTAGCCCCTCTCAATCATGGTTCAGGGATAGTTTTGTCCACCCAGGGACCTACCCAGTGACTTGGCAGGAGCCTTCCCAGAGATGTGGTAGGAACCATACCTGTCCATGCAGCTGGTAATAGGTGAGCTGTTTAAGGACCCAGCTGTGGACTCTGAAGCAGACACTTGTCCCAGGGCCATCTTACTGAACAAGACCCTGGAGGTAGTGCCGCCCGTCCAGGGACTGAATGGGATTCATGCCTGCTTGAGCCTCTAGTGATATGACTGTGAATGCAGCAACAGCCTTGTAAGTCAGCCCCAGCCCAGTATGACTGTGATCCCAGAGGTAATCTCATCAGCCTGGGGAACTGACAGGAGAGGGTCTTTACCTGCCAAAACTAATCTGTAAACACTGGAAGAGGTGTTTGCTCTTACAAATGCACTGACACCAATGCAAGACTGCAAGGGTCATGAAGAATCAGGCAAATATAACACCATCAAAAGAAACTAATACAACTCCAGAATTGGGGATCCAGAAATTAACCCATGCATATATGACTAATATTTGACCAAGGAGCCAGGAATAGCCAATGCGAAGCTATAGTATTTTCTGTAAATAGTTGTGGGAAAACTAGATATTGGCATGCAAGAGTTATATTGGACCCAAAATTAACAAAAATTAACCCAAAATGGATTAAAGACTTAAACATAAGAACTGAAACTGTAAAACTCCTTTAAAAAAACACAGGGAAAAAAACTCCTGGACATTGGTCTTGGTAATTTTGGCCTATGACACCGAAGGTGTGAGGCACAATATATATATATATATATATATATATATATATATATATATATATATCCTGCACAGCAAAAGAAACAATCAACAAAATGAGATGGCAACCTATGGAATGAAAGGAAATAGTTGCAAACCACCTATTGATAAGGGGTTAAGGGGTTAATATCCAAAATATATTTGAAACTCATACAACTCAATATAAAAAAGACAACAACAGGTAATCCAATGAAAAAATGGGCACAGGACCTAATAGATATTTTTCCAAAATAGACCTACAAATGGCCAATAGGTACATGAAAAAGTACTCAACATCACTAGTTAATCAGAGAAATGCAAATCAAAACCACAATGAGCTATCAAGTCACACTTGTTAGGATATCTGTTACCAAAAAGACAAAAGATAACAAGCATTGGTGAGGATGTACAGAAAAGGGAACCCTTCTGTACTGCTGGGAATGTGAATTGGTGTAGCTACTATGGCAATCAGTATGTGTTTCTTCAAAAAATTGAAACGGGAACTACCATGTGATTCAGCAATCCCATATCTGGATATATATCCAAAGGAAATGTAATTTCTATCTTGAAGAGATAGCTACACTTCCATGTTCATTGACATATTATTTACAGTGGCCAAGATATAGAAATACAACCTAAGTGTCTGTGATGAATATGTGGAAAAAGAAAATGTAACACACAAACACACACACAGACAGACAGACACACACACAGACACGCCCAGACATACACACAGTGGGGTGTTACTCAGCCATAAAAAAGAAGGAGGGCATTAATGATAAATAAAGTAAGTAGGACAGAGAAAGACAAATACTGTATGATTTCAATTATATGTAGAATCTAAAAAAACCCAATTCAGAGGAACTGAGAGTTGATTGTTAGTTTCCGGGGGTTGGGGGAAGTGTGGAGGAAAAGGGTTCTGGTGGTCAAAGGATACAAACTTCCAGTTATAAGATAACTAAGTTCTGGAGATACAATGTACAGCATTGTGACTATAGTTAACAATACTATATTGTATATTTGAAAGTAGCTAAGAGATTAGATCTAAATGTTCTTACCACACACACACACAAAGAAACTATGTGAAGTGATGAATGTATTAACTCACTTTATTGTAATAATTTTGAAATATATACAGACATCAAATCATCATGTTGTACACCTTTTTAAAAAGAGTTTTTTCTTTTTAATTTTGAGAGAGAGAGAGAGAGAAGGTGGGGGAAGGACAGAGAGAGAGAGAGAGAGGGAGAGAGAGAGAGAATCCCAAACAGGCTCTGAGCTGTCAGCACAGAGCCCCACACGGAGCTTGAACTCAGCTGTGAGATCATGACTTGACCCAAAGTCGGACACTTGACCGACTGAGCCACCCAGGCGCCCCATCATGTTGTATACCTTAAACTTACATAATGTTATGTGTCAATAAAGCTAGAAAATGAAGACAGAAGACACAGGTCAAGGACACTGCCAAAACCATAGTGAATAGATTCAATAAGGGTGGCTTAGAGATCCAACATCTATGTTAAAATGGCCATGAAACACTTGAGCTTGATGGAGCAGGTGTTGGAACTCAGCCTCGTGGACCTGTGAGCAGAAGGCAGCCAAGGATATTCAAGAGGGTAAGGTGCCCATTTTCATATTCCTCCAGAGCAAGTATTCAGTCAGTGAACAGGGACACAGGACATAGGATTTAGCTTCCAGAGGAAAGGAGTTTGCAAATATGAGACTGATGTCAGAGCCCCACCAAAGAGGATGGGCTTGAGTGAGGGCTAGAGTTCAGATGGGGAGCTAGAAAGGAAAAACTGCAATCTCCAGGGAATGCAGGAACTCAGGGCATAGCCCCAGGACACTCAACCCTGGGGCAAGGGCAGAGACACTAAACTTGATGTTAGACTCTACAGGGAGAATCTGAGAAAGCTGGGGCTGTCACCCAGGGCAAGGGTTTCATAACACTCATGTCCTGGGGGTGTGTACA
This sequence comes from Panthera tigris, assembly GCF_018350195.1. Taxonomy (NCBI): domain Eukaryota; kingdom Metazoa; phylum Chordata; class Mammalia; order Carnivora; family Felidae; genus Panthera; species Panthera tigris. The sequence goes on along the minus strand of NC_056673.1, from coordinate 34,082,782 downwards.
CCTAAAACCAAGGATCTGCCTGAGTTGCAAACATCTCCTGCAGTGTCATCCAGCTGTCTCAGGGCAAACTTAAAAAAAAAAAACAAAAAAACAAAACAACAACATTCAGTGTTGGGGGTATGGGTGTCTTCTCCAAGCTATTTCAGAGATGCTGAAGTCTGAGGACATGAAGTCTTATACATCTTGTGGGAAAAATTCTTTGATTGATTTGGGTAGGAGATTGAGTCCAATAGGAAGTGTGGATCATGGTTTTCTTTCCCCAGCTGTCTCTTGTGCTCTGGGGACCCAGCTCAATGGAGGATATGGGTCTGCCTGGAACACTTACACACCTTGACATGCTTTTTTGTAATCATTGCCGCTTCCCCCACTATGGCTAGTCTGGGAAAGGACTCCTCCTTTTTTGGACCCAATTTGGTGCTGCCCGATTGGGGTCTGTTTGCACTTGGGGATCAGGGGTCACTACCACATGTAATTGGTGCAGTGAATCTCAATCCTGGCTGCATATTACCATTACAGGAAGAGCTTTAAAAACAATTTTATGATTGAAGTAATCTCTTGTTATCATCCCTTCAACTTCTATAATTTGATTAATGAGAGCCCCAGGGAATTAATTTTTAAAGAGTAATAATATAAAACATTATATTTCTTAAGTATTGTCAGTGAACGTTTCTTCCCTTCCCACTGCTGTATTTTAACATCCCCTCCCTTCTAACAGGATTTCCCTTTCAGATGTTTACTGGGTATAAAGTCCAGAAAGTCCTTAACAGGAAAGTATCCAGTGAATATAAATATTAATATAATTAATATAATAAGCAAATTAGGGGCAGCTGGTTGGCTCAGGTAGTAGAGTGTGCGACTCTTGATCTCAGGGTTGGAAGTTTGAGCCCCACGTTAGGTGTAGAGACTACTTAAAAATAAAATCTTAAAAAATGTATAATCAAATTAGTACAGGCATTGAAAAAAAATTTTTCTGAAAAGAAAGTAAGAAGACCAACATTTGTTAAGTAAATTGAAAATAAAAACATTAAAATGGATACCTGCACATTTGCATTAATTAATATTCATTTTTATAAGCTTTGTATGAAATGGTTTATCTTAAAAAGGTATTTATTTATTTTTAAATTAAAAAATTAGAGAGAGAGAGCGTGCACAAGCTGGGGAGAGAGGCAGAGGGAGAGAGAGAGAGAGAGAAAGACAGAGAGAGGGAGAGAGAGAGAGAGAATCTTAAGCAGGTTCTATGCTCAACACAGAACCCCATGCTGGGCTCAATCCCATGACCCTGTGATCCTGATCTGAGCCCAAATCAAGACTTGGCCACTCAGCCAGCTGAGCCACCCAGGCACCCTTGAAAACAGTGGTTAGTTTTGACAAGGGATAGAGTTAATTATATGACAAAAAGATGTTAAAGGAGGCATTGTCCCCTATAGTCTGACCACCCTAATATGATGAGGGACTCATCTGAAACACAGTCAAACTTATTAGAATAGACAGCTTTATCTTATTTTCCCACTGTCTCCCACAGTGGCTGAGTGGTGGAGAAGACATTGTGGAAAAATTGTACTAGGCCATATCATAACTAACTTATTCTCGTGTTTCTCCTTCTTGTTCCAAATCAACACTTAAACCTCCCCCCTTTTCTTATGGTACTTCATTGAGGAAAAATTCACATACCAAAAATGCACACATTTTATTTTATTTTTTTTAAGAAGTAAAAGTTTATTGAATACACTGCAAGGAAGCTGCAGGCAGGACAGCAAAGGAGAGACTGTCTGCTGCACACATTCTAATTGTACAACTAGATGAATTTCTACAACGTGACCCCCACTCAGATCAAGATATGGAATATTTCCATCACCCCAGAAATTTCCCTTGTGTCCCTTTCCAGTTGGTAATAAATCCAGAAGTAACCACTTTCCTAATGAAAAACCTGTTTGTTTGAATTGGTTTTCCCCTATAGGCAAAGTGTTTTTTTCCTCTGGCTGCTTCCAGATTTTTTTCTTTGTCTTCAGTTTTCAGAAATTTAATCATATTTCTTAGACTGGATTTCTTGGGTTTGTTTTATTTGGGTTTCACTTAGCCTCTTGAATATGCAGGTTGATAACTTTAATCAATTTTGGAAAATTCTTGACTATTGTCTCTTCAAACATTTTGAACATTCAAATGTTCTCTCTGCTCTCTTTCTGAGGCTCCAATTACATGTGACATTGTTCTAGAGGTCTTTGATGCTTTTTCTCCCCTCCACCCCCCTATTATTTTTTTCTCTTTATGCTTCAGCTTGGATGATGTCTACTGACCTGTCTTTAAGTTCATTAATCCTGTCTTCTGCTGTGTACAATCTGCTATGAAGCCAATCTGATAAGTTCTTTAGTTCATATATTTTATTTTTCAGTTGGGTTATTTTTTGGTTTTTATTTATCTGTGGAAATTCTCCATATTTTCATTCAATTTTTTGGTTTTTATTTTAATTTATTTACCGTATGTATAATAGTTATTTTATTTTATTTCATTTTATTTTATGTATTTTAATTTTTTAAGTTTATTTATTTTGACAGCACTAGTGGGGAAGGGACAGAGAGGGAGAGAGAATCCCAAGCAGGCTCAGAGCCTGATGCAGGGTTTGAACTCACGAAACTGCGAGATCATGACCTGAGCCAAAACCAAGAGTCAGACACTTAACCGACCGAGCCACCCAGACACCCCTGTGTAATAGTTATTTTAAAGATATTTCCTGCTTATTCTAATATCTCAGTCATCTGTGGGTTTGCTTGCATTGATCGCTTTTTCTCCTGATGATGGGACACATTATATAAAAGAAAATGGTGGAGTATGATAATATTTTCCCACAGAAGGGGGGAAATTTTTTCTCCATCAGGCAGCTAGGTAGAAGACTGATCTCTTTTATCAACTCAGGAGATGAGTGGGGTTGGGGCTCATTTGTTGCTTAATTAGCTTCAGGTCTCCTCTGGTTTCAAGGGTCTTCACAGTGGGATCAAGTCCCTCCCTTCAGCAAAGTTTTGGAATATAAATACTATAAGTTCATGAAAGATCTGTCCCTGCTTTCCAGTCTAGCTCTTGCTCCTGCACCAACACTTCCTAAGCAAAATTCCCATGGAAAAAATTGGCTGGCTTAAAGAACTAGCTTAGCATTTGGAATTTCCCCATATTCCTATGTGCTCTATCAGCTCACATATGGCATTTGGCTGCTTATTATTATTATTTTCTTTACCCCAGAAAAGTCCCTCAATCTCTGGCTAATCTGATCCTCTCCTGCCCTGCCTTGACTTGGTTGATGCCTCCAGAAGCAAAAGCGATCACCAGTTTTTACTCCTCTAGTAAGGGCTTGTCCTTCTCTGGAATTTAATTCATTCAGACTTTTTGCATTCATAGCTTTTTGATGGTTTTAAAGAGTATTTTCCGATTGTTATGGCAAAAGCAATGGTTTCTACATCCTACCCATCTGTGTTGGGAAAATTTTTAGCCAAAGATCAGTGGACATTCTCTTTTTCTTTACAGTCCTCAAATTAAGTTAATAGATTCTTGAAATAAAGGAGTGAGTGAATGGTTCAGAATTCTAAGATAGAGCTACATAAGTGTTTTGAAATACTTTCTTCATTTTCTGCTTAAGATAATGTTAAATAATCAGGACTTGGCAACAGTGCATTCTCAGCTCTTTGTGGGTGTGATCTCTCTCCTTGAACTGTTTGCAGTATCTGCACAGAGTTGGAGAGCACCTTACCCTAGGTCCATTTTATGAAGGTAACATAGAAGGACAGCCCACCATCAGGTTCTGCAGACACAACCAAATCATTGCTGCCTCTTGATGTAACCTGCCTGTTTTATCCCGAGTGATGTCATCCCATTATAGATTTTTCTTTCTCTTTGGGTACTGAGAATTGATATTTCTGAATTCTCTATTAGAGATTTTACAAATTAACAAGGTCACAAAAGAAAAACTATTGAACTCACAGGCATCCATTCAATTCCCTGCTGTAACTTATATGAATTAGTCTTTTGATCTAGAGAATATTTTACCAGGTTCACAGAGGGAAGAAATACTGTCTTGTGGCAAGGAGCCAAGGCTTCACAAAAGCCCCCTATATTGTCATTTACTACTTTCTGGATCCTTAGTAGACTTGAAGTTCCTTGATGTCAAGCACTGGATTTGGTTTGCTCTTACATTCCCTGTGCTTAAGTAGGGACTTGGTACATACCTACTGAGTAAGTGAATTGGCAAGAGACTAATTTTACTGTCTAGGAATAGTGATGGATATGAAATTGAGGTATCAACAGTTATGTAATACATGCAAAATTAAAGCTCAGACTGAGAGGGCAGCTGCAGAAGTGGACCAAGCAGCTCTGTACCCCGGAAGCACTATTGTGCATGGACTTTCTGACTTGAGGACCAAATCCTATGCACAGGCATATTTCAGAAAAGATGAAGCAGCCAAGATAATAACTAACACATAATAGGAATGTGTTATAGGCCACTATATATTTCTATCCACAGTAACTAGAGAACCAAACATGAATCTGAACTAATCTGGCCCCAAAGCAGGGAAGATCCAGAAGGACACTGTGTTGTCCCAGGAGAAGTCTTGGACACATGTTTGCCAAAAGAGTTTTGAATATATTAGATGCTCTGGATAAGACCAAAAAGCTTATGTAGGATAAATATGTGAAGGTCTAAATTCCTTCCTATAACTGAAACAAGAATGATATGGCCAGAGGGAGGCATCTTACCATCTTAACAAGACAGTTACTTGCCTCAGTGTCCCTTTGTGGCATTTACCCCTTTTCTCAGTCTTGGGGGGCACATAGATTCGGGAGGTGAGTACAAGTAATTAAAAAGTGTTCATCTATTACTTTTTTCCTTTTTTATAGTGTAATATTTTATTTATCATTGTTAATTTTACTGACATGATTTGAAAAAATTTTTAATGCTTATTTATCTTGAGAGAGAGAGAGAGAGAGACAGAGAGAGAGACAGAGAGAGAGAGAGAGAGAGAGCAGGGGAGGGGCAGAAAGAGAGGGAGATACAGAGTCTGAAGCAGGCTCCAGGCTCTGAGCTGTCAGCACAGAGCCTGACACAAGGCTCAAACTCATGAATGGCGAGATCATGACCTGAGCGGAAGTCAGACACTCAACTGACTGAGCCACTCAGGTGCCCTACTGACATGGTTTTATGCATACAAAACTCAATAGAAGAAATTTATTATTGTCTGCATTTGGCTATTATTGTCACCTGTTTTATTTATGATTATTACTGAAAATAATTTTCTTTTTGTAGAGGAGGGTGGTATTATAAAATAATCTGTCCCAGGTGTCAAATATGCTAAGCATGCCCTGCATAGGAGGAGATGGAACTAGGGAACCTTGGCCTGGCATGTGTGAAAATGCTAGAAAGGAGGAAGAAGTTTTTTCTTCTTCTTTAAATTTATTTATTTATTTTGAGAGAGAGAGAGAGTGCTGTGGAAGGGCAGGGAGGGGGACAGAGGGTCTGAAGCAGGTTCTTTTTTTTTTTTTAATTTTTTTAAATGTTTACTTATTTTTGAGACAGAGAGAGACAGAGCATGAACAGGGGAGGGGCAGAGAGAGAGGGAGACACAGAATCCGAAACAGGCTCCAGGCTCCGAGCTGCCAGCACAGAGCCCGACGCGGGGCTCGAACTCACGGACCGTGAGATCATGACCTGAGCCGAAGTTGGACGCTTAACCGACCAAGCCACCCAGGCACCCCTGAAGCAGGTTCTGTACTGACAGCAGTGAGCCCAATGAGGGGCTTAAACCCATGAACTGTGAGATCATGACCTGAGCCAAAGTCAGACGCTTTACTGACTGAGCCAGCCAGGTACTCCAGAAGTTTCTTCTGAAGAGAGACGAAAACTTACAGGATTTGGTGGGTCTCAGGGGGTTAAGGTTAAGCCCATCAAGACTGTAGACTTTACCGTTCCCAGGCAATAATGCATGTATGTGTACACAAAGGGTCTAGGGATAACTTATAAAGCAATTTGTTTTTCAAGATGATGAAGACCTATGCTGTTTATTTTTTAAGGGCCTAATACAAAAAGGAAAAATTTGTCAGTGAATGAACGAAGTGATGGAATAATCATGGTTAATTCTTCAGTGTTGTTACCCAGGGGGTGTCAGGACATGGATTTTCTGCCTCAGGAGGGAGCTATTTTCAGTATGAACTCCAGGCAGGAAGAGCCCCCACCTAGGGAACATCCTCCTTGTTATGGACTGAATGCTTACGTTGTCCCAGCATGCATATGTTGAATCCTTAATCCCTAATGTGATGCTATTGGGAGGTAGGTTCTTAGAGAGCTAATTAGATCATGAGAATTAGTGTCCTTATAAAAGAGGCATGAGAGAGATGGTCTTTCTCTCCTATATGTGAGGACACATCAAGAAGGCAGCTGCCTACAACCCCAGGAAGAGGCTCATTCCCAAACCTGATAATTCTGCCACTGTATCTTGGATTTCCAGCCCCTAGAACTATGAGAAAGAAATTTCTGTTGTTTAAGCTCACCCACTCTATTCTGTTTGTTAGAGCAGCCTGAGGCGACTGTGACACTACCCATCTCCTGAGTAAATGAGGGTGATACAGGGCAATGCCTACATCAGCACAGAGTCCTCGGGTGGGAGCAATGGCCAAGAGCTGCGACATCACAGACATGGCTATCACATGGTAGTGTGAGCTGGGGGAAAGAAAAACCCTTTCCAGCTGCCAGCTAATAAAGACCTATAGAACAGATGTTTGAGATATGTTTTTGCTCTTTAAGGTATGTCTCAAGAGCAACAAGAATCCCCAACGTTATAATGTCTACTTTTCTCCGTAAGTATAATGGAAAAATTTCAGTGACTCTTACAAAAATGATTTATTGCTCACTCATTGAGCAATTTTTACACTGGATGTAATAGGTCCTGAAGCAGTTTTACAAATTGCCTTTTGTTGTTTTTATATAGAAGGCATAGTAGAGTCCTTCAGGGTGTGGGTGTGGCCAAATTTGACATTCTATCATACACATATCCAACGTTTTGATCTCTGATAATAACCAGTGCTTTCCCAGGTATCTTCACCTTTTCTTCATTTTTATCATTAGCACCAGCAGCTGACTTCTGGGAGCTACTTTTCACACAGAAAAAAACCTTAAGTCAGTTCATAAAGTTTATGGCATATAAGACAACAAAAGAGAGAATGAGTGAATTGTGTTGATAATTGGGGATTTGGTTAGGGTTATTCACTAGCTAGGTTGATGACTTGGTTCAGACTACTTATCTTACAGAATATACGACTGCAAATTTGTGTCTTAAAGACACTACAAAATAATACGTGTTGTGGGCCTTCAGTGCTATTCAAGAATGGTCAAACCTAAAACTATAGAAAGCTTATGAAAGAAATTGAAGAAGACACAAAAATGGAAAAATATTCCATGCTATGGACTAGAAGAGCAAATATTGTTAAAATGTCGATACTACCCAAAGCAATTTACATATTCAATGCAATCCTTATCAAAATAACACCAGCATTCTTCACAGAGCTAGAACAAACAGTCGTAAAATTTGTATGGAACCAGAAAAGACCCCGAATGGCCAAAGCAATCCTGAAGAAGAAAATCAAAGTTGGAGGCATCACAATCTTGGACTTCAAGTTGTATTACAAAGCTGCAATCATCAAGACAGTATGGTACTGGCACAAAAACTGACACTCCAATCTTTGGAACAGAATAGAGAACCCAGAAATGGACCCACAAACATATGGCCAACTAATCTTTGACAAAGCAGGAAAGAATATCCAATGGAATAAAGACAGTCTCTTCAGCAAATGGTGCTGGGAAAACTGGACAGCGACATGCAGAAGAATGAAACTGGACCACTTTCTTACACCATACACAAAAATAAACTCTAAATAGATAAAAGACCTAAATGTAAGACAAGAAACCATCAAAGTCCTCAAGGAGACAGCAGGCAGAAACCTCTTTGACCTTGGCAACAGCAACTTCTTACTCAACACATCTCCAGAGGCAAGGGAAACCAAAGCAAAAATGAACTATTGGGACCTCATCAGGATAAAAACCTTCTGCACAGCGAAGGAAACAAGCAGCAAAACTAAAAGGCAACCGACAGAATGGGAGAAGATATTTGCAAACGACATATAAAATAAAGGGTTAGTATCCAAAATCTATAAAGAACTTATCAAACTCAACACCCAAAAAATATGTAATCCAGTGAAGAAATGGGAAAAAGACATGAATAGACACTTCTCCAAAGAAGACATCCAGATGTCATGAAAGCATGACACATGAAAAATGTGTTCAACACATTTTGACACATGAAAAAATGTTCAACATCACTCATGATGAGGGAAATACAAATCAAAACCACAATGAGATACCCCCTCACACCTGTCAGAATGGCTAATATTAACAACGTAGGCAACAACAGATGTTGGTGGGGATGCGGAGAAAGAGGATCTCTTTTGCACTGCTGGTGGGAATGCAAACTGGTGTGGCCACTCTGGAAAACAGTATGGAGGTTCCTCAAAAAATTAAAGATAGAACTACCTACGACCCAGCAATTGCATTACTAGGTATTTATCCAAGGGATATGGATATGCTGTTTTGAAGGGGCACATGCACCCCCATGTTTATAGCAGCACTATCAACAATAGCCAAAGTATGGAAAGAGGCCAAATGTCCATCGATGGATGAATGGATAAAGAAGATATGGTATGTATATACAATGGAGTATCACTCGGAAATCAAAAAGAATGAAATCTTGCCATTTGCAACAACATGGATGGAACTAGAGGGTATTATGCTAAGCGAAATTAGTGAGTCAGAGAAAGACAAATATCATATGACTTCACTCATATGTGGAATTTAAGATACAAAACAGGTGAACATAAGGGAAGGGAAGCAAAAATAATATAAAAACAAGGAATGGGACGAAACATAAGAGACTCTTAAATACAGAGAACACACTGAAGGTTGATGGAGGGGTTGTGGGTGGGGGAAAGGGCTAAATGGGTAAGGGGCATTAAGGAAGACACTTGTTAGGATGAGCACTGGGTGTTATACATAGGGGATGAAACACTGGAATCTACTCCTGAAATCATTATTGCACTATATGCTAACTAACTTGGATGTAAATTAAATAAATAAGATAAAATAAAGTAAAATAAAATAAAATAAAATAAAATAAAATAAAATAAAATAAAATAAGAGTGGTCAAGACTGGAGAATGCTAAACCCAAAAGGCTTGTAGATGACAGAAGTCTTCTGTGCTTAGAAATTATATATTGAGTGGCTGTTAAGGTAGAGGATAAGTAGCAAGCATCATTTGCCAAGAGCAATCTGAAATATAAACAAAGAGATTCGAGGCAAATATGCTTGCCCTTGAGCCTGCTGGTTGATAGTCACTTACCAGCTTTGCAATGCGGAGGAAATGGGAATTCAGGAGGAGAACCTCCTGCATATCCTGTCATTTGTTGTGTACCAACAAGCAGAATAACCTGCATGGTGTCCTCACTACAGACAAGGAACTTAAGCATTCTCAAAAAATGATTTTGTCCCCCTCACAAAATTTCAAGTTAAAGAATGTTTTCAAGTATCCTATGCAGATAACCAAGCTGGGTGAGTCTGAAATGATCATTATAGTCAAGGTTCTGATCCTCATAACGATCAAATAAAAGGACCCCTCCTTTCCTCCTGCCCTGCAGAATTCTGCTTCCATGAGGTTTTTTTCTTGCTTGTCTGGGAGACGTAGCTCTTACTTATACCCTCCCAACAGCAGGCAGGGTGCAAACTAGAAGCAGACATTTCTATTTGCGTACTTGTTTGACTTGCTTCCAGAAATTCAAATATCCAGAGGTTTCAAGTTACACACAGTTCAAAGATTATTTATATTACAAGAGTTTCCTTTAAAAAATCATTGCTCCGTTAAAAAAATCACTGCTTAATATACTTTTTAAAAACCTTGGCTTACCAAAAATTGATTTTTGAAACACCTTTTGAGTGGTAAACCTTGCATGTTGGGTCCAGGACATGTTGATTCAGTGCTCTCCATCTACTTCATTTTGGCCCATATGGGCTTCAACTCTTGATGACAATGATGTCAGCTGCCTTTTCAGCCACTCTGTTCTCTCCCTCCCCTCTCCCAAGTTCAGTGTGATTCAGTGCCCTCAATGATTCTCTTCCTGTTCAAGAGTGAGGCCCCAGAGGCTCTGGAAAGGTTTTCTTCCTGTGTGTCCAGGGAACTGCTCTTGGCACTGACTTCCGAACCTTCCTGCTGCGTCTGACCTGCATTTGGGTGGAGACCTCTCACCTTGATTCTGTTGTGGTCTCTCTGCCTGATTCCTTAAAACCAATGATCTAGAAGGCTTCCTGCTTCTGAGAGCTCTTTGTCCTTGGCACGTTGTCCCATTTCCTTCTGTCCTGCTTTTCACCACATGCACCAGCCTTGGCCTCTCGCCCATCAGCATGCTCCAGCAGCCCCAGCCTGAGTGGGGGCCTCGCTTGTCTGGGAGGGAGCTTAGACACCCTACGTGACCCTCCAGATGCTCGTGGGTTCCAGTTACATTGGCACTTTCCCAGGTGGGCACAAGACCACTCATGAGCATGCAGTTGAGGGAGGTGATAGAGCAGCTGCTCATCTGAATTCCCCTCAGGGGCATTGACCAGGCCGCTGGCAGCACTTAATTCATGCTCATTTCAAATCTGAACTCTGCTGGAAATGTTAAAGTGAATGGAATTCTGTGCCAGGGAGGATGTCCATTCCCAGTTCATTCACAGTGTTTGGATATTTAGTTGTATTTAAGGCTTGGTATGAAGTCAGCTCCTCAAATCTTGGGAGAATTACTACCTATGATTTGGTGTGTGTGTGTGTGTGTGTGTGTGTGTGTGTGTGTCTTGGAGTGTTCTTTCCTATATCCGAGATTTCATATCATTTCCTTTCCTACTGAATTGTCATGCCTGTGCCCTGGCTGCAAAGAAGCTGGGAAAGCAAGGTTCTGACTTCTCCCCTGGGGAGGCAGTAGTCCTAAGGTGGAAACTTTTCTAAACTCAGGAAGGCTATTCAAACAGTACTGGGTGCCAGAAACTATGAAAAATATCCTTGGTACTCACTGTTCAGGCTGTCGGGTCTATTCTGCATTTCAACAATGACTTTGAAATGGAGATAATGCCTTTCACCCCTCATTAGTGCCTTAGGCTCCTATCATCTTACATAGATTTATTATTATAATTTAAAAAATTACTAGATAGAAGAAAAAGAGCCTACAAAGAAGTCTTACTTTTTAAAGAGAGTATTGTTATTTTTTGTTTAAAAACTACATGCCCATAATTTTAAAAAGTCAAGCAGTGCTAAAAGACTTATTTGAAAAATACTTGGCTCTCCCTTGCTGAACAGCCCTTACTCCACCTCTCCAGAAGCAATGTCTTTGAACTTTTAAACTTTTCTTCTCTTAAGTGGCTCTATATTTCTAAATATGGATACACTACTCTCTCTTGATTAATCACCTTTAGACATTATTTATTGGCTTCCCATTATGGGGAAATGAGAACTTTAAATCTCTGCTACTCCTTTTTCTCTTTTCACACTTCAAATATAATGAGAGCACTATACACTGTAACTATAATGAAGTCCATATTTTCCACTTTTTGTATAACTGTTTAATGTTGTCCACTTCTGGATTAAGAGTATATTTTTAATTCCTACTTGGGCAAGTTGTTTTTCTTAGAATTAATAGTGATCTCATTGATTTTTTACTTCTTTGACTTTGTGGGATTTCTGGCTAAATCTTCTTACATTTTCCCATAGTTCTATGAAATTCAACTCAATTCAGTTTTCTATGCACACATCTGTCAGATAATCTGTTGGTTAACAATTTAACCTTTCTTGGAGTCTGCTCTCCTGGGGCCTTCTTCCCTTGTTTTAATCATAGCTATTTGTTCCCTGGATGGTTTCCCATCCCGGACCTTCCTTTTGCCTTTCTTCTCTGTTGAATCTCCTATTTCCTGGATCCCATGCGCTCTGTTTTTTTGGTTAACTCCATTATTTTGGTGAAGTACATTTTTCTGCAGTATTCTGAAAAAAAAATATGAGAGATAACTTGTATGAGGCTTTGTTTACCTTATTCTACTTTCAAAATGGATTGATAGTTTAAATGGGTATAGAATTTTCTGTTGGAGATCATTTTACTCATTTATAAGGTATTCTAATTTCTTCCAGCTTATAGTATTGCTGTTTAAAAATCTGATGCCATTTGAGGGACGCCTGCATGGCTCAGTCAGTTAAGCGTCTGACTTCAGCTCAGGTCATGAAGTTGTGGTTCATGAGTTCGAGCCCTGCATCAGGCTCTGTGCTGACAGCTTAGAGCCTGGAGCCTGCTTCAGACTCTGTGTCTTGCTTTCTTTCTGCCCCTCCCCGACTCATGCTTTGTCTCTTTCTGTCTCTCAAAGATAAACATTAAAAAAAATCTGATGCCATTTGGAGCACCTGGGTAGCTTGGTTTGGCTTTGGTTTCAGTTCAGAACATGATCTCATGGTTTGTGGGTTCCAGCCCCACATCAGGCTCTGCACTGACAGCTCAGAGCCTGGAGCCTGCTATGGATTCTATGTCTGCCTCTTTCTCTCTGCCCATCCCCATCTTGTGCTATCTCTCAAAAATAAATTAAACAACAACAAAAATCTGATGCCATTTTCATTTCCAGTTTTTTGTATGTGACTTGTTTTTTTCCTCTCTGGAATCTCTTAAGATCTTTTGAGATCTTTCCTTTATGCACGGTGTTCTGAAATTTCACAAATGATGTGCTTTTATTCATTAAGTATTGTATACTTGGTGAGCTCTTTTAATTGGAACAGTTGTGTCCTTCAGTTCTGGGTATTTGCTGGCAGTATTTCTTTGAAGCAATTTTCCCTACCATTTTTGTTGTTGTTGTTCATTCTTTTTGCAATTCCTATTAGGCAGATATTAGGCTTCTTGGACTGATCCTTTATTTTTATTATCTTTCCTTTCCTAGTGTCCATTTCTTCATCTTTTTGTTGAATAGTTTAAGGAAGCCAGACATAATATTTAAAATTTTAAGGTCTTATTACTGGAATCTGATTATTTAAGAAGATAGCAGGCTATCTTTCTTCATTCTCTGAAGTCATTAATTATAACTTTCTTGAAATTTTTTCTCTTGCTTCATTTCTTTTTGTTTTGTTTTTCTTTTTCTAATGTCTTTTTTTCTGTTTGCTTTTGTCTTTGTCTTTCAAGTCTTCAGCTTTCCCCAAATGCCTGGTGTCCATTCATTTTTAATAATGAGGCACTAAAATGGTAATTAGGCTTGGTTTGGCCTTGTTGACTTCTCTGGATTTCATGTAGGGAAATTTGTTGGCCAACCAGACTTCCCTCAAATGTCATTATTTATAGGTCTTCTTTCTCCCATGAGGGTGTTTATTTTTTTACATCTTTTTGAGGAATCAAGTTAGATAACAGTGTTCTAAAGCTGGAGTAAGGAAGAAGGCTGCAGGTCTTACCTTCAAAATATAGTGTCCAGTTAATTCTTCTTGATGTGAGTCTGGCATCTCATGCACATCCTTCTCTGTGCTTGGCATCCCTGAGATGGAGGCAGTCTGATTTAATCCATCCAGAGAGTCTACATCTATCTCCCAACAAGATGGATGAGGGTAACTGCTTTGTAGCACATGGTGATGGTTTTACTCTTGCCATGTTGGTACTTGATGACTTCAGTTTCTTAATCTTTTGTAGGCTCTTCAGGTCAATTAGTTCTCTCTTCACTGGTTTCTCCCTTTGAAGATGTTTGGGTTTTACTTGACTGCTCTGCTAAGTGCACTCCTCTCTCTGCTTTCTGGATTCATATGTTGTGGTTCTGCTCTACAGATGTCTTCTAGTCTCATAAAAATGGGGCTTGTTTATGTTCCTTTGTCTTGTTCTCTTTGTTCTACAATATTTTCCAATAAGAGGCTCCCTTTATGAACACAAGGACCTTATGTGTCAGAGAACGAGTGTATGAGTTACCTAAATTTATCCCAACATAGTTCTTAGGACTAGGTGACCATGTAATTTGTTATCTGAACTGGGGCACTTTACAATTCATCTGGAAGAGGGAAGAAGTTTCCATGTTGAAACAACAGGTGTACACTTGGACTGTTCAGAAAAAACTGGGGTATATGGTCACCCTATATAGAACTCAAACTTTCCTGTAATCTCTAGAGTACCAACTTTATCATATATATGTTTATATAAACAAATACACACAAATGTGTATATATATAATTTTTAAAAAGAAAAACATATCCCTTTAAAAATTATTCTTTAATGTAGTGTGCAGTGTCCTTCATCTTGGTTTCTGGCATGCATCCATAAGGACTGGACTAGATAATGAGCTGAAAGACAGCCATTATGCTGTGCTCAAAATTGCCCCTCCCTTCCTGACTCATTATCCTCTTTAGTCCAGACTTATTCACTTCAACTCCTTTCCTTTGGATGAATTATGTCTCAGGAGACTCCTTAGTGCTTCTTGCAGACTGACCCTTGGAAGGTTTGCCCGACCAACCTTCCTCTCATACCCGGAGGTGTTTGAATCACAGTGAATTCAGCTTAGGGTTTTAAGCCTGGACCTCTGTGAGTGTCATGCTTGTACTTTGCCTTGGGATATGTAGGAAAAAAGGGATGGCAACAAGTTGAATTAACAGTTCCTCTTGGGAAGTTTATACCAGAGCCAGCCACACCTTGCTACCCTGGCGCGCACGCTCTCTCTCTCTCTGTCTCTCTCTCTCTGTCACACACACACACATACACACACACACACACACAGAGCATTATATTATACTGGGACCTTGAGGCTCTTCTTTCACATCTAGCTCCCAAGCCCATATCACCATTCCTCAATTCAATATAAATCAGTTTATTTAATTCAGATGTATTTCAACACACATCAGTGCCTACTGAATGTCAGACACTAGGTGGGGAATAAATACATGAAGGTGAATTCTTGCTATCAGGGATGTTATAGTCTAGCTGAGTGTAGATGTAAGAGGGTCAATATTTTTTTAAGAGACCTTCCTTAGAGGTAGTTCCTTTCATATTGACAGAGGAAGAAGAAAGACTCCCTTCTGGTGTGGGAGGAAAGAATTTGGGGGTAGAGAGAAGAAGCTCCCAGGGGGGTTTGGGAAAAACCTAGTGCAGGAAACATCTTCCTTACTCTACATTTTCCAAGTCATAGCCTGAGAAAATTGTGGGACCCTTAGAGATGTTCCACTTTCACTGCCGTGCCTGATAACATGGTGCTGGTTGAGGGAGGAATGTATATTAGAAGTGGCTGGGGAAGTGTCCATATATCTGGACCTAAGACACTTTCCAGTACTCCAGGGTCCATGCATAACATCCAGGGAATCAGAGGTTCCTGAATATCTCAATGGGGGGTGGGGTAGGGTATGCAAATGCTAGAGAAGTGATGGGCTTAGAAGGCCTGATTCTGGGTCAAGGAGGCCATACCTCAGCTGTGAATGCCATTGGCATGCCCCAAATGAAATGGGCAGAATTAATCACGTGGTAGTACATGCCAGTATAGTACTCAGTGGCCAGACCAGGTCAGCCATTCTTTTTTTTTTTTTTTTTTTTTTTTTTTTTTTTTGCTGATATAACTTTCATTTTTTTTTTTTTTTAATATATGAAATTTACTGTCAAATTGGTTTCCATACAACACCCAGTGCTCATCCCAAAAGGTGCCCTCCTCACAGGTCAGCCATTCTTAAGAGTATCTCATTCATCACATTAATGGTTGGATCAATGCTCAAGTTTGAGATAGAAGACAAGCCATGAGCTGGCAGATGGGTGTGGTAAGTTCTCATTAGACAGTGGTCTAGAGCAAGAGTACAGAGGAATGGTTTGGGGAACACAGAAGTCATATGAAGTGAGGCATTGGATAGCAGAAGTATACGGTCTCAAAAAAGAGCTGGTTTGGGCATGAATGTGGGTCTGTGGGATTGTGATCAGAAGTACCCCCTTGGATCCCATGGTTGGATGTTGTTTTAGTTTCCTATTACTGCTGTACCAAACTACCACACACTTAGTATATTGTCTTACGTGTCTGGAGGTGAGATGTCCAAAATGATCTCACTGGGCTAAAATCAATATGTTCGCAGAAGTGCATTCTTTCTGGAGTCTTTAGGGGAGAATCCCATTTCTTGCTTTTCCAGCTTCTAGTGACCATACATTTTTAGCTCGTGGCCCCTTCCTCCATCTTTAAAGCCAGGAACATAGGGCCAAATATTTCTCATGGTGCCATATCTCTGATCTTTCTTCTGCCTCCCTCTTGTATTTAATTCCATGATTACATTGGGCCCACTGGATAATCTAGGTTAATATCCCCATTTCAATGTCAGCTGATAAGCAACCTTAATTCTGTCTGCAACTTTTACTTTCCTTTGCCATGGAACCTAACATAGCGAAAAGTTTTGGGACTTGAACGTGAGTATTTTCAGGGGAAGGCATTGTTCTAATTACCACATATATTCTCCCACAAGGCCACACACATGACTGGTGCCTGGCTGATGGCTTTAGGAAAGAAGTGGCAACTTAGCTGTGTTTGAAGGAAAGGTAGATGTTAGTGAAATTTGGAGATGAAGAGATAGAGTCCTAAGTAAGGGAGAAATGTGAGGAAAGTATCAGAGTTGGGAATGTGAAGAACAGAATGAGGACGGTTTGATGACAGCAGTAGGTACCTGTGGGGGAAGAGAGAGAGATGAGATTGGAAAGAATGGTAAAGGACAACAGGTTGGTGCCTTGAAGTTAATATGGAAGGCACTGGAGAGCCATTGAAATCTTGCATAGGATCAAGTAAGGAAAGACCACAAAATAAATATGTAAAGATATGTGGTCAGTCATTAAATCATTTGGTTCCCCTCACTCAGGCAATCTTTGATTTTATGCTTGTGACTTTTATTGAAATTGTCCAATAAGACTCACTTTCCATGATTTGCCAAAATGTAGTTGAAGAAGCCCATTTTGTAGTTTCCCGAAGATGTGGATCCATGTGATGAACTTTCCCTGCAATGAGAGCCAAAGTTTGTCTCTTGACATTTACGTACTTTCTAACTTAGATATTGTGAACGATACCAGCTATTGATTTGTTGCTTGTTTGTTTGTTTGGGTCCCATGAAGCTCAGAGCCAAATACTAAGTTAGTAAGTGCCTTAATTCTCTGTCTTGTACATTTATATATTTTCTAATTCCAAGTGGTCTCCAGTTTTTCTTTTATGTCTCTGTTAGGGGTAATGCTCTGAATTCCAGTGGCAGGTGAGGAAAGAAATGCAGGATTGTGTATGGGCTAGATCAGGAAATGGCAGCTAGATCAGGAAATGGCACACGTAACTTCTGCTCATGTTCCACTGACTAGAATTCAATCACACACAGCGCCTCCACCTAATAAGGGAAGCTGAGAACCGTTGACCCATTGTGTGCTGGAAGAAAAGGAAACTTATTTGATGAATAGTCAACCTCTGTTATTATGGACTGAATGTCTGTGTTCACATGAAATTCATGTGTTGAAGCCTTAACTACCAATGTGAAGGTACTAGGCATGCGGCCTTTGGGAGTTAATTAGGTTTAGATGAAATCACGAGGGTTGGTTCCTTATGATGGTATTAGTGTTCTTATATGAAGAGACCAAAGCATCCTCTCTCTCCCCTCACTGTGTGAGGATTCAGGAAAAAAAAAAAAAAAAAAAAAAAAAAAAAAAGACAGTGGCCTGCACACCAGGGAGAGAGCTTTCACCAGGAACTGGAGCCAAATCAGCCAGCACCTTGATCTTAGACTTCCTAGATGGTCCAGAGCTGTGAGAAATAAATTTAATCTTCTGTTGTTTAAGCCACCCAGTTAATGGTATTTTGTTATAACATCCTAAGCCAACTAAAGCATTTGCTTATCTCTCCTCTGGTTACCAGGTACCCATTTTGTTCTTCCCACACACGGAAAACACTCTCCCCAAGAAAGACCATCCAAAGTCTCACTCAGTCATTCCCTCAAACTCCAAGTGCAGGATCTCTGGCTGATGATATGCATTTGTCTCCCTTATGTCTGCAGGTGACTCCTGTGGATCTGAAAAGATGATTGTCATGTCCCATCCCAACTTCCAACATGTCATGTACAGCAGGGACTGGATACCTCACAAAAAACTCTCATTCAAAAAAGGGCAAGGTGGGAACAACATGTGGCTGGTTCAAAGCAAGAAGGGGGTTTTGTCAGAGACGTGGGGTGAGGCCTGTCACTGCCTATTAGTGGGGAAGTTTCTTGAATTGACCTGACTCGGATTTGGTTGAAGAATTTCCTTATTTCCTTGTTCATTGTCCTGTATAACTCCTACTTCACCCTCTGTAAGAGTCTACCAAGTCCTTTTCCTCCACAGCCTTCTAAAGTAGGCTTTGGAAATTATGGAAAGAGCCTAAATGTCCATCAACTGATGAATGGATAAACTTGTGGTTTATATACACAATGGAATACTACTTGGCAATGAGAAGGAATGAAATATGGCCCTTTGTAGCAATGTGGATGGAACTGGAGAGTGTTATGCTAAGTGAAATAAGTCACATAGAGAAAGACAGATACCCCATGTTTTCACTCCTATGTGGATCCTGAGAAAGTTAACAGAAGACCATGGGGGAGGGGAAGGGAAAAAAAAGTTAGAGAGGGAGCCAAACCATAAGAGACTCTTAAAAACTGAGAACAAACTGAGGGTTGATGGGGGTGGGAGGGAGGGGAAAGTGGGTCATGGGTATTGAGGAGGGCACCTGTTGGGATGAGCACTGGGTGTTGTATGGAAATGAATTTGACAATAAATTTCATATTAAAAAAAGTAAAGTAGGCTTTGGGAGGATGCCCCCTCTTGGGGATTGTAGAGCTTTTCTGGCCTGGTACCCGATCACACAAATCTGGCCAGTCACACTTCTTTGGGGGAAAAAAATCCCCAAAACTCAATCAATTCTCATCTTGTTTCTTTCCTCCCAGGCGGTCCCAATTACCAGGAGCCGTGTTCCAAATCCTTTCCAGCCAAAATTCCCTGATCTGGCTTATTTCTTTGCATACTTGTCATAATTGGATGCCATCTGCAAAAATATGCTTTGGTGGGAAGGTGCCTCTCCTGAATCTAAGCTTTATCCTAGGGCAGGGTCTTGCTGGGGCATATTTCTTTAAAATTTTTTTTTGTTCTAAACTATGACTATCTGGGGTCTTGAAATGGTAAGCTTTTTCAGTCTTTAGAGGTTCCAAGTACGATCTCTCTTTCTACCCCCTCCCTCTCTCCTTATTAAAAACCAAAGATATCTGGGTCTTTTCTCAACTACTTATCTAGAGCTACAGGCTCATGATCCTTTGTACCTGATCTGCCATCCAGGTTATGGCATGTAACCGTTTTAATGTTTTGCCATAGAGTATTATGGGCCTCACAGATTCCTCTCTGCTTGCCACCGGATTGCTAAGCCAATGCGGTGTATTTTAGATTTTTGTTATGCCAATATTCCTCTCCAAGTTACCAAGTTCTGTGTTGAGTAATGCTAGCTGCTGTAACAAATAATCTTCCAAGTTCCAGTGGCTCATCACATTAAGAATTTCTTTCTCATGTAAAGTTCGAATGGGTATTCCCAGTCATCAGGTGGTTCTTCCACAAGCAGAGATCAGGGACTTAGGCTCATTCCACTTTGGGGCTTCAGAGTCCTCCGTATGTAGATGGAAGATGGAGAAAGGGTTTGGATGGTCAGGCTAGGGAGGTATTTATGGGCCAGTCCTGGAACTGGTGCACATACTTCTGCTCATGTTTTATTGGCTAGAACTCAGTCATTCCTACTTGCACAGGAGGAAATGTGGTCTAGTTTATATCTAGTAAGAAGAGGAAATGAGTTTGATGAAGAGTGAGCCAGACTTTGCCAAGAATCTTTATGTAACTACCTTGTGCATATACTTTAATATTATGACTTACTTCGGATCGTTTTGGAAACAGGCATGTTATAAATTAATTTTAAAAGACACACAATCTGCCTCTCTTCTTCCAGAATTTTTTTTTCCTATAAAATATAAGTCAGGGAAAAATTATTTAATGGTTTGTTCTCAGTTTGGGAAGCCTATCAGTTTGGGCTCACATCAGTGGTGATGGTCAGACCATCAAAAGCCTTCTGAGCACCTAATTCCAGTTTAGAGGTTTTTCCAGGGTCACATTTCTCCTTCCTTTTTAAGTGGCCTCATTTTTCTGCATCCTCTTAGTCACCAACCAACCTCTCATCTAGCTTGGTTTGGATTCAAGGGTGAGGCTTCGATCTATGTACTTTCATTTTGATTAATCACTCTTCCTTGCAATTTCTTCTTAAACTCACAGCTTGCACCCAGTTAGCCCTGTGTCTTTGGTCCTGCTTATCTGGAGTAAAAGCGTGTGAAGGCTCTGGGGTTCCAAGATGACCTATCCTGGGCACAACCTTTGGCAGGCTGTGAACTAAGGAAGTCTGGTGGATGGCAAGATCCCTGTTCCCTGATCCCTGTTCTGGGCTCATCCTCCCCTCCTCCCCTCCTCCTCTCCTCCCCTCCGCCCTGTCCTTTAGTCTGGCTGCCCTTGCAGCACTCAGGGACTACCCAACTGCCTCCTGATGGGCCATCTGTAGGCACATTTGCTTTCTGGCAAACTTCTTTGCATAAGCGGCTTTTAAGCATGATTTGTGTGACTCATCCAGGTTTCTGATTTCAAATCACATCCTGAATATTTACTGTCCTTCTTGTGTTCACTATTTTCTGCAAAACTGGAACCTTTTTATTTCTCTCTGTCAATAGACTCTTCCTAGCCTTTTCCATAATAAAAAGCTCGGGTTTCAGCATTAATCATTGTGATTAATGTGATTCCACTAATAACCTTTTTCTACTTGGGAAGGCTCCAATTATGACTATATTTGTGTTTGGCCTTGGGCCAGTTTCTAACCCAATGATCCAGGTTTTCATTGGTTTCATGATTCCACAGCATGGACATTAACCTCTCCTGATCCACTTTCTCCTACATATTTCAGGCAGAGCCAGTCCTCCAGACCTTCTGCTGACCCACCCTTGGATATAATGAGGTTGACTGCTCGGGGAGGGAAGGTCTGCCTCTCTCACATTCTCAGTATGTTCAAACACAAGCCTAGTCAGTGATTCTTGATGTTTTCCCCAAAGGTGACATCAAGCCACATTCAGGCTTCGTAATTCTTTGGCTTACCATTCACCCTTATAATTAATAATGGAACCCTGCCAAAACTTAGAAAAAAAATAATGTTCTTCAAGGAGAATTTTCAAAGGACTCTTCAGTTTAAACTCTTCAAAAGCTCTGGGCTCCTTTCAGACACAGTAGAGGAAACAGGCTAGCTCTTCAGACATAATAGGGGAAAGAACATGATCTTCAAGGTCAGGATTAGTTGTGTGACCTTGAGAAAATTATTTAACTTCTGTGAGTCTCAATTTCCTCACTTGTGAAATGGGACTATGATTATCTATCTTGCAGGAATAGGATGAGGATTAAATTGAATAATGTATATAAAGAGACTTGTGGTTCCATTTTCAACAATATAATAAACTAAGTAGTCTGAAAAGCTTCCTACTAGAAAATGCCTAGAAATGCTGAGTACACTATAACAAACATCCTTTCAAATGCCTAAAAAGTAAGAGGAAATTCCCAGGAGCTGAAAACAGAGGGGATAATGACAAGGACTGATGATGGTCCAGCAATGTTGAGAGGTGAGAGTTTACTGTTTCTGGTAAACAAGGGTTTTAGATTCCGAAGCTCACATAGAGACGGGAGATGAGATCTTGGGCTCTTGTGTGGCAGGGAATTGGAACTGAGACCTCTGAAAACATCTGGGGTACTGGAAAGGCTATGTACTTGGAGAAATGATTAGATATTATATTCCATGGCAGAGATACTGCAATGGAATTTATCTGTCTCCCGGGTTCTGAGTGGGGTTAATTTCCTCTTGAGAATTCATAACAGTATACATTTATAACAGACTCCTTGCACAACTTTGGGGTTCTAATGTATACTGCATGCAAGGTCTTGGAAACCCCCAAACCGAAAAATGAACATACCAGTTGTTCCATGCAGGTGATACCCTCAGAATGACTATAGTTGCAAATATAAAACTACCTTAGGAAGCTGGGTAGATTTTTAATTCTGCCCACTTGGTGCTTCCATAGATGAAGCTCCACTAGAATAATCTCAAAAGCCAAATTACAAAATGCACAAGGAAGCCATCTGCCATATCTAAGGGTCATCAGGCAAAACATATAGTAGGGATGGAGCCCAGTAACATCCAATCACAGAGCTATTTGATGGAGACCATGAAATGAATGTACTAAAAAATCATCAAAGTTATAACAGAAAGAAGTGAGAATGTGGGAAAAGAATAAAGCAGAACTTGTAGAAATGAAAAAATGTGGTCATTGAGATGAAAACGGTGGGCAGGATGAAGAGTGGGCTGGCCACAGTGGCAAGAATATGATTCAACTCAAATGCTTCCAATCAGCAGGTGCTCAAAAATTTCCAGCAATCCCTTTTTGGGAAACATTGAGGTGTTTACTTTCTTTTCATGGCATACTTGGGCGGTGAGAAGGGGTTACAAATGACCAGGTCTATTTTCAGATCGGCAAGCGAAATTGTGAGTTGAATGTGTCTTTAGTGTGGTTGACCACGACTGTGGTGCCATTTTCTCTCTGGTGGCTCTTTCTCTTTCATTTCCCTTCACTCTTAGCAACAACAGTACGTCATGGTATTACACTTTCACTCCACCCACCCCCCCTCCCCGCCACAATGCCATCCCAGGAAAGGCGTTACAGATCTCCATAGAGCATAGGGTGCTGAAAAGTGTTTAGGATTAGGAATCAGAAAGCTTGCGCTTGAGGTGTGCCTCCATCAATGAAGAGGTATCCATGAAATTGGAATCATATTCCCTTTTCTTATTCTACAGAGTGATTGCCAAGACAAGATAGATCCTGTTGTGACAGTATATTGTAAATGGCAAAACATAACACAAAGTTATGAAGTTGCTATTGTGCTGCTCACACCAAGAACTAATTAGAAGGCTCAGGGCCTGTTTCTCTCATGACTATTTGCTTTCAACAGGGAAGTCTGTAAACTAAATGAATAGGTCTCCTATGGTGGGAGTTCAGACATTGGTGGGCAACATGGGAATCATTTTGGGGAGCCTTATTAACAATCCTGAAATCCCACCAAATAGACAATTATCTGCCTTGTTCAATCTGTAGCTCATCTATTTCACGTGTGATTTGGAGGTGGGCTCGTGTGGGGTGATAAGTTTTGGCAAAATGACTCTGAATACCAAAATTTATTTCTGAAAGACAGAGTTGGGCTTAGGGAGGAAAAGTGTGTCTGTTCCTCCCTAGCATAACTGAGCTCTCATAGTTGAGCATTTTAATGTTTGCTTTCTGTTTGTATTACCTACTCAGTGAACAGTCATGTTCTTATTCTTTGCCAGTTTTCTTTTTTTCTGCTGGATTGTTGGTCTTTTTCTTATTGGTTTTGCAGGTGCTTTTTACATATGAAGGGAATTATGTCTTTATCTGTAATACAGTTTACACATTTCTCTCCAGTTTTCATTTATCTTTTGACTTGGCTAATGTTTCAAAGATTTAGAAACATTTTTACTGAGTTACAACTGGAAGTTATGACTTCCAGGCTTTGTGCCATTTTTATTTTCTCACATGGATTCTCATGAAACTTTTGTGGTTTCACTTTGGTGTGAGATGTGAAATAGTAGTCCAAAAAAGAGTGAAGAAATTCTTTGTATCTAGATGAAGTTTCTGTTATTTCTCTTTCTCTAATGAGTCCTTAGAGGTCTGGGCAATCTCTTTCCTTCCAGAAACTTCAGAGATCTCTCAGATACTTTGGTAGATCTGGTTCTAACGTGTGCAGTTTGCATGGGAAAAGGGCACTTTTTTATTCTTCTATTTGCCGTACTCCTTTGAGGATTATTTCCAGCAGAGACCAGCTTTCTCTCTTATTAAATATCTAAAAAAATTTAGTGGGTGATATAAAGCCACAGATGCATTGCAAAGCCCAATTTGTCAGCTAACCAGAGGCAGCTATGGAAAGTCTCTGTTCACCCATAAATCTGATGCAGTGAGAGGGTGGGTAGGCAGAGCTGAAAGAGGTGGAGGGCGAAACTTCTCTGGATTGAACAGTGTTCACCCACAACGGTGTAATTTTAAAACAGGTTCCTGATGCAGAATGTAATTGGCCCCTCTTGCATGTAACAAATAGAACTCTCACCTTTTCTCCAGCTCACTGGAAAGGGGGTTTAGCTATGTGAGGATGAGGTTCCTGGATGGAGACAGCTTGAGGACAGAAAGCACCGTGGATGCCGTAGGGTTTGTATCTGAGCAAGACTTCACATGTCACCCTAAACTTTTCTCAATCCTCTCTTCTCATTTCCTTCCTGTTTGCTACTTCTTTTCTAGGAGCTTCCCCAGCAGTCCGCGTGCAGTGGTGGTGGCAGAGGTTGGTTCTGTCTTCCTCACTTCCAGTGGAGATCATTTTACCTCTGGCACAGGTGTGCTGGTCACACAGAGCCTGGGGGCCTTGCTGAAATGGATCAGGTATGTCACCTTAGAACCACCACTGCTTTCCAATCTTCTCTGTATAAGGGATACAAGGAGATATTTTCATTTCTCCAAAGCACTATGATTCCTGCAGCAATGCTCCTAGATCCTTGGAAGATTATCTCCCAGGAATAAAGGGTGGGGATCAGGGTTCAGGAGACCAATACCAGAGAACCTGGGTATATACCAGCTAAGGATGTAGCATGGAAGCATAGAATTTCAGGGTCTTTCCAATGATTGCTTTAAGTTATCTCATTTTACTAAGAAATAAAAGTAAATCACTTTGTTGTCCAAGGTCACAGAGTTAGTGGCCAGGCCAGCACGTGATCCCAACTTTTTTGACTTGAATTCATTTAAAATAGTGACAGATGGTGTATGACTTGAAATCCTCAATTGAAAGCTGAATGATCATTGCTCTAAAAAGCACCACGCCTTCTAGATGTGTTAGATGGGGAGGGAATATGGTAGTTGCTTACCCAATAACTCTTCTCCCTTCTTCATTAACCTAACCCCAGCTGAAAGGTAGTGGCATGTCCACTAAAAGAACACATTTCCCAGGGATGGGCATGTGAGTTGTAGACATGTAATGTCTACCTTCTGACTTGATGAAACCACCGTTGGTTGATCTTTCTGTTATTTGCATATTCCTATGATATCATCCAAGAAGAAAGAAATTTCTCCCTCCCTCCCTCCCTCCCTCCCTCCCTCTATCTTATCTATCTATCTATCTATCTATCTATCTCCTAATTCCCAGAAAATAAAGGCCCAGAAAATAGTCTTTTAACATTATTAAACAGCACTGAATATGTTAGCAAACAGATTTTTAGAAGGTGAAATTATTTACATTACCAGGAGATTTTCACATTACAAAAGGATCACAAGATCCATTTCAATTGCATGTTTTTAAGTGTTTGTTTATAGATCATTTCATACTTAACAGAGGAGAGACTAAAAGCTGAGTTGTTCCATGCTACTGCTAAGAATCAATCAGAAACAAAGATAAAACCAATCTGAAAGTATAATGTTCAAAAAAAGACATTCTTATTACTAATCAACACTCTTCCTCCTCTTCCTCCTCCTCCTTCCTCCTTTCTCCTTCCTCCTTCCTCCTTCCTCCTTCCCCCACCCCACATTCTTTTTCTCTTTTTTTTAACCAGGCAGGAAACTCAAACATGATGCGTCCTGGTTCAGTGCCAGACGCCTGGCTTTCTAGTAGAGTAAAATCAAATACATTTCTCACCAAGTGTCATTCTTTACATGAAACCTACTCTTCAAGTATTTAATAGTTTCTATTAAAAGCCCCTCTACCCTCCTGGATACCCAGACTTGAAAATCTCCACCTTTTCTCTCCCCACCCTTTGGTGGGTCAGATGGGGCCTAGAGAAAAAGATCCCCAAATGAATTTATTCAGTTGTTCTCTGTAACCTCAATCACACATGCTCTTTGGTCTGACCACTCATTAGCCGCTTGCATGGGAAATATCAATTTGTGTGATGGTGACATTTGAGGCTTACATGATTGCTTTGATATACTAGTTTTGGAGACCAAACATTCCAATTATAGCCAACAGAACACTTTTAATTGGGACTCAGAGGTAAAAGGACTTTCTGTTGCCATAGTTTCAGAGGCGCATATGTGGTCAAGCTGCCTAAAGCTGGATTTATTTTCAGATGTAAGATATTACTGACAGTGAGCTCTGGTGACTAAGGGACATCTGCTATTCTGGTAGGGGTGGGATGTGATCTTGAGGCTCAGCTAAAACCAAACTCTCAGGCAGAACATATTCTGTAACGGTCGCACCTTTCAATGACTTTGATTTCGTATCCTTGAATGGTAAGTATATGTCCGAAAGGGAAATATTAACCTATACCTCTACGAGTACTTTGCCAATAGGCTATTTGTTTTGAGCTTCAGAAAAAGAAAGAAAGAAGAAAGAAAGAAAGAAAGAAAGAAAGAAAAAGAGAAAAAGCTTGCCTGGAAGGTGAGTAGGGGAGACTTCTTCAGAATTCAGCAACGCTGCTTCACTCTGAGAGACGCCAACTAGACGCAAGGGTGGGCTGCAGGCAGTTTGTGTCCTATCTGAATCCTGCAAGAACTCATTAAGTGCCTTGTGCCCACGTGGTACCTACTTACAGACGGCACTTGGCCCAGATGTCCCCACGAGGCAAAACACTGGACACTCCCCAGCAACTCCTGGCGGCCTCTCCAGCATGGCACAGAAGATTATGAACACAGAGATAAAACTTCCGCTGTGGTATTTTACAGCTTCAGCTTCTTCCCTCAGTCTGCTGGATCTCTGGAATTCTGCAGTAAATCGAAATTGTTCTTTCTCCCCTTCATCAGGGTTAAAAGACTGTTTAAAAACTGGGCCATAAAACTGTCTCATGTTCTAAAATAGGGAAATCATGCAGGTCATATTTTCTAAGGACAACATTATTTTTTTTTTAATTTTTTTTAATGTTTATTTATTTTTGAGACAGAGAGAGACAAAGCATGAACGGGGGAGGGTCAGGGAGAGGGAGACACAGAATCTGAAATAGGCTCCAGGCTCTGAGCTGTCAGCACAGAGCCTGACGCGGGGCTCGAACTCACGGACCGTGAGATCATGACCTGAGCCGAAGTCGGCCGCTTAACCGACTGAGCCACCCAGGCGCCCCTCTAAGGACAACATTATTGATAAAAAAAGAGTTGAACTAAAAACTCAACCACTCAAAAATTAAAAAAAAAAATAACAAATGCAAAGCATTCACTTAAATAATGCTTAGGTCAGGGGGAATATAAGAGGTACAATTAGATTATAGTTAGACAATAACGACATTAAGGGCACTAGATATTAGAACTTACAGAATGACTAGCATTGTACTCAGAGAAAATGCATAGCCTGAAATACTTTGCTTTTCAATAAGAAATGACTGTATGCAGGATTTAATTCAATAATTGGCAAACAAAATAGACTTATGTAAAGCAAACCAAAATTATGGCAGACTTAAAAAAATTGGTAAGATATTAAACAAGTTGCTAGCAACTCAAATCAAGAATTAGGAGAAAACATAATCACAGAAAATGAAGAATTAGAAAGAGGATTTAGTAACTGATATTAAAGTGGGATATTCAATTCCATTACACAGAGACAAATTTGAGATTCTAAAGAATGCACGATTTTCTGAGACAATATTATTTACAATAATCGACTCAAGAAGAAGTAGGGACTCTGAATAGCCCAGTAATCAGGAAGAAGTTTTATTGATTTTTTTTACAGATTTATTGAGATATTATTGACATACAGCATATATGTTTAAGGGACACAATATGATGATATATATCAAAATTATATGATAAAAATAAGGTTAGTTAACAGCTCCAACTTCTCACATATTTACAATTTTTTTTTACCTGTATAAAAGAGACTCCAGGGAGCAACCTGGCCCTTTCTGACATGTTGAGGACATAGTGAGAAGACAACTCTCTATGAACCAGAGTGGATTCTCAGCAGACACTGGATCTACCTACACTTTGATCTAGGACTTTCCAACTTCCAGAACTGTGAGAATTAAGTTTCTACTGTTTAAGCCACCTTGTCTATGGCATTTTTATTTTTATTTCTTTCTTTTTTTAGAGAGAGAAAGAGCATGAGTGAGAGAGAAGAAAGAGGGGGAGAGAGAGAGAGAATCCCAAGCAGGCTTCATGTTCAGTGCAGAGCCTGATACAGGGCTTGATCCCATGACCTGAGTCAAAAAGAAGAGTCACATGCTCAACTGACTGAGCCACGCGGGCACCCCTATGGTATTTTTATTATAGCAGCAGCCCGAATGGACTCAGACATGGACATTAATGGGGAAATTGGTGAAATCCAAATACGGTCTGGAATTTGGTTAATAGTAACCTAACAATGTCAGTTGCTTAGTTTTGACAAATGTACCCTGGTGATGTTAAGAGATTGACAATGGGGAAAACTGTGGGAGGAATACACTGGAAATCTCTGCACTATCTTTGCAACTTTTCTAGATATCTAAAACAACTATAAAATTAAAAGTTTATTTAAAAATAGAGATGTCACCTTACTTTCACAGATATTGTGACCATTAAAGGTAATACCATAAGTAAGCACATAGCAGATGCTCAATAAGGAATAGCTGTGTTGAGATAGCTTCGCCTTGGGCTGGAGAGATATTTTTTCTCCCCTTTGGTGCCTCTCAGTAAACATCAGCGCAGGGAATAATTGCAATAGCTTTTCATCTCACCTTGAGTTCCTTTCTCCCTACTCCCTCTCCTGCCAAGCCCCTTCCCAAGAGGAGAGCAGTAGAAAACTTCTCACACAGTTCTGGCAACTTTTTAGTAGTTTTGGACCAAGATTTATTGACAACAACCACCAGCTTTACTAACAGCTCTTTGCATTCCTTATCCTGCCACTGCCTCTTTTATTCTTTCTTTTCTTTTCTTTTTTTTTTAGATCCCATATCTAAGTGAGATCATAGAGTATTTGTCTTTCTCGGTCTGACTTATTCACTTAGCATAATGCCCTCAAGGCCCATCCAGGTTGTTGCAGGTGGAAGGATTTCCTTCTTCTTCTTCTTCTTTTGTTTTGATGGCTGAATAATATCCTGTTGTATATAGACCACATTTATTTTCCCATTTGTCCATCAGTGGACACTTCGGTTGCTTCCACGTCTTAGCTATTCTAAATAATGTGGCAGTGAACACAGGAGTGTGTATATCTTTTTGAGTTGGGAGTTTTAATTTCCTTTGGATAAATACCCACAAGTGGAATTGCTGGATCATGTGGTAGTTTTGTTTTTAATTTTTTGAGGAACCTCTGTATTGTTTTCCACAGTGGCTGCACCAATTTACATTCCCAGCAACAGTGCAAAAGGGTTCCCTTTTCTTCGCATCCTAGCTAACACTTGCTGTTTCTTGTCTTTTTGATAATAGCCATTTTGACATGTGTAAAGGTGATAGTTCATTGTGGTTTTGATTTGCATTCCCCTGATTATTAGTAATGTTGGGCACCTTTTAATGTACCTGTTGACCATCTGTATGTCTTGTTTGGAAAACTCTCTATTCAGATTCTCTGCTTATTTTTTAATAAAAAAATTTTTTTTGCTCTCGTTGTAAGAGTTCTTTTTTTAATTTTTTTAAATGTTTACTTATTTTTGAGAGAGAGACAGAGAGTGAGTGGGGGAGGAGCAAAGAGAGAGGGAGACACAGAATCCGAAGCAGGCTCCAGGCTCTGAGCTGTCAGCACAGGGCCCGAGGAGGGTCTCAAACTCACAAACCATGAGATCATGATCTGAGCTGAAGTCGGACGCTTACCGGCTGAGCCACCCATGCGCCCCTGTAAGAGTTCTTTACACATTTTGGATGTTAAGCTCTTATCTGATATATGATTTGCAAATATTTCCTCCCATTTGATACGTTGCTTTTTCGTTTTATTGATAATTTCCTTTGCTATGCAGAAGCTTTGTAGTTTGATGTAGTCCCACTTTTTTATTTTCCTTTTGTTGACTTTGCTTTTGTGAAGTCCAGAAAATCATTGCCAAGACCAATGTCAAGAAGTTTATCACCTATGTTTTCTTCTAGGAATGTTATGGTTTCAGGTCTTACATTCAAATCTTTAACCCTTTTAGAATTAATTTTGTATGTGGTAGGAGACGGTGGTCCAGTTTCATTGTTTTGCATGTGGCTGTCCAGTTCTCCTAGTATCATTTATTGAAGGGACTGTTTATTCTCCATTGTCTATTCTTGGATTCTTTGTTATAGATTAATTGACCATATTTGTGTGGGTTTATTTCTGGGCTCTCAATCCTGTTCTATTGATCTGTGTGTCTAATTTTATGCCAATACCATACTGTTTCGATTACTGCAGCTCTGCAGTGTAGCTTGAACTCAGGAAACGTGATGCCTCCAGTTTTGTTCTTTCTCAAGATTACTTTGACTATTTGGGATATTCTATGGTTCCATACACATTTTTAAAAAATTTTTTTTTAACGTTTTACTTATTTTTGAGACAGGGAGAGACAGAGCATGAACAGGGGAGGGTCAGAGAGAGGGAGACACAGAATCTGAAACAGGCTCCAGGCTCTGTGCTGTCAGCACAGAGCCTGACGCGGGGCTCGAACCCATGGACTGCGAGATCATGACCTGAGCCGAAGTCGGCCACTTAACTGACTGAGCCACCCAGGCGCCCCATGGTTCCATACACATTTTAAGATTATTTATACTATTTCTAGGAAAAATGACATTGGAATTTTGATAGAGACTGCCTTGAATCCATAGATTGCTTTAGGTAGTATGGACATCTGAACAATATCAATTCTTCTATTCCAGAAAACAGAATATATTTCTTTTTATTTGTGTCTTCTCCACATTGCCTTATAGTTTTCAGCACACAGGTCTTTCACCTCCTTGGTTAAATTTACTCTTGTGTATTTTATTCTTTTTGATGCAATTGTAAGTGAGATTGTTTTTTAATTTCTCTTTAAGTCCCCTTCACTAATTGTTTTCTGTGTGATCTTTAGCAAATTTGCTCATATGTTCAGAACCTGAATTTCATTTTTAAAAATGTGATAATAGTACCCACCTTACAGTGCTATTGTGAGAACTCATTAACGATATATGTTCATGCAACAACTTCTGTGCCTGCTACATAGTAGTCATTGAGCAAGGACAATCATGCCTCATAGATGCACCTAGTCAGATCCACAAAATATTGGTATTGTTTGCATGTGAGAGTATGACATCCCCAAAGGGGGAGGCTGTTAAGTCTGTGCTGCCTTCCAGGGGAGTGGGAATAAAACATTTCCACAAATGGTTCTGTACAGTGGTTGTTCTATGGGAAGAGTCTTGTGTGCAGAGTAGTGGATGTGTTTGTGAAAATGAATAAAGGAAACCTTGTTTAAAAGAGAGTAAAATGGCTGCAAACAGCAGCCTCCTTGGTAGTGTATGCGCCTGTTGATTGTACGGACTGCCCTCAGGGACCTTGGAGACAGCTTTTTCTGGTGGACATTGAAGTTTGGCCTCATGCCTTCTCCAATCTAGGCTCCAGACAGGTGTGTGCGGTGCCTTTGGAAAGACCTGGGGCACAGTGGCCAGGGTCCACATTGACCAAGTCATCATGTCCATCTGAACCAAGTTGCAGAACAAGTAGCATGTGATTGAGGTCCTACATATGGCCAAGTTCAAGTTTCCTGGCTGCCAGAAGATCCAAATTTCCAAGAAGGGGGGCTTTAATAAGTTTTTGTTTGTTTGTTTCTTTTGATTTTTTAAATGTTATTTACTTATTTATAAGTAATGTCTACACCCAACGTGGGGCTCAAACTCACGACTCTGTGACCCCAAGATCAAGAGTCACGTGCTGTTCCAACTTTACTTTTTTTTTAATTTAATTTAATTTTTTAAATTTACATCCAAGTTAGTTAGCATATAGTGCAACAATGATTTCAGGAGTAGATTCCTTAATGTCTCCTACCCATCCCCCCCTCCCCCAACCCCTCCAGTAACCTTCTGTTTGTTCTCCATATTTATGAGTCTCTTCTGTTTTGTCCCCCTCCCTGTTTTTATATTATTTTTCTTCCCTTCCCTTATGTTCACTCATATGAGTGAGGTCATATGATATTTGTCTTTCTATGACTGACTAATTTCGCTTAGCATAATACCTTCTAGTTCCATCCACATAGTTGCAAATGGCAAGATTTCATTCTTTTTGATTGCCAAGTAATTCTCCATTGGATGGATATATATATATATATATGGATGGATGGATATATATATATATATATATATGGATGGATATATATATATATATATATATGAATGGATATATATATATATATATATATATATATATCTATATATCACATCTTCTTTATCCATTAATCCATCGATGGACATTTGGGCTCTTTCCATATTTTGGCTATTGTTGATAGTGCTGCTATAAACATGGGGGTGCATGTGCCCCTTAGAAACAGCATACCTGTATCCCTTGGATAAATACCTAGTAATGCAATTGCTGGGTCGTAGGTAGTTCTATTTTTAATTTTTTGAGTAGCCTCCATACTGTTTTCCAGAGTGGCTGCATCAGCCTGCATTCCCACCAGCAGTGCAAAAGAGATCCTCTTTCTCTGCATCCTCGCCAACATCTGTTGTTGCCTACGTTGTTAATATTAGCCATTCTGACAGGTGTGAGGGGGTATCTCATTGTGGTTTTGATTTGTATTTCCCTGATCATGAGTGATGTTGAACATTTTTTCATGTGTTGGTTGACCATCTGGATGTCTTCTTTGGAGAAGTGTCTATTCATGTCTTCTGCCCATTTCTTTACTGCATTATTTGTTTTTTGGGTGTTGGGTTTGATAAGTTCTTTCTTGATTTTGGATACTAACCCTTTATCTGATATGTCATTTGCAAATATCTTCTCCCATTCTGTTGGTTGCCTTTTAGTTTTGCTGATTGTTTCCTTTGCTGTGCAGAAGTTTTTTATCCTGATGAGGTCCCAATAGTTCATTTTTGCTTTTGTTTCCCTTGCCTCTGGAGATGTGTTGAGTAAGAAGTTGCTGTTGCCAAGGTCAAAGAGGTTTCTGCCTGCTGTCTCCTTGAGGATTTTGATGTTTTCCTGTCTTACATTTAGGTCTTTTATCCATTTAGAGTTTATTTTTGTGTATGGTGTAAGAAAGTGGTCCAGGTTCATTCTTCTGCATGTTGCTGTCCACTTTTCCCAGCACCACTTGCTGAAGAGACTGTCTTTATTCCATTGGATATTCTTTCTTGCTTTGTCAAAGATTAGTTGGCCATATGTTTGTGGGTCCATTTCTGGGTTCTCTATTCTGTTCCATTGATCTGAGTGTCTGTTCTTGTGGCAGGGGCTTTACTAAGTGTAATGTGGACGAATTTGAAGATATGGTGGCTGAAAAGCGACTCATCCCAGATGACTGTGGGGTCAAATACATCCCTAATCATGGCCCCTTGGACAAATGGTGGACTCTGCATTCATGAGAACCTCGTCACTGCCTCTCCCTATTCATGCCCACCAAGAAATCCTGCTTCCTGTCAAAAAAAAAAAAAAAACAAAACCCACAAAGAACAAAAAAACCAAAAACAAAACCCTCCCAAACAAACAAACAAACAAACAAAATCAGAGTCGAGAAGTCCTGAAGGGGGAGCTCTCATGCACATCCCACTCATGGCAGCCTGTGTGAGCAGCAGAAGGAAGATAAGATTATTTTGACAAGAGAGGACATTTTTCACATAGGAATTTCAAATCCTGCTTTTAGAAAAAGAAGGAAGACCCTTCCTGCCCCAGCAACAATGCACTGACCACCACTGGCAGCCAATCAGAAAACCTCCTCTACCTCAAACGTTTGTCCTTCTCCAATGAACTTTTATTCAGAACAATCAATTTCCTCCTAAAACCTAATAAAAGCTGGCCTTCCATTGGTCTCTTCAGACTTGCCTGTGGGTTCTCCATAGTTTGCTTGTCCCAAATTGCAATTCCTGTGTTATTCCTGAATAAACTCATTTTGCTAGTAAAAGAACTGGCTAATTTAAGGTTGACATGTTTTACCGGCAATGATATAGCTAATAAAATGAATCCCAATTCACAGCACGGTGGGGACCTCCCACATCAAGATGTTTTTCATTTTTCTCTTAGTTAAATTCCACGACATTAGGGAGAGTGTCTTTTTTTTTTTTAGTGTTTATTTTTGAGAGAGACAGAGCATGAGTAGGGGAGGGGAAGAGAGAGAGGGAGTCACAGAATCCAAAGCAGGCTCCAGGCTCCGAGCTGTCAGCACAGAGCCTGATGTGGGGCTTGAACTCACAAACTTGGAGATCATGATCTGAGCCAAAGTCAGATGCTTAACCGACTGAGCCACCCAGGCGCTCCATGTGTCTTATTTTTTGATTGCCATTGATCCCTATTATTCTAGCACAGTTCCTGGAACATAGAAAGTGCTCAATCAATAAAATTTGTAGAGTTACATAATGGAATGAAGAGGATGGGGCTGTGAGAAGGGAGAAGTTGACTTGGAGACCTTCTTAGGAGCAAGACTATACTGTCCAGCTCATATGGATAGGGAAGGAAAATCTCTCTTTTCTTGACCTTTCTCCCATCATTTGGAAGCTCAGGATTGTTGTTGGTGGTGTCATTGGTGGTGGTCAGAGGAGGAAGTGGACTGCTGAGAAATGTTTTCTCACTTTCATCTCCAGAGTGGAGCCAGATGTCACTGGTGACATCTAAGGGCACAGAAGGTTGTGTAGGGACCTTCTCACTCTAGACATGGTTGCAAGAGGCCCTCGCAATCCACAGGTCCCCAAGCAGTGCATCAGCAGGCTTTAGGTCATCACATGATTTGAGTAATTTCAGTTCCAGTAGAGTAGCTTTAGGATTTCCAGAGGATTGCGTGAACTATTTCTCGAAGAAATGAGTATTTTTATTTTTTGTCTTTCCTTTTCTGCCCTTAGTTAACTAAGCACTTTACTTGTTTCCAAGCAGTTATGGCAAAAGGACTCATATAAGGCTGCAGCTCAGCTATTTGAGAGCCATCTGGGTTTCCAAGTGCCTTTAAAAAAAATGTTGTGTTACTGGAAATTGATGGACCAACTATTGTGTTCTTTCATTTGCTGGACATGTGCACCCAGGTGGAACAGACAGTGTTTTTCTTTGAGATAATTGTCCACCTATTCCTTTGTTTTCCATTTATTCTAAGTTGCCAGCGGTTAGAGTGGAACAAGCTTTTCAAGAGACATAATCTGTCAATAGTGTCTTTGAAGGGAAAGAAAACAATATTTTATCATGGGTTTATAATGTCAAGGCATTTTACATGTAACGCAGTCAGCTGACTCTTCCAGCTCTTTTAAGATCTAGATACAATTGATTCAAAATGCTATTCCATGAAGTATGGAACATCCTAAGCCCTCCCCCAAACTTATGAAAATTTCCTGAAGGCTTAAGTTCTCATAGTCTGCTCTGGCTCTGAGCTCATTTTTCTGCTGAAAGTAAGTGTTGGTTGGATCATTCTTGTTGACTGTTAAGCACCATACCAACCTGGATGTGGGACAGTTCCCTCCACAGACTCCTCCCCACCCTCCAGTTACAAAGGGCCTTTCTGGGGCAAGAAAGGCAGAAGACTTTACTGAAAGTTGAGGAGAGGAGTTATATCACATCAATGTCAGTCATTTCAAATTTACTATTAAAATTCCCTATTTTTTATCTCTGTTGGCCACTACTATGAGGTTGCTGGCTAAGCCAGGCCACTCTGCACTTAGATTCCTGCCAGCTCAAGATTCTTATCTCCAGGTAAGACTCCATTTATTTAAATGGTTTTAAACTTGCTGTTCTCCCCCATTTAATTACACACATGTTATCCCATTTAGCACATGACAACTGCATGAAATATGTACCATTAGTTTATTCTTGTAGATGATATCTTGGAACTCAGGTAAATAATTTAACTGAGGTCACATGGCTCATTGTTGAGAAATTGGATTTCAGAATGAGGTTTATCTCACTCCGAAGTCCATGCTTTTCTCTTTTTCTCTCTGTATTTATAAATGTGATTGCTTTTAAAAGCAACCACAAGAATTCTAAGACCCTACAGCATTTTATCATAAGGAACCCCTATCTTTAAAGTCACTGTTTGAACAACACTACTTTTTTTTGTGTGTGTGAGCTCATTTACCCTTTCATGCACTCTTTCAACACAGTTCCTGAGTGCCTCTACCGAGTGATAAGTTTTGTGTTGGATGTTAGATGGACCAAACAGTCCAGAAATGGGACTGTGGAGAAAGGGCTCATGAGTTGGAGAAGATAATGTAAAGTTGTCTTCTTTTGGTCAGCAAAAGATCAACTCATCCTGCACCCTGCCTCTACACAAGACAGTGCATAATCAGAACAAGACCAATGGGAGAGGATCTCAGTTCTTTAGGATTTTTAGTCATGCATTATCAGAAGAGGGTATAGTGGGCCAGTGGAGAGGATAATTCAGGGTATAATATGAAAGCTATGGTTGGAAAGGGACCCACCTTTTTTGGTCAACCTAAGAAAGAGGAACCTTAACACTAAGTCCCATCCCCATCCTCTCACTGTGCACCATGACTCTACCTGTTGGACATTGCCGACAGGGTTCTCTGAATAATGTGATGCTTTATGCACCAGTCCATAAGCCCTATAGCACAGTGGAAGTAAAAGCTGGATAAACTGTTGGGTACCTGGGCCTTGGAAGGCTTAAAGAAAGTTGAAAGTAGAGTCCTCCAGACAACTATAGGGTAGGAAAGAGGGAGGCCAATAAGAAGTGAGATTGTTTTGCCCGAGAAAAGTAGTGGTGTAACATGATTGACTGGATTCTAGTCCCTTCTTCATTCATTTCTTC
This sequence comes from Panthera tigris, assembly GCF_018350195.1. NCBI lineage: Eukaryota > Metazoa > Chordata > Mammalia > Carnivora > Felidae > Panthera > Panthera tigris. The sequence goes on along the minus strand of NC_056673.1, from coordinate 34,045,791 downwards.
AAGATCTTGGGTCAGCTGCTTTATCCCTCTAAGCTTCAGTTTTATTTTCAAACCAAGAGTCTCTTGAACCCTTCCAGAGCTGACATTTTCTAATTTTCCCACAAGCTTTGGAGACAGGGTTCCTTGCTCACCATTGACTGGGAGCACTTGGCACTCTATTGTTCTCTGGACACATTTGTCTTGCTCTCTGGTTGGCTCTTACTTATGCTCTCTTTTCCTTGCTGTCACTGGGTTGGATGTCTTATCTCTCTGCTGGAATTGCTTTCCATCTATTCCCCCCTTCGGTTCTTCCTTCTTTGTCCTCTGATTGACAAATGATGGAGAAACAGGCCCATGGTGGGAATTGGAGCAGCCTGTGGCTGAAGGGGGCTCTGCTCAAATCACCGCAAAAAATTTTAAACTGTGTGCCTGTGGCAGTATTGATTCTGATTTTATTTTCTCCTTTTGGTGAGGAATCTTAAATGAACTGTGGGTAGTCACGATTACCACAGGCTCACCCCTATTAAGCCCCCAAACACACTCTCTTGAAATTTCTGCTCAATCAATACCACCTAGTTTCAATGAGAAGAGAAAGGTTACAAATTTTATATATAAAAGTGGGTATTGAAAAATTCCTTTGGTTGGCTCCAGGTCAGCATCCAATTCACAGCACTTTATGAGAGTAATTCTTTCAGAGAGAGATTTTTCAGCCCATGGAAGTGACTCTCATGAGATATGGGGGCCAGCTGGGATGTCAGCATAAAACTCTTCTTTGTATAAAGAGCTGATGGAAGTGGGAAGAATCAGCCAGGCCTGTCTGTGTCTGGCTGGGTTTGGAGACAGGAAGAAGCTGATAGCTGTGTGGTCCCATGGACACTTAGATGGGAACTGCCAGATGCCTGGAGGAAATCTGCTTTTTGTTCCCTTGTCTGTTTTCTTTAACAACCAGAAGGAAATAAGCCTTTACTAAGTACCTCCTAGCTTAATGGTCATACAGGCTCCATTTCATTTCATTCATCCAGTAACTATTGAGTATCCACTATAAGTCAGGTGAGGGACGTCTGGTGGTGTTTCATCTGTGACAGGAAGCTTAATCCTAAGGACAACCCTATACCTTAGGTATTATCATCTCAAAGACTCAGACTGCTCTTTTGTTGCAAAGCTTGTAAGAACTTTGCTTCCGGAGTAAGATGTGTTAGTTTGGGTCCTTCAAGAAGCAGATGCCGAGTAAGAGGTTCATTGGGGGAAATGAGAAGGGAGCCAGAGAAGGCTGGGAGAGCCATCTGACTGCTGCCGGTCTGGCCTCTATGAAGGAGAGAGGGAAGGATGGGAGGGAGGGAGGGAGGGGAGGAGGAAGACTGTAACAGTTCTCAAAGCCAGGTTGATGGGGAATCTTGCGAGTCACTCATGAGAGGAATGCCCATCTCCCAGGAATAAGCCTGTCTTTAGTACCCCTGCCATGCTCAGTCATTGACAAAGAGCAGCCCATGACATGCGTCGCCTTGTATGAAAGCACTGATAAATTCTAGAGTACAGCACTGGGGTTGCTGGCCAACCTCACTCCCAGCAACAGGGGATCTAAGAGGTACTGCCATAGTCCAATCCCCTGCTTTGGAACTCACTATCTGGGTGACTGTGGCCAAGTTAAGTAATCTCTCTAAGCCTCATCTTTCCTCTTCTCTAAAATAAGAGAATTCACATCTTATGGGATTATATGTATGGAGGACTAAATGAGATGATGCATATAAAAAAGCATTTTGCACAGTGCTGGGCACAGAGTAAACTCTTGAATGTTAAATAATCATTAGGTTTTATTATAGTAAGCTTTTTTTTTTCTTCTGTAAGTAAGTGTTCTTTAAAAATAAACACACACACAAAAAGTCAGAGTGGAAGATTCTACTTGAAAGGGGATGGGAAGCCAGTCTGCTGGGCCTCCTCCCATATTTGTACTGTAGTCTTTGGGGCATCTGTGAGGAGCCTTGGGATTGAAGAAACATCAGGTGGAATCACATCATATAGATATTTTGTGTGTGTCAATGCATTTTTTATTTTTTATGTTGAGGAATTAAAAAGTGTTTTTATGATTAATATGCAGTTAATATTGACCTTTTAAGGGTGTACAGTCCTATGAGGTTTTATTGGGAGGGGGAAGAGAGAGAGAGCAAGTGAGTGAGTGAGAGAGAGAGAGAGAGAGAGAGTGGGGGAGGGAGCAGGGGGAGAGAGAGAGAAGCAGGCTCCACACTCAGCACTGAGCCTGATGCAGGGCTTGATCCCATGACCCTGGGATCATGACCTGAACCTGATCAAGAGTTAGATGCTCAACCAACTGAACCACCCAGGTGCCCCAGTCCTGTGAGTTTTAATATGGGTACAGATTTGTAGAACCACTACTATGATAGTAATATATAGATCAGTTTTATATTTATCAGTATCATCACAACCTCCCCCACTCTGAATCCCTGGCAACCACTGGTTTGTTGTCCATCACTACGCTTTTGTCTTTCTGAGAATGTCAAATAAATAGAATCAAGTAGCATTTGATCTTTTGGGACTGGCTTGTTTCATTCAACAATAATGCCTTTGCACTTCATCCAAGTCATTGTGTGTATCAAAGGTTGCTTCTTGTTGTTTTTTTTTTTTTTTTTGCTGAGTAATATTTCGATGTGTGGGTGCACCATAGTCTGTTTATTCATTGTGTTTGGTTGTTTCCAGTTAGAACAATGCCTGGCATGTGGTTGGGGGTCACAAGCAGGACTAAACCGTAACCCTGGCTGTAGCTGAATGCATACCGAGGACTGTAGGGCTGTAGCGTGTAGCACTTAACTTTCTCTCCCAGATGCTTCTAGTTTATATTCTTAAGCCACTCATCAAAAGTATGTGCTTTTATCCATCCCAGCTGACATTTTTTTCAAGCATTTTAGTGACTCTGACCTCATTCTTTATTTAGCAACTTCATCACTTCAGTCCCATGCTGTTAAAAATGTACCCTCACTAATATCAACAATCATTAGGTTTATTTGAATAATGAAGACACAAATACTATTTAAAACTGCAACTGGCATCTAAGGAAAGTGGAGCTGTTTAAATTGAAGTCCTTCCATATTTTAAAAAAACGTTTATTTTTGAGAAAGAGACAGAGAGAGAAAGAGAGAGAGTGCAAGCAAGGAGGGACAGAGAGAGAGGGAGACACAGAATCTGAAGCAGGCTCCAGGCTTCAGGCTGTCAGCACAGAGCCCGATATGGGGTTTGAACCCATGAACTGTGAGATCATGACCTGAGCTGAAGCAAGACACTTAACTGACTGAGCTGCCCAGGAGCCCGAGAAAGTCTTCCCTCTTACTGAACTCCCAAGGAGTTTGGTCTGGTTATTCAAAGTCAGTCTGGAGCAGAGGTTGTTGTTAGGAGCTATGGAGAGTCAAAGACCCTACCTAATGGGATGAGAAGAATTTGGGGGTTCCAGTGGCAATTCTAGAGGTTGAGGACCAGAAGGAATAAAGGAAGGCTGAGCAAGAGAGAAGAACCCATGCTGTGCACTAGGCTTGGGACCACATAGGATGAAGTAGCCAGTGAAAAATTCCCAGAGGTTAAATTTCACTACTTCTCCTGTTTACTCTGTGATACAGAACACACTTTACTACAGTGTTGGAGATATAAACAATCAATTAACCACCCCTCCTGCCCTCTGGGCTCTAACTGGTTGAGAACAGATATCAGGAGTCAGATGTAGTAAGCATGCTCTCCTAAGGACAAGGCTGTCTGGAGTCCTATTTGAAATTGTTCATATAGACTCCGCTGCTCCCCCTTCTCTTCTTGGACTTCTTAGTAACATCTAACACACACCCACATGGCTTCTGAGAATAATCTTACCCTGGAAAATAGAAGAGCTGGCTCTCATTTCTATGTCAACAGGAAGTAGGGCGGAAAGAGTAGATGTTGGACGGACACAAGATTAATACGCTGGTTTAATCTGGTAACAGCAGGAGTTTGGAACCAGAGAGGTGCAGTTCCCCTCCTTGCTCCCCACTTATTTTCCACCACCAAGAACCGGTGTCATGTTGAGGAGTGCTTTACTTTCCCGTAGGATGTGGAATGAGGGATATAATGGACTGAATTGTACCCTCCCCCCGAATTCCTATGTTGAGGTCCTAACCCCCAGTCCTTTAGAACGTATATTTGGAGACACAGTAATTAGGTTAGATAAACCCATAAGAGTGGTACCCTAATCCAACAGGACTGATGTCCTTATAAGAAGAGGAAGAAATACCAGGGACGATGTACACAGAGAAAAGGCCATGTGCAAGAAGGTGACCATCCACAAGTCAACAAGAGAGGCCTCTGGAGAAAACAACCTGCTGGCACCTTGATCTTGGACTTCCAGGCTCCAGAACTGTAAGGAATCAATTTCTACTGTTTAAGCCACTCAGTCTGTGGAATTTTTTTAATGGCAGCCCTAGCAAACTAATACAAGGAATTAGACCATCTTGCCTAGATCTCAAGAGCCAGGGAGCTCTCAGCTGACACCTGAAATAATTTTGGTAAGCAATGATGTATCCATCCCATTTATATAGTGCATGACAAAGGAGAGGCAGCAGAGGTGAAGGGGGCGAGGCACCAAGATACAGAACCAGGAGGCCCGGCTACTCTCTGGGCTTGGACACTCACCAGTGTTTGACCTCGGATAGCAATTACTCTGAGCCCCATTTCCCTCCAGCAGTGGCATGAGGCTAGTAAACCTTGCCATGACTGCTCTATGGAGCTTTGTGGCTTCAGGGGGAGTACACAAAAGCTTGTTATTCCTTGGGAAGAGTGACAACTTTTACCCAGGCTCTAGTGGAATCACTTGGAGGTTCGACCAGGAGTAGTGAGAAGCAAATGACTGTCACTGTAAGGATAACCAACTTGAACCTCTGTTATTTCTTATGGAATGAAGACACCCCCTGAATGAAGGATAAAAGCAGAATCCTTTTTGCTGCTAAAGTATGTGAGGACAACCCTCTGAGTTGTCACTAGTAAAGAAGACTCCCGTGCTTTGGCTGTTTCCATAAATTATTATGGCTTCTGTTGGTAAAACCTTTTTCAAACAGCAATATGGAAAAACATATCAAGGCCCTTAAAAATCTTTGTATTCCTTGACATAGGAATCCCATTTCTAATAACTTATTCTTTTTAAAAAAGTTTTTAATGTTTTTTTCAAATTTATTTTTAAGAGAGAGAGTGAGAAAGAGAGAGAGAGAATGAGCAGGGAAGGGGCAGAGAGAGAGAGAAGGAGACACAGAATCCCAAGCAGGCTCTGAGCTGTCAGCACAGAACCCAACATGGGGCTTGAACTCAAAACCCCAAGATCAAGAGTTGCACACTTTACTGAGTGAGTCAGTCAGGTGCCCCATTTTAATTTTAATTTAAATTAAATTAAATTAAATTAAATTAAATTTAATTTTATATCTTGTTTAAAACATTTTTTATTTTATTTTATATTTTATTAAAAACATTTTTTAATGTTTTATTTATTCTTGAGAGAGGGAGAGAGACAGACTGTGAGTGGAGAAGGGGAGAGAGAGAGGGAGATACAGAATCAGAAGCAGGCTCCAGGCTCTGAGCTGTCAGCACAGAGCCCAACACGGGGCTCAAACCCACGAACGTGAGATCATGACCTGAGCTGAAGTTGACACTTAACCGACTGAACCACTCAGGTGCACCTCTAATAACTTATTCTATGGAAAAAAATGTGAAATGCAGAAAGCTGTATACTTAAGATGAGATGTTACTTGCAACTTTATTTACTCTGGTGTGAATTAGGAAATATTTTAGATACCTAACATTGGGTGAATAGCTCAGAAGTTGTGGTATATTCATATGGTAGAAGATTATGTTGTCATTAAAAGTATGTATACAAAAGTATATATAGTGAAAGGAAAGAGGCAGAATATAAATGAAATTGGAAGGAAATACAACAAAATAATAGCAGTGGCTGGTGCTAGAATTATGTGTTTTTATGTTCTGCTTTCTGCTTTGTTTTTGTTAAATTACCCAGAATTACCACGTGTATCTTTTATAATCAGATAAAAAGAAGCAAAGATCAAAGAGGAAGATAAGAATGATAATGTATAAATAATTTCCCTTCCCTGTGACACGGAGACCATTCTGCCTACCTGTATACCTCACAGGAAGTATTGTGAAATTCAAATGAAATAATGGGCAGCAACATTTATTCTCTTCCCACATATCTTCCTCAGCCCATAAGAGGATAAACAGAACACTGTTGCCTAGCTAGCAGGGAAGAGCTGAAAAGAAACCCTCTACTCATTCATTATTCACCTCTTTCCAAGGGGTGAGCAGTGTTAACCTGACTAATGAAGCAGGTGAAGCCACTGACATTCGTTAGCCTAGTTTATCAATTGGGTCAAGTTCACGTTTCCTTCTGCCATCTTGGACTAATTGGGAGATTCTCAGCCCTGGTGGCACATTAAAATCACATGGAGGAGCTTTTAAAAACTATTGACACTAGGCCCCACCTCCAGCGATTCAAACTCCACTGGTCTTGGGTGAGGTTTGGGTAGCAACGTTTCCAAAGCTCCTAGGTGATTCTAACATGCAGTCGTGGCCAAGAACCACTGGATATATGGAATCAGGCTCTTTGACAGTCCAGCCTCTAGAGGGTACACAGACCAGGTAGGACCTGCCTCTTGCTCAGCCTGCAGGTCTTGGCTCTTTCGGTTCCAGCTTCTCAGCCTGTGAATGGTGGAAGAAGATCATGTCAGGTCTTTACCAGAGACCGATTGTCTTCCATTTGTGAGGCAGGGAGAAGAAGGCTTCATGTAGGGCTCCATTCAAGCTATGTTCTCCAGCCTAGTTTTATCATTAATGAGGTTTATTTGACTGTGAACCCCATTTGACTCCTGGTATCTGTTCTCAATCAGTTAGAGCCAAGAGGGGAGGAAAGGGAGGTACTTGACAGTTTATATCTCCAACACCGTAATAAAGTCTGACTACTATATCACCGAGAAAACAGGGAAATTAATGAAAAACTTTGCAAGGGAAACAAAAGAAGCATTCACCAGGCTGGAGCATACAAACCTGCTAGGCCAAGGAGGTAAAAGAGGAAGGATATTTCAGAGAGAAAGCATGAGGGAGATGTGAAAATCCTTTCAGGGTCCTGGATCAGCAGTGAGTCTTGTGATTGGAGCACAGAGTAAACATTTGGGGAATGTCACACAAGAATAGAAATATATTTTTGGAGTCTTGAGTGCCATGCTAATGAATCTAAATTCTGTCAAGAAGAAGCTTTATAGCCATTAGAAAATCTTATGCAAGAGTCACGTCTGTATTCACAAAGTCACAGGCAGTGGCGAAGGGGGACATGGATGCCTGGGTTTTATGTGGGTTTAAAACCGGGTTGCTGTGTGTTGCCAGGCAGTCCTGGGGTTGGTATTTTGCATGTATAGTGTCTCACTTTTGCCTACCTGAAAATTCACTTTCATCTCTCACCCTCCGTCTTCCTGTTCTTTCTGCAGAAGTTTGAGAAGTAGATGAGCCATCACAAGCAGGGTGCCTTGCAAGCCTGACTCCAGGCAAATCTTTCAAGTGGGCCATTCTGGTGGCACCTTCAGGCTCCTCCAGGCTTTTCACACCTGGTGGGCTCCTTCTCTCTCTTCAGATGGACAATGTACTATCACTCTCTATCAGCACCTTCTTTTTGTATGCATCCACCTGTATGTAAATTAAATTAACTGAGTTCATACTGATTTCTCTGACTTTGAAGTAGAATTACATGGATCATTCTAGCCACTTCCTTGCTTATCTGTAACCACTCACTCCAACAGTGAGAAACCCAGCCCCCACCATCTGCTATCTGTTCTCTTAATTGTTCAGTTCCAGTATTCATGTATATGGCTTCAAGTTAGCTCACAGTTACATGGGAAACAACTTTATCAGCTGTCGTATACTGCTAATGTACAATTCCTTTTGTCTTTAGTTCTGCAGACAGTATTCATTTCCAGTGATTTAGTTCAACATCCTGTTCTCCCATCGCTTTCAGTGAGATTAATTCATACGTTTGTACAACAATACAACAGATCCATTCTGGGATCTCCCAACCTCCAAAATGAATTTTTAGAAATTTGATATATTAAGATTTATTCTGTGTTGTAAAGCTCTGTGGGTTTTGACAAATGTATAGTGTCATGTATCCACCATTAGAATACCATGAAATAGTTTCATTGCCCTAAAAAAAAAATCCCTTCCTCTTCCTGAACCTGTGATCTGTTTACCAACTTTTGCTTATATGACGTTCTAGGATGTCATATTAATGGAATTGCATAGTATGTAGTATTTTTAGACTGGCTTCTTTCACTTACCATGTGCATAAAGATTCATTCATGACTTTGGATGGCTTGATAGCTCATTATTATTATTATTTTTTTTATCACTGAATAGTACTCCATTGGATAGATGTATCACAGTTTGGGCGGCTCAGTCTGTTAAGTGTCCGACTTCGGCTCAGGTCATGATCTCACGGTTCCTGGGTTCGAGCCCCACATCGGTCTCTGTGCTGACAGCTCAGAGCCTGCAGCCTGCTCCAGATTCTGTGTCTCCTTCTCTCTCTGTTCCTCCCCTGCTCACGCTCTATCTCTCTCTCTCTCTCTCAAAAATAAATAAAGATTAAAAAAAATAAATAAAAGTAAAAGTAAGGAGAATTGTTATAAAAAAATAAAAAAAGGACTATTGCAACTGGGGAGAGAGGTTGACCTCAATTCCAATAAAACACAAGGAGGGAGGATTTTTACATGCTGGGGTTCATTAGTGGAAAAGGAGGGGTTTGTTGGGGGAGATTTTTGGAGGGAGGCTGCTCAGTGTGACTAAGACTTCTGAATTTGCTGGTTTATTGATGTTAGACCTACCCTCCCACAGAGACTGGGAGATAGGGGACCTATCTGTCTTGATGATTACATCTCAATGGCATGGCTCCCACATCCTTGAGAAAGACATTCCTGGGTTATAAAACTGGCAAAAGGCTGAGAGAAGATTTACATCTCAAAGGAGCAGAGAAAGAATTTACAATTGCAAGTTTTCTAAAGTAAATGCTCTAAGAAAAGTGGGGTCAGATGCTTGAGATCAGGAAGAAATCTGTCTAAAGCCTAGTTGAGCTGAGGGGAATACCAAACTATTCTTGGTCAGTGTTTGTATGGACTTAAGTTTTCAAGTTATTTGAGTGGATACCTATGAGTGCGATTGTTGGGTTGTGTGATAAGGCTCTGGATTGTATAAGGCTCTGTCTAGCTTTGTAATAAACTGCCAAAGTACCTTCCACAGCAGCTGTGACATTTTGCATTCTCACTAGCAACGATTAAGAGTTCCCATGGCTTGACATCCAGCCATTGGCATTGCCAGTTTTTTGGATTTTAGTCATTTAAATAGGTGTGAGATAGATATTCTTTTAAACAGGACACCAGCCTCCAATGCCTTGTGGATTGCCCTCTACCAGCCTCCCCTCTCCACACAGCCTCCTTTCTTCCAGGTGTCTGGTCTTCCCAGGCTCACTTCGTGAACTGCTTCTCCAACACTCTGCTGCTCCTAACATTGAGCCCCCAGACGCATCCCTACCTACTCCAAGCCTAAGGCTAGATTTCTGAATGTATCATTTATATGCAGGCCAATGCACACCTCCTGCTGAAGTGAAGCAAAAGACTGTGAGCTGGTGCCTCTGTCTTCATGGAATGAGGGGACGTGACTAAGAGGTTTCTGAATGGTCAGATGAGTGAGGTTGAGGATGGCTGAGCCAAATGACATGAGCTTTGGGGCAAAATGAGAAGGATAAAGTCTAGAAAGTGGCAGGGGATCCAGTGAAAGTCTGACTTCAATTTGATGTGAAGTGGGCTATCTGGGATTCTTAGGTGAGGGTCAGATTCTCATGAAGGTGCAATCGAGAAGGTTCTGCAAAGAGGCTGAGGATACGGGTGTGTTTGTTAACATTCATGATGGAGTGAGCTTTGCAGGGGCATAGTTATGAGATTAGTTTGTTTGTATTTCATTTTTAGTAAGCAGGCTCAGGCTCTCCTTTTCTTTGGGTGATGGAGGATGAGATGTCTAGTGGCAGTGACTTGCCTCCAACTACCTAATTTTGGCAAAAGCCAAAACATCTCACCAGGAGATTTGGTCCCAGGAAGGTCTGAGGATCCCACAGAGTATCTAGCCTGGTCTTGGGAAAGTAGTGAAGGCTGCCGCAGGGCTTGTAGAGAGAGACAGAAAGAGCCTAGTTCTGGGCCAACGTTGTCTCATAGTTTGAGATGTGATAGCAAAGGCCCAGGCTGGGGAAAGGCTCCTACAGGATGGAGCTGCATGTCTCCAGAAAGCTCGCGGGCAGCTGTGGCTGTGGTAGAGGATGTACCTCAAGAGGGTAAACTACAGGGAGAAGTGTTAACTGACAGCTTCCAGCTATAAGTCCATGAATGTGGAGGCTGCCCGTCCCCCAGGCTGCTTCCAACCAATGATGAGCACAGCAGGCTTACTATTTTAGCCCAGTGCCGGATTCCTCTAATGGGCAGCTTTTGCTTGAGGATGCGCCATTGGGATGGTCAAGATTGTCCCAGAAATGCACCACAGTCTGTGGCTCTTCCTATGCAATTCTTCATTCTCTCTTTCCTTTCACAGATGTTGGCTTTGCACGGTGGACTTGTGTGCACTGCGTTGTTTACGGCTGCATTGCCCCTCATCCTGCACAGCCATTCACCTTGCACATTTACTCCTGGGTCGGTGGCTGCTTCTCAGGGGACCTGAACAGGCAAGGTAGGGGAGGGCCAGGAGGACTTTGTTCTAGGCAGAGCCTGCCTCAGAGGGTTCAGAGGGGCTTATTTCTGTTCATCCATTTGACTTTGTCATCCCCTAACCCTTCACATTTGACACTTGGCATTGTTCCTACAGCTACGACCATGACTTCTGTGCCCTGCATAATTTGTCCTGGGCAGCCTTTACTTGTGCAACCTGGCTGTGGAAAAGTCCTCCTACTTTGGCATCTTATTTGTGGGAGGCATTCTTTCCAACTCACAGGAACCCATGAGCAGGAATCAAATGCTTTTATTGAATGTGTGTAAGTCTTGCAGATCAAGGATTAAAGTGTTCACACCATATCAGCTAGAAGGCAAGCTGGTCCTACCACAGACCTCCAGCAGTCCTACTGCCTAGGCCTTAGGAGGTGGCACACCTTGGAAGGTGATGGGAAACTCTCAGGGGGATGCTGGGACATGTTGTGGTTCTCGAACCCAGTCATCATATTGGCACACAAGTAGGTCCCCAGAATGCTCAGGGGGGTCCAGGAGAGACAAAACCCTACAATAGGGGCAGAAAGAGCTTCTCAAAGGACCTCATGGGATGGTTATCCCTCTGTTCTCATCCCCTCCACCCAGGGCCTGTGGTCCGACACCCTCCCAGCAAAAGCAATCGCCGGGGTGACATCTGAGGAATAATAGGGCCACTGATGGGAAATGGGCCACTAATTCAGAAACCACGGTTATTAGGGACAGAGGCAAATGGGCTGGTTCAGGAGCAGTTTCACCAGTTGTGACCCCCATGAAAGCACCAAGTTCTGGTGTACTGGCGGCTGGCTGCAAGCTGTGGGGATGGGTTTGCGGGCTGGAGGACTTGGGGAGGGGCAGAGGAGACAACGTATGCTAAGGCAGCCTGTAAACTGGAAGGGCCGTACAGAGTTAGCATCAAAAGTCCTGGGCCAGGCAGTCACCAGGGGTGGGGGGGGCACCTCTCGTGAGCCATGGCACCTCTCTGCTTTGTTCCCCAGTCTGAAATTCTAGCTGCGACCCCTTCCTTCCTTGGAGCGAGGTTGAGAGGAGTCAGTGAGGTAGCAGGCAGAACAGAACATGGTTTTTCCCCTGCTCTTTTCCACAAACAGAAGCTCTGTGCAGACCAGGCATCCGTTACAGAAATGGTTAAAGGCTCTTGAAACAAATTAGACTCCACAGTGTGGGGCCTTTCTTCCTGCCAAGTGTGCAGGTGCAGTGTTGGCCACGTCTGGCCTCTGTGGTCTCCCAGAGGGAATCCCAGGGTCTGCAGAGAGGCCAGGGCAGTGTGAGCAGATGAGGCCATACCGGGCTTTGGGGAAGAGTGAAGGAAAAGATGCTCATATCTGGTGTTTGTTCCTTTCTACCACTTTCTGCCCCTTCATTCCTCTCTGCCAAGTTACTTTTCTTTTCCCCAAAATTATGTATTCTAAGAGTTGTTATTGAGAAATAATCATAGTTGATATTTATTCAGTGCTTACTCTGTGCCAGAACTGGGCTAAGCACTTTACATGCACAAGGAACATTGGAAGGGAAAATTATTATTATGCCCATTTTACAGATGGGAAAAGTGTAACTTAGAAAACCCAGATAATTTGCTGATGACATAAGCTAGCATTGTAGAGGATGGAAATGACACTTTGCTTCAAAGGCCCTTCTTTTATCAAAATGCCTTAATGCCTTTTCCATGGATAGAAATCTAGGCTGTTATAAAGAGAGAAAGAGGGGCGCCCGGGTGGCTCAGTTGGTTAGGCGTCCCAACTTCAGCTCGGGTCATGATCTCATGGTTTGTGAGTTCGAGCTCCACGTCAGGCTCTGTGCTGATGGCTCGGAGCCTGGAGCCTGCTTTGGATTCTGTGTATCCCTCTCTCTCCCCACCCTGCTCGTGCTCTCTCTCTCTCTCAAAAATAAAAAAAAACGTTAAAAATTTTTTTTAATGAAAAAAAAAAAAGAGAAAGAAAAGCATTCACAATTCCATCCATCAAAGGAAACTGTTAACATTTTGGCACATCGCCTTCCAGACATTTTCTATGCTGTTTTACAGTTTTTGAAGTTTTCTTTCATAATACTTTATGGACATGTTTTCATATCAATATATGTCATCTCAAATGAGGATTTTTTAAAAAAACCAACTGCATAGTGTTCCACGATATGAGTGCACCCTATTTTTTTTTTTTTTTAGCCAATCCTCACTTCCTGGGTGCTGCCAATATTTTGCTCTTATTAACAATGCTGTGGGGTGCCTGGGTGGCTCAGTGGGTTAAGCGGCCGACTTGTCCGTGAGTTCGAGCCCCGCGTCGGGCTCTGTGCTGACAGCTCGGAGCCTGGAGCCTGTTTCAGATTCTGTGTCTCCCTCTCTCTGACCCTCCCCTGTTCATGCTCTGTCTCTGTCTCAAAAGTAAATAAATGTTAAAAAAAAAATTAAAAAAAAAAAACAATGCTGTGATGTACATTCTTGTTCATGTATCTTTGAACATCTGGGCAGCATTTTCCCAGAGCATATTTTGCTAGAAGTGGAATTGGGAGCAAAGTAGCAGTGCACTTCTTTTTTTTAAGTTCATTTATTTATTTTGAGAGAGAGAGAACCTGCTGTGAGCACGTGGTGGGTGGGGGGAGGGGCAGAGAGTGAGAATCCCAATTGGACTCTGCACTATCAGCTTGGAGCTTGATGCGGGGCTGGGACTCACCAACTGTGAGGTCATGACCTGAGCTGAAATCAAGAGTCGGACGCTCAACCGACTGAGCCACCCAGGCACCCATAGCGGTATACATTTTAAGAGAGACCTGTGGACAGATGACCTTCTGGAGGGGACTTGTGGGTCACATTCCTACCAGCAGAGGGATTCTTTCTGAGAAAATTTTGAGGAACACCTTTTAGAATGATCTCTCTTCTCTTCCACTTTCGTTGGACTCACTTGTCCTCACTTTGGTATTTTACTTTTCAACTTTGCAATTTTATCTTTGCCCCTTCTGGTTTTGAATCCACCTGAATGTTTTCCTAATGCTGTTTTTGTTTAAAAATGACTTCATTGGGGCTCCTGGGTGGCTCAGTCGGTTGAGTGTCCCACTTCAGTTCAGGTCATGATCTCATGGCTTGTGGGTTCAAGCCCTGCGTGGGGCTCTGTGCTGACAGCTCAGAGCCTGGAGCCTGCCTCAAATTCTTTGTCTCCCTCTATCTCTGCCCCTCCCCTGATCGTGCTCTGTCTCTCTCTCTCTCTCTCAAAAATAAACATTAAAAAATATTTAAAACTGACTTCATTGACGCATATTTTACTTATCACATAATTCATTCTTTTAAAGTACACAGTTCCATCATTTTTTGGTTAAATTTACTAAGTTGTGCCGCCATCACCATAAATCAGAATATTCTCATCACTTCAATAGGATCCCTTATGCATTTTTACTGTTAATTCTCCTTTCCCCTCCTTCTCCGTCCTTGCCCCCAGGCAACCACTAATCTACTTTCTGTCTTTATAATGTTGCCTTTTCTGGACATTTCATATAAATGGAATCATACAATATGTAGTCTCTTGTCTCTGGCTTTTTTTATTGAGCATAATGTTTTAAAGGTCCTTCCATGCTGTAGCATATATCAGCGGCCCATTTGTTTTTATCACTGGATAGTTTGTCATTGTACGTTTACACCGCATTTTGTGTATCCATTTGCCAGTTGCTGGACATTTGAGTTGTTTCCAATTTTTTATTGTTATGAATAGTGCAGCAAAGAACATTCATGTGCAGATCTGTGTGCACATATGTTTTTATTTCTCTCGGGTAGATACTTAAGAGGGGAATTGCTAGATCGTATGGCAAATTTGTGTTTAACTTTTTAAGAAATTACAAACTATTTTCCAAAGTGGTTGTGCCATTTTATATTCCCACCAGTAATGAATTAGGGGTTTCCTGTTTCCCACATCCTTACCAACGTTTGTTATTGCCTGTCTTTTCCATGATAGCCATCAGTAAGTATGAAGTGGTATCTTGCTGTGCCTTTAATTTGCGCTTCCTTAATGACTAATGATATTGAGCATTTTTATGCCCTTTAAATCATTTAAAATGAAAGATACCCATCGCAGAAAATTTAAAAAAAATACAGAAAAATCAAAGAAAAAATACCCCTTTGTATTTCCACAATCTAGATAGAACCATTAACCATTTGATGTTTCTTCAGTCCAAGTACCTGCTGTGCATGTTTTTCGTAAGTTGGTGTCTTACTGTATATACGGTTTTGAAGATTACTTTTTCTCTCCACATTTCTTCACATTGTTAGGTATTCCTCTACAACCTCTCCCTCCTCAATATAATCATTCTTACAAATGAAATCTTTTGTGGAATCTCAATCTACAGGATGGGAAGCAGAGCTTCTCTGGGTAGAAGTTGGGTGCAGTGGCTCCTGCCAGATCACTTGGCCCCCTTGTGTGCTTTTGAAGGCCACGTTTTCAAAGGGCTCTTAGAGATTATTAAAAAAAAATTTTTTTTAAAACATTTATTTATTTTTGAGGGAGAAAGACAGAGTGTGAGTAGAGGAGGGGCAGAGAGAGACAGGGAGACACAGAATCCAAAGCAGGCTCCAGGCTCTGAGCTGTCAGCGCAGAGCCCGATGTAGGGCTCGATCTCACAAACCATGAGATCATGACCTGAGCCGAAGTTGGACACTTAGCCGACTGAGCCACCCCTGGCACCCCTGTTAGAGGTTATTTTTAATGGCTGCAACGAGTTCTCCACTGTTGAACCTTGAGATTACAAAGTGGCTAACAAAGTGGGAGCCAGCCTGCTGGGGTTTGAATCTCAGCTCTGCCACTTATTAGCTATGTATTCAACTGTGCCCCCGGCCTCAGTTTCCTTTTTTGTAAAATGGGAATAATAATAGTATCCACTGCCATAGGAGCGCTCTAGGGACACATATGCATATGCTACAATGATTTTGCCTATCTCAGTTTTGAATTACTTAATTTCATATGTTTGCATAACAAAATTTAAGAATGATGACTTAAAAACCTGTCATTAAGTGAACATTCTAACAATCATTGCTTCTTTTGTAGGCCACATGAATTGGTCAATGGGGTAGTACAGACAGAAAATCAGTGTATATTCTAATTTGAATTTTCTGTACACAGATAGGATAGGAGGTCTTGGATAATTTATCTTTAGACCATCATAATTTCTGCAAAGGCATTTTTTTTTTTTTTTGGTAACTTGTCAAAGAGGAGGGACTACAAGTGAGAAGGCATGATATTTAAATTCAGGAATGGCATTCAAAATGTAACTGTGTACATAATAAGATATTTTGAGGATAATGTGCCCAGAACACTATGATGCCCCACAGCAGTGATTATTCAAAATTTTCTTTTGAAGAGAAGGGTTTCCTATTAAAGAAGAGTTCTAATGCCAACATGTATGGTTTGTTTCGGAAGGAAATATAGTCTACATTTTTTACTCATTGTGTTTTACTATACATATTAATATTTAAACCGTATATATCCTTTAAATTGCTTCCCCTTTATTTTCTGTGAGACCTTGACTTTTCAACCAAGGGTCTGTTGATGAAATGAATAAATAATGTTATCCTTTATTCATATCTGCTTGTATGTCCCATAGTAACCATTTATCACTTATGTCATATGAATCCTGTATGTTCACTGGATTCCTGGATATTTTGCAGTTTTTGGCTAATATTATAAATGGAATATTTCCCCCATATTCCATTACATTTCCAACTGGTTGCTGTTGCTTTTGTTGATATGCAAATACAGCTGAACTGTATTCAGCTGAACTGCCTCGGGGCAGGTTTTAGCAGTGCCACATTGAACAGAACACAAGGGTGATATTCAAAAACACTGAAAAACAATTAAAATCTTCCCTGAAGGCTCACAGAATGGTGCAAGGGGAGCATTACATCGCATGGCGCACAGAAACACATGCTAAATTCCTCTTCATCTATCTCCCATCATGTCAGCTGTACCCCTGTCTTTCTCCATTTTCTTCTTCCAGATCTATTCTGTTCTTTCTTGGGTAGCTCCAGGCCCTTTTTATGTCACCCAAACTAGTTATTTCTAGGTTTATTCCAACTCTATTATTCTGATCAGCACCACCCAAGCCAAGATCCTTGGTGGCTGGAGTGACAAAGAAGCCTGTATTAGTTATCTATTGCTGTGTGACAAATTACTCCAAACATATGCCTTAAAACATTTATTATCTCACAGTGTCTGTGGGTCAGGAATCTGGGAGCAGCTTAGCTTAGTGAATGTGGTCCAGGCTGTCTCATGAGGTTGCAGTCTCGTTGTTGACTGGGACTACGGTCACGGTCATCTCAAGACTCAACTAGGGGGAGGAGCTGGATCCAAGCTTTCTGGTGTGGCTGCTGGTGGGCCGTATTTCTTTGCCATGTGGGCATCTCCACAGGCAGAGAGAGAGAGTAGAGAGAGAGGTAGGGAGGGAAAGAGAGAGAGAGAGAGATCGATCCCAAGTAAGAAGACAAAGAAAGTGGAATTAAACCCCACCATTTTATTTTATTTTTTATTTATTTTGAGAGAGAGAGAGTGCGAGCGTGAGAGGGGGGATGGGCAGAGAGAGGGAGAGAGACTCCCATGTAGGCTCCACACTCAGCATGGAGCCAGACGCGGGTCTCCATCTCATGACCCTGGGATCATGACCTGAGCTGAAATCAGGAATTGAACATTTAACCAGCTGTGCCACCCAGACACCCGTTAAGCCCCACCTCTTGAGAGAAGAGGTATCAAAGCATTGTGGAATATCTTGAAAACTATCATGAATCTTTTCTTATAATGGGTTGGGAAAGAATGAAAACTATTATAGGCTATCTTTCCATACTTCTCATGACTAGGAAAGCTATTGATTTTGCTGTTTGCATTTTTAATTAGCCCGCTTGCTAAACTCTTATTAAGTCAAAAAGCTTTCAGTTAATTCTTTTGGGGTTCCCAGGTAGATAATCATGTTTTTCTTTTCCTTTACTATTTATATGGGTTTTTTTTCTTCTCATTTTCCCTACCACTGACTAGAATTATCTGAATAATAACCATAAATAATAAAGATAAATAATGGTGGTGGTAGTGGGCATCCTAGTTTCATTCCTCACTATAATGGGAATGTCTTTTATGTTTCAGTGATAAGAACAATGTAGGCTGCTCTTGGTTTATTATGTTAAGGAAGCACCTTTCTTGTGCTAGTGTAAGAAGAATTTTTAACTCTTCCTGGTTTTCAGAGCTTGGTTTTACTGCAAGGCTTCAGGCATTGAACACACTTGGATTTCCTAAAGCTTCAAGTGAAGAGTTCCCGGCTCCCAGAGTCCTGGCACCGGGCTAGGCCAGGGCCCATTTCCACAGGGTAAGGCAGGGAGATTCAGACATTTTGCTTTGAACTTAGTGCTCCCAGGTTCCTTTCTTCCTCTGTTCTGCCACTCTCTTTAAAAGAACTCTTTGTCGGGGCACCTGGGTGGCTTCAGTCGGTTAAGCGCCCGACTCTTGATGTCTGCTCAGGTCATGATCTCATGGTTTGCATGTTCAAGCCCTGCGTCGGGCTCCTCGCTGTCAGGGTGGAGATTCTGTTTGGGATTCTCTCTCTCCCTCTCTCTGCTTGGTACTGAGGAAGAAAAGTGAAGAACTCTATGGACAGAAGACTGATCCTATCTTAGTTGACACAGTTAAGATCGGAGTCACCTATGGCAGTGCTCACCCCCTCTGTCTGTCCCCTGGAAGGAGTTGGGTGATTCTAGCTAATGCTGGAGATCCCCTCATATCATTGGGTAATTTATGGATCCCATGGCTAGCAGCATGGTATTCAGGGGAGCCGTGCAGGTGGCTTTTCCTACAAATCATTTTCCAGGAGACTGAATGGCGGGAATCCTAGCTTCTACAATTTGAAGCCTCCATGGTGGAAACTTTCTGTATCCTATCTACATGAACCATGTTAGCAAGTTTAACCGTTGCTATATGGTGATCCCCTCTTTGCTGACTCAGGGGGGAAACATTTGCTATAACAGTTGGATAAAATGACCCTCATGACTGGCCCAATTCAAAGCTGATCTTCAGCCTTTCTGCTCAAAGTGCTGGCCAGCAGCATCAGCATCCTCCGGGGTCTTGTTGGGAATACAGACTTTCAGGAGCCACCCAGACCCACAGAAATAAGAATCTACATTTTCATGAGATTCTGAGGCACAAGAAGGTTTGAGAAGCTCTAGCCTAAAGCACCTTGGCTGTACATCTAGAGAGCTTTTAAAAAAAACGACAGTGTTCACGTCATACCCCAGACCAGTGGATTTCAACCATGTTGATTTTACCTGTCCCAGCTCCCACACTTGCCAAAGTCTGGGGACAGTTTGGTTGTTATAACTGGTTGCAGGTGCTATTGGTATCCAGTGGATAGAGGCTAGGCATGCTGATAAACTTCTTCCTGTGCACAGGACAGTCCCTCAAAACAAAATATTATCTAGTCTAAAATGATAATAATACCAAAGTTGAGAATCTCTGCCCTGGGATTTCTGAGGGTAGGGAATAGGGACCACAAGTGTTTTTCAATTTTCCTGATGTTAAGAACCCCCCTGAGATACTTGTTAATTATATAGCTCCTCAGGCCCTTCCATGAATGATTCTCAGCCATTGGGTCTGGGATGGGGTAGGGATTCACAGTTTTCACAAGTTTCCCAGGGGATGCTTATCAGCACGGAAGTTTGGAAACATTAGTCCAGGGCCAGAGAGGGCACAGATGCCAAGTTACAATTAATTTAGAAAACACATCCCTAGATACGTACTAAAATTGAATGTGGGATGAAGATACAACTTGGAACCCAGTCATACATTCTCAGGAACTGGGGTGTAAGGGAAAAACACACTGCTTCTTGTCAAGCAGTTGGACTACATCCTGTATTCCAGCTCCATCTGAGGTGTGTGTGTGTGTGTGTGTGTGCATGTGAGAGAGAGAGAGAGACAGATTCACCTAGAAATGGATTCAGAGGCATGGAAGACATGACCGAGACAAAAATAGTTCGGTGTCTAAGTATTCATAGCCTTGACCTCTCCAAGGCTTTCTGGGAGGATCCTGTAATCATCCACCTGGCTCCTGGCCTCCTTGAGCTGGTTAGGGTAAAGGATGGGGAGGCTCAGCAGGAGGCTGAAGAGCTGTTATATTGATTTACAAAGAGAGGGTGGTAGTGAGAGACAGGAGTGATAAACAAAGTAAAGACTTAACATTACTTTTCAGTGTGTATATTTTTTTGGTTACAGATTGGAAGTTTTTCTGAATGTAAAGTTGAAAATGGCCACAAGGTGGCCCTCTTATACTCAAACCCACTCCCATGCAGGTGGATGATGGACTGCACCGACAGATCCAGGAGGGCCCAGTCACTCACAACATGGCCCTGTTTGAGGGATAGTGGTTGGGCTGGTTGGGGATGGGGGCCTTATGAAGGGGAGGGGTATCACAGTGAATGGCTGAGACACCCATATGGACTATATACACTTACTTCCCTTGGACTTGAGCAGTTCCTACTTTGATACCCATGACTTTTCCATTTCTGAGAACCCTTTATACATTTGAAGGTTAAGGCTGCCAGTGAGGTTTCATACAGACAGAGGTAACTGTCCATGCTAGGATCCTGATACCTTGATGTTGTTGCCATCCTAGGGAGTTTTCACTGGTGTTTAGGGGGATTCCCTGGTGTTTAGGGTGAAGTAGAACCTCTAGGGCTTCTATAAGCCCTTAATTAATCTGGATCAGAGAGGGAGATTAATAAAAGATGGCTTTGAAGATGATGTGACCTTCTAATACCCAGGGATGCCATCTGGAACATGTCCATGGCCTTTCAAAAGGTGATCAACAGGAAGCATTGTGACCTCTGGGCACTGGGATGCTACTGCTGATCTTGAGGACATCCTCAAACATGTTTTGGACCTGGACTTGACTGAACCACTGGTCAGGGAAATCATGAACGGATCATGACAACAGAAATCCTGAGAACCTAATTTTCTGAGGTGTCGATGATGCCTGACAGATCCTGACAGATTCCTGACGGATCTGTTGAGGCAGGACATCCGTTTGGCACTCCTCAAGGAGTCAGTTTTCTCGAACTGGAAGTCCTCAATCCCTCCTTCTGCTCACTTGTACTCTCTGAAGTTCATCTCCCAATTTTCCATAGTCTCTGACCCTATAATGGACTCTATAAAAGGAAGGAGGGGCGCCTGGGTGGCTCAGTCGGTTAAGCGTCCGACTTCAGCCCAGGTCATGATCTCGCGGTCTGTGAGTTCGAGCCCCGCGTCGGGCTCTGTGCTGACAGCTCAGAGCCTGGAGCCTGCTTCTGATTTTGTGTCTCCCTCTCTTTCTGCCCCTCCCCTACTCATGCTCTGTCTCTGTCTCAGAAATAAATAAACATTAAAAAAATTTTTTTTAAAAAAGGAAGGGATATTGCAGGAGTTTAAAGCCCTATTTACTTCCATTTGACACTGAGTCTTACCAAATAACCCACTGACTACTAAGACTGACGTCTCATTCCATGGTGTGGTAGACACAGAGATTCACCACCCAGGTCCCCCCTCAAGGATTTCCTTCTAACCATCAGCAACTTCAGGATCTGTCATTGCCGAAAAGCCACCATACCTGATATATCTGGTGACTGAGAGAGGTTGGAATATAAGGGGATATCAAGGCCTGGACATGTTGTCCTGATGTGGACAGGCCAACAGGAAGTACACTGTTTTCTCTGTCTGATCCTGCACACCTCCCCTCTTGTGCCGGTGCTGATCCATAATAAACCACTTTCACCTCAAATTGCATCTCAGCATCTGCTTCTGGAGAAGCCAGCCTGGGACACACAGTGTGGACTGTATTGATGTAAGAGAATGTGTGCCCCTGTGCTTACTTTTTGAGAAAGCTGATCCTAGCTGATGCCCATTTCCAAGCGCAGAGGTGGTAGTCCTGCCCATCAAGGCTGTTTTGTAAGGGAAGGCATTTTTTTTATCATGATGATGTTCAATGGGAATGTTGTCTGATTCTTGCAGCTGGGCCAGCCAAGGCAAACCCAGAGACCCTCTTTGCTATTAGCAGATGAGGTGGGCTTTCTGAAACATTTTCCTAGTGTAAAAATGTTCCAGAATTGAGCTAGGGGTCATCCCTGACCATTCTTTTTCTTCTTTCCTTCTTTCTTTCTTTCTTTTCTTTTCTTTTCTTTCTTTCTTTCTTTCTTTCTTTCTTTCTTTCTTTCTTTCTTTCTTTCTTCATCCATCTTTTTTTCTGCCCTTTGTAATTTTCCTGGCCTGTATCCTGGCCTGTATCCTGTTTCTTCTTCCTTCTGTGAGGTGTGTGTATCGTTCCCATTTGCAATTTCAACATGGGATAAGGACTTTTCAAGTAAATCTGGGCTTAGTGAGACAAATTAAAATCCAATTAAAGAAATAAAATAGAGAACGGTGAAGTACCCATGAGAGGTTGTTGGGGGTAGGGGTGGGAGTTTGTTGGAGTTCACAGAAGAGCTGAAAATTACCCACAGTGGCTGGACTCCACACTGCAGGCTTTTGAAGGCAAAGCTGGGGATGGGGTGATTGAAGGCAAGAGTTGGTGACCCATGCTGTGGAGAAGACAAGAGGAACAGGCAGTGAGGGAAATTCATTTGATTAAAAAGCAACTTAGCCTCTCCAAGAATGCTGATTTGGGGAAGAAAGAAAGAAAGAAAGAAAAGAGAGAGAGAGGGAGGGAGGAAGGAAGGAAGGAAGGGAAAAAGAAAAGAGAGAGAAAGAGAAAGGAAGAAAGAAAGAGAGAGGGAGGGAGGAAGGAAGGAAGGAAGGAAACTATAAAGCTGCCATGAAACTCACCATGAGTTTGGGGAGAGGGGAATGAGAGAGGAAACGTGCAAGCAAATGTACTTGGTTGTATGTTCCCCCAGGAGCTCTCAGAGGCACGGAATTGGGTTTGACCACACTGCTTGAGATCCTGCCCTGTTCTAGGTGCTGTGCTAGGTGCTAGGGATATAGATGCTAACAAAGAAACACAGATCCCGTCCTCAAGAGCTTGCAGGCTGATGGGAGAGATGCCCTCACTCTCTGTTCTCAGAGGGGTGAGGGGTGAGTCTGGACTGGCTCAGGCCACACTCTCTCTGCCGAGCAGATGGACCCCTGAGTATCTGTTGGCAGGAGATGATGCAGGTCTGAGAGGAGGAGGCTTTGTGTGCAGGCTGCTGGGGAAGACACAGTGACACAGAGAAGCAGGATTTGATTAAGGTGCCTTGAAGGAGCTTGGGTGGCAAAAACTCAGGGATTGAGATAAGTAAGAATCTGATGCAACATTTTAAAACATAAAAATCAATGCCAAAAAGTCACGATGAACAAAATATCAGCATTTTAAATGAACATAGAATCAGCATTCCTGATCTGTGTTTTGCCTCAGGCTTTAAGGTGGCCTTGGCAAGGCAGTTATTGACTTTGTTTAAAATTTTGGTGTTTTGTACCTCTTGCCATTTTTTGCATCAAATTTGATTTAAAAAAAAAATACAGCATCAAAATATTATTTGTCTTGAGTCCTGAGGTTTTTGGCACCCCCTTAAAATTTGTGCTCAAGGCCAGTCCCAGCCCCTTGTGGTAGATAAATGGTGTTTGACCCCAAGACAGCTCCATTCTGAGCCTTCTGGAGTAAGAAGAGGTATCAGTTTCAGGTGAAAGGACTGTTTTTACTAAGATGTCATGGGATTTGAAAAACAGAGAGGCTTTAGGCCCAGTGACAAAGTGTGACAGAGCTTTTGGCCAGGGGCATTCCCCCCTCTCTTGTAGGAGCCAGGGGGACTCGGCCTGCTAGGAACTGAGAGATACACAACATGTGGCCCCTGGAGGGGTTGGCAGTATTGGGAGCCTGGCCTCCCTGGAGTGAACCCACGATGTGTGGTTAATCTTTGCTGTTGAAGTTCTTAACATGTGGTTACCACTCCGTGTCCATGCAGTAAAAGTATGAACATAATTCACAACACGTACCATGGTATGATTAGACTTCCTGGGTCCCCAAGAGGAGATTTTCAAAAGATCTGGCTATCTGCAAAAAATGTTATCTCTCCCAGTCCCCGAACTATAAGGAATACTCTTCCACTTTTCAAATTTTAGATCTATAATATAAAATTCACCATTACCATTTTTATTGTAATTTTTAAAATGTTTTTATTTATTTTTGAGAGAGAGAGAGAGCATGAGCAGAGGAGGGGCAGAGAGAGAGGGAGACACAGGATCCGAAGCAGGCTCCAGGCTCTGAGCTGTCAGCACAGACAGAACCTGATATGAGCCACCCAGGCACCCCGGCCTTCTGGACACTTTAGACCCTTTGAGGACCCACTGTGTCGTGGGTATTTCATTTGTTGCTGCAGATACAAAATCTACCAAGACATGCCGCTCCTCTCCAAGAACTTGGTTTAATGCAGGTTCAATTCATCAACAAATGACTCTGCTTGGATGTTGTTTTGCTAAGAGAAGCAATTGCTTCCGTTTATTCTTTTGGTTCTTGAATGAGCAGGTAACTCCCGTAAGAGAAGGTTTAGCTAAAGTATGTATTATAAGAAGTGTGGAGTCCTGATCAATATCCTCTTTTGACTTCTGAGATACAGAACTGGTGCCTCTAGTACTGTGGATAGAATGTTCTAATGAGCCACTTTTGGCTCTCCCTGCCCGGGGGAGGGGGGGTTCGCAAGTTGGGGAGACGAGGGGGCTGCCTAGGAGGGAAATTGGCCCATGCACCATGCCCCCGTTCTCGCTCGTAAACACACACACCTGTACCCTGAAGGGAGACGAGCTTCAGAAAGTCCTTGAAACCAGGAGTCTGTTGGCTGATTTCACGGGAATGCTTCATGGCTGAGGGAAAACCATCCAGCCTATTAAAAGTCATATACCCTCTTTAATGTGGATGATAAAACTTTAATTAAAGTGGTGATTAGAAACAGAGTAATAATGACCACTAATAAAGTAGTTTATAGGGATCGATAGCTTTACAAAGAGCAGTCCACCCGGGTGCTAGTGGGCGGCTGCTGGACGCCCCAGAGCATGAGCTCTGGGCAGGGTAAAAGGATTAGGGGAAGGGTTTACTGGAATAGAGAGATAACATAAAAGGCAATTTATAATGTGTGACTCCAAGCAATGAGCTAGGGAAAATGGAAAGCTGTGATGTGGATGGAATTCGTTGTACCTTTGCATTATGAATGAGCTTTACAAGATAGCAGGCTATAGCAAGGATTTGGTTACTTGTGTACAAATGAGCGTTATCTGCATTGTTTTTCTTTTTTGTTGTGGTCCAAGTATCTTAGAGTGAAGGGAGGCAGAAAACCATGTCTGAGAAAGCCTTTAGCAATCAATGCCGTGCTAATAACGCTAACAGTAATAAAGGCCAGAGTAATAATAATAACAATAACAATAATAATAACAATACAGTGATAATGAGCATCTCAGTGCCAAGCACTTTCATATTTCATTCTTAATTCCGGTGTCTCTTCTGCCAAGTAAGGAATATCATCCTCCCTTTACCAAATGATGCAGAAGTCATATGTTGAGAAACTGGGTTGGAAAGGGAATCCAGGGAAGATTTTCTGGAGGGTGAATTTTTTTTAAGTTTATTTATTTATTTAAAGAGAGAGAGGGGTGGGAGGAGGGATAGAGAGAGAGAGAGAGTCCCAGGCAGTCTCTGCACTGTCAGCGTGGGGCGCGATGCGGGGCTCAAACTCACAAACCGTGAGATCATGACATGAGCCCGAGTCAGATACTTAACTGATTGAGCCACCCAGGTGACCCAGGAGGGTGAAATTTTAATTTAGGATCTGAAAGTCAGGAGTGGGAACATGGGGAGGGCATTCTATGCTAGGAAGAATTTCAGGAAGTGCCCGCTTACCATCTCCTGTGCCTCCCCACCTAATTCCTCCTACTATAAATGCAGTGTGGGACATTGGAGTGTCTGATATCTGAAATCAGGCAGATCTGAGGTCAGATACCAGCTCTGACGCTCCCTGGCTGCTAGACCCTGGGAAAGGCAGTAGACTCTTTAAGCCTCTGTATTGCCATCTATAAAATGGGGCAAATATTTGTCCCATGGGGTTCTTGTAAGGATCAAAGTAGAACTTCATAAGAGATACTGATAAGGCATTTAGCAGATAAAAGGTGCTTGAGGGTTATTGGTTTCCCAAACTAGTTTCCACTTCAGCTGGAGCAGAGGGCCTATGTCACAGAGCACCATGAATGCATCAGGGGCCCCTGTGGTATGGTGACTGAGGTCTTTATGGCTTGAGGTAGCCATGCTTTACTATCTCGCTGCCCTTTGTCACTTTGTCATTGTTTTATTTCTCATTAAAACTCACTATTCTTAGAGATTTTCCTGTTTACATACCTGTGTCTTTATTGTCTGTACCCTCGCATTTGCAAATAAGCTTTCAGAACAGCCTTGTCAGTTTTGCCAGGGAAGTGTCCTTGACCTTGTTCAAGGCTAATACATCTACCTGAACCCTGGATCCTGTCCTCTCTTGCCTCCTCAGGGACTCTGTTCCAGGATGATCTCTTTTTTTCTCTAGGTAATCGATTTCTCCCTCACTGTGGGGTTATATCCACCAGTACATAAACATACCATAATGTCACTCATCTTTAAAACAAAAGTCCGTACCCTCCATTGACCCCACATCTCCCTCCAGCTATCATCCCATTTCTCTGCTTCTATTTGTAAGTAAGCGGTGCTGTCTTTCTTCACTGTCTCCAGTTTGTCACTGCCCGCTTTCTTCTCATTTCCCCTTGGTTGGGTGGTCACCTCCACCTCCTCTCCATGGACTCTTCCTTTAACAAGGTCATTAGCAACCACATCCAGCAAAAACCAGTGGTTGCTTCATAGAGACAACTTTATTGGGCCTCTCAGCAGCATCTGACGGGGCTAACCACTCTCTCCAGGCCTCTATGGGACCCCTTTCCCCACTTCACTCTCAGTGCCCTGGATTCTGACCTCAGTGGGCTTCCACCCTCTTTCTTGTGATTCCCTCCGTCCATGCTCCACGTGCTGAGGCATTATTGCAGGGCTCTCCCATGAGCACAGTCTTGTCTAAGTGCCTCCTCCTTGACATCTCCTCTTGGATAGCCAATTGTCATGTCAGAGGAAATGTGGCCAAATGCAGCTCTTGGACTTTTCTCCAACTCCACCCCCACCCAGGTCTCTCCACCTCCAGAAAGAGTTCTGCATCCATTTCATTGCTTAGGTCCCAAACCTGAGCTTTTCTATTCCTTCTCTTTTCATGCACTCACAAATGAAATCCATTAATACATTCCATGGACTCTGTGCCCGTGTTTTTCCATCTCCACGGGTCTTACGCAGTAGAAGTCATTATTATTTCTTGCTGGACTCTTGCAACAACTTCTTAATGGGTCTCTTTGGCTGTTTTTGCCTCTGTCCCCTCTACACCTCAAACCACCTTCCATATAACAGCCAGAATAATCTTCCCAAGGTGGGCATTGGCCATGAACTTTCCTGCTTAAAACCCTTGAATGGTGTCCATTTGGGAATCTCTCTCCCTTTCTCTCTCTCTCTCTCTCTCTCTCTCACACACACGCACGCACACACACACACACACACACACACACACACATTCTGTTCTATGACCTTCAAGGCCCTATAGGATCTGGCTCCTGCCTACTTCTCTAGTCTTATCTGTCTTTTGTCCTTATTCATCCACAGTGACTTTCTTTCTGGCCCTTGAACATGCCGAGTTCTTTCCTGCCTTTGTCTATACATACCTGCTGTGCCTCATCTAGAATACCCTTCCCTTGGACCTTTTCACAGATCCCTTTCCCATCCTTCAGCTTTTAACCCAAATGTTCCATCAACCCTAATTGACCCTTTGTTCTCCCAATTTACTTTTTACCTTATTACTCCATTTTGTTTTCTTGATTGCACTTAGCACCTGAAAGTATTTCATTTACTCATTTTCACTTGTTTGATGTTTGCTTCCTTCTGTTAAAATATGCCTTTTGGGGAGGCTGTATCCCCAAGTTTTGAAATAATTAACACCCTGCACGTAGTAGGAGCTCAGTAAATGTTTGTAGAATGAATGTACAAAGGCTCTTGGAAGAACCTATTTACCCTGTGATGCAATATAAGATTCCTATTCACCTCTAACTATTCCCCTTGACTCTCCATGTTTTTCCTGCCCCCTCCGTATTCATTGAATACAAATTTCATAAGGATTTGGACCACAACACAGAAAGGCTTGGGAGGAAACACTCCATAATCCAGTGATTTTAAGAGTCCCTGAGTTCTAATTAGCATGGTGCATGGCAGTGATGCTAAATGAACTGTAATAGTCTTATCAGGTCAAAACCCAGCTTTGTAGGGCAGCCCAAAATAGAGGCTGTGATCTTTTTGTCTGTAGCAGGGCAGTCCATGGAGTCTTTAAAGATGTATCAAGGTTTAATAGGCAAATAATGTACTTGGTAGAATTGTGCGGTGAGAGAGATGCTTGCAAACCCTCTGGGGCGTGGCTTCCGGATATTGAAGTTTCTTTCAGGTGCACTTGGGGCCTGGCTGGATGGTTTCAATTAGAATTCAATTAGCATCAATCAAGGTGAACTCCAGGGGCAGCCAATTCATTGCAAGTGCCCCAGCCCCACTCCCTCTCCTCTCTCAGGGCAGCTTTTTTTTTTTTTTTTTCCTCAGGGCAGCTTTGAAAGAAGGCCCAGTGTAAGCATGGGCAAGAAGAGGAAGTACCTCTCAGTTCAGATCAGTGTGAAGCTATGAGACCTTGACCATCATAATTCATTGCCCTTGGGGGACCCACGGGCCTGTCCCTCTCTGACCACAGTAACTCTCTTCTAGCCCTTTGCTTGGTTGGGCCTGCTCGGGTTACACAGTCTGTAGCATGTAAAACTGTGCTCCCTGCACCTTCTCCCCATTCACAGCCAGACTTGTGAACCATTTATGGAAGGCATCCCATAACAACTTGCTGCTGGTCTCCCTGGCTTCTGACTTCAATATTGCCTCATTCCTAGATTTGACTCAGAAATCGCCTCTCACAGCTTTTGGGGTCCAGTGTTCCTGGACTTTGTGTCATCCTTAATAAATAACTATATATATATGTGTGTGTGTGTCTAACTCTACCAGTGCCGTGTGATTTTGAGAGAGAAGCCTAATCCGTCTGCTCCTGTGGGGACTTTGGCTCCATGGAGCATGTTGCCAGGCATCCTGTCTATCTGGGGACTTTAGAGACCTCAGGGATATTAGAGAAGGGCACTTCGAAACTGATGGTTGAATCTTGGGAAGCCAAAACTGATGGTTGAATCTTTGTTGGTCTCACCAATAAAGAGAGGGGGTCAACCCATGGTACCCATCACTGCGGGAAGTTTCTGGCATAGGTTAGAAGTTCCCCTTGAAGGTAAGTCTCCTCTTGTCTTGTCTTGAGACACAGATTACTAACAAGGAGAGAGGCTTTGGGCACGGCAGACAGTGATGCTCAACTATCTTGCAACCCAGCTTCAGATGGAAACTTGTCTTGGGTTTCTTAGTGAAGAACAGACACAATGAGGCCTGTTTCTTGGAAATAGAGTGAAATTGTCTTAATGTTGGCAGAGAGAGGGCTTTCCCTCCCCCATCTCCATGGTAATACAGAAGTGATGGGTCAACAAATGAGGCATTCAAAGGATTTCCTGAAGTATTAGCAGCAGTTGATTATAATACCTTTCAGCACAACAGAGAGGGGCACCCTTAGCACAAGGCAGAAGATTTTAGTGGCCAGGAGGGGATGCTATCTTCCTAGAACCTGCTGGATGAAAGGATCCCATAGATTGTACAAGGTGAGGGTTTAAGGCTCTACTGGATTGCTCTCCCCCTCACCTTCACTATAGCTTTTGGAGATTTCTTAAGCAAGTTTGGCATCATAATGATATACATTTCTGCCTTTGCTGTGGTTGGAGGACTCTGGGTCCACTATCATGCCTGCACAGTTGCTTGTGAACAGAAAGACATCAAGCAATAAATGTATGTTAAATGCATGTTAAAGGCTTTATGCCCAAGCTTTTCCCAATGCTCTCAGCATGTGTGAAAATGCCAGCTACATAGCTTGAAACGATGAGTCAGCTCCTGAAAGAGAGGTAGAAAGCAAGGGTTAGCAATTGAAGAGGAAATGTCAAGCCAGGCAGGGCGGGCCTGAAGGATCTGTGTTCTCAGTGGTGTAACTGTCCAGATTGAAGCCCTTGGCTGCCAGCCTGGCCCTGCCATCAGGTGATGAGGAACAGCACTCTTGACCTTTCAGTCCTGCAGCAGAGCCCTCTGCCTGAAGAACTGGCAAACCTAATGTGCTCCATGAGCTGAAGCCGCGGAGGGCGCCTGTGGGGACTGGAATTTCTCTCTGGCTTCCTCAGGGACATGTGTTTTCTCTCAGAAGCCAATCAGACCTCCAGTCCCAGAGTGGAAAAGGGTTGACCTTACCCCAGCCCAGGGCCCAGGGTGGTCTTTATTGAGCACCAATAGTTTCATTTATTTTTCTTCACCTCTCATTAGATAAAAGTCCTGTGTGCGTGAGGAGAACCAGCCCGAGATCAGAGGGACTTGGATTTGAATCCTAACCCTGCCGTGTAATAGCGGGATGACTTGGGCACATATCACTCTCAGCTAACATTTTCCCACCTGTAGAATGAGGAGAAAAGTAGAGAAGGGAAAGTGCATTGGTCATAATGGGGGGTGGGGTGGGGAGGAAGTGCTGCTCCCTTTCCCCTCTTATGTGTTTTTCTTACTGTTATCAGAGCTGGCTCTTGATCCAATAAATGGTGAAGTCACCAGCTTGGCAGGCCTCTGCCTTCTTGCTAACAGGTTCTATACTCCATGTTGTTTTCTGCCTATTCAGGCACCTTCTCTGGCTTTTGGCTTCTTCTGTGGAGCTTTCCTGCCCACTGCCCCTCATCAAAGCTGACCCATCCTATCTTGCGTTGTCTCAGATCCTTGATCAAGAATGGAAATTATGTATCTTATTACATTTCCTGTAAGGGAGTGAAAGCTTCAATCTTTAGGCTAATAGGTAAGAGCCATCCATTTAAGACTTTGTTGGCAGGTAGGTGGCTCTGAGCCCACTGACAATCAGGCAGGATATGCCGAGGAGCTGGAGCCTGTGGCATTCAGAGGCACGGCCTTCCCCTAAGCTTAGCATCATTGCTCATTCTTCTTAGCTATTTCTGCATTGGTTTCCTGATCAGGTCTATTGTTATACTCTGGGGCTGGAGTCTGGTTCTGAATTCCAGTTTTGAAACACGGGCTTTGATCCCCTTCCAGGTCTTGCCAACCCTTCCCCTGGAAGTCGGGTCCTCATCCCAGTAATTTCTCACCATTAGATGGGTTCTGTTCCTACGAGGCTCATTGCTGGGCTCTGCGTATTGCTGTTGTCTCGTTCCTCCTGCTGCTTCATCCACACTCTGGGTTTGGCTCCCTTGCATTGCAGCTACAACCCAGCCAAGCCTGAGGCCACGGGGTTCTGCTGGATCATGGCTTTGGACTGATGGCTTCCCCTTCAGCAGCCAGCCCTACTGCTGAGCCACTTTCAGTTCAAGACCCTTTTCATCTTGGCCCCTCCCTTTGCCCATACATCCATAGGGCCAAGTGCCCAGAACGCCTCATGCTTGTGCCTCATGGCTAAGCTCATAAGCAATTCCTACCAATAGCATTGATTTATGATTTATAGCCACTCTCTTCTGCATACACTTTCAAAAGCACTTCAGGCAGCTTTCAGTAAACAGTAGTTAAAATTGGTCTATACAAGACTGAACCACAAAGTGGAAGACGGGGTTGGAGCTGTGCTAGAAGCCTAGATTAAGGATATTTTTATCTTCGAGAACAACATTTTCAATTGAATTTTCTAGCAGCCAAAGCCAAAAAGAAAATGCAATGAATTGTATGGTTCCCTCTTCTGGTTAATGGTGGTTCTCTAAGATCTTGCTGAATATCACTTAATTTTATATCTTTAAGGTTTAATACAGTGCACTGTTTCAGTTAGAATTTCCTGGACATTCTTAAGAAATTATTCGAATGGCAAAGTCTTAAGCATCATGATAGATCAATTTAATTCAACCAACATTGATTTATTCTTTTAATTAAACAAGCTTCCTGAGTGCCTCATCTGTCAGCATGAAACATTATGGCATATGCTCTGGGAAAGAGGATACAGAACCTTTCCTTGAGAGGCTCACAGTGTAGAAAGGGAGATGATAGACACATCTATATGTCACAAAACAAGGTAGGAAGTGATAAGAACTCTAAGAGTGACAGGAACGTGATGCTGGAAAAGTCCAGAAAGGGGACAAGGGGCCCCAAGTTTCATGGAGAAATGTGCTTGAGGTCATTAGGGTCCGTGCAGTGGTGAGAGGGACAAGTAAAAGGAAAGGGCATTTCAAGTTGAAGGGATAGTGTGATGTGGGACACTGCTATAAAAATCATAGCCACCTGGGTGGCTCAGCTGGTTGAGCGTCCGACTTCGGCTCAGGTCATGGTCTCCTGGTTTGTGGTTTTGAGCCCTGCATTGGGCTTGCTGCTGTCAGTGCAAAGCCTGCTTCAGATCCTCTGTCCTCCTCTCTCTGCCCTTCCCCCTGCTCACACTGTCTCTCAAAAATGACTAAACGTTAAAAAAGAAAATCAGACATTCAGAGAAAAGTGTTCAGAGAAAAGTCAGTGTCAGGAATGCATGGGTGGTTGACTGGATGCTAGAACATCTGCCTGAAATCTGTAAAGGGAGATCAAGGACCATGAAGGCAGCTTGATAGGATGGAATGTGGAGGGTCTGCCATGCCATGCTTGGAAGTCAGTGAGCTGGTTGGGTAAGATAGGTAGTCTAGGACCCATGTTTCCTGAACTTGGGGTTTTATTCTGCAGGTGAGAGGAGCCAGTGGAGGGTTTTAAGCCAGAAAGGAATGCATCCAGAGTTGGGCTTTAAGCAAATTATTTTGTCAGTTGAACACTGGACAAACTGAAGCCAAGGAGACAAGGGTGGGGTGGGGGGTGGGCAGGGAGAGCAGGGTTGAGGCTGTTGCTCTAGTTCAGGTGGGAGGTGAAGAGAGAATGAGCTGGAGCCAAGCAGTGAGGACCGAGGGGAGTGAGTGGATTCAAGAGACATCACGGCTCAGCGTCTTTCCCTGAATTCTGATCATGTATTTACGCGCCGTCCCTGCCTTCACTGTGCAGGACATAGTGTAATGAAGAGGCTGAGGAGATGTGACAGCCAGACAGGCAGAGGTTCAAATCCCACCTCTACCACTCACCAGTGGTATGATTTTGAGCAAAACAGCTCATTTTTCCCCCCCTGAGTCTCATTTCCAACGTGAGGGTGAGAGCACTGGCCTCACAGGGCTGTCTTCATGATTAAATGAGAGAGTGAGCGTGAAGCACTTCTTCCTATGATGCCTGGCCCAGAAGGTCCTAAATAAGGGGTTGTACCAAAATTTCTCTCTGCCACCCAGATGTTCTCCTGGATTGTGGTCTGCTCTGGCACTTTCCCAGATGCCTATAACTTGCCTGCGTCCCTCACCTTGGACCTGGCCTTTCTGTGTGACGCAGCCTGCCTCTTCCTGGTCTCCCTGGATCTGCTCTGAAGCCTGACTCTGATCTTTGACACCTGGACTCATCTTTGCTCGAGATCTGTGCTGTCTTATATATAGCCACTAGCTGCACGCGGCTCTTGAGCACTGGAAATGTGACATAAGCATAAGATACACACTGAATCCCAAAGATTTAGTTTGAAAAACCATATGTAAAAGACCTTTTTTTTCCCCCAGATGTGAAATATCTGATAAATTATGTGCTGATATTGATTACCTATTGAAATGATACTTTGAACGTACTGAATTAAATAAAATATATAAAATTAACTTTACCTGTTTCCTTTGTTTGAAATGGTGCCAATAAAGCTAAGTTTACTGGGGACTCAAGATGTGCTAGGCGCTGTTCCAAGCACATCACATGGCTTGAGTGATTAAATCTTCCCCCAAGTCCCATAAGTTACTGTTATTAGCCTGATTTTACAGTTAAGAAAACTGGGGTTTAAAGAGTTTAAGATAAATCCTTAAACACCTGTTTTATTTATTTATTTTATGTTTTAAAATCTGGCTGCTAGAAAAAAATTTTTTTTTAAATGTTTATTTATTTTTTGAGAGAGAGACAGAGCATGAACAGGGGAGGGAGACACAGAATCTGAAGCAGGTTCCAGGTTCTGAGCTGTCAGCACAGAGCCTGATGCGGGGCTCGAACTCATGAACTGTGAGATCATGACCTGAGCTGAAGTCGGATACTCAACCGATTGAGCCACCCAGGCACTCCTGGCTGCTAGAAAATTTTAAATTATGTGTGTGTCTCCTGCTTATGGATTATATTTATATTTAAATTATATTTCTGGTGGAGGGTGCTAAACTGCTCGTGTGTCAAATCTGGTTCTCTGCCTGCTTTGATGTGGTCTATAAGACAACAGTGGATTTTACATTTTATTTATTTATTTAATGTTTATTTACTTATTTTGAGAGAGAGAGAGAGAGTGTGTAAGTGGGGGAAGGGGCAGAGAGAGAGGAGAGTGAGAATCCCATGA
Source organism: Panthera tigris (assembly GCF_018350195.1). Lineage (NCBI taxonomy): Eukaryota > Metazoa > Chordata > Mammalia > Carnivora > Felidae > Panthera > Panthera tigris. The sequence goes on along the minus strand of NC_056673.1, from coordinate 34,011,474 downwards.
ACCATGAGATCATGACCTGAGCTGAAATCAAGAGTCAGATGTTCAACTCACTGAGCCACTCAGGTGCCCCAGGTTTTACATTTTTAAGTGGCTGAAAAAAAAAAAAAAAGAAAAGAAGACTATATTCAAGTTTCAGTGTTCCTAAATAAAGTTTTACTGGGACACAGACACACATATTCATTTATACTGTGTATGGCTGCTTTTGTTTTACAACCACAGATTTCGATGGTGGCTATAATGACCATGCAGCCCGCAAAGCCCACAAATATATACCATCTGGCTCTTTACAGAAAAAGTTTGCCAATCCCTGCTCTAGATCATTTTTGGGGCACTTGTTTTGGGACCTTCCTCTGTCCTGACCACTGGCCCCTGGATCCTATCCTGAATTAGTATCACTTCTCTATACCTTATCCTGGATTCTAGACTTCCCCAAGTGCCTGCCACATTGCTTTTTGGCTCTGAACCCCAATCTGTTTCTAGAGGTAATCCCAGCCTGGACCAAATGTCACTCCCTCTCAGTCACTTGTAGCTGCCACATGAGGCTCACACTAAGGTGACTTGTATGTGATTATTAAGTGAGCCATTCTGCTTTGGGCTTGTGTCCTTAATGGTGCCATCTTGGTGTTTTGCCTCGTGTGGGTGGTGATTTGCCATAAAACAAGCACATGCACTGAAAACACCAGCTTCCAAGGCTCACAAATTGCTGCAGAAGACAGACAGACGGCAATGCTGCCATCGTGATGGGAGCAGCCATCTGCTGTCACCAGTGTGGAGGATGTCGCTCAGGAAGCAGAATGTGGAGAGTGGAATGAAAACATCTGTTTCCAGGCTTGAATGTGGTGCCTCTGAAGAGAGCACAAGACAGTAACAGTGGACAAGAGGAGAGGTTCTGGGTCCCAGGAAAACTTCACAAAGGATACCTCCTTCAACCTTTGTAGATTACTAACAACATAAACTCCCTCCCTCCCTCTCTCCCTCCCTCCCTCCCTCCCTCCCTCTCCCTTCCTCCCTCTCCCTTCCTCCCTTCTTTCCTTCCTTTTTTCCTTCCTTCTTTCCTTCCTTCCTTCCTTCCTCCCTCCCTTCCTCCCTCCCTCTCTCTCTTCCTCCCTCCTTCCCTCCCTCCCTCTCTTCCTCCCTCCCTCCCTCCCTCCTTTTCTTCCTCCCTTCCTCCCTCTCTCCCTTCCTCTCTTCCTTATGTAAATTTCATTTAGTTAACAAACAGTGCAATATTAGTTTCAGGAGTAGAATTCAGTGATTCATCACTTACATACAACACCCAGTGCTCATCACAACAAGTGCCCTCCTTAATGCCCATCCCCCATCTAGCCCATCCCCCACCCACCTCCCTCTGTCAACAACCCTCAGTTTGTTCTCTATCCTTAAGAGTCTCTGTGGTTTGTTTCCCTCTCTCCTCTTTTCGCCCCGCTCACCCCTGGCTTCCCATTTTTCATATGCTCATCTGTTTTGTTTCTTAAATTCCACATATGCATAAACTCTCTTTTTTTAAGAGAACTTTATTATTATTGTTGTTGTTATTATTATTACTATTACTATTACTATAATAGAAATACATGGTCATTGTTTTAAAAAAAAAAAGAAGTGGGGTGCCCGGGTGGCTCAGTCGGTTAAGCATCTGACTCTTGATTTTGGCTTAGGTCACGATCTCAAGGCTCATGAGTTCAAGCCCTGCATCAGGCTCTGCACTGATGGCACAGAGTCAGCTTGGGATTTTCTCTCTCTGCCTCTCTCTCTGCCCTTTCCCAGCTTGTGCTGTCTCTCTCACTCTCTTTATCTTTCTTAAAATAAATCAATAAACTTTTGAGAAAAATAAAAAGAAACAAACACCCTATAAGACTTGGATGTCATTTGAGCAGGGAGTGTGTGAGGACCTGAGTTGTATTTTCAAATAGATTATGCTGACTTTTAAATTATTGCCCTTTTTCAATAATCCAAAGATCCCTTACTAGTCCTGGCTTTTTTCCCTGGCTCTATTTCTGTAGGATGAATTCTTTCTCAGGGAATTTTTACAATCCAGTTCACTTAACTTCTCTGGGTTCCTCCAAATCCCAGGGATAGGCACAAATTAGGTTCGAGATTCTGACAAGCTTGGCTGTGAGGCCATTGAGGTCAGGAATTTCACTGTTCTAACTCGGTACAGTGATGCTGTGCCAAACAGAGTGACGGTCCTTATAGAAGCACTCATATGTATGTGGGACTCTTACCCCCTCTAGATCTGGTGACCCAACCAGTAACCTGCAATTGTCCACATCCAGCTTCGTTGTATCTTCCAACTATACATTCTTTCTCCCTTTATCCATTCTTTCCACTCTAATCTGTCCATAGCCTCCATCACCCTACTCATTCTTTCAGGGCACCCCAATCAAGTGCTCCTCTGGTCCTCAGGACCTGTCTCTTTAACTCTTACCTCCCCTTTGTCACACTTGCTCAGGGCCAAGGTCTTGATGAAGGAGTTGGAAAAATGACCAGAAGCTAAATTGCTAGTAAGCCAAATAAATGAAGATGCAACCACAGAGCTCCCGAGACATGGAGAGAATGGCTGTGGTTCCCGCCTCTGTGAAGCCTTACGTTTCTAGTTGCCTGTTGTTTGTACATTTTGAATAAACTCCTCTTTGCAGGGGCCACTTGAAATGGGTTTGTTCCTTGACACTCAATGCACCTTTAGCAAAGCAATCCACATTCTCCCAAATAACAATAATTTCGGAGGCTCTTCTGTGCTTTTAGGTTTGACTGGAGTCCATTTTCTTTGGTAGTGAGAGCTGATGGTCTTGTTTAGTAGTATTATCCGGGTCAAAGGGAAGTTATCTTGTGTTTTTGTGATGCATCCTCTCTATAGCTCGAGGCAAGCACTTGAAGTTTCTGTTTTCTTCCTTGGAGAGAATGGGATTATCTCAGCATTTTTATCTGCATGGCTTTCTGACCATCTCAATTATTCATTCATTCAATCCTTTATTCGTTCAATGAATATCTATTGATACTGTCTATAAGTCAAAGACTATGCTGGGATGAAGGATACCCTGTTGAGAAGTTTCCAGTTCACGTGGGCATTCTGGTGGAAGATGACAAATATTAAACCACAAGAAAAATATCAGGTAGAAATGAGGCAATGCAGAGAATGAAAACAGGGTGGTGGTGTAGTAGGTGGCTCTTTTTAATTGGGTAGCCAGGGAAGGCCCTTCTAAGAAGCCAGTGTCTGAAGGTCAAGGAGGGTTCGGCTATGTGGAGGGCAGGGGAGTTCAAACCTTAAGATGAGATCAACAATGGTATGTTCAAAGGACAGAAAGCAGGGCACTGGTGCTTGGGGTGTGGTGAATAGGGGAAGAGTGGAAAGTGAGAACAGAAATGTGGGTAGGGTCACATCATGTAGGGCTTTGTAAGTCAGGGGAAGACTGACTAAGTACTATGGATACCCTTGGAGGCCCCTTCTTTGTAAAAAACAGTTTTACTCAGGTATAATTTACATACTATAAAATTCACCTTCAGTGTATAATTAAATGCTTTGTAGTAAATTTGCAGAGGTATGCGGCCATCAGCACTATTCCGTTTTAGAAGGTTTTCATTATCCCAAAGAGATCCCTCTTTCTCCTTTGCAGCTTCCTGTCCCCAGCACTTGGCAACTACTCATCTACTTTCTGTCTCTATAGATTTGCTTTTACTGGATCTTTCATGTAAAGGGAATCATATAATATGTAGTGTTTGTGTTTGGTTTCCTTTCATGAGCTTTTGAGATTCATCCATGCTGTAACCTGTATCAGTACGTCATTACTTACCCCTCCACATTTTTTTTTGACCAAGTAGCTCATTTTATGAATAGCCCAAGTTTTTTTTTTTTTTTTTGAAATACATTCACCAGTTGATGGATTTAGGCCTGTTTCTAGTTTTTGGGTATTATAAATAATAACAAGTAAAAAAAAAACCCTGGAAGGTTATATATATATATATATATATATATATATATATATATATATAATGTTTATTTATTTTTGAGAGAGAGAGAGAGAGAGGCAGGGGAGGGGCAGAGAGAGAGGGAGACACAGAATCTGAAGCAGGCTCCAGGCTCTGAGCTGTCAGCACAGAGCCTGATGTGGGGCTTGAACTTACTAACCACAAGATCATGACCTGAGCCAAAGTCAGACGCTTAATCGACCCAGCCACCCAGGCACCCCTGTCTTTTTATTTGTTTGTTTGTTTATTTATTTACTTATTTTTTACAGAGCCAGATGCAGGGCTTGAACCTACCAACCATGAGATCACGACCTGAGCCAAAGTCCGGCGCTTAACCAACTGAGCTACCCAGGCACCTCCATTTATTTATTTTTGAGAGAGAGAGAGCACAAGCAAAGGAGAGGCAGAGAGAAAGAGAGACATGAATCCCAAGCAGGTTCCAGGCTCTGAGCTGTCAGTGCAGAGCCCAAAGGTGGGCTTGAACCAATGAACCAAGGTTTCATTAGGGACTGAATAACGTGATGTGATTTACATGTGGGAAGATCAGCATGGCTATTGTGTTGAGGACAGAGCAAAGAGAGGCAGCAATGGAAAGAGGTAGGGCAGTTAAGAAACTATTGCAGTTGATGGGACACCTGGGTGGTTCAGTCAGTTAAGCATCTGACTTTCGCTCAGGCCATGATCTCATGCTTTGTGAGTTTGAGCCCCACAGAGCCCACTTCAGGTCCTCTGTCTTCTTCTCTCTCTGCCCCTCCTCCCCTACTCTTTCTCTCAAAAATAAATAAATAAAACATTAAAAAAAAGAGAGAGAGAGAGAAATGATTACAGTGGCCTGGACAGGCAAGCATGATAGATTTGTCACAGAGGGATAACATCGTAGATGCAGAGAAAAGTGTATGGACTTGTGGTACACGAAGAATAGCGATTTCGTTTCAGTGCGTTCTTTTTCCTACTCATTGTTTCTTAAGTTACCAAAATTAAAAAACAAGGGAAATTTGTGATTAAGTTGATGACGTAAAGTCCTTTTTTATCCCAGTTCCTTTTCCCCCCACGCTTGGAAAAACAACAAAAATTAAACAAAAATTGTAAATTTCCACCTTTGGTGAAATGGAGCCATGGCTGCAGCCCCGAATTATGAATATCAAGCACGCATGCCTTAAATGGAGCAATCTGGACCAAAATGAGAGGAGATGCTACAATCTAACGCTTTCCCTCAGAGCTCAAGTAGGAAACAAATTGACAGACACTTTTTTAACATTTATTTTGAGAAAGGGAAGTGGGGGAAGAGGGGCAGAGAGAGAGAGAGAGAGAGAGAGAGAGAATCTTAAGCAGGCTCCACACTCACCACAAGACCTTGATGCAGGGCTCGATTGCACGACCCTGGGATCACGACCTGAGCTGAAATCAAGAGCCGGGAGCTCAACAACAGGCACCCCGACAGACTCTTCTCTAATCATCTGACTGGAGCCCTGAGGTTTAGAATTCTCTACAGCTACACCAATGCCAGGGAAGTGTCTACTGAGATCTACAAGGAAAGCATGGGGACCCTCAAATTTCATACTCAGCCAAGATTTCTTTCACATATAAAGGCCATAGAGGGAAGGCAGCATACAAACATTTTAAGCCTGCATGAATTCAGTTTGTATAATCTCTCTTTATTCCTTTTTTAAAAAAGTTTGTTTTAACTAAAAATAATATGCATAACACAGCCTCATCTTGTTTATCTATGTGCCTATTTATCTATTCTGTCTGTCTGTCCATCTACCCTTTCATCCATATATATGCATGGTCATTACTAGAAATGATAGTCACCAAATAGCCACAGTGATGAGATGTGGCATCATTTTTAAGCTTCCTTGTTTATAATTCTCTGTACTCTTAATTTAAAAAAACAACTCGGGGTACCTGGGTGGCTTAGTTGGTTAAGCGGCCTACTTAGGCTCAGGTCGTGGTCTCACAGTTCGTGATTTCGAGCCCCATGTCGGGCTCTGTGCTGACAGCTCAGAGCCCGGAACCTGCTTCTGATTCTGTGTATTCCTCTCTCTCTACACCTCCCCTGCTCATGCTCTGGCTCTCTCTGTCTCTCAAAAAATGAAAAAATGTTAAAAAAATTAAAAAAAGCAACTAAATTGCTTGTTTATTTTTATGAAAGAAAAGTAAAATGTAAAATTGGGATGAGCTGAGTAGGTTATAACCACAAGGGCGCTACATATCAAACGCAGTGGAACTAGAAGCTAGAAGGATCTAGGACCTTGTTGATTTCCTTCACTTAGCTGCACCAGCCCTGGACCATCCTCTTCTGGACTTCCTGTTATGTGAAAACAATCAGCTCTCTTAAGTTAAACCACGAACACCAGGTTTCTCTGAAATGCAGCACGTTAAGCATTGTCCCACCCTGCAGCCCACATCCTGAGCAGCATGGCTAATGCACTACAGATTGATCACAGGGTACCCTAGGCTAGTGGTGAGAACCAGCTCAGACAAATAGGAGGTCACTTACATTCAGTTCCCTTAAACCATATTAATTCATACCGAGCTCTTGGGCCATGTGAACGTGTGACATCCCTCTCCTAAAGACAATAAAAATTCTTACTTGACCCAGCATTGTCACTTGCTTTCTTCTCTGTTCCTTATCTACCTGACCCTAACCTTATGGCCTTGTCTCTCTTTTTCCACCCTGTGCTCACAGCTTGGGCCAGGGCTTCTCAATGGGGGATGATTTTGTTTTCCCCTTCCACCCGCAGGGACATCTGGCAATGCCTGGAGATATTTTTGGTTGTTGCAACTTGGAGGGAAGTGCTACTGGCATCTAATGGGCAGAGCACAGAGTTGCTGATAAACACCCTGCAGGGCACAAAACATTCCCCACAATGGTAATTATCCAACCCAATATGTCACCAGCTTTGGCTTGAGAAGCCCTGCCTTCGACCTAGCAACTGCATCACTTTGGCTTAAATCCTTAAGCCAAATCTGTCTCTTGAAGCTTACACTCAACTCTGTCCCCAGTAACTCCTGGCTCTGAGGGATTCTACTAAATATAGCCCAGACCTGAGAATGCTACACTATTGGGTCATTGTTCCCACTAACTTGATCCTCGAAAAAGGGACTCAGATAGGGACGAGGTATGCCAGAGTGATTTATCTTGTTTTCCAGGCAAGCCCAGGGAGAAAGAAGCTGAGACAGAAATCATTAAGGTGAAGTGTAAGGGAGCCCTGTTTAAGTAGTAGAGGTGAAATAGGATCTTGACTGTGTCAGGTGGAAGGAACTAGGAGGCTCAGTTACAGGAAAGGATTGGAAGTGGGTAAATGGCTGTAAAAACCAAACCATAAAGGGTAATTGATACACAGTAGCATGCAAAGGAATCAGTTAGGGTGGCTTGATAGGAGATAAATGGAAGGGCAACACTGCTCAAGCTATCACGTTGCACAGAAAGTGGAAGACGATGCAGGGAGGAGAGCCCGGGAGATCTAGAGACAGAGGTGGACATGGGCCGGTGGAGGTCAGAGAGCTTGGAAATGGAGACAAAACTTGTCCTGCAAAGCCTCTAGCACTCTTCCAGGGTAGCAGAGAATAATCACTGGCTGTCCAGGGCCTTATTCACCCATGGTCTGGAGGCAAAGTCCCCTGGAGGGTAGCACCTGTCTACACCTGCCAAGACCAGCAGTTCTCAACAAGGTCAAAAGGAATCTCCTCTCATCTACTCAGATCTGCTCTATCACCTTAAGTAAAAAGGCTGAACAATCAAATTTTTTTGTTATTAATTGGACATTTTTGTTTATAAAGAATTAACATGAGGCTGCAGAATGGTGACAGAAGTCCTGGACTTAGAGTCCAAAGACATAGTTCTATTGTTTCTAGTGAGTCACAGCGATTTGCCGAGCTTCACGTTTTGAATTTGCTAAATGGGTGTCATACACCTGTCCTGTCTTGTCGGTGTTGATTCAGTGATCAAGTGAGGTGACATGTGGAAGAGAGCTTTGCAAATGTAGGCACATGTATATGTAAGATGCTGTTTGTAGTCTTACCACATACACCAGCCATGAACTGCCAGTTCGAAAGCATTAGAATAGGATGAAGTACACATAAAGTTCAAACTGTGCAGAAGAGATTTTATTTCCTCACGATACAGAACATTTTTTGGTATCATGGAGAGAAGGCAATGGTGGAGAGAAAGTAAACGTGGGAATTCAAAGCCACTGTGCAGGGTTTGGGCTCTAAAGTGAAAAATCAGGAGTTGACCTCCTATTTAGTGAGACACTGAAGATGTTTTAGATCATGCAGAAGTACAGGTCATAGAGGTAAGCTCTTTGCCTAATAAAATGAGAGGGTTTGTGTGTCAGAAGGACCCCAAGAGGGAAGGGGGTGCGGACACTAAGATGCAGGGAATCTTTGGGGACAAGAAGGAACTGAACAACCTGGTGATAAGAAGCTCCTCACTGTGTCAGGTCCTCAAACATGTTTATTACTTCCTCAAATGACTTTAGAGGCTTGTTGTCACGTTGGGGCAGATGGCAGGTGTCACCACAGAAAAGGGGCCGAGTTCCAGATCTGCATCAGTGAGGGGCAGAAGAAAAAGAGCTGCTGTAGATAATAGGAATGAAACTAGATTTTCATCTGGAGCCAGAACGCTGTATCATGATGGAGAGTGACTGCTGGGGACTGTCTTGGTCCACATTCCAGAAAATCCTTCAATTCCCGACAGATCAGGATGATTGGGCACCCTTTTTTTTTTTTTTAAATCTATGTATCTATGTATCTGTCTATCTATCTATCTATCTATCTTGAGCGGGGGCGGGGCAGAGAAAGAGGGAGAGAGAGAGAATCCGAAACAGGCTCCACTGTGTCAGCGCAGAGCACAACACTAGGGTTGAACTCATGAACCATGAGATCATGACCTGAGCTGAAATCAAGAGTTGGACTCTGAAAAGACTGAGCCACCCAGGTGCCTCTGGGCATGTTGTAAGTGATACTGGAATGAGGAAATTCAAGATATTCAGGTTACTTGGGGGACAGCCATTGGACTCTTTTGCCAGGCAAGGATAGAGGAATGAGCCGATTAAAAAAGTCTCCAAGGACAGGGTGACATCCTGTTTTATACGTGTGCCTGAATGGTTGGGTTAATAAAGACATTTGGTTGACAATGGAGGCAGAAGAGAGCATGGTGCTTGCTGTTTTCTCTAATGTTTATTAAATTCCACTAATGCCTGAATTTCCTGGGCTGTTGTTGCCTTGGTTCATCTTAAAAGAAGAACATCTCCAAGGCTCTTGCTTGTGAAATTCAGGGTAAATCAAGTAACAAGACTCCATAGGAACTCAGGAAAACAAGCCCCAAACCAAAATATACCCTTCATTTTATTTGGAAGTAGACTTACAGAAAGGCTGCAAGAAAATAGACTCATACAAAGACCACCAATATATCCTTTTATCTGGATTGCCTATTGTTAACATCTTACCTCATTTGTTTTATAACCTGGGCATTCTCATTTTCTCTCTCTCTCTCTATTTCTCACACACACGCAAGCATGCACACGCATAATTTTTTCTGAGTCATTTGATACTAGGTTGCGTACATCATGCCTTTTTACCCTTAAATGCCTTATCTCCTTAGAATAGAAATAGTCTCTTATATGTCACCTTTAGTAATTTAACATCAGTACAAGCCTTTCCTCCAATATTCCATTTTTGTCAATTGACTCAGTAATGTCCTGTAGAGCATCGCTTTTTTCCTCCAGCACAGGAACAAACGTAGGATCAAGTATTTCATTTATTTGTCATATCTGTCTCCTTGAATCTGGAAGAGTTTGCAGCGGTTTTATTTTTTTGGTCACTTGTGGCATTTTTGAAGGTATACTCCTGTTTCTGTGGCTAATAGAGAGTTTCTCATTTGAGGGTCCATCTGATGGTTCTTCATGGCTAGAATCGTGCATCCTGGATGGACGCTGTGTCTGTCTCTAGGTATCACATCTGGAGGCACCCAGTGTCCGTCTGCCCCTCATTGATGATGTTAATTTTGACTACCCAGTCAAGAGGTTGTCTGATCTCTATGCTGTAGCGTTCTATTATTTCCCGCATATGTATTTAATCCATCCTACACAGAGATGTTAGCATCTCGCGTGATTTTCACACCTGCAATTCCTTAGCGACCATGGGCAGGTAGAAGGTGTTGTGCCATGCTTTGGTTTCTATTTGCACCAAAGGAGGAGGTTTTTATATTTTTATTTTCATGTTACATTTAATTTCTGAAGATTGCTTCTTACTTGAGCAAAGAGGTGAGAAATAAAACCGAAGCAAACCCAAAAGCCCATAAAGCAATTCCATCTTAGTTGCTCTGTTCTTCCCACCACAGGAGGTGACTGAATTTCACAGAGCCAACTATCCTGAAAACAGAATTTTGTTTACTGCCTCTCGAAGAGAATTTGACCAAAGATCCTTGGAAGAATGAGAGGGAACTCGGGTAACATCCCAGTGGCTGAACAGCAGAGAAAATATTACATTTCTCCTCGTTATAAGCTGGCACCACTTGTATCATGCTGACATGTGATAGGCAGAACAGCTTTAGAAAAGGTGAATGCAGAGGGCCAGTCTTTTAGTGGAACTGAGTCCAAGCAAGGATAGTATTGATCCAATATTCTTCCAAGGGTTAATTTGGACCTAGAAAATGCTTATAGATGTTCAATGTCATAGAATAAAACATAAAACTGCTACAGGTGCACCTTTCTTTAGTTTGTGCCCTTCATGGTATCTACCTTTTCTATTGTCAGGCTTTTCTTTTATCTAAAATCTTCACCTTGTAGTGTCCTGTGTCTACCCTGGCTTTGTTCCCTGGTGTCTTTTTAAGATTTCTTCCCCTTTCTGTGCAGGTTTCATGGGAATTATCTCTAGGAGTAAGCCCCCTGTTTGGCATACATCGAGCTCATTTGATGCTTGTGTATTTCCCCTTGTAGACAGCACAGCCCAACCCCATGGATGGACACCAGATGGGGAGAGGCAAGAAGTGCATTAGCTTTTAACCCCTGAGCAGTGGACCATGTATAATTTTTCTCTCCCAAGGTGAAGATGGACAGGAAGTAGGCATACTACTTGGCTCCTGAATGGAATTACATAACAAGGAACCAACATTGCGCCCCCAAACAGTGCAGAGATCCAGCAAGACCTTAGGTGTGTAGTTAATGAAAGGTCACCAAATGTGGGCCCAAGATTTAGAATCAAATGGGAGGTCAGAAAATGACAGGAGATGAAAATGTGGAGGAATAGGTTGGAATTAGTGAGCAAGGTGCTGCTTGGACTAATTCTGGAGTGGGGAATCTTAGTCTTGCGGAGTTTCTTTCTTCATGGCCCCTTGATGCCAAGCCACGGAAACAAAGACAGGGTCAATGTGAAGAATGACCAGGAGAAAGAGGATTTTAAGAGGTGTTAAGAAGTACTTCTCTGGATTATACACTGGATCTTTATTTATTTCTATTTTTTATTAATTCTTTAAGTGTTTGGTAAAATTCACCAGTGAAACCATCTGGCCCTGGGATTTTCTGTGTTTAGAGATTTTTTGGTTACTGATTTCAATTTTCTTCTTCTTCTTCTTCTTCTTCTTCTTCTTCTTCTGTTTATTTAGTTTTGAGAGAGAGAGAGTGCACGAGTCGGGGAGAAGCAGAGAGAAAGGGGGACAGAGGATATGAAGTGGGCTCTGCATTGACAGCAGTGAGCCCAATGCAGGGCTTGAAATCACGAACCATGAGATCATGACCTGAGCCAAAGTCAGACGTTCAACCGACTGAGCCACCCAGGGATCCCTGATTTCAATCTTCTTAGTAGTAAATGATTTATGCAGGTTTTCTATTTCTTCTTGACTCAGTCTTTGTAGATACTATGTTTCTAAGACTTATCCCATTTTCTTCTAAGTTGTGCAGTTTGTTGGTGTATAGTTGTTTATAGTAGCTTCTTTTTTTTTTAATGTTTATTTATTTTCGAGAGAGAGAGTGAGACAGAGTGTGAGTGGAGGAAGGCCAGAGAGAGGGAGACACAGCATCAGAAGCAGGCTCCAGGCTCTGAGCTGTCAGCACAGAGCCTGACGCGGGGCTCGAACTCACGGACCGTGAGATCATGACCTGAGCTGAAGTCGGACGCCCAACCGACTGAGCCACCCAGGCGCCCCATATAGTAGCTTCTTATAATCCTTTGTATTTCTGTAGTATCACTTGAAATGTCACCTCTTTCATTTAAAATTTTTTGATTTGGGTCCTCTTTTGTTCTTGGTTACTATAGTTAAATATGTGTCCCTTTTGCTTGTCTTTTCTAAGAATTAACTCTCACTTTTATTGATATTTTCTATTGTTTCCTATTCTCTATTTCATTTATTACTGCTAATCTTTATTATTTCCTTTATTATGCTAAATTTTAGCTCAGTATATTCTTTTTTTAGTCCCTGTGACATTGAGTTAGGTTCTTCGAGATTTTTCTTGTTTTGTTAATGTAGATGATTCTCGCTATGAATTTACCCCTTATAACTGCTTTTGCTGCATCCCATAATTTTGGTATGTCATGTTCCCATTTTCATTTGTCTCAAGATATTTTCGTATTTTTGTCTTTATTTTTTCCTTTGATCTATTCGTTGTTAAGGTGAGTGTTGTTCAATTTCCATGTATTTATGCATTTTCTAGTTCTTTTTAAGTCTGTTTGAGAGAGAGAGAGAGAGAAAAAGCAGGAGAGGGGCAGAGAGAGAGAGAGAGGGAGAGAGAGAGGGGACACCAATCAGGCTCTGTGCTGTCAGGGAAGAGTCCAACATGGAGCTCAAAGTCATAAACCATGAGATCATGATCTGAGCTGAAATCAAGAGTAGGACGCTTAACTGACTGAGCCACCCAGGAGCCCTTATGCATTTTATAGTTTTACTCCTATTTTTGATTTACAGTTATCATATAGAATGTTCTGTAGATGTGTGTTAGGTCCAAGGTCTTTAATTTTTTTCCCCAAGAGATGTATGTAGAGATTAAAATTGCTTTTGGTTGATGATCCATATTTTCTCTAAGACAACATCATACCATGGTGAGAATTTCCTTCTTTTGGCTTTAACAGTCCTTTTTACAGAATTTAAATTGGTGTTGGGGAACCACAGAGCTCTCTATGTATCACATCCTCTCTCACCCTCTAATACCCCCCATATATGAGCTCCTTGCATGATCCCTTCAAATGACACGATTTACAAGAAGAAGGATATAACAAGACCTGATTAGCCATTTCCCTGTAAGCCAGTGTTTTGCATATTATAGGGTCATGAAATCAATTTAATGGCTTGTGATCGCATATTGTGTTTTTAATGCAAAAGAATAGACCAGAAAATAAACAGAATATGTGGCACACAGTGAGGGCAGACATTTGTTAAAGCCTTTGTGTCACTATGTGTATATGAGTGTAGTGCTATTGATATTATATTCTCGTATTTCTTATATTAGTATTTCTTATATGAGATGTTTCTTATTGTGAGTTTCAGTAAGAAACAATTGAAAGTCACTGCTCTAAGTGACCACAAAGCCAATCGTACCCTACGTTTACCTGTGTTTACTCTCCATAATTGGTAAGACTTTCAAGCTTCTCAGCTGACCCTTTGTCATCTGGACTCTCATACCCATGTGGATCTGTACATTTCCCAATCTGACCCAATACATCACCCATCCTGACTTCTCAGACCTTTCCACTCTGCCCTTGGGAACTCATGGTTTGGTCATTAGCAAAATTTCCAGTATTCTCTAACCCTCTTGGGACATGTCCTTCTTCTTCTTGCTGTATCTGAAAACTGACCCTTCCCTGAGGCCACTGATTCCCCTATAGCCTCTCATGTGGTGGTTGTTTTTTCCCCTCACTTCCCACCCCCCATTGGAGGTGGGCCTAGGTGTCCTTTCTGTTCCTTTTCACCACTTCCAGATCACTCTTTCTTCCTCATTCCTAAATAAGCCAGCCCTTCAGACTGTACTACCCAGTACCCTTTCTTGTTGCAGTCATCTTCAGTTCTTATGGTTAAACTCATTCACTGAAAATCAAAGAACCTGGTTTTGTGACTTTTTTTTCCATTGCTAGTCCTGCCATCATTCTTGGTATTTTCAAAATCCACATGGATGATTCATCCATCTTCCTGGTCCCCCTGTTCCTTGACCTTCTCACCTCTATTAATTTTTTTCTTCACCACACTCAGCCACAATCCCCATGGTCATATGTTAGACCCACATTGTCCAACACTGTAGCTGCTAGCCACAGGTTATTATTTAATTTGAATTCAATGAAATAACATTTAAAAATTAGCCCCTCAGTAGAACTAGCCACATTTCAAGTGTCCAATAGCCATTTGTGGCAAGTGGCTACCATATTGGACTATGCAGATACAGAACATTTCCATCATTGCAAAAAGTCTATGGAATAGCACTACACTAAAAACTTGGCATGATAATAACCAGTTTCAAGAATTATGTTTCCAGACCACCATCTTATGTAGCTCACTCCCTCAAGTACCCGACTCTGATAATTCTTTGACTCTGCCAGGACCTTCAATCTACTGACCTCAGCACTTTTCACTGTCCATTAATTTCCTTGACATATCCTCAGTTTCTACCTTACCCAACTTCAGTTTCATGGTCCATCATTTCAACCCTTGGGATAAGTCCTCAACTTTCTTGCTCCCATTTCCCTCTGTCCTACTCAACCAGAAAAACACCACCCCAAGTGAAATCTCTCTTCAAACACCATATCTACACCCAAGGAGTGGAATGCAGCCTAACAGACATTGGAACTGTACCAATTCTTACTTAAATTTCGGGGCCATGAGTCTCACATTGGCTCTCAGTGAACCCTACTATATGTCACAAGTCAATTCACAAATTTTAGGGTAATTAGAGGTCTGAATCTCAGCCTTGGTGGGAGGGCACGTTTTCTTAGCACTAGGGGCAGTAGCTACTCTTTACATTTTATATTTCTATCTTCTTTAGAGTTGTCTTTGAACTCTTCTAGCAATTAACCACTTTTTACTAGTTAATAATGATTAATATTAATTTTTCTCGATCCTAATTATGGTGTCATTTCTGTCTCCTGACTGTATCTTGACTGATACAGTGGTGTTGACACCAGGTAAGGTCAATAGACCAATAGAAGAGAATAGAGGGTGCCCATGTGGACCCAGGCCATTTGTGGACACTTAGTTTATGAGAAATTTGACCCTGCAGAGCAGTGGTGAGAAAATGGTCTTTTCTATAAATGGAGCTGCTCTCTGACCACACCTCCTACTACGCATCTGGCCTCTTTGTTGCTTGTTGGACACAGAGCTTCTGTGTTGCTATCCCTTTCCTTAGAATGTTCTTCCCTGGATATCTGCATGCTTCACCCTAGGCTCAAATCTCAGTCCCTCAGAAGGACTTTTCCTCTGAAAATTGGGAAATCCAAAATATCATTTCTAGCTACTCTTTAGTTTCTCACTTCATTCTATATTTCTTAACAGTTCTTGGCTAACTTTAAATATTTGTTTGTTTATTGGTGGTCTTGCTCTTAAAAGGTAAGATCCATCAGGAAATAACATTTTTTTCTTTCCTTCCTGTTTTTTTACTGCTGTATGCCTAGAATTTTGAACAGAGTTTGCAATAAATATTGGTCGAATGAACAAACAAATGAATGAATGAATCATACTGACACTGGGCCATGTGAGCCCTGGGGTTTATTTGAGTTACATGCACATATTCTCTAAACTGATGTTTTAGCCTCACTTGGGAAAACTCTGCTGCTTCCTGGCATCAGGCTCCTTCTCTAAGACTACCTGTCTTAAAGATTGACTGCCATTCTACTGAAGATTTTAAAACTGATGTTGAGAATGCAAATCAGATCATTTCACTTCCATGCTTAAACCCTCAAATGACTTCCTCTTGCATGTGGAGTAAAATTCAAACTCCCTTTCCTGGCCTACTGGTCTGGACACTATCTGTTCTCTTTGTACTTTTCTGGCCTCCTCTTTTACATTCGTTTCAGCTCTTTCTCCTACAGCCATACTTGGTTTCCTTCCATTCTTTGAACAACATCCTGGCCCATTCCTTAGGACTTTTAAACTTGGATTTCCCTCTGTTTAGAACACTGTCTTCAGATTTTCATTTGGGAATCTATTGTTGTTCAGTGCAGATTTCACCTTGCCAGAGAGGTCTTTTTTTTTCTTTTCTTTATTTTTCCCCAAATTTTTATTTAAATTCTAGTTAATCAACATTACAGTATATTGGTTTCAGGGGTTGAATTCAGTGGTTCATCACTTATATACAACACCCAGTGCTCATCCTAACAAGTGCCCTTCTTAATACCCAACACTCATCTAGCCCATCCCCTGCCCACCTCTCTTCATCAATTTGTTTTCTGTCTTTGAGTCTCTTATGGTTTGTTTCCCTCTCAGAAAGGTCTTTCTTTATCTTCTCCTCACCAGCCTGTTTTATTTTCCATGCAGCACTTGTCACATCCTAAAAATTGCCATTTGTGTGTTTAATTGTTTACTCTATCTCCCTTCTTCGTCAGAATCTTGCTTTATTTTATTTACTAGTATATTCCTGGTGTCTAGACAAACAGGACTGATACTTAATAGGTGCTCAATAAATATTTGCCAAATAAATGAATGTTTCATCAGTAATGTCATCTAACGGGTGAAATGCTAGCCTGAGGCAGGGACATTGATCCTCTTAGAAATAATGTGAGCACTTTGGGGAACTTGCTGTTTGTACTAACTTATAGTAAATGGACTTTCACATTCACCCATGCTTTTCTACAAAAGCCTTTCCTTATTAAGAAAGAGGACACTTTAATTTCTAGCTTTTGCTTATAAGTAAGGCACATACTCTTTCTTTGAAGGCTATTTTACTATGATCTGTCCTTATTAAAACATTGCCTCTCTTTTATGATTGAAGGTGGGTTGATATCTGCAGCTCATCTCCCAGGTCTTTTTACTTGGCTTCTGGTTTATCAGCTTCAGGCAGTGTTTGTTGCTGTTTAAGAAGAAAAATATTAATCTTCTTTATTTATTTTATTTATTATTTATGCCCCACCTGCCCTCAAGCCGATTTGAGGCAGCTAACTTCTCTTAATTACTTTCTACCCTGCCCTTTGAAGCTTTCAGACCTGGTGAGGTTTCCCAGTGGTGCCACTGGGTCTTTGATTCCTTTTTGAAGAATACGACGTTGGGTGGTTGGATTGGATGATCTCTAGGCTCTTTTATAGTTGTGACAGTTTGAACCACTCTTCACAAAGTAGAGGCAGTTAATGACCACTCATCTGGGGACCACTCCATACACACACACCCACTTCTTCCTGGGTAAATGTCTTCAACACTTTTAGCTGCACTTCTGAAGAAGACTAAGTTTAAAACATGCTATGTATAGATTTCCTTTTTTTTTTCATTAAAATGTGAGCTTTTAAGTTGTTACATATAAAACATCTAATACCACTTGCTGAGTACCTACTATGTACCAGGCACTGTTAGTTACTTTATATAAGCTACTTCAATTAATGTCTATAAAATTTCTATATGGTAGATATTAATACCCCTATTTTCCAGAAGAGAAAAACTGAGGATCAGAATAATAACTTACACAAGATGAAACAACTAATAAGGGGCAGTACTGGATTGGAACTCTGGTCTCTCTAGTCCCTCAATCAGATAGATACTCTGAGGCTGGCCTCTCTAGAAGTATATATTCCTATGAGGAATCATAAAGGGAGAGAAATTCAACCCAGATGTTGGGTTAGGGATGACTATAGGAAACTGAAACAGCTGTGGAGAGAAAAACTGCCTTCTCTGCCCTGAGTCACACCTGAAGATGTATATCGGACACAACCATATGGTAACAGTAGGCAATCAAATGGACAGTTGGAGGAGGTCACATCTGACCAGGGTCTGAAAGGCTTCATAAGACTTAGCTCAGTCAACAGGGTGGAAGTTGAGGTGAAGAATTGGCTTTCCAGGCAGAAGAAACAGCATAGATGAATGCCTGAAGACATGATGCACTTGAAAACTGTGTAGTTGGGTGAGACCAGAGCATAGGGTCTGTCTGCAGGTTGGAGAAAGGCCTGGAAATGAGGCTGGGAAGGTCAAGAGAGGCCAGAGCATGAAGAGCCTTTGTGTTTTGCTAAGTAGTTTGGAATGAGTCCTGTAGGTGATGAAGGATCACTGAAGAATTAAAGGGGAGTGACATGATCTGGCTTTATTTCAGAAAGCTTTCTCTCCCTGTATATTGTCTCTAACTCTTCTGACATGACTAGTATCACTGGCCAGATATGCGGGGAGTGCCCTTTGGGAGAACACCTTGTCTCTTTGGCGGGCCAGGATTCTCACTGTGCTTAGCCAGAGCCTGTGTATTAAAGGTGATACATCAAGGACAGATAATGTCAGAGCCTGAATGGGGTTCTGTGGGTGGAGGGCCCCACCACTCAGTCTTGAAAGGTACTTTTCTACTGCACTTGAGATTAGAGGGAAAGCTGCCTTTGCCTCAAATGTCAAGACATTCTGTGGGTGAATTTTCTGCTGGAGGTAAATCGATGCCAATTTTGATTCATGCAATAAACTCTGGAAAACAAAATTAAATTATTGGCTCTCTTTCCCCTTGAAGCTGAAGTGAACTGAATACTTTGCCTCGTGTTCAGAAACCTGGAGGGGAGGACCAACAGCTTTAGGGGTGAAAGAGAAGTGAGTGGAGGGATGGGGAGAAGACCTGGAGGTGAAGGCTTTGTCTGTAGCTCCATGCTGGAGAGGATTCTAACACCAAACACTTTGGGGGTAGTGTTTTTCCAATGCGAGTGTAACTCACACTTGCAAACTGCCTGTCGTTGGGACAATGTTATACAAACACGTGGCCTAAGGTACTTTGTATGGTGGTCTTCGGTGATTAGATGCTAGAAGGAATATAGTCAAAAATGCTTCAAATGAAACCTTTCGAGTTGGGAATGTTTAAAAATTATTTTAGGGGTGCCTGGGTGGCTCAGTTGGTTAAGTGTCTGACTTCGGCTCAGGTCATGATCTCACGGTTTGTGAGTTTGAGCCCCACGTCAGGCTCTGTGCTGACAGCTCAGAGCCTGGAGCCTGCTTTGGATTCTGTGTCTCCCTCTCTCTCTGCCCCTCCCCTGCTCATGCTCTCTCTCACTTTCCCAAAAATAAATAGAACATTAAAAAAATTATTTTAGATTTATTTTTTTAAGTTTATTCATTTTGAGAGAGAGAGAGCATGCACGCAAACAGGGGAGATGCAGAGAGTGGGGAGAGAGAGAAAGCATGTGCGCATACATGATCCGGGGAGGGGCAGGAAGAGAGAATCCCAAACAGGCTCCGTGTGGTCAGCATGGAGCCCTATGTGGGGAGGTGAAATCAAGAGGGTGACTTGGCTGGTTAAGCGTCAGACTCTTGATTTTGGCTCAGGTCATGATCTCATGGTTCATGGGTTTGAACCCCATGTTGGGCTCTCCGCTGTCAGTACAGAGAAAGCTCCGGATTTTCTCTCTCCCTCTCTCTCTGCCCCTCCTGCTCTCTCATGTGCTCTCTCTCAAAAATACATAAACCTTAAAAAAAAAAAAGAATCCTAGCTCGAAAACTTGTGTGTTCTTGGCCAAGTCACATCCTTTCTCTAAGCTTTAGTCTCTCATCTTTGAAATGGGATCAACACTACTTATCTCATAGGGTTGTTCTAAGGATAGAATCAGAGCGATTGTGAAGTGCTCAATATTATATTTGGCATGTAATAAGCACCCAATAAAAGGCAGTTGTGATCATTGTTGGGGTTCTTGAGACAGGTTTCCCAGCCCCAGTCCTGCTTCATCCTGATCTGCTATCCACACCTCTCCTGACTCTGGCCATCTCCTTACTGCTGACCCTAGTCCTTCTCTCCATCCTCACCTCTAATAAATACTTCCAGCCCTGTAGCCAACTTGCTCGAGCAGAGTGCTCAACTCTTGAGCCTTTAATTTTGATACTTTAATTTTAGTTCAGCCTTCTACTCTGATATTAGCACTTGCAGGTGTCCTGGTAATGACCCTCCCTACCTCCATTATTTCCCACCTACCTCCTGCTCTGGCAGGTCCTGAGACCTCCTTCCATGTAGAGTGCCTGTGGTGGGCAGAATAATGTCCTCCTGTTCTGTTCTGATTTCCACAACCTGTGAATATGTTATGGTGTACGGTGAGGGGGAGTTACATTTGCAGATGGAATTAGGGATGCCAGTCAGCTGCTCCTGGATGGGGAGATGGTCCTGGATTCTCTGGGTGAGCCAATGTAATCACAAGTGTCCATATATGGGAAAGAGGCAGGCAGGAGAGTCAGATCAGAGGAAGGTGTGTGAGAGAGATTCAAATGGCCATTGTTGTTGGTGATGAAGGTGGAAGGGACTGTGATCCAAGGAATAGGGGCAGTCTCTAGAAGCCAGAAAGACAAAAGAACAGATCTTCCCCTAGAGCCTCCAGAAGAAAACACAGTGCTGTCTCGATTTTAGAAGAACAAGACCATCTTCAGACTTCTGACCTCCAGAACTGTGAGGTTAATAAATCTGCATTGTGTCAAGCCACTAATCTGGTGGTAGTTTTTCACAGAAGCAATAGGAAATGAATGCTCTCTCTTTTCAGGTGAGCTGTGTGCTTTCCAGTGGCTTGGTCCAGTCATTTTTTTTCTCTCTCTTTTTCTACAGGATGCATGGTTTATTATTTTTCATATGTAATTTATTTATTTATTTATTTATTTTTTAATATACATCCAAGTTAGTTAGCATATATTCGTTAGTTAGCAATGATTTCAGGAGTAGAATCCAGTGATTCACCCCCTACATATTACACCCAGTACTCATCCCAACAAGTGTCTTCCTTAATGCCCCTTGCCCATTTAGCCCATCCCCTCCACTGACAACCCCTCTAGAAACCCTCATTTTGTTCTCTGTATTTAAGAGTCTCTTATGTTTTGTCCCCCTCTCTGTTTTTATATTATTTTTGCTTCCTTTCTCTTATGCTCATCTGTTTTGTATCTTAAATTTGACATATGAATGAAGTCATATGATATTTGTCTTTCTCTGACTAATTTCACTCAGCATAATACATTCTAGTTCCATCCATGCTGTTGCAAATGGTGAGATTTTATTCTTTTTGATTGCTGAGTAATACTCCATTGTGTGTGTGTGTGTGTGTGTGTGTGTGTGTGTGTGTGTGTTTGTACCACATATTCTTTATCCATTCATCTGTTGATGGACATTTGGCTATTGTTGATAGTGCTGCTATAAACATTGGGGTGCATGTGCCCCTTTGAAACAGCACACCTGTATACTTGGGATAAATACCTAGTAGTGCAATTGTGGGTTTGTAGGGTAGTTCTATTTTTAACTTTTTGAGGAACGTCCATACTGTTTTCCAGAGTGGTTGCACCAGTTTGCATTCTTACCAAAAATTCAAAAGGGTTCCTCTTCCTCCACATCCTTGCCAGCATCTGTCATTGCCTGAGATATTAATTTTAGCTATTCTGACTAGTGTGGAATGGTATCTCATTGTGGTTTTGATTTGTATTTCCCTGATGATGACTGATGTTGAGCGCTTTTTCATGTGTCGGTTTGCCATCTGGATGTCTTCTTTGGAGAAGTGTCTATACATGTCTTTTGCCCATTTCTTCACTGAATTATTTGTTTTTTGAGTGTTGAGTTTGATAAGTTCTTTATAGATTTTGGATACTAGCCAAAATCTGATCTGTCATTATCTGATATGTCATTTGCAAGTATCTTCTTCCATTTCATTGGTTGCCTTTTAGTTTTGCTGATTGTTTCCTTTGCTGTGCAGAAGCTTTTTTATCTTGATAAGGTCTCAATAGTTCATTTTTGTTTTTGTTTCCCTTGCCTCTGGAGAGGTGTTGAGTAAGAAGTTGCTGTGGCCAAAGTCAAAGAGGTTTTTGCCTGCTTTCTCCTCGAGGATTTTGATTTTTTTTTGTCTTACATTCAGGTCTTTCATCCATTTGAGTTTATTTTTGTGTATGGTCTAAGAAAGTGGTTCAGGTTCATTCTTCCGCGTGTTGCTGTCCAGTTTTCCCAACACCATTTGCTGAAGGGACTGTCTTTATTCCATTGGGTATTCTTTCCTGCTTTGTCAAAGATTAGTTGGCAGTACATTTGTGGGTCCATTTCTGGGTTCTCTATTCTGTTCTGTTGATCTGAGTGTCTGTTCTTGTGTCAGTACAATAGATTACAACTTTGTAGTACATCTTGAAGTCTGGAATTATGATGCCTCCAACTTTGGTTTTCTTCTTCAGAATTGCTTTGGCTCTTTCAGGGTCTATTCTGGTTCCATACAAATTTTAGGATTGTTTGTTCTAGCTCTGTGAAGAATGCTGGTGTTATTTTTATAGGTATTTCATTGAATATGTAGATTGTTTTGGGTAGTATTGACATTTTAACAATATTTTTTCTTCCATGGCTTGGTCCAATCTTAAAGACAGGAAGATGAGGTAATATGGATTTCCAAGAAGACATGGTACACAGGCAATTTATTGCAAATAATATCAGTCCAGTGATCACCCCAGTTATCCACCACCATTTTGATGTGGAGAGAAAGAAAACCTTTTATTCTTATGATTTGTCACTAAATACCACATTTCAGTATTTAGTATTAAGTACCATACCATAATCTTCCATATATTCTCTTCTGCCTTTCAATTTTAACGTCAAATATTACATTTTTGTGTGACAATTTTTTTCAAATGATTAAAAAAATTCTCATGGTATAGAAGCATACAATATATTTTAAAAGTGTTATTTATTTACGTAATCTCTACACCCAATGTGGGGCTCAAACTTATGATCAAGAGTCACATGCCCTTCCAACTGAGCCAGCCGGGCACTCTGGAAACATAGAATATCAATAGGGGTTTTACAACTTTTTATCTCTTTAAAGAATGGGTGTCTTTTATCAGATGAAATGTTAGGTGACCGGATAATTATAAAACAGATTATGGCAAATTGTTCAAGTAGAGATGCATTCCCAATGGGGAGAAGATGGCATCCCTAATATCCAGCCTCATCCTCTGTGGCTCCTGAAGCTTCTCACTGGAGCCTCAGAGAAAACATAGTTCTAGATTGGAGCTTTCCATTTGACAGATGGGAAAACTACAGCCCAGAAGGGGACCATAGTCAGCTCAAGGACACATACATGGCCAGTTACCACCAGAAGGACACTCACATCTGGGCTTCTGGACTTGGCTTTCAGATGGAGTTTTTTTCCACTTTGCTACATTAGCCTAAATCCAAATTTTTGTTTTGTTTAATTCCCCCTGCCCACCCCCCCCCCCCCTCACTGATAAGGTGAGAGATACAGGTGTTCTCTGCTGGGTGGGTGGAAGAATGTTTTCAACCAGAAAGTTCAGGTTCAAATGTGTATCTCATGTTGTCATCCTGTCTCAAACATGTGCCAGCTGCTAAAATAATTCCTTCATTCGGCTCCAATCATTCTTAGGTGAGGATACTGGGACTCAGAAGGATTAAGTGATACACCTTCTCTCCATTTTCAGCTCAGCTTTCAATCAGCAAATGTCTCTTCCTATTCGAAGACATGAAAGCCCTTTTATTGTCTCAGTGTGGGGACACCTGAAAGAGAGAGAAAATATGGAGATTTCTCACGGATAGAAACGCGGCCAACCACATTTTGTGCATGTTGGCTTACGTTAGAAGAAAGGCATGCCTTTCCTAGAAATCGATTAAAAATGACTGAATCCTTCAAGACTTCTCTTGGATCAGGTGGGGTTAGTGATTAGGGCGTACAGTAAGAAGCCAACTTGGAAAAGATGGGGAAGATCTCCAAAACCCGAAGGAAGGAGGATCTACCCCAGGGCAGCACTGAGATCACCAGCCCTTCCTGAGAAGGAAGCACAAGCTGGTAACAAGTTCACAGCTTCTTCCTGGTCACTCACTACATGCCTACTGAGGAAGTAGTTCTCCCTTCAGAGGGATGCTCCGGTCATTCTTCACAAATCCACCCCAGCTGCTGCTGTGTGTGAGTACTTATCTGGTACACCCTTGTTGCGATTGGCATACCTGTCACTGGCTATTTTGAATAGTCACCCTGATAGAAATACCAGGATCAGTCAGGATTCTGGTCCCTATGGCGAGCCAAGCGAGGTAAGCAAGATCGCTTGTAGAATCTTTCACTAAGTGATTGGGAACCGGGTGCTGTAGCAAGCGTTGGAGCCAGAATGCAAAACCCTTCCTGTGTGGCTCCTGCGGCCCCACGCTCTTCAGCACAGTGTGACGTGTTTCAAGTGATGAAAAGCATTTTTCAATTTGATGGGTTTCATCTGCATTTTATTAGTGTATTTCTGGAAAAAATACCATTTGTACATCATTTTGCTTGCAGACTTGTCTTTATTATTCCTCTCCCCGCCTCACGTGGTGGGCCGAGGATTTGATTTTCTCTCGGCTTTTGTCACATTTCTCATCCTCTCTCAGAGCAATTTACCCTCCGTGACAGTCCATCCGTTTCCCCTGCCCCCCACTTACGAATACTTTGCCTTTTCCAATTTTCCTTATTTCCTTTCAGTATCACCCACGTAGCGTGCCCTGACCTTTTCTGACTCTTCGGCTGTGCCGTTGTTCCTTCCGCACGTGGTGTGATTGGTTGGAATCCCACAGATGCCCTGACGGTATTTCTTTCATAACTTGCCCTCTCACTCTCTCTTAACTGTCTCAGTGACCTTTAGTTGTATTTTAGCGGTTTGTGTTTTTCTCTTATTAAAAAAAAAAAGAAAGAAAGAAAACTACAAACATTAAATGCACAGTCATTGTCTGCGTGTTAGCATTTGAGAAGGGATCTGGCTGTGTGTGTATCTCCCTTCTTGCACCTGCTGGAGCTGGAGGCAGCCACCACGTGGGCCTGTGACCTTCAGGAACCACCTCTGAAGCTCGTGGGGGTTTTTAGATGAGCAGATGGTCATTGTTGATGAGTGTCACCAAGGTGGGGGGAAGTATGCTTATTCTTGTATATCAGGGGTCAGCAAACTTTTTCTGTAAAGAACTGCTTAGTAAAATGTTCCTCTTCTCAAGTCATTTGGTTTTTGTGGCAACTACCCAACTCTGCTGTTGTGCAAAAGGGACCAAAGATGACACCTAAAGGAATAGGCAGGGCTGTGTTCCAATTATTAACAGAAACAGGCAGTGGGCCAGGTTTGGCTCAGGAACCTTAGTTTGTTGACGTTTGTTTTAGAGTAATTTTACCTTCTAGCTTCTTACCTTTCCTTGTATATTTGTGCATTTGTTGTTTGCTGGACTATGTCTTTTCAGACATAGGTTAGCAGTTTATCCTGGGATACTCTCAGAGGTCACCTTGTGAGGGAGAGAGGCAGGGGGAGAGGGAGTCTGGTGCAAGGAGATATCATGTGCTGTGTTTGGGCACTGACAGAGAGGGACTCTCATCCATGCTGGAGGAAGCTGGCCTTTTTGTATTGGAGGTAACCTGAGTTGGGAGATGGAAAATTTAGTTTTTACTCAGGATATTTTCCTCAGGAGCTGGATATTTTAGATAAGTCACTTCATGTCTTTGGATTTCAATGTTCTTATCTGCAAAATGGGATTATTATTATTGCCATGATCCTTATTGTTATTAAATTTATTAAGATTTTATTTTATATCTCTGATAATCAGTTGCTGACTGGCAGAAGAATTTTTAACTTAAGGGAGTTTTTGTCTTCTCATATCTTGAGGATAATGTAGTATATAAATTATAATGAAGTCTTCATGTAAGAGAAAATCCAAAAGTAGGGATTATGATACAGGTGTTTATTTTTCTCTCAACCAGTTATCTAGGGCTAATATGGTAGCTTCAGGATGTGAATTGGGACTTGGATCCTGCTATCTTTCTGTCCCACTACTCTCAGTATATGGATTTCATCCTCAAGTTTGCTTCATGGTGTCATTAAGGCCACTGTAGTTCCAGCCATCACACTCACATCCCAAGCATCAGATCAGAGGAAGGGGCAAAAGCAAAAAGGAAGTCTTTTAGGTAACCTCCCTGGAAACTCCACAAAATTAATTCTGTTTATGTGCCAGCAGCCACTCTCATCCTCCAGGAAATGCAGTGTTTTAGCTTGGCACATTGCTTCTCTGTAATATGTAGGACAAAAGGGAAGAATGGATATTAGGAAGGCAGTTTCTGCCACATGTAGATTTAGGTAATGGCCCACGGTGAGTAGATAGATGCCCCAAACCACATCTGTGACACAGCATTTCTATCTCATTTTTGACATTTTTTCCAACAAGAAAATAGGTGAGTTTATATAATGGGCAGTGCAATCATATTATGATACATTTCATTAGGGAGGAATTTTATAAGTCAACATGTTCCCCTTAGTGTTTCTTATTATAGACACCAGAATCTTAACTGATCCTGGTATGCATATCAGGCCTGCTATTAAAAAACTAACCATGGGTCTGTCGTAGCCCTGACCATTTAAAACAGATACCAGCCAGCAAGACACGTAGGTCTATACCTGTTGCTCTAAAGTAACACATGGGAAAGATTTGTGAAAGATGATTGAAACCTCATTCTGGAATAAAAATTATTTACCATGCACACTTGATAGAAATGAACCCGAAAGATATGTAAATGATGCTACCAGTCTAGAGCGCCTCCTTAGGAGAGGGTTAGTAGTAACTCTCGGTGCTGGCCTAGGATGGTTCTTCTTCCCTTAGGTTTTAGGGATCATCCGTGTTTCCCAAATTGACTTCTTGCAAGAGGCTCTAATAATTAATCCCACCTGTTCAGAGAAATCTTTAAGGAGTTGGTCATTTTTCACTGACTTGCAAGGAAAGCAACACTTTTCTGTAATATAATCCAACAAGTGCAAAATGTGGACTGTCTGTGTCCCTATCAATGGGAAATCTTCCTATTTTTCTAACTGACTCTTTTTCTCCAGAGTGCTCAGGTCGGTGACAATGGTCCCTAAACTGTGCCAAAGGAAGAGGGTCTTCATCTTTTTTCAAGGAAGGATCTTTTTTCAAGGAAGAGTTACTCAGGTGGCTTTGAAGAGTATACAAATGGAAGTCTTAGTGGCTACTTTTCATCCTTGGGAAAGGGTATGAGACTGCTTTTGTCACCTAAGGGGCAGCTCCCTGCGGATACCCTTTGATATGCTTGGTTGGTGCTTTAGAAAAGGTGGATCCATTTGCAAAGGGGCGAAGGAGGCTTTGGGAAGAAAGGGGTCAAAGCTCTAGAGATTTCCTTTTTTAAAAAATTGAAATATATTTGACATATAGCCATGTGTAAGTTTCAGGTGTACAACATGTTGATTTGATACATTTATTATTTTTTAAAAATGTTTATTTTTGAGAGAGAGAGAGAGAGAGGGAGAGAGAGAGAGAATCTCAAGCAGGCTCTGCACACTCAGTGCAGAGCCTGATGCAGGGATTGAACTCAGGAACCATAAGATCATGACCTGAGCCCAAATTGAGAGTCACTTAACGGACTGAGTCACTGAGCCCCGCTGATTTGACACATTTATATACTGCAATGTGATAGCCATTATGGGCTTAGCTAACGCCCCTCTCATGTCACATAACTATCATTTCTTTTTTTGTTGTAGGAATAATTAAAATCTAGAGTCTTAGCATGTTTGATGTTTGTAATACAGTATTATTGTCTATAATCATTATAGATAATAATATTTTACATTTAATCTACAGGATTTATTTATCTACTAGTTGCAAGTTTGTATCTTTAAACAATATCTCTCCTATTTACCTACCCCCAAGTCCCTGGCAAGCACCATTCTACTCTCTGTTTTTATGAATTCAGTTTTTTCTTAGTGATATCATACAGGATTTGTGTTTCCCTAAATTGCCTCACTTAGCATAATCTCCTTAAGGTCCATCCATATTCTCTCAAATGGTAGGAGACATTTTTTCTCATGGCTAATATTCCATCCCACATCTTCTTTATCCACTCATCTGTTGACAGACACTTGGGTTGTTTCTGTATCTTGGCTATTGTGCTCAATGCTGCAGTGAACGCGAGAATGCAGATTATTTCTTTGAGATCCTGCTTTCAATTCCTTTGGATAAATGCCCAGAAGTGGGATTGTTGGATCACATTGTAGACAGATTTTTAATTTTTTGAGGCGCCTCCATATTGTTTTCCATAGAGGCTGCACCAATTTGCATTCCCACCAACAGTGCATAAGGGTTCCCTTTTCTCCACATCCTCACCAGCACTTATTAGAAGGTAACAATAGCCATTCTAACAGGTGAGATGTGAAACTAGATGCTTTCTTTTGAGGTTCAAAGTTAGTGGACGCTTTCAGATGTGTTGCAGTGGTCCCCAGGGAGATGTAGTGATTGGAAAGAAGAGCCAGGTTTCCAAGAGGCGCTCAAGAGAGATGGGAGTCTGGATAATGATGGAGACCAGAACAAAGAATCTGTTTGTGAGTGTGAACTACAGACCTGGATCCCTGGGCACTCACATGTGGAGTACCTTAGCTGAGATACTATGGAGGGAGGGAATGGTCCTTCCTCAAAGGATACCCTTGGCTTGAGCAAAGGTGTGAGTCAGGGAGAGGTTCAATGGGGAAGCATCAAGATGAGCAAGCCCCAATTTTAGCAGCAACAGAAGACCAGTGTTTGTCAGAGATTTCTCTCTCTCCTCATGTAGTGGCAGGGAACAGAACTATGTAAGTCTGACCATTCCTGGACCATTCAGGAAGAGGGTCAAGCCCAGGATTGAGAAAATGGGCATTCTGCTAATGTGGGAATGTGCGAGTGATTAACTGACTTCTAAAAAAGCTCAAATAGAACTTACGTGTACCCTAACCTGGCAGGGTGGTTCATACCCAGCTACATCAGAAAATAAATTTGAGAAGAAAATTCACAAGACCTATGATAATTATTATAATACCTCAGCATATATCATCTTCTAGATTTTTCTGTCATAATTATACACATATGATGGGGCCTATTGTTTTTTAAATACCTGGTTTTCACTTAATAATATTTTATAAATAAGTCTCTTATCAATGAATATCCTAGCATCAGTTGTAAAAGCTTTTAGGCAAGGTATGTTTTATATACTGAAGGTGTACTCATGCTTTTTTTTCTCTATAAAGATAATTACATTACATTACATTACATTGCATTACATTATATTACCCTGTTTAACTGTGGACCTGAGTTCAGGAAGAAGTACAGGGCAAAGGGGCAGAGTAGTGGCTTTGGATTCAGGATGACCTTTGCATTATTTCTGGATCTGCCACTTACGTGCTATATGATGTTAGAGAATTCACTTAACTTCTCTTACCTTGAGTTCACCAGCAGTAAAATATTTATAATAGCCTCAACTTCACAGGGTTGTTTTGAGGATTTGATTATAGCAGGCATGTAAACTTCTAAGCACACGGCCTGACACAAAATAGTTATATAACCATGAGCAGGTGTAATTCATTCATGCATGAGTGCATTTGCTGACTAGCTATAGAGTTTCAGCCACAATGACAAATGCTCAGGCTAAGAAATTAGAATATGGACCCATCCTTACCCTCAGGAAGCTCACCAATAAATAAGAATATAGTTATAGAACAAGGAGATAAGAGCTGTGGAATTGACTAATGCTCACTGGACCAGGGGGCGCTTAGGTTTTCTGAATGTCTGTGTCACATAAAGGACACAGTTGTCATGTACTCTGAGGCATGTTGTTACTTCCTGCTTTCCCCAGGAAACAGAAGAAATCAGTGTCGGCCTCACAAGTGTGTCCGTTGTTCGCTTGCTCTGTGAAGGACCACCCCTCCTTCATCCCCTAGTTCCTTAACTGCTGGAGACATTGTTCAAGGCCAAAAAGAGACTCAATGTTCTGATGCCTGGGTCAGCCATGCTAGCCAAAGGGCTATGAACAGACCTGATAGACAGTTCTCATAGGATGGAAATTACTAGAACAGAGCCCCACGAAGGGCCTCTTGGAGTTCTTAAGCCAGGGAAGAGGTCTGAAACTCAACTGAGAAATGGAGGACCCATAGAGAATTCGTGTTTTTCTTGAGGCAGATGATTTCTGGCACACAGGGAGATAGCCTGTAGGACATTTGGAGGAGAATTAGAACAATCAGTTACATGCACAGAGCATTATTTGTATCAAGAAGACTCCATTTGATAGATCCCATTTCTATTTGAAAGGAGAGAGCAGCTATTGTTTTTCTTTGACAACTAAATATGAATTGATCCACCTGGTGCAGGAGGGATGTTGGGGATAAGATAAACATTAGAGCTGGAACACAATACTGGTGTAGCGACACCTAAAGAAGGACCTCCTGGCCCTCATCTCAAGAGTGAGGGTTGAGCAAGGAGTCTTGTACTTTGCTTTATTTCACACTTATCAGATAGACAGCAGGACTGGGATTGTTCTCTCGCACTAGGAGGAGCTCTGGAATACTTACCCAGAGATCACGGCCTGAGGGATGATGTTTCTTTGGACAGGGCCATGTTCACCATATACCATGTGTGTTTCACAGCTGATGTGGCAAATAGGTTTATGCTCTTGGGCCGGTTTGGGTGTATTCAGATTAGCCACCTGGATCGTTGCATTGACACAGATTCAAGGGCCATGTTCAGGCTCAGTGGGTTAAGGAAGGTCATGCTCATTTGGTGAGTCTATCACAGATACAGGAAGTGGCAATAGTGGTACCTATTGAGGGGTAAGTAACATGGGTATAGAAATATTTGTAGAGATTCTTTACATTTTTTAAAAAATTTATTTTGAGAGATAGAGATAGAGAGAGAGAGAGCAGGGGAGGGGCAGAGAGAGGGGAAGAGAGAGAGAATCCCAAGTAGGTTCTGTGCTGTCAGCAGGGAGCCTAGTGTGGGGCTCGAACTCATGAGAACTCACAGTGAGATGCTGACCTGAGCCGAAACCAAGTGTCGGATGCTTAACTGACAGAGCCACCCAGGTGCCCTGAGATTCTTTATGTATTACAAGAAATAATTCTGTATCCATTACAGATGCTTTGTACAGTCAAGCTTTCTGCTTAGGAAGTAAAAGGGGTGATGAAGAAACATATCTAATAGACACAGGATTATTCTTTCTAACATATAACAGACTCCTACAAATCAGTAAGAAAGACAACCCAATAGAAAAACAGACAAAGTGAGCAAACAGGTAACCCGCAAAAAACAAAATAAAGACTGCCAAAACATATTTGAAAAATTGCATACCCTCTCCTAATTAACCAGGGAGATACAAAGTCAAGTGATACCTTTTTGAAAACCTCTCAGATCAGCAAATATTAGAAAGTGATCAAGTCTAGGATTGGATGGATTGTGAGGACATATGAAGAGTCATATAGTATAGGTGGAAGTACAAATTGTCTGTCTTAATGGGAGGCATTTTGGTAGTACCTATTAGAATTAGAAAAAAAAATTTTTTTAATGTTTGTTTATTTTTGAGAGAGAGAAAGAGACACAGAGTGGGAGCAGGGGAGGGGCAGAGAGAGAGGGAGACACAGAATCGGATGCAGGCTCCAGGCTCTGAGCTGTCAGCACAGAGGCCAATGCTGGGCTCGAACTCATGAACCCATGAGATCATGACCTGAGGTGAAGTCGGCTGCTTAACTGACTGAGCCACCCAGGCTCCCTGTTACCTATAGAATTTTAATGAACATACCCTTTAACCCAGAAATGCCAACTCAAAATTTTTGTTCTTGAGATATATCTCTACATGTGCACAAATATATATGAGGATACTCCTTGCAGAATTGTTGGCAATTGTGAAAAGCAATTAACAATCCCAACATCCATCACATGGAAATTGATTAAATAATTTAATATATTCATAATATGAAAATCATGTAATTCTTTTATTTTAATTTTTTTTACATTTATTTATTTTTCAGAGACAGAAAGAGATAGAGCGTGAGCAGGGGAGGGGCAGAGAGAGAGGGAGACACAGAATCAGAAGCAGGCTCCAGGCTCCGAGCCGTCAGCACAGAGCCCATCACGAGGCTCGAACTCATGAGCTGTGAGAGCATGACCTGAGCTGAAGTCTGATGCTCAACCGACTGAGCCACCCAGGCGCCCCCCAATGTAATTCTCTAGAGTAATGTACAGGCTGGGGAAGATCTCTAAGATATAAAGTGAAAAAATTATTTTTCATGTAATACATGTAGTATCATCTCATTAGTTATTTTTTGACATCAAAAAATATATTCATATATATATAATATGTAAGTATATATATTTTAATGTTTAAATATTTGTTTTTGAGAGAGAGAGACACAGAGAGAGAGAGAGAGAGAACGTAAGTGGGAGAGGGGCAGAGACAGGGAGACACAGAATCTGAAGCAGGGCTCCAGGCTCTGAGCTGTCAAAACAGAGCCTGATGCGGGGCTCAAACCCACGAACCATGTGATCATGACCTGAGCCGAATTTGGACGCTTAACCAACTGAACCACCCAGGCGCCCCATAAGTGTATTTTTTTAAATGTTTATTTATTTATTTTGAGAGAGAGCGAGAGAGCATGTTCACGTGTATGGGGGAAAGGCAGAGAAAGAGGAAAGAGAATCCCAAGCAGGCTCTGTGCTGTCAGTATATACAGTGGACTGTACAGTCCGTACATGGGACTGGATCCCAGGAACCCGTGAGATCAGGACCTGGGTGAAATCAAGAGCCACCTGCTCAAGTGAGCCACCCAGCCGCCCCTATGAGTGTTTTTTTTTTTTTATTTCTAAAGATAGAACCTAAATTGTTATGTAGTTACCTTTGGGAAGAGGACTGAAATTGGGGATCAGAGGTGGAGGGTGAAAACGAACTTTATTTCATTCCATATGTTATTTATTAAGATTTTAATCATGAGAGTGTATTCCTTAATTATTTTCTTAGAAGCCAGAGTTTCTTTTTTTTCTTTTCTTTCTTTTTTTTTTTTTAAGGAAGCCAGAGTTTTGAGAGCACATGCATTATTCCAGAAACTACAAAGGGGTTGTTGAAGCAATAGGCTGGCACCAGACTGTGAGAGCCCTGTATGTCAGGCTCCAGTTTAAATTAATTCTGTCGGCTATGGAGAGTTATTGAAGGGTTTAAGAAGAGAAGAAAGGGGATCAGATGAGTATTTCTGATGGCTGTCCCTGGCAGCAGTTGGGGAATGGGGACAGGACTGATGCTCAGTATGTGTTTCTTGGATGGACAGCTGAGTGAATGACTGACTTCTTATGGAAAAGCCTGAGTGTGAAATCAGAAGTGCCAAATCTATGACTTTTTTCTCCTTTTCCAAGTCAATTCAGAGAATGTTGTGAGTGGCTTTTAGGTAGCTTGAAAAATGAGGAAACTGGATTGAATACCATTCAGGAGGCAAATGTTATATATGCTGCACACGGTGATTTGCAACAGCCAGCTCATGGTTTCTTGGTGAGGTTTATCACAGCCAATATTTTGGTAGTAACAAAGCAGTAATGCTTGCAAATTCTTTACTTAGTAAATAAAGAGTAGCCTCAAGACTATGCCTATAAAAGTGCCAGCCAACCCACTCATGGCATTGATGTGCTGTCTTCAGTGGAGGCAAAGAGATGGGTAAAGGCAGGGTGATTAGAAATCTGGCTGAGGCCAGAACACCCAGAGGAATGTGTCTTACCTGTGGTATGTGTGTTGGAATAGGAAAAAATTTAAAGAACCCCTGTCATTTTTTTTCTTTTTTGAGAAAGAGAGAGGGGGTGAAGGGTAGAGAGAGAGGGAGAGAGAGTCCCAAGCAGGCTCCATGCTGTCAGCACAGAGCCCAGCTTGGGGTTCCATCTCAAGACCCTGGGATCATGAGTCAGATGACTGAGCCACCCAGGCGCCCCCAAGGAACGTCTGTCTTAAGGAAAGGAAAATGGCCCCCCCTGAAACTTAAAGTACCACAGAATTGAGTTGTTTTGACAGCTTCCCTGCCATTCATGCTATTCCCAGGGGATGGAATTCTTGGAACTAAACATGACCCTGATGCTGTGGTTAGTACCAAGCTGTTCAGGGGTGTGCTGGTAAGCTAGAACTCTGGAAACAACAGCACAAAATAAGCTGTGATATTGTGATTTATGACAAATGCGTATTTGGTCTTTGTCCTGTCCTGGCACAGAGCTCCTAATAACTTTGGACTTTCCTAAGTGATAGAGTGATAAATGTAAAACGAGCATCTTTTGTATTCAAGCCCCTTTCAACCACACCTCAGTTTACGTTAATAGGGTGACTTTTGGAAAGCACTTTAGGATGGCCTGCTGGTTGCCAGGGCAACCGATGGGCAATTAGAGGGTCAGAACTTTCAGACCTTGCCCCCCACCCCCAAACCTCTCAGGAGAGGAGAGGGGTCAAAGGTTGAGTCAGTCACCAGTGGGCAATGCGTCAATCGATGATGCTTGTGAAATGATGCCTCTACAAAGACCCTAGCTGAAGGGGGTTCCAAGAGCTCCTCTGGTGGGGTGCTGGGAGTGTGGTGTGTCCTGAGAGGGCAGAGGAGCTCCGTGCCCCTTCCCACACACTTTGCCCCATGTATCTCTTCCATCTGGCTGTTCCTGTGTCACACCCTTTTGTAATAAACGGGTACTTTAGTAACTAAGATGTTATCTTGAGTTCTGTGAGCTGCCCTAGCAAATTATCGAACCTCAGGAGGGGTAGGGGAGCCTCTGATTTATAGCCAGTGGCCAGACGCACAGGGAACAACCTGGACTTGCCATTAGAGTCTGACGTGGGGGCAGCGAAGTGAGGGACTGAGCCCTCAACCTGTGGGATTTGATGTTAACTCCAGGTAGATAGTGTCAGAATGGGGTTAACTGGAGGATACCCGGCGGCTGAGAATTGCTTGATGCAAAAGCCCCAGACATTCAGGGACCAGCAGTGAAGTATTCTGTGAGTAGAGTGTTGTCGTGGAGTGCAAGGAAACAAAGTGCCAGGAGGAAAAACTGAGTTGCACAAACAAACCCTGACTTACAGGATTTGCCCCTTTATATGGTATCAACGCTTTCACCAGGGTCAGGTTTCAAATCATCATCAGTTTAAGCAATTGGCTTATAGAATTCCCGAACATTTATTTATTTATTTTTTTAAAAAATGTTTGTTTATTTCTGAGAGAGAGAAAGACAGAGCATGAGCAAGGGAGAAGCAAAGAGAGGGAGACACAGAATCTGAAGCAGGCTCCAGGCTCTGAGCCGTCCCCCACCGAGGGCTCGAACTCATGAACCACGAGATCATGACCTGAGCCGAAGTCGGACGTTTAACCGACTGAGCCCTCCAGGCACCCCTAGAATTCCTGAACATTTAAAAATAGATCTCTGTGAGCTGGTAGGGCTTCTGTTCGACCTGGAACTTCATACAGGTGCAAATGAACATCCTGGATTCTGGTCTGACTTAGGAAATGCCTGGCCTCTGGTTAAGAGGTATTACTAAGCTACTTCTCTCCTATATCTCTCCTCTGCTTGGATTCGGGAACTCTTTCCCAATGGCACAATAACCGATGTGGAAATAATCCCATTTTACAAATGAGAAAACTCAAATTCAGGAAGAAGTAACCTGCTCAAGATTCTTTTTTTTTTTTGTATATATAAGTTTTGTTTATTTAGGTCATCTCTACACCCAGTGTGGGGCTCAAACTCATGACTTCAAGATCAAGACTCACATGCTCCTCGGACTGAGCCAGGCAGGCATCCCACCAAGATTCTATATAAGGTAGTGCGTGTGCCTCTTCTGTCTAGAAGAATAAGCCTCCTCCAAGGTGCAAGTGCATCAACACCTGGACAGACCCTTGAGATCAAATGGGGAAACTCGTGGGAGGTCAGTTTGTATGGTTCTCCATAGTTAAAATAGCGGTAGGTGTGGCCGCAAAGATTTAATTCTCAGAGCAGCACATTCGCTGTTTATTAAAACACTAGGTGCAGGTGATTTGTTAAGTGCAAAGTGTTGAACAAATGCTAGTTAGTAACTGTTAACAATCACAAATAATCTCATAATCCTCAGGCCTATGTCACAGATAAGATTATCCCCAGGTTGGAAACCAGGCTAACCTGGGGCCTCGTAGCTTGGGAGGGGCTGGTCTGCCAGCTGTGACTTCTAAATCCAGCACGTTCTATCACATTGCTTCTTTGTGTGAGTCCTTTCTCCCCTCCCGTATCACAGCCCCTCTGAGGGGAAGATTCTTCTTTGCTTTGTATTTCACACTGTCAAAATGAGTTTTGATTTCCAGGAGGTTGTTTTTGTCCTGGCCTAGGTAACAGGCTTAGCTAATGCAGTCAACCAACTGATTCTCATACAAATGTTCAAGCTCTCTACAGGGAGAAACCCAGACAAACCTTTTATATCAGATAAGACACTTGGAAATTGCAAGCAAGTAAGAGAATGTTGTTTACTGAGTTCTCCCTGTCTGCATTACTGAAAGAGCACCCTACGTTTCTTGTAATAAGTGGAGCTCAAAGCATCATCTTTTCTATGGATAGCGGTGTGCCTGTCGCATCCCTGACTTGGGATGTCTGGTCCTGTGCTTCTGAGT
The DNA here is from genome assembly GCF_018350195.1 of Panthera tigris. NCBI lineage: Eukaryota > Metazoa > Chordata > Mammalia > Carnivora > Felidae > Panthera > Panthera tigris. The sequence continues at coordinate 33,975,035 of NC_056673.1, read as the reverse complement.
CACCTGTCTACCCTGACACTGTTTACGGGCCCCATCCCGAGTCACTTGTCTGACCTGCTCACACTTTACTTTCCTACCTACATCCAGTTGATTCTCCAGCTTCTAAATCTGGGGCTCCTTTTCTGGCTCAGGGTCAGTCTTTAACAACCCCGCTAGAAAACAGAAGGCAGGCCAGAGTGTAGCAAGAGACGGGGAGGGTGGCAGGAGGTGAGCCTGGAGAGATTCATGGGGACAGTGTGTAGTGTGTATGGACTTGCATTAAAAAATTTTTTCTAGTATGTACATCTGTTTTTGTAACTATATTTTCAGTTCCTTGGGGGAATGGAACCAATTTCTTTCCCTCAGAGTGAACAGCACAGTGAAGAAAGTAAATATTTATTGAGTGAAGACAGTGAGATAAGAGGTGAGAGCTAGCATGGCCCCAGCCAAATCACTTCACCTATCTTGGCCATCACTTTGATAATCTTAAAAAACAAAGGTTGAACTAAAAACTCTCCAGAGCAGCAGAGTCTAAGGCAGGGGTCAGGAAAATTTTCCTGGGAACGTCCAAAGAATATAAATATTTTAGGCTTTGCAGGCCATATGGTCTCTGTGGCAACTGCTCAACTTGGCCTTCCAGCCATCATCCAGTAGCAGGCACAGGAGGAGTGAACATGGCTGTGTTCCAATAAAACTTTATTTACAAAAATAGGCGACAGGCTGACTCTGTCGGTGGAAGGGCTTGAGTAGTAGGCTTAGACCCGCATGAGTTTGACCCCAGCTTGGACCCCAGCTGTGCAGCCTTGGGCAAGTTAATGCATTTTTCGTCTCCTGAGGTTGTTCTGCGGTAGAAATCAGGATGGTGTTCCTTGAGGGGTGGTTGCTGTGGGAATGAGGTGACCGTGCATCAAGTATTCATCCGGGGTCTGGTGGAGGTGGGATTGCAGCTTCTATCATCACTTTTACTCTTCCAGCTCTAATATTCAATGCATCCAGGAGTTTCTGGATTCTGCTGCTATTTTTAGTTCAGGCTTTTCTGAGGCATACGCTGACAGCTCGTAGGTGACATTTCCTCTGAGAAACAATAAACAATTTGAGTGGATTCCTTATCCAAACGGATGCCATGAGGATCGATAAAGAGAAGCTTTGGGGACAGTGTTCCAAGTGTTTTGGGAGCTTTACTTTCTAAAATGCCCAGCCTGCTGTTCCAGGCAGTCTGCACGCCAGGCGGCCTATGCGTCTCTTCCCTCCCGGGGCCCTTGCCTGCCCTCAGCATGTCACTTGCCCTTTGTTGCGTCACCCTGGCCCGTTCTCCTGTCTCAGGTGTTCATTCTCAAGGCCTCCATCAGAGGACCTCGGTCTGGCCTTTTGGGTGATGGGATGCACAGACCTTGCATGGATCAGGAGTTCAGGGAGCCTCACGTATTTTAAGGCAAGGATGGGAGACGCAGGCAAGTCTTTCCGGACCTGGGGAGCAGTGAGGAACCAGCTGATGGTGGTATCACTGAGTTGGGAGGCCTGCTGTGTCAGGGTTGGGTGTATCACTGTGAAGTCGAGTTGCCTGGATCTCGACTGATCTGAATCCTGTCTGTGTTACTGAAAGAGCACCCTACGTAACAAGTAGGAGCTCAAAGCGTCATCCATGGACAGCAGCATACCTGTCGCTGGGCAACAGTGCATGTTGGTTGCCCAACATGTAAAATGGAGGCTGTAATTGTACCCAGGGCACGAGACTGCGGTGAGGGCTAACTATGGCTATCTTCTACATCTAAGGAACTGCTTGATTACCCGCGAGTGCCAAGTGGCTGCTTCCCTCTTGTTCCAGCTTGCACATGACCCCAAATGCTCACCCCAGCCCCAGACTTTACATGACCATTCTGTTGAATGAGTGAATGTATGTGGCTTGATTTCTGAATTGATTCTCTTAGCAGTCACTGAGTTATTATTTCATTCATTCACTCATTCATTCATTCATTCTGCACCAATTGGACATCTGCTATGTACCAGGCATTATGCCTGGTGCTCCGATGACAAATAAGACACGGTGCTTGTCTCAAAGGCGTTGCTAATCTAGTTGTTTATCTAGACAAGCAAGCAATTCCTGGACAGTACAAATGTGTTTGTGATATAGATGCACATAGAGAAGGGCAGGTGGCTCAGCTGATAAAGTCAAGGGGGCTTCTGGGAGGAAGTGGTACTTAGAGTTAGTTTTCAGTAAGTAGGTGAGAGGTGGATAAGTTGGGGAAGGATGTTCCAAGCAGAGGGGAAAGCATATACCATGGCTTGAAATACTGTGATTTGCTTAAGGTTTTCTAGGCAATTTGTGTGATGGGAGCATAGGTGGAGAGGAGAGTCTGGCGTCCTGGGATGGGGAGGAAGGTGGGGTAGGATAATGAGAGTCCTCATGCACCAGACTAAGTGGCTTGAGTTTCCTCTTTATTTTGAGGGCAACTGGGGACCTCGAACGGTCCAAGCGAGGAATGGCGAGTCACACGTGTCAGATAAGGGGGTACTACTGCCCTGGGACTCCAGGGAAGCCTCCTGGAGGATTCCTCAATAAACCTACTGTTACCAGGGCCATTGGAAGCCCAGAGTGTACAGCATTGTTGTTTTCCTTTCTTTTCACATTCTTTTTTATTTTTTGGACACACCATAAGAAAATGTCATTTACACTCTGAAGAGTGTTTGGCCCAGGGCAAAATTGGACGTCGGGCCCCAGCTGCCGTATGGTGACAGGTTGCTGCATGAAATGAGGTACTTGGTGTGAATAGGCAATTAGTGGTCCCAACTGTTTGATGGGAAACCCAGAACTTCAGAACTGTGCTCCTTCAGGACACGCTTTTCCATTTCCCGGGTTCATAATTGCCCCCTTGCTCTGTGCTCAATTGCACTGTGCTCCCTTGGCGTGGGGTTCCGTCCTCTGCGCTCTCCCACCTGTGTGAGCAGCAGGTTGTGGGAACCTACGTGTCCTCACCTGTCCGGAAGCAAGCACCAGTCTGTCCCCCACAACACGCTACAGAGTCTGCTCACATGTGGTAGCTGCTTGATTAAGGTGGTTGTTCCAAATCTGATGAAAACAATTCCTCTTTCTTTTAACAGGTGAGGAATTGAAGAGGGAGGGAGGGAGGAAGCTGACAGTGATCAAAGGCTCCTCTGTGGCTGGCATTGCACTCCATCTACATTGTTCACTGAGTCCTCATGATGGGATTAGGATCCCTCTGTTTTTACAGGTAAGGAAAATGAGGCTCAGAGAGGCCAATGAATCTGCCCCTGTTTGTGACACAAAGTAGTGGCCCAAATGGGGTCTAGAACTCAGGGTTCTTTCTAGATCATGTCATTGCTTCCTGGGCCTGAGGCTGCAGTGAGGGGTCCATGTGGCATTGGGTCTTTCAGCCTTGGAGTCCACAGCCAATTCCTTCAGCATCTGGGGCTTTGACGGGAACATAGCTCCTCTCCTTGGGTAGGTCACCGGATACCTGGGCAAGATAGAACCTTCACGTACAATGTCAGTGCCTTAGTCAAGGGAGCATGGCGGACACACTTGTCATGGGCAAGTGGAACATGGGGCTGGGGATGGAGGAGTTGCCCTCTGAGACCAGTAACTCCAGGAGGGCGCTGGTCACTGGAGCTGTGGCCTTCAACCAAAAGTGTAGACCCTGTCCGCCTCCCACCCAGGAGAAAGCTGTGGGAATACATCTTTCCATACCACTTCCTCCCTACCTCCAGTCTCCTGTTTGTGACAGGACCTACTGCAGGACCCAAATGGAAGTGAGAGGGTCGGGGAGCCTGCTAATGGGTCCCCATGGTCAGCCTCCTGCAGCACAGAGCAGGGTGAAGACGCGTAGAGAACAGATCTGAAAAAGAGACACCTGGGTGGCACCTGGGGAGGTGAGAGACTTCTGTCGTGGGACTTGTCTAGAGAGGGTGTGGGACCCAGTGTCTGAAGTCCCGTCCTTCCACTTCCACTCCTGGGTTCCCATTAGGAGGGAAGCCTTTGTTGTTATTGGACAGTATCTTTCTTTACACACTATCTTTCACATTCCTGAATTTGTTTTGCCATTCTTTCTCCCAAGGGCATAAAGATAGAAAGAAGTGGGTTGCTGAGATAGGAAACAGAGTTGGAGTGGTTTTAAATAAATGCTTTCTGTGTAGGGTGTCCATGGTAAGTGTACATGTCTCTGCAGAGACAACTGCTTTCACTGGTGTCCCCCCTGTAAGGTGAGTCAACTCTCCCTCTCTGAGGGCTTACACAAGCAGAGGGCTAGGCAAGTTGGTACTGAGTGAAATTCTCTCCTCCTGCCTGGGAGGCTCAGCCTTCTCCCTGTTGGACCAAGAGTAGGCAGAGCTTCTCAAGAGCAGGGTGGGCCCTAGCTGGGCTCTTGTCACAGATGCTGTGTTTCTTGTTTTATTTTTTGTTTTTTGTTTTCAATTTTTTTAAAAATTATTTATTGAGAGAGAGAAAGAGAGAGAGAGAGAGAGAGAGAGAGAGAGAGAGAGAATGACAAGAAGGCTCTACACCGAGGCGAGGGCTCGAACTCACAAACTGTGAGATCATGACTTGGGCCAAAATGGAGAGTTGGATGCTTACCTGACTGAGCTACCCAGGTGCCCCACAGCTGCTGTATTTCTCAAGGCAGTAGGTAGAGTGGGCTAACCCTCCTCCCTGCAACCCTGCATTGACTGTGTCAGGGGGAATGCCACATGCTTATCAAACCATTTCCATGTTCCTCTGGTCACACAAGGATACTACATTTCCCAGTTTCCCTTGCAGCTAGGGTGGGGCCATGTGACTAGGTTGTGGCCAATAGGATGTGGGGAGAAATGATCTATGATCCTTGCAGGACTAGCCTGAATGGAAGGAAACTGGATCCCTGAGTCACTCACTGCTTGGAGGAGGGCTACCAAGAAGACCTAATGTTGGCATTGAACTATGATGCACGAGAGACATAAATCTTTATTATGTGGAGCCCCTGAGATTTTGGGGGTTGATTGTTGCAGTGATTAGCTTTAATTAACCTCACCAATGTACCCTCCTCCTACTCACTGGCTAGACTCCCTCTCATCTATATCCCTATTGATGATGTCCCAAATGTGTGTTAATGTTGTCCAAGACCAACCTCTGTGCTCTGGTGCAGAAATATGTAACTCAAAGATAGAGTTTGGTATAAAGAAGAAAGATAGTTTATTACATTGCCAGGAAAAGGAGACTGCAGCAGGCTAAGGCCTTCAAAAACATCGTAATCCCCTTGGAAGAAGGGGCTTGGTGGGGGTGGGGGGGATTTATAGGGAAATTCAGGATCTAGCTGGTTTTGACAGAAATTGTATATAGGCTGCCAGCCTCGTGCCTCATGTCTTTAGGGTGGTATCACGTTCTTGAAATTAAAGGCCAAGAAGGGAGGAGGGGAGGTTTGCAGAAGAGAGGAAAAAGGTTACTTCATTTAAAATCCAGCCTCAAGGAAGCATTAGTGCAGCCATTTTGATTTTTGTTCAACCTTATGCTTTTAAGCAGTTTCATTAATGTGCCCTGAAATGGAGATATTCAGGGGAGAAATATCTACTATGTGTGTGGAGAGATATCACCCCTATTTTGGGGTTCCAGTTATAGGAAAAGATGAAAGTGACATTTTTATAGCCGTTTTTTTTTCATATGCTAGGCATTTTCACACATGTTAGTTCACTTAATCCTTTCAAAATCATGAGAGTTAGATATTATTTAGTATTCATTATTCCTGTTTTGCATGAGAAGACACTGTGGCTCAAAGAAATTAAATAACTCCTATCATCGCACAGCTGGGAAGCCATCAAGTTACTAATAATCTGGAGGGAGAGAGGTGACCCTCGGGTGAAAAACAGAAGACTTTCAAAACGGCATATGAAGAAGACCAAGGCAATGTGAGGAAAGGCATTATCTGTTAATGCAGAGGGGACCCAGAGCAAAAGAGCTCTGAACTCTCAGAGAGCTTTGTCAGGCATCAGTAGAACACGTGTGTTCTCAGTGAAAACAATTTAAGAGAATAGAAGGTGATACCCTGCTGTTGTGGATGAGACACCGGAAGTTCACAGAGAGGAAATGCCACATCGAGGACATCTGGCTGGGAAGATGGGGCACTGGGATGGGAACCCATGCCCACGTCCTTTGTCTTCTATGGAAAGTGTAAGTTCCCTTAGAAAGTGGTCAGCCCTTAATCAGAACTTCTAGAATCGTTGCAGCTTAATTTTATAAATAACCCACCACATGGCCACATTTCAACATTAGGGGAACCAAGCTTAGTGGTGGTGGTGGGGGGGGGGTGTCTGCATCTGTGATAGGTGGAGGGGGCTGACACATAAAAAGTTCCCAATTCTGACAAATTTCTCCACTCAAATGAAGTCATACCTTCACTTTGCTTCTAATATTTTTCATCAGCGATTTAAGAACTATCAATATCAACCATTGACCTTAATTATTTTTTCCCCCCAGAATTATTAATTTTATAGCATGTGCCCAAGGAAAGTCCAACTAGCTACATGTCTTTCTTTAGTATCAACATGGGCTGAAGTGTGGGGTATTTGTGGGTGGGGGGGTTGGAGATTTCTGGTGCTCAGGGTCACCAGACTTCTCCTCATTTTCATCAAATTCTACTATCCTACTATTTCCCTTTTTGTCACCAATTCTTTTCTGGGAAGCCAGGGTTGTTTGCCACTCCGGTGAGGGTTGAGCTGTCTGAGTTCCTGGAATGGGGCTGTTTCCAGTGTTTTCTCCTTGTCAGTGCCCAGTTTCCTCTTGAAAAAATTTATTATCAATTCTTCATCCTCTGCGTCAGCTTGGGCATTTGACAGATCCTTAGTTATTTCCACGCTTTGGTACACTGCAGGAAGGAGTCTGGGTTCTCTCTGTTGCTGGGATTCTCACTGTAATTGGTTTAGGTCTTTAATCACGCAAACTTTTCTTCTGAATAATTCCATGGCAAGAGTGTGGAAGATGGCTGCAATGGTTTGACAGTTGTTTTAATTCACTAGAAACAAAACAATTGCCCTGAGCTCCAATGATTTCTCCTGTCCATCTCTGGTTGGGAAAGAAAATTGGAAATGGCATGGCCGAGCTGCCCACTGCTAGTTCAAACTCAGGCTGGGGGCTCTGGGACACACTGCTGTAGGGAAAATGAGCTCACTTCTCTTTGCCCGAAGGATGGTAACACACTGAGGGGAAGCATTGCTGGTGGTCTGCAGATCTCCCCAGTCCCAGAGTATCCCTGGTGGGCAGGGATTCTGAAGCTCCAGGGACAGACGGAGGAGTGAGTATACTAGTGTGGGCTGTGGCATAGTCTGAGAGACCTGGGTTTGAATATTGGCTCTGCCACTTACTAAAAGTAGGCTATTGAGCAAGTTACACATTCTGGGCCCTCACTTGGCTCACTGTGCTTGGGGCCATCATATGTGTATATTACAGAAGACTGTTGGAGGATTGGCTAAAATAATGTCTGCAAAGTGCTTAGCACAATCCCTCACGTAGAGGAGGTATTCAGTGACTGTCAGACGTTGTTATCCACCATATTTTCTCACCAACCAAGTGATGCCACAAAGTTGGGCCTGAATAAGGCCTGTGGTGCACAAGTTAGACACTGGTTAGAATTTCTACACCTCTTGGGGCACCTGGGTGGCTCAGTTGGTAGAGTGTATGACTTTGGCTCAGGTCATCATCTCGCAGCTCGTGAGTTCGAGCCCCACATCGAGCTCTGTCCTGACAGCTCAGAGCCTGGAGCCTGCTTCAGATTCTGAGTCTCCCTCTCCCTCTGCCCCTCCCCTGCTTGTTCTCTGTCTCTCTCTGTCTCTCAAAAACAAATAAATGTTAAACAATTTAAATTCTACACCTCTCTATAATTCTCTTCCCACTCAAGCAGGTGCCTCCATCCCTAGCCTTGTTCATCCTGAGCTTTGGTTTCCTCCCCCTCCTCCTCTCCCTTCTCCTCCTTCCCCTTTTCCTTTCCTCCTCCTCTTTGCCCTTCTCCTTCCCACCTCCTTCTTGTTCTTGTTCTTGTTCTTCTTTTCCTCCTCTTTCTCCTCCCCCTCCTTCTTTTCACTTTGAAGTGAAATTGATGTAACATAAAGTGAACCATTTTAAAGTGAATCATTCAGTGGCATTGAGTACATTCACAATATTGTACAACCACACCTCTATGTAATTCCAAAACCTTTTGATCACCCCAAAAGAAAACCCTGTACCTGTTAAGCAGTTGCTCCCTATTTCCTCTGCTGCCTTTCCCAAGCCCCTGGTAACCACCAATCTGTGTTTTGTCTATATGGATTTCCTTAATCAGAATATTTAATATAAATAAAATATGTAGACTAGTGTCTGGCTTCTTTCACTCAGCATAATGTTTTCAAGTTTCATCCACGTTGTAGAATATGTCATTACTTCATTTCTTTTTATGAATGAATACTGTTCCATTATTCCATTGCATGGATATACCACATTTTGTTTATTCACACATCCATTGCTGGACATTTGGGCTGCATACACCTTTTGGGGATTGTGAATAGCACTGCTAGGAACATGTGTGTACGTGTACTTGTTTGAGTCTCTGTTTTCAGTTCTTTTGGGTATATGCTGGTTACCTATTTTAATTCAGCTCTGCCACGCATTTCTTTTTTGTTTTTAATTATTATTTAAATGTTTATTTATCTTGGAGAGACAGAGAGAGACAGAGCACGAGGTGGGGAGGGGCAGAGCGAGAGGGAGACACAGAATCCGAAGCAGGCTCCAGGCTCTGAGCTGTCAGCACAGAACCCAATGCGGGGCTTGAACTCACAAACCATGAGATCATGACCTGAGCCGAAGCTGGACGCTTAACCGACTGAGCCACCCAGGTGCCCCTGCCACGCGTTTCTTACCAGCACGTTTTCTTCAAGGAGCCATGACAGAGAGGTGAGGTATGAAGGCTCTGGTGCCAGGCTCTCTCCTCGGCTACTTACTAGTTGAGTGAGGGGCTTGACTTCTCTGCACCTCTGGTTCCCTTCTGTAAAATAGAGTCATAAACATTTCTTTCCTTACAGGAGGATTGTGGTGATGAAATGGACTGATACCTGTGGAGCCCATAGTCTGTGCTTAGTGAACATTAGTCATCACTGCTAGCCTCTCCTTCCATTACTTCCTTCCTGGTGTCTCCCCCTTAAACCCCAGTTTTTTAGGGGCTCTCATATATTTCCTGGAGTACCAATGGCTGACATTTCTTCTTGGACAAGGTGGCTGAGCTACTAGGCTCTCCCTTAACACTGGGGGTCTTGGGACGCTGGAGGACCAAGGTCTCTGAAACAGGAAGAAGCTTTAGAAGAGGTGGACTTTCAGTGTATTCCTGCTAGACCAATAGGAGTCTGAAGCTGCTTTCTTCCTCTCTCCCCCCAAACCCCCAGGTCCTATGGCTCCAGTGTATTCCTAGATTCCATATGACTATCTTCTCTCTAGGGGAGGTGTCCTTACTCAGAGTTGCCAGTTGACTCATAACTTTTTCATCTTCTTGTCATATCCCTGCTCAAGACTTATAATGGCTCCCTATTGCCCATTATACTAAGACTATTTCTCTACAACCTGATGAAGTAGGTAGCTCTGTCCCCATTTTATTTCTGTGTATTTGCTTGCAAAACAAGTGTCCACCCCCCCTCCTTTTTTTTTGGATGAGAAATCTTCGACTCGGAGGCATAATTGTCAGGGTCACCAGCAAGTAAATTGAAGAGCTCAGATTTGAGCACGCTAGCCAGGCCCACCTGGTTTGTACACAGCCACCCACACTGGCCTTCTGATATCAAACCCAGCTGAATTTTCCTTGGTCCATTTTCATCCAATCTGTACTAAGCCAGTGAAGTCTCATCTTGCAGAGAGCACCTGCCAAGCTTGTTCTAGCCTCAGATCTCAGTGCCAGCTGTTCTGCTTATCTGGAACACCATACCTCCCACCTATGCCAATCCTGCCACCTGGCAGGCCTAATTCAAACCTCTCTTCCTTCACTAAAGTTGCCCACTGAGCTTTTCAATCAAGATGTTCTTCATTTTGGAATCTCCCATCTCTCTTAAAGTTGTTGCCTTTCGGGGCTTCAGCTCTCACAAGCATTGCCTTTGTGTGAGTTACAAGAAAGCATTCTTTCTAAGCTACTGAATTGCAAAGAAGATGTCCCCAATCACTTTCCCAGGTGTTCACTTTTGTGCAGTGTACAGACTGTACAACCACACTTGGCCAACTTGCCTACCAGACAGTTTCAAAAATGATTGTCTTCTGAGTGTAAAATATTCCTAAGTCACATAGATTATAAGAGTTCCACATTCATTCATTGTCTCTGACAACTAGTTTTTAAACTTCTTGAAGGCGGGAACCATAATTTATCCTTCTGTGTCCCACCGCCTCCTCATTTAAGACCTCAGTGTCCAGCTGATGCAGGGACTCAGAGCAAGTGCTGTGTTAACCCTTGGCTTTGAAAGGACCCAGCAAAACTCTTGCAGGTTAGATTTGACTGACACCCACAGGTGAGCTCAGGGACTCTGCCACACTCCAGCCACATGGGTCATTGCATAGGTTTGGAACACACCTAGCCTATTCCTTCAAGTTCCTTCCTTTCTGGAATGCCGGCTCCTTCTCTATTTGGCCAGACAGACTTGGAGCTTTGTCAGCCCAGATGTCACTTCCTCTGGGAGCCTTCTCTTTCAGAGGCCTCTGTTGAAATCAATTTCTCCCTCCACCAATTCCCTCAGTGTTTTCCCTTCTAACCCACCATTCCTGACTCTCAGAACTGTTTCTTCAGATGTAGCTCAAGTTTTCATTTCTCAAGTCAGTCGAAGAAAGACAAATATCATATGAATTCACTTATATGTGGAATTTAAGAAACAAAACAGATGAACATAGACGAAGGGAAGAAAAAATAAGATAAAAACAGAGAAAGAGGCAAACCATAAGATACTCTTTTTTTAGGGGTGCCTGGGTGGCTCATTTGGCTACGCTTCTGACTCTCGGTTTCTGCTCAGGTCCTGATCTCATGGTTTGTGGGTTTGAGCCCTGCATTAGGCTCCATGCTGATGGTTCAGAGCCTGCTTGTGATTCTCTCTCTCCCTCTCTCTCTGCCCCTCCCTGGCTCTCTCTCTCAAAATAAATAAATAAACCTTAAAAAAGACTTTTTAAGACTTTTTTTTGAGATTTCTTTATTTTCAGAAAGAGAGAGAGAGAGAGAGAGAGACAACATGAATAGGGGAGGGGCAGAGAGAGGGAGAAAGAGAGCATCCTAAGCAGGCTCCAACTGTAAGTGCAGAGACTGGTGTGGGGCTTGAAGCCATGAACTGTGAGATCATGATCTGAGCCGAAGTCAAGAGCCAGACACTTAACCGACTGAACCATCCAGGCACCCCAACCATAAGAGACTATTAAATACAGAGAAAAAAAACCTGAGGGTTGCTGGAGACAAGGTGGGTGGGGGATGAGCTATATGGGTGATGGGCATTAAAGAGGACATCTGTTGGGATGAGCACTGGGTGTTGTATGTAAGTGATGAATTACTGGGCTCTACTCCTGAAACCAATGCTATACTGTATGTTAACTAACTTGAATTTAAATAAATAAATAATAAAGTTTTCATTTCTGAAATCTGTTTGCATCAGGACGGTGTATCCCAAAACACACAGGAGCCTCATCTCCCCTTGTATACTATGTTTTTTTGAGGACCGGACTTGTGCTGGGCACATAGTAGGCCCTCACTCAATGGCTGTTGAATTCGTTTCCAGCAGAGTGCCCTGGCTGCACACATTTGCCAGCAGTGCATCTTTATTCACAGAACAGAAACATTTGCATCCTTTCTATTAGCATTGCCTGACACGTGGTTGACACATTTCCCAAGTTTTTTTCACCTCTTCTCTGGTTTTGTTTTCACAACTTGTATACTACGAGAAAAGAAATGATTATATCCATTTCACTTGTGAGGTACCTTAAGTCCAGGAGGCAGACTCATTGTCTCACTATCTGGTGACAGGGGCACACTGCCACTCGCTTGGGTGTCGCAAGCCCAACGGACCACTGGGGAATGGTGACAGTTTGGGTCTAGTTTCATCCTAACTCTTGCCTGAAGTTAACCATTCATTATCCTTTGAATTCCCACTGAGTGTGAACCTTGAGGTCAGGGGGCTGACTAGGCGGGAGGACTGAGTAGCCTTGTCAACTCCGAAATCCTATGAGCACAACTCATTGGAATGATGTGTCAGAACCCTGCATCCTAGGCACCCAAAGGGATCATGATTTTCTCACATCTACTCTCCATTTATTCATTCTTTTTGAGCATCTCTACCAGGGGCAGGCAGCCTATACGTATTTGGAACTGTTTGGCAAATACCCTGTTATAGAGTGGTGGTTCTGTCTTGGCTGACGGTAGAGTCACCTGGGGCACTTTTAGAACCACCAATGCTTGGCGTCTTTCTAAGCTCCCCCCAGGTGACTCTTAAGGTCAGCCAATGTTGAGAATGGTTCTCAATGCTACTGATGGCCTGCGCTCATAGAGACTCTGGTTTAATTGGTCTGGGGATGGGAACCATTGGCAGAACTCTGTGCTTTGGGTCCACTGTGAAGAATAAGGCTAGGGGCGCCTGGGTGGCTCGGTCGGTTAAGCGCCCGACTTCGGCTTAGGTCATGATCTCACAGTTCACGGGTTCGAGCCCCACAGTTCACGGGTTCGAGCCCCACATCAGGCTCTGTGTTGACCACTCAGAGCCTGGATCCTGCTTTGGATTCTGTGCCTCCTTCTCTCTCTGACCCTCCACTGCTCATGCTATCTCTCTCTCTCTAAAATAAACATTAAGAATAAGACTAAATGACCATGGTCTTAGTGGGAAGAACCTTTCCATTCTAGCCCCAGCTGACAGCATATTCACCTGACGCTTCTCTAGAATCAGCCTTTGCTGGCTCTGATGCTCAACAACTGTGTCATCTAAGGTAACTTTCCCTAACTTCTTTATGTATAAAACAAAGCCAAGAACTACTTGGAAGAACCTCAATGAGCACCCAATAGAATAAAAAAATACATGTAAAATATATTTAAAGAACCCAGCACCATGCCTGGTGTATACCTGGCAGAGAAGGAGCCAAGCAGCCCTGAAGGAAAGGATCAAATCATTATCCTGCTTCTCATAGGAAAATTCTACATATCAACCACCTTTCTTGAGTACCTCCTATTTACAAAGAATAATGATATGATTTCTTTACCTTTTTCTCTCTGTGCATAGGAGGGAGAGATACAAAGATTAATGAAGGGATAATGTTGGAGAACTTTGGAGTGGCATGGGCAGATAGGAAAATACAGAACCACATGAAGTTCTCTATACACAACACACATCTATTTCTGTATCTGTATTTTCTAATACAGACCTGAATGAAGTACATGTGAATCAGACAAAATCAGGCTGTGTGAGCTCAGGGAGTTTTCCCTGGGGAGATCAGGGATGCCCGGGGTAGCATTTGAGCTGGGTTTCTTGAAAGGTGTGCATTTCCACAGGTGAGGAAGGACCAGAAAGCATTCTAAGCTGAGGGATAACCCGGACAGAGGTTGGGAGGCTGAGCTACGAATTTGCAGGCATCTGCTGAGAATCCATCAAGGGAAGGATTTGCCTGCTTTGCTCCAGAAGTTGAATGTTCAACCTGAAAACAAGTGGGGGATATTGGAAGTGGGCATCTTGGAGATGTGCTCCAGTTGGAGATTTCGTTTTGGTTCACTGATCCTAAGTTGAGTTGGGAATGTGTTGGAAATGTCTTGGTCAGGCCATGACTCTCAATCTCTTCCTCCTCACCCTGCCCATGGCAGACACCCTACGAAGAGCAGCTGAGCCGATTTCCTGGGTTCTGCTTTCTAATCTGTATTCCAGGTATGACAAACAGGACGTGTCCTCTCGCATTGCTCCCGGAATCTGTTTATTAAATTAGTTTGGAGTGCTGCCCCATCGGATTATCTGCTTAGCTTTGTGTTTTGGTCTCTCTCCTGGAAAGTGTCTTAGATTATCCTCCCTTCCCTCCCCCCTCAGTGTGGACTCAAATTCCCCTGATCTGAGAGCAGAGTGTGGATTTTTTTGGGGGTGTATCTTGGCCTAGGGTTTTTCACAATTGGGAGACTGGAGACTGAAGGATATGCTGAGTGGATGGTACTATGGTCTGGGCTGAGAAGATGAGGGCAGGGACTGGGGCTTGTCACAGGGCTGCAGGGCTGTGGGGAGAGAGCACTGCATGGAAGAGACACCAAGACGTTGGAACTGACAAGGCTATAATTTGCCTGTGCCTTAATTATGCACCCAGTTTATCTTTCTGAACATCTGGTCTCCTGACTCACCGCCTGTTTTCATTCATTCATGATGGTCTGAAGTCTTGGAAACATTACCTATGATCTGAATCATCATGAGTGATCACCTAGGGTGGGTTTTGGAAGGCTGGTGTCAAGCCAGTATTTCAATACTGATGCTTCTCTTATTTAAAACAGGGATATTTGTTATTCAAATGCTAGACCTGGTTAGCTGAAAATTTGGGGAAGGAAAACGGCCCGGAGACATTCTGAGACCATCCAAAAAAGTCACTGTGCACAAAGATTGGGATGTGATTCTGAAAAGAGAAGACTGATGAGATAATACTGGTCTCTGGGGTCCCACGGACGCACCTTACAGGCAAGCCTTTCTCTGAGCAGGTCCTTCAGACAGGCACGTGGTTCCCAACTTTGCTGCACGTTGGAATCATCTGGGGATTTTTACAAACACCGACAGTTGGCTTCCACTCTGACATTCTGACTTCAGTCGTACCCAGTGCAGCCTGGGCAAACAGGTTTTTAAAACATCCCAGGAGAGTCTAGTGTGTAGCAAAGATTGGAGGTTCCCGAGTAGGAGGGAGTGGAAGTGAGCAATTTCCAGTAGCTCCTCACTTGAGTGAGCCCCAGAATCACCTGGAGGACTTGTGTAAACACACGCAGTTGGGCTCCTACCCCTAGAGTGCAGTCTAAGAATTTGCATTTCCACCTGGTTTCCCCGTGATGCTGAAAGGGCCACACTTGGAGAACCACTGGCTTAAAAGAGCGGGGTCTGGCTTTGCTGTTTATGAGCTGTGTGACCCTGTGTCACCCAATCTTAAGAAGTGCAGTTTCTGCTTTTATAACACACAGCAGCAATGGTGATTATCTGGCGGGTCTCTGTGTAGGTGAAGCGAAATGACATTTGTAAGTTGTTTAGCACAGGGCTTGGCCCACAGGACACGTGCAGCCCACGGTAGACTTTATTGGGGTGTTATCTTATGTTCAACCGTGCCAGCCGGTGGATGACGTCCAAGTGAGTTTCTGCTCCTGCGGGTCCTACTTTCAGGCTTTCTGGAAGAGGAAAACAGTCATTCTCCTGAGCTATGAGTGCTCTGGGGTCCAGCGGGGTAAGGACCCACCCTGGGGGCGCTGGCATATGTTAATTGAGGATTCTCGGTCAAACCTTTCGGCCTAAGCTGGGTGCCTATGGGCTGCGATGGAGGACTGCTCTCCTGACCAAACTCCGTGTTACATTCCAGACACATTTAGTGCAGCGAGTTGTGGCTGTCCCGGCGTCACCATGGAAACCAAACTGCTACCGAGGGAGGTGGGCACGAGGCTCTAAATCCTGTTGGACACCACAAAAGGTGTCCTTGAGAGGGGCACTGGGGATCTTCACACCAGGTCTTTTCTTTTTCTCATGCAATCTGCCCAGCATTCTCTTCTCCATATATTTACCTCCCCTCCCCATTTTGCCAAGGAGGGAACTCGGGCATGGCATGCATATCCCTGCATGTAAGCCTGCAGCTCTGCCCGCAACCCAGCACTGCTGGCCACCTCCTTTCTGAGCACCCACGCACTTCACGTGGATAAATCTTTTTTTGTTTCTTCATGGCTTTACAGGTCAACTCTCACGGGCTTTTTGATATTTTTAAAATTTTTCTATTTTTTTTCTCTTAGAGTGGTACAAATCTAGCTAATCTTTATTGTTTCCACATGGTTTGAGGGCAAAGTGCCTCTATTTCCATTTTGTAGTTTGGGCGACCCAGTGAGTGGGGAGAAGGCACATTTGGGACGGGGCCCAGGAGCTGGGAGACCGGTGAGTTCACTCCATTTCCGGTTCTGTGTGGCCAGAGTGAAATTCTGCCTGTGCCCAGGGACCCCAGGGTGTCAGGCCTGGGTTTTCTTCTGCTTTCCCTGGACTGAGAGCTGAATGAGAGCAGAGTTAGGGAATGACAGTGGAGAGGCCATGGGAGATTGCCATGCCCACGTTCTTTCTAGATAAGGACAGTGCCCCAGGAAGGGGAGTTGATTTGTATCACAGAGGATGCTAGTAATGGAACAGAGTCTAGAAGCCCTGGCCCATCTTCTTCCTCACTGGTGCTCCTTCTGTGCCCTGACACACGTCAGGCATTTACCTATATGCGGTCTGCTGGGTACCTATTACTCTTGTTTGGTATTAATTGATGGCTTTTTTGTGACTGGTGCTGACCCCTCTTTGTAGAGGGAGGTATGGTATGGTCCAGAGAAACCCTGACAGGGGGGCCACACACACGCGGCCTCTAGGCACCATGTACAGAACCGTCACTGGTATTGGGCTAGCTGTTTAAAGGAGCTGTGTTGCATTTAAGCCTCCCACCTCACAGAGGCGGTTACTAGCATCCCCAACATACAGATCAGAGAAGTAAAGCAAGTTGCCTAGGATCACACAGCAGGCAGACAAGTGACAGAGTGAAGGTCTGAAGCCAAGTTTGGTTGATTTACCAATATTCCCCAACCACTATATGAACCATTGCCTGACCTTGCTGGCTAGGGAAGTTTCCGACTCAGAAAGCAGCAAGCTGCCACCTGCCTACCCTAAACCTTTGCAGATTTGCTGTTCTGGAAAAATACAATTGCTTGGAAACAGGCTCACATGTCATCACGCCTAAGGCCACCATCTAACTAACATTGGTGTAAAAAGTGAAAAAAATTCAATTAAGCGTATTATTTCAAGTATGAACCATCTGGCTGTTCTTATTTTTATTTGTTTGTTTATTTTTGTCCTTAATATGGCTAATGCGTCACTTGGCTGAAGCTTCCCATGTGCTTGCGAAGTTTCCCATTCACACAGCCCCTTCATGCCTGTGCCTTCCCTCCTTCAGAAGACCGTGACAGAAAGGAGAGACGCGAGTTATTTTTAATTTTGCCACTGAACGAACATCCAGATCTTCCCTTCCAGCAGCTAAGCTTATATGTTTTCTCAACAGGGTATTAATTACCCGGCTCTGGGAATGGCCAGCCAGGCTGCTCTGAGGCTCTGCTGCCCTGCCAGCCACAGCGCAATTGCTCACGGACACAGCAGGATGCAGAGGCTTCAGCAGGGAGCATCCTCCTGCTCAATAAAGGCAGACATGGGTACCGGGTAACTTGTTAAACACATTTATTGATTTCTTGACAGTAACCAAACACAGTGAGTGACCATTATAAACAAGGAAAGAAAGGCATTCGTTTGTATTTTGTGAGATCCGGCTGCACCTGGAGAGAAAAGACACCCCCTTCCCAGGAATTTACAAGGCAAAGTGCATTCCTTCAAGGGAACATCACAGGGGGGATGGCAGTTTTGAAACGCAAGAAATCTGTCGCCTGCTATCTCAGGCTGAAGCTCACCTTGTATGAATGATCGAGCCATGGAGTGGAATTAAAGTTATACTTGCTTAGCAAATGCATTCCTGATTGCCACAAACTCAGTAAAAACTGGCTGCAAACGAACGGAACAGGTAGATGAAGGAATAAGTGAAATCAAAGAATGCAGTTGCATGGAGCCGAGGCTTCGCCTGTAAGGAAGGAGAACAGACTAAAGCCAGAAAAATGAAATGAACTCGTTAAACACATTTATTGAGCTGTTAACAATAACCAAACACAATGTATGACCTTTGGAAAACAAGAAACAGTGAATGGATCGATTCTGATCTTGGCAAATCCTACTACAGATATGTGACAAAGAGGGGAAATAATTCCATTTCTTTATAGTCTGCAGTGATATATATACAATGTGTATCTCTTCAATGTCTGTCCTTTTCTTTTTAAATTTTTGAGTAAACAGAAGAATCATAATCTAGAAATAAGTGTCCTTGGCCAACTTTGTCCTGGTTCATCTGTCACCAGCACCCTCAGAGGATCCTAGGACACCACCCGAGATCACTTGATGCCAAGAACAAAGTCCACTTGATGCTGTCGGAGCTGTGTTTCCTCCTCTCTCTCTTTTGGAAGAATTTTGTATGTACAAAGGCTGAAAAGTCTCATTGGGTAGATTTATTAGTTCAGGAAAACAGTATCAAAATTGTAATCAGGTTAACTGGTTATTTTCTTCTAAGACCTCTTATGAATGAGCCTGTTTTTTTTTCTGAAACTTGACTTCCCATCTTGGAGGCCATGTAAGTGTGTCTGTGTGTGAATACGTTTGCGTGTGTCCATGTGTGTGTGTGAGTGCTTGTGTGTGTGTGTTGGTGGGTGTGTGTAAGAGATGTGTTCCTCTGGCATGGTGTTGCAGACACTTTTCATGAAGAAAGGGCCAATCCAAAGAGTGGATGAAGCTTGAGGGAGGGAAGGAGAGAGAAGAAAGAAGGGGTATCTAGGTTACATCAATTCACAGTTGTAGCATTTCTTCTTGAGATTCTTCTTGGCCTCGTTCCTTACTTGAGGAGCCATTCATTTACTGGAAAGGAAGAAAAAAACACAGACACACACAGTACAAAACAAGGCATAGTTGAATTAATGTGAATGAAGTTGGGGGGGGGTTACTCCAAAGGGGAAGGGACAGTTCTGGGAATTGTATGTATGTATCCCAACTACCTCATCCACTTCCTCATAAACCTCTAGGCCTGAGCTGTCCAATATGTTTGTTACCACTCACACGTAGCTAACATTAATTAAAATTAATTAAAATGAAATAAAACTAAAAATTTAGTGTGCATCACCATACTAGCCACGCTTCAAATGTTTGACAGCCACGTGTGGCTAGTCGAGACCATACTGAACAATGTAGATATAGAACATTTCCATAGTCACAGAAAGCTCTAGTGGATGGCAGTGTTCTAGACCAGGGGTGGGCAAATGACAGCCCATGGGCCAAATACAGCCTGTGATCTGTTTTTGTAAATAAAGTTTTATTGGAACATGGCCACACCCATTAATTTACATAATGTCTATGGCTGCTTTCACACTACAACATAAGAGTGTAGCAGAGACCATATGACTCAAAAGCCCAAAGTATTTAACAGCTGGCCCTTTACAGAAAAAGTTTGTGATCCCTGCTCCAGACTGTAAGCTCTGCATGGGTCATATCTGTCTTCCTCACCACTGTATTCCCATCACCTAGCTAAGTATGTGCCTGGCACCTAGTAGGTGCACAACAACTAGGTGTTGAATAAAGGGAACGTTCAATGAATGAGTTGAGTATTTTTCTGGTAGTTCTGGCTAGAAGGGAACAGAAAATTGTAGTTTGGACACTCTACATATATCTGACAGAGAAAAAAGAGGGAAATGTGGGGGAAGCAGGAGAGCTCAAGTGGGGGACCTCGGGGCAGCAGTGGTAGCTGCTTCTAAAAGCTGCCTGATAACATCCGTAGCTCCCATATTTGGGCAGCACGTTATTGCTACAAAGGGCTTCCCCACCCAGGCTCTCATTTGCTCCTCACAAGTCATGAAATAGATGGTATAGGGACTGTCATGAAAAAAGCCAGGCCCTGGGGGAAATGACTGTTGGGTTTACATGGCTTGGTAGTGACAGAACCAGGCCTGGAGCTCAGGTGTGTGGATTCCCTGCTGAAGGCATCTGCATGACTTTCTTCTGTCTCCATCTTCCTTTCCATGTTGAGGGTTTACCACAACGGCTGACAGTTACTGAGCATGCATAAGGGAAGAGAGGGAGCTGGATATGGACAACAGGGTTATAGGAGGCAGGAGTCATCTTAAATGTCCTCTTTAGTTGGGATAATAGTCACTTCTAGAAACACAGCACTGGAAAACGATGTGCTCACACATAGTTCCTCGTTGGATCCCATTGGCCTGGCATCCAGAACATTTGCTTGCCTTTTGGGAGAAAGGTGGGTGGAGACCACCGTGCGCATAGCTAAAAACTTGAAGGCTTCTAGCTGTCCTGTTCTAACAAATAACACTGGAAAATCAGCCTTGCTGGGCCCTTGGTAAAATGGCAATAAAAACGTTGTCTTATGGCTAAGCAAAATCAGTCAGAGAAAGACAAACACCATATGATGTCACTCATATGTGGAATTTAAGAAACAAAACAAACAAGCAAAGGGAAAAAGAGAGGGGGGTGCAAACCAGGAAACAGACTCTTAACTACAGAGAGCAAACTGATGGTTACCACGGGGGGAGGGGGTAAGTGGGGGGATGGGTGAAATAGGTGACGGGGATTAAGGAGTGCACTTGTGATGAGCACAGGGTGACGTATGGAAGTGTTGAATCACTATACCATATACCAGAAACTAATATTACACTATAGGTTAACTAACTGGAATTTAAGTAAAAACTGAAAGAAATAGAAAAAGGAGATATACCTCCCTGGTTCCCGTAAGTTTAAAGTGATATGGCGCTGTAGATTCTAGAAGCTTGAGATAAGGTCTGCAATTTTGGGAAATGTCCTTAGTGTAATGACTTGTAACTATTTATATAAAAAATGCATATAACCCTACACCAAATGTTCCTTCATGGGAGCACTCTCTTCTTTGTGAAGATTGTATATACCTGGCAGCTGTCCTAACTTGGGCTCCGATAACACTTTCTTCCTTCCTTCCTTCTTTCCTTTTTTTTTTTTTTTTTTTTTTTAATGCTGTCTTGCTTGAACCAGAAGGGATTTGAAGGTTTGAGCATTCCCCCCACCCCCGGTGCCCCTGCCTCACCTCTCTATCTCTATCTTTCCTTTCTCTTTCTTTCTTTTTCTTTCCCTATCTATCTCTATCCCTATCCCTAACTCTTTTGCTATCTCTAATATCTCTCTCTATCTCTACCTCTTTCTCTCTCTCTCTCTCTCTTTCTCTCTCTCTCTCTCTAATCTCTATCTCTAATGATATATAGGTTTTACCAACAGAAAAACACGATACAAATGGAAGGTGGTGGTCTCATCGTCATTTGTAATCATGGTTCTTATATTGGGAGCTAACACCAGGCCTTTAAGAGCCAGCCTAAACAAGATGGCTGAGCTCTGGCTGGGGTCGACTGCCCTCGGAGCCACTGCACCCACCTCTATACTGAAGCTTCTGGGCTCGGTTGTTTGGACAGTCCTTCCCCTGTAAACTGAAGTTGATGTTGGTGCGGATGCAGCGGTTATTGAGCGGCTGCACAGGCCTGAAGTTGTCACTCATGCTCAGAAAGATCTGAGATGGCTGATTCTGGCTGAGCAGGCGTAAGGAATGCATCTGTGGAGAGAGACACAGCTGAGTCCGACCCATTCTCCTAAATGCACTAGGGAAAAAGGAGGACCGCGTAGACTGTGGCCATGCCTGGTGGTACTGGCTGCCTGGGAGAGGGCGTGTGAGCCCTGCAGAGACCCTTGTTTCATGGATTCAGTTGTGCTGCAGGCCCACTGATGCCTCCGTGCATGGAGTGAGCCTTGCTTCTATCTGACTAGGTCATACATGGCTCTGAACAAGTCCTTTTGCTCTCTCTTATCCTCAAATACACTCTCTGTCAAAGGAGGAAATCTATCTAGTTGTTCTCCAGTGTCCTTTTTTTTCCTCTGACACCTCATGGTTTGATAACTTTCACTAATTCAGGGAATCATTCCCCCACATGGGTATTAGCCAAACGGTAGTGATTGGTCCCAGGGTCGGAGCTACATTACGCTGGATCAATCTGGTTCATTTTCTGTGATTATCAGGACCAGGTGGCTGGACTGGAGCATTTTCTACCATGTTCCACCCCAGGACTGTGAAGCAAAGGAAGAGTCTCCAACAGAAAAGAAGAATAAAGCATATGTGCAACAAGGAGCAGAGAAGAACAGGGAGGATGGACTTCTCGTGAATTCCTGACAGCAATTTCTGATCTCAACTTCCATGAGATGCCCCCATATCTCTTGAATACATCCTTTTCCCTAAGTTTAAGTCATCTGGAGGGGGTGCCTTGTCACCTAAAGAATCCCAATCACTACAGATAGGGTCAGAGCCTTCAAATGGTTCAGACTGTTGGCTTGTGAGAACATATTCTGTCAAGGAGACTGGATAAGGAGATTGGATTCTACTTCCTTTGCTCATCTATCTTCCTTTTGAGTTTTTATAGACGCTCACCATCAGAGAAGTCCAAACTCGAACAGATGTAATTTACCCCCCCTCGTTATAAAGAGGAGGAGTATTCCCTTCACATAAGTGGGGGTGACAGCTTTAGGAGCACACAGTTGAGCCATTAGCAAAGCTGGCACCAGGTGGCCACTGGTTCTCATGCAGTTCGGAGGAATGCTAGTCCGGTGAGGTGCTCTAAAAAATCCCACATTCAAATAGGTTCGTGAAATGCTAAACATCCCGTGCCTTCCCTTGGAGACGGACACATGTATTATCAATTTAAAGGCCCTGAGAAGTTTCCCAATAAGAAAATCTATTTAACTTTTTTTTTTTAATCCAGCTTTTTCAAACATATTTCGACATATCCATTTTGCTCACTTGCTGTCTGAACATCACAGCTGTCACACTTTGGGAACCCTGCTCTCTTTTCTCATTCAGACAGGTGGGATGGTTCTATCTATAATTAGTTCACGCTAAGCCTTTTCAGAGGCTGGTTCTTCAAACACAGGTGTGGTGATTTCAATTGTGTACCCCCAGAATTCATAAATTGAAGTCCTAACCCCAGCACCTCAGAATGTGACTTTATTTGGAAATGGGGTCATTACAGATGTAATTAGCTAAGGTCATAACGTGGGCCCTGATTCATTATGACTGGTGGCCTTATAGAAAAGGGGATTTGGACAGAGACACAGAGGAAGAATGCTATGTAAAGATGAAGGCAGAGCGGGCAATGCTTCTACAAGCCAAGGAGCACCAGAGATTGCCAGCAACCCACCTGAAGGACAGGTGCGGAACAGTTTCTTCCTTACAACCCTTGGAATGGATCAACCCCGCTGACACCTTGATCTTGGATTTACAGCTTCCAGAGCTGTGAGGCAGTACATTTCTGTTGTGTAAGCCACCAAGCCTATGATGCTTCATTGAAGCAGTCCTAGCAAACTGATAGAACAGGCGCTCCACAAACCCAGTCGGTCTTTATACCGTCTTCCCCATGAGCTAAAAGACCCCGGAAAAGCTCACCTGCATCCTGGTTATGTACACAGGTTTGTTCATTATTATCCAACTTGCTGTCTCATAGCAGGGTGGGATAGTCATCGACCCATCATAAGTAATGAAACTAGAGGTCTCTGGATATAGTTCCTCTATATTAAGTCCCTGTAGTAAATATGCATCATCTAGAGAAGAAAATAAGAAAGATTTAAGAGTTAGGTTTCTTGAGAAAGTGTGATATTGCTGATAATTGTTTTTTTTTTCTTTTTCTTTTCAGACTCCAGAAGACCGTATCTGCTAGGACAGGCTATAGTAATGAACAGCTTCCTGCCTCCACCCCCCCCAATCTCAGTTATTTTTAAATTTTGTAATGTTTTATTTATTTTCAAGACAGAGAGAGACAGAGCATGAGCAGGGGAGGGGCAGAGAGAGAGGGAGACACAGAATCTGAAGCAGGCTCCAGGCTCTGAGCTATCAGCACAGAGCCTGACGCAGGGCTCAAACCTACGAATGGTGAGATCATGACCCGAGCCAAAGTTGGACACTCAACTGACTGAGCCACCCAGAGAATCTCAGTTATTTTAAACAACAAAGGTTTATTTCTTGCTTGTGTACATGTTCACCCTAGGTTGGCTGGGAGCTGCCTCCATGTCACTGCTGTTCACACTCAGGGACTCGGGCCCATAGAGCAGCTGCCATTTAAGACCCTTGTGAGTAGCAATGATAGAAAGCAAGCATGATGAAGCATATGTTGTCTCTTAAAACTTCCATCCTAGAAGGGACACATGTCACTTCTGCTCACACTTTGGCAGCCCAAGAAGTAATATGGTCAAGGTTGACAACGGGGATTCAAAGAAGCACATTTCTCCAGCAGGATGGGGGCAATGAATACTGGCGAACAGAAATGTGGTCACTACAAGGACACAGGAAAGAACCAAGTCCGTGGTGATGGCCCCTGAGACCTAGACCCATAGCATTATAGTCATAATGAAATATACAATTAAAGGCTTCAGGACCTATTGAAACATTGCCTGGTCACCATTCTTATTTGTTTACATTGCTCAATTAAAAGGACGTTAAGAAAACACTTTTAGAAAGAAAAGCAAATCAGGCCAGATCCTACCATGAGATTCAACAGTTAAGTTCAACAATGGATTTCATTTTTGTGGATCTCCTCTCTATCGGGCCCATGTACATAGCCTTTTCTCTTTTTACACGTATTTGAGGTAGTCACACTCATATGTGTTTTAGTATTAAGTATGCTTTTTCAATTACAAAAGTGACATAAGTATATATCAGACTATATGGAAAAAAGAGAGAAAACAAGAGGATAATAAGCACCTCGATCAACTAAAAACAGTTGCCGTTTTGGTTTGTTTCATTCTGATTTTTAAATTCAACACACTGGTTGTACTTTGTAAACACTGAATGTACTGAAGTTTTCAAATATCCACAAATTCCAATGAGCCTCTCTCACTCCTATTCTCTATGATCCCTCCCCTTCTTTCCGTGCACTCTTACTTTCTTCTCCTGGCTTCCAAAATGCCATGCTTGGTATTCCTATTTTTTTTGGTCATTCCTTCTCAGGTTCTGTTGCTGGCTCCTGATTTTCCACCTGTTTCTCTGTGTTGACATTTATTGGGGGACATGTCCAAGGCTTTTTCCCCCCCTCACTCTACAGTGAGAAGACCATTTACATTCATGGCTTCCACTGCCCTCTCTATCCTGGTGATTCCAGATCTAAGTGTCCAGGGGTCTTGCATTCCCAGTTTATCATAAGTGTCCACCACTGTGGCCAGTCCAGGAGGCCCAGAGAATGCACGACAGGAACCCAGTGCCTGGCAGGTGGAGGGATGAGCCTGGTTCCTCCAGTCCTCCTAGATCCTCTCATCCACGTTTCTAATGCCCAGTGGAAAAGGACTAACTCTTCAATAGTCGACATCATCTCTCAGGTTTAGTACTGTGCACATATAATGCTAAAAAAAGGACTTTCATATTCAGCTGGAAACTCACAGTGACCTGTAAAACTGGTCAGGCGGATAATAACTCCTCATTGACAAGAAGCTTAAGATCAGAGAGGCACAGTAACATGCCTAAGGTCACAGAGCTTGCTGGTGACTTCAGAGTGGGAACTGGAAGCCAGCTCTCCTGACTTCCAGACCAAAGTCATTCATTCACTCAACAAATGTTCACTAAGCACCTCTTTGTGCCAGGCATAGGGTTAGGGTCTGGGGATAGAGCAGTCAACAAGATAGATGCAGTGTCCACCCTCATTTTATTAAATTTTTTTTTTTCAACGTTTTTTATTTATTTTTGGGACAGAGAGAGACAGAGCATGAACGGGGGAGGGGCAGAGAGAGAGGGAGACAGAGAATCGGAAACAGGCTCCAGGCTCCGAGCCATCAGCCCAGAGCCTGACGCGGGGCTCGAACTCACGGACCGCGAGATCGTGACCTGGCTGAAGTCGGACGCTTAACCGACGGCGCCACCCAGGCGCCCCCACCCTCATTTTATTGAGGAGACAGTGCCCACCCTCATTTTATTGAGGAGACAGACAACAAATGGCAAAATAAATACATGTGGGCTCTTCTATCAGATGGTGGTGAGCGCACCTTGGTCAGGCCTGTTCCTACCTTCTGATCCTGAGAGCATCAAGGATGCTAATCCATTTTCCTGGGCAGAGGCCCCCTACCTTCTGCATCTCCAGAAATTTCTCACTCAAGTTTCTCTGATAAGAAAGAGTCATCTCTGTCAAGGGAACTTGAACTTCAGTGCTCCTTCCCTCGTCAACTGAATTAAGAACAAATCAACTGATTCAGTGGTTTGGAATGATGTAAATAAAACCACCATTTCCCTCCTCCTTCCCCAAATGCTCTGACTGCCCTGATGGGGGGAATTGAACATCTCTAGAGCTTTGTCCACAAAATGACCATAAGACAGACAGAGAGGCCAAGCTGGATTTGGAGACCGACCCTAGGAGAAAGGACTTTCTTTCAATTTCCATTTAAATGTATCTACCTTCCTATCCAAATATGAAGGAATCAGGACAAGCCCGGAGAGGTGCAATGATTGGAGTATGGCTGGACTGGGTCTGTACCCTGCCCTGTATGGTCAGATGCTTCTCTAATAAAGCCATAGTGTCCAGAGCACGTGCCAATGTGATGGTCCTTGAGAGTCAGATCAGGCCTCAACACAGTAAGCTTCTGTTGAATATCCATTATTTGGCTCTCACTGTTTCTTAAGCCCCTAACGTTTGTCAAGCACTAAGCTAAGTGTAGGTGAGCAGGATGTAATTAAGTGAATGTAGCAAGGAGCCACAGAGACAGTGACATATATCTGTACTGTGTCCACTGAGAGGTTGTCAGTTCTGCCTAGGGGTGGGACTCGGGAGAGTATTAATGGAGGACCTGACCCGAACTGCATTTTGAATGACAGGAGGTAATCAATGTAGCTGCCAGTGGGGTGAGTGTCAACGGCACTGTAGGGAAAGAACTGAGGATGGAGAGAGAGAGACTCCCCTTGGAAGAGGGCTGGAGTGCTGGTCAGGTGCAGAGGGAGGGAGGGGTGTTGTGCAAGATGAAGTTGGCCGCTGGCACAGGCCACACCCGGGAGGTCCTTCTCTGCACTATTGGGAGTTTGGGCTTCATCCTGTAGGCAATGTGGAGGCACTGAAGGGTTTACAGCAGGGGAGTGGCAAGATCAGATCTGCACTTAATGATGCTTGCTCTGATGGCGGTTTGGCCTGAAGATTAACATACTGAATGAGAGAAGGAAGCATTCGGCACATCTTTATTAAAGGTCAATGCGATTTGTTTAACCAAGCTTGCACGCAGAGCATATTGGGTACTCTAGCGTGCTGCTATTATTGTATTTTATTTTATTTGGGGCGGTGGAGAGGAGGGAAGGAAGGAGGCAGCAGCATGAGTAGCATTGCAGGCATGGCTGGAAATAAGAAAAAGAACATTTATGTTTCTCTGAAACTGTCACCAGGCTCTGTGTTGCATCCATGTTGGAGGAAAGTGTCGGTGTGTGTGGGTGGTGGTGGGGGGGGGGCAGGCTAGGAGCAAGACGCCCTGTTAGTGAATTTAACCCACACAGTAGGGTAACAGTGTGCTTCCAAAACACTGGCATGCCCGTATCCCAACTCCACCTGCTGGGGTCCTGCCAGGAGGTTCCTCTTCGCCCACATCCCTGAGAGATGCAACACTCTGTGAGAGAACTCAGTCAGCTTGTGGGTGCTTCCACTCTCCCCTGCTCCCCCTTTGCTGCTTTCTTTCCACGAATCTTGCTAATATTCATCCTTCACCTTTTGACCTTTTTGAAATAAAGGTTTTATTTTCAAGTAAGCCCAAACCCAATGTGGGGCTTGAACTCAAAACCCCGAGATCAGAGTCACACCCTCTACTGTCTGAGCCCTCCAGGTGCTCCACCTTTTGCCCTTTTTATTTCCTCACACCACAGAAGTTGGGAAGACTGAGTGTGAAGACTGTGAGGACTGGACTCAGACCTGTCTTGGGGAGTGCTGACATCACTGCTCACCTTCTGTGTGGCCTTGGATGTGCAGGTAACCACTCCAGCCTCAGTTTTCACATCTATAGTATGCAGATGGTTGGGGTAACCAATGGACTGAATGTGTGTGTCCCCCCCCAAATTCGTATCTTGAAGTCCTAGCCCCTAATGTGACAGTATTAGGAGGCAGGGCTTTGGGGAGATAATTAGATCATGAGGATGGGGCCCTCATGAATGGGATTAGCGCCCTTATTAAAGGGACTCCAGAGAACGCTCTCACCCCTTCTTCCATGTGAAGATGCAACAAAATTTCTGCAACCCAAGACAGGGTCCTCGCCAGAATCCAACCATGCTGCCTGGCATCTTGATCTTGGAATTCCAGCCTCTGGAGCTGTCAGAAGTAAATCTGTTTGTAAGCCACCTGTCTGTGGTAGTTTATGATAGCAGCCCAGACTAACTGAGACCGAGTACTTGCCTCAGAGTTGTTTGAAGAATAAGATCACGCTTTTCGAGTACAGATGGTCTCTAACTTTGGATGGGTCAATTTACGATTCTTCAGCTTTGTAATGGCGTGAAAGTAATACTCATCCAGTAGAAACCATACTTCGAATTGTCCATTTGGATCTTTTCCCAGGCCAGCAATATACAGTATGATCCTCTCCCATGATGCCGGGCAGCGAGCTGAAGCTCCTAGTCAGCCTTTCCATCATGAGGTTATGTAAACAACCATTCTGTACCCAGAATGGTAACCGCCAACCATTCTGTACCCAGATACAACCGTTTATATTTCGTTCTCCACTTTCAGTGCAGTATTCAATAAATTACATGGGATAATCAACACTTCATTATAAAATAGGTTTTGTGTCAGATGATTTTGCCCAACTGTGGGCTAATGTGAGTATTCTGGACATGTTTAAGGTCAGCGAGGCTAAGTGATGATGGTGAGTAGGTGGGGTGTATTAGCGGCATTTAAAAAAATTTTTTTAATGTTTATTTATTTTTGACAGAGAGAGAGAGAGAGAGAGAGAGAGAGACAGAGCATGAATGGGGGAGGGGCAGAGAGAGAGAGGGAGACACAGAATCTGAAGCAGGCTCCAGGCTCTGAGCCATCAGCACAGAGCATGATTCGGGGCTGGAGCTCACAAACTGTGAGATCATGACCTGAGCTGAAGTCAGCCACTTAACTGACTGAGCCACCCAGGTGCCCCAATGTTTATTTATTTTTGAGAGAGAGAGAGAGAGAGAGAGAGAGAGAGAGAATGAGTGGGGGAGGGGCAGAGAGAGAGAGAGAGGGAGACACAGAATCTGAAGCAGACTCCAGGCTGCGAGCTGTCAGCACAGAGCCTGATGTGGGGCTTGAACTCATGGACTGAGTGATCATGATCTGAGCTGAAGTCAGACACTCAACTGACTGAGACACCCAGGTGCCCCTAGTGGCATTTTTGACTTGGGATATTTTCAACTTATTATGGGTTTACTGAACACAGTCCCACGGTAAGTTGAGGAAGATTTGTACTTGGCACATGCTGTACTGGGTAGCATTGATGGCACTCCTGCTTCCTCACCCAGGATGACTACTTCCCCGGGATAACCACGCTTGACCTCCCTGAGGTCTCCTGACTCTCCCCAGCTGGGTTAGTGGTTCATTTTCCACCATATTTGCTAACTCTGCTTGCCAAGAATAACTTACTATTTAAACGTCCCCACTACCCTGTGAGCCTTTGGAGAAGGGCTTCTGTCTTTTACCTTTGAATCCCCAGGCCTCAGCATGAGGTCCACCACATAGTGGGTGCTCAATAAACACTGATGGGATGAATCAGCAAAAACGGTTTCTGCCCAGCAGCTCCACCTGATAATGGTGCTGGGCAGAAACTAAAGGAAGAAGAGGAAATATCATTTGTCAGATGATGGAGAAAAATCTCTGAGGCTCCAGTTCGTACCATTAGCTTAAATACGTACTGCTCACTACTACTCCCATATATATCACACCCCAAGATATCAGGGCGAGAGACCGGTGCCAGTCTTCAGCTGGCATTACCGTGTTTCTACACCAAACACGTCTATACCCTGTATTTACATTGCTGAAATTGGCATGCATTTAACATGTAATGTTTGTCCTCATGAATTCTCACTCTGCCTCAGGCTGCCTTTAAGTCAGGGTTCCATCTTTCAGGGAATAGAGTTTGAGAACCCCAGGCCACATTTTTACAGCTTCTTTTTTCCCCAAGGAGACTTGCTTGGTGTATTTGGCGGGATAAACATAAACAAGTTTACCCAAACAAATTTACCCTCAGTAGCTCAAACTTTTGTAATGTTTAATGTGTCGGCTATATCTTTATAGTACCGGAAGACCCCTTGGATACTCAATAGGTATAGAATAGTTACATGCGGTTCATAGCCCGATTTTATTCTTTCAAATGACTGGAGAAGTCAACAGCTGTGCTTTTTAATTTTATGACATGCCCTTGCTGAATCTGTGATTCATCTTCTGAGTTCTTGGTCATGGATACAATTCTCAAGCTGACTTTTTCTTACTTATTTTTATAAGTAAAACGTACGATGATGACACACCCAGGACTGCTTAGTGGGGGAATCGTTCCCTTCATCTGAGCTCCAACAGCAGCCTCTATTAAATGTGTCGTGTTTACTTATGTGGATCACTGAGAGATTTAACATCACCCGGTCCCTGCTTATGAAGTTCCCATTCAAAGAGAATGACGCCAATGAGAAAAAGGCATGGTGGTTCCAGAGATCGATCCTGGGCTTGCTTCTGATCAATAAGGAA
This sequence comes from Panthera tigris, assembly GCF_018350195.1. Classification (NCBI taxonomy): domain Eukaryota; kingdom Metazoa; phylum Chordata; class Mammalia; order Carnivora; family Felidae; genus Panthera; species Panthera tigris. The sequence goes on along the minus strand of NC_056673.1, from coordinate 33,944,508 downwards.
CTATTTGGCAATTTTCTCACAGGGAATGACATTTCCTCTCATAATCTGCGGCAAATCCAAGTGAAATGAAAAAAGGCAATTACTAAAGAATAAAGTCATATGATTTTTTGTTTTATACAAACAATCAGTGAAAAACAGGGCCTCTAAGAATTGGATTCATGGAGGTAAGCCCCTCCTTTTCTGTGCCTCACTTCCCTGAGTTACTGCTTAGATTGCAACATGGCAAGCAGCGTGCTGCATTTCTCATTCTGTGACAACATCTCCAAAGCCATTCTTTTGAAATGAAAGTACAAGTTCAATTAAGCATAGAGAGAGGCACCAGGAGCAATATGCTTAAACTCCCTGGTGATATTTCATCACATTTACCACTGCGTCCCTCTGAGGAGCGGGTGCCTGGAACACTTCCCAAGGAGCTGAGAGGTATGAGGCAGTCACAAGTTGGTCTCTCCTTTCCTATGCATTCATCTTTTAGCCGGGGTCAGGGTAGGGGACCAAAGCAAAGTTGTAAGCAGGAAAGACTGAAAACAGTGTTTTAAGGGGCTCGTACCGTGCGTCAAATCACCATGTTTAAAATCTCTCCTCTAAATGCCTTTGGTTGTGTGTCTTTATTTCCTTGGAGGAAATATATTAGGACAACAGCCAGAACTGTTAAAGTTTGGAATCTGTGATCTTTTGGATTCATAATGGGCTGAAGTTCAGTACTGTATTTACAATCTATGAAATGAATGGACTATGTGAGAGAGAATGAAGCTATCCAAATGATACTCTGTCCTAGGACATCGGAAGAAAGCCTTCATTTATACGTAATGTTCTAATAACTACTCCCTGTTCTCAATTTAAGAAGGCTCTTTGCACTCCATTAGTTTACTGGTTTCACCCTTGAAAATATCATAAAATTGCTTTAAAAAAAATAACACCAGCTTGATGAAGTCAGGTGGATACTAAAATGATAAGAATGTTACCTTTTATGTAATTGGGGCTGCTAATTAATTAACACAAGAAAAATGGAGGGATATTGGCATTCTTACACGATACTACATTAAAAAATTAAAATACTTGGCATAAATTACTGATATCTCCTCCAGAAAATCCATTCAGAAAATCCATTTTTCAATGTCATGATTCCGGTCTTGACCCTCAATCTACTGAAGGGGAATTTCACTTTAATAAAATGGATTTTCTTTAGAAGACCTTCTAAATTCAGCCTGAAATTAATTCAGGCTGGTCTTTTCCATTGTTGGCCTGGGTTTGTGAGAGTGTTTTCTAAGATTTGCTCAGACATATGAAATCTAAGCTTCCAAGGAAAGTAGAACGTCACTAGGCCATTACTACCCACTGCATGGCTTCATATACAGGAGCTGTCCTTCGCTTAAAGTAAGCCGTATTGTGTGCCCAGCACTGTATTCACTGCGAATATAGTTTTTATTTGGCTTCATAGTGATCTTTCTCCCACTCGTCCTTTGGACAATTTAGGACCACACAAAATAATATAGCTAGTTTACACCAGTCATTGTCTAGGCAACAGACTACCTTGCTTAATCCTCACCCAACCCTCTCAATATCAGTCTGACTATCCTCCTTTTACTGATGAGGAAATCGTAATTTCGGAGATGTTATGAAAACTGCCTGAAGTCGCACAGCCAAGGAAGTGGTAGAGACAGGAGCCCAGGTCTGCTCAGTACTTTCTCTAAGTACGGTGGTTTCACCACCATGGTATCTGGCTTCCAAAATTTCTAGTCCTTTTGGTAAGATTCTCCTTCTGGTTGTCTTTTACCTATTCCCTGGCATTGATTTTCTTAACTGGCTCAATAGAATGACTTTGCACAATTCCTTTTTTCTGAGTCCTCTGATCTGTGACCAACTCAAGCAAATAGTTGCCATTTTGTGGTGATTGCACCCTGTGCTTCCATGCTTGCTCCCACTCACCTGCACCTCTTTAGCTAGTTGATGAGACAGACACACAAGAGCCTCTTCCAGGGTGGGATTTAAAAGATATCTTTAGAAATGATTTGCAATCCTAAGTCATGGGGATTTGAGCTGCTCTTTCAAAAACGAGGACATGTCCCGCCTCTCTTCTCTATTTATTCTCACTCATGATTTCACCCAGGTTTAAATGCCATCTGGATCCCAATGACTTCCACATTTATATCTTCAGTTCTCTCTCCTGAAATCCAGACTCATATCTAACTGCCCACTCCACACCTCTTCTTGGATGCCCAATAGACATCTCAAGCTTAACACATTAGAAAATTCTGATTCCTTTCCCCACCCACAAATATGCTTCATCTCAGTCTTCCCCATCTCCACTGATGAGAGTGTCCTCCCTTCAGTTGCTCGGGCTAAAAGCCTTACAGTCATCTTTGATTCCTCGCTTTCCCTCATGTCACAAATCTGATCTATCAAGAAATCTTGTGGTTCTTCCTTCAAAATATACCCAAACATTTCTCACCACCCCATCCACATTGGCCTGGGATTACTATTGACATTGTCAAGTCACTTGGATTGTTGCAAATTATCTCCCAATGTTGACCTTTGCTCCTCTACTGTCTCCTTCCAATGAAGTGACCAGAGTGATCCTTATCAGCAGATGGTGTCACTGCTCCAAGTCTTAGACTGATTTCTCCTAACAATGGCCTCCAAGAGAAAGAATGATGGGGAAGATTGACCCCCCATCTGGAACAAATGTCTATGCCTTCTCTGGTTACTCTGTTTGCCAATGATGGCAGTGCTGCTGTGTCCTTCTGGATGACGCTGATTTCCATTGGTGGTCCAATGCCAAGGCACAGGCAAGAGTTGCAGAGAGCTTAGGATGGAATGAACCTGAACTTTCTTTCTTTTTTTTAATATGAAATTCATTGTCAGATTGGTTTCCATACAACATCCAGTGCTCATCCCAATAGGTGCCCTCCTCGATGCCTATCACCTGAACTTTCAATGTGCCCACAAGTTCTGTGGCTAGTGTATGTCCCTTCCAAGTGGAAACAAATGCAAAATGCGAGGAGATGACTCTTGACATAGAACCAAAGTTAGAATTAAGAAAAAAACATGCTGATGAGTTTCATGCAATGTGAAAGGATCAGCCTTACAACTAGTTCTAAGACCTCAGAGGTAAGGTTTTTCTCTATCCCTAGAGAGGAAGCATGATGGGAGGATGAGGGCATAGAAAAGTTCTTAGGAGGACTTATGTTTGAATCCTTGTTCCTTCACTATGGAGGACCAGATTACTGTTCAGGGAATGTTCACTCCCTTCCCATCCCCACCTCCATGGGAGGATTCTGAGGTTGGGCTTGGCCATGTCTCTTTCTTTGGCCAGTTAAAACTGGATAGAAGTGACAGTGTGTGAGTTTCAAGCCTACACCATAAGTAACATCACACATTTCTGACCTTCACCATCAGAAGTACTTGCCATGGGTATCTTCCTGATCCCAGAGAAGTGACAGCCAAGCCACCCAAGCTGCAGCAGGAAATATCAATGCTGCTTGTTGAATGTTTGTTTGTTATGCAGAAGTTGCTGACATACACAATCACTTACTAGATGTATGTCCTTGTCAAATCGTTTCACTTCCTGGGCCTTGGTTTCCTCATATGTACACTGGGATAGCAAATCATACCCACTTTGAAGGTGGGTACTTTGGGAACACTAGGTAAGGTGTTGCATGAAAGCTATTAGCACAGAGCCTGAAATGTTGAAGGTACTCAGTGTCGCTTCCCTACTCCTGATACTCAGCACATTGTGGAGTGCGTACCATGTCTAAGTGAGTGGGGCAAGTTGAAGTTATGCTGGGGTGTCATTTTGAGTAGCAGCAGAAGAATGGGCTGGTTGGGAGAGTGGGTGTGGGTCGGGGTCATGTGTCCCTGGGGAGTGTGGTTGGGTGGCAGTGGGGGAAGGGTTTGATTTCTTTCAATCTTACTTAGAAGTACAGAAGCAGGGTAGCCTGATAGATGTCCCTGATCAGGTGGTGGTGTCTCCACTGGAACTCAGCAGCTGATGCTAGCACGTCTCCAGAGCCTCTGGGGAGGCTTCCAGGCTTGTGTTTCCCACCCACTGCCTGCTTCCTAGTAAATGATTCCTGCTTCAGAACATCCCCCACTTGCTACCAGGCCAACTTTCCACAGGCTGGCTGCGTCAGAGAGTTTAGCGGATGGTAGAGTGCTGGCGCTCTCCTGCTGAGCAAATCAATCCCTTTTGGCCACAGTGTCCTGCACATAGCAGCGTTGAGGTCATTCCCACTGGTAGGGCCATCATTATCCCTGTGGCGCCTGATAAAGGTGCTACTGGGAATGCCTCCATTATTGCCCAGAGTGTAAGAGCACAAATACCTGTGATTATGGGGCCAAAAGCAGTTACCTCTCCCCATGTGGGGTCTCTTTATCTTGCTTTCATTCCCTTTCTCTTCCCTTCGCCATGACAGATAGATTATGAGGGACAGAAGGAGAAGGGGGTGCTCCCACTCTCTTCCATTTGCATTTCTAGGGGTGAGGGCATTTATGCAAATCAGTCTTCTGCAGAAACTCCTCAGCCTGGCATCAAGACCCTTCGATATCTGGACCCAAATGACCTCTCCTGTCACTCTCTCTGCCCCTGTCACTAACACTGCAGGGGCCACTCATTCCTCTATTAATTCAAGCCTAACCCATGTTTATTGTGGGCGCTGCAATGGACAGCTGATGAAGGCAGAGTTCCTTCTCTGAACCCTTCACAGTCCTTGTAATGCTCTTCTTGCTTTGGATGTGGCCCTCTGTGCTTGGAATGTCCTCCCTCCTTCCCTCTTTTTCCTTTCTGCCATCCCCCCCCTTCCTTCCTTCCCTCCCTCTTCCTCTTTTTCCTCCCTTGCTTCCTTCCTTCCTCCCTCTTTTCTTCTCTCCCCTCCCCCCCTTTCCCACATCTCTCTTTCTCCAGCAAAGTTATTCATTGATTCAGTCCTTATTTTAAAGGCACCTGCTTTGTGCACCCGTGCCATGTATTCTAGGCAGTTTTTCCATGATCCCAAAGAGTTCTCTCCAGTTTTTTTTTTTTTTTGCATTATGTTTGTTACATAAATCTCTATAATGCACTACCGTATGTCTGTCTCCCGACCTAGAGTGAGGACCCTGTGGACAGAAAACACGTCCTGTTGATCTATCTTGTGGCACCTAGGATCCACTCAGTAAATATTTGTGGAGTGAGTGAACAACTGAATGAAGGTCTTGGGTTTTCACATTGTGATCCACTTCAGCTATTGTCAAAGTCTTCCTTCTCAATCCCCACGGAGCTGATGGGGCAGCAGTCAGCAGGGATGCCTCATTCAAAACAGATGAAGCTGAAGTTTCCCTTACCCACAAAAGGGCCATCTGTCATTGGTTCTGACAAGATCTATCCCCCTGGCTCTCCAGCCCCTTGTTTGCACAAGGATTGGTACCAGTTCCTGAGGAAGGCCACCTTTCTGTAGCTCAGACCCCCGTGGAGGGTTTCATTTTCGACAGCAGCCACATCACTTAATATTAATCAGACCTGTGCTGGGGGTGGGTTGGGGGAGGAAAGTCCCACTAATGAGTGACTCTGCAGCTGGCAATCTGTTAGATTGTGTGTTGGGGCTTAATGTTTGATTTCATGGCTTTTCACGGTCTCTAAACTGCAAATTCAAGATTATTTGAAAACATTGTATTTAATTTTCATGCTTTTTTAATCAAAAAAAGTTAAAAGACTAATAATATTTTATGGGCAGTTATAAAATGTGCTCTTTGCACACAAAATAGAAACGCCTTCCTTAGATGAGTAACTTGAGTGTATACTGAGAGAGGACTCCATAGGGGCTCTGGTGAGGAAGGGCGGGTAGGTTTTGGAGACAACTCATTCTTCCAGGTGATGTCCATCTAGGGGGACTGTGATTCTCCAAGTTCATTCGTCACCCCCACTGCCCCACATCCCAGCCTTTTCATATGGAAGTGACTTGGCAGTGAGCACTTGTGGGGAGGGCTGGTGTCTGGCCATTTTTATACTTCGGGAGACTTGCCTGGTGTCTGTCATGGGCAGGTGTGTGGAAAATGTTTTCTGAATGCGTGAATAAATGAATGAGGGAAGGGTTCTCCATACTCTCCTTCCAGCAGTCCACGGAGACCCGAAAGCATTCACTCTGTCTTTCCCCCATCATCACTGGAAGCAGAAACAGCAGACAGAGCTGAGCTCCTGGCTTGGCGAAAGGGTGCTCCGCAAGGATGTGGGTATAAGGATGTTTGCATTTTGCTTTTTACTTCGGTGAAGTCATGATCTACCTATTGCTTAATTCAAAATCCCAGACCCAGAAGGACCCTAGAAACCTGAAGTTGAACTTCTTCACTTTATAGATGAAGAAACAGAGTTAACATGAAGAGGCTCCTTGCTTAAGGACAAAGTCAGGACCTGAATCCCACTTTTCTGCTCCTTCCTAATTAATTTAAAAAATAGTTTTTCCTGTCCTACTTCTTTCATCGCGAGGTGTGAGGTATAGCTTTTCCTAGACCCTGCAACTTCTGGGATTGCTCTGGGAGACACAATAGTTCCCTTTTCCTTCTTCCCCTTTCAACTTTGCAATGTTCTTTCTTTTCTGCTTAAGGATCCTGGGGAGAAAACATTCTAGAAACCTGAAGGCATGGAAATGGACAGAATCCTCTAGAGCAGGAGATCACACATAGCAATGAAGAAAGATGCCACCCTGCCTTGGCCTGAAAAGGGACTCAGTGACAGAGAGAGGGAGATGTGGTCCAGCTCTGGAAATGTTGAGGTTGGATCCAAACTACCTGGTGAATGCTTTTTCAATCACATAACTGGCAGAGCCCCAAATGTGGCCAGCTGACATGGTGGAGTTTGTGAGCTAGTGGAGTCCCCCAGCTCATTACCAATCCATGGGATAACGATGACCATCATCATAATAATCATTATCGCCTTAGACAGGCGTGGATGACAAAGACACCCCGGGGACGTCCTTTTGAAATGAGCTGCTTCTTAGCCAACCCTGACTCTCCAGAGTGACTTTCTAGAGAATTAAAGGATCATGAAGCTGAAAGAGGCCCTCTGAGATCATCAGTTCTGGCTTTCTGCCTTCAGACAGGACTAACCTTTATAGAATAGTTGCTGTACAGGAAATTGAACCAAACTTACTTTTATATGTTATTCTTGTGATAGTATCTCTGTTGAGCATTCGATTAAGAAATGGGTTTGATGAATCAGAAACCTAGGAGAGAAAAGAAAATATTAATGACTGGGCAGTACTATCCCAGGATGAACACTGCCTCCATGCATTCACGTATTCATTCATATTTACTGAGTGCCTACCATGTGCCAAACACCGTGGTGGCTGGAAATTCAGACATTAAATACACAGACTATGCTTTCAAGAAATCCCAGTCTAGAGAAAGAAGACAGGTGAGTAAATGAATGGTTATAATAGAATGTAAAGAGTGCTATGATAGAATCACAGGTGTGATGATATTAGAGGAAGTTCACTTACCTGGGGCATCTGGGGAGCTAAGGAATGAGATGAGTCTTGAAGGATGGGTGGAAGTTACAAGGTGCTTTGCTGGTAGAGTGTGAAAAAGGAGGGAAGGGTAAGGAAAAAAATTACATACAGAGAATATGTGCATACGGACATGAGGGAGTGAGAACTAGTTATACTTAGGCAAGTACTTCCGGGGGAAAGATGAAAGGTGAGGCTAGAGAGGTAGGTAGGCAGGGGTTAGCTCATATCAGGCTTTGAATGTCATGTGAGGACATTTTAAGCTTTATTCTGTAGGGATGAGGAACCATCAAAGAGTTTTAAGTAGAGGGTAGGGAATGACATTTCAGGAAAGGGACAGTTAATCTAAGTAGACAGAGAGAAAGAGTACCCAGAAGAGAGGTATTAGGAGATGAAAAAAAACTCTCTAAGACTATAGAACCTTATATCACTGCTTATTATCACAAGAATAAAATATACCATAAGCCATGCCATTCAGTCAACCAATCATCCATCCTCGCGTCCATCCATACACCCACCCATCCATCCATCCATCCATGCATCTATCCATGCGCCCATACATCCAATCGATATTTACCAAGTGCTTATTACAAGCCAAACATTGTACTAGATGTTCAGGGATCAGTTCTCATTTTGTACCCATGCCCTCAGGTCTCCAAATTCCTTCTTTGGGAGAACAAGGCAAGCTTCGAGGGTCTTAAGCCAGAGGACCACCATTTGGAGACTGTGATGTGCCCTCAAATAGCTGTGCACACTGTTTTATTTACCACCTCCCTTCTACTCAGTCTTTTCCAAAGTATGAGGATTCATCTAGTCATTTCTCTCCTACTTCTCTTAGTTCTGCAATTTACGCCTCAGCTGCTAATTGGATGCTGTGACACATCAGCATTTTAGATTTGATTTATTCTGAGGGCGGGAAAAATTGTAGCAGATGATGATTATTATTATTAGATAAGCAACAGGTAATTTTTAGTTTGGAGAAAGCACACACTGTTTATTTTCCCTCCATCTGTCTCTCCTTTCCCACACAGTTTCCTGGGTGTGTTGTGGTGAGACAAACGCACACCGGCGGGGGGCTTGGTGAGTGACAATGCTCAGTGGAGTTCTTCAAAGCCACCCCCAAATGGAGAGAAGTCCCAAAGCAAACACTGCTGCTCCTCAGAAGCTTTTGTGGCAAATTTAGCTTCTCCTTTGACATCCTGTTTGGCCATTTAAAACATAGCTTGAAGCCACCTGTTTGTGCCAATTCACATGAAAAGAGAGACAAAAAGATACTGCCATGGCAGGTAAGGAATCTGCTGTCCCCCTTAAGTGGGTGCCCTGGGCTCCTGGTACCCGGTGAGTCTGGACAGCGCTAACGTTGGGACTGGACCCTTTTGAAAAGCTGATTAAAAATAACTGAAAAATTTCCAAAGTGCACACAGATGATTTGTGGGCTCTAGTGTGTTTGCGGCGTGGGAGGGAGGATAAAGTATGTACTGGGTATAAGTGAGCTTAAGTGGGAAGTTAATGGTGTGTGATTGAGCAGTAATTACAGCCAAACCTCAGCTCCCTGTGGTCATGGGAAGGATGGGGGATTAGAAGGGGACAGAGATAAATAAAACCCCCAGATAAACAATTCCCTTATTTTAGCCAACAACTCCAACCTTTCAACGACTCAGCTTTCAGCAGGGTGCCATCTCTAGGGATCTGCTTACCTAGAGGTGGGGGCCTCTCGTTTTCTATGCCTGCCTACCAGGCAGGGAGCTGGGAAGAAGAGGCAGAAAAATCAGAAGGAGGGAAGGACCACCAGAGCCTGTGTGCCCTTAGTGCTAAGGGCTTAGGTTCACCTCATTTCTAGGCCCGTGCCGAGTACAGGACCCGCCTGTGTCCCACATTCAAGCAGTGTTTCGGGATGAGTAAATGACAAGTCTCAGCTTGGATAACTCACTGTGAAGCATCTGGGAGTTGATTATGTTGGACAAAGATAGAAATGCTGTGGCTTATTTTGTTTGAGGTCTGGCCAGAAAGTGTCAGCTTTGCTCAGGAAAAGACTGGAAGCATCCCTAGGGGCCAAACTGGCCTGAGAAGGTGCAGGCGTTAGTCCTCACCTTTTCACTGACTGCAGGGGCAGAGGCAGAAGTTCCTCCAGCAACCCGCAGGGACGCAGCCAAGACCTGTGTCAGTATTCTTGGTGCACAGCGTGCTCCTGCCAGAGCTGGTGAAACACACCCATAGTTTGCTGTTGAGGAGGCTGACTTCCTGGAGTATCAATCACCCTGTCAGCTGTAATGTGCCTGAGCTTCCAGGATGACATCTGCTGACTCAGGTGCTTTGAGCAAAGTGAGGCAGTCAAGGGCCAAGGCTGAAGCACCCACCAAAGGACGGGCATTGTTGGGCAGCCCAGGTTGGCTGACATGGAACCCTGGCATCGGGAAAGCCAATGAAGGAGGTGAGCTCCCAGGCATGCATGATGCAATATTGTGACACAGCAATGAGCATGGTCCAGGATGAACACACTAGCTGTTACCAATGTCATGACTGTGGCTGGTTGAGGGATATGGGAATTGGCCTTGTGCTTGTGGGTAGCATAGGGATGTGGGGGAGATGTTTATGAATATCATGTTCTGTCTTCTTCATCTCAGTTGCTTTCTCCATGCTCTGTTGCGGAGGCATATAGTGTGAATAAGGTCATAGTATTAAAATCAAGGAAGACCTGGGCTCCATTCCTGGATGGGCTGTTAAGAGCTACATACACTTGGGTGGAAAGCCAAGATTCTCTGAGCCATTTTCCTCATCTGCAAGATAAGGACACTAATGCCTACCCCACAGACTCATTATTTGGGTTAAGTAATAAAATCTCTGTAAAATACACATCTCCATTGCCTGGAATTCAGGAATCTCTGTTCATTATAACAGGGTCTGTGACAGCACCACGAGGTGTAGGGCAGGGACTGGCAGGATCTGTGCTAGGATCAATTTTCTTTGGGGAATCACATCAGGTACTCAGAAGGCATGGCAGCCTAAAAATATGCTTCCTTGGCCAACAGCCCCTTCCTATATTTGCCGATGACAAGCTACAGGAGTTTGGTGGCCAACATGTCACAAATGCCTCTGCCCAATGTACAGTTCTGCCCAGGCCACAAAAAAGGCCTGACGGGAACCAGGTGAGGGAGAGGAACTCAGGAGGTGGCATGGGCTCTGGAGAAGGATGACCAGATGGCACAAAGTGCCTATTGCAAAGGGTGATGCTTTTGGGGAGGGAATAGTGGGTATAGTGCCTGGGGTACCCCCATGCCTATTGTCCTAAGCAGTGATGATGTCACCACGAGAACTCTGTTAAAAACCCCCAGTAGCAAATGCTGGATTTCTATTGATCATATCCACCAGATTCCAAGTTCCAACTGGGGCACCTCCTCTCACAATCTGGTCAAAACTTCCCAAAGGGCTGACACGGCAACTTCCAACTTTTGGAACTGTCACACATGCCTTTTGTTTTTTCTCTCTCTCTCTCTCTCTCTCTCTCTTTCTTTTTCCAATTGGAAAGACATTTCTTCTTTGTCCATTTTCTTTTAACTGTGCATACCTGCTTCACTCCATATCTGTCAAAATGCTCAAGGGGAGTATTTTTTTTTTTTAACAACTTAGAATTTTCACGGCTGGAGACCTGTCGTTGTCGTTGACTGTTAGGGAGGTGTAGAGTCTCCTAAGAATGTCATAAAGTCAGCCATGGTGATCTTTGCTTAATTTCTCCTGGGGATACTTATGAGGGAAAGGGGAGGATAGGAGGTGATGTTCAGAGCATCTTCAGGGAAGCTGGAGGGAGCTGTTCAGGGCAGTGCGGGAGGGGAGGGACATCCCACATTGCCCTTGCATCTCTGTTTCCAAGGGGCAACTGGTGGACAGGAGTGTGATCCTGTGGGCTGTCAGGGAGCCACCCCTCCCCTTCTGTTGCATCCTTTTGAATCTTTTGCATGATGTGGGACCTGAAGCCTGTCCCTGGATCTAGCACGCATTTTCTTTCTGAGACAAAGGCTGCCTAAATCCTCAGGCCCCTGATGCTATGAAATGGAAGAACCATCATTTTGTTGAGTCTTCATGAAAGAGACCTCTTTTTTCATAGATCTCATGGATATAAAAGTCACCACCCTGCAGCTTTTCCTGGGCATGGACATCACCCCTTTTGTTATTTCTAAGATCCAACAGAGACTAAGCTGGTATTCCGACCTGGGGTGGGAATGGCAAGAAAAGAACGAAAGAACGAAAGACACTTACTTTTATAAATATAGAAACTACCACCAATCCATTAGGGCTCTTTGCGGCTTCTGTGACATTTGTGTATAACTCATGGTTATAGTGGATGAGCTGCACCTGGCAGGAGGGAAAAACAGCAGTAAGAACAATAGTCTCACATGAAAAGGTGTGAGGCACAGCATAGCCACCCTACAGAAGGGTTCACCATAAGGTGCATTGTAGAACAATTGTAAAGGCAATCTTGTAATTGAAAGCAATTCAGGGAGGTGTGTGTGTGTGTGTGTGTGTGTGTGTGTGTGTGTATAATGCATGCACACACACACACAGAAAAGAACCCATACATATTTGCAAATGTTTTCTGGTAATAATCATGCCTTTAATAAGCTCAGTGCCCATCTGGCTCTGGCTCCAACCCAGGACATTCCCCCTAAAGTGTGTGTAAAGTGAGTTTCCCTTATTAGGAGTAGAACTGCCCTGTAGGGGTGGACGCGCTCTCCCGGCTGCATCCACAGCTGTCACTGGCACTGAGTGAATCTTCCTCATGGCCTTGGGCAAGCAGGGAATGGTTAGGTTCTGAGTTAGCCCAGTGACTCTGAGAGGACAGTGGCCAGCCTATGAAATGCCGAAGTCCTGACAGAGAGAGAGTGATGGCTGAAGCTCCTGATGCACCAATCTGCCAAGGTCATCTGACCGTGCAGGACTCAATTCCCTCCTTGCTCAGTGAAAGTCAGCACTCTGCTTGTTGAGCCTTTGTGCCATAGTGTGGGTAGCACATGGAGTCTTGGATCTTGGCTCCAGAAAACTAGGGTTTCCCTCTTTTACTTAATTTTTTGAAAATTATTTTCTAAGAAATTTTGAAACATAGCACACATACATGTTCAACTAATGCCCCACCAATTTTTAGCCATATGAATAATTTACTCCACCTCACTGAGGCTTGATTGCTTCCTCTGAAAAACAGGTGTGATTTTCTCCTTAGAATTCATCTCAGGCTGTGGTTTTAAAATAGATTTTTAAAAAAATCATGGAGGTATAATATTCGTAACAAGCTAAAAAAAGTTTCCCTCCACCTTTGTGTAATCCTAGCCCAAGCAATATGACTATTAACAGCTTAGCATCTATCCTTCCAGATATATATTTTTTATGCTTATAGATCACACACAGATACACATGTAGGGTTTAAGAAATCATATAGGTCTAAGATCTATAAATTCCTAGGATCATCTAGGATCCTAGAAATTTTCTAGGATTGATAAATTCCTAGAAACACACAACCTACCAACACTGAATCAAGAAGAAATAAAAACCTGAACAGATTAATACAAATAAAGAGAACTGAAGTAGTAATCAATCTCCCACCCCCCAACAAAGAAAAGCCCTGGACCAGATGGCTTTGTGGGTGAATTCCACCAGTCATTCAAAGAAGAACGCATACTGATCCTTTTTAAACTCTTCCAAAAAATTGAAGAGAGAATACTTGCAAATCTGTGAGGCCAGCATCATCCTGATACCAAACAAAGCCAAAAACTTTAAGAAAAGAGAATTATAGGCCAATATCCCTAATGAACACAGGGGCAAAAAACCTCACTAGAATTCTAGCAAACTGAATTCAATAACACATTGAAAGCATTATACATCAGGACCAAGTAGGATTTATTCCTGGGACACAAGGATGGTTTAACATATGTAAATCAATTGGTGTGACCTACCACATTAACAGAATGAAAGATAAAAACCACATGACCATCTCAATAGATTTAGAAAAAGCATCTGGCAAAATTCGCCATCCATTCACGACAAAAACTCTCAACAAAAGCAGGTATAGAAGGAACTTACCTCCACACAATAAAGGCCATATATGAAAAGCCCATAGCTAACATCATAATCAATAGGGAAAAACTGAAAACTTTTTCTTTAAGATCCATTACAAGGCAATGATACCCAATCTTTCCACTTCTAGTCAACATAGTGCTGAATGTCCTAGGCAGAGCAATTAGATAAGAAAAAGAAATAAAAGGCATCCAAATCAGAAAGAAAGGAGGAAAATTATCTCTCCAGATGAAATAATCATATATGTAGAACACACTGAAGATTCCCCCACAACAAAAAACTGTTAGCACTAATAAATGAATTCAGTAAAGTTGCAGGATACACATTCAGTACACAAAAATTGGTGGCATTTCTATACACTAACAATGAAGTATCTGAAAAGGGAATTAATAAAGTCAATCTCATTTACAATAGCAACAAGAAGAATAAAATACAGTTGACCTTGAACAACACAGGTTTGAACTGAGCTGGTCCACTTACATGCAGATTTGTTGTTTTTTTTTTTTATAAATACAGTACAATATTGTAAATATTTTTTCTCTTCCTTATGATTTTCTTAATAACATTTTATTTTCTCTAGCTTACACAGGTAAGCTTACCTGTTACCTTAACACAGGTATGTACAAAATATGTGTTACCTGACTTTATGTTATCTATAAGGCTTTTGGTCAATAGTAGGCTATTAGCAATTAAGTTTGTGTGAAGTCAAAAGTTCACAAGGATTTTTGACTTCATGGGGGTTGGTACCCTTAACCCTCACATTGTTCAAGGCTCAACTGTACTTAAGAATAAGCTTAACCAAAGAAGTGAAAGGGTTGTACACCAAAAACTATAAAGCAGTGATGAAAGAAAATTAAAGAAGACACAGATAAATGAAAAGTCATCCTGTGCTCATGGGCTGGAAAAATTAATATTAATGTTGTTAATGTTTATACTACTATTCAATTAAGTCTCTATCAAAATTCCAATGGCATTCTTTACAGAAATAGAACAAACCTTCCTAAAATTAATATGGAACCACGTAAGACTCTGAAAGAGACAAAGCAATCTTGAATAAGAAGAACAAAGCTTCCTGATTCCACAATATACTTCAAAGCTATAATAATTTTATGTCAGTATAGTACTGACATAAAAACATGTATGGACTGGTGGAACAGAATGAAGGGCCCAGAAATAAATCCATACACTTATGGTTAACAGATCTTCAACAAGTATGCTAAGAATACACAATGGGCAAAGGATAGTCTCTTCAGTAAAAGATGTTGGGAAAATTGGATATCCCATGAAGAAGAATGAAATTGGACCCTATCTTACATCATATATCAAAGTTAGCTTAAACTAAAGACTTATAGATAAGACCTGAAACGGTAATATAGTAGAAGAAGACACAGGGAAAAAGCTTCTTGGCAATTTTTGGTCATGACACCAAAAAGTACAGGCAATAAAAGCAAAAGCAGACAAGCAGGATTGTCTCCAACTAAAAAGCTTCTGCACAGCAAAGGAAGCAATCAAACAGTGAAAAGGCAACAAATAGGATGGAGAAAATATTCTCAAACCATGTATCTAATGAGGGTCAATATCCAAACTATATAGGAAACTCATACGACTCATTAGCAAAAAACCAAATAGCCTGGTTAAAAATAGGCAAAGGACTTGAATTGACATTTCTCAAAATAAGACACACAAATGGCCAATAGGTACCTGGAAATGTGCTCAACAGCAACAGTCATCAGGAAAATGCCAATCAAAACCACAATGAAATATCACTACACACTTGTTAGAATAGCTATGGTCCAAAAGACAAGAGATCACAAGTGTTGGTGAGGATACAGAGAAAAGGGAACCCTTGTAGTCCGTTGATAGGAATGTAAACTGGTATATCACCATCATGGAAAACACTATGGAGGTTCTTCAAAAAGTTAAAAATAGAACTACCATTTGATTCAGCAATACCATTCTGGGTATAGATCCAAAGCAAATCTGGATCTCAAACAGACATCTTCAGTCCTATGTTCATTGCAGCATTATTCACAATATCCAAGATATGGAGATAACCTAAGTTTCTATTGATGAATGAATGGATAAAGTAACTGTATAAAGGAAAATAAGATGGAATATTATTTATCCATAAAAATGAAGGAAATCCTGCCATTTGTGACAACACGGATGAACCAGAAGGACATCATTCTAAGTGAAATAAGGCAGACCCAGAAAGACAAATACTGTCTGATCTCACTTATGTAAAGCATCTAAAATAGTCAAACTCATAGAAACAAAGAATAGCTTGGTGGTTGTCAAGGGATGGGGGAGGGAGGGGAAATGAGAGGTTGGTCAAAGGGTTCAAAGTCTCAGTTATGCAAAATAAATGAGTTCAGGAGCTCTGAGTACAGCCTGGTGATGATAGTTAACAATAGTGCACTGTATACTTGAAATTTGCTAAGAGTACAGTTCTTAAATCTTTATACACGCACACACAATAGTAACTATGTAGAGGTGATGGATATGTTATTTAATTTGTCTGTGGTGATCTTTCCAAAATATATTCATATATCAAAACATCAAGTTACACACCTTAAACATACACAATTTTTACATTTCAAAGAAAACTCAAAAAGTTGTTAAAAAAATGAATAAACCCAGTAACAATGGAATCATTTCTAAGTATGATTGTGGACTTGATTTGTTAAATTTAAAAATAGTTTGTGGCTGTCTTTATAAGTCAGTGTGTACAGAGCTACCTAAGTCTTTACAATAGCTGTACAATTTTCTGTTGCACGAATGCCCCACAACACATTTAACTAGCCTCTTACTAGCTTTCTGGTTGTTTCAATTTTTTCTTCTCTCTGATAAACAATGTCACAGCAAGCTGAGCATATATCTCTCTGTAGTGGTGTTAACATTTTCCACAGGCTGATTTGAGAATCTAGTAAGATAGTGTATGTAAAATGGTTTTGTGCCTCTGAAAAGTTTAAGTGTATTCATTATTACCAATATCCTGTAACACATTAAAAAAAAGGAAGTGAAGTTTCAGAAGCTAAGGAAGTCAATGATAAAAAAACAAAAAAAAAGGAAAAAGGTGCTTTTCTTTGATTTTTGAAAAAACCGGAGTGCCTGGGTGGTTCAGTTGGTTAAGTGTCTGGTTTGTGAGTTTGAATCCCGCATTGGGCTCTGCATTGGCAGTGTGGAGTTGGCTTGGAATTCTCTCTTCCTCTCTCTCTGTCCCTCCCTGGTTCATGCTCTCCCTCTCTCTCAAAATAAATAGATAAACTTAAAAAGATAAACCACCTCTAACACAGTGGTTTGCAACCTTCAGGGTGCATTCAAATCACCTGGGTGCTTTTAATACCCACCTGTGCTTGCTCCCCCAATTCTGATTTAATTGATTTGGGGTGGGGACAGAGCTCTGGGATTTGTTAAATGCTCTCCAGCTAGTGGGCAGCTGAAGTGGAGAACCAGTGCAACATAAGCAATGAGCCTCCACATCCCATCAATGCCCAATCGCATGGATAGAACCTTGGATCTGAGAAAACCCTGAACATCTTGAGTCAGTAGAGCTTTTCATGGAGGGAGCACGGTATTGCTGCTCTTGAAATATCCTACGTGCGTATTGCTTTTTCACTTCTTGTGCGTTTTGCCAATGGTGGCAGATGGTCATACAGCAGCTCTTCTGCAATCAGAAAGTCAACCATAGGCAGGGGCTGGCAAGTGTGGTCTGCCAGTTTATCAGGCAGGTTGTTCAGGCCTATGCTTATCATTTGCCTTCCTCCCTCCCGCTCACCCACACACACAGCCAGGACTTTCTGCAGGTGGAGAAGTGTTGCCATGTGGAAGAACCAGGAGCTGTAGGGGACCTGCCACACCCCCCTTCAGTGTTGAGTAAGCTTCTTAATGAGAATCAAAACACATCCTGCCATCTGCTAAGATCTTCCCACCAGGTGACCTACAAAGCCACCTGGGGATGTGCCAGTGCTACAGGGTATGCCTCGAAATTTCAGCGTGTTCTGAGAACCTGGCATTGGAGAGATGGGAAGTGGAAGGCAGTCCAGTGGAGTGGTTCTTCTCTCCAAATTACAAGACTGAAAAATGCAGGGAGAAGTCTCTTGAGCCACGAGGAGGCCCACAGGGTGGCATTCTGTAGGGGCCAGGGACTGTGAGAAAGGGGATGGTAAATATAGGGGTGAGGCTGTGCTCTGCTCTAAGCTTAAGTCGACACATCTGGCATCTTGATCTGATGTCTTGCCTCCTCTTTGTTCCAAGGTAACT
This sequence comes from Panthera tigris, assembly GCF_018350195.1. Classification (NCBI taxonomy): domain Eukaryota; kingdom Metazoa; phylum Chordata; class Mammalia; order Carnivora; family Felidae; genus Panthera; species Panthera tigris. Next base: position 33,926,710 of record NC_056673.1, on the reverse strand, counting down.
TGGCTAGGATTCTGAGATCATGAGCTCTGGTTCCTATTAGGAGTCATTGATGGCCCGCTTCTTATGTTAGGTTGAACCATATGAAATTGACTTTTTGATCTACCAAAATGGTGATTTTACAGAATTAATATAATCTTAAAATAAAGCTATTTTGAATACAGCATATTCCCCCTCCCAAGGCATACAAATCAGATGTTAAAAAGATCCATAGTGCTTTCCTACTCAGTGTGTACTGCAGCGACCAGCAGCTCCATGGCCTCCAGAAGGGAACTTGTTAGAAATGTAGAGTCTTGAGCCCTACTCTAGATCTCCTGCATGAAAATCTGCATTTTAGCAAACCCCCAGTGATTTGAATGCACATGAAACTTGGAGAAACACTGGTTTAGCAGACACTGTTTGTTGGCTGGCAGAGCCCTGTCGTGTCTGGCTGTTCCCTGCTCTTCTGGTTCATTTAGACTGGGTTGAGGGGTATGTGAATTATGTATGTGAGGAGATGGGCTGAGTCCAGATCATAGAAGGCCCAGAAGATGACCTATGGAAGGGTTCTGAGCAGAGGGTAAGATAATCAGCATGGGCTGTAAGAAGGCAGATTAAAGCAGGGAGAGCCTGGAGGGAGGGAGGGCATACTTTCAGGAGGCAGCTATTTCAGGCAGACAGTGTTCCGTAGGAGCCTCAGAATGTGTATGTGTTTGGGATGAGTGGGAACTCCCAAGCCTCAGAACTGTCAGGAGCCCCAGAAGACCCTACGAGGCAGCTTGGCAGTGGCCAGGCTTCCTGTTTCCACTTGTCAGGACACAATTCTGGCATTAAAGCAAAGAGCAGAAGATGTATGGGGCCTGCACCAGCTCACGTACCACGAGTAGGGCTTCCCTGTGAAAAAGAGCTACCTTCCAGGTCCCTTCAGTGGCAATTATAGTTCCTGCAGCTGTTGCTTTGTTCGTCTTCAGCCAGGCACCGGGATGCCAATCAAGCACCCACTAACCACTCACGATGTGCGTGGTGTGGGTGGGGGTGGGGGAAGAGGGTCACTGTTGGTCCTGCTGTTGATTTGGGTTGGTGGGGGGAGCAGCCACGTACAGGGTGTAGCTTGCTAGTTAGATTGGCAGGTGGATTCTGAAAGGGATGTCTATGGATTACTTCTTGCCAGTTACAGGTAATATTTTAAAACCCAATGCCTACAAATTTAGAATTTTTAATAATTTGCATGAGCACTCAGGTATGGCCTGAGACTCAACTTTGGCGTTTACTCAAGGTAATCAGTGTCTGACATGAAATAAGGGATAGCAAGTGGATGTTTGACCTCTTAGCAAGTGCAAGGACACGAAGACAAGAGGGGACAATGTGGAAACTGCTCACAAAAGCAAACTCTTTGGGGGCTACTAGTGACATGCTAATTAAGCACCAAGTTTAGTTATTCATTAAAGAGATGCCCCAAGGGCTTTTGTCAGCCTCATTGGAATTACCATGTGAAGTGTTAACTCTGGATTACAGGAAATTATTTTATAATCTTGACTTCTTATTAATTTAGATGGGTGCCCTCACAGAGGGAAATGTAAGACTGAGAAATAGCTATCTTAGAGGATGAAATAAGGTATTGTTGGTTTTTTTCATGATGCTCAGATGCGGCTCAGAGCCTGACACCAGGGTCCAGCACATTCTCTGTACTTAAGTCCTTCGTGAACTCATGGGACTCTTCCTTGTGGCACTAGCTTGAACCTTGTGTTCTCATCCCAGAACAAGCTGCTTCACTCAGACCTTTACAGGGACCTGGAATTCACTTGTTCAAAAAATCTTGGAAGGCCAACTGCATGCCGAGGCCAGCTGGGTAAGACAGATGAAGTCCTTGACCTCCTGGAGATGATTTCAGATAGTATCAAGAGCTTTGAAGGAAACAAACAAGACTTTGGCTTGCAAAGTGGACAGCAGTAGTGGAGGAAATGGGGGCAGGGCATGTGGGAGCGGGGAAAAAGGTCAGGAAGTGTATTGTTGGTGAAGGCTTGTCTGCAGAGGCGACATCCAAGCTGCGTTCTGATGACGAAAAGCAGCTGGGCATACAAGACTAGAGGGAGGCTCCTAGCTGGCAGAGAGAACAGCCTATGCAAAGGGGTAGGGACAAATGGCTGAGTATGGCTGGGAAAGGGTGAAGGACCAGCTCATGGAGGGCTTTGCCGATAATGGTAAAGAGCTTTGATTTTATTCCAAGTGCAACTGGAAGTCACTGGTTTTAAGGAAGAAATCACTTGACCCAAAGTGTGTTTTTGAAAGATTTCCCAGGGCAGAGTGGAGACAGAGGAGATCTTGCCTACCCTTCTTTACCTTACAGCTCAGTTCTAGCCTCAGCTTCTCCAGGAGGACATCCTCCATGAATCACTGACCTTGAGCATCAAGTGCAGCTCCTCTCTGCTCCATGGTGCTCTCATCCAGGGCCAGGTTCAAAATATTTTACAGCTGGGATGGCCTAAGTACTGTGTGATCAGAACAGATGTAAGCCATAGACAGCTGGTACAATCGCATGGGCGCTGGATGTTATTGTTGACATTAGCCACCATCATCATTTGTTGATAATCATCACCAACACTTGCTGAACACTTATTTACGAGAGAGATAACACCAGCAGTAACATCACCTCATTTAACCCTCGCAAAATTCCATGAGTTGTGCCGTTAGGTCCATTTGAGTCATGGGGACACCGGGCCTCCATGAGATGCTTTGCTCAAAGGAGTGGTAAGAGTTGGGATTGCACGTAGTTCCTATGCCTGTAGAATTCACGCTCTACTCACACTCATGCACCATGTTATTTTGAAGCTCTTCTTTTCTCTACCTTTGAGTAAACATCTCATGGGCAGGAATGTCTTTCATCATATCATATCCTCTGTGCCTGCCATGGGACTTGTTTGGAGGAGATGTTGGCAGGTGTTTGCTGAATGAATCCCAATTTGCATACTACAGATTCTTCATCCTGGAAGGGGCCTCAGAGAAAACCCGGGCCAGCCACTTCTTTTAAAAATGAAGAAACTGAGGGGCTCCTGGGTGGCTCAGTCGGTTGGGCATCTGACTTCAGCTCAGGTCATGATCTCTTGGTCCATGAGTTCAAGCCCCGCATCAGGCTCTGTGCTGGCAGCTGAGAGTCTGGAGCCTGCTTCGGATTCTGTGTCTCCCACTCTCTCTGCCCCTCCCCCACTCATGCTCTCTCTCTCACCCTCAAAAATGAATAAATATTTTAAAAAATTAAAAAAATATAAAAATGAAGAAACTGAAACCAGAGAGGTGCCTGCCCAAGATCATATGGTCAATTATACATTGATTCATTCAAAAGCATTCAATGAGCAGCTACTAAGTGAGGGAGAAGAGTACAAGTTGGGGTTGAACAGGGAGGCAGACCAGACCATGGAGAGCCTGGCAGGCCATGCTAAAGGGTCTGGACTCCACTCTAAGGGTGGTGGAGAATTGTGTTTATGACTATACTCTTAAGACCACAGGCAAAGCTTCTGTGCCTCATAATGGAAGTGAGGAGGCTGACTTGTCTCTGGTGACAAGTATTCTCAGCTTCCAAGCTGGTAGGTCATCTTTACTAAATGAGCAGAACTGCTGCAAGCAAACTTCCAAGTCGACAGCAAGTTGTCCTTGTCACTGGTTAGGCTGAGAGCAGCCTGTGGTGTAAAGGTCTCAAACCGAGTTCACACTTTGCAGCAACAAGGTGACCTGCAGGCGCATGCCAGGCTGCTGCTTGTTCACCCTTCATGCCTCGGCATGGCTGGCCAGCTGTGTTCTCAGACTCTGACGTAGACACCTTAGTTCGTCTTTCTCAGTGTGGTGCTCCATTATCAGGAGCCCCTCAGTGAACCCAGGAAAGAGCAGCCTTGTAGCAGAAGACGACACACACAGCATTTGGAGTGATAACACCACCACTCTAATTTCCCCTGCTTAAATACCTCAGTGGTTTCCCAATGCTTCCGAGACAAAGACCCAAATCTGAGCACAAGCCTTGTGTAGTCCCTGGCTTGTGCAATCACGTCTCCTTGTTCTATGTGCTCTGGCCAGAGTGACCTTTTAGTCTCCCTTACACACCATGCTTCCTTCTAGGACACCATTCCCTCACCTCTGTGCCTGCCTTTTATTTACAAACTCCTTTAGATCTGAGCTCGAGGGCCACCTCTTGAGAGAGACCCCCATAACCTGCCCTCATGGCATCCCGTGCCTTTCCTCTTTGAAACATATCACCGTTTTATTTCAATATATGGTGTGACTGATTAATGCTCATCACTTTCACTAGACTTTAAGCTTCATTCAGGCAAGGATGGTGTCTAATGGGTCCTGTGATGTCCCTTGTGTCCAGCACAGTACCTGGCACATATTAGCTGTAGCAAGGTAGAAACAATTGTAAAATGAGTGAATGAAGCCATGCAGGCTGGAGGTAATACAATCAAACGGGATGTCCGAGGGACAGGGAGAGCAAGGCACCTGGCTGAGCCGGTAAAGGGACAGCTTGGAATCCTAAAGGGTATCTCTAATGGGAACTCGCCACTGGGTACCCCTGGGCAAGGCAGGCTCTCATTATGAACAGGGATAATAATATTAACTACTTCACAGAACTGTGCTGAGGATTTTATAAGACAAAATACAGAAAGCATTTAGCCCAAGGCCTGGCATCTAGTAAGCGCTCAGTAATTAGCTCTTCAGAATTACTAAACAAGCAATTGATAATAGAGCCCTCAGCTCCTGCAGAAACAGGGGTGAGGTGTGTGCAGCCGCCTCTTCTGGGTCCTGACTTTGAGTCTGTTCACTCAGGAAGCTTGAGCAAGATGTTGCCTGTTCAGAACCTGGATCATTTTCCGATTTATCTTGTTCCGTTCAGACACCCCGTGTTCTGGAGCACCCCGTGTTCCAGGCACTGGATATGAGATGAGGGCTTTTAAAGAGAAACATATTCCCAGTAGCTCATACTATAATTGAGAGGTTGGCAGTCTTTCTGTAGCGTGAGATAGTAAATATATCCAGCTACGTGGGTTACATGGTCTCTGACACAACTCCTCAAGCCTGCTTTTGTATGAAAGCAGCCACGGACAAAATATAAAAGAATGGGTTCCAGCAAAACTCTCTGGGTTCCAGCAAAACTCTATTTTTATAAAAATGGGTGGCAGGTCGTAGCCTGCCAATCCTGCTAGCTTAAATTTGAGAGATGAATACAAAACTTCATGGGCATACGTTACCTGGTAAGTGTTCTATAAAGATAGGAAGAAAATACATGCTGAAGGAATATCAATATTAACCTCTCCTTTCTTTTTAGATGATATTGATTACCACTGTCACATTTCTATAGCCCTTTAAACATTGCAAGGACAGATTCAATTCAGGAGAGTCTGATTCGTTACAGTCAAGACACAAATTCCACCCAGCCTATACTAGACCCCAGGCATCCAGAGATGAATGGCGAATATTCGATTCCCTCAAGGAGCTCACCCACTGTACCCCATTTGTTCCCCAAATAGGCAAAAGATGAAACAAAGGCACAGAGAGGTTAGACAACTCTTCCAAGGTCACACAGCCAAGCGACTCTGGTCCACTTTGCTTTTGAGTGTACAAACATTTTCTTTCCACAAGAAAGGAAAGCTGAAAGGAAAGGTGTTTTGTATTTGAGAGCAGATCACATTTCAATATCGGTTGCTTGGAACAACAATTATAAGCTAGAACTTATTTATAGAGAGTCATTAACAAGTTTGTCTTTATGTGGAAGAGCACACGGTCTGCAGTGGAGAAGGCAGTTTGATATTTACCAACTGCCACATTCTCACCCTAAGGTTTGGCAATTATCACTGTCTGCCTGGTGACTGATCATTTCCTCCATTTTAAGACACAGAATGCAATTATGGCTAAAAATAAAAAGAAGTGCCTATAATTTCATTGACTAAAGACCCCCAAATATGGCCCAGTGATCACAGCAACCTATAATACGTGAGTGAACTATGGTATTTTCTCCCAAAAGATAACACAACTTGGATTAAAAAAAATTTTTTTAATGTTTATTTATTTCTGAGAGAGACAGAGTGTGAGTGGGGGAGGGGTAGAGACACACACACACACACACACACACACACACACACAGAATCCGAAGCAGGCTCCAGGCTCTGAGCTGTCTGCACAGAGCCCAATGCGGGGCTCGAACCCACGAACTGTGAGATCATGACCTGAGCCAAAGTCGGACGCTCAACTGACTGAGCCACCCAGGTGCCTCTACACAACTTGGATTATTTGGTGTTTTGCACTGAGATGAACGATGGTTGACACAAGTGTTGAGTGCTATGTTTGGGTGCAGGAGGGTGCTGGAAAGGCAGCCCTTTGAATCCAGCCAAATGCCTCTTCTGTCCAAATAACCTCGGGCTAGTTGTCTATTCCCTTTGTGCCGTAGTTTCTTCATGTGTAATATGGGAATGCACCTAAGGATCGTCATGAGAATAAAATACAAAATGCACTACACTGTCTTTCAGGAACTAGGCAGGGTATAGTCAAACATGCAAAATAAACAAGGTGACGCATACAAAGTATCACACATATGAAAGGCAGTTATTCAATGTCCCTCGTTTTTCCTTCTGTGATGCAAAGACTGGACATACTTTCCTTCTCACTGGTTTCTGGACTTGAAATCTGTTGTCACAAAACAAATGGCATGCCAACAGTCTTCTAGAGAGTTCTCTCTTCTGAAGAGACATATTTCCTGCACCTTTACCAAGAACCAGTAAGCGAGGCTATTCCCTGATGCTTTTCTCCACCCCCTGCCACCATGAAGCATTCTGAAATAGCCGTTTCTAGAAGCCAAACCTTCTTCCCACGATCCTTTTTTTTTCAAAGCATCTGTATCCCTTCCAATGCTTATGAAAAGAAGCTGCAGAAAGTCAGAGCAGGATGCTCTCCGGGAATAAGGTCTGGATCATCCTGGAACTATTAGCCAGTGGTTGCTACCTGCCAGGATGGAAAGTGATGCTTGCAGGTGTGTTCTGAACCTTGGCTGATTTTAATTAATGCTCTCACCACTGGCACCCTACTACTTCCTGCCTGTGCTCCCATGACCTCCAATGCATCCCAGAGAAGGACATGGATGAGGATCATCCACTGGTTCTGGAGTTAAATGTCTTGGGTTCAAGTTCTGGGTTATTTAGTCTCTTTGAGCCTCAATTTCTTCACGTGAGAAAATGTGATTCCAACATAACCTCGCAAAGAGTCAGGATGATTAAATGAGCTAAAGCATGTAAATGAGCTAAAGCAGGGCTTAGATACTGTGCCTGGCACAAAGCAAGTACTCATTAAATGGGAGTTTTGGTTATTACTATTAGACATGTCTGGCTGCTGGGGCTCAGATAAAGGGAAAAGAGGCCCAGAAGGATGAAGTGACCTGTTATATTCCATAGATAAAAGTGGAGCCAGGTCGTGAACACTTGGAGACTATATTTCTTGAGGTCGAGGTTGGTCTATTATTCATTTTTGCACCTTACTTTATCTTATTGTCATCTGATGCCAAGAACCTTCTGACAGTCTTTTCTTTCTGTAGTTTGTATGATGAAAATGGTAGATGTCCTCGCCATGTTGTCTCAAACTATCTATGCATTGACTCTCTTAGCCTCAATGTCATACTGTGGAAGAGCTTGTCCCCTGGGTGAAAACCCATGTTCCAGTATCTTCAGGTCATTTTTGTTCAATGTTTATTGAATAAGGAACTCCAGAGCCCACATAAATAGTATTAATGAAGGCTCATTTTGTTCTAATTATTGCAGGGATATCATGTTATATAGTTCCTTTGATTAAGACAAGAATCATTTTTCTACTTCTATTACCCAGAGAATAGCCTTGGTCAAATGGGTTTATAAGCATGTTCCATGAGACATTTAAAGGGCAATAGGCCAGTGTCTCTTATAATCATATTTTCAAGAAGACTAAACGAATATTAGCCAGTGAAAAACAACATTATGTTAAAAATTATTTTTATTATTATTTTACTTTACATTTTTATTTTATGTATTTTGTTTTATTTTTTTATTATGATCAAGTAGGTTTTGTATCAGGAATCAAGAGTAGGTCAATATTGGAAAAAAAACCTTCCGACGTAATTTGGTCGAATGAAGTGGGGGAAAAAAGAACCATGAACATTTCAGGAAGGATTTACCTACATTTAAGTCACATCTATACCAACTTAGTACCTATCTTAGTGGAATCATTTTTCATCTTGGCCCAAGAACATGGCTTTAACAGTTGACTCTTCTGACTTAACCAATGTGACGCTGGTTCTTCCATCTCTTAGACACCGTAGAAACTGGTAAATTACTCCTGTTTTATTGTTATGCTTAAAATGACTTCAGTTTTGAACTTAAAAAAGAAGAGTCCAGTGCTTCAACCTGATGGCCAGCATGTCTCTGTCTGGGGTCTGACCTCTGGGCTTGAAGAAGGAAAAGCCTCCAAATGATCGTGTCTGTCTGAGGTCTGATCTCTGGGCTTGAAGAAGGAACAGCCTCCCAATGATCATGTGATGACTTGAGCATGTCCATGGGAGGCTGAGTCAGGCTCTGAAAGCTTCCTTCTCCATTGCTTTGGGGCCACTACCCACAGTGCAACGTGAATGACGTTCCAGGGGACCATGGTGTAAGGTTTCTGTCCTTTTGTAGCTGTTTGTAAGTGTTTATGCACTCACTAGTTTAGATATAATTAAACAGTAGAGACACATGATCCGTCAAATATCCACGGGCAATGACCATTATTAGGTGCCCTGCAGCAGGTGCATGCCAAGGCCTTAACCAAAAAGACTTCTGAGCCCCACTTTGCAGTCGGTCCTGGGATGAGCCAACCTCAGATCAGTGAGAAAAAGAGGAGCAATCAGACTCTTCCTGTTAATTAGAGGCAGCTGTGTGGTGCTGGATTGCGTGAGGGCCTCGGAATCTCAAATTCTGGTGCTCAAGATCCAAGTTCTCTGTCTTACTGCTGTGTGACCTCAGGTAATCACCTAATATTTTTCTGTCTCCGTTTCCTGATCTGTGATGTGAGGCCAACCACTTGTGCCTTCTAGGCTTTTGGGGGAAGGATTTGAGAAGTTAACGAATTATACATCTGGCTGTATTTTCAGCGAGTGGCACAATGCCTGGCGTATTCTATGTGCTTAGATACTTGAAGGAAGCAATGCATGTATGGAAAATCCTTTATTGACAGTAATGCAATATATGCATAATGAAACATATACACATTTCCTTTTTATTCTGAACACTGGAGGACTCAATCTTTTCAGAAGTCTAACAAATGATTCCTACAGGTATCCTAGTGGGAATAGCTGGGGTGGGCAGGTTGGGGCTACCTGGATGATGTCTTTAGAAGAAAAAGAAGTCCTCTGAAGAATAGTGAGATAACAAAGGTTAAGTTAGGTGAATTATAGAGGCACAGAGCCCTATTGCTCCAGATTCTCAGACCAGAGCAAAGGAACCACCGGGCCAGACTCCAACTCTATAAGCAAGTAACTCTACCAAGACTTTGATGACACATTATTCAGTCACATCTGCTTTCTGCAGAGGCTGTAAACAAGCCATCATGGAGGAAGGAAGATGAAATCCTCACAGACCTCTTGCCAACCCCCCATGTTTAGTCAGTGTTAATTCAGAAGAGTCACTTTCGATGAGTGCTTTCCTGCCTGTCGTATTAAGGGAAATCGAAACACGACATCTCTTAGATAAGAGAGGAAAGTTTTCTCTCCTCTTGTAAATCAATCTGTGAAGCAGTTTGGAAACGACGTTCATAAAACTAGGCTTTATTTTGTACACGTTAATTGTGTAAAGTGTAATACTTCACTAGAAACGCACACTTTCAAAGCCATTAAATAGACATAAACACCATCCACAGTGGATTGACTCTAGGGACGAGGAGTAGAAAGAGCCCCAAGCTGGCAGTCAAGGGCACTGGGTTTCAAAGGACAGTTCTGCCACTCAGTAGTTGGGTGGGTCCTTGCTCCCATTTAGACCTCAGGGTCTTTATCTGGAAACACAAAGATTTCAAGGACAGGGTTTTGTGCTTTCTAAAAAAAAAAAAGCACATTGGTGGGAGGTGTGGGCTGTTGCCTCCTGAGTTTTTGTCAAAGTCAATTAAGTCCCATAAAATTGAAATCAAATATTTATTTGAAATACTTAAATGAAAGGTTATATGGAATATTTAAATGAAAGTTGCAGTAGACAGTATGTTTAGGCCTGCAGTTGCAAATGGAATGATGATAGGGGGCCATGAAGGTTGACAAAACCAGGGGGATGATAGGGACCAAGATCAAAGAACACCTGTGTGCAAGTCAGGAACAGTTTCTGGGCCTCCTGGCTGCCAGTCTGTGACCTCTGGTTTGATAGTGTTTAGGCCAAACAAAATCAAACCCAAGCAAAACAAAATATCACAAACCTGAGAACTGAATTCCATGTCTTCTCTTATTTATTCTTTCAATTACCATTTATTTGTGCCCCCTGTGCACCAGGCACTGTACTGGGCATGAGGTGATAAAAAGAAGGAAGCTGTCAGATGCAGAAGGAAGCACATGTACAAATGCCCTGTGGCACCAGGGAAGCATGTATAAGAAGAAACAGCTGGAGCCCAGGTTAGGGGGATGAAGGTAAAATGAGCTAGGAGAAAAATATAGGGACCACACCCATGCCCAGTCTTGGAGATCCTGTTAAGAATTTTGCCTTTATTCCAAGAAAAATGGAAAGTCACCAGAAGTTTTAAGACAACAGAAGGGGTATGTGAAGGGATGGGGAATGGTGATAACATCAGATTTGCTTTTTGCACAGATCACTCAACCAAAAACTATACAGAGAAGTCTGTAAGCACAGGGGACTCTTCACCAGGGCGCATTTCCTCACTATCATGTCAGACTCTGTAAGCCAGGCTTCTCTGTAAGCCAGGCTTTCCAGATCCTGGAATCTGATCACCGCAACTCAACAGCATATCTCATGTCATGGTGCCAGACAAGTTAAAAGTCATTTGAATATGTGCTTACATTTTTACTCATAAATGGCACTGAAAATTATTTAGTGATTTTTTTCCCTTTAAACATATAGAATTAAAAGAATAACATATCAACCCAGATCACAGGGCACAGGACACCCTCAGACAAGCTTCTGAAACACCAGGAAAAGTATTCAGGAAGATTATAAAAGATGAGTAATGACTACAAAACAACTTTTGGCAAACACAGAAAAGTATTAGCTTGTTCCAAGAAAAAAGAGAAGGTCAGCCAATCACTGAAAAAGAAATAGAAAAAAAAAACACACAAAAAAAAAACCACCAAGAAAGAGCTAATACTTAAATGAAAAAGTACAAAAACAATAATTCAGGAACTAATTTGAATGATGCAAGGATGGCCATGTTGGTTTCAGACTCTTTATGCAACTCACAATGAAACCAAATGCCAGAGGATAATGGGATCTGCTCTGGGGGTTCTCACACACCACACAGGAGGGAGGAAGCCACAGAGATATGGCATGTTGAAGAAGAAGGAAGAAATTACGGGTGCTGAGGGCTTTACTGGCTAGGTTGATACAGTCTTAGAATCCAGCCCTCTCTCTGCTACCCAGGCGGTGTTCTATAGGCAGGGAGCTGTGCACAGTTGGCTCTGGTCAAGTCTTCAATGTGTGTGACTATCCCATACATTACAAGGCCTTTACAACCTTAGGGCCCCTCCCACTAATTGCTTGTAGTACCTCCCAATCGTAGTGACAATCCCAAATGCCTCCTGCACTTTTCTGAACAACCCCTCTGGTGCAAACAACTGGAGTGTGGCGGTGGGTGTGGATTGGTGGTACTGCTCTGATTGAGGGTCATGGCTGGGAAAGTCAGTTTCCTTATCTGTCAAGTGGAGCTTATGATGGGGTTCTCATGCTACATGTATGTGCAGTGTCTCAGGGGTGAAGCAAAAATGAGCTTGGGTTGCAATACCCTTCCTGCTACAGCCCTGTGTGGTCTGACTCTCACTCAGAGCCAATGCTTTGCAGGATGCACCTAGTTCCTTCCTCTCCTCTTGGATCTTGTTTTATAGAAGGGTTCTGTTGTGGAGAGGTGGGTTGGTGCTGACAGTGGAGAAAAGGTGGCAGAGGAAGGGAAGCTGAATTAACCCTCGCTGTACGACAGGGGAGCCCAGATGGTGCTCTTGTCCTAGTCTCCCAAAATACACTCTTGGAGGGGAGCAGAGACAGCATTTTGCTGACAGCAATTGGGAAGAGGCATGTGGGCAGTTTATATTAAGGCTTTAATATCCATTCTAAGGGTTTCTGTGTGCATGTGAGAGCATCTTGGCTTTACTTGCAAACTACTCGGCCTAACATCCCAGGGAGAGACCACATTTCATTCTTTCCCTACTATCCTGTAAGCCAGGCCCAACCATTCAGTGAAGGGTTTGGCCTCAAATCATGGCTCCATCCTGGATGGGAAAAAGTAGTTACCAGCAGAACCAGGTCAGTGGGAGGGGAAGGTTTGATTCTCTTGCACAGTTGGTGTCTGGGACATTCCCAAGGGGGAGTGGAGACAGTGCAGTTCACATCCCCAGAGAGGTAGCACCCACTCTGTACCAGGAATGGTGTCAGAGTGGAGATTCCAAGATGGAAACTGAGTCTTGGTCTCAAGCAGTTCCCAGTCCACAGAGAGAGAAAACCAGCTCATACCTGGAGAGCTTTGTAATTTATCATGGATCTTCATATCCATTTCCTTACTGGACTCACATAATAGCCCTGCTGGAATTAGACCAAGAAGCCTTGAAAATACTTTCAAACAAGAGAGACTGAGGACTCAAAGACACTCAACTGGAAAGTGGTAGATCTTAGACTTGAATCCACGTCTCTTATTTTCCAAACACAGTCTATTTCCCATCCCTAGAATTTTGTTCAAGCTGCTTCTTTCATCTTGTGTAGATTCTCTAATTCTCTCCACCTATCCCTGCCTGGGATGATTATCAATTTAGAAAAGAATTAAAGGAGCTATCATACACAGAGAGTTTTCTACAGGCCAACAGGGTCTAGAATGCCCCATAGACATCATCTCATTCAAATCCTGTAACAGATATAGTGGCAGGAACTGTTGTTCCCACTTAACAGATGTGGAAACTGAGGTCAGAGAGGCGGGATGACTTTCTTGACTTCTCCCAGATGGTAAAAGGTGGAGTTATAGGTCAAGCTGTTCCTGGCCTGGGTGCCACAGGAACAGCTTCTGCTTCCGTAGAATTAGCACGGCTCCTCTGCCTGCTTAGGGCCTCTGGGACACAAACTCATGGGTGCACCTGGGGGAGTCACCTCCTGTCATTGGGCCCTGGTGAGGGGTTGGATGATTTCTGAGCTCCATTCCAGCTCTGCCTTTCTCCAGTTCTCTCTGTAGTGTCTACACCACCCCCAGATTTCTTTGTTTCACATCCACAATGAGTAGCTGCAACAACTATAACATTAGTGACCGTTATTGAGCCCTTAGTGTGAACCAGGACTGTGCTAGCCAGTCATGTGCATTATCTCTTTTAATCCTCACAAAACCCTTCCGCACGAGGACCTCACCATTACCTCCAGTTTACAGATATGGTGTAGAGATGTTAAGTAATGTGGATGGGTCACATTAATGGATGGAACAAGGGCTGGTGCCCAATGGCAAAGCCAACATGTGGACTCCTGAGCTCTATAGCCTCCAAATGCATGGAAATGCTTTGGGACTCAGATGGTCAAGCAGACCTGAGGAACAGTCTCAAGAAATGAATCCCTGTGGAATGGAGGCCTCATGCACTGGAGGGTTTTGTCTAGTGTCAGTTGCAGAGAAAAAGGCATGGAGGCTCGTTCTCTCTCTCTCTCTCTCTCTCTCTCTCTCTCTCTCTCTCTCTCTCTCTCTCTCCTTCCTCAGCTCCAGCTGCCCGGCATCCTGTCCTCTAAGGTTGGAGGGAGCTGGCCCAGTGTGTTGGTCACCTGTGAGTCTCAGGTTGTCTCTCCAGGTAGGAGCCACCCCAGATATACTGCTAACCCTTCCCCTGTGAGTTCCAGGCAGGGGCCAGCCTCTTGGCTTTTCCCAGTTGTTAGAGCTGTCTTGTCCTTCCCCGCTCCGACCTCCCTGCCCTCTACTGCCAAATCCCCATGTTTTTGTCCTTCTCTTGCCTACTTCTCTACAACATACAACTTATCGTTAAAGGGTTTTCTTTCTCTCTGTGCACATGCCTCATAATTTCATAATGTCTGGCCTTTGCTCAAGCTGTTTGTCTCCATCTGGAATGGCCACTCTTTTTAAAGCTGCCATTTCTGCCAATTGAAAGCCCCTCCTAATGCCAATGGAAAGCCATCTCCTCCATGCTGGCTTTCTGGATTTTTCCTCTGGATTTGCTGTATTCATTCTTTTGAAATCTCATAGTACTAAAATGTGTATTTTCCTGTGCTTTAAATAATAACTTTTTGTGTCCTTGTAGGAATTCCCCCTTAGCCTCTGAGTAGTAGAAAGAGTTGGAAATCTGACCCAAGTCCTGGCACTAAGTCTGTGACTTAAGGCCAGGGACTGTAACCTCTCTGAACTTGAGTTTCTTCATCTTTTAGATGGGGATAATACTACTTATTTTCCAATCATTATATAAGTGAATGCATGTAAAACACTTAGCACATGCCAGACTGGCAATAGGCACTCACGGATTCTAATTTACCTTCTATCTCACTTTCCTTATTGCCTCCTCCTCCAAATATACATATACTCTCACAACACACATACACACACCCCACCCCCACCACTACCACGCCAGGAAGATGGCTCACTGCCAGCAAACATGGGACCACCGCATGTAAGAGCTGTTAGACTCATTAGTGGTCCATTGTTTGGGTCATTGTTTTGCATATGAGTAAGGAACACCTGAGCTGGGGGTCCTTGCTCTCAGTTGCCCTTAGGTAGTATGGCTATACAGCTAACATTTATTGGTATCCTACAATATGCCAGGCATGTGCTTGGTGTTTTACAAGCCTTATCTTATTCGATCCTCCTGATAAATCCCCTAGGAGTTCAGGTAATAACATTTTCATCATCCCTATTTTATACAAGGGGGGAAACCCAAGCCTAAAGAAGTCAAGTTGCTTGGTCAATATCTCATTTTGCTAATAAATTGAAGAGTTAGAATCTGAACCCCAGAGCCCAATTCTAGAGGCTGGCTCTTAACCAGAAGCTTAAAACAAAAGTGGACCCTGGATACCCTGCATTCTTCCCAGAATCCTCTCCAGTGCATCAGGAGAGGATTCAGAAAAAGCTCATTTCCCAATTCTTCTGCCAAGGCTATTTCCCCAGCTCTGCCCAGTGGAGCTGCATTGAACAGAAATGAGTTCCACCAGCCAGACCCCTTGCCCTCCCAGTCTCCTCCCTCAATAGCTAGCATGAGCTGCCCAAGGGCCGGCTGCTTTCTGGTGGGGGGATTCCTGAGAGCTTTGCAGAGGAGGAGGACTGCCCTTAGGCCTGCCAGAGTCAGAGACTCTTAACTCTGTCTTGGGCTGACACAGACCACACACCTCTCTTGCTGGTCATTCTGAGCTGAGCAGGCTTGTGGCCTTAAGACCTGTTGAATTGCGTGGGTGCCAGAAAGGGCCATTCTTTGCTTTCTGGGACCTTGCATACAGAGCTGGGTAGAGCAGGGATAAGCAAACACGGCTTCCCAGTCCCTGCTCTGGAAGCTCTCGTGTTCGTTTTCTTTCTTTGGCATTTGGCAAGCAGGACCCCTGAAGACTGGATGGCTGAGATCCAAAGCTAACTCAAGGCAATCCCACACAGCTGCCGCAACTGGTTGTGGCGAATCACGGCGTATCAGCAAGGGAGACAACAAGCACTTGCAAGGAATTTTATACTCCAAATCTCAAGCTGTCTCAAGCCACACTCGGGGTCCTGCCACAGAACCTCCTTTTGGATCTGCCCCCTCCTGCACCTGCTCTAACAACGCCGCCATCTACCCAGCACCGTGCTTATGAACTTGGGCACCTAGGAAAACTCTGCTGTCTTCCTTACTCCAGGGAGCCAATTAGTCACTGCGTCCCATGGATTTCCGTGATCTTTCTAATAGTTCTTGCAACTGTCCTCATCCCTATTTCTAGTGCCGCTGCTACAGTTCAGGGTCTCGCCTAATCTTACCTGGAATGTTTCACAACCTCCTAAGTGGCCTTGCACAATCTAGTCTTTGCACAGCAGTCATTGTGATGGCTCTAAGGGCAGACACTTCACTCCCCTGCTTAGGGAACCCTTTTGTGGCACCTCACTCTCCTTAGGGAAACGTCCAAGCCCTTTTGCATGGGCTGAGAGGCACTTCATAACCTCCAGATTTCACTTTCCTGTCCAACCACACATGCCAGTCACCCCAAGTCACTGCAGCTTCCTGGACAGACCCAACTGCTTGCACATCTGTATCTCTGACTAATGCCTTTCCCTCCACTCAACGTGCCCTTCACCCCTGTGTTCATCTGGCAGACTCTTACTCAGCCTTCACAACCCTGCTCAGGCTTCACCTTCCAGGTACAAAGGCTCTCATATGCCTCTGTGCCACCTTCGTACCTACAGCATACCTCTAGTAAGGCCTTTACTGCTCTGCGTTACAATGATTGTTCATAAGAACATCCCCCAGATTTTCTAGAAGGCGACTGCCCAGGATCTAGCACAATCCCCGTCAACATCATAGGCCCTAAATATACATACACTTTGTTGATATGGATGGTTTCCCCCAAATTGATCAAGCTGATTCCTCTCACCAAGCACAGCCACCATTGGGAAGAAAAACTGTCCTCTTACTTAGGAAAAAGGATTACTTGACATGTCTTAAAACTGTAAAGCCCTTGAACAAGCACTTTATCCTTCTTTTTGCAGTTACTTTTTCTTTGTTACTGTGTGGCTGCAGCCTGGATAAGTTGCCTGAGTTTTATTCATTCTCCAAACTCTGATCATTATCTTGGGGGGGGGGCGGCGGGGGGGGGGGGTGAAACAACAAACAATATATTGTAGCTTTTTTTCTTTCCCAGAGACATATATAGAGCAGCCTCTGAAGAAGTATTAATATTGAGGAAGATGCTATTATCTGCATTTTATTAATTAATCCATACATCTACCTGTCATTCTTTCTTTTCTATGGCCTTCCTCACAGCAGTGGTGCACACTTCTGCCGTTGGTAAATTGGCACGATAAATCTGGTGGGACCACCTCCATTTCCAGCCGTTCACTTAACGTTTTATCACGCGGCTGTGGTCTCAGGATTGAAGTCAGTTAAAAAGATTAATACCATTTAATACCACCCAGAAGGAAGACGCCAGAAATCTGTTTAAAGTCTCGTTATTCATGTCTTCATTCCCTTTGTGTGTATATTGTGATAAGCATAGCCATCCTTTTTAGGCTGCTGCTAATAACTACTTAAAATGATTAAGGTAACTAGTTATTTCCTGTAAGAAAATTGCTCTGCTGTCATTAACACGGAATTAGAACGGCTCCCATTTTCATCTTCAGCACACAGTCTTTTGCCCCCCAGTTGCCTTAAATAAACAGAGAACCATCTCACGGAGACTGTGTGCTCCTTTGTAAGAGATGAGCTCTGACTAGGCAAGGTGGAGAGGAAGTGTAGCTTCGCAGAGGACACGGCTATGGAGGTGGCCGCTGGGAAGGACTACTGGCTGACACCCATGTTGTAAACACATCCCCCTGACCTGCCACGGGGTTTTCGGGAGTATGATTCATATAACTGGCAAAACTGCCATTATTCCTGTGTGGCCTGAGCAATGTGAATGGGATCCGGGACTCTAAAACCTCCCAGTTCTCTGGTCCAGTGGTTCTAAAGTTTTCTCTCTCTTGGACACCTGTGGACATTCACCTGTGATACACACTCCCCTGGGAATCCTCTGCCTTTGGAGAAAGACCCACAGAGATCTTGTCGGGACAGAAAGCACCATGGTCATTTGCAGCTGCCCTAAGTAGTAATGGTAAGTGAGTAATGGTTGGTTATTGGGGGTTTTGCCACAAATAAGTTTGACCAGTGCTACTTAAGGTGGAATCTACAAGCCTACATTCTACGTGTTTGTTTGAGGACTCATTTTCAGTTCTGGATGTATACCTTTGAGTGGAATTGCAAGGTCATACGGCAATTGTATGTTTAACCTTTTAAGGACTTGCCAAACTGTTTTCCTACATTTTTATTTTTATTTAAAACATTTTTTAATGTTTATTTTTGAGAGACAGAGAGAGAGCGAGAGCACAAGCAGGGGAGGGGCAGAGAGAGAGGGAGACACAGAACCCGAAGCAGGCTCCAGGCTCTGAGCTGTCAGCACAGAGCCTGACGTGGGGCTCAAACTCACAAACTGTGAGATCATGACCTGAGCTGAAGTCGGACGCCTAACTGACTGAGCCACCCAGGTGCCCCTGTTTTCCTACATTTTTAAATAGCACATGCCCGTCCAGGCATTGAGTAAGAATTCATAAGACAGCACACTTGCACAACAGGAGACCCTCCTCCAGAGGGGCTGGTGGATTCCAAGCAGTCTTTATGTATCTGTCGCATTGTCCTTCTCACTCTCTTGTTAGCTCTTGCTGTCTCTCTCTCTCCCACCTTAACCATCTGCCATGAGTGGCTGCATCCAGCATCAATATCACCTAGGAGCTTGTTGGAAATGCAGAACCTGGGGCCCCATCCAGACCTACTGCGTCAGCATCCCTGGGGGCGAGGACCAGGAATCTGTGTTTAAGAAGCCGTCCAGGTGATTGTGATGATTTCTCAGGTGTGAGAAGCTCTGAGACAGACCTGGGCACAGACTTCCGGCCACCCTTCCAGCAGCAAAGTGAGGGAGATGCCACATTAGGGACAGCACTGAGTCTGCTCTAATTGATATAAAACCAATCATTTGCAACACTCTCCACTTTGAGTAGACTGTGTGTACCCCACTTCATTTATAATAATAATACCAGACCATTCTGGGCAGTCCTGCATGAAAAGCCACTGACAGTATGCGAGTGTCTGTCAACTGGTCCCTGCAGAAATAATCCTGGATCTTCTTAGTAATCCCAGAGGCTGTGCCCTTCCTCAGCACCAGGCCAACCTGTGAGTGTGATGACTGGTCTGCAGTGGAGTCAAATGCCCCACAGAGGGTTAGCCCTCTGTGGCTTCCTGACAGCCAATGTCAGTGTTGATGTGTGATATCTGGTGCTTGTATTAGGCCTTTCCCATCTCTGCTGGTCAAGAAATGGTTATGTTAGTAGACTGTTGAGACCATCTATTTTGTTGTCAGACCAGGATTCCAACCTGCCACTTGAACTTGAACATGTTTCTTAATTCTTCAGGTAGTCAATACCCTGCCTGCAAAATGGGTTCATAATATCTATTGCATGGACTAGGTGTCCAGTAAATGGTGGTTATTATTGTTATTGATTCTTGCTGATGATATGTGTGGGAGCTCTCCATGGTGCTTCTGTCCTCCCTTCTTCTCTCCTTTTAATAATAAAAAAAGAAGTACATGGAAAGAGGCAGACGGTTAAGGTAAAGTAGAGCAAGAGAGATGCAACCATCATAGAACACTAAAAGCTTCTTAAAGTACTGCAACCCTCTGGTCTCCTCCTATCTCTGGATGTTTTTTCGTTCAAGTGCACTCTCCTGTGCGCTCTTAAACCCAGTGCCTGGTACAGGGTTAAATGCTCAATGTAAACATACAGAAAAACAGTTTGGCCATTCCTCAAAATGTTAAACATACAAATATCATATAGCTCAGCAATTCCACTCCCAGGTATACATCCGAAAGAACTGAAAGCAGGCATCCAAACAAAAACTTCTGCCTGTATATTTGTAGCCACACTATTCACAACAGACCAGAGGTGGAAACAATCCGAATGTCCATCGATGGATAAATGAATAAACAAATTATGGTCAACCCATACCATGGAGTATTGGTCAGTCATGAAAAGGAATAAAACCCCCACACATGCTACAACAGAGGTGAACCTCAAAAACATCATTCTGAGTGAAAGAAGCCAGACACCAAGGAGTATACATGGTACAATTCCATTTATGTGCAATATCCAGAAAAGGGAAACCTATAGACAGAAAGCAGGTTGGTAGTAGCCAGGGGCTGGGGGTGGGGGGAAAGCCTGGGGAATGACTATTTAACAGGTATGGGTTTTTTGGGGGGGGGGGTTAAGAAAGTGTTTTGGAATTAGATAAAGGTGGTGGTTGCATGACTTTGTTAATGTACTAAAAGCCATAGAATTGTCCACCTTAAAATAGTTAATGTCATGTTACTGAAATTTAAAAATAAATAAATAAACATATATGTCTAGATGTTTAAAGAGCAATAAAAAAATGAAAGGTTGAGCCTGAATGATTGATTTAGGTATTCTTAAAAGCACAGCCATTGAAAAAGATCTTCTGTTTCTGTTGCTTCTTGCTAGAACTAAAAATCCATCTGTCCACGTGGGGAACTCTGGTGAGGGATGTATGGCTCTCTGGCAAGTGTACGTGGTCATAAATTTGGCTTTGCTGGTGTCGGGGATTTCAGGTAAGAATCAGGAACTGCGAAAGTTGTTAACAACTCAGCTGTTTCCAAGACAGGTGAGCATCTAAGACAGGGCCCTGGGCAAGGTTTGAGTGCAGTCAGGAGAAACATGTGAAAGAAATGGATGTAGGCAAGCCCTCCTGAGAGACGGATTCAGGGGCATAAAATTGGCACTTCTTCTCTATTAAGCAATTTAGGATGATCTGAAGTCTTCTCCAAGTTCCTGTCTCTCTCTTTATCTTAATTAGCAAAGCAAAGTCTTAGGTACAGTAAGCTCTCTCCTTCCCTAACGGATTAGCCGGAAAATAGGAAACTAAGATTTTGGAAGAGTCTAATAACCAGGGAGTGAGGGAAAGAGGGAAGGGCAGCTTACAGACTAAGAGCTATGTACTGGTTGGTGAACAACACTTTCCCAACATTAATTCCCATATTAATTCCTTCACTCTCAAAAACAATTGCATTTCTTTTTTGTGTACTCGAAGGAAGCAAAGATATATGTGACATAGTCTCCCCCCTCAAGGAGTTTCCTATCTATCTATTGAGGGTTGAGGGGGAGACAAGAGCACCAGCAATTATTACACAAGCCAGGGTAGCACCTGTCACACTGTACTGCACACCCGAATCACTTGGGGATCTTGTTAAAATGCAGGTTTGATTTATTATGTCTGGAGCAGGGCCTGAGATTCTGGTCTGAGGACCCCATCTGGCACAGCAAGGAACCCATATGTTATAACAGGGTGATGATATAAAGCGGGGTTTGGCAAACTATGGCCTGTGGGCTACATGTGGCTTACTGGCCCATGAACTAAGGAAGGTTAGACATGTTTAAATGGAAAATAAAAGAAGAATGCTATTTCATGACATCTGAAAACTATATACAATTCAAATTTAGCGTCCACAAATAATGTTTTGTTGGAATGCAGATGCACCCATTTCTCTACACATTATCTATGACTGACTACTTTCTCACTACAAAGACAGAATTGAGTAATTGCAGCTGAAACCATATGGCCCACAAAACCTAAAATATTCACTCTCTGGCCTTTTATGGGAAGTCTGTCTACCCCTGGCATAAAATAAGAAGGGATTTCATGTCAGAGGAAGAGACTAATTCCTGCTGGATTAGTCATGGGTAGAGTTCAAGGAGGAGGGGCATCTGAATGCCTTGACTGTGGGTGGAATCTGAATGGCAGCCTTTTGGGAAGAAAGAAATCCACTAGGTACAAAGTCGTGGACATGGGATACGTAGGAGATGTGACAGCAGATCTCAGTGTTAAAACCATGAACAAGGCCCTGAACAAATCAGGCCACTGTCAGGGTTGTCAATGTGGACTCATCCTGAAAGCTTCCCCCTGAATGTCAAAGAAAAATGGCCTGATACAAAGAAACCTGTTCCCAGCTCCAGGACGATGGAACCAGCTGGGCAAGTGTCTGGTGAACTACGTGTGTGTGTGTGCGTGAGTAACAATGAAGCCTGGGCAGAACGTTAATTAAGTATGAGTGAGGATTTGGGACCCAGTGGTTCTCAAAGTTGGAGAATGACACTGTCCCCCAGGGAGTGTTTGGAAATGTGTCAAAGTGTTTTGGGTTATCACAATAGCTGGGGAACATCTACTGACATCTATCGTCCAGGGAAGCTAAACAGATTTTTAACGAGATGCAGAGGACAGTAGTTCTTTGCAACATCGAACTGGTTTCTCCTAAATGCTGAAAGCACCCCCATTAAACAAAGTCAGGCTGGGGACTCTTCTGTGGTGCATAATGGCCATGGGCTGAGGAATGAAAAGACGGAATAAAAGGAATAAAGGTCCAGCCCTGTTTGGACACTGGCGGATGGAAAGCAGGCAGGAGGGTGTGTCGATGTGAACTGATATGCTTGGCCATTAGACTGGAAATCTTCCATTTCTCCACCAGATTCCAGAACAGCCAGAATGCCAGGCTAATGTAAAAATTCCAAGAAAATCTATGTTGTGGGGATACTTAGGGTGCTTCTTTTCATGATCATTTACCCACCCTACTCTTTCGGCCTTAATCTGCATGGTGGCGAGATTGCTGGTTTTGGAATCAGGAGGATCTGGGTATGATTTCTGCTTTGTCTCTTCCTAGACATTGATCCTAGGCAAGTTATTTCCACTCAACCTTACTTTCTT
Organism: Panthera tigris; assembly: GCF_018350195.1. NCBI lineage: Eukaryota > Metazoa > Chordata > Mammalia > Carnivora > Felidae > Panthera > Panthera tigris. Next base: position 33,904,059 of record NC_056673.1, on the reverse strand, counting down.
GACCTGTAAAATGTGTATGGTGAAGGGTTTTTGTAAAAGTTGATTAACATACTCTTCGGGGCAGACTTTGCACAATACTGGGGCCCATAGCGATGCCCAGTAAATATGTTTCCTTCTCTCTTTGCTTCAATGAGCATACACTAATTTCTGCTGCTAACGGTGCTACCATTGGCCAGTTGGGGAACCAGTTTTAGCCAAGCATGGCATTGATAAATAGAAAGCCAATTTCTCACCCTTGGCACTACAGACATTTTGGGCTGGATAATTCTTTGTTGTAGGGGTTGTCCAGTAGCATCCCCCAGTCATGACAACACAAACTGTCTCCAGACATTGCAAAATGTTCTCAGGGAGGCAAAATTGCCCTTGGTTTAAGAACCACTGGTTTAAGATGGGAGAAAAGTAAGTAATGGCTGTTTTGGATGAAGGGAGAAATGTGGGATTGCTTTGTTTTGTTTTCCAAGCAAAAATTCTGACCATAAACCTCCAGACTCTATAGTCTATAAACACTACAACATAGCACATTTCCACTCAATGCCAGGGAATGCACTAGGTCCTGGGGACAGACAGAAACAAGGCATGGTCCCTGCTTTCCAGGCATGAACAACCTGTTCTGCAGAGTCCCATCTGAGGAAGAAGGTTCTTGAAACTCTGGCCACCAAGTAGCCATTCATTTTCTAGGCAGAGTCTGCCATTGGGTCTCTGGAAAACAAGTGAACTGATAAGATGGGAGGCTGGGTGGATTTATGCTGGTGTTAATTTTGAAAGCTGAACCAAGCAAGGCACAGGTTGAACCTGCTGGCAAAAGGAAAATTCCTTTGCCACCGGAGGGAGGCTGGATTTATCTCAGGGGATATGGTTTGGTGACAAGACTGATTATATGGGGTGTATTGTTTATATGAGTGTAATGTACTCAGGGCTCAAGGCAGAAGGTGGGTTTTATAAATCAGCAGATAAGTAAAATAAATGCATTGGGCTAGATACTCCTGCTCTTTGGATAAAGGTGAAAGGAGATGGTGAAATACACTTATTCACAGGAATTCAATAAACTTACTGGATTCTCCCTTAAATGATCAGTTACCACCACTACCCAAAGGCTCCCCTGCACCCCAAGGTCATATTCTCTATGAGAAAGTTCTAGAATGTTGGCATTGGATATAAGATCTTGTCTTCTTGACATCAATGATTGAAAAGTAAAGAAATAGACAGCCAGGACACTCCCTGATGAGGGTGGGGAGAAGAGAGGAAACCCATTGTTTATGAAGAGCTACTCTGTGCCAGATACTTGATATTTACACATACACCATCTCAGTTCATTCAAATAAAAATCTTGTGGAACGATAATTTCCCATCCTGTCTGCTTATAAGAACCACCAGGCATCCTTACTACAAATCCAGAGATGTGTATCCCCCCCTTAAACTTTCTGAATCTGACTCTCTGGGGAAACAGGGAAATCTGTATTTTTAGACAGCACCTTCTAATGATCAGGGTCTCCAATGATCAGGCTAGTTTGGGAAACACTGCAGTAAACTGTAATTTATCATCCCAAAGTTATCGACATGGAAACCGGGCTTTGCCTGACCCCTAATTCTAAAGACTTTTTGTGTCTCTGTGCTGCCTCCTTGGAAATGACAGGTCCAATTAAGACTCAGACAAGACGGGCTTAAAATTTGTCTCTGCTTTGCATATTAGCTCCTTAGAGCTTTGAGAGCCAGTGTAGTGAAGAGGACAAAGCCTGTGACAGGAATTTGAGGACCTGAGTTACAGCTCTGGAGTTTATTAGCTCTGTGACCTTGGGCGAGTTACTAAAGCTCTCCTGGTCAGTTTTTTCATCTGTAAAATGGTGATAAAAAATAATACTTGCTCTGACTACTTCCAGAATCACTGTACAGATCGAATGAGATAATAGATGTGAAAGAGTTTTGCAAATGGTAAAGCCGTCTGTGAGGTCTTACTATGATGGAGTCGATGCCCAATTATCCACATAACCGGTTCCTATTTTGTGCAAAGTCTTTGTAAAGGTCTGACCTTTCCTTCTCATCTCTGGATCACTCCCCGTTGTGTGGTCAATGTGAGGACAAGGAATTCACACTTACACTGACAGATTAAATTATGCATGAATAGCGCTCCCCGTCAAAGGCGGCTACTCAGTGTAGGCCACCCTCCAAGGGCATGTGTACATATGTTGTGAACTGATATGCCACAGCAAACGCGCCACTGGGTTCACTTAGATAATGGAATATTAACCAGGCCACCACCGTTTTAGCCGGGATAGCGGAGTGTTGCCTGCGTCATGTGAGGTCACCCTCTAGTGGCTGAGGCTGTCAGTGCACCTAGAGAGACCTAAACATGGCTCCACTCCCACCCACCCTACCCAGCCCTTTGCAGGGAGAAGACATGCCCCTTAAGATGTTCATGTTCCGATCCCTGGAACCCGTGGCTAGGTTACCTTACATAGAAAAAGAGACTTTGCAGATGTGATTAAGTGAAGGATCTTGAGATGAGCACATTATCCTGGATTATCCGGGTGAGCTCAATTTAACCACATGGGGTCTTGTAAGTTAAAGAGGAAAGGGGGAGAACAGAGGAGATGGGACGTGGGAAGCAGGGACTGGAGCCATCCAGCGTGAGAAAAGACTCAGCTGGCCATTGCTGGCTTTGAAGACAGACTCTTCCCCAGCGCCTCCAGAGGGAATGCAGCCTGACCAGCACCTTAATTTTACCCAGTGGAACCAATTTGGACTTCTGACCTCCAGAACTGTGAGACAAGAAATTACTGTTGTTTTGAGCCATGACGTTTGTGGGAATGTGTTAGAGCAGCCCCAGGAAACGAATGTACCTCCTCTCTCAGTGTTGAGCAGAGGGGTGCTTGAAAGCATGCCAGTGAAGCCTGGTCCCAAGCACCGTGGGGCACTGAGTACATGTCATTGTGTCCCCAAAGGCCCCATGGTGGGAGCTGGCATTGCCCAGGTTGAAAAGAACAGCTTATATGGATGGGACATCTGGCGGGGAAAAGAATATGTGGGATGGGACATCTGGGGGGGAAAGGAATATGTGAGAGCAGGCTTCCAAAATGCACAATTTAGGAAACACATTTAAAGCTCAATGGTCCTCATTAGCATTATCAGCTCACCACCGGACTGCAAGCTCTTATCCACACCTGCGTGTCCCCTACACATCAGGGCCCAGGGTAGGTGCGCTCTAAGTGTTTGTGAGGAAAATAAATGGGTTCTGTGATTAATTATTTCTCAGGCCTTCAAGAAGGATTTATGATGCCTTAAAATATTAACATGTGTAAGCTGAAAATAATAAACTAAAATCTCATTAAAAGGAGCATAGAGAGAGATGCCTGGGCACCTGGGGTGGGAGGTAGAGGGATGTAGGGGGATTGGGGTCCTGTGTCTGAATGCCACCTTTGGCCTTGAATTTCTGACTGCAAAAGTTAGATGGGCACCACTCACTTACACATCCCTTTGGGTCCCAGGCGGAGGTCCAAGGCGAATCCTTAGGACAGTGTCAAGAAAGACATGTTTACCAGACATGGCCCCGTGGAGACTCGCACACTGGAAATGCAAATGTATGTTTGATCTTCACAAACGTCCCTTACCATTAGGCAAGAGATGGCTGGAAAACACACCCAGCTTGATTAGAGATAGCCAGAGGCGCGCTGGTGTGAGCGGTTTATTAAATTATTGAGATGTCTGGAGGCTAAGGATGCCGGAGAGGATGACGTGAAGAGTCAGAGTCTGAAAATCACTGGAGATACTCTCGTGTCCACGGCAGGACAGGAGGGGAAGCTGTGGATGGGGGAGGAGTGGAGGGGGCACTAGGTGTCACTGTGTCTTTCAGGCGCAGAAAACAAACAAACCCAGGAGCGGTCCCTTGTGTCTCTTCCTGCCTCTGCGAAGCCACCAGGTACAGCTCCTCCGTGTTATTGATGCTAATGACCCACCTAATGGTCCTGCAAGAAGGATTTCAAATTTGCAAATGACAGCTTTTGCAGGCACCACAAATCATGGGGCCTTGCAATCAAATGCAAAGGGGCCCGGATCACTGAAGGACTTGGGATAATGGGTGATAAAATGCAGTTTAATGTGGACAAATGTGGAATAATATGTCTTGGAACAAACAATCAGAAGGGGGAACAGCTGGTAAATGAATTGCTTTGTATTACACTGACCAGGGAATAGAAATGGTCCTCAGCAGCAGCCAAAGTTGACAGAGGGATAGGCTGGAGAGAATGTACAAGAAGCCCAGAAAAGTCAGAGGGAGGAGAATGGACAGCTTAACACCTGCCTTTCAGGTACTGATGCCTGAGTTAAGTGTTGGCGGCTGCCTCTTGGGCTTCTACTCACCCTCCCAATGTTGGGGTTTGGGGGTGCCCCCAGGCTTGGACCTTGGCCTTCTCTTCTCCAGTCCACTGTCTCTCCAGAGAATCTCAATCAGTCCCTTGACTTAAGTATCATCTATACCCTGAAGACACCCAAAATTTAAATCTTCAATTGACCTCTCCCCAGAACCCCAGCTCAGCGGATCTCAAAGGTTCCTACATATTAGAATCATCTGGAGAATTGTTGTAAAAAATCCCAATATCCAGGCCACACCCTAGACCAAGTAGTCAGAATCTGAACTCTACAAGTGATTCCCACATGTAGCCAAGTTTGAGAACCACCACTCTAGGCTTCTGTACCCAACTGCCTACCGATTTCTCTGACTGGACGTATACAAGTTAACATGGACAACAAACTTGATTATTACCCCCACGTCACACCTAGTCCTCATCCACCGATTGCTCAAGTCCCAAATCTAAGCTTTATTCTATTTTCCTCTCTTTCTTTCAGTACCTATACCTAATCCACCAGCAAATTCTTCAGCACCAATGTGAAAACATCCAGTGCCATCCTGTCAACGTCTAAACTGCAACATTGCGACCCTTTGCTTACATTTGACTTCTCTCCAATCCATTCTCCCTCTGGTACCCAAGGCGACCTTAAAACTAAAAACAGACCATGTCATACCTTGCTTAAAAGACTCTGATGGCTTCCATCCTGTGTAGAATAAAATCCAAGCTAATTACTCGGACTTCTGAAGCCCTATTCTGTGAAACCAATGGGGTACTGAGTAAATGACAGCGTGTGACTTCCCAGGCTACATAATAAAACATCACAACCTCCTCCTATGTTCTCTTGGATCACTTGCTCTCGGAAAAGGCGGCTACAATGTCACGAAGACACACAAGCAGCCCCATGGAGAAGAATGTGTGGTGAGGACCTGAGGCCTCCAGCCACCAGCCAGTGCTGACTCCCAAGCCACATGAGTGCGCCATCTTGGAAATGGATCCCCCACCCCAGTCAAGCCCTCAGATGACTGAAATCCCAGCTGACATCTGTCTGCAACTTCTTGTGAGATTTCTAGCAGAACCACCCAGAACCCTGACCCATGGAAACTGGGCTATATAATAAATGTTTACTGTTTCAAAGCCACTAAGTTTTGGGATAATTTGTTATGGAGCAATGGATAACTGATATGTTGATTCATAAAAAAATCCAAGAATCTGGACACCTCTGCATTGCTCTAAACTATTCTGAACCATGGTTTGTACTGCTGACCAGTTTTATCACTGAGCATTTTAAGCTTCAGTTTTCTTGTCTGTAAAACGGGTATAATATTCATGCCTATCTCTTACATTGCTGTGAAAGATTAAATGACATGATGCCTGTGTTTGGAACCATAATTGGTAATAATATTTTTTATCATTATTCTTGTATTTTATTATTGTTATGGGCTGTTTCACGCCTTCATCAGTTTGTAGTACTGTTTTCTTTGTGTGATCTGCATCTTTCCCCCCATCTACCTGTCTTCTTCCAGAAGCATGTAATCAAAATAACAGCAGCTGTTTATCATCTGCGACATCACATGCTATGCTGGGACTTCACAGAGCAGGGATTTTTTAAGTCTCCATCTACAAATGAGAAACCCAGGGCTTGGGGAGGCTGAATAACCTCATGTGAGGTCCCCAGTGCTAACATGAGCAGCCAGGATCGCAGCCCAGGGCTATTCAATCCCAAAGGCCATTCTCTTTTCTTGACATCAGAGTATGCTCAGTAATTTCTGAATGAATGAGTGAATACGTGAGGGAACATCATTTGTTACACAAACAGCAAAGGGAAAAGGTAGATGATCTGTGTGCACTCACTTCCACTTTGAGATAAATACAATTACATGAGGAAATGGTGTCACAGGAAGTGGAATTTTGGCTTTGTAGCGGACAGCTTTTTGTTTCCTGTGACCTGGTGATTGCCAATGACAATTTCTAGTATACAGGCTGACGTCCTGTACATTCTAAACTGTCCCCACTCTCCAGATGCCCCATGGTGCAGAGAGTATGCCCTTCCTTTCATATCGGCCTGAGTCATTTTCAGAGTTTGCTGAGAAAAAAAAAAAATCCCAAGTAGTAGGGGTGCTTATAAATGAAATGTGGCTCTGGAAACTTGATGTAAAAGTGTATGTGTATATGTCTATGTGTTTTGGCTATGGAGAATAGTTTAGTAAAGCATGTGATATCGATTTTAGCATACGTACACGGGTAGGTTTCCAACAGGGGCCTCTAAGAGGTAATAATGCAATGTATTGGAAAATGCATCATGCTAGACCTGGACTATCCCATCACCTATGTGTTGTATACATGTGGGCAAATTACTTAAATTCTCTGAACCTCCATCTTCTCATCTGTAAAATGGGGATGGTAACATCTATTTCAGTTTCACTGTGAGGATTAAGCATATATGAAGTCCTACCTGATCTGGACCTCCGATTCCTCTCTGAGCTAATATCCTATGATACTACCCCACTGTACACCCCTTTTCAGCGGCATCAACGTCCTAACCATTCCTTAAAATCATCAGGCATGTGCCTACAACAGGGCCTTTGCACTAGCTCTTCTCTTTGCTTCAAATATTTCCCCTTCAGATACCCAATGGCTCACTCCTGCGAGTCATGGCTACCATGTCCCCTTTTCCATGAGGTCTGTTCTGACTAATTAGTTTTTCACTCTCCTCCAACCACTCCTGAGACCCCTTGGTCTGCTGTTTTTTTTTTTGCCATAGCATTCGGCATCTCCTTATATGCAAAGCAATGTATTTATTTATCTATTATTTATGATCCATCTTCTATTGCTAGAATATAAGCCACACAAGGGCCACAATCTTTGTGCTTTACACACTGATGTATCCCCAGCAACCAGAGCAGAGCCTGGCACGTAGTAGACATGCCATAAATATCTACTGCATGAATGAACAAACAAAAAAGTATATGAACAAATACGTGAGTGAAATCACTCAGTGCCATGCCTGCCATATTGTAGACATCCAGGAGAGTTAGGTCTTACTGTTGCAAACTGGAAAACCCTAGTATTCTTCACTGCGGAGTTACGAATGGTTTTATATGCCTCAATTTTACTACCTACCAGCCCTGCACAACTGCACAACCTCATCCCTCTCCCCTGACACTCCTGTGCCTTCCAGTCATTTCTAAGACCCTGCAGGGGCCCAGGTAACCCATCTGTTTTGATTTTCCAGCTCCACACTTGCAGTGGGATGAGATACTTGGTCATGTGGAGGTAGCCCCCTCCTGGGTCGTAACCCTCTGTAGGATGCTGCTTCACTGCCTCCCTCCAGGCCCAGTGAGCTCTGGCACTGCTTATGCATTGCCCTCCCCTCCACCCCCGACTCCCCACACAGCAGATGCCACTACTGCTGCTCTACCATTGGCTCCGACCACCATCCCTACGTGCTCCCTGGAATTGGAGAAAATGTTCCCTCCTCTACTCTCTGCTGCGATGACTCACCCAGACCTGAAGCAAAACAGCTTGCAGTCCCAGCCACTGAAGGTTGCTGCTGGACAAAACAACTCCCCTTCAGTTTTCACAGAGGACCAGCATCTGGCAGAGAGACACCAACCTGCTCTCCATTATCTTGCCTTCCCTCTTGTCTTTGCTCCAAGCTTCCTTTGAACCAATCTCCTTCTTCTTCCTTTACCCAGAGGCATGCATGGCCCCCAGGCCCCTGATTCAGGCAGATGCCTGACTGCCAGCACGTGTCCTCTGACCCCCACCCCTCGCCCACCCAATCTTTGCTTCGCTTCAGCCAACACATCCCTCCAGAGCATCAGAAACAAAACCAGTCATCGTTAAAATGAAATTATGAAGGAAAAAAAAGCAGCATCGCAGAACAGAATGCTTTCAATTACTGCGTGTTGGTAGACTGCCGTTCCCTCCAGAGGTCCGGTTGTGCATGACAAGGCTACTGTCACAGCCCAACAGATGGCCCACGGTACCGGAGCAGCGCTGATCTTGTTACAGTGAAATCCATTAAATGCAAAACCCTCCCCAGCAGGTGTGCACATCAGCTTCGTACCCACGTGGGGATGCGTCTCTTCATGAAGACATTGCTTTGTTGGTATTTATCGGCTGATGGTTGTAGGGTGAAGAGAGGGGTGACTGATATTAGCATTAATTGCAATCATTGGCATTTATCTAGTGCTTTATGCTTTTTCAAAAATGCTTCCACAGCTGTTCCCTCATTCGATTCCTGTGATATCTCTGTGAGGTGGACATGAGATCGAGGGCGGTGAACCCAGGAAGGCAGGCAAGTTTCCTTCCTTCTCTGTCTCAGAGTAAGTTTGCATCAAGTCCTCTGTGGCTGGAAGCCTGGTCTTTGGGTGGTGCACCTGCAGGCCGTGAGATGCTATAGAGAGAAGCAGAGCGGGAATCCCAGCCCTGCCTCCTCCCCCGCAGGGTGTCCTCGGGAACCTGGTGAAGGTGTCCATGAAGGTGGTGGTACCCTTCGCTGGGTTGTGGCAGGGCTCCCTGAACAGGTCCCCCCACCGCCTCCGTCCTTGCCCTGCTTCCATCTGTTCTCAACACAGCAGCCAAAGGGAGCATTTCAAATCCTATTTCAGACTGTGTACTGCAGCGTCCCCCTCCCCCAGCCCCTCACCCCACTTCCAGTGAAGGTGGAACACCTGACAAGGGCCTCCCACTCACGGTCTGACCCTGCAACCCTCATGCCCCCGCCCCCACCTCTGCTTGTTCACACTTCTGCCACGCTGGCCTCCTTGGTGCTTCTCAAACACAGCTCATGTCACCTCAGGCCTCCATGGCATCTGCTCTCTCTGCCTGCCACATTCCGCCCCATCTCTGCATGGCTCCTCCCTCTCCTTCTCAATAGGTCCTGCCCCGGCTTCTCCAGACCCCCGCTCATCTGCCCACCCTTCTTCTTCCTTCCTTATCCCTCTCGCTCTGCTCCGCATATTGCTTTCTCTCTGTGACGCTTAGCTTCTTTTAACATAATATATGTGTTAACTTCCCCACGTGGCTATAGCGAATTACAACAAAACACAGAAACATATTCCCTTACAGTTCTGGAGGCTAGAAGTCCAAAATCAAGGTGTGGGGAGGGTTAGCTCCTTCTGGTGTCTCCGAGGGACAATCTGTCCCATGCCTCTCTCCTTAGCTCCTGCAGGTTGCCATCAGCCTTTGGCTTGTAGCAGCATGACTCTAGTCTTTGCTTCTGTGCTCATGTGGCCATCTTCTGTGTGTGTGCGTGTCCACATTTTCCTCTTGTCACAAGGATGCCAGGCATTGGATCAGAGCCCACCTTAATAATCTCATCTTAATTCGCTTTGATGATATTTGCAAAGACTATTTCCAAATAAGGTCACATCCACAGGCACCTGGGGTTCAGATGTGAACATATCTTTTGGGGGGATGTAACTCAATCCCCAACAGGATAAATTTAAATATCATATTATGGTTCTTGGTTATGGTCTGTTTCCCTCTGCTAGGTAAGCTCTGTGAAGACAGGTGCCTTTGTTACATGGACTGGTTAGATCCTAAGATACTCAACTGGCTTCCTTCCCTCAAGATCTTCATCCTTTAAGTATTACTTATATCCCCAAATGAAAGTCTCATAATAGTTAATTCTCAATTATCCACCCATACTTGGGAATTGGCCAAGAAAGGTAATTTCACAGTTGTTTCTAATGTATTGCCAGAAGAACCCTACTCTGACAAATTGGATATTCTATCAAAATGACTGGCTTATATTCAAGTTCCACACACACAGAGGCTACCACAGAAGGCTATGACTTAGGATAGAGTCTTAGGTGTATTGTTTCTACTGCGACCCCTTCCTTCTGCAGACCTTACAGTCACCTGCCCTCCAACCACCTGTCCTGCCCTAGGTCTTGTTCAAAGTTTAGTACCTTGCCCAGATGTCACAAGCTGTTCCTTATAGAACCTGACAACCAATCCAAAGAATCAGATCCCTGTCATCTGAGAGCCAGAAGGTATCCTAGGAATCATTCGTTCATTCACTCACTCCATAATATATTTCTTGAGTACCTACCAAGTGTCAGGCATTATGAGTTTCCCTTTCTGTCCCCTTTAAGCCTCACAGCACCCTGTGAGGTGGGCAGTAGGGTCCCTGCCCTGCAGGTGAGGGCATGGAGGCAGAGGGAGGGTGAGGACTCACTGGGATTACTCACTGGTAGGTGGCAGATTCAGACCCAAATCCAGGATGCTTATGTTTGAAGCTCCTTGAATGACACTGCCTTATAACCCAGCTCCTCACCATTCAGTTCAAAGAGGAGAGACACAGATTCTATTCTGCTCATCTTTTAGATTGTAGATCACTCTCATCCCTGTCCTGGTGACACACTAAATAGCCTATAGAGGGCTACGACAGGTAGTTCTTATTCCCGGGTTAGTAAACAACTTTTTTTTTTTAATCTCATTTTCCTAAGGTCACTTTGCTGCAGGTGGAACAGGCACTGTGTGACAGCAGACATATCTGCCTCCAGACTCCCTCTCCACCCTTCTCCTCTCTGCCTGGGGAGACTGTCTCTCATAGAGTTTGGTCAGTGGCAGCCACAGGGAGGATATAGGAGGGAGGAGGCCAGGGAGATCAGGGTTCTTCTGCCCTGTGAGGTTGGCTGTGTCCTACAAATCACTGACCCTCTCCAGGCTGCCAAACCCTACAAGAATCTCTCCTTCTAGCTTCTGGTCACTTCTCTTGCCCTTTGTCCCTCTGGACCTCAGGGTAGTAACAAACACGCTGTTTGTCTTATCCCTGGTGGTTCTCTCACACTCACACTGTTATAATTCGCTTCCCTCAAATTATCCAGTTGTGAGGGCACCATGTTCATCCTGTTGGGAATCTGTTGTATACAAATAACTGTGCCCATATGGTAGAGGAGGACCCCAAGGATCAGGAAGACCAAACGTCTTCCCCTAGGCCAGATGTGGAGAAAGCACATGACTGGGGGATGGAATGAAGTCCCTGGTCTAGTACTCTGAGGGCCAAGAGGAATGTCCAGTTGGCCTGAGATAAGCCTCTTGGTGGCACACAAAGCCCACAGAGGGCTGCTGACAGGTGGGTCTTGTTACAGCCCTGTATACAGTAGGTGATCAATAAATGTTGGCTGACGACCAAGTTTTTTGCGCCCATTAGTTACGATGATTACGTTCTGAATAACCACAAGTAGGAAATCAGCCCATTTGGAAGATCATTCTTATGGAAGGAAGACTGGAAAAGTCCCTAGTAGGTGTGAGTCTGAATATTGGCCTGTGGTAGGCAAGGCCCTGAGGCCCTGTGCTCTCACAGTCCTTGTCTGTTAACACTGAGCCCAGGCCTCATTCTCCAGCATTTCTGTGAGAATTAATAGAGAAAATACCTGTCAGCGCTATGTTTTGGCAACAGCCCCCATGTCCCTCCAAGCAGCCCTGTGCTTATCGTCACTTGTGACAATATTTCTTCAGCATTTCACTCCGCGTCCTTAATGGGGGTGCATGATGAACGGGAGTAGTGGGGTGGCAAAGAATGAGCTCCTGGGGAAACACTTAAGGAAACTGGGCTTTCTGCCATTAAAAGAGATAGATCTTTATGGTGACCTAATTAAAGTTTTTAAAATTCAATTTGGACAGTTAGCAAGCTAGGCTCCTTTCCAGGAGGAATAAGGAGTCGGTGCAATGACCTAAGTGATCCCAGGCTGCCTGCCATCTCAAACAGCAGAGTGGGTGTATCTGATTCTTTCAGGGACCCAGGCTGCCTGGGCACAGTCTTTGGTAAGGAAGGTGTCCTATGGGATCACACTGATGTCATGGTCCAAGAGTGGCTGCCATGACTTTGAGGAGGTGATTTATGGGGGAGGAAAGTCATAAAGTACGGTTCTCACCAAGGGAAAAGTGATTTCTCTTTTGTAGCATAAGCCCTGACAGTTATTTTTTTTCCTTTTGTGTAATGCAAGTGCCTCACTAAAGCTTTGATTGCTGAGGCAATCAAATAAACACACGACGAGACAAAAAGCCAGGCCACCTGTCTCCACTGAAGCTCCTTTGTTTTAGAGATCTTGGTTGATTTCAATAACTTGACTATTTGGGCCCCTTGTCATTTCTCTTCCTGTGTGTTAAATTTCCACTCTTAATATTTAAATTCACCAAGAAAGACTGAGACTGTGAAACCCCAGCCCTCACCTTTAACCCCAATAAAAGCAGAACTCCAGGCCTGTGTGTGCTCTCCCTCTACCTGCAACCTGGCTGGGTGGCCCCAGGTGTACTGTGTAATTTCCAGGGCCTATAAGTAATAAGCCTACAGTTTTTCGAAATTTCCTAATGGTTATTGCTAAACCATAAGGGCTGACCCAGCCACAACATTGGTTATTGATAGGCTGAGAATGATACAAAATATCTTTCCACTGTTGCTATGTAAGTTTATGGAGTCCAAAAGAAACAGCATCCTTCCAAATCACCCATCCATCTATCCTTCCATATTTCTGACCATCCGTCTGTCCGTGCGTCCATCCATCCATCCATCCATCCACTTACCTCTCTGTTCATCCATCTAACACATACTGACTACTTACTCCCATCAAATACTGGAGATACAATACTAAATATAACACAATTTATATGTGTTATATTTGAAAGAGCTCAGTCTTTATGCAAACAGTTAACTAAAACAGTGTTTGCAAGCATAAGACTCTGAGTCACAAGACCTGGGTTTGAGTGATTCAAATGGCCACGTGCTCTTGGGCAAGTTGCTTCTCTCTCTACCAAATTCCTCCTATGTAAAATAATGCAGCTGGACTACAGGAATGCACTCAAAGACCTCTTCCAGTCCAGACATGCTAAGATTCTATGTCCAGGGAAATTCACTGTAAAGCAATTCATCTCGTGAGTGTACATGTCACCTAGTAAGGGGTCTCCTCTGTTCACCTCACCCCTCCAATGTGTCTTCTGTTCTTGTTAAAGAAAATGTATCATGTTTCTCTCTTTTCGTTTGTCTCCTGCAGGGTGGATTGCTATCCCTCAGGCTAAAGATCAACATTCTTCATTTTGTAATCTTGCCCAACTCTTCACCTCATTTTGTATCAAGCCTTGACTTGCTTTCTTTGCCCCTTAAGCTCATCATAGCTCCCCTTGCCTCCATCTGGACCACTTATTTTTTCCCCATCCTCCATCCAGGGAGATTTACCCATCCTTCAGATAGTAGCCTGCTCACATTTCTTCAGGGACACTTTCTCTTACCTCTCAGGCAAGGTCTGGCTCCTTTGTCATATATATACATAAAGCCATGTATCTTTCCTTTAGAGCACAAACCCCATGCCTGTTCTAAACCTTAATAAAGGGGTCTCTTGGTTTAATGTTTGGCTCCCCCATCAGCCTATAGCCTCATGAGAGCAGGAACTGAGTCTAGTTTGCTCGCCTGGCATTCCCTAATACAGTGCCTGGCACATAGGGGGCGCTCAATACCCAGTTTTCTGAACAATAAAGAGACGATGGTTAGTGCCATAGGCTGCTAAATATGAAGTCCACCACACTTGGAAATGAGACCGGGAAATGGTATCTTCATTGGGGTAGTTCACCTGGGCAAAAAATGCCTCAAAAAAAAAAAAGCCACTCATATGTTTTACACTTGCTGCATATAAGAGTAAGGTGATCACTAAATCCCATCAAATGATTAAGGGTGTCTCTGAAATCTTTTTTTTTTTTTTTTTAGGTTTATTTATTTTGAGAGAGAGACAGAGAGAGAGAGAAAGAGAGAGAGAGAGAATCCCAAGCAGGCTCTGCACTGCCAGCACAGACCCTGATGTGGGGCTTGAACCCACAAAACTGCGAGATCATGACCTGAAGCTGAAACCAAGAGTCAGATGCTTAACCTGTTGAGCCACCCAGGCACCCCAAGGGTGTCTTTCAAATCTTAAGGGAGAGGAGGACTCTGAACCACAATGGATGTCACACCAGATGGGTGGGGAAGCCTGGGGCCCATCACCAGCCATGAAGCCACTGCAGAATGGCAGGCAGAGGATTTGGGCAACAAGTAGGAAAGGATGTAAATAGAAGAACAGAGTCAGAATTTGATGAAGGGTCTCTGCCACTGGCAAAGGTTGGGGCTGTTTCCAGTCTAGGAAACTGGTTCTGTAGCTTAAAAAACCTTAGAGGAAGAATGGCAACTGATAATTTTTCTTGAACTTGGTTAAAAAATATTGTGAACATGATTCCGAGTAGCACAGTGGTTGAGAACACGAGTCTGGAAGTCTAGCTGTGGAGTCATGGTTCTAGCACTGGGCAAGTCACTTTGCTCAAAGCCCCTATTTTCTCACATGAACACAATGTATATTTATTACTGGGTTGTTGGAAACGGGAGTGGAGTTACGTAGGCTCAGTGGTTCACACTGCACCTGGCATGTATTTGGTGCTCTGTAAATGGAAACTGTTACCAATGAGATCAGTTAGTTCCTTTGTCATGATTCTGTGCTCACCTACAAGTCCATCTGGTGTTCCTGATTCTTGAGTGCACCCCTGTGCCAGGAGTGGGCTCCCATGGGAACTGTTGGCCTTCACGGCCCCAAACCTTGATGCCTCTCCTTCTCCTCACAACATGCCAAGTCTGTCACCTACCAGAGATGGCCCTCTTTTCAAACTGTATCCAGAATCCACTGCTACCTTCTGGTCTAAGCTGCCAGCAACTCTCACCCCGATGATTACAGTGGCCTCCTAATGGGTCTCCCTGCCTCTGCCCTTAACCCCTACCATTGTTTCTTGGTGCAACAGCCAGAACAAGGCTGTTAATATCTCAAATGGATCCTGCAACTCCTCTGAAAACCTTTCATGGCCGTCACATTTAGAATGAAATCCAAATCCAGACCCTGCCCTCCCAAAGCCTCCTGACCTTCCCAACCCTACTCACTCTCCTGGAACACAGGTCCCAATAACAGTGGCCTCCTTGCCACACAGTGTGCACACTGCTGCCTGAGGGTCAGAAACCTCTCCACCTGCCAACCTTCATGCCAGCCTCCCCATGGAGGGGAGGTCTTTCTTCACATGTTAACATTCTTGGCCAGGCCTTCTCTGACCGCCTTATTTAACACCGCCATCTCCACACAGGACCCTTTTTCTTATCAACTATCTCCTACTTCACTTTCTCCGTCACACTTACCACCATTTGATGTATTATACATTTTGCACATTTGCCGGTTGTCTGTCTTTTCCACTAAGTTCCAATATGAAGGAACTTTTGTTCTTTTTTTGTTCCCTGTGGTAGCCTCAGTGTCTAGATCCTGACAGAGGCAACATGCTGGGTGCTTAATAAATATGTATTGTATGAATATATGAATGAATGAGTGGTCAGCCCCAGTTCTTGAGGTGTGGATGCCTTCTGTGTATACTCAGAAATTGCCTTGGATTATATAGTGGCTGTGTCAGGATCCCTAAGCTTCTTCTTTATAGGAGGGCTCTGATATTGTCAATTTCCTGAATTTTCTGGGCTGCAGAGTCAATCCTGGACCTCAGATGTCCCTCATACCAGCCCAAGCTTCACGCATCGTGACACATTTTCACAACAGCAGAGAATGAGTCAGACTCTGATACAGTATAAATATTTAGCCACTTGCCTTCTGAAGGTGAATTAGTTGTCTCAGGTTACCAGAAGGAGCTCTTGGTTCTCTGACGCAGAAACACACTTTCTGGTGTGCATAAATAGCCAAGACAAGTAAGAAGAAGCTGTCTGATGCTTACCATCCTGGCCACCAAGCATTATGATAAGTGGGCAGGGAAGAAAATTGGATAAGTATGCATACATTTGTTTCTTGTACTCCTATCCTTAAGCAGAACAATGGAATCCCTCCTGGAAGACTGGCTGGCTTAATGTGGGGCTGTACTTCCTGTTTTAGAGAATAGTGGCTTAGCTTGTATAAGAAAATTGGAGGCAACTCTGGGGAAGGGGTAAATGGTGTTGTTGGTGGCACCCAGCACTACTCATCAGGTTTGTTCATGTTGGGACATGTGGTGGTCAAAGGGTGAGCCTTGGGAGATTCATGATAATGGTACTTTGTTGGGGTAATCACCTAGGCAAATGTTTAAAGGAGGACATCACCCCAGGAAGGACCTGGGAGTGGAGACGAGCAGAAGACGGCACTAAAATTAATGGAGAATCCCAAGACATAATCATTCCTTGCTGCTTTGGTGATCATAAGTGGTCTTCAGTAGTTATTCTAATCAGATTCTACTGATGACCAGTATATTATCTAAATGCTCCTCTTGGAAGCTTAGACGGGAAGGCAAGAAAACAGGGAGGGGGAAATGCCTCCATTTAGGCTTGATAGTGGGAAGGGGTGAGTGCAGATGCAGGACAGTAAAACTTGACTTGCTGGCGATGGCCATGTATAGGACATGTAGGAGAGGACATTAAAATTCTACAGTTAATAGAATTAATATTGATAAATTACTCACGATGTTGTGGTTATATAAATTTGTTGTTGTTGTTGATCAGAATTTGATGACGGTTGTCTGTAAACATATTCTCCCCAGGTGTACTGAATCAGACTATTATCAAGGAAAGTATGCATCAAAAAATAGTCACTTGGACTCTAAGGACAGAAGCTCACTCACTCATTTACTCATTCATTCATTCATTCACTCATTTATATATCCGTTCATTCATTTACTCACCCCCCCAGCAAATATGTTTTGAGTACCTACTATGTATCAATATATGTCCTGATGATACAGAAGTCAACAAGATGAACATGATTCCTGCTATCTTAGAGCTTGAATTATGGCATGGGAAGACAATAAACTAATAAACAAACAAACAAACAACCCCAGAAAAGATAACTTTTGATAGTGATGAATATTGTAAAGATGATAAAATCAATGCATGGTAAAGAATTCTGTTGGTTAGTGTTAAGGCTACTTTAGAAGGGATAGGCAAGGAATCCTCCTTTGGGAAGTGATGTTGGAGCTGAGACCTGAACAATGAGGAAGCCCCAGTCCCATGAAGATCTAAGGTGATGGTTCACATGGAGCTTTTAAAAAAATACTGATGGTGGACTCTATCTCTACAGTGTAATCGACGTGGACATTAAACCCAAGATTATTCTAATATGTACCCAGGATTGCAAACCATGTATGTAGACTATAAGAAAAACTTACTAGATAGAATAGCATATGCAAATGCCCCGAGGTAGGGTAAAGCTTGGCGTGTTCTCAAAGCAGAAAGATGAGTGTGGCTGGAAGGGAATGACTGAAGCAGACAGAAGTTAACAGAGGATTGGAGGAGGCAGGGATTATATTGGCCAGGGTGAGCTGGCAAGCTTGGCTTTGGAGCTGGACCCCTGAAGTACAGAGGGAAAAAAGGTTCCTGGCTACACGCAGAGGAGGGTATTGTTCTGAAGGCAGCCAGGGAGGCAGGATGGATGCTAGGGAGTGAAATGTGTCCCAGGGACACATTTCACTTCTTCAGTGTCATCAAATAGCAAACTAATCTTAACTGCAGAATTTCTCTGGTGATCAGTTGCCTGTTTTCCTGGGGTGATCAATCTATGAAAAGTTTCCAAATTGTGTTAAAACTGCCAGTTTTTCGGCAAACAGCACAGAGCATACTTTCCAGGGAGAGAAGTTCAATAATTAAAATGAGTCAGCACTGAAGGACTGGAGGGCGGTTTGATCTAGTTCAGCAGCCGACATTTTCTTAGCAGAAAAATGCGGTATCCATAATACATTATTTTGCGCTGAACAGAAGTCAACTAGAACAGAATTGTCTCAGGAGAGGCCAACGGCAGCTTGCCAGAAAATCATTTTGAAATCAGCAACAGGAAACCGAGTCTTCAAAAGCTGAAGCTCGGGAGTGGTCTTGGGGGCCACTGTCTCAGGTGCTTGCAGGTCAGAGGTGCTCCCCAGAACTGTCCTGAGTTGCCTCTCTCTCCCCTCTTGCTCCCTCTGGTGGGACTCCAACGGGCACAGAAATACCATCCCCAGGCTGTCTGAACACCTGGAGTTCAAAAGCCTGGCGTCCGTCCTCACTACCAGCAGAAAGATGTCCTCAGTGTGGGGCAGCTCTTACCCTAGGGGTCAGGTTTGTGTTTGCTTGGGGTGTTATTGCAGGAGGTGGAAGGCGGGGTGATTTTTTTGTTTTCCTGAGACAAGAAGAGCTGTTAAAAGAGAAAAGCGCTTTCTCTGGATGGCATGTGTCCCTGCAAACATCCCCCCACTGAGCTTCCATGAAGAGTGAAATCTGCCAAACCTGAAAGTGGCTTGGCTTGAAGTCTAAGTCCTGGTGAGAGGTTGCAAGAGTCTCTTCCCTGTGCCTGCTGCACAGTCTCTCTTCCTGGGGCTGGCTCTCCAGCTTCAAAGGAAACAGAAATTGGCTCCATTCTGTCCTCCTGAAGTTCATGCAATTATGGGCCCAACTAAATTTGTGTTAGATTATGCCAAAGACTAAACAACATTTTGCTTTATTTTTTATTTTTTGCTTCACTGACAATAGTCCAAGAGAGGAAGTCTTCAATTAGAGTAGCAGAAAATACTGATTAGAATCAATCAACACCTCTAGAAGTTTAAACACTTAAGTTAATTAAATGGTTCAGTAAACTTGAAGCTAAACTTGCAAACAGAAATCGCAATGTATAAAAAGGATGCTTAGATTAAAAAAAAAAAACAGATAATTGCCCGACAAGCTCAACATCAACCTCACCAAAGGCTCTGTGGAAATGATCAGACAGTGCATTAATTTCCATTGCAGCTCACGCTTATGCTAACTCCAGTACTCAAAAGCAAAAACCCACCATTCCTACCAATGGGTGTGATGTTCCCCAAAGGAACTGGTTTAGACATAGACTATTGGGAAATTGGTAATGACAATGTGGCTTTTAAATGGTCCTGAATAGTATAAGAGACCACTGTTCCCTCACCTTCAATATAAATAAAACTATACAAACGCAACTAGATCTTGCTGATTTTGTTTAAATTTAGAAGAAGGCCCAATCTGAATGTGTGAATGTGGCATGCATATTCTTTTCAAAGACCTGTATTTTGTAAACTCTTCTGCTACAAAATGAAGTCAAACTAGATGTCTTTGGTTGGGTGCCCTTAGATGAAGTCTGAGATGGGAAGTCTAGTTCAAGTGATTTATTGAGGATGTCTTCCCTAGACAAGGTGGGCTGGAGGAGCAGGACAGAGCAGGAAAAAATATCTAAGAAAGGATGTTGACTCAGATGGAGACTGTTTCAGTCTGAGCCCTTACGGAAGCATTGGCGTGTGGGTTATACAACAAGATCAGTACCGCCTAAGGCAAGGTCAACTCATTATGCCCTTGCCCTGTATACATCAGTCACTGACTATGGGCTTCTGCTGGGGATGGGTGGGAGTATTGGGGTGTGGTCTCATGGGAAATAACAGAAGGCAATTTCCCAGGAAGAGGGGCAGCTGTCAGGTTGATATGACAAAGTCACAGCCACTGGGGGACAGACACAGTGGCTACCAAACGGGATCTAGGTAGAGGGTCTACTCTACTGGACCCAGGAACTTCTACCTCATAGAAATCATTGGGTGATCTTAGGTAAGGGCAGGGCTGAAAGTTACCTTTGATGCACAGACCATTCTAGAGTGTGAGCTATACCAGCTCCAGATACTGTCTTGTTCATCTCCAAGCATATTGAGCCAACACATTAAATGAATAATGAATCAATCACTTAGAGTATCAACTTGAGATGGAGCAGTCTTCATGCCCTTTCCAGACATTTCACAAACACCCATTGGAGATAAACTGATAATATGCTACTTGAGGTTCAGTCTTATAAAGATACATAGGTTGGAGTCCCAGTGTAGCTTGTCATTAGGTATCTGGCTTTGGACTGCAGTTGTCAAATCTTTAAAACAGGGACAATACAATGTCACAGGCTCTCATGGGGATTAAGAGAAATGGCACAGGGAAATGTTTAGTAATTTGCTTTTTGTCACAAAATGCTGTCCTTTGACAGAGAGGCTGAAGTGAAGGAACAGAGACACTTAAAGCCAAAGTAGTGGAAGACTTTAATAATAAAAATCTACTGTGTATAGATAAAGCAACACTGGAACCATGCTGTAAGTCAATAGGCGGCATGAATTGATATTGATCCACAGACCACACTTTCAGGAACAAAGCTACTACATAGAGTGAGGTAGACCTAGAGCAAGTGTCTCCTTGTTTTATTTCCCAATCTAGTTTACAGCTTAGGCTCTGAACTCTTCTTAACTAGATTGTGAGTTGTAAGTAAAAGAGTTTCCCATGTGTTGGCCATTTGCAAATGCACAACACTTACTACTCCTTCTCAGACTATGTGGTGTTATTTACTTTTGTGGGTTGTCAAAACAAACACTTCCTACCAACAGTAAAGAAAGCAAAGGGAAAGTGAGAGGGCTTTTTGAGATAGACCATGGTAATGCAGGCACCCCATGCCATGGTGTTGCAGCTGTCTGGTGACCTATCTTGGCCTCGATAGACTCTCCTTTCCTGCCCCTGCTGGGCAACTGTTCATAGGTCCAGAATAGAAGTCATTGTAGAGACTCACCCAAACAATAAATCAGAGATCATATTTTAATTATTTGGGAACATGAAGACTTCAGTTGTCCAACTGAAGGACTTCTCAAGGGAGTTTTTTCCTGCCTATGTTAGAGTTCCTGGTGAATTGAGAGCTGCTACTCAACATGACCTTTTCTCACACTCGTTGAATTTTCTGAACAATGTTCTCCTCACTGACTAAGGGACTAGACTAATGGCTGGACTTCATGCATGGTCAGAAGAAGGAATGACTGGACATTTCTTGATTTGATCATGACCATAGTAAGGGAATAGCTGTCTAACAAGCAGGTGTAAGAGGACAATTAGAATCCTGCATTGACTGAACCTATCAAAGATGTCCATCAAAAATGAATCCATCAACGATGGGGACAATGTGGGGCACCTGAGGACATTGGTGATGGTAAGTCATATGAGAAGAGTATGGTGTGAAAGAATATAAATTTCAGTTCTGTGTCTTTTTCTGAATATGGCTCCCTAGCTATCACGTAAGCCTAGAACCAAAGGCAAGTTTCTGTGACCACTAGACTTACTTAGACTACAGCAAAAGATGGAGCGTGGGTAATGAGGGTTCACTGTTTTCCTGCCCAGCATCTATCTATTCCCCATTCTCTTGATGATACCATCCTTCCCTTCCTTTTGAGAAAGGTCCCTATCTTATTCCATATGGCCACTGGGGAAATGCCAATTCCTGGTACCCTGGCATCCATATCCTCACAATTTAAGCCAGATTCAATCCCCTGGGCATTTGAATTATAAGTGGAGTGAAATATGGATGGAAGATGACTCACTATTTGATGGCAGTACTCAGAGTCAGTCTGCAATCCTTGGTGTTGATCTGATGTTCCTGACCGTCTTGTGGCCCTTGAGTCTATAAGATACCTGGTATCATTTAAAAAAATAAATTTAATCCTTTAATTAGTTTCAGTGGCTTCCTGCTACTTATAACCAAGGAAAATCAAGTGTTCCAGTAAAGAGGGCCATGGTGTTCCTAAGGAGAGAAATGTCAGTCTCTTTTTCTCCATCTCTCTTGCTCTCTCTGCATATGTGTGTACACGTGATGGTGTCATTTTGAGAGGAGAGGTGTGATACTATGTGTTACGATCCATCTCAGTCTTAAAGAGGCGAAGTCTCATGGTGGAATGAGTACAGTTTTGCAATCAAAGAAAACTGGCTTTGACTGCCAATTCTACCATTTGCAATTCATGTAGCCCTGGGCAACCCTGGGTTATATACCCTTTTACTTCCAGCACCTGCAAAATGGGGACAACAATGCTATCTTCTCACAGGGTGGTGTGAGAATTAAATAAGTTAATGTATGTAAATGATCAAGTATTGTGATATTCCCTAGAACAAGTAATTCCCTCCCACCCTTGCAGCTCTATTGGGAGGTGGGTTGGGATCTTAATCACTATGGTTATTTTCCAATGCTGGGCCTTCTTAGGCTACTTGATGAGGGACACCCTCATTGGTGGGAGTGAGAGAGTCTGGTTTCAAACATGGGAGATAGAACTGAAAAGGTGATATGTGCCCTCGTTAAACGATGATGGGAGAAGCTCAGTATAGAGAAGTCTACAGGTTGAAGGAATCTGCAGACAGCACATTTCCACCTATATCTGGGAGGGACAGTTTCAGCGGTTTGAGAGGGGGCAGGGTGGAATGAGGACTCATGGGTCCCTTTCCACACTTGTGATCCTGGCGACATAAGGTGCTTAATATTCAGAGAATGAAGAACAGCCTAGCCGATCAACACAGAACCCTTTCCTCAAATTCTATTTTATGACTTCTGAGTTCTCAATAATCATACTTCTTTTAGTTCCCACTCTTAGATTATAAGTGAATTATAGCAAAAAGAATGAAGTGATGGCAGGGAGTATAAAACAATTTTTTTTTGAGGGGGACAGTTTCCGAGTAATTGTATTGAGGATTTTGTGTTTGTTGTCCTGAATCAATAAATATTACCCACAATAACGTAAAAAGGCTACTAATTTCTTCTCCTGCTCTCCTCCCGAGGACAGTCCCCAGAGCCACCTCACTCGGGGGTTCTTCCTCCAGGTGTGATCCAGCAAATGCGGTTGAGTGATCCATCACAGCCCCTTAAATCATTTTCAGAGGAATCTGGCTGGGTTGGGGGAAAGTTCTGGGTGTGGAAGTGACCAGTTAGGGAAATGGATTAGTATATTTTGGGGAGAAGGAATAAAAGAACGTCTAAACTGTTCACAGTTCCCTTTTTTGCCTCAAAAAGTGACACTTATTCGGAGATTAAAAAAAAAAAAGAAAGAAGGAAAAAAAAAGCCAGGCTGTCCATCCCTTGTCTCCTTTCCCTCCTGTCCCTCCTTACTGGAGTAAGGAGCAGAACCACCCCCTCAGGTGATGTCAGTACTGTGGGTTAAGTACTACCTCAACACTTAACTAAATGGATAAACTTGGGGACCTCATTTTGCCACTCTCCATATCTGGTAGGGGCATTACTCAAGCATACGCTGGTCTCCCCCATGGAATTGTAGGTTTCAGTAAATGCTGAATTGAATTCTTTCCCTTATAGACTCTTCAACTTGAGGGCCTGCTGCTGAAAAGTGGGTTTTGCATTCAACGGAGAGCCCGAAGTTCACCAGGTTCGTGGTAGGACCAGCATCTGTTCATCAAGCTTATGGTCTTTGGGGCTTTAACTCTGCAGGCAAGGGGATCTCAAGTAGGAGGTGGACATAGAGAAATAATTTATGGTATTATCTGAATAATCTGTGAAATGGGTTGCTGCTGTCTTGGAAACCCACCTCTTTGAGGTAGTCTTCTGTATCTCCTTTTACACCACAACATTGTAAACTGTAAGTGGTGGGCACTTCCAAAAATGGTCACACTTCTTCCTTTGACCTCAACTCCTATCCCTCATTCTCCACCGAGGGCTCATTCGAGCATACTACACATTAGCATGTGCGCAAAACTACATTATAAAGAAGAGGGATTTGATGACTTATAAAATCTCATACAGTACTGGAGAAAGTCCAGGATAAATGAGCTTTGAATAAAATAATGCCACCAAACCCTTCACATAAATGATGCATGACATTGCCTGTAAACTGAGGCATGAAGTCATGAAAGTTTAAACTCCCATATGGCTCCCCCTCTGTTTCTTTTCAGCTGTCTTCACAAAACTTATGCAAGGGCTATATCACTCACCATTGAACTTAGATGACACTTGAACTCAGCCTGTTGCTGAAAAGTGGACTGGAAAGTTGAGTCATTGGGGGTTTGAAGGCAAGGTCCTCATTGTATGTGCCCCTGTAGTCCCAGCACCTCATACAGGATTGGGACACAGTAGATCTCAGTAAGTGTTTCCTGCATATATCTAAAAGGGAAGGAGAGCTGGCTCTAAGAGGGGTTAAGACCTCATCAGCACATGTGTTTCATTCATGATTTAAGGGGTTAAGTATGCACAGATAGGGATAAACCTGGGTTTTATAGCCTTTTAAGGAGGCAATGAGGTGGGGTTTGAGCCCAGATAGGTTGGAGTTTGGGTCTCATGTCTGAAATATAATAGGCATGTAAATAAACTCAGAGCCCTGGTTTTCCACCACTGAGATGATGATGATGATGATGATGATGATGATAACAGCAATAGCTCTCATATTAATAATAATCACCATTATAACCAATTACACCTTCAAAGCATTATTTCAAAGACTGAGCTAATAATGCACCCCAAGGGACGAGCATATGAGACACCATATGCATGCTTGTTCTTGACTTCTCCAGCCTCTTCACTGATTTGGCCTGATTCCACTAGTCCCACTTTTTGCTCCAATATCAAGGTCTATTCCAACCATGTGGATGTGTGACATTTTACTCCTAACAAGCATCTTTTTAAAGGACAGATGTGGGTGTCCCTTTAATCCAGGTCTATTGTGTATGGTTTGAAAATTAAATTGAAGAAATGAGGAAGAGGGACGTACTTTACAGTCCCAGTTCGTGTAAGTGACTCCACTAACCTTTAGGCTCTGGGATGGCTTCAGGGCTTCCCATCCCCTGGCTCCCTTACCAAAATTAACAGGATGCCACGGACCTTCATACATTCTCTTATGTGACATTCATAATAGCCCTGGGAGGAAGTTTGGACTAGACAAATTGCCACTATTTTCCAAATGAGAAAATGGGATCCCAGAAAGACTTGTAATAAAAGAATCAAAGCATATTAAAGCTGGAGGGTGTCCTGGAGATCACGTGGCACAGTCCCGTTATTTTCCGATTGGAAAAGGAATTTTGGATCAGAAAGTGACATGCCTGAGGCCACACTGTCATTGGTAGAGCTGGGATTGAAACCTATTTGTCTTGATTCTTAGTTTGGTGCTTGCCTTTTGGTTACAACTCTTAGGTCTCAAATGCAGACTTTTTTTCTTTTTTTATAACAAATTTAGTGCTTAACCTCACCCCAACCCCTTAATACCACCATCTATGAAATACAGGCTCTTCCTGAGGTTAGTCCCCCTCCTTTTGAGACAAAGAGTGGCTAGTTGATTGAAAAAAAAATGTAATTCAACTGACAATACTAACTCAGCTTTATCAAGAAACCTTTCAAGATGCTGCCCTCGTTCTCACTTTTAGGACTGGGTCAAATGGGGATGCCTCATATCTGGGCATGTATTTATTCAAGCTATCCTAGAGCATGTCATGGGTGGCAGAACGTGAACTGTTACAGGGAAACCGGGGTTACTGTAGCTGAAAAATTAGTGCCGAATGTCAAGTCCAAAGCATGAGGCTGGGGATAAAATTGGAGGGCAGGCCATGAGGTGATGCCTGGAGGTGATGGAGGGCAGGCCATGATGCTGAGAGGTTCAAGAACAGGATGGATTCAGCACGAAGAACAGTGGTTCAAAGCCAAGGATGTGAATGGCCACCACAAGCTATCAGTGCCTGGGATGTGGTGTGGGGACAAGCATGCTGCCTGCAGGTACCGTGAAGGACTGAACATGTCCAATGAGCAATTCCGTGCATGTCATTTATGGGAAAGACATATCTTTTAGGGAATTAACTAGTCATAATCTTAAAGAATTACATATATATAAAATTTTATATATAAACATATATATTTTTTAGGTGTCTGAGAAAGTTTTTTGAAACTCAGTTCATCTTCCCTTTGATGTGAGAAAAGCAGATTCAGACTGAAATCTTTTTTTCACCTACTTGCCATTCATATGGGGTGCTTGCTGACCCTTTTATCTTTACTGAAATCAGAATCCTTTATGTCTGATGAGTGTGCTAGTGCAATGCTATTTGGGCTTCAGTGTGAGGCTGTGTTCCCCCTCTGTCCCCTTCCCCCACTGACATTTCTGAATACAGATAAAAGTCTGGCACTCATTAGCTGGGTACCGCTGTAGCAAGCCAGCCGTGTTTACCAGGTGCCCATGGGGTGCACAGCCTCGCCCTGGGCACCTGCGTGAGCAGCCGATGGCCCTGACATCTTCTGCCCTGAATCCCGGCTCCCAATGGTGCTGCAGGGCTGCGTGGGCCTGGTACACAACAGAAGCAGACAGACAGGCCTGGAGAATAGTAATCAGGGTACGAGGTGGCCTGGGAATTTGGACTTTTGAGGGGGCTAGTGAGGAACAAGGTCTCGGTGGTTAGAGTTCGAAAGTGTGAGTGATTTCGTAAACAGCCATTCTAAATGAAAGGAAGTGCAGTTTACATGGCTGTCCTCACAAAGCAGCAGGGACATCCCCTCCCACGCATGCTGTAATTGATACAATAGGAAAGAGTATGGTCACAAGAAAGGACACCCCTAGGTTGAGAGATGTGTTGAGATGATCTGGGCCTGACTGCTTATTTTCTACTTAAGGAAACTGTTTTCCATTCACATGCACAAACATTGGGAATGTGTTTTTTGTTTTGTTTTTTTGTTTTTGTTTTGTTTTGTTTTGTTTCAGTAAATACTGGCCATTTGCAACAAAAGTGTAGGATGAGCTAAGATCTTCATCTTTTGGATGAAGAAAAAGAGGCCCCACTGCTTCTGAAGAAAACACTGTCTCTGTCTTTGCCTAACGAAATTTCACTCACCCTGAACTTGGGCAATCAAACATGGCTTGATTTGGGGGATGGAGAATTGTGGGCACATTTTTCCTTCTTTTTATTTATTTTGTTTTCTCAGAACATTGTTACGATGGCTGTGTAACGCAGCAAAACAATCACCTGCTCTCTCAAGGAATGAGTTTGCAACTGAAAACATGACATAAGAGAATATTTCCCTTCCTGATTTGAGAATGAAAGTAAACTGTGCCTATCCCTGATGATGTGGAGCAAATTCCATCTCCTCCATGGAAGTCCTCTCTTAAATATCTCTGTGTCTCCCCAGGGCCCAGCACATTGGTGGGAGCCCTGTGGTCATTCAGTGAATACTTGCTGAAGATGAAGGGCATGGTAATAGGGAGTAATAATAATAATGATGACCCTTTCCACTATTGAGTGTCTACCAGGAGCCAGCACTGGTGGGGGCAGCTTTGTAGTTGTCATCTCTGGTCCTTGTGACACGCCAGCAAGGAAAGAGTGACATCCCATTTTACAAATGGTCAGGCTGAAACTCCAAGAGAGTCAGCCTCATGTGGCCTCATGAAGGCCACACAGTTCATAAGTGGCAGGATTGGCACTTGATTCCAGCTTTGCTGGACTCCAAAGGCCCTGCCCCGGGAGGAGATCTTGGTGGCATCCTTGTGGGGACCAAACACGTATTAATGTGGTTGGCCAGTGTGCCCCTCTCTGTTCCCACTTGGATTCATGAGCATGCCAGAACCCCTTTGAAAACAGCTTCCGAATAACCCACATGAGAAAGGCCCAGTAAATCAGCCTGGTTTCTTGGGCTTCCCATTGCTCTAGCTTGAACTTTAATAGAATGCACATCTTCTCTCCTTTCAGTTTCACGAAATGTCAAAGTTTCATTAGCGCGAGCCATGCTTTTCAGGGAGGGAGTATGCACCAGCATACCAACAAGAGTGAGGAGTGCTTCCCTGGTAACCGCCATGTCCAGGTCAGGAGTGCGGCCCTCCTGGGGTCTGCACACATCCTGGCAAGTGGGAGCAGGTGCATGGAGGTACCCCACCACCACTTGCTGGCTGATAGGTGAAGGATGATTTTTGTTTTTTCTCTGCTTCCCCAGCATCAAAGAGGGTATGTTTGCTCATTAACAGGATTCTTTTTCTCTTTATTCATCCTGCATATCTGTCCCTTGGGTTTGAGTAGAAGGCAGATGCTGGCAGCTGGTCTTTGCCCATATATTCATTCATTCATTCATTCATTCATTCATTCATTCATTCTAGAATGCCTCTGATTTGCTGGAGATAGAGATATGATAAAGACAGGGACCTGGAACAATCTTGGGAACAGAGAGACTCTCTAGCTGTAAAAGAATGTGATATGCTGTAGGGACACATTTCCACATTCTGTGGGAGCCCCAAGGAGTGGAATTAGTGATGCTGGTGTGGCTGGGGGCACAGAGAAGTCTTCAGAAATGAGGTGCACATCCGAACAGGATCTTGAAGGACAAGTGGGATGTGGTAGGCAGACAAGTGGGTTAGGAGGGCCAAATCTCCTGGCCAGAGAAACTGTCTATGTGAAGGCCTGGAGATGTAAACAAACATGTTGTTTTGGGAGGTGTGACTGGAAATCTACTCTTCTGTTTTCTGTTTATGTGAATATGATGCGTCCTTAAGGTCCATCTCAGTCTCATTTATGTAAGAGGCTGAGCTTGACTGCCCCAAGAGATACCCCAGCTTTCTTTTAAAATAATTTTATGAAATTATTTGCCTATACCTGTCAAGTGTCTTACGTTGTTACGCAGCTTTCAATGTGTGTCTGTTTTTTTTTTTTTTTTTTCTGACTATACTGGTAGCTCTTACAAAGCATGGAGCATATCCTGTATCTGTTCTGTTCCCCTTCTAGGACAAGCATGGCACAGAGCACCTAGAAATATTTAATATGCACCTTGAATGACCCAGAAAAAGACTTAGAGATTTTCCAGAGACTTGCCCTCGCTGGATGGAGGAGAGGCCAAGAAAGATAAAGTGAATTGCTTACATTTATGAAACCATTTGGTGGGATCAGAACTTCTGCTTCTCATGTATCAGCTGCTTCCCTATTTGTTGAGTAGATGGGGGGGGGGTGTGTGGGCGGATGGATGGACACAATGGTGCGTGATGAGCATTAGCTGCAGCCTTGCCTCAGTGCTACCTACGCTCCAGCCATTTTCTAAGCCCTTCACCCTTCTCCCTGATGCCCCCACACTACCTTTGGGGAGGAGCATCTCTAGAAGCTGAGATCCAGCTCTTCATCCATAGACTACCTTCCACCAGAGACTTCTAATGACCCCTTTCATTAGGGGCATTTAGGGGGTGGAGGGTGGAGGGAAGAGGACACAATCATCTGCTTTTATTTTCAATTCTTCAGAAAGATAGGTCTTCCCCCTGTCTTTGGTAAGTGTTTTCAGAAGTAAGAGGGGTGTCCCACACATTCTTAATCAACCCAGATTAACAAGTTATCACCAAGATGATGATTTTTCTTTTCTTTTAAAAAAATTTTTAAAGAAGTTTCTCTTGTCTCAGAGCCTTTGTGATGGAAAATCTTTATGAACAGAGTTGGCTGCATGTCATTGATGTCCAGTAGTGGCTTGATCACAAACAGTGGCTCCTAGTGGTCTTGAGCTAAGCTGTTCCTTTCTGCATCTATGCCCCAGGGAGTTAGTCTTTAAATGGGGCAGTCTTTTCCCCCCACTAAAAAACCAAAATGGGATAATAACAATATTGTCTTATATTTCTAAAGAGCTACTTGCAAAGCACTTTAGTTGCCCCATGTATTTTTTAAGCTATCATTACTGAGCTGAGTATCCATCTTATTGATTTACCAGATATTTCTTGAGCTCCTATTACTATTCGTTTTTAAAAGTTTTTTTTTATTTGAGAGAGAGAGAGAGAGAGAGAGAGAGAGAGAGAAAGAATGCATGCAAATGGGGGAGAGGGGCAGAGGGAGAGAGAATCTCAAGCAAGCTCCATGCTCGGCGTGGAGCCTGATATAGTGTTCGATCCCACAACCCTGGGATCATGACCTGAGCTTAAATCAAGAGTTGGATGCTCAACTGACTGAGCCACCCAGGCATCCCTCCTATTACTATTCTAACCACCAGGGGCACAGCATTGAAAAAGAAGATGAACAATGTCCCTGACAATGTCTGACATCATAGTGCTTGCTTTCCCCAGCTCCAAACTTTTTATTTTGAAATTATTTTGTATTCACGTAAGAGCTGTAAAAATAGTACAGGGAGTTCATGTATACCTTTCATCCACCTTCCCTTAGTGTTCCATAACCACGGGACTTTGATCAAAACGAAGACGTAAACATTGGCACAACATTCTTAAGTAGTTGGGGACTGTATTTCCAGTTTTTCCACCACTGACTGTTTTTTCTGTCCCAGGACCAACCTCGGATCCCGCTCCCCTCTGATCTCTGATAGTTATTCAGTCCTTCCTTGTTTTTCATGATCTAAATATTTCTGAAGGATGCTTATCAGATATTTTGTAGAAAATCCCTCTGTTTGGGTTTGTCTGATGTTCTCTCGTGATTATACCATGATTATGGGGGTTTTGAATGCATTTCAAAAGGTAAAGTGTCCTTCACATCACAATCTAGGAGCACCTGACGTCCTGTGGCATCCCTGGTGATGTGAGCCTTCACCACTTGGTTCGGGTTTCTCCTCCGTAATGCTGTTTCCCCCTTTCCATTCTCTTTCTTTGGAAAGGAAGTCAGTAAGTCCTGCCCACACTCAACAGGGGAGGAATTAATGGAGCTTGCCTTTTAAGGAAGGGGCACAGAAGATATACAAGTAAATCTATATGTGAGGGAAATGGTCAGCAAGTGATAAATTCTGCACCGGGAACCAAAACAGGGTGATGTGACTGTGAGTGACCGCGTAGTTAGGGACAACAGCAGCTAAGATCTGGGTAACAAGGAGTCAGGCATGATAAGGCCAGGGGGAAGAACATTCTCAGGAAAGGGAATGGTTTCTGATGCAGGAACAAGCTTGGTGTCATCAGCCCATGTCACTCTGCTGCAGTGACTCCCTCCTCACCCAGAAGAAAGCCCAAGTCCTCACCTTGGCCCACAAAACCTGCATCATCCGCCTTCCCCGCCCCACCTCTCTGTCCTCGCATCCCTTCGGCTCCACCTCACTGGCTGCCTCCCTGTTCCCCGAATGCACCAGGCCACAATCCACACTTAGGCCTTGGTGCTGGCTGCTCCCTCTGGGGAAATTCTCTCCTGCCACCTGTGCTCATGGTCAGCCCCCTCACCTTTAAGGTTGTGCTCAAATGTCATCTTTTCACAGTGATACCCACCTCCACCTTCTTATTAGAAGAGCAGCATGTACCCACTCCTGGTACCTTCGAGCTGCTGAACCTGTTCTCTTTTTGTGCTTCCCCTTTACCTTGCAACACACACAACCACACGCACCCCAGACCCAAGGAGTGAGCAGGTAACCCCGTCACCAGGAACACCAGCACTGGGTTAGAAGGAAGGCCCTTGTATAGAATCATGTCATGGTCACTTTCTTTAGCTAAAGAGGCCCGTGTGACAGGCCAATAGGCCTGCATGACTCTGTAATTCCTACCCCCTTAATACACTTTTCCCTGACAGTTACCACTGCCAAGTTTACCAGCAATGAACCCCCTCTCTCTTTGCTTTAGTCACTGCCTATGGTTCAGGCAATAGTGAATCCTGTAACTCCCTCTTCATTTGCTGGTGACTGAAGAGGCATCTGCTTCATGTTCCCCACCAGCCTATGCGTGAATAAAGCTATTTTGAGGAGAAACTGACATTTTGAGTGGAAGTTTCCAGTATTTCTGAAAGAAGTAAAATCCAGGATTTCTTAAACTTCCTTTAATGGTCATCTCTTCAGTCCATCTCTTGCCCACTCAGCAAATACTCAACTCCTAAAGCCCTCTTTGGAGGCATTCCAGTGGGGTAGACAAGCTGACCTGTTAGAAGCCATGCAGTGATGGCAGAGAAGGGGTGCCCAGAAAGACCGGGAAAGCAGACTAAGAACTACAGCTGTCCCGTGTTGTTCTGTATCATACCATTTCTGCTAAATCTCATAAATCCTCATTTTCTCTAATGATGGGGATACTGAGGTGACATTAATTTTCAGAAAACACGAAGGGTAAGCCAACCCATGTGGTCAGATAAGAGGAAGTAAGTATTCTTTTTAAAATTTTTAAAAAAAGTTTATATAGTTTTGAGAGACAGAGAGAGAGAGAGAGGAAGAGAGATTTTTGAGAGAGAGAGAGAGACAGAGAGCGCACAAGTGGGGAAGGGGCAGAGAGAAAGGGAGACACAGAATCCAAAGCAGGCTCCGGTCTCTGAGCTGTCAGCACAGAGCCTGATGCAGGGCTCAAACTCACCAACTGCGAGATCATGACCTGAGCCTAAGTTGGATGCTTAACCGACTGAGCCCCCCAGGTGCCCCAGAAGTAAATCTTGAATAGACATCTCTCTCAAAGGGCCAACAAATCAGGACAGAAGATGGATCAGTGAGGTGCAAGTTGGTGCCATTATTATTCCCATTTTACAGATGAGGAAACTGAGGCAGAGACTGGTAAATAACTTGCCAAGGCCTAGCACCAGCAGTAGAGCCAAGAGTCAAGTCCAAGCAATCTACATGCACTCATGACCCTAGGCCCACAGCTTTCCTCTCTCTTCCCACCACAAGGAGTGCTGTCTCTTAGCACAGAACTCAGTAAGAAAGACTGTCAATGTCGCCTTACTAGAACAGAAACTCCCCGAGGATATGGACTGTTCATTATTCACATCTGAACTCAACGGCTGGCAAAATTTTTCACACACTGAAAACTCAAATATGTGTCTACGAGGAATAAATGCAACTCATTATACAGAGTTTTTGGATTTTTCATTATTTTGAATTAGTCATTCTTGTGTTTCCTTGATGAGGAAGTTATTAAACACACCAATCAGACTTTGTCAGACCCTGTGATGCAAGAATTTTTTCTTCCTTGTTGGGCTCCCTTTCTGAACTCATTGGCTATTATTTCCTGGTAGAAATGTTTTGTAAATCTGGCCAGAAAAGCAACAGGGACTTGAGCAAGGTTAAGGGATTAACATGTATTTGCATGGAAGCAAATCATACTACAGCTAGGGAAGTAGCTGGTTTTGCAAATTTAACCCTGATCCCCAGCTCTTAACTCAAGCAAACATTCTTTTATTCTTTTCCGTTGAAAAAGAAATTGAATATATGCCAGTATGAAAAAAAATGCATCTTCAATATTAAAGGTCCACTGTAAATGAACTTTTCTTTTAATTAAAATGAGCACCAAAATTAAATAATATAACCTACAATGCTGAACAAGCTATGCTTCTGCCTAAGAAAGCCATGCATTTCTCACCTGTTGGCATTTCCAGAACACTAATAATGAGAAACCTATCCCAATGGGGATATTCTGGACTTTGAAATTCAAAAGGCTTTTGGAGAGTGTCCTGTATCCAGGACTCTTTAAGAAGTTAAGTCAATACAAGAGACAGAATAATCTTTGGGTTGTTGCAGTGCCTTGGAAGGGACAGAGATTAGAGACAATTGTCGTAAGCTAATCACCTGTGCCCAGATAAGATGGTCCCTGACCGAGGTTGGGCAACAGTGAGCTAGGATGATTGGTCCCACTGGATGCCTCACTCGACAGGCTTAATACCAAGAAAGTGAAAGTGGTTCCAAGTCAGTGAGTAATTGTGAACAAAGTAAACAATTCTTTCTTTTCTTGCTCTGAGTTCTGAAAACTGACAGGCAAGAGGTGAGGACACTGTAAAGGTCCACTGATTATGTTAGAAATGTTCCCATTTTGGGTGGGTGGGGGAGAGTCCTTATTTTAACTATTCTGTTCCATTGTTAGACCACATCCCTCCCAAGCCTGCATATTTTACCCAAGACATCTCATCAGCCCACTACTGGAGAAGACAACAGATAGAGAGGGAAGGGGCTGGGAACAAACATTCTTGATGCACATTCCCTTGTTTTACCCGAACCACAACCCTCTGAGGTTGGTATTGTTGTCACCACTTTTCTCATCTTGGAGGAGCCAAAATATTTTTGAAGGGCACACAGTAAGTGGCAGAGCTGGCATGTAAATGTGTTTGCTTGATGTCAATCCCTGGGAAACTTATTTGAGCCCACCCTGTGATTTATGTATTGGCAGAAAGGGAGGAGAGGGAGAGCAATGCCAGCAGCCAGGAAGGTGAGTGACATGGTTGTGATGTGCCACTGACGTCCCTGTGCTCAGTCAGATTGTTGTTGACAATCACGAGATGCTAAATTCTTTGAGAACACATTATGGGCTTACTACAGTTATTCTTTCTATTAACAGGTGATATTCCTATTTGTCTGGGATGCTCTCAGCCTATGTGAGCCACATTCATACTTCTCTTTCAAGATCTTGCTCATGTCTGAAAGCCTTCTCTAACCCTTAGATTTGCATCCAATGTATCACGTGGATTTCATTGGGCTGAGCAGAAAAAAAATGATGTTCCCCATCACAGTTGACATTTTTGCGGGTGTCTACGTGGCTTACAGTGACTGCCTTCTCCATGTAATTGCTTTCCCTCCCATAGGGGCAGGTCCCCCAAGACCTGTTTGTCTACATGACCCCACCCCACATGCATAGCTGGTTGGGTCAGAGAGGACATCAGATGTAGGTTGAACAAATCAAACCTCTTCTTTGGAGAATATGGAATTGGGATGAAGAGCCAGTGAGTCCAGGATGGTCTTGATCCCAGGGGGTGTAAACTTGGGGGCTTAAGGGGGGTCATGTATGTGCTTCACATGTACAGAAAATCAGAAAAAAAGGACAGCTTCTGGAGAGAATGAGAATAAAGTGACCATACGGAGATAAGAAGTAGGGTTGGAGTAGTTCCTGGGGTCATGATCTTGTTTCAGTTCTGGATTCCAGTCTCTTCGCTGGCTCAGGTGACCTTGAGTCCTATGACATATCCTAGAGGCCTTCCATAGATTGCCCTTGTAGCTTAACTTAGCTTAACTCACTTGAGTGAGTTCCTGTTACATGTATCCCAAGCACCACACCTAAGATGCCCTCGGGAAGCTGAACTCCAATGAGGACAGTGGCCGGGTTTCTTCACCCGTGCAGCCCTAGGCTGGAAAACTTCTCTGCTCAACTCCATGTGTCTCTGTTGAATTGCACTAACTGATAATACAGCTTTTGTATCTAAGAGATAGAGCTAATACTACCTGGCCCTCCTCCAAACTGTCATATGCTCCAGGAAATTAAAAGAATTGAAACCCAGGGTTGGTTGATTTCACTGAAAGACAGGACTTCGTCTCACTGTTCCATCTAGTTTTCAGTTTGAGAAGGCAGGTACAGTGAAAGCTGAAAAGCACCCAAAAAAAGAGAACAGCAGGAAAAAAGTGACAAGCGAGACAAGCTACGAAGGGGTTTGTTTTGTTCTGTGTGCTTTGGAATCAACTTGTTCTTTAATTAAGGGGAGAAAAATCACCCTCCAGCTAGTAAAGACACCCCTAAGAAAATTAAAATAATGTAAATCAAGCTAAATGAATACTCTAGGAGCAACATTAGAGCTTGGTGGGATTGAGCGTTTGGATGCCCCCGAGGTTTTAAAAGCAAAGCCTGCAACTGTGTTTTGGAGCAGGAACACTCTCCCTTTTGTTTGAAGGCAAAGAGGACTAAATGCTGATGCCAACAGGGATTTACAGAGGAATTTAAGGTGACAGAATCTTCTGGCTGTTCTGGCTCTCTAAAGACCAGAATTGAAACAAAGCCTAAGTGGATGATGATGATAATTCCTGGGGTTTCTTCCTAGGGGTGTTCAGTGTAGAGAAATCACTTAAATTGTAATTAAAATATACAAAGCAAAATGGTTCAAAGGGAACCTCTAGTTTCTAGTAAAATACTCTACTAACCACAGGAGCATTTCACCTGGGATGTAGCTGGATGACCAAAGCCTTATAGAATGTGCGTGTATGTGTGTGTGTCTGTGTGTGTGTGTGTGTGCGCACGCATGCAGGCTTTAGTACTGCGATTGTGGTAACAGGGATACAAGTAGGAGGTTCAACGTTTCAGGCATTATAACAAGTAAAGGTGACATACCCAAGTCAAGAGAACAATTTCAGCCTCAATTTTTGGTGTCACATCAAATGTTTTAATTTCCTAAGCTTTTGCCTTGAAGGAGAATATGATGGTGGTCACTTACATAGTGTATACTTAACTTCTAGTGGCACCTGTCCAATGTAACATACGTTATTGCAGATCTATCTTTCAGACTCTCTACATGGCACAGTGACCCCTCTCTCTGTCAATGTTTATATGCAATGATAAAATTATGCAGGAAGATTTTACTTCCATGAGCCCCTTAGTTCTGGAAGGGCCCTGACAGAGCTACTCCAATCCTTTAATTTTCTGGATTGAGGGGCAGGAGATCCAGAGAGGTTAACCAGCTTGCCCAAGGTCTTCTAAGTGCAAGGTGACCATATGATTCATTGTACAGAGTGAGGCATTTTTGAGAGAAAAGTAGGTGCTATTTCAATGATACCAGGACCAACTGGTTTCAATCCAGACTGCCCTAGGTGCATGAGATCATCCTGTGTAGAGAGCTCAACGTTTGGCCTCAGACCCACAGAGTATGAGAAAATGTTGTACTTGCTGGTGACCTTTAGGGATGGGGAAGGGCGCTCCCAGAGACCAGGATGGGAATTGCACTTCCTTGCACACGCTCTAGCTGATACTTCCCCCCACACTTCCAAGCTGGTGTTAGCAGGGGCCTGACTGGCCTAGAAGCACTTGTGTATTACAAGAGATGTAATGCTGAGGACAAACACCTCGGCCAGTGGGTGGCTCATCTGCAGCCCTACTTTAGGGGATATTGATATCGATAAGAAGTCAGCAAGCAAAAAAGGTGAAATGTAGGAATTTCACCCCCTGCATGATGTCACTCTGGATTCTTAGATGGAGAGAGGATAGAAATGCTGACCCTGAAAGACAGAGCTTGAAGAAGCATACTGTAGCCAAGAAAAAAAAAAAAAAGCTACCATTTTGGAGCACTCACTGTGTGCCAGGCACTGTTCCAAGCACTTGACATACATTGACCTTCCTAATCCTACAAACTACCTTATTGGGTGAACCTGTTCTGTATCCTGATCATGATAATGGTTATGAAAATCTGTATGTGCTGAAGTTCAGAGAACTGTATGCCATGCTAGAGAAGCAGTTAATCTCACTGTGTGATCATTTAAAAAATAAAGTAAAAAAGACAAGTCTACATACTGTAGGAGTCCATTGATTGAAATTTGAAAAAAGCAAAACCAGAGTGATAGCAGACCAGTGGTTGCCAAGGGTCAGGGTTAGGTGGGGGAGGTGATTGCTGAGAGACATGAGGGCACTTTTCGTGGTGATGAAAGTTCTAGATCATGGTGGTAGTGATGGTTACATGACTATATGTTTATGAAAACACATCAAACTACACAGTTAAAATTGCTGACTTTTATTGTATATAAACTATGCCTCAATAAAGCTGGGGAGGGGAACCCTACGGCACGGGCATCGCTGTTAGTCTCATCAGAAGAAACTGAGACACAAGTAGGTTGAGTAACTTGCCCAAGGTCACAGGTGATAAATGACAAAGCCAGATTCAAACACAGGAATGAATAACTCTGTCGATTTTAACCTCTGCAACTAATCGCTGCTCCTGCAGTCGGTCCCAGCTCCTCAGCTGGGGTAGGAGAACACATCAGCCCTAGACAGAAAGGTGCAACAGGCAGATGTGTGTGGTCCTCACCGAGGACCTTACAGAAACAGTAGTTGCTCTGGGTGGCCATTTGGGTCCACCACAATGATCGTTCCTGAAGCAGACACAGTTATTTGCTTGGAAAAAACTGGAGCAGGGGCACGAGTCCTGACGCAGGTATCTGGTGATCCCTGAGCCTTCCCCTTTTTCCTGGCTGGGAGGGTGATTTAAAACCTCCTGGCTAAGCTCATTTTGCCAAACAGCTCCTGCAGAATCCATTTTTAAGGCTCAATCCAGAAATTTCTAGCTCAGCAAACAGACCCACTGCAAGAAAATGTATTTCCCCAAGCTACCTCTGAGACCAAGGAATATGGTTTCTCATGCTTTGCAGAGGGAAACAGATGTATTTATACACAAACAATACAATACCTTGCTTATTATATTTCAAAGAAGCGAGAGACAAAAACATCACTGTCCATCTGTATGCGATGTCCCCGTTGCTGTCCATCTGAGAGGGGAAGGTGGATGAATCTACAGTCCTCAGCCGGTGCACAAAATGATGCTGTGTTATATTTCCCATTGTAATTTGTGCCACTTGGAGAAATAGGTTCCTGTCTCCCTTTACAGCCAAAGTGCAGGTGATTCCTAAGGCTGATGCAAAACTGGGAGGGGCTGAAATATCATTTCAGGCAACAAACAGGGCACTTGTGATTACAGAGAATGAACTTGCCTATGATCAAGCAGCTACTTGCAAGCAGAATCAGCTAGCTGCTATGACTTGTCCGAGTTCACTCAATGCATAAAGTCAGAGACCTGGGTTCAAATCCTAGCTCTTCCCTGTATGGACCATGTGATTGAAGGCAGGGTATTTAATGTCTCTTTCTTTTCCTTTTTGTGAAGTGGTGCTTATGAATGCTAGCTCACAGGCTTGTTGTGAGCATTGGGTGTGATAAGGCACTGAGCATGCCTGGGTCATTTATGTGCTCAGTAGATGAAAGCCGGTGGTAGTAATCATATGGGTACATTGTGATTATCTTTATGTGTCTTATCTGCAAAGATTCTGGAACAGATGACTGGCACAGCACTTTACAGCTTCAAAGGCCCTATCATAGGAGTGCTTTTTCACACTGCACAATCACCTTATCATGTATGTAGGCCTGGCATTATCGAGAGTTATCGCATTATTATTTAAACCCATATCGAGAGTTTAAAAAGGTGAAGGAAGGCTAAGCGATTTGCCCAGTTCTGCCCTTACTGAGATCACACAGCTAGTGAGTGACAGAATGGGGTCTTGAAGGCAGATCTTTTAAGCCAAAATGTTGCCCTCTATCCGGTGGCACAAGAGTCTGACTCCCAGGCCAACATCCCTTCCCCATGGTGCGCTGGTCTTTGCTTCCCAGCAGCCCTCTTCTGGGCCAAGCAACCACTGCTCTTGGAAACTGCCTCTAACAAGCTGATCCAATGAATAATCATGAGAGCAATCTTACTGTTGCCCTTTTACTGCTGAGATGGGGACAGATTTATAGAGGCTGACTCTGGCTGGTATTTGGGGATGGATAATTACCTTCACTTACTATATCCTAGGTTGCTTCGGCTAAATATTTACTGCCCAGAATTCTGCCCTTTCCAACCAATTCTGAACACGAGCTTGCCACAGGCAACTAAGTGGCATAATTCATTTGGGGCGATCATAAATCTAAGGCTTCCACCAGAAATGATGCAAAAAATTAATGGAACATGAAATCAAGTAAATGGAATTGAGTACAGTAATTAGTTCATATTTTAATCCTCAGGTCTGTTTATTATCCGTCAACTGGTGAGCAATTAAGTCGGCGCCATTGAGATGATTAGCTTTGTTTTAGCAAAAGTTTATCGATATGTCAGAGCAAATGAATCTGGGGGTTTTAAACGGTTTTATTTTGAATTGTATAGGAGCACATCCATGGAGCGGCTAGACATCTAATGATTTAATTTTGCAATATTATTATCTAGATCACTTATATTTAATATTACTGAGCTGTTCTAGATGGTTATTAGGGAGAGCGGAAGGAATGGGGGATTCAAACTGTAGAAAAGCATGGCTTAATCTTAGGTTCTCATGAATGCCTTTTCCTATTAAAACCAAAAAAAGGATCTTTAAAGGAATTTTACTTTCTATTTTAGTCTTCCAGTCTTTTGTTTCCACATTTCTTGCAATTGGGCACTATTATTGTTCTCACATTGGTGGTATTTTTGTTGGGAGCGATGCAGTGACTTCTAGATCCATTTCCTCATGGATGCTTATGAGTGCTCATGTTTGTAAAATAATTTGCCAATAGCTTTACCTTTTGGAGGTTGGCTGTAAAAACATCTTTGTGATGGGTTCTGCTCACTAAGGCAGGAAATCTGATTGCCAAGCTACACCTCCTCTATGGGGCAACTAAACCAGATGGTCTAGAAAAGGGCCTGTTGAATCTTGGGATTCAATATAATTTAAACTTTTATTTGAAAAATTTAAAGCACAAACTAGGGGTCTAAAAACTTGGGTTCTGGTCCTAATTCTGCCACTGACTAACTCTGCCAGTGACTTTGGCCAGGTCTCTTGTCTTCTCTGGTATCTGATTTTTCTTTTGTACAGGAAGTAGGTTGGAGGAGATGACCTCCGCGGGGCCTCAATTTTAACACTTCAGATGGAGGCTTTGAGCAGACTTGTTATTTCCAATAGCAGTTGTATATTTGGAGGTGGGAGATGTGATCTTTGGTGGAACATCTACACATTTTAATGAACTGTTGACAGTGGTCGGAATGGTCATGAATGGGTCATTCTTACTTCACACATTTCTTTTTCCAACTGATTTTATTCCTGTGGCTTTGGAAATGGATGGAAAAAGTACAGCTAGTTCACAAAAGTGCTGGACCCAGTACTCATCCCCCACTACAATGTCGTTAGTTACTACATAATGGAAGGTCACGTTCAACACTTGTAAAGCTGTAGCAGTGATGGTGTCCATGGTGACAGGTTCCATGCTGAAACTTGATCAAGTCCCAGTTAATGCCTGCCTCTAACAATGTCTTTGTAATATAATACCTCCTTCCCTGCTTTAGACAGGACACCAGGGGGGGAGATTAGAGTCAAACAGAGGAGGAGGATGGTGGATGTCACAATGCCATCCTGGCAGGACCAGGTCAGGGTTATGATGCAGGTTAGGACGGGAGTCGATGAGATAATGAGTTGACTTCAGCAAGCTGTCTTTAAATGCAGTGTCTTCTCTCTTTGGCTGCCCCATGATGTCCATCTAAAATTGCAATCCAGAGAGCTGCTGACTTGATTGGGTTGTCCCTTCCCAGAAGTAATTAGAAGAATGTCCAAAGGGAAGACTCTTTATCCTGGATCACAGTCCT
Source organism: Panthera tigris (assembly GCF_018350195.1). Lineage (NCBI taxonomy): Eukaryota > Metazoa > Chordata > Mammalia > Carnivora > Felidae > Panthera > Panthera tigris. The sequence goes on along the minus strand of NC_056673.1, from coordinate 33,863,001 downwards.
CATCTGCTTGCTGGTATCATCATAATATGCCCTACCACTATCTGGGCTTCTGCCTTCTATTTGTTGTGCCTCTCAAAGGCCAGTTTGCTCACTCTGAATGGGACTGGCTCCTGGGATCCAGAACTTTGGCTGCTAGCATTGGCAAAGACATGTTCCCTGGTCTGATCCTGGGAGTAATTACAGTGTGAAATGAGCAATCTAAATGAATTATTCTAGCACACTGGCTATCAATTGTCCCATTCCTCCTCCCAGGTACCCTGAAGAATTCACTTACTCCATATTTGTGAATAATTTAACATAAAATGTCTAGAACTTCTGTTGATATTGACATTAACTTTATAAGGTTTGCCATTATGACAACAGAATTTAATTCACTATATACTGGGCATAATTTAGGCACTATGAAAGTTGCAATATTTTAAATTATTTTCAATATACTCATTCAATTTTTTTGATCAATAGTATCTATCAAGTGCCTGTAACATGTATGGGGAGACAGTAACAAGTAGAACTTACTTTGTGCCTGCAGGGAGCTAACAGTCTGGGAAGTTAGGGTCTTCTGCATGGCCTATATATAGGTCTTTGAATTCCCCCACTGGGATAAGGCCCAGAGTAGGTAAGCAGTCATCATTATGGGGTTTATGGATAAACCCTGGCTTATGTTAAGCAATGTTATGAATCAGAAGACCTGAGCTAAGCTGAACCTCAATCATTTATCGTCTGGATGGTGTTGGACCTTAGTTTCTCCAGGTAAGAAGAAGATAATACTAAGGGCAACTTCACTGAGCTAGTGTTTGGTGATTAAATGGGAGAATTTATGTTGTGCCATAAATTCTCAGAGTAAAAGCCAAAGTCCATACAAAGTCCAGGCAAAGAGGACATGCTATGCAGCAGCCTCGCTCCACTCTTGCCTCTCTTGACTTCTCATGCCCTATCACTTACCCTGTGCTCATGCTGCTCCCCCTTTTTTCCAGAACATTGACACCTCTCTCCCACTTCAAAGCCATGGTTCTGGCTGTTACCTCTTCCTGCAACGTCCTTCCCCTAAATATCTCTATGGCAACCTCATAAATGTCATCCTCTCCATACAGCTTACACTGACCACCCTTTTTACCCTTGTAATTCACTACCTCCACTCCTCATGCTCTGATACCTCCCCACCCTATTTCTTTTCCCATAGAATTTATCATATTCTAACTTACCATACACATTTACTCATTTATTATGTTTACTATTTATTATTTGTCCATTCTCACTAGACTGGAAGCACCATATAGGAAGGATTTTTATCTGTTTTCTTCACTGTAGCACATGGTAGGCACTCAATCAATATTTGTTAACTGAATGAATGAATGAATGAATGAAAGCAAATCACAAAGCATGTAGAAAACAATGGCCGGATATTAGCAGTGAGATTCCATAGGCACCTGTGGATGTGACTGAGCAAGTTCTGGATTATGTTGCATACTAATGTTTTCTCTTTCTTTTCTTTCTTCTCTCTCTCTCTCTCTCTTCCCTCCCTCCATACCTTCCTTCCTCCCTCCCTCTTTCTTCACTCCCTCCCTCCTTCCTTTTGTCCTTTCTTCCTTCTTCCTTCCTTCCTTCCTTTCCTTCTCTTTCTTTCTTTCTTGCTTGCTTCTTTTTCTTTCTTTTCCTTCCTTCCTTTCCTTTTATTTCTCTCTTTCTTTCTTTCTTTCTTTCTTTCTTTCTTTCTTTCTTTCTTTCTTTCCTTTTCCTTCCTCCCTCCCTCCCTCCCTCTTTCTCTCTCTCTCTCTTTCTTAAGCAGGCTTCACACCCAGCATGGGGCCCAAAGCATGCTTGAACTGAAGACCTTGAGATCAAGACCTGAGCTGAGATCAAGAGTAGGACGCTCAACCAACTGAGTCACTTAGGTGCCCCTATGTTGCACAGTAATTGATTCAAGTCTGTGCCTTGTTCCTCCAGGGTAACACTTAACAGTTCAATCCTTTTGTGTTCTTTGCCACATTGAGGATAGGGTTAGGTTAGTACCTTGTTACTACATTTTGAATTTCTCAAAGCATAATCCTTTCTCAAAGAAAGCCCAGAATACACCTTAGTGGCTACTGTGAACTAAAATACTCTTCCTCTTTTCCAGTTTCTAATAGAATTTGATGTTTTGGACAACCTTTATTGAAACACTCCATCTTCAATTTAAATGAGGCTTTATATTTGTGGTATAGTCAACAAGACAACACATCCAAAATTCCAGGGGAAAAGCCTATGAGTTTTGAATTCCTAGGAGCCAATAGTCGACTGAGTTATGGATTCAATGATTGAATGACTCATTCCACAAACATCAATTAAGCACCCACTGTATGTTGGGTACTGTGCTAGGTGTATGGTATACAAGATGAATAGCAAAAAAAATCCCCTGCCCTTAAGGAGTTTACCAAGATCATTTATCTTTCATTCAGTAAACACTTAATGAATCTGCCCTCATGTGTTAGACAATGTCCAAGGTGCTAGGAATACAGTGATGATCAGGTACAATCTCTATCAACAAAGAACTACAGTTCCAAGACAAGTGAGAGTGAACAGTTATAAAATCTACAGTGATGGGCAACTTAATAGATTGGGGTCAGCAACATTTTTCTGTAAAAGACCAGATATTTTGTAAATATATTGGCTTTTGCAGGCCACACATGATCTCTGTTGCATATTCTTCTTCTGTTTCAAAGAAAACAGTCCAGGGGCGCCTGGGTGGCTCAGGTGGCTAAGTGTTCAACTTCGGCTCAGATCATGATCTCATGGTTCATGAGTTCAACCCCTGCGTTGGGCTGTGTGCTGATAGCACTGAGCCTGCTTGGGATTCTCTCTCTCTCTGCTTCTCTTCCCTCCCTCCCTCCCTCTCTCTCAAAACAAACAAACAAACAAACATACAAACAAACAAAACAATCCTTTAAAAATGTAAACCATTCTTAGCTACACCACTGAATTTGGTTCATGAGCTACAGTTTATGGACTGTTGAAGTAAATAAATATAGAGGATTCTCTGGAAGTCAAGAAAGGAAATAACACGTTCCTGGCTCAGTCGAGGAAAGGAGGCTTGGAATGCTATGGGAGTTGGCGGGGGGTAGGGCTGTGCTGGAACGAGGCAGAGTGAGATAAAGCTGGCCTTCAGGACAGAGGAAACACCTTTACCATGGCACTCAAGTAGCTCTTCCATACGTATTACCATGTACCTGTTATTCTTAAACATCCTAGTTCTCATTCCCCTTCAAAACTCCACTTGTACCAATGAACATCTCTACTGGGAGGTCCCAGCCTCCCAGCAAAGTGCTAATTAGACTGCCTGAGTACTTCCCCCCAGAGCCATGTTCAATACCTAACGGGGCCCTGGTTCTCAGTTATGTGCTCCTCAGCACTTTTCATACTCTAGCACACTTCAGGACAATTTGGTATTGCTTATTACTACAAATTTGTATGTCTTTAGTGAAGCCGGTCTCTAAAGAAGGTAAATAATCCATTCCTTTAAGGGGACAGGGCCTGCATTTCTCAGTTGTTTGCACGGAGATAACTGCTTTCCCTACTCTGGTTCAGAGTAGGGAAATAAACAAACAAACATATGACTTTTATTCCCCCTTTTAATTAAACAATCTTATATACATTACCATAGCAATAGCTGTGGACTGCTTCCCTTGCTCAGATGTGTTTGGGCCGAATCAGTGACTTAAGAGGCTGAGCCTGGAACGGCTGCCATGTTTTTCTGCCTCACCTTCACGGGAGCAGCAACTATGTCAGGCCACACAGGTGTCCATCCATCCTCTCCTTAACACAATCCTGAGAGGGCTATTTCATAATCCCCTGCCAGGATAATCCTCAAATATAACCCATGTTACCCTGTATTTTAACTGTATGTATCCCTCAATAGACTGTCTGCTTCTCTGGGCAGGAGCTGGGCTGTGGAGCTCAGCACACAACAGAGGCAGTAGAGGCAGGTGAAGAGTGGATGAAATAAATGGGAGGATCTGGTACAGGTATCCTGTAAAGTGGCTGGTAGGAATCTCCCTATGCTCCCTTACTTCTCTGGAAAGAACAGCTTAAGGAAGATTTTTAAAATGAGTATTTCCAATCTGCACTCGATAAGAAAGATTCTTTTTGTCTAGCCTCACTACTAGAACTTGATCCATAGACAGGGTTCTTTTCAATATTATCTTTTGCCTGGTTAATGTATTTGTTTCTTTTCATAAATACCCTACTTTATAGTGGACATTAATCTAAACACTTAGACATGATTAGCAAGCTAAGGGTCTTACTTATTAAAAACGGTTAATTTTCCCTTCTTAAAAAAATTGAGACATTTGAATCCCTGAATATGCTCATTTATCACCAACCCCCAACAAGGCATCCAGGAGTTCTCCATGTAGGACATGAATAATTTTTATAAAAATGCAGTTGCTGACTGTGTCGTACATCCACGCAGCTTTATAAAACAAAGCAAATGATTACCATCAATTACAATAACCTCACTAGACAAGACTGCAATTAATCTACAGCTCTTCAGATAACGACTGTTGTGCTGTGCCAAGGAAAATGCCTGGCATTAATTGACTTATCACGATCAGCAATGATAGATGGGACAGATGGCAATGTGATTATTCATTGTCAACAAAATAAACACATGCTCTGTTGCGAGAAGTGTCTACTTGGGTCCTCTCAGAGGATAGCCAGAAACAGAGACCAAAGGTAGCTTTGAACATAGCACAAAATAAAAGTAAGACATGAACCTACAGGATGGGACATAATTACTTTAACTGGGGCTAACACTCAGTGGAATCCGACTGGAGGACCTTTTCTATAAGGAAATCATAGATTGTGTGGAATTTCAGCACTAGACTATGCATGACAGCTAGTAGTCTACTTGTTCACTGGGATATGAGTCACTTTAATGAAGTCCTCAAATTCCACTCCATGCTTAATAATTCCAGTGATGGGAATTCACTATTTTCAGAGGCAAACTCATTCCATCGATGGATAGCTCTCATTGTTAGAACACATATTTATTTAGCTGAACTCCATCTTTCCAGGACTTTCATCCATGGACCCTAAGTTTTTTCCTTTACATCACAGAGAAGATGCCAGACTTTTCTTGTTCACTAAACTGTTTTAAATATCTCAAAAGCCAATACCTAGCCACATGACATCGTTTTGATGCTTCCAACGTTCTGATTTCTTGCACCTAAATCCACACCGGTTTAGAGACCACTCATACTGAGGGGCTTGGAATGAATTGTAACACAGATGATGTGGTCTGCCTCGGACAAGGTGTAACAGTACTTATGCTGAGGCCAATACTCTGGCTTGCCTTGGGGTAATGGCTGTGTATGGCTGTCCTGCTTGGGAAGCTGTTCCCCCAAATCCCACCAGCCTAGAAAGCACCCCAGCTCTGCCATTTGCAATGACACCTGGGTACCCTTTTTAATTTTTGTGCAGTATGGTTTTATTGATTAAGTCCTCATTGTTTAGAAAACTGGGGTAATTCAGGCAGAGCCTGAGCTAAAATTGGCACAGTGGTCACTAACCAAAATCTCTTGGGGGAATTTTTTACAAATGTTCATACCTGGACCCCACTCCCAGAGACTCTGATTCAATTGCCTTAGGGAAGGGTTCGAATGTAAATATTTTGACAGTGTTCCCCAGTTAATTCTGATTTGCAACTCTGTTTAGATGCTTTATTCACTGAGTGTACTACTGAGAGAGTGCTTCACAAACCTAATAATCGACTCTCCTGGGGCATTAAAAATGCAGATTCCTTGGAGTGTCTGATACCTGTGGTCTGGGATTTCTAGGAAAACAAATACTCTGAGAGATCAAATTGTGATATATTTCCCTTAAGGATTCTGGAAACACTCATTTATTCCAAAATTGTAGTGTCCATACAAATTATAAAGCACCCTTATTACACATTGAAGAAAAAGAGCAATTCTAAGGAATGCTAAAACGTATAGATTTTGGCCAAGTAACCACCTACAGACTTTCACTCATTCATTTCATAAATTCATTAATACATTAATTTTTAGATAAGGATCAGAATAGAACAGTTCAGTGAGGGAGAAAGGCAAAGAAATAAAAGCAAATAAATGAGCAAGGAAGCCAACAATAAAATAGTTATAAATATTAAAATAATATGTATTTAAAAAGGAAGCATTTATCTAATTTAGAATAGTCTGTAATTCAGACTGGCAGTCTCTAGTCAATCTCAATTTGTGGATTTTCGCCCTGCTTTCATCACATTCCCTGCTAAACTCTAGCTCAGAATCTAAAACTCCAGGGAGTTTTTCCATTAAGGTGCCTTTGGCAGACACCCCTAATCGATCCTAGCATGTTTTCCCTACAGATCCAGGAAGGAGGCTCATTCCTGCTCAACCCTGTCCTCCTGCAGCCATTACTAATCCATCACAAGTGAGCTCTACCAGCCGCCTCCCCAATAAGCAAGGCCCTGACACACCTGGTGCCCTTAGTAGTCCCGCATTTCCCGCTTTATCTTTGTTGTTATCCACTCTTGAGTGCTCCAAGTGTTCCTTACATCTGGAATCCTACTTAATTTTCCAAAATAACCTTGAGAGGTATCTAAACTCGGCCTCAGACGGATCAAGAAACCATCTCAAGATCACCCAGTAAGTGTGCATCAAAGCAGGAGGTACAAACCCAGGTTCTTTGACTCCAAAGCTGATGTTCTTATAAATGATCCTACACTGCCTCTCTTCTCAGTCCAGTTCAGAGGGCACCTCCTCTGGGACTTCTCCTGACCCCTTCAGGTGAGTTGTGAGTTGGCCAGGGTCCCTCTACACCTCCAGAACAGAAGGGCACTATACTTCAATAGTTTCAATGATTTGAATAATGATTTGCATGAATGAATCAAACCTTTGAGCTCCTCTGTGGTAGGAGCTTTGTCTTTTTTTTTTTTTTTCTTTAATTTTTAAACCTTTGTATCCCTGATATCTAGCAGAGTGCCTAGGCAGATTCTCAGTTGACCCACTTTGAACAGTCATTAAAATATGGCCACTGGACTCATTAAAGTTGGGTTCCCTTTCTCAGCGTATGGTCTTGCTATATTAAAAACAAAGAGAGTTCTAGAAATGATGTTGACTGAAAACAAAATTAAAAAGACCAAGTCGATAATGAGATACCTACTTCTGCTATTTCAAAGCTTTCTTGACATCGGTTACTGAGGACTTTGAAACAGAACATAGTTACAGGATATTTAGCATATAAGCACCCCGACCCCTAGCTGATAACCACCCTCAAGCGTAAGAGAAATTAAATGGGACAAATTAACTACACCCCACTTGTCAAGATGTCAGATGACATGTGTTTAAAGTACAACTTTCATCCTATAATTGAACCTGGTTTGGCTCACTGCTGTGGCCTGAACTCTCTCTGGGTTGATGGCGGAACACAGTGATACTCACCATTAATGGTGGCATACAATGACATTTCCAATCTGTAGAAAGTCAGGCAGACTATTTAGTTGTCTGACATTTGTTTCACGGTACATTATAGTTTTGTGCAAATAAGACCCAGTCTGCCAGAAGGGAGAATTATGGAAGCCATGCTCTCATATGGGAGCATAGCTGATGGTCCAGATAGGTGTGAGGGAAGGTGTGCATGAAAGGTGAGGGTCTGGGGTTAAAATGATGCTCCAGATATACTGTAGGGCATGAGGCATGAGAGGGGCACCAATGTCTCAGAATGAAATGCCCAGTTTCATTGTGGACTTTCCTGGAAAACACTGGAAGCACGTTTATAGGCTTCGCAAAAGACAGATGGAGAAAGGAGGCACTGACCTTCTCATTGCACAGATTTAAATGAAAGCTTTCCATCTGTTATCCCACCTTGGATATAAATAGGCACCAAACCTTATTAATTGGCACTCAGCTATAGTACTTCAACAGCCCCACATACCTCCCCAGAGAAGGCTTGTCCGTTGAGGAGGTGCTCCGACCCTTGGCTGTCCTCACTCCCAAAGTGTAGTCGGATCTCCTCCAGCCGGTGGCTGTATGTCATGGGCCCTCCTGATATGTTAACCAAGTGCTCCTTGTCCAGGCGCAGGGACACATGTCTTCCAGTGTTGTACATGGTCCCGCTCACCTGCAAGGCAATGTGCAACAGGTCAAGCAAGGCTCTCTTCCCATTTCTCAACAAACCCAGCATGGTCCTTAGACCATGCCTTTTGCCTCCCCTGGATGGGAACACATTAGGTTAAGTCCACATGTGGAGAATGGAGCATCAGTCTCCTGGGGAGCATTCCTGCCCTACCTACCTTACGTGTTACTTACCGTGAGGTATAAACCACATCTATGATCACATGATAATTTATAAATTTGAGGTATGAACTCAATGGAGACCTCAGCAACTGTGACTAATATTTAGGACACTGAACCTCATAAAAAATATAACTTGTTGCTCTTAACGACAGGGGTTGGCGAGGATGTGGAGAAAAAGGAACCCTCTTGCACTGCTGGAGGGAATGCACACTGGTGCAGCCACTATGAAAAACAGTTTGGAAGTTCCTCAAAAAGTTAAAAATACAGCTACCCTACGATCCAGCAATCACACTACTGGGTATTTACCCAAAGAATACCAAAACACTAATTCAAAGGGATACATGCACCCCTATGTTTACAGCAGCATTATTTACAATAGTCAAACTATGGAAGCAGCCCAAGTATCCATTGATAGATGAATGTACCAAAGAAGATGTGGTACAAATGTACAACAGAATATAACTCAGCCATAAAAAAAAAAAAAAGAAATCTTGCCATCTGCAACAACGTGGATGGAGCCAGAGACTATGATGCAAAGCAATATAAGTCAGTCAGAGAAAGACAAATACCGTATGACTTCACCCAAATGTGGAATTTAAGAAACAAAACAAACGAGCAAAGGAAGGAGGGAGAGAGGGAGAGAGAGAGAGAGAGAGAAACCGAGAAACAGACTCTTAACTATAGAGAACAAACAGATGATTACGAGAGGGGGTGGGGGATGGGTGAAATGGGTGATGGGGATTAAGGAGTGTGTTTGTCATGAGGAGCACCAAGTGATATATGGAATTGTTGAATCCCTATATTGTACACCCGAAACTAGTATTACGCTGTATGTTCACTATGCTGGAATTAAAATTAAAACTTCCAAAAATAACTTGCCACTCTTACCATAAATATTTGGAATGTAGAGATACTGTGAAAGGTAAGATCTCAGGTGTGAGACACTGGAGAAAGCTAGAGATGCCACAAAGGCCAAATGAGAGACAAGGATATCACAATGGGTAAAAAGGAGCAACCCTAGGGGGAGGCTGAAGGCTATGGTCTGAAGTCTCCAGTGTGCTGCCCAGTGTGTCTGTTAGGTCCCTCTCCTGCCCCTGCCACCAGACGCTGCACAGAATGTGAGTGCTGATGCCTTCTCAGAGCTTGGGAATCCAGCGCTAAGCTAAAGAAGTTAATATAAGCTCCCTATTTCCCTTCTTCACTTCGATTCTGTCTTGCTTCAGCCTCTCCAGCTGCTCACCTTACTGCTTTGTGTTCTTTTTCCCTTTTCCCTCCTTGAATTTGATATTCAGCTTCATTTTCTTAACTTAGCACCTCTCAATACTTGATCCGATAACCTTGATTCCCACCTGTGACTCTACTGCCTTAGTGCCCTGCGTCGACATAGCTCTCGGAGCAGAATGAAGCTTAAAGGAGACTTTGAATGGGTCTGAATGGAGCGCTTCTGGGCCCTCAGAGGCTGAGATAATTGGATTTTCTTCCTGCTTACTCTGACTCCTTTGGGCCTAGCTTTCTGCCCTAGGGATTCCTTAAGGGCTTCATGTAATGTCTGATACCTTCACTAGTCACAATTTTCATATATTTTCTCTACAGAACCATACTTACCTGCCCCTCAACCTTTCTGACATTAGCCTTGTGAATAATCAGATGGGTTTGTAGATTGCTCACTGTGTAGTAATGTCAACTAAATACTCCATTGACTCATTATTCTGCTATTTTGCTGTATGGTGGAGCTCATGTGACTGGTGTTGGCCATGGATTGTGAGGAGACATGACGAACATCACTTCCAGGGTGAAACAGTGAAAAATATATGCACACGTCTCCAGTCTCTCTCTCTCCCTGCTACACCAACCCCTGGGGCTATGTGGAAAGATGTAAATATGCTGAAGGTACAAGATGGAGCTCATGTCAGCATTGGAAGCTGGAAGATGAAAAGGCAGATTGCAAAAATGAGCAGAATTTTCCCCTCCCTGTAACTGCACTCTTTACAGTATGACTCTGTAGCTGCTCCCATCGAGATAGGGGTCTACTTCTCCACCTCTTAACTCTGGGCTGGCCTTGTCACTTGCTTTGGCCAACAGTGGATATAACGTGTGCTCCGAGAAGAGGCCTTTGGGGTTCTTGCATATTTTCTCACTCCTTCTTGGAACGTTGAGACCACCACATAAACAGGCCTGGGCTAGCCTGCTGGAGGGTGACATGACACTGAAGAGAGTCATCCCAGGAGAAGCCATCTTAGACTGGCCATTCCATGGCTGACCTGTCAGCTGACTGCTCCAGCCAAGGTCAGCTTAGCCTGGCCCAGACCAGAAGAACTTCCCACAGACCCACAGACTTGGAACCTAATTAACAGGTGTTTTCTAAGTGCCTAAGTTTTGGAGGTAGTTTGTTATGTATCAAAAGCTAACTAATACACACTAAAGCAATGATCTTCCCTGTCCTGAATCTGGAACTATTAACAGAAACTCTGTTGAGTGCCTGGCAGTATGGAGTACCTGAACTGGAAAGTCACATGGGGGCCAGAGACTCAGCCTGCTAGGTATCTGAAGGTCAGACAGAGAGAAAAGAGAGAGAAACAGATGTACCAACAGCAACAGAGGAAACCATGCACCGAGACAGAACAACTACTTGACCTTCAGAAACCTTTTCCCCTCCTTGTTTGCGGTTCCTTCATGAGGCCTGAGCTGCATTTTCTCAGATATTTTACATCTCACCAATAAATTTATTTTTTCTCAAGTTCTCCATTCTTTGTAACCAAATAACCCCTGTCAAAAATAAATGTATATGTAGTCGATACGAGATCATAAGAACTTGTCTTTTTTTCATGTCCCAGTTCGTGATTTTTTTTGCAGTAAAATGGTTAGATAGGTTTGTGTTTGACTCTGCATTCATCGTTAAGTAAAATTTACTTTTTCTAAAATTAAGATAATATACAGATATTTTGTATAGTTAGAAAGATATAGAATGGCTCAAGGAAATAAATTCAGTAGAATTCCACAATTACCTCATATTTTGGTATATATATTCTTCATACTTATATATTTCCACTCATATTTTGGTATATATATCCTTCATACTTATAACTATATATACCCATATTTTGACAGGATCAGTTTATGGCTGTGTCTGTATATTCAGATAAGTGATTTTTCATACACATGTATATATGAGTTTGTGTACATAAATACACATTATTATTATAATATGTAAGTATAACATCAAGATATTAACACTATAGTATAATATATATTTAATATATATTTATTACATTCATATATCAATTATAATTGTATTAATATATAAATAATATACTATAATATTTAGTGTATATATTAATTATATTGATTACAGTATTGATATTACTATATTATATTAATTATAGTAATTGCATATTAATATATGATATGCTATACCATAATAGACAAATGTCATATTTAATATGTAAATAAATATTATATATAATTATTGCATATATTTTACATGCACAAATAATTATATACATATTATATATACAAACATATTATGTATTACTTAACAATATATACATATCACATGTTATTATATATATTATATAAGTATATATAATTTTCACAAACATGAATATTTCCAGGTTATGAACCTGTTGTTCTGTATTATCACTTTGAATTGGTTGTATAATACTCCACTGCAAAAAATACATAACTTATTGTTGAATCTTATAGTCTTTTCACTTTTTCACGATTGCAAAAATAGATTTGCAATGAACCTCCTTGTGGATAAATATTTTTACTAATCTAGGGACATTTCACTTGGCAAATTCTGGGTCAAATGGTGTACACACGATTACAGTGCTTACTATCCATTGCCAAAGCCATCTACTATGGAGAGTAGATCCCACAGAGCAGAGCTGGATCCCTAGAATTCTCTTCAAATGATACGGAGAACAGAAGCATGAGATTCAACCGGTAACACCCCTGGGCACCTATGTATGTGAGGCAGAGTAAGAGGAACTGCTCTGAATTCTTAGAGGCTATATGCTCTGTCCCAGCAGGCAAGTATCTAGGGCCTTCCTGCACTTCTAGAAATCTTTCCATCTGTGTCTGTCTCATGTTCCTAAGTAAACTGTTGCACATTGAAATAAGGCAGGGACCATGCTGCATGCCTGTCTGCATTGTCCCAGGACTTAGAAAACATTGGCACATAGCAGGTGGAAGAATCAAGGACTCTTGATTCAAGAATCAAGTCAAAAGATTCCCAGACTGCCTCTTGGTGACCTTGGGAGGCTCAGTTAATTTCCTGAAGCCTCAGTTTCCCGAAATGTAATGTAGAGATAAGAAAATCTCCCCTGTAAAAACGGGAGATAGAAAACTATAATGCATACAGAAAACAAACATCAAAACGACAGAAGTAAATCCTTCCTTATCAGTAATTACTTTAAATGTAAGTCGATTCCACTTCTATGAGGAACCTAGAGTAGTCAGAATCGTAGAGACAGAAAGGAGAATGGTGGCTGCCAGGGGCTGGGGGGAGAGGAACAGGGAGTTAGTGCTTCATGGGCAGAGTCAGTTTTGCAAGATGCAAAGAGTTCTGGAGATTAGGTGGTGGTGACGGTTGCACGACAAAGTGAATGTACTGAATGCCACTGAAATGTATACAGAAGAATGGTTACTATGGTAATTTTATACGTGTATTTGACCACAGTAAAAAGTAATTGGGGAAGAATTCCCTCCTGAGCTCTGAGAATGAAATAAATAATACCTGTAACAGCCCAACATTTTCATTCTCTTCCTTCCCTCCCTTTTGACTGATGCATGGGCACCTCTCGGATGTGGAGGGACCCCTGCTGATCTTCCCCACTTCCCAGGACCTGGTGGAATACAGCTTTGCTTGCAAAACATCACATTGAAGGACTTCCACTGACTTCTGCTCTGTGATGCTTCACTTGCCCCCTCATTTTGGATTTTAACGCTCCAGGGGGCGAGGAAGCATCCAGGATCATTAAAAAAATTGTTTTTTAATGTTTATTTATTTTTGAGAGAGACAGAGACAGAATGCGAGTGGGTTAGGGGCAGAGAGAGAGGGAGACACAGAATCGGAAGCAGGCTCCAGGCTCTGAGCCGTCAGCACAGAGCCCGACACGGGGCTTGAACTCACGAGCTGTGAGATCATGACCTGAGCTGAAGTCGGACACTCGACCGACTGAGCCACCCAGGTGGCCCCCCGGATCATTTTAAAGGCCACAAAGCAAACACAAAACGGGGGTAATCAGGAGTAAATAAGCCACGGTACCTTCCAGTTCCTCCACTCTTCTCCCCTACTCCTTCTGCTTACACTGCTTTATCTTCATTCATTCACTCATTCCTCTTGTTAGTTATTCAGAAAATAATCAATGCCTCTAACTGTGTGCTAGGAGCTGAGGCTGGCATGGGGAGCGAAACCAGGTACAGTTCCTGCCCTCATAGAGCTCACACTCTCCACCATGTAGAGACCAGAGTGGAGGAGGGAAGTCATGGGGAATCCATAGGAAACTCTCCCATTTGCCTATGCGTTGTTCCAGATAGATGCAACACTCCCTCGTCCCCACCCTTTTCCCTAGACACTGAAATAACATTAATTTGTATTAATCAAAAAAAGCTGTGTAACCAGGGTATGGTTTGTTGCACTTTAATTTAAAAATAAAGGCTTGACAACATTATGTATGATATCTAATGGTACATCTGCACTGTAGTAATTAACATTGCAATGGTGCTATTTTAACTGGAATGCTAATTACAGTGTTTCCAATGAACTACTTTGGTGCAGGGCATGTTAGAAAAAGTTGTCTCACGCAGACCAGGAAGCAGAGCAGAGCTGCATAGAAAAGTTGAAGCAGCAGGGGAGATCCCGGTTGCCTCTGGCTGCCTCCTGGTTCTCCTGTACGTTTTATTTTAATCCACTGCAAAATGAGGCTAGAGGTGGAAGTGATAATCATTTTGCAAGTGAGGGAAGTGAGTGCGGTTGCTGAAGCCTCGGTGACTTATCTGGGGTCACACAACTGGCGGTGGTGGCAAAGCTAGGTCTTCCGGATTCCAAGTCTAATAGTCTTGATGTGAGCAAATGCGAGCCTCTCAGTCCATTTCAGAGGGAAGCTAGCTATGCTGGGATTTTGATTTCTCCTCCAGTCTGTAAATGCAGGGCTTAGGCAGGTGCAGAGACAGCGAGATTCTTTTTTTCAGGAAAATAGGGGCCTGGAGTGAACACTTTGCTGCTGAAGTTCTTCCCGGGAGGAGACCTGGAGAAATCTGAAGGTCAGGGAAGTCCCTTGATTTCCTCCTCTGCAGGCATTTACACTGGTTTGAGACAGGGTGGAGCTATATGTGTTGAATGAAGCAGGTGACAGGTGTTCCACAGAGAGGCCTGTCAAGAGTGTATGTCACTCAGTATTATCTTGATAACTTGAAAACCTCTAAAAGCCATGTGTTCTTTTGCAAAACAAAACAAAAACAAAAAAACAAAAAAAAAAACCACAACAAAACAACAAAACAAAAAAACAAAAAAAACCCCTCAGGTTATTCATTTTGTAAAATTGGATGTCTTCATATAGCAAATGCAGAGATTTGTAGCAGCTCATGATTGGCCAGGTCCTGTTATTAATGGGCTCATCTCTTTTATTTTGATGGCACTGCTGCGTTAGAGGGAAATAAATTCAGTCAGTATGTTTTGGGGGTAAGGAGAAGTTTGATTCTTTGACAGTCAGTGATGATCTTATTCACAATAGCCGCCATCTTGGTTTGAACCCCTATTTGGTGTCAGATACCATGCTAAGTTCTGAACCTGAACTTAATTAATTATCACAGTGTATCCCTCACCAAACCCAGCAGCAAACAAGTATGGTACTTAGACCCATGCCATTTGCTTCCCCTTAGATGAGAAGATATTGGGCTCACCCCACTTGTGGAGTGGAGGCCTCCCACTCCTTCCAGGCCCCTATGGTGATTTTCCACCAAAAGGCAAACAGCCCATCAGTTGGGGAGCTGGGGCTTGGCCCCACATACTTCTGGCTCTAAAGCCTGTACTTTTAGCTGCTGGAGATTATTAAATTGCACAGCTGACTACCTTAGCAATATGACAGGTCTTCTTTAAATATGAGTTGATAGTGTAGGAACCCCACAGTGGTTGAGAGCTGAGGGTGTTTGGGATTGTTTATTGTATTAGTTAGAGTTCTCCAGAGAAAAGGAATCAGTAAGATGTAAATGGGAAGTCCAAATTCTGTAGGGTGGGCTTCAGGCTGGAGAACCGGAGAAGAGCCACTGCTGTAGCTTAAGTCCAGAGGCCGTCTGCCACAGAATTCCTTCTGGCTCCGGGATGCCCAGTGTTTTGTTCTAATCTGGTGTTCATCTGATTGGGTGTACCCACCCACATTATGGAGTGCAATCTGATATATTCCAAGTCCACTGATTTAAAAGTTTGTCTCATCCAAAAACACCCTCACAGAAACATCCAGAATAATGTTTGACCAAATATCTGGACACTGTGGCCCAGCCAAATTAACATGTAAAATTAACCATCACATTTATCTTAACCAAACAGTCATGCTGATACTATACCAACACATTGGTATATGGAATAAATATATCTTTTACATTCACATAATTTAAAAATTCAGCTGTCCTAAACTGTTCAACAAACCTCAGTCACATGGAAGGAGAGCCACTTTGAAATAATGTATGTCTGAATTACAGAAGAATTGTAAAGGAAAGCTTTGTCAAAAGCTATGTGCACAACAAGGTAAATTTATCCTTAAGTCTGGAAGGGAATTCAGAGACAATTCTGGTGTAAGTCCCTCTTGTTTAACTTCCTATTTCCAGATTGGAAAAAAAAAGAGAGGAAGTATATATATTTTTAAAGACCCAATTCACAAAATAAACATATAGAAGATTTTTTGGTTTAATGGAGATCACACCTATAGGGTTGATGTTAGTTGAGGACAGCTAAGCATAAGTAAACCTTACCTTCAGAAATTCCAAAAGGTTCAAGAAGCAGTTACTTGCTTGGTGTGATACAAAGCTCGTGTGAGATTTCCTTTATATGCTCTCTCGAGGCGGCCTGACCCGAATCTCCTCTAATATACTCAAAAATAATTCCCTACAGCTTAAATGGAAATGTTAACACTACAAATGGTGTCTCTGAGAGGAAACAGAATCCCAATTGTGTAAAAGGAAGAGATGACCATGTTACTTACATAAAAGCTACAGCATTCTCAATGCAGTTCATTAAGAAAGGCAGGAGGAATGCCCCACGAATTCTGAGGACTGGGTCGGATGCTGTGCCAATGTTTTCAAAAGTTTTAATTCCAGTGTAGTTGACATACAGTGTTATCTCAGTTTCAGGTGCACAGTATAGTGATTCACCAATTCTATACAACACCCGGTGCTCATCACCACAAGCACACTCCGTAACCCGCTTCACCTGTTTCACCCATCCCCTCACCCACCTCCCCGCTGGTAACCATCAGTTTGTTCTCTATAGTGAAGAGTCTGCTTTTTGGTTTCTCTCTCTCTCTCTCTCTCTGTTTTCTTCTTTGCTGATTTGTTTTGTTTCTTAAATTCCACGTATGAGTGAGATTCTATGGTATCTGTTTTTTCTCTGACTAGCTTATTTCGCTTAGCATTATCCTTTCTAGCTCTGTCCCTGGTGTTGCAAATGGCAACATTTCACTATTTTTTGTGGCTGAATAATATTCCATCACACACACACACACACACACACACACACACACACACCTTCTTTACCCATTCATCTATTGATGGACACTTTACTGCTTCCATAGTTTGGCTGTCATGAATAATGCTGCTATAAACATAGGGGTGCATATATCTAATAAGTGTTCTCATATTCTTTGGGTAAATAGCCAGCAGTAAGATTGCTGGATCATAGGGTAATTCCATTTTTCATTTTTTGAGGAACCTCCATACTGTCTTCCACAGTGGCTACGCTGGTTTACATTCCCACCAACACAGCTGTGCCACTTTTTAGATCAGGAAACTCGGTACAGATAGGCTAAGAACTCCACCCAGGGGAAGCAAGTAAGGGAACTACAGCTCAAAAGAAGCCTTGATGATCTGAAGTTCATGGTCGTCCAACTGTCTCAGAGAGCAACTTCAAAACCACCAATGAGAGGCTGCAGTCCGTTTCTTGTGACCCTGTAAATTTCAGAAATTTCATAATGGCAATTTTATTTATTTATTTTAGAGTTGGCGTATGAGCTCTCTTCACTCATAATGCAGGAGTGTTGGCATTCTTGCCTTTAAAATACAGTCTTACTCAGCAGATTATCTACTATAATATGAGTGAACACAATAGGCTAATGGATATTGCCATAATATCCACAATAAAAGTTGTGACTATATATATTTTAGGCCTTATACTTATTCCTTCACATACATTATCTTGTTTAATCCTTACGCTGCCCATGTGAGGAAGGTATTATTATCCATATTCTACAGAGAAGGAGATGGAGGTTCAAAGAGGTTCAAAGGGGTTCAGTGACTCCTAACTATAGCTCCAGAGTTAGAAATTGGCAGAGACAGAATTCCAGCCCACGCCTGTTTTTTTTTTCAAAAATTTTTAAACGTTTATTTATTTTTGAGAAACAGAGAGAGACAGAGCAGGAGCGGGGGAAGGGGAGGGAGAGAGGGAGAGAGAGAGAATCTGAAGCAGGCTCCAGGCTCTAAGCTGTCAGCACAGAGACTGACCGTGGGGCTCGAACCCAGGAACTGTGAGATCATGACCTGAGCTGAAGTTGGGTGCTCCATCGGCTGAGCCACCCAGGGGCCGCCAGCCCAGGCCTATTTGGTTCCAAGTTCTACAGCTCTTGAAAGAGAAATCCGGAAGTTGATAAGAAAGAGCTTTGGGGGAAATCACATAGCTTATAAGTAGCTTCTGGGATCAAGGATAAACTGTTAAAGCCCAAATATGGTATCCCCATGGATATGCCAGAATGGGTTCAATTTGGCTAGTCCTAGCCTGAATACCCTTGGTGATTTCTTCTTCTTCTTTTCTTTTTTTAAGTTTATTTATTTATTTTGAGAGAAAGAGAGAGAAAGAGGGCAGAGACAGAGGGAGAGAGAGAATCCAAGAAGGCTTTGCACCATCATCACAGAGCTTGATGTGGGGCTTGAACCCACAAACCATGAGATCATGACCTGAGCTGAAATCAAGTGTGGGACGCTTAACCTATGGAGATACCAAAGCACCCCTACCCTTGGTTGTTTCTAGACCCAGAACGGCAGGGAAAATCCCAGCCCCTATTTGCCGGGGGTTGAGAGATGGGTTACACCTACTTATCTTATTGTTGGCTTAGCAAGTGGGTGGCCAAGCCCATAATGTTGGCTCAGTGCCTAGAAAGGTTAGTGAAGAAGGTCTGATGGCATGCTGTATAAATTAGGTGTCCTTTCATTGCAGCTGAGGTTTTCTATTTTATGTCTCTGACCACTCTGCTGAGGTGTGTAATAGGTCTTCTTTGAATGTAATTAGTGAGCCTAAGAGATTTAAGAACACCACTTAGTCTGATTTCCTGTAGAGTAGCTCGAGATGCCAAAGGGCTTATTTGTAAAGGCAGTATTCAAGAAGCCAGTGGGCTGCTTGCTCCCACGGGCACTCCGGAGGCATCACTCACTTCAAGAAAATGCAACACCGCAGAAAAAACTGGAGTCAAATCATGGCTTCACTGCAGCCATAGCACATACATAGATTTGCAAAATCTGGGTACTGTGGATTCCAAAGCTAAAAGGACTTCAGAGACAAGCCTAACCTCTTCCTCAAAAAACCATAAAACTCGGACACAGAGAAGTTGAGAAGCTTATCCAGGACTGCACAGCAAGACACTGGCAGATTCAAGACTAGAAATCAACCAACTGACAATGTTCTTTGCTCTGGGAAGCACATCTCCTTTCCCTCTTATTCTTTTGTTTTTATTTTAAATTATTTTATGCTGAGTGTACCCAAGCATATGGACTCAGAGATTCAGGGCTGGAAATGCTGGGTGTGTATATGCGAACACCATAACCCATAGAAAATTAGAGAAGATTCTGCCTGACATCTGGACATCCCATTTACATGATGTTATTCATCTGGATTCAGAGCTCTTCTCAGTGCTTTCCCAGACATTGTATGCTGTGTAGACTTCAGAGTAATAATTAGACATTGGAGGGATTAATTGTTGAGAGATGAAAGTAAAGGATATGGAGCATTAGGAAAAGGCTTTTATTTATTTATTTATTTATTTTTTAACGCAGCTTTGAAAGCAGAGGAAAAGTGTTTGGATTTGGAGCTCGTGGGTTGGGGCTGTTAGGAAGGAAGTGGCTGAGATGTGGGTAAGGAAGAAAATGGAACCCGACTGGAGAGTTCTGCTTTGAGTTACCATACATGGAGTTGTGGAGGAGGGCTGAAGGAGTACTTCCAAGATCTCACCCACCACTCTCAACCCTGCAGGGCAGATAGAAGTTTCTTCCTTAGCAAGGCTAAGTTTCCTCCAATCTTTCTCTATCCTGTCCATCTGACTCAGTCTGCTTTTCCTATATGAAGAGACCAGGCTCTTGGAGTCAATGTTGAAAAACCACACGAAATGATCACATGTTCTACTTGTTATTGTATGAATCCTATTATTATTATTATTATTAAGAAAAAAATTAAAACTATGTACCATGGCAATAGTGACTCTTCAAATAACAGGTATGCAAATTCTATAGCGATGCTAGGCAGCATCACTGCAGTAAAGCATCTCTGGAATGTGACGGGCACTGGTGGTAATGGAGAGAGGAACAGAGAGCAGGTGTGAACAATGTTGTCTGGTCGTGTGGCTATGCCCTTTATCCTTTAAAGGATAATGCCCTTTATCCTCCATTTTCCTCAAGGGAATGTATGGCAGGGGCCAACATTAGGCTAGGTATGTTCTGCCACTCATAGTTTTTGGCAATGAAACCCTTCACTTATACCTCAGCCCTGTCCAGTCTCTACCCAGGGAGGGGGACACCAGAGAATGGTGTCTGGGGTGAGTTTTTCCATTATAGTCCTGGATAGTCTTGGTATATGGGTTTTTAGATGTGAGTCCCATGTACTACTTGTCTGAGTCAGTGTTGCCAACTAATGATTTCATTAATTTAATATTATTTTACTAATTTGGGGGCACCTGGGTGGCTCAGTTGGTGGGGCATCCGGCTTTGGCTCAGGTCATGATCTCACCATTCCTGACTTCGAGCCCCACGTCAGGCTCTGTGCTGACAGCTCAGAGCCTGGAGTCTGTTTCAGATTCTGCGTCTCCCTCTCTCACTCTTCCCCGCCCCCCCCCCCCCCAGCTTGCATTCTCTGTCTCTCAAAAATAAATAAGCAATTAAAAATTATCTTACTAATTTAACATTATGAGAAAAATTTAAATTTAATAATCTGTCTCACACGTGTCTTTCTATGCTTTATGAACATTTTAAGTCCCTACATGAAATCGGCAAGATAGGTGTGATCTTCCCATTTTCTGGATGAGAAAACTGTCACAGAGAGGGGTTATGTGACCCATCCAGCATCTCACAGGTAGTGGGTTAAAGAGTCAGAGTTTGGACAAAGACTGATTTCAAAGACAGTCTCCTGCCTCACTGTCTTTCTACTAATCCTCCACAAGCAGGCCTTGTCTGTGTGACCCTGGGTCAATTTTGGTTTCACGAATAGTTTCCCAATCCCCCTAGCTGGACCAGCACTCTGCTTTAAATCTTAGGCTGCCAGGACTTTGAGAGCCTGCAGAGTTCCTGCCAAGCCTCTCATGGTTGGTTATCTCGGTCCAATTTTTTTTAAATTTTAATTTAATTAATTAATTAATTTATTTATTTATTTAAAAAAATTTTTTTGTTACATTTATTTATTTTTGAGAGACAGAGAGAGACAGAGCACAAGTGGGGGAGGGGCAGAGAGAGAAGGAGACACAGAATCCGAAGCAGGCTCCAGGCTCCTAGCTGACAGCACAGAGCCTGACGTGGGCTCGAACTCACAAACTGTGTGATCGTGACCTGAGCCGAAGTCAGACGCTCAACCGACTGAGCCACCCAGGTGTCCCTAATTTTATTTACTTTTTTAAAAAAATTTTATTTATTTTGTGGGAGAGGGAGAGACAGAAAGCAAGCAAGTGCGGGAGGGGCAGAGAGAGACAGAGAATCCCACGCAGGCTCTGCACTGTCAGTGTAGAGCCCAATGTGGGGCTCAAACTCATGAACCCTGATATCATGACCTGAGCTGAAGTTGGACACTTAACTGACTGAGCCACCTAGGCGCCCCTGGATCCAATTTTTATGACTCTCCAAGGAGAGGTCAATTGGAAAGAACCAGAATCCAGATAGTATCCGCTGATTTCTAGCAGTACTGCCTCCATGGAAGCCTCTGTTCCTTCTGTGCACCGGGGGCCCACCTTAGTAATCTGCACTGGTTCAAGTCAAGCTGGGTTAAGCTCCCTCTTATTTATTTAAATATATTTATACATTTTGGGAAAAGATAGCTTAGGCAAGTTTGCATTTACCTTTCCCATTTCCTGCTGTATCCTCAGCACCTGAATGATGCTTGATTTCTATTTGTTGCAAAAAAAAAAAAAAAAAAAATGGACAGGATGATGCCCAGCATCATCCAGGTGCCTGTCCCCAGCTCCATCCCCCAGTCTGACTTGGCGGGTCTGAGGTGGGACTCCTCCTCCGGTTTCTCCTGACGTTCTTTTTAACCTAGGCTGTCAGATATTCAATGCTGGGGACAGGGGCACGGTAATACAGGGTAATTTTCTTTATCATTTCCCTATCCTCCAAGCTTTAAGCGTTGCTTTAATAATTATAAAGACGATAGCCATTAACGCTCTCCCTAAACATGTAGGGAGCTATGAATGGGTTCGTCTTCAGGCCCCTGTTTTTCCCTAACCCGTGAAAATTCAAGGTTAGGCCACCTTAATTAACACACTAAAACTTGCCTTAGGAAAGTTATTTCTAGCTTAATGTCGTTTAATTCAATCCCTGACACACAAGGCTTTAGGCAAATAACTCCCCATCTCCAGTCATTTCATCTCCAAAGAGGAAAATGCCTTTTGAGGGGAATCTGGGTGGGGGCACAATGGCACATGGGTGCTAGCAAGCAGAGCACAAAGATCACCTTCTTAGCATTCCCCGCTGTGGGTGTCGCTGGTCCCACCGGTCATACTAGAATCACTGATGCCAATTTTTCAAAGACATTAGAAATAGCAAATGTTTGGGAGATAATCAGATAATAAGCCCCTTGCTCATTCCTCACATCCTCATGCCCAAGTTAATTATTCAACGTTTATCTCCCTCAGTGTCTTTGCTCTTATGGACTCTTGTCCACCGTGAGCTGTGCAATGCTCTAGGACACACTCAAATGCCCACAAGGGTCAGCAGTAATGTAAATAAATGAGACAGGCCAGGTGGGAGACAACAGGGAGTGGCAGAGACTGGGGGGCACCATTTCTTGGATATCTCTGGAAGGCTGTACAGGACACTGAGGGGGGGGGGTGGTGGTTGCCTCTGGGGAAGAAACCAAGAGGAATCAAAAAAAGGAGGGCCAGGGGTATAAGACTAACTTTTCATCTTGTGCCCTTCGCATTGTTTGAATTTTAAGAGTAAACAAAATAATTTTTAAAGAAGACAAATTTAAAATTTTGAAATAAGATGCTCTACAGACAATCACATCTCATGCTTAAATCTGGGCTATGGTACGGTGGGTATGATGTTGGACCCAGGAGCCAGTCTAGAGCAGCTGTCCATAGAGAAAGAAAGCAAGTTTACGTCTGCAATTTGAAATTTCCTAATAGTTACATTAAAAAAATAATGAAATTAACATTAAGAATATATTTCATTAAAACATTCTTAAATGTTTTTATTTATTTTTGAGAGACAGAGAGAGAGAGACACACACACACACACACACAGTATGAGTGGGGGAGGACAGGGAGAGAGGGAGACAGAATCCGAAGCAGGCTCCAGGCTCTGAGCTGTCAGCGCAGAGCCCAATGCAGGGCTCGAACCCACGAACAGCAAGATCATGACTTGCACCAAAGTCGGACGCTCAACTGACCGAGCCACCCAGGCACCCCAAGAATATACTTCATTTGACCCAAATATCCCAAATATTATTTCAACAGGTAATCTATACAGATAATTATTAATGAGATCATTTATGTTCTTTTTTCATAGCAAATTTTTGAAACTCAGAATATATTTTGTACTCAAAACACAGGCCAATTTGATCTTGAGGCATTTCAAGTACTCAAGAGCCACATACAGTTAGTGGCTACAATATTGGACAATGTAGCCTACTCCGTCTTCCTTTCTAATCTGTTTTCCCTCGTGCAAACAGACCTACATGAAGGAGTGTGCCATCTGGGTAGCTGCTGAGGGTACCAGACTCTGAGGGGCACTGAACACCCCAGGAATAAATTAGGAATATAGTGCCAGTAATTTATATCTGTTACTCATTCAAGAACACAGTGGCTTATTTACTGAGGTTTTGTTTCATTTCGCTTCGTTTCGTTTCCTTTTTCTTCTCTTCCCTTCCTTTCTCTTCTCCTTTTCCTTCCCTTCTTTCTTTGTGATTCATATCACAAATTTTGTGGGGCAACCATGCATGGGAGCAGACAAATGACAGTCTCCTGGTAGTTAGAATCTACTGACCTTGAAACCCAGTAAGGCATGGGCTAGTCCTATTTACTAGGCATGTATAACATGCCCCATTATCTAAATGACGAACCTCTTAATATTCCTCCTCAGATGTTGGATGAATCTGAAAATCATGACATAAACAGAGAAGATACATGACATGAAAGCAGGCAACCTTTTGCTCACAGGTGTATTTGTTGGGGGATCACAGAAGGATTCCCAAGTGCTTCCGGCCCACGGTTTCCTCTTTTCTCCCAAGATGAGAGAGCCCCTGTTCCCATCTGGAAGGCTACTTATTCTATATTCACCAAAGCATTTCATCTTGTCATATTAAATGCAGTGCATTTGAGATTTCACATTGTTGTCCAGTCTTCACATGTTTTGCATTTCTCAGGGGCTCTGCAAGTGTCATGAATGCTTCCTGCCCAGGAAGGCAGGCTTAAGGCCGTGAGCTGATAAATAAACATTGTCCCTAATCAGAATCAGAATTGGACTCTGATGCATTTGTTTTACTGGATTCATCACTGCTGCCGTGTATAAGTGCAGCGCCTAACCAGTGCGGGGTGACCATGAAAAAAGAGACCGATTTCTAGAAACAGCATGCATCCTTTCCAGAAGCAAGCAACCAAGGAAATGACATTTTCTGACTAGAGATCACATCTAGATATACTACTACGTCGACATCACTACCATCTATTGAGCTCTATGTGTCTGCCACTGGGCATGCATTAGGAACTTGATCCTTGCCACTGCCCCAGGAAGCAGCTATTTTTACGATCACTATTTTTATGAAGAAACTGAGGCTCAGCGAGGGTAAATAGGTCACAGAGCTATACGTGTCAGCGATAATGTATGTGGAAGAGCCCATGCGGACTGCACACTGAGCTGTTCTTTTGGCTCTGAGGAGAGAGAAATGACTTCCATTCAGGAATGCCAGGGATGTTTCCCTCAGGAGCTGGCATTGGAAGTGGACCTCGGAGATGGGAGGATGTGGATGTCCAGAGATACCCAGGATAGAGGCCAGCATCAGCAGGGACTGGGGATGGGAAATACAGGTGGTGCAAAGGATGTGGCAGAGAGACTGTTCTGTGTTCTCGGAGTGATGGAGACTTGAGGGACCCAGCGTGGGGGTCGCACAGGGTGTCTGTGACAGGAGGTACCAGACAACCGCTGTGGGACGCACTCCTTGCTGGTGCTTTACAAAGGTCATTGCATTTACCTTTCAGCAAAACCTGTGCAGTACGGCGCACGACCATCTCTGACTCACAAATGGGGAGAACCGGGCTCTGAGAGGTTAAATGACTTGCCGAGGTCCCCAGCCAGCGAGCAAAGGAGGGAGGATTTGAGTGCACGGCTGTCCTAGTCTTTCTGAGACAACGCAAAATCATGCTAGGAAAGGACACTTTTCCTAAGAATTAATTTCCTGCCGACACTCTGTCCTACCACACTGATTCTCCAGATTTGCCACATTTCTTTATCAGAGAGAACGCTGCCCTCCCCCCACCCCTCCAGACTGTCCACCGTCACTGCCTTTGCCACCCCACCATCCCTCTTCTCCCTCTTTCCAGTCCTTGTCTGTAGGAATAAGATCTAAAAATCAGCAACCACGAAAAGCCCAACCAAATGATTAAGTAGCTGTCACCACCAACTAGAATCTCACCTCAGGGATGA
This sequence comes from Panthera tigris, assembly GCF_018350195.1. Taxonomy (NCBI): domain Eukaryota; kingdom Metazoa; phylum Chordata; class Mammalia; order Carnivora; family Felidae; genus Panthera; species Panthera tigris. The sequence goes on along the minus strand of NC_056673.1, from coordinate 33,837,391 downwards.
GAAAATAAATACCGCAATAACCAAAACCTCGGAAATGTGTGGCTCCGTTTTATGCAACTGATATTCCATTTCATGGCTCCAAAGCAACAGTTACATCAGCCAGTCTGCATCCTTAATATGGTAAAATGCCTATGGAGGGAGGGCTGTGGAGCGTGCCTGCAGCACGGGGTGGGGGTTCTTGATTGAGGATCCTAGAATTGGCTTGCTGGGGATCCAGCATGGGCAAGCAAATGGTCCCCTTCCATCTCATCCGTGACAAACGTACTGTGTGGCTCTGAAGTTATCTGTACAATTGATCCGGCTGATATTAGGAGAGTGTATTTGCCAGAGAAGTTAGAGGAAATTAAATGCAGTGCTGTGCTCTTGTTTTCTACGTGCAGAAGGCAATCTTAAACCCCAAAGGGGCCCAAAGAAATCATGTCGTCCCTTTCCAGACCCCCTCCCTGTCCTGCTTCCATCATTGTGGTCCATTGAAAACATGCACAGAATTTTATTCAGTGAGGTGACCTCCTGGTGATGTTTTTGGTATGCAATTCTCCATACCTCTTTCATGGTCAAAGTACTTAAAATATTCACAGCAAACCCGTTTTTATTCATTTCTTCCAGGTGTTTACACACACACACACACACACACACACACACCACACACACCCCTCAGAGGAATTCTCTTCTTCATCCCTGACACGCAATCACTCAAAAATTATAAAAAAACTTCACCTCCATAATCTGTCTCCTTCTCTCTGTCTTTTAAAGCTACTACCTCATCTTGTTCCGCCCCTTTATTTTACGCTGTCCTGTCCTGTCCTCTCCATCCTCCCCAAACATTCTGCCTAATTTAAGCCCTTATTTTACTGTATTTCCTCAAATCTCAGATGCTACAGACTGTAAAATGCACCGAGATTTTACGTCCCACCCCGAGCAGACAAAATACTACAATTGACAATCCACCGTTTGTAGAAGGCATCCCAAAGAGATGTTGAAAAACATGAAGAGAAAACGTACATCTTGAAAACTGACAGTCCAGACTATCTCAATGAGACTCTTACTGTTTCCTAACTGCTCACCCCTTCACTCTAGTCCTGGCGCAGGCCCTGAGCTACCTCTCTTTTTCCTCTGCCTGGCAACCCCCTCTCCTCCTTGCAGGTCACCTTCTCAGGGTCCCCTGAGACTTCACGTGCATGGTGTAATGTACTCCCCTGGCATTCTGAACATGCTCACGTGTAATAACACAGACACATTGCTTTTAATTATCCGCCTATGTGTTTTCCCCTTCAAAGACTATGAAGAATTTGAGGACAGGCTGTGTGTCTTGTCCACCCCAATATTCCCAAATATCCCCAGTACCCGGCACAGGGCGGGTCCTCCGTGAGACTGCCGAAAAGCCGGTGGGGGCTGCGCGCCGCTGCTTGCTTCTGGGCACAGCCACTAGAGGGCAGTGTGGAACCACTCCATCACCCAGAACTGCAGTTCCCCAGAAACCTAGGTAGTAAAGGCTGAAGGAGCTGGCCTCCTGTGGGCAAGCTGGCTGAGAGCCTAGGAGGCTCTATAGCTCCAAGGGCGCCGTACCGCTCTGCAGAGTCTACTCTGAGGATGCTCCCTGCGTCTCCAGATCCCCTGCCAGCCCGCCCACTAGGAGCTTTCGCGTGGCTGCCTCAGCACATTCCTTTAACAAGAGCCAAGTGCTCTTCCCAGCTTTCCATCCTGGGTGGAAGGGGGAGGCCACCGAGAGGGAAAGAAATGCCTTCTTAGCATCCCCATCCTCCTTTCTAATAAAGACAGGCTTGCCGAGAAGGGCCTGCAGGATAATTGCTGTACTCTGAAGAACAACAGGTAGCAGCATCAATATTTGATTTTTAAAAGGTTGTGTGAACAGTTTTAAATATTAAAGATAGAGGCAAAGCCTCAGATTGCCTTTTCATCTTAGCAGTTGGAGCATTTTAAACGAAAAACGGTGCTAATGAGCAGAATAAGACTGTTGGCTCATCAAACGGTATCGGGTTGCAATAAAGCAAAATCATTTTGAGGTGGGGGGGAGGAGGCAAGGGGGGTGAAGCGGTATCTATGCCAGGGAAGTTTGCTGTTCATTATCTCCGTAATGAGAGCAAAATAATGCAACCCTGCCAGAGTAACTTTCTTCCATCTCATTGTGGGCTGTTTAGGTCCCTCAATGAGTGGTCTGGGACAGACTCTGAGGAAACCTCATAAATTAACTATCCAACTTCCTGGCTAATGAGCCCAATATGTCAATTTCCAGTGATCAAAATGATGCGATTCAATAAAGCGCAGTTCATTTTGTAAGGAAATATACTTTTAATAGGAAGAACTGTAGGGTCATGGTCCTCCCGAGATAATTATGGGCCAGAGGAATTAGAGGCATGGAGCTGTACTTACTGTCTGGAGATACCCCATGGGGTTTGTGTGGCAGATAGTGTCTTTCAGGGACAATAAACTCCTTCATTATATTTCCATTATTGCATTAATGCAGCAATCTCTGATTTACTTGTAACCAAGAAGGCTGGTTATTCCCGGAACTTGGCATTTAATGCTAATGAGCACTTGCAAGTCAGGCAGCTGTGTGTGTGTGTGTGTGTGTGTGTGTGTGTGTGTGTGCGCGTGCCCGCGCACGTGGATGTGTTGGGCTCAGGCAATCCAGCAAGAGAGTCAGGAACCCGGGAGGGGACTAAGGTAGGGTTCAGAGAGCTGACATGACTCAGGCCAGACAGACAGATGGGCACCTGGAAAAGTTAGAAGTGGATGGTTGAAATCACACCCGAGAAGTGGAGCTGAGGTCACCACAAGGCAAGTAGTACTAAGTGTGAGATCCAGACCTTTAGGTAAGGCAAACAGGACTCCCTTGAAAAACAGGAGTGCTGGGCGGCAAAACAGTGTAGGACCCAGGCTCAGAGGCAAGAAAGGCTGCTAGGAATTCATGCCAATCCAGAGTTTCCCATGCAGTGTAGGAAGAATTGGGTGCTTCATGGTGATGGGGCCAAGGGCAGCCCAGCACAATGGGTGTCTCTAAGAGGCTCCACCTGGATAGAGAAAGCTCCTGTAAGAGCAAGGACCCCATAGGCCGGCATGTTGGAAATGCTTGATTCTGCAGTCTGTACCCAACAGCAGAAAGGCACCAACTTGGTTCTGAAGACAGAAGTAGATGGAATGAATTTCACATCTCCATGCAAGAACAGATGATTGCCTCACATGCTACCCAAACAAGTTGGGAAGCTTTGCTTTGGAGGGAAAAACCAGTTGGGAAAGAGGAGTCCCACTAGCATTCTTCAACTTGATTCCAGTGGAGTGGACAGGCGACGTAGCAGGAGACAGGACAGTTCCTGGAATCAGGCTCAAGTTCTGACTCTTCTGCTCTCAGCTGGGTGGTAGTGGGCAAGTGGCTCAATGTCTCTGAGCTGTAGTTTCCTTAACTGACATTTAATTTGCTCGGCAATCTATCTATTTCAGGGGAGATGGGAAGATAAATGAATGTGTCAGTTTGCTTCCTTTTGTTTATTTTTTATGTATTTCTCCAACACCAGAGATAAGAAAAAATATGTTACAGACAGAATCAGAATTTTTTTTCCCTTGAAGCAATTCTTATCTATAATGGGACTTACCTAGGGAAGTAAGGTTGCTGTTAATTCAAGTAACTTGGGAAAACATTCGTAAAAAAAGGATTTTTCCATGAGTCAGAGGGCTGAAATGATTATGCATTAATTAGAGGTGTTTGCTTAAGGTGAGAAATGGATTGTGCCAAGTTCAACCTTCTGCAGAGTCTTGCCAGAGGTCCCTGATGGGCAATGACTGGCAGTGCTCATCTGCTTGCCCTGTCCTTGAAACGAGACTCCTGGTTGTTCAGAAGTTGTGAGAGGTGACTTGGCAAGGATTTTCTATTAAAAAAAATAACTTTCTTTTTTTTGGCTTTTGACACTTGTCTTGGCCTTTAATTAAATTCAATTAATGGGGACTGAATATTTACTGCCTGTAAGTTTGTTTTCTATGCTCTGTCTTTTAATCATAATAATTACATAAAGAGGGTTTAATTGTGCCCAATTTTTAGAGACAAAGAAACTGAGGTTCAGGAAGGTTAAGAACTTAATTACAGGGATAGCTAGTTTGAGGACAGAGGACAGAGGACAGACAGGTCTCACATCCTTTTTTGTATTTCACCTCTTATTCTCAGTGACTTCTGGACTTGATTCTCTTCAATTTTTAAATTAACCTTTATATTTTGGAATAATTTTAGATTTAGAGAAAAGTTGCAAAGATAGTACAGAAACCCCTCACCCAGCTTTCCCTAATGTTGACATCTTATATCACCATTGTACATTGGTCACAACGAAGAAATGAACATTAGTACATTACTGTCAACTCCACTACAGGTTTTATTTGGATTTCATCAGCTTTTCCATTTGTCTCCTTTTTCTGTTCCAGTATGCAATCCAGGATACCATACAACATTTAGGGATTCTCAGTTATAACTTGGTATTTGTTGCAACTTCATTTGGGAGGAGCTTGGCAAAGGGATAAAGTTTAAAGGCTAGCGTTTTTATAGGCTGTACCCACTTGTAAGGATATGCTCATTTTGTTGTTGTTGTTTGGTTTTGATTCCGTCTTTGGTAGAAGCAGTTCTCAAAACTCCTCACAAGTGATACTTTCATTCTGGCGCAGGATTTTGGCTTGCTTGTGCATGGCTACGAAGGTTCGGGATTGAGATTCAGCTTTCAAAAGCAACCCTCCATCACTGTCTTCTCTCAAGGACAGGAAATTTTGAATCAGCTTTAGGTTTCTGCATTCACTGTGCCAAACATTCCTGAAGTTTCAACGATTGCCAATAAATAAGACAGTCCATCATCTTTAAGGCGTCAAATTTTCTGATAAATTGAATTTCATAAAATATTGCTCTATTGATCTTAATGCTCAGCTTACAACAAGGCAAGCCAGCCAGAACTGCTAGCTGGAACTTTCTGCAAGGAGGGTGTGTTGTGTACTTACATGGGCAGGGACATTTGTGAGGTCAGGGTCTCTGACTCTAAATTTTAGTTTCTGGCCCTACGTCAAACCTGAACTGATCCACAGTGACCTTCTCTCCACTGCTGCCACCTGAAGTTTTATAGTAAAATTCCACTGATGCTTACTGTGCAGAGTAGCTCTGTGAATCTGCACTGGAGCTAATACGTGCTACACGGTGAGTGTGCCCATCCGTGTTCATGCTCCCTTTCCTTCTAGAACAAAAGGAAACCGAACCAGTCTCAGAACTCAATTTTGAGGGTGATCACGATTAAAGAAAGGAAAGGGACAAAGATGAAGACAGACGACACACAAGACCAAAAAGGAAAAAAGTCAAAGTGCAGTGTTGCCCCCATGCCAGCTTTCCCAGGGCCACTCTTGAAATAGTTTGCAGTTATGTGCGGGGTTCTTTTAGAAATTAAAAAAAAAACACACACAAATAACATTTTCATGCTTTTATAATGACAACATGTCTTGAATGCCATCTGTTCCTGCCATTTGTTAAGGCAACTCAATGAGAAAAGAGTATTTGGATGACTAATATTTAGCCTGTTCATAGTCTTTTCATATGGGTGGACATCTTCGCTTGAGATAATATCCCAGGATCCATGGCAAAGTTTGTGGAATGGGAGAGCTGAAGGCAGGGCTTTGCCACCACTAGGCCAATTGGGTGGTTCATCCAACATTCCTTAAGCAACTACAATGTGTGAGATAGTGTGCTAGGACTAGAAAAAAAAAAGGTCAAAGAGAGAGAGTCTCCTTAGGCTGGTGGAGACTGAGCTGCAAAACCATAATTATATATGAAATGTTAAGTGCCATGGAAAAGGTTTGCAAAGAATGCCATTGGAATATATAAAGAGGCCCATAAGCCAGTCTGTGTGGGTAAGTGTGTGTGTGTGTGTGTGTGTGTGTGTGTGTGTGTGTGTGTATGTGTGTGTATTTGGGAGGCAGTGTAGGGGGAGAAAGAGGTGTTCAGGAAAGTTTCCCTGAAGAAGATAAAACCTGATCTGAGTGTAGCAGAATTGGCAGGCATCAGCTACCTGTAAAAGTGGGGGGGGGGGCGCAACCTCAAATGAACCCTATGGAGTCAACATGGCACCATCAAGGACACACATATGGTCTTCCATCTATTTTAACTGGACCAGAGACCAAGAACATCCAATATAGCTAATAGGTTAAACACTGTTTCCTGGGCATTCGCTAGTACATCCTAAAAAGCTGATCAACAAGAATTGATTGCTCAGTCCCAGAACAGTTGAAACAGAGGTGCAAGAGAAGACAATGTGGTCGATGATGGGAGGGTAGCCACAATTTCCCCTCCGGCAACTATCAAACAGCAATGTGAGGCAGTGCGTAAAATATGGGGATTCATTTGCGCTTAAGAGGCAGATAGATATATCCTATGTTAGCCTGAGGCCATGAAGTTGCTGCTTGGGTTGTGTGTGTGTGTGTGTGTGTGTGTGTGTGTGTGTGTTTGTTTTTATTTGCTTTTTGTTTTTTTTGTTTTTTGTTTTTGTTTTTAGTCCAGTTACTGACGGATCTGGTGCAAGGGAGCAAGACAGGCTTCCTCTCAAATTTTAAGGTTATAGCTCCATTATTCTCTTAGAGGATCAAGGTTAAACCCTTTTAAAATAACCCTTGTAGTTTTGTTTTATTTTGTAGCACTATTTGAGAGTGCCTGTCTTTTTTTTTTTAATGCATAGGAATGCACAGTAACCGCACATTGTAAAACTGCACCCCCTCCCCCGTCCCCCACCGAAATAAAAAGCTTTCCAGGCAAGACTTACATGTTCTCTAAATTATAGTTATCTGTGGTTGGCAGCAAATTATCACGTGTGGCTATAACACCCTGAGTTCTCTCCACATACTACAGAGGAACAAAGAATCCTAAAACAACAAAGCAAATAAGACACAAAGCCCCCAAGAGCTTGAAGGGTCACAAAATTACACAAACATTACTCCTATTATTTGCTAAACTGTATTCAATGCTTCCTCTGTGCCAGACTGTGCACTGAGCGTAATATCTCATTGAATCATAAGAGCAATCCTATGAGCTGGTATTAATATTACATTTACTTTCTGGATATGAAACAGAGGCTCAGAGAAGATAACTGACGTGAGATCACACAGCTAGATGGTAATGAAACTGGGTTACCAATCCAGGCTCGTCCACTTGCAAAGCGTTCTATTATACCACCTCCCCAAAGTCAGTCAAGGGAGCCTCCCTCTGCTATACTCGACCATGCTGACTCTCTGTACTGGCTGTGGTAGATCTGGGGACCCTTTGACTTGCCATGAAACTCACAAGTCATCTTTTTGGAGCTGTTTGAAGTCCATCTTTTCTGCTCTTATCACAGGTGGCTTTCCTGCCACGTCCCAGCCTTGTCACTATGCTTCCTATATTCAAGAAAGTGAACATCAGCCAGCCTGGCTCTTTCCTGGCTCAGCTGGCAAAGCAATGACAGAGCAACCCTGTGCCAATGTTCTCCGAGGCCTGGGGTGGTGGAATGGGACCAGGACAGGGTAGGGGGGACCAGTGAGACCGGACTTGACCATGAGCCAGCAGCATCACCAGGGCCCCTTCCCTTTCACAGAGCTTGTTCACAGGCCTGTTCTCCTCTGGCTCCCACAGAGAATATTCTGCAGTGGGAGCATGCAGCCCATCTCACTGAGTTGAAGCCACTTGTCTATGGCCACACCGCCTGCAGAGTCAGGGCGGGACACCATGCACGCGATACCACGCGGAGGGCTCTGCACTGCTGCTCAGTCCTCCTCCTCCTCCCGCTTCTCTTTTTCATTCTCACACACTCCTTACCCTCCTGGTGCCTCGCTTTCCTCCTCCGTGAAATGGGGAGAACAGCAGTAATACTGGTCTGCTGTGATGATAAGTAAGGTAATACACACAGTAATTACTTATCAAACACTAGGTACCAGCAGTTAGTTACTACTTACAGTTATTGGAGTCACTATTACCACTACAGTGATGATGTCCACACAACTACATAACACTTATAAAGAATATGTAAATCCAAGCAAATGAGCACTTGCTTATAAATGTAGTAATTGCTGCGTGATACGGGGTAAAAAAGTGATATAAAATACGGTTTTCCAAACTTGTTTTGATACACGGCTCAGACAGTGTATGCTTCAGTAACTAAGGCCACAGGGGGACTAAAATCTGGACTAAATCCTCAGGCCATACACAAATGGGAAAGACATAGAGGTGGACCCACACACATGGTGAACAGGTTCACATGAGGTAAGGGCTACGGTTGTCACAGGAGCAGGGAGGAGGAGGAGAGGGGAAAGAAAAAAAGTAATTTCTTTTTACCAGACCAGAGAAAATACTCATGCAATTCAATCCCAATAACTGTCATGTCAAAGACACGTGGCACTGTGCCCATTTTACACGTGAAGACACTGAGACTCAGAGAGTTGGGCAACTTGTCAAGGTCACAGAATGGACACTGGACTCCAAAGCCCATACTTCTACCTCACCAGCAAACACCACCATAATCTGATTGTGGTTTCTCCCATCTCTGAACTTGTACAGCACTTGGTGTCTGGAATTTACACACTCACTTGCACATGCAACACTTACAGCTTGCACGGAGTTATTTGCACACTTGAGGGATCTCTACTATCAGGCTTTATAGAAGTCTCTTGAAGGCAGTTCAGTGCCTAGTTGCTTTTGTATTTCCCACCAACATGTGGTCTTGGACATGGTAAGTGTCTGTTGAATGGCCTGGTGGAAAGGACAAATTCTATGATGTGCAAGACTGGGGAGGAGGCAAGGACTTTCATAAGCAATGGAAACTTTTTTGCCAAAGCAGAGCCAGAGCCCTTGGCAATGACCTCGGTGTACAGAGCCCTCTGGAAGCCAGATTTGAGCAACAAGTTCCTCCCCGGGGCATAAGTGATTTGATCAAGGCTGGATCCCTTCCTGAAGCTGGGCTGTTCAGGTTCTCTTCTTCCTGATTTGTGACTAGGACAAGGACATTCATTCTGGGCTGGTCTCTTGGACCATGGGGATGTAAACTCAGGAACCATGGGCTGGTCATCTCCTGCCTGAGAAGCAGACAGAAAGATGAAGCACACATTCAGAGACAAGATGTCCTCACACCCTAAGGGAGAATCTGCTAGATTTCGGCAGGGGTGTGCATCATGGAAGGAGACCACGGAAGGAAACCAGAGGGTTTCTGGAGCCAGATTGCTTGGGTCCAAATCCTAGTTCTGCCCCTTTACAATCAGCGTGACTGGAAGAACACTGTTTATCTTCCCCGGGCCTCAGTTTCCCCCTCTGTAAAATGAGGATGGCCGTGCCTTCTTCAGGATCCCATGCCACCTGCTTCAGCACAGAGTTGGACGCATCATCCACCCTCAGTGAAGAGCAGCTACCATTTAAGATTGTATCTGCATTTGATTCTGCCAGGCTTCCCATCTGTACGTTTCGGGCATCTTGAATACTTTTCCTTCCTCATTTCAGAACTCTCGGAGGCTCAATTGATACTTGCAACACAAAGCAAATCAAAGCCCTCTCCATCGCCAGTAGAGAGACCTGCCTCTTCAACAGCTACATCCTGAGCATGTTTATTACCCACTAGCCAGAAACACACACATGTCTTCTCAACAGTGACATCCCAGGCTCCAGCACCTTTCAAAGCACAGACCTTTATCTCCTCCTATGCAGAAGGGGCTCTGCTTATTTGTTCTCTTTGATTCTTGGGGCTTCTTATTAATGGGGTACAGGGCTGGGGATATGAATGTCCTCCCTTTGTCAGGAACATTCTCCAAAGTCATGAATAATCATGTTGTCATGCCTGTGTGACTTAAAATGCAAAGGTGCCACTGATGCGAGTTTTAAAGTTACTTTTTCAAAAGGGTTCAACCAGTGTTGCTGTCAGACTGTCGGAATATGGGCACCAGGCTAGATCCTTAGCTGTTACTTATGAATTTTCAAAGGGCTTTAGCACATTTTTAATTGGAGTTGTTTTTCCCCCTCAGCCTGCAAACCAATCTGTTTGGCTATTACGTTCCATTGAGTGGGGTGGCAGTATAATGCTGGGTTGCTGGGAGGGTTGGGTGGGACGCTTGCTTCATTTCAAGGCTACCTTCTAGGCCCAAGGCCACAGGCCCGAGACTAGCTTTGTCAGACAATGAATGATTTTTGTTTATTTTTTTAAAGAAAGGTGAGCAAGGGAAGCAGGATGCCAGCCAGCTAGGTGTGTGTGGTGTGTGTGAAATTTCTTTCCTTTCCTTTTTTAAAAAATGTTTATTTATTTTGAGAGAGAGAGAGAGAGAGAGAGAGAGAGAGAGAGAGAGAGAGAGACGAGGGGCAGACAGAGAGGGAAAGAATCCCAAGTAGGCTCTGCACTGTCAATACGAAGCTCCACATGAACCATGAGATCATGACCTGAGCCAAGATCAAGGGTCAGATGCTTAACCGACTGAGCCACTCGGGCACGCCTCAAGTTTCTTAATAAGAGCTTCTATTTTCACAGTACTTCTCAGATCACTTGCACATACCCCAGTGCCCTTGAGCCTCCCACCAGTGGTGTCTATTCTCATCCTCTTACAGAGGCATAAACATTTTTCTGGGTCTTGGGGAGACCTTGCTTCCCCATGCCTCCTGACTCATGAGGAGGGAGGAGGGACTCTTTCCAGACAAATATTTCTGGTCTGTCTGTCCCCTTCTCACTCCTTCCCAAGGAAGAGGAGGCTGACCTCTCTGCTTTGAGAGGGAGAAGTGAGTCTGGGAAGCTCAGTGCCTTACTCAGAATGACCTGCCTAAAGAGGGACGTGGCTCTCTTGGTCATGCTGGGGCCTCCATGGTAAAGACCTGTCCCCTCTGAGGTCAGGACTGTGTTTGGGAGGGTAAGCCCAATTTGAGGTGATGAAAGGGGTGAAGTTCTCAAATTCACTTTGTAGCACACGATAGCCACATCCCCCAACACAGTTTTCATCATGAAGAAAGCTGACATTTTAAGTCTCCAACTATCCAACTCCTGGGTTCATCTCTTACTTAATATGCACCATGTAAAGATGCAAGGTGTGTGGGTAGTGGTGATGGGGGTGAGTGAGGAATATTATTTATTAGCCTTCTCAAACACAAATAAGAAGAATCAAATCCAGGGGCACCTGGATGGCTCAGTCTGTTGAGCATCCAACTTCAGCTCAGGTCATGACCTTGTGGTTTGGTTCGTGAGTTCAAGCCCCCCCATCGGGCTCTCTGCTGTCAGCCTGTCAGTGCAGAGCCTGCTTTGGATCCTCTGTTCCCCTCTCTCTGCCCCTTCCCTGCTTGAGCTCCCCAAAATAAATGAATATTAAAAAAAGAATCAAATCCATGATTGAATAGTAAATGGTGAGTTTGTTCTTTTAGTTATTTCACACATATTCATTGGGTGTCTGCTCTATGTCAGGGCATAGGTTTTAAAACAAAGAATCCTCATCAAGTGTATATTTTAATGGTAGAGAAAGGCAGTCAATAATTAAATACACAATTACATGGTAATGAAGACTAAGCAAAGAAGGACAGGATGCTAAGAGAATGTATAATGGGGGCTCTGACATAGTTTTGTCTGGAAACGGAAGGTTGTCTTCTTTGAGCAAATAACATTTAAACTGGGCTCTAAAGAATGGGCAGGAGGAGGCTGGCCAAAGTATTTATGCAGAGAAGGGTCAATAATGACCTTAGCGCATGGTCCCTGGGACTCTGGAAGGCAGCAGGTGTGGATGAAACAGAAAAATGGAAAGGAATTGGGGTACACAGCAAGATCGGGCTGGTAAGATAGCCCAATGGTGCAGGATCTTGTGGGTCAGGTTGGGGATATCCTAGTTTTTTGCTAAGATCAACAAGAAGGCATTGAAAGGTCTTCGAGCAAGAGTGGGATTTGTTAAGACTTGTGTTTCGCAAAGATCACTGTAGCTGCTGTGTAACAAATGGAGTAAAGCAGAGTAAGAATGAAAGCTGGGAACCCAGTTAGGAGCCCGTTATAGTCCAAACATGATATTAGAGACAGGGATTCATCTTGTTGCATTGAGGGTAGTTTAGTTGTCTTAGTTCAGGTTGCCACAGATATTATAGTACAGTGACTTGTTAGGGAGGTGATTTCAGGAAACAGCAGGATGGAGAGGGGCTAGGGGACAGAAAAGGGAAGGAGGTCAATGAAAGTGAGTAATCAAGCTTCTTTGGGTAACTCATGCTTGTTCTTGCCCGCACACATGCCTGAGAGCAGCACTCTCCTACAAAATAGAGCACGAGCCACATGCATAACTTAAAATTTAATTAAAAATTAAATTAAAAAAATTAAAAAAAGCACATTAAAAAAAGCAAAGGAAAACAGGTAAAATTAGTTTTAAGAATATATATTTTTTAGTCTAATGTATACCAAAGATTATCATTTCAACATGTAGTCAGTCAAAATAAAAATTATGAATGAGATATTTTACATGCATTTTCTTATAGTAAATCTTCAAAATCCAGTGTGTATTCTATACTGACTGCACAGTGTGAACACTGAATTATCTTTGTACATACTTGATCTGTGTTTAGGGTTCATAGAGCTTCTGGTTGAAAAAGTAGATTCCTATATCTATGCTGTGCGACACTTATGTAAAAGTTTCCCAATAACTGAACTGAGTGTCAGCACTTGAACTTAAGTTAATTAAAATGAAATAAAATCAAAACTTCAGTTTCTCAATTGCACCAGCCACCTTACATGGGCTCAGTGGTCACACGTGGCTAGTGGCTACTATTACTGGATAGCTTGACCAGAGACTATCCTATCAAGGCGTGAGGCATGGGAGCTGGGATATTTATGCACCAACTGCAGTCAGTCATTGGATGAGGATTTCTCCTGTCACCCCAGGCCTGCCTCTGCTTGGTCACCAGAGTGGATTCTAGTAATCAGAGGAAGTCCCAGGCAGTTGGTAGTTGGGTGGTCATGCACTTTGAAGTAAAGCCCAACGAGGATTAAATCTTCTACAGAAGGACTGGTGTTGGACATAGAGTTTACAGGCTGTGCAAAATAAGGAGAGATAAAGAGGGAGAGAGAGATGGGGGGGTGCAGAGAGGGAGAGAGAAATCAAATATGATCTGTAGTTCATGGTTTACAGTTGTGTGGATAGTAGGAACATTTATTGAGATAGGGAAGTTGGAAGGAGGCCTTGGTTTGAGAATAAGACCATCAATTTAGTTTCAAATATTTGAGTTTGAAGTTCCTACGAAATATCTAAGTAGAGATGTTGAGTTGGTTTTGGGATAAATTGGCTGAGAGATCAAAAAATATGTCAGAATGGTAAACCTGAAATATTACAGTATAGCTCCTGGACTGAGAGTATGATGCAACAATAGCCAAAATGCAGATATCAACATTTTTAGAATGTGGCTCTTGGTGGGGTCTCATCTTTTGTGGTGCAGGATTGGTTCATGGGGCTCCTCTTAGCTTGGGCAGAAAAAAAAAGCCATCAGGAATGTATATTCCTCTTTGCCCTGAGTCCAGACTCCTCAGGTGTCTTTCCTTGGCAAGTAATAGTGGAGAGAGGCTGTTTTAGAGAAAGGAAATAGTTGTTTGAAAGGGTGTTCTGACTGTAAATAACAGCAGTTTTTGGGTTATATCACATTCTATGTGTTTGTCCACCTTGGGCTGATCAATCTCCCTGGGACTCATCAACTCTGAGAGTCCTGGCCCATGGGACAATCCCAGTGCTAGGCACACAGATGGCTCTCACCCAAGACAACTGATGGATCAGAGGACCAGTGGCTCAGCTCACTGGTCCTTCAGATCCAGTATTGTTTGGAAGTCAAGCTTGGCTGTCTGGCTTGCAGGCTGGTTTGGGGGCATGAACTGGTGCATGTCTACTCTGCAGACAGGTTCCTAAGGACAGGGCCACTCCAGGTGATCCAGATGATGAGGTCCTACAGGATTTCACACTTTGTCAAGGGGTTTTGTTCCATTAGTTTAGGTCAGATTGCAGAAAACACACCTTGACCACATGCTAATAACTCTGATAACTGTAAAATCACACCTAAGACCTTTACTACAGAGGAAATAATGCAGTGCTCAATCATTTGTTCAACTTGAGGTTGTAAAAGTGCTGACATTTTCCCAGGCCTTGTGCTAGGAGAGGAGTCAGAAGTGAGCAGGGCACTGTTTCTGCTCCCACTTAGGAGGGAGGATCAGTAAACAATCAGGGTAGAATGTGCTAGAAGGTACGATGGAGGGGTCACAGAAATGAGGCATCTGGCTCAGGCTATGCAGGGAGGAGGAGATGGGGATGTTTCCCTGCAGAAAGCAACCTCTGTATTGGGCCTGCTGAGGGATCAGGGGCACGGAAACCCAAGCTCCTGCTCCTGGGTCAAAGAGTTGAGAGGGGTCCCTGGGAGCCACGAACTCAGTTTCCTGCCTCCTGATCCTGAAGCACTCTGCCCTAGTTGGCTGAGCTAAGAACCTTTTGATGCACTGCAAGATCAAGAGAGAGTCTGTGCTGGGAAGTACAGGGCCTGGAGTTCAGTAAACCGAAAACCAATAAGTGGTTAGTGCTGTGAGGGGCTTTCACAGGAGTAATCGTGGCATAGGCATTTGGGGACTCGTAGGAAATGAGCTCTGTTTTCTTTTCCCCCAAAACTGGGGGAAAGATAAGTGGACGGTAGTAGCTGGAGTGAGACCCTTGCCAAGGGGCTTGGCATCTCAGGGATCCCTGCCTATCTGGCAGTCCCACTCTGACCCCAATCCCCAGACAGGATTCTGGCTCGCAGATGAACACTGGATGCTTTTTTAAAAATTTAATATTTCCCCCCCCTAGAAGGATTCATTACAATTCTGTGTCCATGAGATGCATTAATATTGATTAAGAAACAGGTGCTCTCAGATTCAATTAGCAAAACTGCAATTATTCACAGAGGGTTATGCTGAAAATTTGGGCAAAATATGCAGGTGTGCAAATGAGCTCTACCTGGAGGCACTGCGGCAGGGCTTGAAAAATGCCTCCCCTCCAGCAAATGCTTTCCTCGCATTTCCTTTTGTTTGGGTGACAAATGGAGTTGCCATTTCGACTGAACAGTGATGATGAACCTCTGTGGCTCAGGAGCCAGGAGAACTTCACACTTGGAATCAGAGTCCCAAGTCAGGATTCCCAAACTAGCTCATCAAATCACTGCTTGTGAATACATAGATCCCTCAGCCCCATGCCAGGTGATTCAAGTTCAAGGAGTCGGGAGAGGGGCTCCAAATTTGTAACTTAAAAAAAGACTCATGGGACTCTTGTTATGAGACACGTTTAGGGAATGTGCTTCAGTGAAGGCTAAGCCTGAACTGGGACTGTGAAATGTTCTCTTTGGGGCTGGATGATGGTGGGACATGGGAGTGACATTCACTATCCCTTTTGGTTTGGCCTCGTCATATGTTGTACCCCAAGGGCTGTATCTCTCCATGGATGCTGAGTGAGTAGTGGTTTAATCCAATAGGCATGAAAACAAGAAGAGGGCATCACAATTTTCCAATTAATACTATTCTTTTATAAATAAGACAGAGAAAATAAATAGCTTTGGGAGTGTGATGATGGATACCCAGCCTGGAATTCTGGAATATTTTGGATATTCTTGCAAACAAAACCTCCCTTGACAACAAGACAGGAGAGTTTGTGTCTTAGATGCCTTCCTGGCTAACTGTATTTCTTTCTTTTTTTTTTTTTTAGTGTTTATTTATTTTTGAGAGAGAGAAAGAAAACACGCACACAAGCAGGGGAGGAACAGAGAGAGAGCGAGACACAGAGTCCAAAGCAGGCTCCAGGCTCTGAGCTGTTAGTGCAGAGCCTGATGTGGGGCTTGAACTCATCTGAGATCATGACCTGAGCCGAAGCTGGATGCTTAACCGAGGGAGCCACCCAGGCGGCCCTCCCCCCAACTTTTTTTTTTAAACGTTGGCTAACTGTATTTCTAACTGCTGACCCTCAGACACAGACATCAGAGTCTCATGGTATTTTTTAGGGCAGGAAGGATCTTCAAGATAATAAGTCCAACCCCTTTAAAGCGCAGATGAGGGCATGCTGTCTCAGAGAGGTGGGGGGACATGCCACTCAGGTGATGACATATGAGATACCCGAAGATGGGAGAGAGCTGCCATCTTTCCTTTCCTAAACACTGCATTCTGGCTGCCAGCGCCCTCTTGTGCTACACCTCACTGCTTCTGAGACTCTCTCATTATATAGCTACAATAAGCCAGGGAGGAGGGAAAGCAGGAAGAACTCCAGTTTGTTTCATAAATGTTAAGTGAGAAGAACCCCATGTGTTCAAGGAATTGGGTGGCGTGAAAAGATGTAGAAAATAAGAGCCCCAAGAACCCCGTCATTTAGGTCACAGAGACCTGTAAATGAACAACTGAGATATAATGTGACAAATACAAAGTAGTAGGTATACATAGTACAGTGGTGACTCCAGAGAGGAGACAACTAGCTCCTTGAGAAATTAGGGACATCTGATCAGGAGGGTTTGAGTCAAAAGTCAAAAGTCAAAAGTCATCCCATTCTCTCTGGCTCACATGAGGAAGACTGTCTATGATCAAGAATCTAGAGAAATTCATCCATGCCCCATAAAGAGATAAAGACTTATTCCTTATATGGGAATCATCAGCACTTAGTGCCACCAACTCATATGACCAGACACAAATGAATTCTTCATGGTGGACTCAGCTCTTCTGGATCAACCACCTAAGTGAATATCCTCCTTCCCACATATTAGGATGCTGCTAGCCTTTGAAGACAATTTAAAGCTTTTCCATCCTTGGGATTAATTCCCTTTCCATGTGATGCTGTAGAACTTTGTTTGAACCTGTATTTTAGAGCCTATTTAATTATATCTTGTATCAAAATTACTTGTGTTTATTGTTCTTTTTTCCTACTAGATGGTAAGTTCTTGAAAATAATCACATATTCACCTTTACACAGGGGAACATCATGCATGATGTGTAGGAGAGAAACACTGAAAGATAAATAAATGGAAAAGTGCTACATCGTACCTACTCCTACTGCCTGTTATTATGCCAAGTGCTTTATGGATATCATGGGTAATTGTCACCTGAGCGACAGGTATTACTTCCTTAATTTTACCAAAGAGAAGACAGGCACAGAGAGGTTACACAATGATAAAGACAGCAGACGGGGGGAGCTAGAGATAGAGCCCAATTCTGTTTTGCTTCAAAGTCTGTTCTTCCAGCTCTATCCTAGTGCTTTGCACATAACAGAGCATCAGTAATTGTCAAACCATGACCTGATAAACCCAATAACGGACAGAGTGTATGTGATCATGGCTAACCATAATCAAATCCCATTTCGCTTAACAGCTTCAAAGTACTTGAGCAGTAGAAGATGGGTGCCAGCATATGTTTGTCAGAATAACTACATTACAAGAAGCCAATTCATTTAAGTAAGAAGCCAAGATTGAATTAATGAATGATGATTAGTGTAGGAGCTCAGCCTCAGTTGTTGGATATGTGGAAAGCCATCATCATAGCATGCTGTTCATTATGTTCAAATCAAAAGTAAATTGACTGGTAGCTATTAATTATGTTTTCATACATCTGGAAATGAAAAAAAAAATAGGAAAATAAGCACTGGGATCAACAGATCCATTGGAGAGGCTGGCGTATGTTATGCAGATAGGGGCCACAAATCAGGTAGGAGTGAATTTTAGAAATGATCAATGTTTCACCCAACCACAACTATTACAATTATAACAATATCTTATGCTTATGCAGCTCTTTGCAGTTTAAACATAATCTCAACCCCCTCAGCAATGTTAAGTCTTAAATGAACACTACATGGTATGTACTATCTCTATTTCACAGGTGAAGAAACAGAAGTTCAGAGGTGCAAGCTCCTTACCTAAGGTTGCCCACAGTTAATGGGAAAAGCTAGAAGACAATGAAAATCTCTAAGGAACTACTTTTTTTTTTAATGGTGTTACAGTTCCCAATAAGGTCCACAGAGAGAAACTGATTAGTCCAATCACTTTATTCCTAACTTATGCTTTTCTTCCTTCTCTCTGTGGTCCATACTGCTGAGGACCTAGCATGCCTTACATCTGAGCCCATCTGAGTCGAAGAAACAGGAAATGATACTTCATGGTTTAATTTTCTTTAATGTTTATTTATTTTTGAGAAAGAGAGAGAGAGAGAAAGAGCAGGGGAGGGGCAGAGAGAGAGGGAGACACAGAATCTGAAGCAGGCTCCAGGCTCTGAGCGGTCAGCACAGAGTCTGATGCAGGGCTCAAACCCATGAACCGTGAGATCATGACTTGAGCTGTCAGACACTTACCCGACTGAGCCACTCAGGCACCCCAATAATTCATGGTTTAAAATAAACTTGGGTGGAGGGGAGGGTGGAGAGCATTTGAGACCATGAACTTCCTATCGAGTCTGGAATTCCTGACAACTTCCTTGGGATCAGTGGCCATTGGGGGAAAAATTCAAAGACACAAAACCCAAGAATCCTGTTAGGGAAACCTAATGGAAACCATATGGGTGTGGTTCCATGTGATGAGCGCAGGTCTAAGATTGTTTGCCCGACCCTGTTGTTTTACCACATGACACATACCTATTAAAGTCTAGAAGTCACTGCTGGTTAAAAACAAATGAAAGGGGGGCCCTGGGTGGCTCAGTTGGTTAAACATCTGACTCTTGATTTTGGCTCAGGTCACGATCTCATGGTTTGTGAGATCAATCCCTGCATTGGGCTCACAAAGCCTGCTTAGGATTCTCTCTCTCCCTCTCTCTTTGCCCCTTCCCCACTTGTGCATACACACACACTCTCTCTCAAAATAAAGAAATAAACTTAAAAAAAAAGAAGACTACAGATTGCAACAACACTGAATAATGGGCCACAGTTGGAACCATAATTCTTGATGATATTTAATTTGGTGCAAATTATTACAATATTCCCCGGGAGGCTCAGTACCCCTCAGAAAGTTAGATTTTGCCCTGTGCTGAAGCTATTGGCTAAGACGAAGGATAAAACAGTTTTTGACTAGAGATTGGGCTTAGCGAAATTTGCTGTAGCTTGGTTATACACTTATCTCTCGTGTGGTGGACAGTGGAAACACTGAACAGCTGCTGATTGGTAAATTAGTACACAGACCCACATGGTATCCGTAGAGGAAAGACAATTTCTTTTCCCCTTGCGTGTTTTAGACAGATGTTTGGTGTTCCTTGTGCTTTCTTTCCTTACCATCTCATTTCTGACCTTTCCTTGTCAACTGCTCATTCAGTGTAGGGTTATCATTTATCCACCTGCTGTGCCTCCATCTGCCTTTAAATGCCTGCGCATGCTCAGATTCTGGACATCCGGTACCATCTGATGGGGATTTGCCTTTCAGAGTCCTTTTCTCTTTGTACACAATACATCAAACAGCAAACTGTGACCGTGGGACCCACCTCTGCAAAGTCAACAGATGCCTGGTAGTTGTTTGGAAAAAGGCGAATTGAACTAGGCAGTACAGATATTTGCAAATTACAACAACTGCCTTTTCTGCCAGGGTTTTTGTGGAGTCTCAAAAGGCACAAGAAGAGAAGTTAATTACACCAGTCACCTTGAATTTCCTGAGTATCACAAGAGGGAAAGGTGTAATTTTAGTTTGTTTCTGGCTCCATTGTTAACAAAAATGAGCGTGTAAATAGGACATTATGCTTCCTGGGCACCTGCATGTATAGACATCACCTGAAAGCTGGAAGGAAAGCTGCTGGAGGTGCCCCTTCTCCATGTAACCAGTAGAAAATTGAGGGCAGAGAGGTTACATGCTTGGCTCAAAGTCATACAGCTAATTGGTAACTGAGGTGAAGTGGAGATGAGGTCATTTTACCCCTGGTCAGCAGGTGTCATCCTACTATATTGTATTAACTTTAATTTCTGTGTATTGGGCTCTGAGACCTTCTCCTACTCAGGCAGGGATCTTTTTTATATCATAAATTCAATTGTATGATATTTAAAAATTTATACCAAACAAATAAAACCAAATAAGTACCATGTATAATATATACACTAAATATAATATGCAATGTTATAAATTTCCTCTTTCTTTCAACAAATATTTATTTAAGACCTTTGTACAGCACTGGAATAGAGACGGAGTTTCAATAAAGGAAATTTATCACAGAGGGGAAAAAGTAGGGAAAGGAAGAAGTAGAGAGTGCAACTCAGGAAATGTATTCATTACAGCAAAATCAAGGATATTTCCACATATACAAGGCAAGACATTTGAGACTTTTTAAAAAAATATCCGGGGCGGCTCAGTGGGTGGCCCAGTAGGTTAAGCGTCCAACTTTGGCTCAGGTCGTGATCTGGCAGTTTGTGAGTTTGAGCCCCACGTCGGGCTCTGTGCTAAAAGCTCAGAGCAAGGAGCCTGCTTTGGATTCTGTGTCTCCCTCTCTCTCTGCCCCTCTCACTCATGCTCTGTCTCTCAAAAAATAAATAAACGTTAAAAAATTTACATTAAAAAATCTAAAAGTCCTCACTTTAAACAGGGCTTATAGTAAAAACTCAGTTAACTAGAAGATAATTAATTGTCTGAGACTCTCAGTTAATCAGAACTGGCTTGCCAGTTTCTCCCAGCTTTGGGAGAAAAAGACAAACCACAAAGCACATAAGGTATAGTGGGCAGGGTGGCATCTAGAAAGAGCCTGGGTCCAAACTGTAGGTTTTCCAGAAGACTTAACTTTTCTATCACTCAGTTTTGCCTCCTGCAAATGGCCAGTGTGAAGTGTCACTGACTGGGTGGGAAGATATAGCATATGTGGAACATCTGGCCCAGAGGTTGGCACATTACATCTGCTCAGTAAGTGTTCATTGTTTCCCTCCCTTCCTTCCTTCCTTCCTTCCTTCCTTCCTTCCTTCCTTCCTTCTCTCCTTCCTTCCTTCCTTCTTTTCTTTTCTTTCTTTCTTCCTTCCTTCCCTCCTTCCTTCCTTCCCTCCTTCCTTCCTTCCCTCCTTCCCTCCTTTCTTCCTTCTTTACTTCCTTTAAAGTTATTTATTTTGAGAGAGAGAGCAAGAGAGAAAGAACACAAGCAGGGGAGGGGCAGAGAGAGGGAGAGAGAGAGAATCCCAAGCAGGCTCCGCACTGTCGGCCATGGAGCCCGATGCGGGGCTCTATCCCACGAACCATGAGATCATGACTAGAGCCCAAACCCAGAGTTGGATGCTCAGCCAGTTGATCCACCCAGGTACTCCTAAGCTTTTCTATTTTTATTTTCAATAATTTTTTAAGTTTATTTATTTATTTTGAGAGAGAGAGAGAGAGAGAGAAAGTGAGCACAAGTGGGGGAGGGGCCAAGAGAGAGGGAGAGAGAACTCCAAGCAGGGCCCACACTGTCAGTGCTGAGCCTGTCTCGGGGCTTGAACCCACGAGCCATGAGATCATGACCTGAGCCGAAATCAAGAGTCAGACACTCAACTGACTGAGCCACCCAGGCACCCCTTCCTTATTTCTTAAAAATGCACTTCCAGAGGACATTTCTGGATTTGGTCCATATTCAGAGCTGTCTCTGGCATCGTCTTCCTTGTAAGATGGAACAGTAAGGACCAATATTCGGGATGACGTGATGAGGTTCTAGGGAGCCACAGCCATCCATGATGATTCCATTGCTAACAATGTGTTCCACTTACCAAAGGAGAAAAATGGAATTACACAGTTTGGAAAGACTTAGGCATTGAAAAGTCAATGGGGAGAGTCAATTAATCAGAGCATGGCTGGTGTAAGAAATGGGTAAGATTAAGGTTTGTTTTATATTAACCTAACAAAGGCGCCTTTAGATGCAGGTCTGTGTTTCTTGGTATCAGCTTCCTCCAGGAGGTAAAGGACCTGAGTGCCCTTACTAAAAATAGCCTCCCCTGGATGGGACCAGTGCTGACGGAGCTCAGGGCTGACCCCAGGGAGGCACACAGTGTCCTCTGAAAGGCACTGCCCACACTCGTGGTGGTGACAGGGCAGTGCTGTGCTGGGCATATGCTAATGCTTCTGGATGTGTCAAATCCCCCTGCTTTCCAAAAACGGATTTGGAGGGTAGGTGGGAGTGGGGGAGAATCCAAAGCACAGGGAAATCATGGCCTAAAAAAGTCTTAGAAAGACAGCTATCTGAAAAGGCTACAGACTGTATGATTCCAACTGTATGACATTCTGGAAAAGGCAAAATTATGGATACAGTAAAAAGATCAGTGGTTGCCAGCAGTGGGGTAGGGAGGGTGGGAGAGATAAACAGGCAGAGCACAGAGGGTTTTTAGGGCAGTGAAAATACTCTATGACATTACAGTGGTAGATAAATGTCATTATACATCTGTCCAAACCCACAGAATGTACAACATCAAGAGGGGACTCTAAGGTACACTATATGATGTGTCAATGTAGATTTATTAATTGTAACAAATGGACCACTCTGGTGGGGGACATTGATAATTGGTAGGCTATGTATGTGGGGGGACAGGGGATGGGTATATGGGAAATTCTGTATCTTCCTCTCAATTTTGCTGTGGACCTAAAACTGCTTTAAAAAATAAAGTCTTTTTTTTTTTTTAAAGGCCTAGGAGTCAGAGAGTGATTTTCCTGGATGCTTTATTTTATAGAATGAGAAACTACAGTCTAGAAAGGGACAGAGGTTTCCAGTAAATGGCAGCAGTGGGACTGGAGTCCAGGGGTGCTAATTTTTCATTCAGGATCATTCTGCCATCCCTCTGACAGCCTGGGTCTTGACTGACTTTCCTAGGGCATTTCTGGACCACTAACATGGAGTTGGATGTTACGGACGGAAGGAACTGTGAGTTCAAGTGCCTTGTCTCCGGCATCATCTTCCTTGTAAGATGGAACAGTGAGGACATTCTAGAGCACCCTGCAGAGAAACCTATATCCTTTGGGGTGAAGAGATAGGAAGGGGATTAAGTCAACAGAATAGATAAGAAGACCTCCTATCCCCTGGTTTAAATCTGTTTAGATAATTCAAGTAATATTCATGAATCCCGGACCACCTTAGCCTGGGATTAAAGCTAAACTCACAAGAGTCATAGAATTTTTCTGCTCTGGGCTTTTTCTCTACCTGCAGTCAGGCTGCCTGGAGCATTTCAAGTCAGGAAAGCCATCTCCTACTTACAGTGTAGCATCTGTCATTCCATCCCCTTCCTCTCCCAACTCCCCAAAGTTCTGTCCATTGCCAAGGCCTCCAGCATCTGTGCCAATAACACTGGTGCTTTCCCTAAAGCCACCAAAGCCTGGGAAGGTCACTGCAAAGCCAGTTCTCACAGCTGTCAGGGACGCTGGCACTTTTTTTCTATGATCCATAGGATGAAGGTCTTTAAAGAAGAGGATGGTGACCTCATTAACAATTATCCAGTCATTAGCTGCATCTTTAAAGACATATCTCCCCCCCACCCTTTCCCCAGAAGCATCCCAGGTACACTAAGGCTCCTACCCACAGGCCATCTGCCAGATGTGTCTGCCAGAACAGCTGCCCATCAGGTGGAGGAGGGACCCAGAGAGCCTCTGCATGGTTCCACAGCGCATCTCCAGCATCAGGGAGGTAGGCAGGCTTGTCACGGAAAGCCCCAGCTGTTAGTGGCTGACACAGCCAATTTGGGCATGGCATAGGTACTGAGGGCATTCAGGCAGTATAAAAATAAACATGCACTTGTCCACACTGTGCAAAGGGATGATGTTTCTGTGGACTTCCCAGGCTTAAGCTGCAAACTCCACCTATCCTAATTCATAACACACACACACACACACACACACACACACACACGATCACTGACTCCTGGAATGGTCGTTCTGGAAGTGATCTGAGGATCATTTAATCCAGTGGTCCTACATTTGACCATGCCTATTGACTATACTAACAACCTGGGGAACTTTTAGAAATCACAGATTCTTAGGCTCCACCCTCTGACCTAGTGAATAAGAATAAAGAATACCCAGAGGTAAAGCAAAATATACATACATACATACACACATATATATTTGAACAAGCTTTCCAAATAATTTGAATGTAACTGGCCTAGCATGCATCTATATATTAGCATTTAGGGTCTAGGGACTGTAGTTCAGATACCCTCCCTTTGCCGCTATAATGTTATAAAGGACATTATGGCCCTAGGACAGAAAGTGATTTGCCTTGAACCCATGGTAAAACCCTGATAGAAGCAGGTATAAAAGCAAATTGCTTGATTTCTTCTGTTTCCTCCTTCCTGCAGCTATACTCCCCTGTCCTTATGAATGGCGAAACCTTCCTTCTTGTTTTTTTTTTATGTTCACAACAAGACACATGTACACTGGAATAGGCAACCACATTTACTGATAAAAAATATTTAATCTAACCCTGCTTCCCTTAGGAAGCTCAAATTCTCTCTACACATGAATCCTTTAAAGAGTCCTCAAGGCTTTAGAGAGACCCTGGGGCTTCAGAGAACAGTGTCTGAAAATGCATGTCAACTGTTGTGTACACACATCTGTGTTTGTTTGTTTTTTTTTTAAGAGGATTCATGTGCCCATCAGATCGTCAAAGGCATCTATCTATATCTCTAAAATGGCTGAATTCTCTGGTTTATAATATCCCTGATAAGAGGTAGTTCACCTGCCATTTTGAAGGAGAAGGCTCAGAACTTTAAAAAAAGAAAGAAAAGAGAAAAAAAAAGTTCACTTTAGAGATCCAGCTTGACATACTGGTTTTTGGCACATCTAGCTGTACTAAGCATAGTGAAAGTGTTTGATAAAGTGTCAACGTAGAAGACATGATCATAAAAGCTAATGCAGCTTGAGAAAAAAAATTTGAAGTCGGCTTAAAGCTGCATTGTCACTAATGTGAAGCCAAACCAAAGTGCCTCAAGGAAAAGGCAAGAGAAGTGAGAGAGGCTTAAGACGTGAAAGCATAAGAAACCATTTTATCAGGGCAGGACTTGGGAGGAATATGAAGCAGTGAATTTTAATTAAAGTTATGCTAGTAGACTAATTTGGGCAACCAAGATCCATAATTAAAATTTTATGCCAACTCTGCGCATCACCAAACATTTTTAATGGCTCCAGGAAGAACATGATGTGGGTACAGGATACACTGCAGTGAATGTCAAGGGAGCCGGTCAAATGCACAAGGTGGAGATATTGGTGGGAAAAGCTAGGAAGCTTTGTCACTGATGCTCTCAAACCCTCCTTCTTCTGCAAAATGAGCAGGGATTTCTCCCTTGTCCAAGGAGTGTCCAAATGTCTTTCACAGAACAGAAAGAAGCACATTATCACTCCTTGGTACTTTCCTGCCTTCCCTAGTTTGTTCAATATGGTTTCCTGAGGGTAGGGACTGTGTCTTTCATTTTTCTATCCTCAGTACTGAAGATACATCTTGTATTAGTTATCTGGCCCCACAATAATACTGAAAAACAATCACAAACCATCAGTGGCAGATGACAATAAATATTTATTTAGTTTATGAGTCTTTGGGGTTCAGGTGATCTGGACTGGACTTGCTTGTGTATCTGTGATAAGCTACAAGATATCTAGACAGCTGTGTCAAGCTTGCTGGGCTCACTCTCATGTCTGGGGGCTGCCTGGCTATTGGCCAATCTGGGTAAGTCTTGGATGATGGGGTATGTCAGCCCCACACCATGTATCTATCTCATCTTCCAGGAGACTAGCTTTGCACAATCTCCTAACATCTCACCGGACAAAGCAAGACATATGGCTAAGTTCTGAGTATGAATGAGGGGGGTACTACCAAATTAGTTGGCAAAAGGTGTGGATACAGACAGCACGAAAGAATGGGGGCCTCTCACATGCCTCAAATCTGTTCAAAGTTCAATAAAAGTTTGTTGCAAAAAAATGAATGTTCTCCTAAGAAGATATACAAATGGCCAATAAGCACATTTGAAAATTAAACATAGTGTTATCACTTCACATAGAAATTCCACTCTAGGGATACACCCAAGAGAAATAAAAACTTGTACACCAGTGTTTGCAGCATCATTATTCATAAGAGCCAAAGTGTGGAAACCATCCAAATACCTGTCAATTGATGAATGGATATGTAAAATGTAGTGTACCTGTACAGCGGAATAACATCCATAAAAGGGAACAAAGAATTGACACATGCTACAAACAGGGATGAATCTTGAAAATGTTCTGCTAAACAAAAGAAGCCAGACACAAAAGGCCACATATGCTATGATTCTATTCATATGAAATGTCCAGAATAGGCAAACCTACAGGGCTAGAGAGTAGACTGGTGGTTGGTTGCCTAGGGTCGATGGGCTGGGTGAACTGGAGATAGTTTCTACAGGTATAGGGTTTCTTATACGGTGACAAGAGCGTTCTACAAATGCGTGATAGCTGCACAACTCTGTCGATGTATAAAAAACAGTGAACTGTACGCTTTATGTGGACAAATTAGATGGCATCTTAATAAAGCTTTTATCAAAAAAGAGAATTAAATGAAATAACTCCTATAAAGGTACTCGGCCCAGTGCTTGGCCGTGTTAACTGTACTTTATGAAATCAGTGATGCTGTAGATTGTAAGTTGCGCCATTATTTTATGTACCACCAAGAGAGAAAACAACACTGCCAAATAAACTGTGACAGATCATCAATTATAAGACATATTCTAATTTTAGAGATGTTAAAATGTGGAAAAATGCGTGTCTTAGAACCAATGAAATATGGTACACATTGAAGAAGTTAGTAGCATCTGAAATTAAATCTATTCAACAGAAAGACAGATGTTTCTGTCTTCAGATTCAAATTGGAGGCTCACGCACCTTTCCCAGATTAATGGTTTTCTGGGTATCCATTCTTGACTCCCACTCTCCATCAAATTCAGGTGTGTCCAGGTGAATGTGTACCCTCCTGGGGCCAACCTGCTTTGCCATCCACACTCAGCCCTGTCTAGGAGTTCCTGGTCTGCTTGAGTATCTCTTTGTAGGGAGGGAGGCCTGGCCCTGGAATGAGCCTCTCCTTCCCTCTGGGACTGGAGGTCATTTCTACTCTTGAAGCCCTTCAGGCATCTTTTCTCTCCCCCATGATGGGATGTGACTGGGATAAACAAGGAGAGTGCTTTGTTGTGGTGAGAGATATCTGGCCCCCAGTGGCAGCTTCCACTGAGAAGGGAGTGAAAAACCACACACGTACGCTTTTGTTTGGGTGATGAGCAGTCAGAGCTGTTGACTGACGGACAATGGGATGAATAAAAACACTGCCCATCCATCTTTTGGTTGTCAGTATATCTGTTCCCCTTGGGAACTGGGGAGAAGTCTTTTCTCCCTCTTGCAATTGACCAGTCTCATTTAGGAAGATAGCAGAATAGCTTCATTGTAGACAGGCTCTCATGCACTTTATTAGCTTTCTAATTTTCAAGCTAGAGGAAAAAAAAAAAAAAACCCAACCCTCTTCAGCCCTCTCTTCCATATATACGAACCTTATCTGAGCTATGGAATGTTCTTGTGGGGAAAGGCAATTCAGAAAAAGTAGTGTTTAGAAGCAATCTCTCTCAGAAACAAAACCTAGAAAGAGAACAGTGAGAAGCAGCATGGATACACCATGGCTACATGACGATACTTCTGGGCTGGTCTTTTGTTCTGAATGATTCCAGGTTCAGAGTATAACACCATGAAAACTCCAGTGACAAAAGAAGGCATTCTAGCAGTGTTTTATGGAAAGTATCTGGCCTGGTGACACCACAGTGTCTTTGATCATGGCGTCTGAGGTGTGTGACCCTCAGAGCGGTGTGTGTACTAAAAGCATGGGAGGCTGTTGTCCTGAAGTCTTAATTTCAGCCCCAACAGAGATACCGATCAGAGAACAATCCCAAATAGATCATAGTTGAAGCTTCAGGAGGGGAAGGATTGCAGGGTGTGGGTCACAGGCTCTGGATGCCTGACAGTGGGTTAGCACAACTCAGAGAAGGCAAATAGCTTCGTTTTCCCTCTGGATTCCAAATGATGGCAAGTGGCTGCTTAGCATACCATGTTGAGGGGGATTCAGAGGCTGCTTCAGAACATCAACTGGGAAAAGTGCACTATCATCCTGGATGTGCACTGTCTGTTCTTTTAGCAAGGATTGGGGATATGGTGGGGTCAGTCTGTTATGATGCTTCTCTTTAGTTTCCTTCAGGGAGGCAGCATCCTAGGAGGGAACGACGTGGAGCCAGGCACACCAGGTTACCATCCTGGTTCTGCTTTTTGCCACATGACAGTGTTTCGGGTTCTCATCTGCAAATAGCAGTAATAATAACAATTGTGACCTCGTGTGCCTTGCACACTTGGTGCCAGGCATTGTTTAAAAGGGCTTTGGATTTTTTTATTAAAAATTTTTTTTAATGTTTTTATTTTTGAGACAGAGAGAGACAGAGCATGGGCAGGGGAGGGGCAGAGAGAGAGGAAGACACAGAATCCGAAGCAGGCTCCAGGCTCTCAGCTGTCAGCACAGAGCCCGAGCAGGGCTCGAACTCACGGACTGTGAGATCATGACCTGAGCTGAAGTCGGACGCTTAACCAACTGAGCCACCCAGGTGCTAAAAGGGCTTTACATTTTTAACTCATGTGGTCCTTGTAAGTGCCCAGTGCAGTCAGATCCCTGACATTGTAGAAGGAAGATGTCTTCCATGAGGGAAAATTCTTCCTTCTCAGTCCATTGCCATAGCGAGAGAACGTGTGCATGAAATCTGAAAAACCAGGAGTGCTTCCTGCCTTTGAGCCAAAGGTCATCTGAAGATTAAGTCTAAAGTGAGAGGGAGTGCAATGGCTAGGGGCACCCATAGAGTCAGCTCTGGTTTACGTGCAGATGGCCTTGAGGGGTGTGGTGAGGAACGACCCGGCCACTTCCGTTCCATGCGTTTTAGGACATGATGCCTAATAGCTAACACACAGCTCTGCAACCTGTGTCTGCCTTTAAGGCACCGAGTTGTAACGGCTTCCAGATTCTGCCCTTATTTCAGTACCCACCCCTTCACCAGTAACAACAAAACAGCTATCTCATGGGCATTAAATGCAGAGTAGCAGACAGCAAGACTCATATCCTAACGTCTCAGGACCCTGCCAGTGATGCTCAGATACCCTTCTGGCTAAACAATTAACACACTACTTGTGGTTTACATGGGGAATCAGCCCATTGCAATACAAGCCAGTTTTTCCTTTACTGTCCCTGACATCACTTGAAACCCTACCAGAAAATGGACAGTCCCCAATTCTCCAACTGGTAGGCAACTGAGAAAGTCTAGCTAGAAGGCTGTACAGGATGGGGTGGGTTTGAGGGTTGGGTTCAGAGAGGCTGATGAAGATAAGGAACTCTGCCTCAGGTTTCCTGAAGCAGCAGCCCTGCCCTCCATCCTCCTAGGATTTAGTCTCCCCTTCCTGAGCCTTTGCTGTTTCAAAATGGCAGCTGGAAGCAGGCAACTTTCTCTGCTGCTTCTGCCCCCCCCAACCCACCGCATTCCTGCATTCCAGACCTCAGCCAGAGACCTCATTTCCTCTTTACTGCCTCTTCTCCCCAAATCCTGATTTCTGTACCTCTCTCCTAGCTTTGAGGATCTAATCTAACAATGAAAAATGTCTGGGAAATTTAAAATCATGAAAAAAGTTTTGGTTTATTTCTACCTTTTTCCTATGTATGTATGTATGTATGTATGTATGTATGTTGTGTTTGGGCAAAAGAATAGCATGGAGGAATAAGCAAAAAAAACACCACATTTTAGGAAAAGTAGAAATCTACACAACGCCTATTTTTAAGGGCAAGTTTTAGTCAACTTAGGAGCATAAGGCTACTCTCTACAACGCGGTTTGCTAATTAAGTGGGGGATTGGTATATTAAATTTTAAAGTATAATTTAGCCAGACAATAATTACCAGTGAACTAATTAAATTGGCTTTTCCATGGTTTCAACTCTTGCCACAAATGGAGCTATAAGTTACTGAACTGTAAGGAATTTAGCATCTTTTCTTTTGTCAGTGAATAAAAAGCAGGAGAAACAGTGATAATAAAAAAGACTTTCTTTCTACGTTGTATTGTATATGCATCATATGGTTGGGCTCTGTAATCTTAACCAAGTTACTAAACCTCTCTGTGCCCCAGTTTCTTTATATTAGTACCAATCTCATAGAGTTTTCATGAGGAATAAATGAGTTGGCTCTTATAAAAATTTTAGAATGTTGCCTGGCACATGCTAAATTAGTGTTATTTGTGATGATTTTTTTAAACAATCCTTATGTTTTCTGAACTTATCTCCCCTAAGGCCAAGCCCATTAGAAAATATAAATTTCTAAAAATGGATCTGGAGGAAAAAAGGGGCCAAGAGCCTAAACTCACTGATGATAGCATCTGCCAATCATTCTTAATTTGTGACCTATCAGTGCCCACATTTCTGCGCCCAATGTTTCTCTCTCATCCCCTTCATAAATTCTGAACTGAAGTTTTGGAAATGACCAGAACCGCTAGTTCCTTTCTTGACTTGGGTCAGGTGAGGACCTTTCTAGGAACAGTAATAGGGGTCATGAGAAGAGAGAAGCATTAAAATAAAAAATGCTTGAGGTACTTGGATAATAGACCAGTTTCTTTCACATGTTTCAAAATACGGAGGAATGTGAAGTTGGCAGGAGGTGGGGAAAATGAAGTTGGTCAAAGACATGGGCTACCTTGCTCTGGGAGGTGCCTTGGGCAGAGTCACAGACTGCATTCCTAGTTGCATTCTTAGTCTTGGCTCTGGGAGGTAGCCTTCCAGCATTACGTGTGAGTATGTGGCTTGCTTGGTAATTCACAATCTAATTAATAGACAGTGTTTGCACAATCCAATTAACAGGTAAAGACTCTCTGGCCCCAGAAGAGTTCAAGCCCTTTCTGACTAGCAGACTTGACCCTTGCCAACCTGTTTACCCTCGTAAAGACCATGGCATGATCACACCTGAATAGATTTGGCATATAATTTACCCATCTTCAGAAAGAGTATGTTTTTACTCCCTTCGAAAAATTGGTGCGGTATCACATATCCATAAAACTTGGATATATAAAACACGAAACCTTGGTCAGTTATTTTTTTTTCTTAACGCACTACATACAGACTCATGCTAATATTTTTCTTGAGGAGCAAATGGGCTTTATTTAGGCAAAGTTAGTCTTCTACTGATGGCTGTTACATTTGTTATTGTTTGTGAAAAACTTTTTGGGAATAATCAAAATCTTTGCAGCTTTCAATGACTTCTTCTTGGTGTTTTATTTGGCCTCGTGTGGGTTTAAGTTGCAGATTCTTAGTTCATGGCACAGTCAAAATCTGCATTGCAATTCCATTAAGAGACCTAGGATAAGTGTGTGTCCCCTTCTGAGAAATCAGATAACTATGTTAGCAACAGAGGGTTATACTGGGAAACCTCTTCTTGGCTTACATATTTACGATCTTAAATAACCTTGCGATCATCTTCATGCAAACTTTCCAGGCATAGAAAATCAAAAGACTGTCTTCTATGATGTCACAAACTAGGAGATGCTGAAACTGGCTGATGGTTGCCCCATATAGCTCTTCACACACATGACTTCTTGACTATCAACTATACCAAAAGTTAAAATCACTATTGGTCACAGACATCCTCCAAAACTGTATTCATGAATTCCGTTCAATAGATCAATTTGTTAGCATCCTTCTTGCACTCCTGCTTCTGAATTTTCAGCCCAAGTGGCCTATAGTAACATGACCTCAGGCAAGGAACCATTGAAAGCATTGGGATGCAGAGTGCCCCATGGGAATCACATTTGCAAGAAAGTAAGGCATCTGCTGTCTTGCTGAGACCTGGGCAAACTCTACCCCCCATACTGCAAACCCCCATGTTCTCCCCAGCCCCAGACTCTCATTTCTGTCCACTGGGTCCTCTCCTTTGAAACCTGTCCCCCACAGCCCACTCATGGTCAACTTTCGACCTCAGGTTGGACATTTGGATTCTCCTTATTGAAATAAGCCTCTGTTTCTACCCTCACCTCCAGTCTTCACCCAGACGTGGCCCTAGTTGCCATTTTCATTCTTCCAACTTGGATAGAGCTCCAAAGGAAAAAAATTTTTTTTGCTTTCCCAGGAGAAAATGATCTGCAACAATACAAAATGAAGTTACACACATCTAATTGAAAATGGAGGAGGGAGAGCCTGAAAACTTCCTAGCCCATTTTTACTAATTAAATATGTATGCAGCATCATTTATATTTTATATTTTATTATTTAGCAATCTGTCTGTTGTTCTATCTTAGTGAATGCAAAAGCATCGATAAGGCCTGCATAGGTTTGTGGGTGGGAGCACTTTAAACTTTTTGCCATTGTAAGGTCTTTCTTCCCCCCTAGCTTGGAGATAGAATTGGCCTATAATGTTGTATAAGTTGAAGGTGTAAAACATAGTGCTTTCATATATGTAAATATTGCAAAATGATCACCATCGTCCGGTTGGTTAACATATCCAACACCTCTCCTAGTAACAAATTATGTTTGTGCTGCAAACTCTTAAGTTCTCTCTTCACTACTTTCAAATATACAGCACAATATTGTGAACTACAGTCACTGGGCTGTACATTATGTTCCCGGAAGTTTTTCATCATATAACTGGAAGTTTGTGCCCTTTGAGCACCTTCACTGTTCCCCCACCCCTTGCCGCTGGTCCTCACAATTACCAATCTGTTCTCTGTTTCTATGATTTTATTTGTTACTGTTTTTTTAAATTTGTTTTTAGATTCCACATATAAAGTGAGATCATACAGTATTTGTCTTTCCCTGACTTATTTCACTTAGCTAATGCCCTCAGGGCTCATCCATGTTGCTGCAAATGGCAGGAACTCCTTCTTTCTTATGGCTGAATAATATTTGATTGTATGTATGTTTATGTATCTATACATATATTCTACATTTTCTTTATCCACTCATCTGTCAATGAGGCTTAGCTTGTTTCCACATCTTGGCTATTGTGGGTAACGCTGCAATCAGTGAACATGGGAGTGCAGATGTCTCTTTGAGACTGTGACACAAGGTCTTGAATTCCTTAGTGGCAAACTTTTCCACGCTGAGGGTGCACAGTTAGGAAGGGGAGGGACAATACTTTCCCTGAATTGTCCATTCCATAGTTCTGGGTTCCTGTGCTGAATACCTCTAATTCCTGTGTTTGGGGTCTTTCTCCCTTGCTTTGCATGGTTACCTGACTATCCCTTTCAGCCCTGATGAATGATTTTCACAGATGCGTGGTTCCAGCCACATGGCCGCCATTCTGGGCAACTCTTCAGCAAACACGCTGTGTTAACACACCGTGTTCTTTCAGTTTCTGTGCCTTAGTAAGGGCTTTCCCTCTATCGTCCATTTTCTTAGCCATTTACTTAATAAACATATATTACATAGTTACCGTGTGCTACTTGCTGGACATTCACAGGTGATCCAGTAAATGTGCCTCCCGTAGGGAGCTTTTATTATGTGTGATCAGGACATAACCAAGTAAACGATTGAGTAAATAAGATAATTACCATGCTAGGGAGGCAATAAACAGGATGACAAGACGGAGCAGTGGTTCCCAGTCATGGCTATACATCCAAATTATACCTGAGCTTTAAATATTTATGGGTGCTTTGGCCCGTCCCCAGATCAATTAAATCAGAATTTCTGGGAGTGGGGTCCAAGTATCAGGATTATTTAAAAATTTTTTTAAATGTTTGTTTACTTTGGAGAGAGAGAGAGAGAGAGAGAGAGAGAGAGAGAGAGAGAGATGGATGCAGCATGAGTGGGGAAGGGGCAGAGAGAGAGGGGGACACAGAATCCAAAGCAGGCTCCAGGCTCCCAAGTGTCTGCATGGAGCCTGACATGGGGCTCAAACTCACGAACTGTGAGATCATGACCTGAACCGAAGTTGGATGCTTAACTGACTGAGCCACCCAAGCGCCCCCAGGACTAGTATTTACAAACTCAAGTAATTTTTAAAAATTTTATTGAAAACTCTATCAGAATGTATACACTTGTCTAATCACTATGTTGTACACCTGAAACTAATGTAACATTGTATATCAACTGTAGTCAAATAAAAAAAAACCCTTTATTATAAAAAGCTTTATTGAAGTATAATTTACATACTATAAG
Organism: Panthera tigris; assembly: GCF_018350195.1. NCBI lineage: Eukaryota > Metazoa > Chordata > Mammalia > Carnivora > Felidae > Panthera > Panthera tigris. The sequence goes on along the minus strand of NC_056673.1, from coordinate 33,803,300 downwards.
TTCACCCACCGTAAGTGCACAGTTCGATGCTTTTTGGTGAACTATAGCTGTGCAACCATCCCCACAGATTGGTTTTGAAATGTTTCCATCACTCCAAAAGATCCTTCCTGCCCATTTGTAGTAACTGTATACTCCTGTCCCCAGCCCCAGGCAGCCCCTGATCTTTCTGCAGACTTTCCTCTTCCACATGTTTCATTTGCCAGGTACTTTTGATGTGCAGCCTGGATTGAGCAAGGCCAACACCGAGTGATGAGGAGAGGGAGGGAGTGGCCAAGCTAGGTCTGCAGGATGAGAATAAACCGGCCATACAGGGCACATGGAGAAGGGCACTCCTGGCAGAGGGAACAGCGAGGGCAAAGGCTCAGAGGACGGAAAGAACTTGGTGTGGCCCAGGAGCAGAACAGAGGCCACTGCACACAGTGAGCAGGCTGAGAGCAGAGCAGGAGGCAGGATACAGAACACGCAGGGCTCTGAGGCATGGCAAGGAGCTGGGGTTTCCTTTGAGAGCAATGGGAGATCACTTATGTGGGAGTGGGACATGCTGTGATTTTCCTTTATTTGTTTTAACTTTTATTTATTTATTTTTGAGAGAGAGAGAGAGAGAGAGAGAGAGAGAGAGAGAGAGAGAGAATGAGTGGGGGAGGTGTAGAGACAGACAGAGAGAGAGACAGAATCCCAAGCAGGTTTCATGCTGTCAGTGCAGAGCCCAATGTGGGGCTCGAACTCACAAACGAAGAGATCATGACCTGAGCTGAAATCGAGAGTCAGACACTTAACTGACTGAGCCACCCAGGCACCCTGTGATTTTCCTTTAAACCAGGCTTCTTTCTACAGACAGCTTTGTAGAGACTAGATGAGAGAGGGGCAAAAGAGAGAAGCAGGGAGACAGTCAGGGAGCTACCCCCATATGACCAGCTTCTGCTCTTCCTGAAGGGCTTGGATAAATGTGACCCACCTTAGGAGGCTTTCTCGGTGTCCCTGCTTTTCTCCCACAGAGCCCCAGTCACATTTCCATTAGAAACCAATTACAAGGGAATGTTAATAATCTGTTTACTTGTCTGTCTTCCCGATAGGGTATGAATGTCTTTGGTGGATCTCATGGGGGGAAAAAATCTCGCCCAATCAATAAATTAATGGAAAATACAACAAACAAAAATGAGGAAGAGAAAAGAATTATGTGTTATTTATCCTTCTATCCCTAGCACTTGGCAATGTGCCTGGTGCAGTAACAGGTGCTCAGGAAATAAATGTTTGTTGAATTGAATGATGCATCTCTTTAAGGGCTGTGACCATGCCTCATGTTTTGAATCCCCTCAGCAAGTAGCATGATTTAATGCACAAGACAGGCGATGTATAATTTCATGTTGCATAAATGAATCTCCCTTGAGATTTGATTCTATCAGCACATGGAATATATAATGTGCAATGATTATGAAAACTAACATTCTTGCAACAATGTAGAGTTCGCAAAGCACTTCCATTCATCCAGGAAATAGTTGCTGAGCACCTACTGCTAAGCAGACGCTGTGCTGGGTGTTGGTGGGTGGTACCTGTTTTGACAAGACAGGAAGAGTTTCTTTGCATGGGGCTATGGTCTTGCTGGAGAAAGCAGAGGGTCAGGGTATCATACAGCAGGCTTGAAGTGGGTGAATCAAACATCATTACCCCATTTTACACGTAAGGAAACCAAGGCAGATTGAGCTATCAGCTGAGACTCGAACCCATGTCTTCTGCCTGTAAGTCCCTTTGCTGGACAGTGGAAAGAACTGCCACATCCGGGACATTCAGCATTTCCCTAAGGAAAATAACAATTGTCCCTGGGATGCAGACCATGTTGGATGCTTTTGAAACATGGCATTTACTGCTGGAAGGGACCTTGGGGAGCATTTGGTTCGACCACTTTATTTCACAGATAAGGAAATTGAGGCTCCGAGAAATGAAATGACTTTCATTCACATTACACAGGTATTTAGTCAGAAAGCCATAAGCTCTCAGAGCAAAAAGTCCTCAGACATTTTATATTGAGGGAATTCAGAGGCAGAGATGTAAAATGATTTGCATAAAATCACACAACTACGAATGGCAGTGCTGCAAAAAGAACCCAGCTCTTGGTTCACTGCTCTCACTACTATTTGCAAAGAAACCTAAAAGCTTATATCTGTTTTCCACCAGAAAACATACAAAAAGTGTCCATACAGCCCTTAATCATAATAGCCAAGAAGTACAAATAACAAAAATGTCCATCAATGGTAGAATACGCATGGGCACACAATGGAATACTATACATCAATGAGAAAGAATGACCTACTGTGTCACAAAACAAGGTGGGAAAATATTAACAGATATATTAATGTGCAAAAGAAGTTGTACCATACACTTTCACTTATATGAAGTTCAAGAATATGCCAACTAGTGACAGAGGTCCTGACAGGAGTTACACTGGGTAGGCTGCTGGCTGGGAGGAGGTCATGGGGGAGATGTCCAGGGTGCTGGAAATGTTCTCGGTCTTGATCTGATTGGAGACAACACAGGTGTAAACATGCATAATTCCTCAAGTTGTCCTCCTAAGATCTGTGCATGTTTCTGAATGTCAGTTACAGCTCAACAGATTTGATGAATGACAAAAAAAAGTTTCTAATTGTCATCTTCTGCTCCTTACAACAGCTCTGAGAGGTAAGGCCAGCCTAGGAGTATTAGAGGATTTGCTAAGGGAATTTGCTGGCCAACCCCACAGCCCAGGGAATGTGCCTGCCCAGCCACAGCTCCACTTGAAAATGCAGAGCGTTTCAAGCCTTCAGCCAACAGAGAGAACGTTTTAAGTTTCCGAGAGAGTTTATAAATGTGTTAATTACTGTCATCAAGATTTTGTATTGCAGTAAATGCTTATCTAATGGGCTTAGATTAGGCAATTTACTCAACTTGCTTGTTATTTCTCAATTAACTTCTGAAATCTTTTTCTGACTTCTCAACCTATACCAATGGAGCCACTGGAGTTTGAATTGAAGGGATTACTTTTAAGTACTATGTATAGTTTGATTTACCAGCAAAAAGTTCTGGAGGCAATTTCATATTTATACCTACATATCTGTTTCTTGAATTTTTGGTTTTGTTTGACTTTTAGAGAAGAATCTTTATCCACATGAACACTAATGCAGCTTTATTTACAACAGAAACTAGCAGGAAGCAAATAAATGTCTACTGATAAGGAATGCCTATGTGTACTATGGTCCATCTGCTAGATGGAATACAACATGGGCACTGAAATTAGACAGTAGCTTGGAAAGTGCTTATGGTAGGTTAGGGGGGAAAAAAGCAAATTAAACTGTGCATGCAGTGGGTCTCATCTAAACAAAGTTACACATGTTTAAAAATATATACACATACTGAAATGTCCAACAGTGATTATATTTAGATAAGAGAACTAGGCCATTTTGATCTTCTTTCTCCTATATTTTTCAAATTTTCTTTAATGAGTGTGCACTCCATTTATAATTTAAAAATGGTACCTTTGAGGACAAAGCTAATTTTCAATGTCTTTGAGATGTACTTCCTATTGTCTTCTGTTTTTCAGAGCTTTTCAGTGCCTCATGCTACTAATAACATTGTTTTTTTTTAATGTTTTGGGTTAACATACAATGTTATATTAGTTTCAGGGGTACAACATAGTGATTTGACTATTCTACACATGAAGCTATGCTCACCATAAGTAAAGTTAGCACCTGTCACCATATGACATTACTATATTATTGACTCGATTACCCTTGCAGTACTTTTCATCCCATGACTTATTTATTTTACAACTGGAAGTCTGTAGCCCTTAGTCCCCTGCTCCAACCCCAGCCCCTCTGGCAAACACCAGTTTGTTTTCTGTATTTATGATTCTGATTCTGTTATTTTGTTTTTTAGATTAATATATATGAGTGAAATAACATGGTATTTATCTTCCTTTGTCTGACTTGTTTCACTTAGCATAATACCCTGTAGGTTAGGTTGTAAATGGCAAGGTCTCATTCTTTTTCATAGCTGTGTGATATTTCCTTGATTATATATATACATACACACTCACACACATGTGCATGTGTATCTGTTATCTATATATCATCTTCTTTAGCCATTTATCTACTGATGGGATACTTAACCTGCTTCTATATCTTAGCTATCATAAATAATGCTGCAGTGAACATAGCAGTGCATACATTTTTTTCAAATTAGTGTTTTCATTTTCTTTGGGGAAATACCCAGCAGTGGAATACCTCAATCATATGGTATTTCTATTGTTAATTTTTTGAGGAACCTCCAAACTGTTTCCCAAAGTGATTGTACCAATTTACATTCTTCAAGACAGATCACATGGTAGGCCACAAAATGTCTTTTAAAAAAAAAACATTTATTTTTTGAGAGACAGATAGAGCACAAGTGGGTGAGACAGGCGGAGAGAGAGACATATAGAATCCAAAGCAGGCTCCAGGCTCTGAGCACAGAGCCTGATGCAGGACTTGAACCCATGAACCGTGAGATCATGACCTGAGCCTAAGTCAGCCGCTTAACTGACTGAGCCACCCAGGCGCTCTGGACACAAAATAAGTCTTAGTACATTTAAGAAGACTGAAATCATATCAAACATCTTTTTGGACCACAACAATATGAAACAAGAAATCAATTGCAAGAAAAAAACAACCCAGGAAAAACACAAACATGTGGAGGCTAACCAACACGTTACTGAGCAACCAACGAGTCAATGAAGAAATCAAAGCGGAAATGAAAGAATACATAAAGACTAATGAAAACGAAAACACAACAGTCTAAAATCTTTGGTATGCAGCAAAAGCAGTTCTAAGAGGCAAGTTCGTAGTAATAACACTATACTTTTAAACCAGTAAATTGAGGCTTATTAAGCCCTAACTTTGTGTCTGAGGCTCCTCACAACACTACGTGGGATAAAATAAAAGTGCAACAGTGCAAATAAAAGCAACAAAAGCAACAAGGGACAAACAGAGGCTAATGGAATAGTGAAAACTAGGTTTATTTTGACCTTTTTCCTATTAGATACTTAAAATCAGTTATTTTGAAAATATTCCTTGATGAAGGTGGATATGATCATGGCTATTCGTTTAATCCACTTACTGTTAGCCAGATCTGTGTTCCACGGTGGGGTTACAGTCCTAAGATACAGTCCTTATGGTTGCATACAGTTGTATGCAAATTCTACCTAAAGAAAAGAGTACAGCCCTTTATCTCAAGAGAGCTCACCACTGGACAGATGTGAAAACCATTCAGACAACTTAAGTGACTTGTCCAATGTCCCACAGAAAGCCAGTGCTGGAGCCAGGATTTTGGTTGTTCCTCTGTGACATCCTGGTCCTGCAGACCATTGAGTGATGTAGGTATAGATGCTGCAGGATGGACACTGAGTAGCTGGTAAAGGCTTCAGGGACCAGGGATGACCTCACTGGGCCTCGGTAGGATTCGGATACATGGAGATGACAGGGAATATATTCCAGCAGCTCAGAAAATCAGGGAGGTGAGAAGGGTCCCATGCTCTGATAGTCTTGTAAGGAAAGTGGGCCCATAATCAGACAATGAGGCTAGACCACAGGACAGGCTATCTTGTCAATTCAGATTTCGGTCTCAGTTTATCACCTCTGCAGAAAGGCTGAATCTGAAATAGCCATCCACTCATTTTCCATAAAATCCAATAAAAAATCTATACAGAACATTTATTAGTATTGGTTATGTTTCTTGTTTTGTAGACTTTAACAAAATCACCGCTTATTTCTTTCCATAGAATGTAAAATCCAAGAGAATGGGGACCATGTGTGTCTCATTCCTAGCTTAATTCTTAGAGCCTGAAGCAGAGCCTAGAAAAGAAAACATTCACTAAATATTTGCTGAATGCATTAATTGGCTTTATAGAAGCATCAAGATGGGTTCCTAGCCTGGATGGAAGTAGGGTGGCAGATGTCAGGGAAGGCTTCCTGAAGGTGGTGGCAGTGAGATGGGCCTTGAAGGATGTGAGTAGGTTCTTTCCAGACTCAGCGTAGGAGTGGGAGGGCTGAGGGAAGGGAGTAAAGACACTGCAGAGCACAGGCAAGACTCGGTGGAGAAGAATGGCATGGGAGAAGGGTCAATGCTGCTTTGCATGGCCATTTGCATGCTTTGCTTGGAGGCCTGGCATTGTTCTCCCTGCTTCTCCTGCCCTCTGCATAGGGCCTGCCTTAGGGGACTCTCCATAAAGCTGTGTGCAATTGCACAGTGAGCGTGAAAGCTTTCTCCTCCAAACGGTCTCCACTGCCACACCAATCCTGGTAGCTCATGGAATATTCTAATTCTTCTACCCACTCTGGACGTCAGTTGTTTTATAAAACCTGTAGGCTGGAGAACAAAGGCTCAAAGACTCAAAGGCTCCAGAAGGTCAAGCAGCTTGCAGAAGACCTCAAGCCTAGCTCCCACTCATTCTAGCACCCTTTCCTCATTGTTTCCAAACCTCTGTTTGATTTCCCACTGCCTGGCTTCCTCACTGCATTCAAAACCATAACCGTCTCAACTACAAACCCAGCTGCCATCACAGAGAGCTCCTTCCTGAGCTCAGAGCGCTTCTGTGCTTGTCATATTAATTAATCCGCACCATGACTCCATTCCTAGCCTCGTGACCTTGGGCAGGACCTTCACCTCTTATGGCCTCTGTTACTTCAATTATCACATTCATCAATGCAACATCCAAGTGAGGCAGGGAAGATTTTATTAGTAGTAAATTATTAATAAGTATGCATTAATAATGACCTCTTAAACTTTTATAACTGTTCAGAGTTTACAAAGCACTTTCTCAAGCATTTTCTCCTTCCTTCTCCCAATTGCTCTGTAAGGTCAAAAAGGCAGACGGTACTGTCCCAATGTGAGGGTGAAGAAACTGAGGCGCAGAGCAGCATTTTACAAAGTGTGTTTTGGAAGCATATTAATCCCTGGAAATACTCAAGGAAAGAGGGCCTAGTGGGAAATAGCTGTATGCTATGTCCCCTGCTTAGAAAATTAAAAGTGCCCAGCACATGAAAGGCCTTGATAAGTCCCGCAGTAAGGAAACCTGCTGAATCTTGTTTAAACTACGGTTGCGTAAACTTACATAACCACAAAAGATACCCCGGTCTCTGAACAGTTGTTAGTATTTTGTGAAACTGGGTTCCTGTGGAGCTCCTGTTCTGTAGAATTGACCTTTACCATGGTCTCGACTAAGCAATTTAATCAACACTGTGTGGCCGTGAGAACTGATCTTCTGTCTCTGAGTCAATATGCAGTTGATGTCATTAGCAGAAACAAATTGAAGCCCTCTGTTCATAATAAATTTAAGTACCTTTATGGCTCAGTTTCCTGTCTGCTTTGGCAAGTGAAAGTCATTGTTGCCAATGAAATGCTTTACATCACTGTGAAGCTGGCCCAGATTTCTCCCATGTCTGGGGCTGCACTCCTCCTTAAACTTCCAGCCACAGGGGTACAGGGGTGGGAGATTGGGAAAAGGTGTGTTGAGGTTTCTGTGTTCCAGTCTTTCAAGTCTAAGATTGTGTAGTGTAGATATAACTTTTGGGGTCTTGTATATCTTGTAGACATAACCTTTGGGGTCTTTGTCAGTTGTTCTGAACATTTGAGATACTCGTCCAGATACCCAACACCAAACATTAGGTAGGGAGATTAAAACAGTTGTCCACAACCAGGAACAATCACCGGGGTTCTTTCTGCCAGGGGACATTTGGAAGTGTCTGGAGACATTCCTGGCTGTCACCTCTAGGAGGTGCATTAGTGGATAGAGGCAGAGGACTCTGCTAAATATCCAATACACAAGACAGCCCCCCACAAGGAAGCATCCTGCTCCAAATGTCAACAGTGCTGAGGTAACAGAAATGCTGGCCTACAGATGTACCCCAAATTACTGAGGCAGTGAAGAATCGTGAAAAGAGCACAGACTGCTTGCCAAAAGCCAGGGCTCAAGTCCCGGCTCCCCCAGTGTGAAGGAGACTTCTAGGGCTCACTGCCATGCAGTTCTCGGCTCCTTCCAGGTACACAAAGTTCACACTGCGAGTCCCTCCCTGCTCTGTGTACCGCAGGTTGGTAAGCCCTGTGACTTAGCACCTGGTGGTGGAGCACAGGTGAAGCAGTGTGACCCCCTTCTGGGCCTAGCCCCTAAGCCATCCGTCCATGACACATTCCATTTGCCCTCTCTTCCATCACCTGCTGGCTGAGACCCCACTGGAGGATGCTGGGGTCCCACCTAGATACCAGATCAAGAGTTCTAAATCTTAGGCCCTTGAATCCCCAAGAAGTTCACGGATGCTGGAACTCGGGAGGGGAGCCATTATCTCTTTACTTTCACAAATCTCTCATCGAAGGACTGAATCTTTGAATCCCTCATTTTTTTTTTTTTCAATTGCAGTGTTAACAGTACCTGTGACTTCTTTTCCATTAGGAATCAGAGAGATTTTCACATCACGTTGCAGCTGTTAAATCAATGTCTCAAAATGTCATGTTTGCTCATTGCTACTTTATAATTACAGTAGTTATCAGAGTGGCTGCTAGATCTTTAATAAGGCACTAATAAAGAAGCACACATATTATTCTATTATAATTCTCTTTATTTTACTATTTTGATAATCTTTTCAAATTTGGTTTCCTTTGTAATCCTGTGCATTTTGTTCTATTCACTGGCAAGCATTATGCAGAGAAGGGTTTCTAGGCTGCACCAGACTCCCAGAGGGATTCCTGGCACAAGAAGGTTCAGAGCCACTGCTCTCTGAATGGCAGTGTGAATCACAATCCTCCCTCCCACGACAGCCCCAACCCCTCCCTGGGAGGCCCTACCAACCCACACTGGGCCATAGTATGAGCCACTGAGAATTGGAGGATATCTGGCATAGCCCTCAGCCTATCCTGACCCTCATGGATTAATCCTGCTGAGCGTTTCCACTGCTCTAAACCTAGCTCCCAAACTTCTTGGGAAGAATCCTATCTATCCACACGGTGGCTCAGAAGAGTAAAGAGGAAAATGTCTGTGGTGTATGGCACCAATGAAGGGGTTATTATGAATCGCTAAGTGGGGCTGCTTTTCCCTGAGCCAGGAGTCAGCAAACTATGACCCACCTGTTTGTAAACAATGTTTTATTAGAATACAGTCCCACCCATTCATTTCTGGACCGTCTGTGGCTGCTTTCATGGAAGAGTGGGGTACTTGGGGCAGAGGCTGTATGTATGGCCTGTAAGCCTAAAATATTTACCATTCAGCTCTTTAAGAAAAAGTCTGCCCACCTCTGCCCTACCCCTAAGCCCTGCTTTTCTCATGTTGGTGGCGGGGGGAGGGAAAGTTATAGCCCCTTCGTGTGAATAAAAACCCTGGGGAAATGCTACCCTCTTCAGACCCAGTTGTGAGGTTGGGGTTGGGGGACGTGGGGACACAGAGCATGTCCTGCCACCTAAGGGCACCGACAGGATTACAAGCCCCAACTGGCAGCCTCTTTGGCATTTGCTTGAACCGGTTCAATATATTGAGGCTTCCATGGGGTTGATTCCTTTGATCAGGTGGACAGACAGCCTCATATCTGGAGGACGTGCATGAGGCAGAGTACCAAGGGCAGTTTGTTCCATATCCTTCCAGCAGTATTACTCTTTCTACCTAACCTGTGAAGAAACTATCACACCCAGTTTACGGATGAGGAAACTGAGTCATGGCGGGCTAAGGGAGTGTGCGAAGGAAGCTACCACATAATGGACAAGTGCCTTCAATTATCATGCACTTTCCTTAAAACCCCACCATGAGGAAGCAGGTTTTGAGGGGAGGGGTAGTCACAGGATTTGCCCAAGATGATGTAATCAGTAGGCGGCAAAGCTGGGCTTTTGACTCAGCTTGGTTTCATGGCCACCACAGTATACGCTGCTCCACACCGCTTCCTGCCATCACTTTTGCTGCCACTAGCATCAGTATTAAAGCACCTCTGTGCAGTGCATGTGGTTACTGAGTGAAGCTGTGGCCAGACCTCTGCCATAATCCCGTCTGGAATGGTCTTCCAAGCGATACCAAGTCAAGACTTGTTTGTCCTCTGCTGCTGAACTGCTGTGTGCTCCTAAGTAAGTCATTTAACCTCTCTGAGCCTCAGTTCATTCAACTGTCAAAACAGAATTATCATCTTTATCCTACTTCACTGGGTAATTTAGCACTCATTCAAAGAAAAAAGGAAAGCAATTAGTTGGGTAGATTTTTCTTTTTATAGTCTCATCACTAAAAAAAACAACAACAAAAGTATTTTTTCTTTGAAAGACTCCTAAAACTGACAGCTGCCAAGATTAGCATCTGGCTCTTTTCCTTTTATTTAAATACATCTTACTTGATTCCATTATTTTGGCACATCATAGAATGATATGATGCCAGAGCTAGAAGGGAGTTTAAGAGATTTTTTCGAAGCCAACCTTTAGTTCTGCAGTTGAGGGATCAGCGATTTGCTTTGGGCCACCCAGGAAGTGTGAGCTGAGGCTGGGACTCTGGTCCTTGACTTCCACGGGCTGTGTTCTCCCCGTGACTTTATTGCGTCTCGGAGGTGGGGCTCCTTCCAGGTGCCAATTTCGTGATGATGGTTCTTCAAGCACAGAAGTCACCACTGACACATCCCTTTCCTTTGCAGGTAGGTGTGAGCTGTTACATCTGCCAGCTGTGGCTTAAAGATCTGGGTGTGAATGTTGCCTTTGCCACTGACAGATGATCGGACTGAGAGCTCATTTCTTACCCTTCCTGCAGAGCCCCTGTCTCCCTGCCTGTCAAATCGGAATAGCCATAGTACCTACCTCCTAGATGCTAAGAGGCTGGACAGGATGATGTAGAGAAAGCACGTATAATAAAGTCCCCAGCATACAGTAAGATGTAATAAATGCTACAATAGTGCTACATTGTTCTAGCAGCTAAGCTACAAATCCTACATCAAGTACTAACTGGCCTAATCCACTCATGGGGCAGGAAAGAGGCTGTGATGTATCACCCCGAGGTCCTGAAAAAAGATGTTTAGAAACAAGGCATCAGTAGCCGTGGCTATTTGCCTGGTTTTATGATTGAGAACAACTACATGCTAGACAGTCACTGGGAGTTAGGGTCCCTTACTCGAAACTCACAAGATGTGAATTTAAATATACATTTATTTCACATTCTGATATTAGCGAGTAGTCATAATACCGAGGAACTCGCCCATAAACAACTTAAAGTTTCTCAGGTACATCTCCTGTGGGGAGGTTTTCGTGGCAGCAAACAGCTGGCCCTCAGCATTTGATTGAATCTGTACCTGGGGTCACCACGGTGGCAGCCTCCTTCCTGGCCACAGAGCCGGGGTTCAGCGCTTAGTGGCTCAGGGATCCAGGGCACCGCAAATGGGCACTAGCTGTGAGAAGTCGGTAAGCATCAGGCTTTGATGGTCGATGCCCAGGAACTAGGCCTTTCAGCCACTGCCTGAGGAGATCACAGGCTTGCTGGTTTACACACAGCCAAGCTCTTGGCGGAAGCCTGCAGGGGTGGGATCTGTTTGGGGGCTAATTAGCCTCATTAAGAAACTGTGGATGAGCTAATGGAATCGAAATGTAGTCACAATCTGAAGTCACTTAGCAGATTTTGCAACCTAAAAATAAAGTAACTTTCTGGCACTTTTCCAAGGCCTCAAAGAACCATGTTTGTATTTCCTCTGGGAGAAATTGCAGGGGCTCTGGGTGCATTTTTGTACTTCTTTTCTTGGATTGAGGGGTCTGTCCAGCAGAGTTCCCTCCCCACTCTTCTCTTTGCATCTGGATCTCACCCCCAGAGCTCTGCTCAAATCTGACTCCCCACCTGAAGTGTGTTCTCTCTCTCTCTCTCTCTCTCTCTGTCTTTGTTTGATGATTTATTCTATGCTGGGTTACCATATGCGCTGTCTCATTTAATCACTAAAAGGACCTACCGTATGACACGGTCACTACCATCATTCCTGTTTTATAAATGAGACTCAGTGAGGTTAAGTGACTTTTCCCAAGTCCCACAGCTAGTAAGGGGCAGAGCCAGAATTTGAACCCCAAAGTCTGACTCCAGACTGCCTTCAACTGTGAGCACTTAGAATGTTCTCAGTCTGCACCCACACCATTTCCCACTTCAATGTATTCTTGTCTTGTACACGTACGTGGCACGCCTCCCTGACTGGCACGCGGTAGGCGTTCAGTCAATATTTGCTGCATGACTCCACGGGTTATCAACTTCTTGAAAGTAATGATTTTGTCTTATATATCTGGGGACCCTCCCCTGCAAGTTCCTTGCACCATGTTGAGCTCATAGTTTGAAGCTATTACATTTTCACTGAATATCAGATAGTCCTGTTTATTTGGGCAAGTTCTTTCTCCTATCTAGATGAAATCTCTGACACAGCAATTTAAACTCATTTCCTTTAGGCTGAGACATGTTTGAAAATGTTCACCTGAACCCGAAGACTACTGAATACCGAGCCACCTGAATAGGAGAGAAGAGCATGGAGTTTAGAGTCAGAAGACCTAAGTTTGAATCCCATCTGTCATCTATTAGCTGTGACCTTTGGCAACTGGCTCCAGATTCTTTAGTCTCAATTTTTCCTGATCACCCAGACCACCTCACAGAGCTGGTGTGGGGATTAAATTAGAGAACATACATTGCATCAATCTGTAGATCGGTTGTTCTTCTGACCACAAGCTGGTGGTGGAGTAATTGAGTTGTGGTTCCTTCTGGAGAGCAGTCAGCAGAAATCTTGAGGATGCCTTTCCCAGAGCAAATTACTAAGGACAAGGGGCTATGAATATGCTTAATTCCATCTAAAATTCTTCCTTCAAGTATTTATTATGCACTTACTGCATGGCAAGCATTCAGTGCTAAATGCTGGATGCCAGATATGCAAAGACCTGTGATACAGAACACCTGCCCCTCATGCTGCCTGTAGTCTGACCACTACAGTTGGTCAAGTTCGATGAAACAGGTGGAAGGAAGGAGAGTCAGTGTCTCATGAATATCTACTAAGCCTTGGAATCATCCTTGCCTTTTGCATTTCTCTTACATCCCATGGCCCATCTCCCAGCAAATCATGTCAGCTCTACCCTCAAAATACATCACGAATATGACCACTTCTCATCCTAAACTTCCATTCTTGACCATTCTATCTACAATAGCATCTACATTCTCCTGTTATCACTACCTCTTGCTTAATTTGTCTTCAAAGGACTTCATGCTGCTGTACATATATTTAATTGTTGAGGTGTTCACTGTCCTTTATCCCATAGAATGGAAGTTCCATGATGGTTTGTCTGGTTTACTGATGTCTTCCTAGTATACAGAACTATACCTAGCACATGGTAGGTATTCAATAAATATGAAATAGAATGTAAAAAGGTGGTACGTGAAAAACACAGAGAAAGGGCATGTCACTGGACTTGGTGGGGCAAAGGAAGGGTGCATGAGTCCCTTTAGAAGAAAGTGCTACTTGCTTTGAGATCTGAAGAACTGAAGGGTATTAGCTACACAGAAATGAGGGGAAAGTGAATTTTTACTTGACCTTAGCCAAAAGGCTGAGCAGCAATGGGAAACGTGTATCTGATGGAGGGTCCAAATACAATGGAGGGTCTTTATTCAAAGAGTGAGAGACTATGATGAATTTGGGGAACTTTAAGTAGTTCTAGATGGGATGAAGTCCAGAATCCTTCTACAATGATCTCAGGAGGAGATTGCCATAATCTTCTTTCCTCCCTAATAACTCTGCAGGTTATATAACTGCAGGTGTTATGAACCGAGATATTTTTAAAGCCTTTTCCCAAGCTCTGCTCTTTCCAACCTGGGCAATACCTTATTTTCTTTACTTTTGTTTTCCTTTTTTTTGGTTTTGTTTTACTTAGTTTTTAACAGGCATAAAACATCCAGATGAAGGAAAGGAAACTTTCATTTCTTTCTTTACTGCTGCTTTCTTTCATGCTGCTTTGCTGGAACCCAAGCACCATGAAATGAGTTGGTGGAATGCCAGGATAGTCCCATCCAGAGCACTGGCGGAGGGCCATGTGGGCCAGGCCAGGCTGGATCAGCCGACCCTCAGAAAGCCGAGGAAGGATGCAGTCCAGAGCACAGGGTGGCCCCTCCAGCCCCAGCCAAGGACAATGGCTTCCCCTGATGTTTTCTGCCCACGGCTGGGTGCTGCTTGGGAAGTGAACCACGTTCATTTTGGAATACCAATGACCGTGGGGCTGTTTTCCAGTTCCTCTCATCCTTTTTACTTCCTCAGCACATATGGTCTTTCTCCTCTGTTCTCTCTGTAAAGAACAGGATGAAGCCCAAGTGTGCTCCCAATGGAGGGAGAAAAGGGTAAAACTTTCTTCAGATAATTGCATTTTCTGGGCCTCAGGGCCAGAAGATGCCATGTTCCTGGAGTTGAACCGAGGGATGAAGACAGCTGTTAACATGGCAAAACTGCTCTATCTGGGCTCCTAGTGGTGGAATTATCCAGAATCCTGGAGTTTCTGCTTCAAAAATGGCAGCATAGCCATGTCCATTGATCCAACCTGCCTTTCCAAACTTCTCTCTCTCTATGCACCCAAGATAAACAACCATTTATTAAGGCATTAAGAAGTGTCCAGCAATGTCCTGCACACTGGAGGCCATGACTTCCTTTATTCTTCCCTGTAACCCTTTTCCAAGCTAGTATCACCTCTTCCTCCCCACCCTCTGCTGCTATCACACTCAGTCAGCCTACCTTGCTTGACTGTCCTTCTAAGCGCTTTCCATAACTATCCTACATGATATAATGTACTTACTCTTATTATGCATTACTCTCCCAAATGAAAATAAAAACTGTCATAAGAACAGAGACTTTTAGGGGGTGCCTGGGTGGCTCAGTTGGTTAAGCATCCGACTTCGGCTCAGGTCATGAGCTCATGGTTCATGGGTTCGAGCCCTGCCTTGGGATCTGTGCTGACAGCTCAGAGTCTGGTGCCTGCTTTGGATTCTGTGGCTCCCTCTCTCTCTGCCCCTCCCCTGCTTGCACTCTGTCTCTCTCTCTATCTCTCTCTCTCTCAAAAATAAATTTTTAAAAAATTAAAAAAAAAAGAACAGAGACTTTTAGTTTTGTTTTGATAACTGCTATATCCCCTCTGCCTCAAGCATGTAATAGGTGCTCAACAAATATTTGTTGGTGGGTGAATGAATAAACACGAGTTAGGTTTTATTACCCTTTTTACTGAGGAAGAAACAAACATTTAAAAGGGAGATAAATGGGGGCGCCTGGGTGGCTCAGCTGGTTGAGCATCCAACTCTTGATTTCAGCTCAGGTCATGGTCTCGTGGTTTGTGAGTTCAAGCCCTGCCTCAGGCTCCACACTGACAGCGTGGAGCCTGCTCTGGATTCTTTCTGTCTCCCTCCCTCTCTCTCTCTGCCTTCCTCTGCTCACACATGCGCTCTCTCTCTGAAAATAAATAAAAAACTTAACTTAAAACTTAAAAAAAAAAAAATAGAAGGGAAATGAATAGCCCAAGATAACACACTCAGAATGAAGTTGACAGTGAAGCTGGGCACCATTTGGTCCCAGGCCAGGGATCTTCAAAGACATCTCTTTTACTATATTCCTTCATGGCCCCTACACTCTACAGGGGCCAGGATTAGGGTGAGGCACGGGAGGCACTCATCTTCGTGCAAAATTTAAGGTGCTACTAAAAAATTTAGTAATTAGAATAGATAATGTTTTACTGCACTGTTTAAAAAAATTTTTTTAAATGTTTATTTTTGAGACAGAGAGAGACAGCATGCAAGCGGATGAGGGGCAGAGAGAGAAGGAGACACAGAATCCGAAGCAGGCTCCAGGCTCTGAGCAGGTGGTCAGCACAGAGCCTGACGCGGGGCTGCTTGGACCCACAAACCATTAGATCACGACCTGAGCTGAAGTCTGGCGCTTAACCAACTGAGTCACCCAGGTGCCCCATAATGCACTGCTTTTTTTTTTTTTAAAGAATCACAAGTTTTAATGCCCTAAAACCATGATGAACAAAATTTCAAAATTATAAGTAAAGAAAGGATCCGTATTCCTGATTCTTTCTTTTGCCTCGGGCTCCATTGTGGTTCAGCCGGCACTGATGTGTCCTTATTTAAAATGCTGATATTACCCTGACCCCTGCCCTGGGCTCAGGCCAGTTATGTGTTGAACTTCCAGGCCTCTGCTCACATGTTGCTGGGCTTTCGGATCATTGCCTCCTGCACCATGTGCACTTTGTGTGTTTTACAGATCTCTCTCAGCCACAGAGGAGTGGCACACACCATGGGTGATGTCTCTTATGCACTGGGGCTCAGCGGCTTGGGTCCCACTTATTCTGACTTCCTCACTTGGCTAACTAGTGACCATCTCAAAGGATGGTATTGGCATTGGTCACCAACTACTCGCTCAGTTTGTCAGAGCCACTGTCTGTTCTGCCATGTTGCTCATGGGCTGTTTTGTTGCATTTCCCTTGTTGTTTTGTGAAAGCATGGAAAACGGACAAACAAAAGGCTGAACCCGGCGAGAGGAAGCATAAATCTTATAATCTCATCTAATTGAAATAAAAATGGAAACAATTAGGCATGCCAACAGCAATGCTTTCTGAGCTTCAATCAGAGGTTTGCTGCAATTGCCTGTTGATTGTGTATCCACGTGGGGAAGAAAAGAACAGGATTAGAGAGTATGTAAGGAAATGCTACAGATACATGATCAAAGATGGAGTCAAAAGGTGAGGTTTAGTCAGGTTGTGATGCTTTCTCTCCAATATCATTATACAGTTGACCCCCTGAACAATTCAGGGGTTTGGAACACAGCTAAACATCCACATATAGCTTCTGACTCCCCTCTCCCCCCCAACCTAACTCCTATAGCCTACCGCTGACTGGAAGCATTACCGATAGCATAAACAGTCAACACATACTCTGTATGTTGCATGTATTCTATATCATGTTCTTACAATAAGTTAAGCTAGAGAAAAGAAAATGCTATCAAGAAAACCATAAGGAAAAGAAAAACATTTACAGTATTACTGTATTCGTTGAAAAAAAATCCATATAAGTGGACCTGTGCAGTTCAAACCTGTGTTGTTCAAGGGTCAGCTGTAATTGTTAATCTAGAATGTACTCTGTGTCAGGCACTTTACATATGTTAATTCATGTAATCCACATAGAAACCCTAGGAGGTAAGTGCTAAGATTATCTATTTCATCTGTTTATCTAGTACAGGTAAGGAAACTGAGGCACAAAGAGACTAAGTGATTTGCCCAAGGCCACACAGCCAGTAATTGTCAGAGCCAGAAGATGAACTCAAGTAGTCTGGTTCCAGAATCCTAACTTTTAGGACACCAAACCTCTTGCATAACGTGTAGATGTATTGGACTTTATGTATTTTACTTTTGCACATATATTTTTGTTTTTAAATCCATAAGCATTACATATCGAAGGAGTGCCCTGCCCAAGGCCCTCTCCCATTTCTCCTGGCCCTAATCCTTGCCTTTTCCAGGGTATTGGTGAAAAGCTACCTCTTCATACTGCTTTCCTTGACATGCTAGAGTCTATCCTTCCAGAGTGCCCCACAGCACTTTAGTTTCTTCATCTCTCAAAGTTCTTTATTATTCTTTTACTCAACACAATGTGTTCTCTCTCTTCATGGACTGTGTGCATTTCACATTTGCATTGTGCAAAACAGCAAGTAAAAGTACTTGTTGAACAAGGAACAGAAGAATGGGCTTTATGCAGTAGAAATGGCCTCAGCTCCTGAAATCCAGAGATTCCCATGGATTTTCCATGACCTCTCTACGTAGCGGATGGAAACCATGAAGAGCTATACAATTATGGAAGAAGCAAAGGGTACAAACTACTGAAAAGTACAGGAGTCAGTGACTCATAATATCTTTTCATGGAGATGACCCTTCGGGGACATCGTCAGCAAAGTAGATCACTGACATGGTGGAATTAGCATTCCTGGTTGGTTCCAGGAAATTCCACCTTCAAGTCCCAGTCAGGCTTCTGAAGCTCGGATGTGGGGAAGGCAGCTTAATCATGCATAAAATATAGATAATCCCTCCTGCTCTGTGCTCCTTATGGGGTTGTTGTGATAGCAAATGAACGAAGATATGCAAGGGGCCCATAAGCTCTAAAGGAATGAAGAGTCTAGGTGGTGATCATATTTTCCCTGGGTGGATTTAATCATTCTCAGTCCATGTTCCACACATCTTTCAAAGCCATGCATGTGTTGGAAACGGCTTTATTGCTAAGTCCTGCCTCCGTCTGCCATTTCTACTTGTCTCTGCTCTAGAAGGATGGTTCTTATGGTCATCACTGGCTCCCTTGCTCTCTGGCTTCCATTTGGGTTTGGCCAATGAGGGACCCTGGCAGGAGACTGGAGCAAGGAAGGAGCAAAAGGCCAGGATATTTATTCTGTTCACCTGGATATTTTTTTTAAGGCAGCTCTCTATACCTGGATGTCTCCTTAATTTGTCTCTTTAGGTCTTAGGGCAGTGACAGCCAGTGCTGGGAACTGTAGTCCCCCTGTGGTTTCCCTACCCTCCCCCCAAACCTACATACACAGCCCCTCTACTAAACCCTCCTCCTCTTATCCTGACTTGTGCTATCATTTCCTACTGAGACTCTGATTGATTCCACTGCTTAAGGTCTTACACTTTCTTCATGAGGCTCTCCAATCCAGCTGAGAGCTAAGCCACCTAGCTCTGAAGCCAAAGATCTCATTTGTGGTTTAAACCAATTTTTGCCAGAGAGTGTAGCATGGAATATTCAGTCTAATGGATATCAGTAAGCAACATTTAAAAAAATTTCATTGGGAGGCACAGGTTGAACAGACCACACACCCATCGCCCTCCTTTTTTATCTGCAAGACTTTTTAGAGCATTTGCTATTATGCATATTATATACCAGTAGGAGAGAAGACACACACACACACACACACACACACACACACACACACACACAATGTAATTGTGAGAAGCCATCGACTATAAAATATTTTACTATTTCAGAGATATTATAATGTGAAAAAGAAAAATATGCTGATCTTAGAACTGATGGGATACAATAGTATGCAAACCTTCCAAATTTTCTTGTTTGAGGAACCAATTTTGGTAGAAAATCTCACCAGAATAGAGCTCTAAGGGATATATTTTGGCAAACCCTAGCCCATGCCTTTTACCAGCCAACAACAAACATAGCACCTGTGCACTTCTTTTATTATTGCATTATTGCATTTATTTATTATTACGTTGTTGTTTAGCTATGAATTTACTAATCTCCTGCTGGCAGGTAATCACTATTAATTCCATCTCTAGACACAGAGATAACATCCCATCGGCTTCATAGGCACTCAGTGGTTACAGGGTTCTGTGCAGAGGCTGAGTTCAGTTTCCCCCTAGGCACAGGGCTCACACACTTCTCAGCCTTCCTCACAGTTAGGTGTGGCCATGTGAGTTCTGGCTAACAGACAGCAGTCAGAATAATGGGTGCCATGTTCAGGCTTGGCTCATGAAACTCTCCCCATCACGCTCTCTCCTCCCATCGGCTGGTGGGATATCACCCCCTGGATCACCCCCTGGCAAAGCTGGAGCCATGAACTGAGGATGGCAGACATCATAAGGTTAGATCTCTGAACACATGAGCTCCCTCTACATCCATTCTCACATCATTGCTGTGGGGCTATGAGTGAGCAAGAAATACATTTCTATCGTACACTTCACCCATGGACTTCATCTGTTACTGTGGCTGGTACTGCACAAGCTAACACAGCCTCTTTGTGACCAAAGAGTGTCTGGGGTTAGGAATGTGGCCTGTGGCTGCAGACTGCACATAGCCTTGGCCTCTAAAGTCAGAGCATCCCTTTTCCTCCAGCCTTCTCCTCTTGGAAGTCTTCCCTGTGTCCCACCTGCTGGCTGCTCCCTTCCCATTCTTCCTGCTTCTTTAATTTTTTTTTTCTTTTTTAATGTTTATTCATTTTTGAGAGACAGAGTGAGAGGAGGGGAGGGGCAGAGAGAGAAGGAGACACAGAATCTACCAGGTTCCAGGCTCTGAGTGGTCAGTGTAGAGCCTGACATGGGGCTCGAACCCGTCAGATCACGAACTGAGCCCAAGTCGGACTCCTAACCACGACTAAACCACCCAGGCTCCCCTGCATTTTTCCTGCTTCTTTGGGCAGAACTTTACTAAAGTGCTTATTAAGTTGCATTTCATGCCTCTGTGTAGATGTTTACCTCCCTTATTTCATTACAAGTTCCATGAAGTCAGGACCTTGATGAATCAACATCCCTATTCTAAATGCCCTACATAGGGATGGCATTGGGTGCATAGTTAAAAAATATCTTATTGAATGAATGAGTTACTAGGACTTTGGATGGTTCAATAAGGCATCTTCCCCATATATTTAGAGCACCTCCAAGTAACTCCCAGCATTCAACCAAATGGGTAATAAAACTAATGCAAGATTCCCCCAGAGGAATCAAGAGTTTTGAGAAAAGGAGAGGTTAAAAGTAAAAGTGTCTTTCACCCACAAACTTCTCAAAAGGGCTCTTCTATTGTTAAGTACATTTTGTTCACAAAATGAAATGAATCTTCCAAAGATATATTGTCGGTCGTGATTTAAAACTGGAGGTCTGGAAACCATTCAGCTGCATGACACTAAGTGGCTTGATCCTTTTTGCCTCCTTTTTTTCACTTGTAGTATGGGTATAATAATAAATAATACACAGTTATTATGAAGAGTGAATGTATATAAAGTGTGTCAAAAAGTACATAGCACATAGTAAATACTCCCTAAATGTTAGCTATTTTTATTATTTCATAGGCGAGCAGTTTTATTTTCTGATTTTGTTAATGTGTCTGGTTCTCACCTGGGTTAGGAAACTATGGCCTGTAATTCAGGTCCAGCCCACAGCCTGTGTCTGTATGGCCTTGGAAGCTAAGAATGGCTGATATATACGTGTATGTGCACCCACACACACATATTTTTAATGTTTATTTATTTTTGAGAGAGAGGCAGAGACAGAGCATGAGCAGGGGAAGGGCAGAGAGAGGGAGGCACAGATCCAGAAGCAGCTCCAGGCTCTGAGACGTCAGCACAGACCAACGTGGGGCCTGAACTCATGAGCCTTGAGATCATGACCTGGGCCGAAGTTGGACACTTAACCAACTGAGCCACCCAGGCACCCCGAATGACTGTTATATTTTGAAGGTGTAAAACAAAAACAAAGAAAAACAAAACAGAACATGGGATGGGCCATATGTGTCCGGCAAAGCCTAAAATATTTATTTTCCAGCCCTTTGCCAATCTCTGCTTTAGAGTAACTGTGATTTACTAGTGAGCACAACAGGGCTCTCTCTTCTTCTTGACAGCTAGTACGATAGAGTGGAGAGGGGCCTGAATAGTGGACTCAGACCCTTGGCCCTTTCTAGATATATTTGGTTGGACAAATTATGTCACTCTTCTTAGCCACGGTTTCCTGTAACATGCAAAATTTAATTTTGTCCCTGTACACCAGGGTGGGTGGGTGGTCATGCCCACCTCAAGGGATGTTTGAAGAATTTCACACAGACATGGATGTCCAGATACCCAGCCCAGTGCCTCCGACTAGGGGTTCAGTGGCTACTGTGTCTCTTCCTCTTCACATCAGTACTATTCTACTGGACCAGGAATTCCAAGATTCTTTTTAATAGGCAAAACTGTGGCTTCAGAGCACAGTATGAGCCCTGTGCGCATAGCCATCAGGCCCACGGAGGACTGGGGAAGCCCCGTGTTAGTGTCCTGATGTTATAGGACCCAGGAGGGCAATGGAGTCCTGATCACACAGAAGGAGCCCCCTTTGAAAAACTGTGCTCCAGCTTTTCTTGGTTCTTCCTGATTCTCCTGGCACACGGAGCCCTGCCGGAGGGTCTAAGTGATTTTACAGGAATGAAGGCTGCAGGCAGGAGAAATTCATGTTATTCAAGGACTGCCCCCCACAGATGTGTTCCGCATCCTCTGAACAGCACATTGCAGCCTCCCTTTAATTTTTAAAGCATTTGAAATCTTTACCAAAGTTCAGTGACTTGTAAACATTTGTAATATACAGGGACTGCCAGAGCCTCAATTCCTGCTCCCAAGAAACTCAAGAGCTGTGTGCGTGGAGCTGAGTGTCAGGGGCTGCACGGTGGGCAGCAGGGAGGTGCTGAGGCCGTGTTCAGTGGGGGTTGGGAGGACTGCTCCTCTGACATCTTGCAAAGACAGCTCCATGCAAATACGGGGTCACATGGGAGACACATGTGATTGGAAGCCACTGCAATCCCAGAGGAACCACAACGGGAAAGGGGAGAAGAAGGAGAACTAGCATCCATTAGGTGCCTACTATATGCCAGGCATTGTGCTAAATACCTTCATTAGTAGGTTGGCAATTCAGTTCCCATAGTGGCCCGGTGAGGTGGTTGCAGTCATGGCTCCCACTGGACAAAACTGGAAGCTCTGGTTTAGAGAGACAAGTGCCTATTTAAGGCCTCACTCAGATAGAACCAGAGCCCAGGCTATGTTGATTTCCAAGCCATTGTTTGTTCCTGGTACAGAAGGTGATTGAGACTCTGTTATGAGGCTCAGGAATGACCCTGACCCAAAGGGTCAACGCAGACATAAAGAAGTCGAGAGAGTACACACTAGGGGCTGAGGGTGAGTGTGGTCTGGGGTCTCAGAGCAGTGCCTTAACTTCAGAATGCATTAGATTCATGCACAGTAGAATAGGGATGCCTCTGTCTTCCTTCTCTCTCTAAGATGCACCTGCTTTAGAAAGAGTAATGTGCTTTTTAAGAATCTGTTTCTGAGATCTATTCCAGCTTTATAATTCTATGCTTCTATGTTTTGTAGCTCCTGTTATCCTTATTCATGAAAGGTTTATGACCAGCTGGTGCCAATAAGCTGCAATTCTTGGAAACTTCAGGAATTCACCTCATTGGGTCCCAGGCATTCCAGGCATAGGAAGTGGACACTGCTTCAGTGAGGGGGGCCAGCATGCAACCTTGCTGCCTACTCTGCATCAGTGGCGAGGAGAATGTTTGACTGACATTGGCTTAAGAGATGATGGCATGTGCCCATATCTCTCTGGTGGATACTTGTCACTTGTGGCTGCCCCATAGCCTCCCTATATTTTGGTTGTCTCTCATATTACACATCCTTCTTTCTCAAGGATAGAGACCAGAAAACTCAGATCCCCAAACTCCCTTGTAGCTAGAGTACAGATCTGAGACTTGGTTTCTACCAGTTGGCAGCACTCATGTAAGACTTGGTTTCCAAAGTGGACAACTGAAGAGGCGGTCAGGTGTGGGGCACTTAAATATGCCAGTGATCGCTGTGGCTATGGCTTCTATTTCTTCAGAGATTTTAGCATCCAGGAATAATCAGAATTGGGGCTGAGGGGCAATGGCTGTGACAGTGATGTTTTCACTAAAGCAGTTCCCATGGCATGGTTGGACATTGTCATTATCTCTGTAGTTCTAATGCCTGGCTCCTTGGTCCTCCTTCAGAGTCTACAAGTCACCTAATATTCTTATAAAATTATTGTTTTTTTCTAAACTTAAACCAGCCACAGTGAATGCTGTTTTTGCAAGTCAAAACCCTGACCAGTGCTGTCAAGTGACAGTGGGCAGGTGGGTCCTGGTCAGTTCAGTGGCTCAAAGTATCCTTAAGGATTCAGCCTCTATCCTTTCAAGTTTTGTGTGTTCAGTTTTTATCTTAACATTGGTTGCCTTATGGTCATTCTCAATGACCAAGTTGACTATCAATGGCTCCCAATATCACATCTTCACATTTTACTGTTCCAAGTAGAAAAGAAATGAAATGGCAGAAAAGGAGATTTCTTTCTTTCTTTAATGTTTTTTTAAATTAAAGATGAGATATCTTGGGGTGCCTGGGTGGCTCAGTAGTTTAAATGTCTGATTTCAGCTCAGGTTGGTGAGTCTGAGCCTCGCATCGGGCTCTTTGCTGTCAGTGTAGAGCCTGCTTCTGATCCTCTGTCTCCCTCTCTCTCTGCCTCCCACTCTCAAAAATAAATAAACATTAAAAAGAAATAAAGATGAAATATTTTCTAGAAGTTCCTCCAGGCCATCCCTTAGTTTTCACTGGTCACAGGTGGGTCACCAGGCCACCACTAGTTGCAAAGGGAACAGCTGACAAAGAGCAACGTGGTAGCCACTGTAAGCTCAGACCAACAATGATGTATTACCGGGAGCTGGAAAGAAGCGGGGTGGTGGCTGCTGGATAGGCAACTCATGTCTAGCACCATTACATTCCAAGCTTCTCCTCTTCACCAGCCTGGCAGTGGGAACCTGCTCTTACAATAGGAAGATTTCCTAATGGATTCTGGTTTCCATTTCCCCCAGGCCAATGTCCAGGTGCTTCAGAACCTCCCAATGGACCCACTGTCAGAGAGATCTGGGTTTGAATCCTGGCTCTGTCATATGCCCCAGTGGGGCATGGGCGGGGACTTCCTCGTCACTCTTCACGTGCAAAATGGGGATAACAGTGGCTGCCTTGTGCACTGCTGTGAAGACTGAAGCTGTAGTGGTGCATGATTCCTGGCACGTGGCTAGCGATAACTATTTCAGAAAGGAGGAGGAGTACTAATGTCGAATGTTCTGACACATAATCCTTCGAGGGAGGGTGGCCTGACAATACATGCACATAACCTGGAGATTTCAGAATAGAGTTGTGGCCTACTGGGTGGCTCCATAGGTCAAGCATCCGATTCTTGATTTCGGCTCAGTCGTGATCTCACGGTTTGTGGGATTCAGCCCCATGCTGGGCTCTGTGCTGACAGCACGGAGCCTGCTTGGGATTCTCTGTCTCCCCTTCTCTCTGCCTCTCCCCCGCTTGTGTACATGCACAAGCATCCTTTACGCTCTCTCTTTAAAATAAATAAATAAATTTAGAAAAAGAATAGAGTTGGTTTGATACCAGTTACAAGGTTAGGTGCTCACCAAATGTGTTTATGTGTATGGAAATATTACACACATCATCTCACTTAATTGTCATACAACCCCTTTTTGCCGTTGAAGAATCAGAGGATGTTCACAGTGGACCTGACAGTACATCTGGAAGGGGCAGGGCCAGAATTCCTCATCCAGGTCTGCCTGTGCTTTTTGCATTCTACCCTGGAACCTGGAAACCGACCAGGAAGACCAGTAGCAGATCTCTTGAAAACCACTGAGGATTAATCTGGAGAAAGCTCAGGAGCATGATGCTGGTTGTCGTTAAATACCAGCAGCACTGGCTTGTGGAACAGTGATTTCATTGATATTTTTCGGCTCCAGAGATTAAAGACAGGGCAGAAGTTCTGACCATTAGGAGGAAAAATATGAAATATGAGCTAAGCAACAGAGGAATGAGTGACTTTGGTGTAATGTGAGTTTCCTGTCACTAGAGGTAATCAAATAGCCCTGGTCTCTTGTAGAGATAACTCTTGCATTGGATTGAGGCAGGGAAGTAAGGCTAGATGATTATGAGGACCTTTTCAGTTCTGAGATCAAGATTTTGGGAGAGATGGGGTCAAAGCGAACATTAGCCTCATGGGAGGTTCTGGGGTGAGTGGAATCTACCTGTCTGGCAGGAAGAGTTGCTGATCTTAGGCCATCTAGAGTCAAACACAGCTTGCCCTCTCCTTAGTACCTCTGCTGAGAGATGCCTGTAAGGTCCTTTGGGTATTCAGGTTTCTCCCTTGGGCATTAACAGGAGTGGCTTGTTCTGAAAGAAAGGTAGCTAACCATTCTCACTGGTGGATCTCAGTAATGTTACCACCCTAGAGGCCAAGAGAAACCAATGCATCCTGTCTTCCTATCAGCCTTCTTTCCTTCCTTGCAGATTAAGAGTTTGTTTTTCAACAGCCATTTATGCATTGTAAGCATTTGCCCTCAGGATTATTTCTCTTTCTCTCTCTCTCTTTTGTTCTCCCAACTTCTAGCCAGCTGATTAAAATTCTAGTTAAACTGAAATACTCTTTCAAATTGAACCATTCAGAATTAAGCAAAAAGCACTGAATTTACTAGAGGTCTAGTACTTTTGATTAATCTTTAATACTTCACTTTAATTTTCAATGCTACCTTTAAAACACAGAGCTGTGTTCAAACCTCAAACTCATTATCCCATCATTTAGAAAAAGGCAGGAATGTTTGCTAGCGAATAAAAAAAAAGTGCTGTGTAGTAGTCTCCTCCTGAAAGTAGGCTTTGTAAAATCTGTATCGATACACAGTAGCCCTGAAATAGATATCTTTTAGGAGACAACTGTTTTCTGAAAGATCTGACAAGAATCCGCTGGGAGAAAGTTACTGTAACACAGGGTAAAATAATATTGTACCATGTTGACATTAATTTATCTTTGTTATTTACCCTAATGATTTTATTGGTATGCTACATTGCCAAAAGTGTGGCTTATAATTTAATTTCCACTGCCGAGTCCAGAGAAGACACTGGAGGCACCATAATGATGAAAGAATAGCCATGGTAAGAACATGGAAAAGGATACAAAGATGATTTATGTAACTTTCTTTTCCCATTTGCAGTTCATTAAGTCACTGTCTTCTCACAGTGACCAAGTGAAAATTAAAGCACTTCAGAGAAGAGCTTGGGGTTCAACATCATTAAAAGAAGAGAAATGGGCACCTGATGAACTTGACTGCAGAAATCTATAGAGCACAACTTAATCAGCCTCTACATTGATCCTAGATGCTCAGAGGCAGGTTTGAGACTGAACAAATCTCTTTAATGCATATTCTCTCCCTTTGAAAAGCAGCGTATGATGCATGAGAATGATTTAGAGATTATCCCAGACTTGAATTTCATGAAGCGAAATTGCACATAGCAACTTTCCAGGTTTTCATGGAGAAACAGGAAGAGAATGGATACTCTTCACGGAGCTGGCTCCTTCCTTGGATTCTCTGTCCATGCTCCTACAAACGATTGTCCATACAATGGCAATTGCTTAGAAGAGAGGGAGATTGCTTGTTGTCCAAATGATCATAATAACATTGGGCCACCAGTCTCTTACTTCTTTTTTAATGGAGGTTCAGAGAGACCAGCACAATCTGCACATCTGGGCTGGCAAGAGCTGTGAGAAGGATCCTTTTTTCCAGCAGTACATCATCTCCCAATCTGAATGGATAGCTGCCACATGAGGCAGGTAGCAAAGGCACTAAGGCTTTGGTGTCAGACAAGCTTGACCTTGACTCCTTGCTTCTCCATTTGCTGTGAGTCCTTGCGTCAATTCCTTAAATTAAATGGGCTCCAGATTCCTCACCTGCTAAAAGGGCTGATGAAACATCTCTCACATGGCTATGGACAGAACCAAAGATAGGCATGGATGGGAACTGGAGGTAATGACAACTATCCCGCATCATGCAAAAGTAGGCTTTATTGGGGAAATTTATAAGCAGAGGGTCTGCAAGACTGGTCACCCATTCTCCCCTCTGCCATAGAGAGGTGTGTAGGGGCCAAGCTGGCAGGGCATAGTGTAAGGCTGTGCTCTTACTTCACCCCCCCCCCCCCGCCCCGCTACTCTCCTATCCTTTTACAGGCAGAGTGTGAGAGGGTTCTCAAAAGAGTGGCAAAACCAATCAGGCATTGTACCCCACTTGCTCAAGAGAGCTGTAGATAAGTATCTTGCAGCTGGACACTAGCTCCTCAGGGGGCTGTTCATTCCCAGGATAATATCAGCCTCACCTTGTGGGAAGTCCAATTCCCTCCCACTGGAAGAGGTAACAGTCAGCCACCAAGAGTGACATGTGCTGGAGTCACAGGGGAATCTCTGAGGAGACAGCGGCCAGGTTTGAATCTGAGTTGAGGCTATGCCTTGGATTATATAATATAGTTGAGAAGAGAGACCACTTTCTCTTGACCCCTCGGTTCTGTAAGTCAAGATTTACTTTGGGGCCCATCAGAAGTGTCACTGTGGTCTGCGGACAATACAGCTGTACTACTTAAATATCCTAGAGATCTACGGCTTGCTACTCTCAGTCAGTACTGGCTTTCTCCCTCTGCTACAACACGAGTCCAGCACAGGCACTGAAAACAAATCAGCAGAAGGCAAGATGTAATTAGGTTTACAAGAAAGGTGTTTTTGTTGTGTTGTTTGTCTTTCAATTCAATAAAATAAACAT
The DNA here is from genome assembly GCF_018350195.1 of Panthera tigris. Taxonomy (NCBI): domain Eukaryota; kingdom Metazoa; phylum Chordata; class Mammalia; order Carnivora; family Felidae; genus Panthera; species Panthera tigris. Next base: position 33,775,141 of record NC_056673.1, on the reverse strand, counting down.
TCACATCGTACCTTCTAGGCACCAGGGAACGTAGTAGTGGGGATGGTGTTACACCAACAACAGTAACTCCTAACAGTTAAGTTATCCTGCCTGCAGTCAGTACTCTAAGTACTTTACGTGCTTTATATTTAAAAAAAAACACTAATATATTACACCTGCCTTTGAGTTAGCTGGGGAGTCAGCCACTTAACCAACCGAATGGCCAATGCTAGTGTTAAGTGCTATAAGAGGGTAAGAGAGTGCCATGGGAGTCCAGAGAAGGACTGTGAGGAAAGGTTAAGTGCAAGTGAATTAGAGCTAGAAGGCTGAGTAAAAAAGAGCCAGGTAGAAGAGGGATGGAAGGAGGGTGCGGAGAAAGGCATGATGGTGGTGGTGATGATGATGGTGAACAAAATCCAAGGAGAAGGAGGGAAAAAGAGAAGGAGGAGTAGAAAGGGAAAAAAATTAAATAAGATTTAAGAGACAAGAGACTCCCAGCCACCATCAGCACACCTCTCAGGACAGGTTTTCAACACACATTTTTCATTCATTGACTTGGAAGGGACCAGGAGAAGCGAACCCAAACAGGATGACTATGCCTTTTGCTGGATTTGCCAAAAAGTGAGTCATCCTCTCTGCAGGCTTCAGGTTGGCTCTGCATCTCTCACCTGTCATTCTTTTTTTAAGCTTTTATTTATTTACTTTTGAGGGGGGAGGGGCAGAGAGAGACAGAGAAAGAATCCTAAGCAGTCTCCATGCTGTCAGTGTAGAGCCCAATGAGGGGCTCCATCCCACAAACTGTGAGATCATGACCTGAGCCGAAATCAAGAGTCAGACACTCAATCCTCTGAGCCACCCAGGTGTCCCTCACCTACCATTCTTGTTGGCCAAGGCAAACACGCTGCAAAGGAAGAATGTCATAGCTTCTCCTGGGGTCTTTCTTCCCAAGATCCTATAATCTCTTTGTAAATCCAGCAAGATTCTCTATATAAAAGGACTTTGAGAAAGGTATCAAGACCCAGCACAAAGGTAAAGTTGGTTGTGTAAAGAAGTCAGGTTCCTCCTTTACAGTCAGAGCTCACAGGATGGAGACCACCATGGCCAAGCAGTCTAAGGACAGAGGACATTTCACACGGGTAACCCAGCTCTTCACACCAGCCTGCAGGGTGCCCCTTAGTATTCTGTCCACACTCATCTCCAGCAGGAAGTAAAACACTCAGGGTGGAGAAAAATACATAGGTTCACTTAAATCATTCACTTGCAGGATAACATAAACGGAGAGCCTGTGCCAGGTGCTGTGGACACCATGGTCAAGGATCTCCTGGTGAATGAGGGAAACAGACCTGTAAAAAATAATTGTATATTACATGTGCCAAATGTTATGAAACTGTTGGTGGGATGAGGTTTGCCAAGGAGGGCTGTGGGCATAGGGAATCCTCTCAAAAGGTGAACATACTCGAGTATGAAAGAAAAGAGGAAGGGGAACTTGTCTTATGTTTTCATTCTTACTGAATATATTTAGTTCCTTCCATTTTACCCAGGAGGTAAAACACTCAAGAGACAGTAAAGAGGTAATGAAGGAGGGTAATGTGAGGCTGGGGAGGAACACTGAAAAGTGAAATACTGTGTGAATATTTATAATGTCATAAGAAATGGTACCTATATACTGGTTTTCAGATCACAGACACACACACACACACACACACACACACACACACACAACTTGGGGAGAGAGTCAATGAAAGGATCCGGGTTGGTGCTGTGTAAGGTGTAAGCCTTCAGGGAAATTCTTCAAGGAAGAAGCATCAGAAGCTGAAGGTTTGCAGGACTTTGTACAGCTTTGCTTGGCAAGATGACTTTCTAGAAAATATGTCTCCTCATTTAGCATTATCATGGCACCTGATATAAAAGTTGGACCCTCTTCTACCCAATTGTGACTTGGAGTTCTGAAACACTTTGTCTAAGGTCATACAGCTTACACAGGTCAGGCCTCTTTTATTCCAAAGCATATATTCTGTCCACTCTGTAACACTGCCCTGAAAACATCAGCCAACAGTATTACTTTAATAAATAGTGTCTTGTACACACATATGATCAAATGTGAAAAATATGCAAGATGATTTATATATGTCAAGTATATCCATGTGAAGGATTATCATGATTATTTGTCATTATTTTTATGTTATTCTTGCACTATTTACAATTCCTGAATTTTATTTTTGAGTCCATAGGAGCCTTGATGCTTAAGAGTTCCTAACCAGCTAATTATCTAATAGAAGTACAACAGAACACCTGCTCTTCAAGTTAATGCTTTTTTGTCTCCCGGCCAAGGACGAATTGGGATGATGAAAGAATCCATATATTCTGCAACTCTGAAGTCCTTAAAGTAATATTTATCACCACTGATTTAAAAATTGGAGTGGAAGTGTCTTGAAGCATTTTATCTTTTCAATGTATAATTAATTACCTTGTTTAAAGCTCTTATGAAATAGGTGGTATAGGTATTATAATTTTCACCTTACATGCATCCATTAATTCATTCACTTTACAAATATTTATGAACATCTAAGTCCCAGAGAGAGAGAGTTGATATGCCTCTGGGTCAACAGAGGAAGCTAATGGCAGGCTGGAATCAGGGCTCTCCGTTTTGAATTTGGGGCATTTCTCACTAACCTGTCTTGCCTGAGTCTTCCTTCTTATCTAGGTCTTTTGGACATGTACTCTTGATGTTCTAGCTTATTTATTTTATTGTAGGAAAGATCCTAATGGAACCAGTACTTTCCAAATTAACTCCAATTTGCTCCCAACCCCCTACGGAAGTATGGCTTTTAGAACTGTAGCTTCAGGAATCCTGAGAAATGTCTGAGGTGGCCTGTGCTCTGACTCAACTATAGGGGATGGGTCTGCTTAATTGCCACTCAAAGTGAAAGAGCCCAATTTCTTATTTTCTTTGAAAACTGACAATTATCTTCTGGCATGACTTGATGCATTATCGAAACTTCCATAGAAATTCAGTAAGACATTCCACAAGAGAGCAAGTTTAATAGCAAATATCTCTGCATACATATTCTATACTTTTTTAAAATTTTTTTAATGTTTATTTATTTTTGAGACAGAGAGAGACAGAGCATGAATGGGGGAGGGGCAGAGAGAGAGGGAGACACAGAATCTGAAGCAGGCTCCAGGCTCTGAGCTGTCAGCCCAGAGCCCGACGCGGGGCTCGAACTCAACGCACTGCGAGATCGTGACCTGAGCTGAAGTCGGACGCTTAACCGGCTGAGCCACGCAGGCGCCCCCGTATTCTATACTTCTTAGAGAGTGGATGGTTAGAAATTACACAATTCTGCTCAAGGGAGTCTATGGATTAGCTCTCTGACACCATCTACCACTAATGGTCCCTTTACAGACCTCTACGATTAACAGCTATTTTGTTTATATCTCTTGTTTTTTCCCCCCTGCTAAATCATAGGCTTCCAAAAGGCAGAGATATTGTTTTATTGACAATTGTAGCCTTGATGCCTAACCCAGTGCCTGACACTGGAAAATGCTTGTTGGAGGAAAACACAAATGCATGAAATCAGGAAAACTGATTAACTATATGTTCAATGTTGAGTAAAGAAACAACAGGTAACAAGCTTTGAATATATCTGGTGCTTTTTACCATTCACAGAACACTACAGCTAAAAGACTCTACATTATAGAAAATATAAATGAATACGTAAGTGATATAAAAATATCATTGATTTGTTCATCATATATAAGGTAAATCCATACTTTGGCATAGGCACCAGCTGCTGACTAGGTATACAAAGGAATGACAGGGACCCTTGAGGGGCTTACAGCTTGGAAGGAAGAGGCTGGGCTCTAACCAAGTAGCAAAAATAAAGTAAATCAATAGCCTAAATGAAAAGGAAGACTGAAACAGAAAGCTAGGAAATTTCAAAAAAGATACCAATATAGCTCTGGTACAGGAATTAACATGAAGATCAATTCTAGGAGTTAGCATCGTGATCTATGATCAGTGGAGTCCCTAGCACTGAGATGAAGTGTTATTGAATGTCAGAGAATATGGTGGGCATGTAATCTCTACTGAAAGACTATTCAACTTATTCCTTTCACTAGCCCTAACAAGTAAGCACTGGTCTAAAGAGAGAAACTTGGGATCAAGGAGAAAAAGCAAATAGAGTGTATGGGCTAAGAATACCAGCTTTGGCATTTGCAGAGCTGTGTTTGACTTATGGGTCCATCACTTACCTCTGTGACCTTGGACAAATCATGTCAAGCTTCAGGTTTTTACCTGGAATAGGGGCAAATGATAGCACCCACCTCACTGGTGAGGCAGGTAAGGTACTTATTAGCCCACTGCCTATTATAGAACCCACTAAGTGTTGACTACTTCTTTAGTTCAAGACCACATAGCTAGCTATTGTTGAAAGTGCTGCTATAAACATTGGGGTACAAGTGCCCCTATGCATCAGTACTCCTATATCCCTTGGGTAAATTCCTAGCAGTGCTATTGCTGGGTCATAGGGTAGATCTATTTTTAATTTTTTGAGGAACCTTCACACTGTTTTCCAGAGCGGCTGCACCAGTTTGCATTCCCACCAACAGTGCAAGAGGGTTCCCATTTCTCCACATCCTCGCCAGCATCTATAGTTTCCTGATTTGTTCATTTTAGCCACTCTGACTGGTGTGAGATGGTATCTCAGTGTGAGTGTTGGTATGGAAACCAATTTGACAATAAATTATATTTAACAACAACAAAAAAATAGTTTCTGGGATTAGGAAAAAAAAAAAAAAAAGACCACACAGCTAGCAAGAGTCAAGGCAGGGCTTTATAACCAGGCCCTCTTAATTCCAAAGTTCATGTTCTTTCATGCTCGTTCCCTTTCTGGGAAGACTGCATGATTTGACATACATTCACTAGATGTCCGATATGGAGCAAAAGGGAGGATGCAGCTCTTCTGATCACATTATTTCTGACCTAACTTGAACTGTCAACCCAATCCCAATATTTAATTGGGTTGAGTTCAGGTTGGGACAGTTCCTTGTGGATACAACAATACAGAGCTGGTATATCATAGATAAAGGAAGGAAGAAATTACAAGTCTTTCCTTTGTTTTTGACTTTGGAGAGTAAGTCTAAGCCTGAGGATGGGAAGGGCAATTTTAATTTCGAATGTTTTGGGTCTGAGTTTTCTGTGGATATCATAAGAGCCAAGCACAGGAAGGTACAAATGGAAAAGACATCATGAAGCCATCGCCAGCAGGAGGCAACCACATGAGGGAGATAGCCAGGAGGTTTTGAGCAAGGAGGCAAAACATCAGAACCACAATAAAAAATGTGTGGGTGTTACTCAAGATGTCTTGAACAAAACAGATCAACAATGAAACCAAAACAGCAGTAGAGGCAGACCTTGGGGAGAATAAACTCATAGTTTATCAGTCAAGAAACAGAAAGCAAAACAAAGTTGAGTCCACTTCAAGGGACCCATGTGATTGTTTGGAAGCAGAGTTATATTAACATCCTGAAGTGTTAAGTGGCAGCAGTAGAGATTGATGGTGATGGCCTTCAATCCCATCAGCCAGGCAGTCAGGATCCTGATTTCCTGGAGAGGACCAGGCTCTCACGTGACATAGGGTCCCTTTGCCTAATGTTAGGACGGACGTGCCCTTTGGGTGTCTGCTCCCCCACTGCCCCCCACACTTCACCCACAGCAGCCAAAATCAGGACTTCACCATCTCACTCCCACATTAGGTCTTTAGTCCACATGTAATTCATATTTGCCACCCTAGGTGACTTAATGTGTATATATACTGAGAACTGGGTTTTACGGTCCCCTTTCTGGTTTCATGGCCTCCATACACATCAATGCCACTGTTATGATCTCTAACTCTGGCAGCATATTCTCCAATAAACCGGTGTGCACAACAGTGCATCATCTTTGCTGGTAAACATTTTGTTTAAGGGTGGTACTATTTCTATAGCACCTTGCTACTCTTTCTGGTGCAGATCTGACCCTTCTGCAAGACAACTCCCAACGTGAACGTGAGAAGACAAGCCTACAAACCTACAAAGAAGCTCCAGGATCCTAAAAAATAGGATACATAACAGGAAGTAGGCACAGGGATTCCTGGGAGACTGGATGAGGGACCGGTTCATTCCCCTCTGAAGAGTGGGCATCCTTGGCTAGTCTTCAAAATCACCAGGTAAGCTCAGGCAGAAGCCCCTTCCAAGCAGAAGCCACAGCATGCGTTGATTTATTATTTGGCTCCTATGTCTAACCACACTGGCAGTAAGGACCTGAAAACCTGGACTTGGTCAGCTTAAATTTAAGGAGATTTATGATCTCACAGAGTAAGCTGTCCACAGGTTGGGAAGGCTCCAGGCAAGGTACATCAGGGCTCTGACCCCACTTCACTGTGGCCCTGACTTCCTTTGTGGGTTTTGCTTTGTCAGCAGTTCCAGGCATCTCACTGATTAGGGACTGTCTCCTCCTAGTGCTTCTTTTTAGCAGCAAGGGGATAGTTCCCATTCGTGCCCTAACAGTTTCTCACTGGCCTGGACAGAATCATGTGCCTGCCTCTAAGCCAATCACTTTGAAGGGGTCTGAAACTTCTTCATGACGGTGTTAGGCCATCTGGGATTTGTCCCCTGAGCAGTCATGTTTTTATAGAGAGGCTTAGTACTCCACGCATGAAGAGAAAAAGAACAGATTCAAAGTGGGCAGCCAATGGGGTCCGCTCCGCAGTCACTCTCTGCATGTAACACTTTCTATGTTACAAGAAAAAGAACAAAACTAAAAATGAAGAATGCTACTAGAATATGGCCAGGCTCAGGGAGGTAGGTTGATTCAGAAAAAGGGACTCTGGTTCCAGATGGCGTGATACTCTTTTAGAGAAAATCTGGAAATTTAAAGAGCCAGCTGCCTGTGTGCGGCAGCTGCAAGGGTATCAAAATATCTCCTGTGTATCCATTAGACATGACTGTGATTGAGCACCGCCATGTCAGGTAACTCTGTGCTCGCTTGCAATTGTGTGCAGTGTTAGGGTTGAAAGTCATTGTGCTACATTTTGTGTAGCTTCAAAGGGTTGACAGCTACTAAGCTTACCCGTTGGAAACATAACCCTATAGAAGATAAGGCATCACTGGCATGAAACTCTCGCTCACATATGCACTTACAAAAAATGTAACAAATCACTTATTTTTCATGCATATTAAACCATTTTTGTTTTAGTAAAAGTCACATCAATAAATCAATAAGTAATTAAAATTTAAGCATTCAGTCTGGGAAGACAAAGAGTATATGGAACCATATAACCCAACTCTCTATCCTCAGCTGGCTTTCAGACTTTACCAACAAACCTATGAGAGATGAGAAAAAATTCATTTCTGTTGCAGAAAAATGAGCAGCGTGGGGGCTGCAAATGGGTATTTCCACAGGCTGAGCAAGAGGAAGGCTTACACAGAGCTTTGTTAAGTAACCTGCGAATGGTTAAGTACTGTGGCTATATCCATTGCTGGAAAACCACCATTTACACGCTGAAGTTGGGATTGATGGAGATACCGAAGTGGCCAGCCAAATGCACCTACAGACAAGCTAAAAGTGATGGCAGAAAACTAGCTGCAGAAAAAATGAACCACAGAGACATCTGCAGCTGGGGAAGTCTGTTCCTTGAAGCTAGGAAGGAAATTCCAAGCATCTAGCACATTCCAAGCGGGTAGATGGGGTGTGGAGACGGTTGTCGTGGCAAAGAGCCATTCTGTTAAGGAGAGAGGCGCAGCTTATGTTGGCTCAGCTCCTAATATCTGGTTCAGAAAAGTTCTCTAATTGACATCTCTCCAATCATGCAGCCTCTGAATAAACCACTACATTTGTAAGATAAGACAGACTCATTTATTTTGTCACTCTAATTGTCTTGAACATTGGTTCAAGACTTCATCTGGAAAAGACCTTTAAAGAACAAATTCCAGATCTCTGCTACAGGGAAGGTTAAACTGGAATCATCCAATGCTACTTGACTTTTCTCCCACAGGAGGGCTCTCTTGGAACCAAGGCATCATACCTTCTCCTGGTTATCTGAAATGATGTAGACCCATCTTAGGTAGAGAAGATCCTGATACAATGCAGTCCTAGTAAAAGTCTACACAACATCCTTTTCCTACACAAATATACCAAAGTAACTCTATCTAATGTTATTATTTTTATTTTTTACCTTATTGCTTTAAAGAAGATGGAAAGATCTTAATGATATCTTTAGTGGGATGGAGGCAGAGTTGCAGAAAGAAGAAAAAAAAAGTCAGGGAGTCCTTACTAATCTTGGTTTGCATGGCTGGAGTCTCTACAGTTGCAAGGTTTCAGAGGGAAGTAAATTCACAATAGCATGAACGTATTCTTTACTGAATTGACCACTTATAAAATCAGCCTCCATTCAAAATCAGTCTCCACTTAACACTGGAGCCTTAGCCAATGTCATTACAAATCTCTCATTGACTCTTGTAAAACACAGGCTTATAAATATACTTTGTAAATGGCTTATACATGTTAAAATTTTCCAAGAAACGGAAAATTTCCTGAAGTTAAAATAGGTGCTGTCGAAGAATGGCTGGAATCACATGCAGAATTACTGATGATGATGTGGCAGAAACACAACTAGGCATTTAAAGAAGAAAAAAAAAAAGATTCTCAAGGATAATGACAGCTTAGGCATTATGGAGAGAATGCCACAAATACCAAAGAGATTAGACAGTACTGATAAAATCCTTGAATTGTGCAAAAACAACCTCCTTTATGATTATGCTGAGAAAGTGAAAGGAAGGATCTGTTGTAAAATCATGTGATTTTTGTTGGAAAAATTAATCCAAAGGGGGAAGTAAAACAAGACAATTCATTCTTTGTTTTAAGAATTAGTGGTTCTATTTACAGCCTGATTTCCCCCCAAATTTAACCACACTTATTTTCCTAATGTTTCATGATAAAACATTTTTCATTCAAGTTTTAGAAATTCTGGCCTTCATTTTAGGAGAATTCACTTTATTTATTTATTTTTATTTTATTTATTTTGGGAAAGAGAGAGAGAGAAAGAGAACATGCACATGAGCAGGGGAGGGGCAGAGAGAGAGAGAGAAAGAGAACATGCAGGTGAACAGGGGAGGGGCAGAGAGAGAGAGAGAGAGAGGGAAAGAGAACATGCACGTGATCAGGGGAGGGGCAGAGAGAGAGAGACAGAGAGAGATAGAGAATATCCCAGGCAGACGCTGCGCTCAGTGCAAAGCCAGACTTGGGGCTCAATCCCATGAACCAAGAGATCATGACCTGGGCTGAGATCAAGAGTCAGTTGCTTAATCAACTGAGCCACCCAGGTTCCCTGAGAATTCACTTTAAATGGCTGTTTCCAGGTGTCCCTTACTGTTAAATAAGATGGAACTTCTGTAAATGTTCTCTTGTCACTGGGCTACATTACCTCACGCGGGACTAGAAAAGTCTAGCATTAAGGGTATCTGGTGTGGTAGCTTTGTCCACACATTTCTGGACTCTTTAAAAGGCTGGACTCTTTTCTTGAGTGTGGGCTGGATCTAGTAATGTCCTTCTGATGAAAAGACAAAAGAAGTGATGGCAGGGGAACTGGGTTGAATGTGTCCCTTTACTTCCTCAAAAATAAAGAAAATTCACGTCCACATGGAATCCCTACTTGGAAATAGGGTCTTTGCAAGATGTAATTAGTTAAAATGTGGTCCTAGAGGATTAGGGTGGGTCCTAAATCCAATGACTGGTGCTCTTATGAGAAAGCAGACACACAGGGGAAAGAGAGTCATGTGAAGAGGAAGGTGGAAACTAATTCCTTATTCCTAATTCCTTAATTTAGGAATGCCAAGGATTGTTGGCAATTACCGGAAGCCAGGAATATGCAAGAAAAGATTCCTCCCCTAGGGTCTTCAGAGACAGTGTGGCCCTGCCGGCACCTTCATTCTGGACTTTTCACCTCCAGAAGCATCAAAAAATACATTCTTATAGTTTTTAAGCCACTTGATTTGTGGTACCTCATTATGGCGGCCTTAGGAGACTAATAAAGAGATAACTTCAGAGATTCTGTTACAACACTGCAGCTTCCTCTTTGCTCACTCCCTCTTGGGTCTCTCACTCTAGGGGAAGTTAGATGCCATATCATGAAGACACTCAAGCAGCCTCTAGAGAGGCCCCTGAGGTGAGGAACTGAGGCCTCCTGCCAATGGTCATGTGAGCGGGTCATCTTGAAAGTGGACCTTCCAGTCCTAGTCAAGCCTCTGTCTGTCAGACTCCAGCTCTGCCAACATGGTGACAGCACCCACCTGAGAAACCCTAGAGCCTGAATCCCAATTACGTTGCTTCCAAATTTCTGACCCACAGAAACCATATGATAATAAATATTCATTGTTTTAAACCACTGAGCCTTGGCATAGTTTTTTATGCAGCAACAAACACCTAATACCTTTGTTCCCTCAGATCTAATTTCCCTACCTTCAAAGTTCCCAAAGATCCAGCTACAAATAAAACACATTTAGAATTCAACAGAGATTTCTTCTCCCAAGGCTATTATAATTTTCCATAACTTTATTTCCACTGCTTATCCCCCTCCTATTTCTGATAGATTAAAAAAAATAGGCTTCTTCTTACATAGAGCTCTCTCCCCCACCCCCCCACAGAGCTCTATCATCTCTGAGATGTAAAGATTGAAAATAAAGGGTGGCTGCCACTTTTATAAATGAGTTATTAGTTTTATTACCTCAGATATTTAAAAATAATCTAAAGCTTCTCATATTCCCTTGGATGCATTCTACTCAGTAAGCTTCAGAGAATGTCCAAGGGGTGCATTCATGTGGGAAACAGCTGGTCTCTGGGCTCCCCCATTCCCCAGAAAGCTCACTTAAGGTGGTTCAGCTGCTCCAACAGCTTTACCAGTATGTATACAAAAGGAGGGAGGGGGTCCCCAAGAGAACAACTCCCACAAACATGCAACACAGGTGCACAGAGTTGGGCATTGGTCACTGCCTGATTTAACAGATTTATCTAATACCTACTAAGCACCAGGCACAAAATGTTAGACCTTTGGCAGCCAAGGGAGAATAGGATATGGTTCTACAGCTGTGGGACCATCTGATATGCCTACCCCACTCCCCCCAAGGCATTATGAGCACACCTAATCAATTGCATTCCAAAATAATCACATTAAACTTTAAAGTAATCCTAGTGATACATTGATCCAAGCCAGCCATTGGCATCTCAACCACTGCAGGGAAGGGTCACAAAACACAAAGCAGCTGAGTCTGCCTGGTGGGGTACACAGATCAGATGATGGTGGAACAGTATGGACAATTCGGTGTTATGTAATAAACCTGGGGCCATTCTACGAGGCTCTGCATGCCAGCTAGGGAATCTCGGCAGCTCATCACAGATTTACTTTAAACGGAAGTTGTGAAAGAAACCAGATTCTGAGTCTTGAGTCAGCTCTCCTGTGTCAGCCCTTCGCTCCCTAATCTGAGGCTCCAGATAATTCTGTAAGTAGATAAAATCCTTAACCCGTCCAAGAATAAAATAATCAGACAACTAAAAATGCAATCTTTCTCTCTCGGGGAAGTCTCTCCAGAGCGCAAATGAAGCAGACTCTTCCTAAGAATCCCCTGCCTTTTTGTTGGTTCAATTTTATCTCACTGCAGGAATCACGTCAGCTTTTGCTGAGCTGAGGGTGGTGAGTGGACTTCCAGATATTTGGAGATATACAGAACGCCCTAATCTTTCCATGCCTGTCATTGCAATGCACCCTTACACAGAGTCTCCCCAACCTTTTTTCAATGTCATGGCCATGTGGGATATGATAATGATGGAGTAATGTATTTTTATCCCTGTTTATCCCATCCTGAGACACACACCAAACATCCGATCATTTGTGCCTTCCAATAGCTGTCACTTTGGTAGCAGCAGTGATCATCATGCTGCTTCTTTCTGGCTGGAGTCTTCGGATGCCATGGACTGTGGTATTTGTGAAGCACGCTGGGGTAAGCTCATGGGGCTGCTTCTGGATTGGAGGCAGCCAGTGTGGGGGCTCCTGCAGCCCCAGGTTCTGGTCAGCACCCCTCGGGGGCTTATAGACTCAGTATCTCAGGTACACCTGTGACCCCTCTGTGACATTCCAAGAGGGCGCTGCCTCCTCAAGTCTCAGACACTCTGTCTATAAAACAGAAATCATAACAACACTTTTCTGATAAGAGGCTTGAGCAGGCCTTCTGTGAGTTTACATACATACAGCACATTCCTATACTATGACATCCAAAAAACTTAGTCACTGCTGTTCAGTTTTACAGGGCCAGGGTCAGGGTCAGAGGTGAGTGGGGGCATTCACCTTTGCTGAAAAACTTAAGGGGTTTCAGAATCTCAGTATAAATGATAAGGATACATAATATTTTCATGAAAAATTAAAAAATAAAATGAAAGAAAACAGATCAAACTTTTTAACAAAGACAGGGTCTGGATCTTTCCTGGATGACACCCCTCATTGCTTTACCCTAATCTCTGCCCTGTAGGATCCCATTTTTATTTTTTTTTACATATTGCATTAAAATATTATATATCTCAACTGTGAAGTTTTTTGGTGAGGCTAGTGCCTCATTTCCTTAACCCTAGTCCCGGCTCTGGTTACATCTCTGATGCTGGACTGTTTCTAAATGCAGTTAAAATTTTTTTTCTAATGTTCTATTTATTTTAGAGAGAGAAGAGCCCGATGCAGGGCTTGAACTGGCGAACCGCGAGATAGTGACCTGAGCTGATGTCAGACGCTTAACCGACTGAGCCACCCAGGTGCCCCTGGACCATTTCTAATCATTAATGTTCTTGTCACTCAGGCACTCATTCAGCAAGCCTCTGATCTATGCCAAGTGCTGTGTCTGTCACTGGGGATACACAGTGATGAGACACAGCACTGGCTTGTGGGAAACACTGAAATGCAAATACTATGTGTCATATATCCTTTAGGGGCGCCAGAGATGCATCCGTCCATTGATTAAGGCCACATTGTTCAGGGAATGCTTCCTCTGTATGTGCCAGGCACTCAGTATGTACCAGGTACAACAGGGGACTCAGGAAGAGAACGGTCACCTCTATGTGGGTCAATATTTCCTTGTAAAACACACATTTACCGTGGCCTACCAGGAGGCAGTGAGAAATCTTTTTGGAATTCAAAAATCGTTGTGGCTACTTTGGACGCGCCACCTCCCACAGTGCCTACCACGTAAGACGCACTCAATAAGTAAATGTTTGTGAAATGTCTGTTCAAACTAATGGATTCCTGTAAGTAAGACAGAGATGATAAGTTACAGTCTCTCTACTTGGAATCCCTTTGTTTGCTTTGGATGCCGGAGGGCTTAGCATGGAGGGAACAATCAGACTTTGCAGTGATGGATCTGAACTTGAACTTGGCTCCACCACTGGTTAGCTCGTGACCTTGGTCAATGTACTTAATCCTTCTGAAACTATCTCCTCCAAGAAGGTTAATTCTACCAAACTTGCGGGTCTTTAATGAGACTCCGGGCCTGTACAGTGTTTCATAAAGTCTGGCTCATTGGAGATATTGTGCACTTTTTTTCCCCTTTCCACTTTGCTCCAGAAATTGATGGAAGTGCGGGTCAGAAAGTCTAAGACAACCCCGGGCAAAGAAAACCATTTGGGAAAGGGGCAAGGAGATCTCATCGCGGCTGTCACGCCAAGGGCTCTGACCACACAAAGAATGGGAACGGTCTGTTTCTTCGCATCAATACCCCATAAGCAAGCAAGCTGCGTGAGGGGTTTGAATAATTCAAGCCCATTTCCACGAGACAGTCACAAATGGATTGGCTTCTCCAGGAAAGATGCCAAACCGGGATCTGAAGAGATGTGGACCCAAAGAAATGCTTCTTAGGACTGAAGAGACCTACGTGCCGTGAGCAGGAATGTCCTGAGTGCCGCTGCAGAGACGCAAATTGGGGCTGTGTCAGGAAAACACAACTTAAACCATAAAATGTCACTTCGCATACAATTTAAGAGAGATCTATGAGAAATAAACTTTAGAAAAGTGCTCACATATATCAATGCATTACAGGTGCCTGGCAAAACATTTCTATGAAAATATGTAGTATGGCGTATGTATAAATCTGTCCTGAGTTTTATGGTTCCATATACAGAGTCATAATGTATATAAAGTAGAGGAACACAGAGAACTGGTTCATTGCTTTAACCCATGCTGGCCAAACGGACTTGGAACAATCTGTTAAATTCATATAGCATCAAACAAGTACAACCACCATCTCAGAAGGATCCAAGCGGCAAAGGCAGCCCTGATCATATTCATGCTATAGAGGGGCAGGTGGGTGGGGAACAGACTGGCATTTCTTGACCTCCTGCGATGGGCCAGGTCTCTGTGAAGCACCTCACCTCTATTATCCCACTCAGCTTCTCCACAAAATCCTATGAGGCAGGTACTACTGTTCCCATTTCACAGATGGGAGAACTGAGACCCAGAGAGGCTGAATCACAAGGGTCTTGTTCTCTCAGCTCTTAGAACAATGCCTGACAACAAAATAAATTATTTGTTGAGAACAAGTGAGGGGAGATGGCAAATGCAGGTCCAGTTAACTCTATGCCTGGTGTGCTTCTCCTGGGCTCTGTGCGGTGGTGAGGGGAATAAAACGGCTCATCTGCACAGAACAGAGAAGGTTCTTGGGGGCTGGATGAGAGCTGGAACTTCCAAGAGGCAGGTTATGGAGATCTAGGAAAATCCCACAGTTTAAGAAGCAAGCTGCCGCTTTCCCCAGTGTCTGCCCCTGCCACATCTCTAGACCTGGCTGAACTACATGCCCTGTCCTGATGCTCTTATAGTACCCACAAGGAGCAAAGTGGAGGCAGTGTGGAATCTAGAAACAGCACGATGCTTAGGGGCAGCAGACTCAGTTCCAAGCCTTAGCCCTGCCACTTATTAGAGATACGACCTTGGAGATGTCACCCGAGCCTTCTAAGCCTCAAGCTCCTTGTCTCTGCAAGGGCTGTATTCACCCTCTCTTATGATCTTCTGGGCTGGATGAAGCCTCGGAGGTCATATGCTGCACAACTGCACACCCCAGAGCCTGTGGTGTGAATGGCGACCCCTGGGGTTGTGCAACACAGCAGTTCTGCTCCCAGCGGGAACACAGGACAAAGAAGCCACGAATGGAGCCAGACAAACCTAAGTACAAATCAGCTCTGCCATGCTCAGGTGTACAGCCTTGCCTCAGTTTCCTCACCTGTAAATGGGAATAAGAGGAGTATGTGCCTCATAGGCTTGTTTTGAGGACAAAATGAATGAATACATGTAAAGCACTTACATGTATGCAAAGCATTTAACATTTTGTTGCCATTACTTTATTATGCCATTTTACCATTTTTAAATGCTGTATTAAAGCAACCTATTTTAGGTCAAGTTGCCTGACTAGACGGGAAGCTTCTAGAAGGCAAGGATTGTGGCCACTCATCCATCTATCACCATTCTCCTGGTGCTGTGCATACACTGGACCCTTGATAAATATTTGTTGAGCCCCACTGAACCAGCCATTGGCAAAGTCTCAGTTCTTTGACCACGTCCCATCAAGGATTGTCTTCTTCTGTTTTGGACTTGAAACCTGAGCCAAGTATCTCTTAAATTATCTTAAAGGTTTCGATTGGACTAAACTTCAGATTTCAGCTAAATCTTCCTTTCTCACCCTCAGACCCAACTCAAATCCTTTTACTTAGAGAGACATTAATAGAGAGCTTTCTATCTGGCTGTCAGCCAGAAATCCACACATAAGAAGGGCTATTTTAAAGGAATTTTTTCTCTGCTGTACTTTTTGGGGTCATACAATTAAGCAGATGAAACATATAGGCTACACCGTCTACCCAGGACCCAGCATAATGCAGACTTTATACCTTTCAGGGCCAGAGTGAAAATCAGGGTCATGCAGCACTGGGCTTGTCCACGTTTGTAGGACAGTATGGGGATAAGCGGGCCCTCACTGATAACCACAGTCCAGCTCCATTCAAGCAGATTTCAGCTTCACTGAATTAAAAGGGAAGACTTCTCACTCACTATAGTGGTGAGTGGAGGTGACTGCCAGAGAAATTTCAGATGAAGAGAAAAAGCTCCCATTACTTTTCTGAATGATTTAGGAATTCAGACAACTGTTCTAAAAAAGTTTATTTATTTATTTTGAGAGAGCCTGAGATAGTGCAAACGAGGGAGGGGCAGAGACAGAGGGAGAGAGAGAATCCCAAGCAGGCTCCACACTGCCCACACAGAGCCCAACGTGGGGCCTGAATTCACAAGCTGAGAGATCATGACCTGAACTGAAACCAAGAGTCAGACGCTTAACCAACTGAGCCACCCAGGTGCCTCTGGATGACAATTTTTAAGTAGTGAATACGTGCCAGTTATCGTACTTTTACAGTACTGAGCACTTGCTTATATATTATTTAATTTAGTCACCATGGAAATTAAGACAAGGACAATGAGCCTCCAGATCACAGACTCAGAGAGGTTAAGTAAATTGCCCAAAGTCACACAGCTGAAATTCCAGTCTAGCTCAAATTTAAATATGGTGTGCAGGGTTCATTGCTTGGGTTCTGAAATCAGATAAATCTAGGTTTAAATTCTAGGTCTGTTTCTCAAATGCAGTGCTGTATTAGGGACCTATGGAAACTTTCTGAGTCTCCGCTCTATCCCATGTAAAACGAGAACAGCAGCTGTATTCACCTTACAGAGGTGTTGTCAAGGTTAAATGAAATAAGGCATCTGATTCACTTCGCGCAACGTCTACCACAAAGTAGGTGTTCCATCAAGTTTGGTTACTTATTACTACATTTTAAATGTACTCTTCCTACAGCATGCTATTTACCCATGATGTTCCCCATTCCCCCAATTCTTAAGAGAACAATGGCTTTACGGATTTTTCATTTAGAAATCCTAATCTTCCTCACCTGTTTTATGTAGGTGAGAAAGTATCCTATTTAGCTATAGGGGAACTTTATCATACGTCCTTGGAAAAATTGAAAGGCGTAAGTGGACAGCTTAATAAGCTTGAGTCTACTTTAACACAAGACATTAGCTTGAATACTGATATATCAGTTGTTTCATAAAAAAGAGAATATTAAAAAGGTCCTGATGATATTTAACTGTAATAAAACCCACAGAAACTGCCAGATAGAAAGTGGGTGATGAAATACTGTCATAAGCTAATAATTCTGGAATGTACTGTGTTGCCACTCAGACCAAGGCTGCTCAGGCTGCTTGGCAAGGGGCTGGAGACCGGTCAGCTGGGGCGTGGCCAGGAGCCCACTGTTGTCCCCACTCCTGTTGGTGGCCCCACGCCAAGAGCCAGAGAGCTGCCACTTGAATGCTCTCCCAGCGAGCCCTGTCAGCAGATGGGGTCTGCCCACACTGGATCACCCCCAAGCCCCAACAGAGGTCCTTGGCCATGACCCTGCTTAGCCCAGGTCACCACCTCCTGGTGGGTGTACCTCAGGCTGCCCTGGGCTCCACACTCTGTCCCCAGGCTCTTCATTCTGGTCAGTTCTTTGTTTCACTTCCGGCTCCCTGGTTTTGGTGACATGTTACACAGATGTGTTTTCTGACTCCATCTCTGCATCTGCCCTCTGGCACACTTCTCCATAGGTGACAGGCACCCTCTCTCCTCCAAGATTCCAAGGGAACGCTCGGCCAGTCAACCTGCTCACTTGGCGCCTTCATTCCTGATACCCTGGCCAACCTACCGTCCAGAATGAGGAACTGAGGCCAGGAGAATGAGCACGTGGTACAGCGAGGCAGCGGCTTCACCCCTGCTGGGCACACTGTTAATTTTCAGTGAGGTCAGACTGTTTCTGGCCATCCAGGGACACGGGATTCAGACCAGGAAGTGGGCAGCATTATGACTCATGGCTGGAAAACATTCCTTGAAGGGGGAGAGTGAGATACCTTTCCATGCAGTTGTTAAATGGGCAACAGGCAATGAACCTCTTGGGTTTATTAGCACTAGCATGTGCAGATTCTAGAGGCTAATCCGGCAGGGAACTCCTTTTTGCTGGGAATATGGATGAATGGAGGGGCTGGCAGAGAAGTCACTTTGCGGTGACAGTAGCATCTGAGAAAGGCAAGGTCTGCTCAGGGCACCTTCCCAGGGCTACAGATGGGGGTCCTGGCGGGCAGAGTCTGCAGTCTGCTTCTGCTCTCTTGGAAGAGGGGATATGGTACAGGGCATCCAAGAAGCTTCTGGGCACACGGCTTATGGCCTGGGTAAAGGAGCTGAAGGCCATTTCTAAGCTTAAGATGATACCCACAGAGGATTCAGCAAAAACAGAGGACGATGTGATCACTTACATTTACTGAACTCTTGGTATGTGCTGGGTCCACTTCACCCTCCCAACTACTTATGGAAAGGTGTTATTTTCATCCCTACTTTACAGATGAGAAAACTGAGGCACAGAAAGGTCAAGAGACTTGCCCAAGGTCAATGGTGAGTCTGTTTTCTTATGCTGCCCACCTAGCCCTCCATTCAGCTCTGGGGGAGACCGAGAGCACAATCCGACAGGAAAGGAGGCAGAAGAAACATTGACTCTAGATTAAAACCGCCCTGGATGTGGCTATGGCCCTCATCCTATTGCTTTGTGACTCTGCAAAAAGTACTTTACCTTAGTTTCATCTTCTATGAAAAGGGGGACATGCCAGCTTGAAGAGTGAGTATGAGACGGGAATAAAATAATTGGCGTAAACACCGAGCCGACAGTGCCTGACACAAGGTGGGCATCTATATATGTTAGCTCTTATTATGTGGGAAAGCACTTTGCAAAATTGAAACTACCCTACACTTTTTGACTCCCTAATGGCAATGTTGTAACATGCACCGTTATTTAAGCAAGGACACAATATTGACAATTAAACTATCACACACCACTGACTGTAAGATACACCTCAATTTCAGGGATGCTAAAATGCTATATCTATGTACAGACAACCTAAAAAGAATGGAGGCCTCCCTGCCCACCCCCGCCCTCCCGCAAGGAAGGGAAGCAATGAAAAGAAACAAAGACAGAGTGCCAGTTTTAGGAGGAGCTCGGGACCCAGACCTCAAGGGAACTGAAGGGCCACACAACAGGTGTTCACAGGGCTGGTAGGTGACGCATGAAGGCAGTTAGGCCTGGCTAGCCTCTTCATCACTTGTGGAGTTGCAGAGTTTAGTAATGGTGAACTCTGGCTCTACCTCAAAGTAAAAAGAGGTAAAACAAAGAGGCGTGATTAATTCCTCAAGTGAATCCTTAAAATGTCAACATGTGGACTGTGTGAATAATCCAGGCACAGGAAGAGGCCACAGGGTGCAGGAGAGGAAAGCGGAGGGGACACAGAGCCTGAAGACTCGTCTGGCCCCTACTTTCCTTCCTAATTATCTATGGGACTTGGGCTGGTCAGGTCACCTTTGGACCTCAATTACCCTGGCTACCAGGGAGGGCCCGGCGGAGAACATAATGAGGTTTCTCTTGCTCTGAACCAGTATGTGTCTTTGCTGAAGGCAAATGTGCCAGGGTTAAGTTGAAGACGATACCAGGAATCTGGACTCTGCAGCACCTTGTGTGTTTCTGATCTGTCACCGGGACAATCCCGGCCCTGTGCTGCCTGAGCTTCCTGCCTGAAAAGAGGACTAGCACGCTGGGGTCAATCCCCTCCGAAAGCAGATCCAGTCCTAACGTACTCGAGATTTTTCTTTCACACCACCAACCAGCAATGGGAAAGACGCTGCGCTCCAAACTCTTGTTTCCGTTTCTTTCCCAATGTCCATTCTGGTTACTTAAGGGGTCGCCCATGGGAAAACAGATGCCAGAGACATTTCAGCAAAGCAGCAACGGCAACTCCCCCCAAATCACCATGAGTATCCAGAAACGCTTACTATGAAAGGAGAGATCGCTGTAAAGTAAGTGGCCACCAAGGAGCATGAAAATAACGACAAGACACACAAATCACAAATCACCAACTAGAAGATTCCGAAAAGCCATAGGAACGGCATAAATGCTAACCTTCAGCTCAAATCAACATCCACCTACTTGGTCCACAGTTGGGAGGTGACTATACCACAATTCCTGCACCCACTGGGTTCTCCCATTCCCATGGGGCTGAGAGAAAGGGTCAAGACCTCTTTTCTACAGAGCTGTCTGTGCCGGGGCACAGGAGGTTCCTTGGAGAAATGGGGACCCTGACTTGAACCAGAGGGTTTGTAAAAAGATCTGTGGAGGAGGGGGGCTGGAGTGGAAGAGTTTGATAACACGGTTCAGCAGGTGGAGAAAGGAGGAATCCACATTCCAGGTGACTGGGGTGGGAGGAACAAAATCCAGGCTTCAGGGCAATAATCCAGGATATGGTGACTATCCTGGATTTCACGCAGTTATGTGTGTGCGGTAAGAGACATGGAGGGACAAAAACAGAGATAGAGATTGACTTTAACCTATATGCTGTGCAAAGTAATCCATTTGTTTTATTTATTTATTTTTTTAAAAAAATCTTTTGAATGTTTATTTTTGAGACAGAGAGAGACAGAGCATGAACGGGGGAGGGTCAGAGAGAGGGAGACACAGAATCCGAAACAGGCTCCAGGCTCTGAGCAGTCAGCACAGAACCCGATGCGGGGCTTGAACTCACGGACCGCAAGATCATGACCTGAGCTGAAGTCGGATGCTTAACCGACTGAGCCACCCAGGCACCCCAATCCATTTGTTTTAAAGAGGGAAGTGACATGATAATTAGTTAGATCAGGGATTAAAAAAAATTATCTTCCAGGGGTGCCTGGGTGGCTCAGCCCGTTGAGCGTCTGACTTTGGCTCAGGTCATGATCTCGCAGTCCGTGAGTTTGAGCCCTTCGTCAGGCTCTGTGCTGACAGCTCAGAGCCTGGAGCTGCTTCGGATTCTGTGTCTCCCTCTCTCTCTGCCCCTCCCCCGCTCATGCTCTCTCTCTGTCTCAAAAATAAATATTAAAAAAAATTTTTTTAAAATATCTTCCAAGGGAATCAAAACCACTGCTTTTCCCCACAAAACCATACACTCCAGGATAACACTAATAAGCACCATATACTGAACATTTGCCATTGCCAGGCATTCCATACTTGTGATCTCATTTATTCTTTGCTGTAACCTTAAATATGTATTATGGTTCCCATTTCACAGGTGAGGACACCGAAGTTCTAAGAAAGAACTTAATCTGCATATCAATGGTGGAGCAAGGGCCACAGAAAAGGCTCTCACGTTCTTTTTAAAAAATTTTTTTAATGTTTATTTATTATTGAGAGACAGAGTGAGACAGAGCATGAGCATGGGAGGGGCAGAGAGAGGAGGAGACACAAAGAATCTGAAGCAGGCTCCAGGCTCTGAGCTGTCAGCACCGAGCCCGATGTGGGGCTCCAACCCACCAACTGCGAGATCATGACCTGAGCCGAAGTCAGATGCCCAACTGAGCCACGGAGGCGCCCTAAGGCTCTCACACTCTAAAGGCTGCTGGTCCCTACCTGCAGTAGATACCTTTCACCATATGCTACTGATTTTATCAAACAAAACAACGGCCCTGGATTTTAATAGAAAGAGCCTTGGACAAGAAACACCATTATCAGTCTAGCTCTTCAAGGTTCACTCTTAGGAATGCCAAGTGCCACACCATAAGACACTATACAAAAAATTGGTCCAGGTAACAACACTCGCCTGACCACCTACCATGATATGGCTGGGTCACACATGACTTCATTTTTCTCCTATTCTAGCAACAAACTGCTGTTGGGTTTGAGTGGGTAGAGCGACATTCCCACATTCTGTCCCTGGAGCCATTCCCATATGAAAAGGCTAAAAAGAGAATAGAATCTGTCTTTCTGATGTGAATGATGTAAGAGGCAGTGGATGACACAGGCACCATGTTCTGTTCCCATAATGTTCTGATTTCTGGTCTAGTCTGCAAGGAGCAAGCAGGAGAATCCTTCTGATTCTGTGATAGTGTCTCCCCTCAGAAAATACTCATTTCTGGCACAGTTAGCATGGAGATTGGATGAGAAACTCAAGACTTTCTCTTTAGCTCCCACGGCTCAATCTGCTGAGTCCCATCTTCTGGAATTCAGGGGAAAAAGAGCTCAGTAACCTCACCTTGTCCTTCTCCTGAATATTCATAACTGTGACCTGCAACTATATTATTATGTAAATCGTGAAGCAGAGGAAGAAAGAAATGACTCATCAAAAATCTCTCTGAGGACCTTCAACTGAAACGCAGATCATAGAAGTTTCTGGATTCTAGGTGGGCACCTGGAATCTCAGCTTGTAGTTTTCTTTGGGGGGAAGATTAAAAAAAAGGATGAACCATACGTTCCACTTTAGTGAGCAAGAGTAAAGAGACGCAGGCATTAAGAGCAGCTAAGAGCCCCATTTTACACTGAGAAAGCGGGGTGTGAGTTCCGTGGTGCTCTTACGTGGCTGTGCTCTGTGCGGGCCACTCCTGCTGGCAGGATGGGGACAATGTGCCCTGCAGAGACGTGGAGTCCCCACAGCCCACTCTTTCCACCAATTTTCAGTGTTTTCCTGAACAGATTTCCAGCTACAAAACACTCAGCTGTTGTGTAATAGCTTCGGTTACAGCTGAAAATGTTAGTCATTTCATTATACACACTCCAAAACGGGTATATAAAACTTGTTTACAAGGGCAGAGTCGTCGTTCTGAAAACTGGCTTTACGAGGTTCTTCTACCTTGCCATATTTTAATTCTTGAAACCTGCAGCTACGGTCACTTTTTTGTAACTGCTAGCACAGGAACTTATTATTAAAACACTTGGCTCTGGTGAGTCTTGGTCCCTGCCTCTGCTGGAATGCAGGGAATGGTTCCAGCTAGCAATCTGTGCAAGCCCACCGAGAGAAACATCATGTGGAAATACTTTCTGTGGCTAGGGAGGGGAAGTTAAGGACAGACATTGAATCTAGGCTATGTGAGGCAGTGATGGGGACGATGGGTGTTGGAATCCTAGTGTCTCTGAATCCCGGCGTGAACAAGTCCCTTAGCTTCTCCAAGTCAATGGATGCCCACCTGCACATGGGGACAATAACAATTCCCACCACATAGGATCTTGTGGGAATTAAATGAGACACGTAAGTGCCCAATAAAAATTAGGTATTATTGGGGCGCCTGGGTGGCTCAGTCGGTTAGACGTCCGACTTCAGCCCAGGTCACGATCTCGCGGTCTGTGAGTTTGAGCCCTGCGTCGGGCTCTGGGCTGATGGCTCAGAGCCTGGAGCCTGCTTCTGATTCTGTGTCTCCCTCTCTCTCTGCCCCTCCCCCGTTCATGCTCTGTCTCTCTCTGTCTCAAAAATAAATAAACGTTAAAAAAAAAATTAAAAAAAATTAGGTGTTATTATTGTTGTTGAATTAATATCATTATCTTTTTTTGCATCAGAGCAGGGTTCTAGAATCTGTGACAAAGTGAGATTTTCCAACCATGTCCTTCTGTTGTAATCACTTACTCTTTGAAAAAACTTTAGTGAGAGATCTTTGATATATAAAAATTGTGTATATTTAAAGTGTACAACTGGATGTTTTGATATATCTATATGTTATGAAATGATCACCATAAGCTAAATAATTTATCCATCATCTCTACATAGTTATCATTTTTTTTTGGAGTGTGTATGTGTCTGCATGTTGAGATTAAGACTTCTCCTCTTAGCAAACTTCAAGCACACAATGCAGTATTCTTAACTATTGTCACCATGCTGTATATTAGATGTCCAGGACTCGTTCAGTCCTCGTCCAGAACTGCATAACTGAACCTTTTGCCATTTTTTTAAGTTTATTTATTTCAAGAGAGAGAGCACAAGTGGGGTAGGGGCAGAGAGAGGGGAAGAGAGAATTCCAAGCAGGCTCCATGCAGTCAGCACAGAGCCCCACGTGAGGCTCGAACTCATGAACTGTGACATAGTGACCTGAGCCGAGATCAAAAGTCTGCCGCTTAACCGACTGAGCCACCCGGGTGCCCCTAAACCTTTTACCATTTGACCAACACCTCCTCATTAACCTCTCCTCCCCTCTTTCTTCCCTGAGCCCTGGCAACCACCATCCTACTCTCTGCTGTAAAGTAGTCAGTGTGACTATGTAAGGTTCCACATGTGGGATCATACAATAGTTGTCTTTCTGTGTCTGGCTTATTTCACTCAGCATAATGTCCTCTTTTTTTTTTTAATTTTTTTTTTTAACGTTTATTTATTTTTGAGACAGAGAGAGACAGAGCATGAACGGGGGAGGGGCAGAGAGAGAGGGAGACACAGAATCGGAAGCAGGCTCCAGGCTCTGGGCCATCAGCCCAGAGCCCGACGCGGGGCTCGAACTCACGGACCGTGAGATCGTGACCTGAGCTGAAGTCGGACACTCAACCGACTGAGCCACCCAGGCGCCCCCATAATGTCCTCTTTGTTCTTTGTCCTCGTTGTCACAGATGTGAGGGTTTCCTCGATAATTCTATTGTGTGTGTGTGTGTGTGTGTGTGCACGTGTGTGTGCACGTATGTATGTGCACATGTGTGTGCATCACATTTCTTTATCCATTTGCCCACTGACATATAGGCTGTTTCCATATCTTGATTATCGTGAATAGTGCTGCAAAAAACAAGGGGCTGCAGATGTCTCTCTGAGATCCAGATTTCATTTCCTATGAATCTACTCCCAGAAGTGGGATTGCTGGATCATATGGTAGTTCTATTTTTAACATTTTGAGGAACCTCCACGATACCTGTAAGCCTTTTCTTAAGGGAACTGAAAGTGAACAATGGTGAACTCTACATTTTTCTGCCTTTACCAAAGGGGTCCAGCAAGATTAATACTCCCATTTGACCTTGTCTGTGAACAAGTAAAGGCAGGACTTGGCATAGAACTGTCAGCATCCTGCATTCGTATGAGAGTACCTTCCACATGCCATGTTTGTTAACAGACATTTACCTCAGACTGGAAATTATTTGGCCCACAGGGCTATCCAAAATTATACTCTTGGGCTGGATTTGGAAATAACCTTGAGGGACCCACCTACCCAGTGAGCCACACAATTCCTTGTGCCACATTTCACACAGACCACTGCAAGATTGCAAATATTGGAGTCTGGAGAGCTGGATTTTAAGTCCCAAGTATTGATGATGTAATCTGGAAGAAATTACCTAAACTCTCCGGGCCTCAGTTTTCTCATCTAAAAAATGGAAATTACATTATTATTTATTTCAAAGAGTTTTCATGAAGACTAAAAGATGTAACAAAAAAAGAACATCGTGTGTTGATAAACCAAGAAGAGGATTACATAAAGGTTACTTGTTATTACTTTTGGTAAGCAGGGTCATGACCGTCTGATCAGTCCATTATATCATAAGAAGTCTGAGGGTTTCTGTGGCTGAAGATGATCAGGATACACCTAAAAATATTTGTTGTGTCTCTTTAAGTTTATTTATTTTGAGAGAAAGAGAGAGAGAGAGAGGCAGAAAGAGAGAATCCCAAGAAGGGATTGTCAGCACAGAGCCCAAAGCAGTGCTCCAACCCACAAACCACAAGATCATGACCAAGAGTTGGAGGCCCAACTGACTGAGCTACCGAGGTGCCCCTATTTGTTGTGTTTCTTACTCAAATGTCAGAGCAGTGGGAGTGGCTGAAGATAGGGTACGATGGGGAGAGACAGGGCCTCCTTGCACAGGGCCATGCCAGACTACGTGGCTATGGAAAGGCAAGTGAGCCAGGGAGACAGTAAGTTTGCTTTACTTCTGATTTATTGGAAGTGAATTTCTTTACATTTTTCTTCCTTCCTTACAGACATATTCCATTTCATCCCTACGTTCTTTTCAAATCCCATTCCTGGAAACCCTTTCTCCTCCAGTCTCTTGAGACCCTTTGGAATTAGCACTCATCAAGTATTAATTTTTAAATGGTAGAGGCTTTTAGGAGACCTACTACTGACCCCATGAAATTAGTCCTAACTATTTGGAGCCATCCCATTAGGGAGAGGCTCTACCCCAGCCCGCATTGCAATGCTCATGGCCTCACCGGTCTAGAGGCCTCATTTGTAGCCTTCTCTTGTTTTCCTCTCTGAAACACCCAGCAAATTGAGTGGCTGGAAGTCTGGCTGCAAGCACTAGTTAGGGGAGTGGGCCAAATATGCAGTGTGTGTGCATGCCTGTGTGTGTGTGTGTGTGTGTGTGTGTGTGTGTGTGTGTATCCACAACCCTGAGATCAAGATCTGAGCTGAGATTAAGAGCTGGACCTTAACCGACTGAGCCACCCAGGTACCCCTTCGGTATATATTTTGAGGGCATGGGGGAGGCAGACCTGCTATTTCCTGCCGCAGATCTGCAAGGGGAACTGTCTGAGGGGAAGAGCTGGCTGGTAGGGGTTGTCGGCCACTGTCCATGCTCCACAGTTATCGTTCTGAGAGATGGTCTGGAGGATGGACGTGCTCCCCAATGTTAGCTGTCCCAAACAGTTCCTCATGACCCTGACTTTGGAGAACCAGCCGCAAGTAGGTTTCCTCTGCCTCCTCGACTTTTATCCATGCAGCAGAAACATGCTAAAGACTTGTACTGATATATATGCCAGTAACAGCATTGACTTCTCTACCCCATTAAAATATTGGGGGGGGGTGGCGGTATTCAGAATGTGAGTCTCAGCAACAGCCATCCTGATGGGCTGAGGTATGGAAAAAAGGAAATAAAGACTGAGAATGGGACCAAGAGACATTGCACTAGCTTCTTGATTTACTCGCCCTCCCTACTCCCACTACTTGTGAGCTGTGTTGTGCTGATCCATTAAAGCCGAGCACAGACACTGGACTTTTTGAAATTTTAACATAAAACAAGTTGCACGCCCCGTGTGAAGCTACTGCCACTCCGCTTCAAATCCAGCTTTCCACACTTTGTTTTGTGAGGCTGGGGCCAGGACCCTGCAAACCACATTCCGCCTCTGCTGGCTGCAGCCATGCCAGGTTCTGCCAGGAGGGGGCGCTGTCGGAGCCTGGGAGGCCAAGGACAGCGCGGGTCCCCGGTCCGCTGTGAGCTCCTGGCAACATGCTGCTGGCCTCTGCTTTCTCTGCTCCAGCAGCAGCAGTTTCGTCTGGTAACAGCAATTTAATCCAGTTTGCAGTTTTCGCAACGTCACGGAGCCAGCCTCATGGCGACCCTTCAGAGACATCAGCACCATCCAGGCTCCTCAGGGGGTTGGGTCCTCTCAGCGCAGAGATGTGAACATTGGCCAAACAACTCCCACTTCTCAGAGCTCTAAGTTTCAGCCCCATCAGCCAAGCTTCTAGGCTTCACTCTTACTTTCCCTGCCTTAGAACTGTCATGCGCTCCATAAAACTGTTGGCTCTACGATACCTTCGTGCTATCTCTTTGCCTTTTTAGATATGCAAGACCTAGTTAACCCTCTTTTCTACTAAGCTCTCTCTGTTAAAATACTTGTTGTGGTTTCTGTCTCCGGATTGGACTCTGACAGATGCATCACTTTTGCTGTCTGGCATGCCTGGCATTGAGAGCTCACAGCATTTCTTTTTACTCAAAGACCCAATGCATGCTCTATGGGTTGTCTGTTGAAAGCCCATGAGAGACAGCTGATATTTGAGAGGGATAATCTAGGGACCATAGTAACTATTCACACTGGAAAAGTCTCCATTTTTCATTAAGCCGGAGCATCTAAAGCCACATGCTGGGATCATGGAGGTACATACTTATCTCCCTGAGCTACTGGGGATAGTAACTGAGACAGCCATATAAAGCACTCAGCAGATTATAAGTCTCCAAAAATACTAGACAATTGTGTGTGCGTGCAAATACTTTTTTAAGCAGGACAAGTGATTATGCTGTTTCCCGAAAAGTTGTTATAGGAAGGGACACCGTTGTATGTGGGGATTTAGGAAAATAAAATTGGAAGCTGTATCCCTTTGCCTGTTTTTGCTGTACAAAATTAGCAGGGATAAAAGGAGATGGCTCATATTCCTTTTAGCCCAAAGAAGAGAGAGGGCTTAAAGAGACTTAAGTCTCTTTAATTATCGTCAGAGATCTGAAGTAGGTGGGAAATATGGCACGTTTTCCACAGCCCAAGAGGTCAGACAAAGGATGGTAGGAGAAAAAGAATAATTTTTGCTTAAGATAAACAGAAATTTGATAAAAGTGAGAAATATCCAGAGGCCCACTGCCGGGGGAAGCAGTGAGATCTCCATCAGATGAGGAGACTAATCAAAGGTGGTTTCTGCTAGGCTGAGAAAGAGGGGCTTTGAGCAGCAGTAGAGATACTTGTGAAAGTTCTTTTCAAACCCAATGCTATTTAATCCTCTGGTTTTAGTCTAAGTTTTCTAGATTCACAGGTTAAAATTGCAAAGGTGGAAAAATAATGAGGATGTGAGAGAGAAAAAGAAAAGAATTTGAACAGATGCGAAGTATAAGGTTAGAAAGGCATCAGGAAAGCCCACACCTATGAAAAAACTCCCTCTTTTCTCCTATTATATTTTAAACCCAGTGAGTTGGAAAAATGAGAAATAGGTCATGATATGTGTGTCTTTTTTTTTTAAATGAGATGATTTGGGTCAATTTTCTATATACTAACTTTACATGCTATTGTTTCAAAGGCGACTCGGCATAGCAAAGAGAGAACATAATAAAAAATTCATGGAAAAAAAAAGTTGCAATCAATGTAGAATAAGCCTTTGAAAATTAGCTAATTAATCTGGCTTTGCTTTGTTTCCTCATATCCGGGGACTTGATTTACATAAAAGAAGTCTAATGTGAACAATGAACAGACACACAGAAAATAAGAGCTGAATAAAAGATTACTTATGTATATGACTAGACACTTCAAACACTCATGGTGAATGATGAATCACTAAAGGCTACATCTAAAAAAGAACTCCAGAGCCATGGCTTTCTTCAAACAAACGAGAATGGATCCCACAAGGCTAGAAAGGGTCCAAAATAGAGCTGCAAGACTTCATGTATGGTCCGCCATATACATCAACTACCTTCTTGCTACTGGTACTATTTCTTCCTTAATTCTCTCACAGACAGAGCCAGGATCCATGAGTGGACAACAACACTGAAGTAATTTCAACTCCTTGAAGAAATTTTCATGGGATCTGATCTGCATGAAGGAGGTATCACGTGCCAGGAAACGTAGTCAAGCTGAAGTGTGAAGACTACCAGAATCTAGAATCAGACGGGGATACTCGCATTGAGATTCTTAGGTTGTTCAGTAAGTAGTGCAGTGAGCAAGAACATGTTACAACAGACATTTAGAGCTTCAATTCATTCAGATTAGAGAGATTTTAGATAAAACCAGCACTTAACAGGACTCTATTGTTTTTTGGCCTCAACCCTAACACCATCCCCACTTGGCTCCAAAAGACACAGGATGTCTTCTACTGAAATAGACTAGGTGGCTTAAAACAACATAAATTTCTTTTCTCACAGTACTAGAGGCTGGAAGTCTGAGATCAGGGTGCCAGCCTGGTCAGGTTCTGAGGAGGGCTCTCTCCCCGTGCTCACATGTCCTTTCCTCAGCTCATGTGTGTGGAGAGAGTGCGAGCTCTCTGGTGTCTCTTCTTCTAAGGCCATGAGGGCTCCACCCTCATATCTTCATCTAACCCTAATTACCTTGCAAATGCCCCATCTGCAAATACCACCTCACTGGGAGTTAGAGCATCAACATATGAATTTTGAGGGGGAACACAAACACTCATTCCACAATAGAAACCTAAGTATGAAGCAAAGGTATGCCAACTTAGTAGCTATGTGACTTTAGCCACATTGTATATTTAAAAATTTTTATTTAATCTTTATTTTTGAGAGAGAGAGAGAGAGAGAGAGACAGTGTGAGTGGGGGAGGGGCACAGAGAGAGGGAGACACAGAATCCGAAGCAGGCTCCAGGCTCTGAGCTGACAGCACAGAGCCCGACGTGGGCTCGAACTCACAAACCATGAGATCGTGACCTCAGCTGAAGTTGGATGCCCAGCCGACTGTGCCACCCAGGCACCCCACCACATTGTATATTTAAATATCAGATGATTTTGGGGCGCCTGGGTGGCTCAGTCAGTTAAGCGTCCGACTTCGGCTCAGGTCATGATCCCGCGGTCCGTGGGTTCGAGCCCTGCGTCGGGCTCTGTGCTGACAGCTCAGAGCCTGGAGCCTGTTTCAGATTCTGTGTCTCCCTCTTTCTCTGACCCTCCCCTGTTCATGCTCTCTCTCTGTCTCAAAAATAAATAAATGTTAAAAAAAATTTAAAAATAAAAAATAAAAAAAAATAAAAAAAAAATAAATAAATATCAGATGATTTTGGAAAACAGAAACCCCAACAACTCCTTCCTGACAAAGGTGTTGTGGAGATTAAGTGAGTCAATACACACAAAGCACATTTCTCATACAAATAGTGCAAAAGATTTTAGTTGCTATTCCTTTTCTTATTATTAGCATTATTATCATTAATTCAGATGGCACAAAGTCGATTCTGAAAGTTGATCCATGTGTGTTCTCTGTCTTTGCCTTACTTTGCTAATTATAATATAGACTTGAATTCAGCTCACTCTGTGCAGAAGGCTACCTCGGATTATCCTCAATGAGTTAGATGGCACCTACTCTGCTCTCCCACGACTAAGCCTACACTTGTGAGCAGACAGTTTTCTCACTGCATTATGAAAGCAGTTTTGTTCTTCATGACACTAGCTAGACTATGAGCTACTTGAGGGACTACCCAGAGGTAGCCAAACTTCAGCGCTAAGGTCAAGGGCACAGTGTTTCACAAGACTGCTGTCACTTCTGATACCAGCCACAAGTTCAGGGTCCCCTGAGCCACCCTCACTTCTGATTAGCTGGCCACACATTCAGGGTGTCCCCACAGACTCCCTCAGGCTTGATAATTCACTAGAACAATTCACAGAACTCAGGAAAGCACTGTACTTATGATTAGAATATGAATCAGGAACCACCCAAAGAAGAGACACAAAGGGTAAAGTCTGGGAGGGTTTCAGATGAGAAGCTCCCATCATCTTTGGGATGCATTACCCTCATGGCACGTCAGTGTGAGATAACATACAGAATGCATCCAAACACGAATGCTTACCCGAACTTTGGTGCCCAGGGTTTTTACTGAGGTTTCGTTATACCCGCACGATTGACTGAATCATTGGCTACGTGGCTGTACTCAATCTCTAGCCCTTCTTCCCTTCCCAGCGTTGGGCTGATATCAAGTGGATCAAAGCCAGTCACGTGGTGGGTTTTTCTGGTGTAGCCAGCTCCCATCCTGGGTCTCCATGTCAGCATAAGCTATCAGGTACAGGTGTGTGGTCCAAGGGGTCCACTATGAATAACAAAGGCACTCCTGTCACTCAGGGACTTCCAAGGATTAGTGGTTACCTCCCTGGAATGTGGGGCAAAGGTCAGCCAAATTCTTTATTACACAGGGATAGAGATTATGGATCCCGAGTGCTCAGTAGAGCACATGGTAGGTGGTCAGTAAATATTTGCTTAATAAATAACAGAATAAGGAGTAAAAGTCAAAACAAGACTACTGTTTTAACCCCACAGGAAAAAAAAAAAGAGTTGGGCAATTACCTTTATTTTGGGGGGGTAGATTTATTTCTGGCATTTGAAGCCCTCACATCCCTTATTCCATTCCTCTTCCACTTTCTCCTATTTTCACTGAGTTCTTCCCACTATCACCATTCCTTACTACCATGAAACTGACTTTGGGTTCCTCCTTAAAACTCTGGCTTTGCCTTTCACACCTTTTCAATGGGATTCTACAGGCTCAGAGCTGAGGAAGTGAGCCAGAAAACACCACGCAAGAAAATGAGGTTCCTCCCCCAGCAGCAGAGGTGTCTTGATGCATGACAGCGATTCAATCCTGGCGCTCACTCCTCTCGGCATTATATTAATGTCACTCCAGTTGCCACTCCATTACTTATTATTAGTTAAATCAATAAGCAACCTGCAGGTCTGGCACTTGCTGCCTGTCAAACTGAGGCATGCCAGTGGAGCTGTTAACGCAAACCAGTATTTCAGGTGTCAAACAGGCCCACTGGTTTCAGAGAGAGAGAGAGAGACAGACAGACAGACAGACAGAGGTCTGAGGTTTGTAGTTTGGTTCAACAAGCAGTTACTGAGTGCCTACTCTTGGGTCAGATGTTGTGCTGGGGAGGCGAGTACTAAGAAGGCACAGTTCCTTATTTATTTATTTAGAAAAAAGTTTTTTAATGTTTATTTTTGAGAGAGACAGATAGAGCACAAGTGGGGGAGGGGCAGAGAGAGAAGGGGACAGAGGATCTGAAGCCCGTTCTGTGTGGATGGCCTGATGCAGCGCTCGAACTCACAAACTGTGAGATCATGACTTGAGCCAAAGTAGGATGCTTAGCTGACTGAGCCACCCGGGAGTCCCTAGAAGGCATAGTTTCTTGCCTCAAGGAACCTAATACCTAACCTAACCTGTACCCTAGATGGGGTACAGGCAGAATGGATTCTCCCTCCTAGGTTCTTTCCACCCAGTAGAAACTCCTCAGGGGTCCTAAGTCACCTTCTGAGGTGTGACTGGTGTATCCAAGACTCGAATTCTTCCATTGCACCCTGGCACTCATCTTTCCTCTCTGCTTTACTTTTCCCCATGGTATTTATTTATCACCATCCAGCATACTATCTAATTTGCCTATTTGTTGGCTTGCCCCCTCCCACTAGAATGTAAGCCCCGTGAGGATAAGGGTTTTCATCTACTTTTACTCATGGCTCTATCTCCAATTTCTAAATCTGTGCTTGGAATGTATCAATACCAATATCAATGTGTGTTCACTACCAATCTATAGGATGAATCTACAGGGAATTTTATTTTCTTTGTTTCAAATAAGACTCTTCTTTGCTAATGAAAAAATTTAAAAGATGTGTTTATGATAAGATCATCCCTCCAGAGTGGGCTAGAGATGTTCCTCAGGGTGCCAGGCCACGGGGAAGTGTCTGTGGCCACAGAAAGGAGGGAAAGGGAACCTATATGCACTCAAAGCCAGACCCTGAAGTGTGTACTTTGTGTGTGTTGTCTCATTTTAATCCTTAATGAGGAGAGGGGTAGTCAAATAGCTTGTTTATGGTCCCACATCTCATCAGTGCTAGAAGGTGAGCTTTTTTTGAAGTTTATTTATTTATTTTGAGAGAGAAAGAGAGAGAGAAGGCGCAAACATGAGTGGGGGAGGAACAGGAGATAGGGGGAGAGAGAGAATCCCAAGCAGGCTCCGCACTGTCCGCACAGAGCCTGATGCAGGGATCAATCTCACGAACCATAAGATCACAACCTGAGGCAAAATCAAGAGTCGGATGCTTAATCAACTAAGCCATCCAGGAGCCCTAATGCTAGAGATGAGCTTTAAGACTAATACTTTGGAACTCCCTAGCCCATGTTCTTCCCATGTACAATGTCGTTAGGCTGTCTCTATACCAAGTCCTACTGATTGCCAAAAATGGGCAAGACCACAGGCACTGACAGAATAAACTGGACAAACCCGCACCTAAGAAACCACACTGGTCTGTAAGGTTGAGACTGTGCACCCCTTTACAACATTCACAGAAGGCTGGATGGGGTAGACAGAAAAATGCTGCAATGAATGAGCTGTTGGCTTCCCTCGTCTCCATGTTGACTGTGCCCTTGGAGACTCACTGTCAAGAGAGATCAAAGGAGCAAAACTAGAGAGGAAAAAAATAGGCTATTACCAAATAAAAAAAAAAGGCAATGTTTAAAAAATCTGTCATGTCCTGCTAGCTCATGACTGCTCCAGTAAACCCACTGCAACACTTCTTAATCCTAATCTGACTCCTCCTGATTAAACACCCCCTTTCCCCCCCTACACTGTCTCCAGATCTGAGCCAATAAAGCCCCAGTGAGGAATTAGGTTAAGAGCCATCCCTGTAGCAGAAAGAAAGCTCTGAAATTTGAATGCCGTCGCCATGCCTTGCTTCAAGATGGATCAGATCTCACAGAACAGCCTCTTCACGTAACTATCTTCCCTCCTTGCAGATATTCACCCTGGCAGCTGGTTTTATTCCAGTTCTTTCCAGTGTCCTCCTCATTTGGCTCTTGTCAGTCTCTCTTCAAGACTGGACCATCCTTCCAGCATATCCCCAGCCACCAGGTTTTTCTGCAAAGAGCAACTAAGAGATGCTAAGACCTCTCCTTCCTAAAATCCTTGCTCCCTCTGCATCCTGAAAAGCATTGCCCACCTGGACTGGACTGACACTAGGATACCCCCTGGATTTTCTGACTCCTCTGGAGAGAACAGGAGGGCACCGTTTTTGGCTTATTTAATTTTCAGGTCCTATCATACCACCTCCCCAGTGGCTAGCCAGACAGCAGGGAAACCAATGTCAGATGTCTTCTAACACAGTTTCATGGCTTA
Source organism: Panthera tigris (assembly GCF_018350195.1). Taxonomy (NCBI): domain Eukaryota; kingdom Metazoa; phylum Chordata; class Mammalia; order Carnivora; family Felidae; genus Panthera; species Panthera tigris. The sequence goes on along the minus strand of NC_056673.1, from coordinate 33,740,706 downwards.
TGATGTTTACTTTTTAAAACTGGGTAGAAATGTTGCCCCATTTAATGGTTTTAGACCCGGTGAAGAAATAATGAAAAAATACATATATTTTTTAATGTTTATTTATTTTTAAGAGACAGAGAGCATGTGCATGTGCATGAGCAGGGGAGGGGCAGAGAGAGAGAGAGGGAGACACAGAATCCAAAGGAGGCTTCAGGCTCTGAGCTGTCAGCACAGAGCCCAATGTGGGGCTCGAACTCACGAACCGTGAGATCATGACCTGAGCTGAAGTTGGACGCTTAACCAACTGAGCCACCCAGGCACCCCTGTGAAAATATTTTTAATGCAAGTTAGACAAGTATTAATAAAAAATTGAAGGGAAAAACTGAAAATAATGGTAGGAAGCAGAACTCCTCAGAAACAGTCCCCTTGACTGAAAAGTTAAAACTCAGAAATACCTGGGTTGCACTTGGCTGATGAATCTCCACTATGAGAAATGACTACAGTGGTTTATTTCTGTTTGGCTGGCAATAAGATTGACATATTTCCTTGGCTCCCCTGTGCTATTAGAAAGAGGGCCTCTAAAATTGAGACTACTGCCCATTTCAGTAAGAAATGAGGCCACATGTCAATAGAATATAGGTAACTAGACGTTTATAGCACTGGGCAGTGATGCAGAATTGATTAGCAAGTGTAATTGCAGTAAGTAAGATGCTCTCTGCTCCTGGTAATGATGACTCATGGCATATTGAGAGGAAAAAGCATGATTTGCAAGGAAATGAGATTCCCAATATTAAGACTGGGTCTAAAAGTGCCCAGAGAGAATTGGAAATAACCTAACTATTGAATGAGACTGTAGGGTGTCATGGTTAAGCACATGGGCTTTACAAGGAGACAGTTCTGACTTCAGAGATCAATTTCAACATGTGTTCGTTTTTTTGACAGGCAGCAAGTTCTTTAAACTCTCCAGGTCTCTGTCCTCCCTACAACGAAATGGGAATGCTAATAATGTTTACTGCTCTAGGTGACTGTAAGGATTAAAAGAAAATGCAAGTAGAGCAAAGTCTGTGTCTCTCACACAGCAAGTGCTCAACAAGGAAAAGAGAAAGTAAGAAAAAAAAAAGCTATCTACAATGTTGTATTAGTTCACTAGAAACTCCTGATCCTAGGAAGCAACCACCCAGTGATCTATTGAAACTAAGTCGGCCTACGGACGAGATGCACTTTTGTAACTGATTAACTTCAGACCTGGAGGCAACTGACAATCTGTGGTCCCTCAGGACAGGATCTGAGATTCTGCCTTGTGAACCCAGGCTGCAAGGAGCAGGAAAAAGTCTTCACAGAACAGGAAATTTAAAAGGGAAGTGCCAAAGGTGCCTAATTATTTCCAACAAATTTTAAAAGCCTCTCAACATGCATTTTGCATAAATGTAAATGTAAACAGTTTGATGGCTTACAGTTTTTACATTATTCAGTCCTTTAAAAATAAATAACTCTGGGTTTTCCTTAAACAATTCTATAAAGATTCAAATAAAACAGGTATAAGATGCAAAAAAAAGAAAAATGGAAAGGAAAGAATAAAAAAGAGAAAATTCAGGGAAAGGTATTCTATTTTGGCTTTCTATCTGGAAAACCATTCATCTTACGTGCCGCTCTCTCCTGCTCCCTCTCTCGTTTTTAGTAAACATTAATCCGCACAGATGGTGAACCATGGTAATCTCTGCTACCAGCTGCAGAGAGGAATTTTTAATGAAATGGGAATTTGAAGGTTTTTACACAAAGCACTAGAATCTCTTCTACTTTTTCTCATAATGCTCAAATTATTTTTACTGCCATGGGTTATAAATGTATGATTGTGACACTGCTTCTGGAACAAACTGACCCTCCGTGCAGAATGTGCTGATGCTTCAAGTGTGCTATCTCTTGCCCCACTCAGGATGAGCGTAACAAGTCCCCCATAAGAGGCACTCCATGTTTAAGACGACAAGACCTAGCCCTGCACTGTACAATCTTTGTCTGGCTTTTGTGTACACGCCCCCCAATCTGATGGCCTCCCTTTTAATAAACTCTACAGAGTTGTGCCCTTGATTTAGCGGCTTCTCTAATCTCCAACTGAAAGATTTAGTGCCTCACCCACATTTTTTTTTATCCTGGCCCAGCACTGCTCAGACTGACCACCTCGTACTTTGACATGTCCTGCTTGATGTCAAGATTCTCCTTTACATACAACACCTGTGGGCAACTTTGTTGGGACATGGCTCAGTCCAAGTGGCTTACAGTCACTTGACTTTCTCAGTGCTTGCCCAAGAGGGTCGATGCTAGACACTTATGGTCATTCTCAGAGAAATGTTATCAGAAGGAATTCCAAGTTAGCTATGAAGCCTAAGTCTTTTTATAAAAAGTCACATACACACACATACACAAGCATGCATGTATAAAACATAGAAGTCAAAACAATGTCTCATCTAAGTTATGTTTACTACTTTTAATAGGAACATAGTACTTTTAAAAAGAGTTATGCACCTCTAAAAACATTCCAAATATGGTGACACAGGATGATGTTGATGCTTATAATAGTTTTAAAACAAACAAACAAAAAAAAAAAACACAAAAAGAAAAACATCAGAGAGAAACTCTAAAAAAAAAAAAAACAGGGGGAATTATTATCTGCTAATTAAGAATAGAAACAAAAGGGGGCGCCTGGGTGGCGCAGTCGGTTAAGCGTCCGACTTCAGCCAGGTCACGATCTCGCGGTCCGTGAGTTCGAGCCCCGCGTCGGGCTCTGGGCTGATGGCTCGGAGCCTGGAGCCTGTTTCCGATTCTGTGTCTCCCTCTCTCTCTGCCCCTCCCCCGTTCATGCTCTGTCTCTCTCTGTCCCAAAAATAAATAAAAAACGTTGAAAAAAAATTAAAAAAAAAAAAAAAAAAAAAAAAAGAATAGAAACAAAAGAATACCACAATCTCAAGGTTAAGAAGTTCATGTGTATTGAAGTTAAGTAGTGAAAACTTCAGTCTTGAACACTGAATTCTCTTGTGTACTCCTTTGATGACCACAAACCCAATCACAGACCATTTCAAATGCACAGGGAGAATCTTTGAAGACAAAGGGAGGAGATCAGAGGAAACTCGCTGCCCTGGAAAGACTAGCTGCATCGGGATCAGGAAGCCTGGGATCTGGTCTCCCTGGCCATGAACTACTTTGTGATCCAGGCTGAGTTACCAGACCTCTTAAAGCCTCAGTTTCCTGATATGTAAATTTACTGGTGTGGCCCTCACATCTGATCAATATAAGAGCTCATCAGGAAAGAATGCAAAACTCACCTGGAACTGTAACAGGAGACTCTTCCAGATCCTTGATACTATTTCATACGATGGTCACAGAAAAGGCAGGTTTCAGAACCCTGGACAGAGCCACTTGGACTCAGGAAGAGGGAAAGCAGGAAAATTAGCTTATCTGACAGGGCAGAAAAAGTGGGGGGATGAGAAAGGCTGGATATCAAATCTTTGGAAAGACTGGCCTTAAATACCCCAGATGGAGTTTGTCATGGACTCTCTGGGCTTCCCATAGCATGTGACGGAGATGTTTACATCCATGTTAACATCCATGGCAAGATCATAAGCTTCTTAAAGCAGGGCTCCTTGACGTTTAGGGCGCACTTGAGCCTTCTATCTAGAGATTTCCACATGCAGAAATGTGCATTTTTCACAGACCTTACTAGACTGCCAAAAAAGTATACTAAAAGAAGGCACGTGCTGAATGAATTAATGTGTTTCAGATTCTGCAATCCAGCATAAACACTGACCTTTACAGAACAAATTACTCTGGGCATCAGGCAAACTTCCATCCACTGTCACTACACCAAAGATGTTTTTAAATAAAGCCAGGTGACATCATCCGAGGTTACCCTATGGTGATAAGGATGGAAGGTTACACCACTACAAAGAAACTTTCGTTTCCTAGGGTACAAGGAATAAAACTAGCCAGGTAAAAACTAGGGCACCAAAAAGAGAAGGATGCAAACCTTGGCATTTAGGTCTGGTTTCTCAGATGGAGATAAAAGCAGAGGTCAGGAAGTATCCAAAATCAAGTCTCAGACCTTCCTTCCCTAATCTTTTTTTTAAAATTAGCATTTATTACGACTGTTTCACTGCTGCACAATCATTTAGGATTCAAGAATCTGAACTACAGCCACTATGCTCTGTCTTACACTTTCTCTATAAGGAAGTTGAAAGCCAGAAGAAAAGAATCACAGGGAACTGAAGCCAATGATACAATTTTGGCAAGACTGACTATACTTACACAGTTAGCAGCCCCTCCTAGGAGATTGCCCTGCTGGTCCAGGAATCACCAATAGCTTTTCTTGGGCCATGGCTTTATAGGACATGCTGTGCTATTTTGCCCATCATGAAAGGGCTGGCGGTCCACAAATCACCTGAGGGCAGGATCACACTCTGAAGTGACTTGAGCAAATGATTTGTGTAAGTTAATGTGCACCTCCTATAGCCGTGCTGTCATCAAAACACTGGGTCAAATCAAATAAGTCCATCAAGGTGCTATAAAATATGCATGCAAAGAGAATGGATGTGATGTTGTTGAGAATAATAAAACAGTCCATAAAAGCTATGAAATAAATCAGCTGTTCTTTCAGGCATGGAATACCAAACACCACATACAGCCATATATATTATATATGCTGTAAGCACACATATATTATATATGAGCACTTATTGACACACTTGGAGAAACACAAAGTGATTAAGGTGTTTGCATCATGGAAGCATTTACTCTCAAGAAGGCACAGGCACATCGAATGAAACAATGCTTCAACTTCTGATCAATGGCTCTGCCAAGGACAATCTCTTTGGTGAATACCTCTCATGGGGAAAAATGTGTATCCCTGAAAAAGAATGACTCATAAATAGGAAATACAGAAAGATTACATTTACGTCATAAAAGAAGATTCTCAGGTAGGTAGCTCTAAGAGGTTTTAAAGTGATTCTCTTGTTTGCCTTCCTCCAAAGCCATGTTTTTAATCTCAGATCATGGTGGCAAAATGTGCCCCCAACCTTCAGGCCAGACAATGAATAAGTTAAGAAGTAGAGGTCCCTGGGGCATCTGCGTGGCTCAGTTGGTTGAGCGTCCAACTTCGGCTCAGGTCATGATCTCACAGTTAGCGTTGGGCTCTGTGCTGATAGCTTGGAGCCTGGAGCCTGCTTTGGATTCTGTGTCGTCCTGTCTCTCTGCCCCTCCCCTGCTTGTGCTCGCCCTCTCTCTCTCTCTCTTTCTCTATCTCAAAAATAAATAAACATTAAAAAAAAAGAAGTAGAGGTCCTCCCCTACCCTCCTTATATCCTTCCTTCCTTCCTTCCTTCCTTCCTTCCTTCCTTCCTTCCTTCCTTCCTTTTTTCTCACCTCTCTCTTTCCCTTCTCCCCCCTAACTCCCTCCCTGGAGTTTTGGGGGAAAAGCACACTCTAAGACCAGGTGCGTATTGCCAACACCAGTATTACTTAGTGAGCATCTGTAGGTGACAGGCTCTTTGTTATGCAAGCAGAGTTACCACCCTGCCCTCAAAGAGTTCATCATCTCCTGTCAGAAAAACATGGGTACACTATTGATGATAACGTCAAAAAAGAAGAAGTGTATAATTTAAAGGAGAATATAAGCAAAGGAAAGAAAAACTAATTCCAACTGTAGATATTTGGAGAAAGTATCTCATATAAGATGGAATAGGATTTTCATCAGGAGAAGAAAAGGACAAGCATCTTCAGCTAGGGAATAGCATGTTAAAGACCTAAGGAAGAGAAAGGCAGGGGTGATTTTTCTCTACAGAGCACCACTACAATGCTGTGCTCACATAAGCCTCTGGAATGGAAATACCTTCTACTCCTTTCAGCAAAGAAGGTAGGGGCTATTCCACAGGGTGACTTGGAACATTAAGCAATTCTTTCCACACTCCAACCCTCCTACCACTATGTAAGGAAAAGACCCAGCTCATCATGGCTTGTTATCAGCATAATCTGTTTTATGACCTTTCTGTCCAGTGTGTGGGGAAAATGTGGGGGTGTATTCACTCTCTGGGAAGCTAGAACACTGATCTAAGTCCATTTTTATATATGCAAATCCTCAAAGGATGCTAAACAATGTTATAAGACTGTGGCCTTCATGCACAGAACTATAGAGTAGTTGCTGAACTTAGGAGGTAAGACCATCCCTTCTGGAAACTGATAGAAGATGGCATGGCTTGGGAAAGTTTTCCATGGGATCCAAAAATTAGTTTTGCATTAATATATGACTATTCCTAGTGGAGGTGGTATCCAACCCCAACATTATCTTATTACCTCCATTTTAAAACATTGCTCTGTGAGCATCTACTCTGGGAGTAATTATTAAAAAACAAAACAAAACTCAGTTCTCTTTCCTCTGCTCTTTAATTCAAGTCCTTTTCAAGTTGTTTTCTAAGAATTAGTCATTGTTTCAGTGATTAAAATTTCAGGAGGTGGGCACGGCTGATTAGAATAGCCTCTGATGGGGGCGCTTGGGTGGCTTAGGCAGTTAAGCGTCTGACTTTGGCTCAGGTCATGATCTCACGGTTCGTGGGTTCGAGCCCCACATTGGGCTCTGTGCTGTCAGCTCGGAGCCTGAAGCCCGCTTCAGGTTCTGTGTCTCCCTCTCTCTGTTCCTCCCCTGCTCACACTCTGTCTCTCTCAAAAATAAATAAAGATTAGAATAGCCTCTGACCACATGTACCAAGAAAGCCGTGTGTGAGAGAGCTACATTTGTGAGGATGACCTCATTATTAACATGGTGTATTATATTAACCTCAATGTAAAACGTGCTGCAAACACCGCTGCTCAGCTCTTCCTGGTTTTGTTTCTGACACCTCAGGCAACCGCTCACTATCACAGCTAAAAATTGCAAGAGTATTGCAAAATGAAGGCCTAGAAAATGAAACGGAGATGTGAGTTGGAATAACACTGCGACACGTAACTCAGTGGCTGCTCCATCACTCCTATAGAATGCCTGCTTTACCTAAGGGTACTGCATCTTGAACTGGGTCTCTCCCCATGGTGGCATGTCTCCACACTTACACTTGGGCATCCTGTGTGGGGTACAAAGAAGGCTAGTCAGGGTGGGGAGCCTGGTTTTAACCCGTGTCTGGATTTGCATTCACAGGGAGACAGAGAGCCACCATATTATTACAAGGGTACGCAAGCCACCATTAGTAAACTTAACACTCTCGGCAGTCAATATGCCTGAACAACAAATACCTTCACCTTGAACGTCCTTTAAGCTCTGCTCATAGCTCATTGTCCTTCCCTGTGCAGACGGCTTTATGTAAAGGGAAGCAGTCATAACGGATCTGGGTTCTATTCCCTGCTCTATGACTTCAAGTTTTGTGTCACAGACAAGTCTCTCAGACCACATTCCTTCATGTTTTTTACTTTGTTTTTCAACTTTATTTACATATAATAAAATTCACTTTTGGGGGGGGAGAGTTTAGTTCAATGTGTGGATTCATGTGAACACTGCCAAAAATCAGGACACAGGACAATTCCATCATCTCTGCCACATTTTACCCCTAGAAACCATTGATCTGTTCTTCATATTCTCCATCCCTGTAGTCGTGTCCTTTCTGAAACATCGTATAGATGAAATCATACAGTAAATAACTTTCTGAGACTGGTTTCCTTTGCTTAGTATAGTGCATTTCAGGTTCATCTATGTCATTGGACCCACCAGCAGCTCTTTATTTTTTATTGCTGAGTAGTATTCCACTGAATAGGTATATCCATTCATCCAATGAAGGACATTAAGTTGTTTCTAGTTATTATAAATAATGCTCTCATAAACTTTTATGGGAAAGTTTTCATGTGAATGTAAGTTTTCATTTCTCGAGTACAGAAGTTTTCAATGACTGCATATTGGGTGTTAGGCAGAATTTTAAGTGGGATAATTTTTTGATGTAGGAGGCTACTTGTGCTTTGTAAGATGTGTGGCAGCAGCACTGGATCTACCCATTAGATACCAGTGGTATCCTTTGACCCCATGTGATCACCAAAAATGTCTCCTCACGTTGCTGAATGTTCCAGGGAGGGCAGGGCAAAAATGCTCTCAGTAGAGGATCAATGCTCTAGGGTAAAAACCAAGACGAGATTGCTGGTCCATATGGTAAGTATATGTTTACCTTTAAAAGACACTGCTGGGCTATTTTTCAAGGTCATCTGTACCATTTGACATCCCTACCAGCAATGCATGAGATGTCACATTGCTCCCTGTCTTTGTCAGCACTTGGTGTTAGCAGGTTTTTAAAATTTTAGCCATTCGAACAGGCAGTTCCTTCATTTTAAAGTAAGGGATAAAAATACAATACTGTGTCAGATATTAGTGCAGCTCACCAATATTTTCAGTTCTGTGATGCCTGTCACTTGAGCAGATTTCATTTCCAGATCCCACTAAGTTCATTTCACTTTGTGAATTACCTTGACCAAAGAGTGGAAGCGAGCTGGGTCACTTCAGGATGGCCACATATAAGAGCTGGTGCACCTCTCTCTGTCTTCCCTTCTCCCAGCTTTGGCAACCAGTTACACTCCAGATGGTGAGGACTTCATCGGCCAATGTCCTTGAGTGAAAATGACATGGAATAGAGCTCCTGCCAAACCTCAAATGGACATGACGTATGAGCAGGAACTAAACCTTTGTTGTTTTAAGCCACTGATATTTTGAGTTCATTTGCTACCTCATCATATTTAGTCTATCTTGACTAAAACAAATTCTTATGTGATAGACACACTGTAAGCATTTACAAGATAAATGTGGTTAATGCATTCAGCACAGTTCTTGGCTCAAAATAAGTGCTCAGTAAATGGTTGCTATTATCATAACTATTTATTCTTCCCTGACCATCCTACCCCAGGGTGATTCTTCCATTTATAAATACAGCATTTATTCTCTATAATGCATTAACAGAATTACTTCAACTCCTTCAAGGTACTCTGTGAACAGATTGGTCTCAAAGAGACAGACTGGAGCAAGCACACATTTCACTGGCCACCTGCCCATCAAGTACACCATCCAGGGTTCAAGGACACAGCATCATTGTGATGCTGCAAACATATTCTTCTGAATGACAACTAACAAGTCATGTTAAAGCCTATCTCCTACAAGTCACTGTATGTTTTGAAGGTCTTTCATTGGTCAGCTAACCTTTTCACATTTTCTGTCCACTTATCCATTTTCCAAGAATGTAAAGAGGTATAAAAACACAATGGTTCCCAAAGCTGATGGTGCATCAGAATTACCTGTAGGAATCTGAAAAATCTGATTCTGAGACCTAACCCCACTGAGATTCTAAAGCAACAGATCCAAGGTAAGGTCTGGGACCTAATTTTTAATATTAATATTTAAAAATATTTTTAAAGAGTTCCCTATTATTAATTTTGATGAATAGACAAGTTTGGGGACCACTTCATTAGTTACAGAAGGGCAGTAGATGTGACCCCAAGAATCCTGGTAGGACTCAGAAAAACTGCTGAAATCATCCTAGCCATTCAGGAATGACAACAGTCCATACTACTCATTTGGAAGAATTATAAATTGTCATAGCAATTTTTTCATGTTCTTTCCCAATATTTATCTTTGGCTCTACTTTAACTTGGCAGAGAGACCTTAGGCAGAAAACAGCTCTTTGGGCACCAGGATCCACATTTGCAAAATGGGTGAGACCTACAAAAGCCCTTGATCTATTATCTTCTGTAATCCAAACATTTATTTTGATTACAACACAAGATTGTTGTATGAGTTGAGGACCTTCTCCTTTACTCTGGATTTTAATGCGTGATACGGTCCCAGTAAATGTTTTTCAAATTTGTAACTATTCATTCACTAACAAATGGGGTATCTGCCTAAGTGAAGTTCTCATCAGTTCAGGTCTTATTTGTATATCTGTCTGTATGTACTTCTCATTTACTAGATCTCCAGGTTATTATAAAATGATATAACTTGGGTTCAGCCAAATGGAAGAGAAGCACAGGGTGAAGTGTGGGGAAGAAGCACAGAGCTCCCATGCTCTCTCCGGGTGCCCCATTCTCCCAATACCTCCACATGCTCACCAACCTGGAAGCTCCAGGTTTTATTTTTAAAATAATATTTTTTATCATTCCAAATACAACGTGGGCTCATTATACAAGATCTGAAAAATACAAAGAACAGTAACATTTCATAATTCCAACATGCAGAAATACCCACTGTTAACAGCTTTGATTATTTCCTTCATATATTAAAATAAAATATGCCATATATACAGCTCTGTAACCTTTAAAAAATTTATCTCCATTGTAACATGAGAATTTTCTCATGATTCAACATTATTCAACACAGAACTTTAAGTATCTGGCATAGTATTTTATTAGATAGTTATCAGTCTTATGTAACCACCCCTCAGACGTCTTAGGTAGTTTCCAATTATTTTCCATTGAACATCATACAATGATGACTATTCTTTGTACGTGTATTTTCATGTGTAGCTCTGCTTATTTCTTTAGAATAAGCCAATAGAATTGGAATTATTGGGGAGTCAAATGCTGGAAACAGTTGCACGAGCCTTCTAAATGGTCTTCCTCTCTCTATTCTTTCCTTCCTCTACTCATCTTTGCTACTGCCAAGACTCTCTTTTCCAACATATGGATTTTGTCCCCTTTTTCTCCCATTAGACTAGATCTGTGACACGATCCCTGTTCAAGATGGTGGTTACCTCCCCTCAGCCTCCTAATATTCCAATGAACAAAAAGATACAAAGTAAAGAATTAAATCAATTCAAGCTCATGAAAATAGGAATGAGCAGAAATGTTGAAGAATTTCTGAATATAAAGAACAAATGTGATAGATTTGGCAGAAAGTGAAGACTATAGAGCAGAGTGACCCTAAACCTATCAAAAAAAAAGACTCCCTGCAGAGGGGAGAGCCAATTGTTCCCAAAAGAATCCTGAAGAAATTCCATGGGGATATCTACAAGTCTGAGGAGCAGGAATTGGAATATAAAGATGTCCTTCAAAGTCGTATTAGAGAGGGGAATTTTTTGAAAAAGAAAAGGCAGTGAAACATGTCCAGGAGTGAAATTCACTGATGGGTAGCGCTCTTTGAGTGAAGGTGTATTAATTATGTCTTTTATAATCTGTATTCTGATGCCTAAACATCTGAGGCTGGGCTGATCTTGGAGGGACTACCACTGCCAAAGTTAGCCAATTTCTAGACACAAACAACTTGCCTGAGAGTGTGCTTTTCATATTCAAACCAACCAATCCAGAGTCCACACTCTACCACCTCCTTTATTGGGCTTTCCTACTCTGGGCCACTATTCATTGGCCCAAATTACCCCACGGCCAGGTACCAGAAAACTAGGGACTGCCCCTATGCCCCAGAGCCCAGTGAAATTGTTCAAAGGACTCAATCCTAAACCTGGTTACCCTGACTCCCTGGTTCCTTCCCAAAGAAACCATAATAAAGCCTTTTGCCTTCCGTTCCCCTCTCCCCCCTCTGCCCATGATAGACCCTCCTGCTTCCTGGGGTGGTCTCCCTTGGTGTGGCATGCCACCTCTTCTTGGCAACTATCACAAACTCTTTTCAATGGCAATCATCTTCTGATTGGTTGACCTCACTCTACCTTTCTATTATTGCACTATATTTAGGACAAAGGCTTCCTTACTGTGGTACTCTTGGTGTTCCCAACTCCCTGCCCAATCTAACATATAGAATAATAGGATGGTCCTGGTGCCTGAAGAAATCAGAGAAATTAAAAGAGAAATCATAGTAAAGGTCTATCCACATGCAGGAACTCAGCCGCATTTGAGATTAGTGGGGATAGATGATTTATTCAAGGAATTGAGTAACTGGAAAAATGTTAGATATATGTCTTTTGCAAAGATAGACTAAAAATAATCTTGAGATGGATTACAGACATAAATGCCAAAAAAAAATCCCACCATAATTAAATTAATAGGATAATGTTTTCATAATCTGATGCTTTCCCAGGCAAGAACAAAACCCAGAAATCACAAAGGAAAAGATTTACAGATTTTGTATCATAAAAATGGAAGTTTCTGCATAACAGCAAAAGTCACTATAAACACACATAAAAGAAAAATGATAAAATGGAAAAAAATATTTTCAACATCTAAAACAGAAACTGGTTAATATTCATGATATGTATAACAAATTCATAAAAATCAATATGAAGTAGGCAGCGTATCTAATAGAAAAAAAAGAGTGAGGGCTATGAATAGGCAATTCACATAAAAACACAAAAGGCAAATAAACATATGAAAAGGTGATGAACCTCACTAGCAATCAGGGAAATGCAAATTCAGTCAACAATAAGATAGCCTTTTTCACATATCAGATTGGCAGAAATTTTAAAGACAGAATACCCAAAGATGGCAAAGCTAAGGGGGAAAAGGAACATTTTATACTGGTGTGGGAGGGAGACAGCTCTGGGGAGGACAATTTGGCAGAATCCTTTAAAATTACAAGTTTGTGACTTTGGGGCTCAGCAATTCCACTCCTAATACCATATCCTATTGTAATCTTGCTCAAGCGCAGAAAGGCATGGGTGTAACATGTTAGATGCAATAGTGTTGGTAATAGTAAAAAAGTGGAAGCATTGTAGAGGCTCATTAATTAGGGGCATGGTCAAATACCTTAGAAAGCTTTCACAGTGGCTAAAAAGAAAAAGTAGACTTATGGCCTGACTTTAAAATAGACACCTATCTTAGAGTGTTGGTTAGAAAGAAAAAAAAACAGAATGAAAGTTGCAAAATGGTGTAACATGTACAGTATTATCTATTGATATGTGCATGTTTTCATATATAAAAGATATGTTCATATCTTTAAAGGTGTGTATTTAAATTTTTTTTAATGTTTATTTATTTTTGAGAGAGAGAGACAGAACATGAGTGGGGAAGGTGCAGAGAGAGAGGGAGACACAGAATCTGAAGCAGCCTCCAGGCTCTAAGCTGTCAGCACAGAGACTGACACAGCGCTTAAACTCGAACTGTGAGATCATGACCTGAGCTGAAGTCAGATGCTTAATCGACTGAGCCACCCAGACACCCCTAAAGGTATGTATTTATACATGTATAACATATAAAGTAACTGATAAAAATCTTCATAACATCATAGTATTACATCATCATATCCTTTCTCATTTTCCCCAGATGATCATTTGAGCCCCCATATATCTTAGTACGAAGAAATCCAGGATCTCATTTGTGGTTGCCCATCCCCCAAACTGTCCAAAAACCGTTAGAGTCTCATGAATGCCAACTGTGAATCCTGTGTGTGTCTCTGTTCTGGGGAAGGATGTCAATCCAGCTTCCAGACCCAAAATATGCAGTAGAATGGGGCTGGCTTTCAGAAGATGCCACTGTGAAGACAGGCCTCCTCCAGTGTGGTCTGTGATGCTGACGCTTGGCTGTAATCATGCTCCCTGATCTAGGCATCTATCTGTACTTGGTCCTTGAAGGACATGCTCTCCATGCCTTTTGACCTAAGGCCAGCTGAGAGTGAGGCTCTCCATGCTCAGCTTTCTTAGTTCCCATGCAACCAACTTCCAGGGCCCCTGTCAGCCAGAGAGCATCGAGTCAAGACTGGAATCTTCCTGCTCAGAATCACAACACTGCCACCCTCCTTCGCTCTCTAAGAAATCCACCAAGGGGTTCAGGCAAGTTTTCATTTTTAAACCTCAGAAGTCATTATTCATTCACCTTTCCCAGAACAGAGCAATAGGTTAGCACTTCTCCCAGAAAGGAGAGCCTGTGCTTCCAACAAATATAATTCTTGTGGGGTCTACCTTAGTTAAAGTCCTGATGGAACAGTTCACTGATAGGATAGATGTGACGCGCACTGCACAGGTCTGGAGGGAGGCACATCAAACTATTATGGTTGGTCATCGCCTTGTAGGAAGGTGGGAATCATATGAAGTATGGTTCTATTTACTGCACAGGAATTTGAATGGACTAAATTTGGGGTTGACTGTATTTTGGGAGGATCAGGGAAGTTGTGTGTACACACACATACACATACACATTACATATATGCAAGCTAACTTAAAAATAACCAAAACGTTTCTTTCTCTCACCTGGACTACTTCCATCATCCTACACCGATGCCATTATTCCTTTTGACTTAAAACAAATCCCCTCATGATCACCCTTCCCTCTTGAGCTATAACCGTATTTCTCTGCTGCCCTTTACAGCAAAAGTCTTCAAATTGTCTTTATAAATCACGCTGATGATGTTTTCTCCCTTCACTCATTGCTACTACTCTCATCAAGGTCACTAATGGGCTCCATAGTGTTGATTCAGTGGTCGGTTTCAGTATTCATCACACCTGACCCATGAGCAACTCCTTCCATTTTTGAGTATGTTCTCCTGGCTTCCAGAATAGCAGTACTTTGAGTTTTCCTGCTCCTTTGCTGGCAGAGCCATCTTAGTCTCCTTTACTGATTTTGCCTCAACTCCTTCCCATCTTGATGTTGGGTGCTTCAGGACTTAGTCCTTGAGCTTCTTCTCTAGTGTGATTTCATCAGGCATGACTTTCAATACCAGGTATGTGAACCATACCCCAATATTTTACTGTTAGCCTAGCCTGACATTCCTGAATTCTAGCGTCATGTATCCTGCTGCCCATTCAATATCTCCACTTAGAAGTGTGGTAACCATGTCAAATTCAGCATACCCAAAACTGAACTCATGATGTTCCCTCTCAAACCTGATCTTCTCGCCTTCTTCTCAAGATGATAAATGATAACTCCATCCTTTGAATGGCCCAAGCAAAAATCTCGGAGTCATCCTTGATCCCTCTCCTTTTCTCACATTCCGTATGTAACCCACCAGCAAATCTTGTTGACTCTACCTTCAACTTCACTTGATCTTAGCCAAAAGGCCGAGAAGCGATACTACCTTCAACTTATATCCAGAATCTGAACACTTGTCACCAACTCTCATGCCACCTCTTTGGCTCAAGACACAATCACCTTTGCCCTGGATTGTTGTAACAGCCTTTTCACTGGCTGCTCTGACTCAGTTTTGAGTCCCTTCCATGATTCAACATAGGGTGATTCTGTTAAATCATAAGCAGATTGTCACTTTACTCACAACCCTACAAAAGTCCCTCATCTTTCTCAGAGTAAAGCAAAGTCCTTATAATGACCAACTAGACCTCACATAACATGAGGGATGCCTCTGACCTCACTGCTCTTTCCTTCCTCTGTCCCTCACTTCAGCCTCCCAGTTTTCCCTAGGGCAGGCCAGGCAAGGCTTTGCCTCTGGACCTTTGCATTTGCGGTTCCCTTTCCCTTACTTGGAACACTCTTTCCCAAATATCTAATGGCTTGCAAATTTAATCCATGTAGGTGTTTGACTTTATTCCCTATTCTTAGTGAGGCTTTCCATTACTACACTGTTTAGAACAGCATTCCTCCCAACCTCTTGGCATTTCCTATTTCCCTTTCCAGTCTTTTCTTCTTCATGGCTATTATTACCATCTGTATTTGTTTCCTAAGGTTCCCATAACAAATAATTATAGACTGCGGTGGGGGGGGGTTGCTTAAAACAACAGAAACTTATTGTCTCATAGTTCTGGAGGCTAGAAGTCTAAAATCAAGGCGCTGGCAGGCTTGGTTCCTCCTGGTGGCTCTGAGGGAGAATCTGTTCTAGGCTCTCATAACTGTGGTGGCTGCTGGCAAAACTTGGTGTTCTTTGACTTGTAAATATATCACTTTTATCCCTTTCTCTATCATCCCTTCTTCCTTGCGTGTCTGTGTCCCTGTGTCTTCACATGATTTTCTTATTAAGACATCAGCCGTTGGATTTCGGGATCACCTTAATCCAGTATGACTCCATCTTAACTTGATTGCATCTGCAAAGACTATTTCCAAATACATTCACCTGCCGAGGTACCAGGGGTTAGACTTCACATCTTTGGAGGACACAGTCAGCCCATAGCACCATCTGACATACAACTTATTTCACTTATTTTGTTTGTTTTTCAATTCATACAAGATGCAAGCTCTCAGAGGGCTGAGCTTTTTGTCTGATCTTTTTTTTTTTTCTTGCTGTTATCTTCTCAGGGACTAACACAGTGGGATGTGTCCCATAAAGACTTGTTGAATGACTGGAATCTTCCTGCTAGATCGCCATGATGAAGAGGATAAAGGCCCCACCATTAACGTGGCATTGACATGCCTCGACAATCCGCCCTTCAGTTAACTTTTCATGTGTAGCTCTTGTCTTACAGCTCTTGTTTCTCAGGGTCCTAAATTTCTACTGAAGTGAAGTCCTGGCTCTTCTTCAAACAAGTCCTTCTGCAACTCCCCATATTTGTTCTTTCTTTCCCCATATCCTAAAATATCCTCCTTCTCTTCCTCACAACATTCATTACTCTGTTCAAATCTCAAACATCCTCCTAAGATCAGCTCAGTTCTCCATATGCAGGTGACAGCCTCCTCCCCTGGTCCCTCCTATTGTGCTAGCTTTTCCATTGGCAACTTAGTAGGATTTTCTTTTTATAACATGAATCTATTGGCTTGCTGTCATGACCACTCTGACCATTCCATTAAACTGAGAGACCCTTCTGGGAGTGGCTGATGCCTTCCTTATCTTTCTATCTTCCCTTTGCTTCAACCTCCAAAATCCATCCAGCACTTGGACTATAATAGCTGAGAGGTAAAAACCTATAGATGGAATGAAAGAGGCAAACCAGATTCAAATCCTGGGATTTGAAGTGACAGCAGATATAGTGTTGGCCATGGGCCCCAGAACATCTGTCCTAGAGAGTCGGACAATGAGTAAAGTAGGAAAGATGAGGCTTCTAAGGCTTTTTAAAACAGTCACCACATGCCTTCCAGTAAAGTCCTTAGTTATGGGCAGAGAGTGCGGAGCTTAGCACTCAAACACTCAAAATAGATGGTGCAGGAGGCCAAAAGAGGGGCTTTGTCTCTCCAAACTGTCTACCAGTGATGGCCAATCCAGTAAGTGGAGGCAGGGTAGATCTTCCTCCAGTCATCTGCACTGTCTCCAAAGTCCATTTCCTTAGAGCCATTTCCAGAGGTATTTTCAGCATTGCGGGTGAATTTAGTAGTGTGGTCTTAGATGTAGATGAGCCAGAGTGGCTATAAAATCGCAGCTGCCAACTACACAAATTTCCTAGAGGAACAATCCTTCCCCCAAAGTAACCGAAAGGTACAATTGATCTGTTTCATCTTTAGGCAGCATTCCACAAAGTCTTAGAACTACTAAATTAGAATCATGTGAGTGCTTTTTGAAAATCCAATTGCTAGGGCCCATCTAAATTTCCCCTGAATCAGATTTTTGGGTGGACCCCTAAAATCTTCATTGTCAATGAACATCCCCCTGCCCCCAGAAAATACAACGCATACGGAGTTTTAAGATTCCTGTCTAAAAGGAACCCACTGCTAGATCCATCTATAGGAGCTATCATGATTAACTGTATTTTTGACAAAGCTGGAGAGAGAAAAGAGGGAAACAAATAGGAAGTCTTTGGATCAAGCTGGGGTTTCTCTAAATACTCTACCATCTCCAAATAGAACTATTCTTAGAGAGTAGGTCCCCAGAAAGGAGCCTGTGGGCAGAAGCAAGTAGTCCCACAGGGCTGGGATACAGAACAAAAGAGCAATTCTTGACAGCTTATTATCAATCATACTCAAAGACAGGCAGGGATTCTGGGATGAAGAGATACTCTGGATAGTTATACTGTATACTTTTTCACAGCCCATGGAACTAAATATTGATTCCAGATGCAGGTGGTCTAGTGGAAACAACAAGGTCTTCGCAATAAGAAAGAACAAGGCTTTAATTCCTGTTCCATCAGTTATTTCTGGCTGAATTTGGGCAAGTTATTTAATTTCTCTCAGTCTCAGTTTCCTCAACTGCACAATAGGAACATTACCACTTGAGTGGTCTGTGGTAAGGGTTAAATGAAATAAAATATCACCTACCATGACACTTGATACTTGTGAGGCCCTAGAATCTTCTTCTAGATTTGTTTCCCTTGTCCCAGGAAGAGACAATCAGAGGTTGGTATTAGAGGAAGAGGAAGAGGAAGAAGAAGAAGAGGAGGAGGAGGAGGAGGAGGAGGAGGAGGAGGAGGAGGAGGAGGAGGAGGGAGGGAGAGGGAGAGGAGGAGGGGAGGAGTGGGGGAAGGGGAAGGAGAGAGAAATAAAGGTGGATCCGGAGGAGGAAAGGAAAGGAGGGAAGAAGGGAGGAAGGAATCAAAGGGAAAGAGAGAATGAGAAAGAAAAGTAAAAGAAAAAAGAAAAAATATTAAAAGAAAAGAAAATTAGCTTGGTCCAGTTTTGCAGATATAAAGTAAGTTACCTGTATATAAAAAGTTCTACTGAATATTTCAATTAATACCTTTAAAGGATCCATCATGTCACTGTAGATTGCTCCAAATAACTAGATAGTAGAATAAGACTGTTTTCTGTAGCTCAGAGTGAAATAATAGGGAAGTAAACATTGGAAAGCTTTTAAAGCGTCCTAAATTGTTTTTTCTTCCCTCAAATGTCAAAATACGTGTCTCGATAGATATTTTTAAATTGCATTCCTTTTTCAAGATCTTTCTATCCCTAGTGTCTCGCTTAGGAATGAAAGAAATAACCTAGCTGGAAACAGCTCCATCTGGGGTGGGATAGGAAGGGAGTTTAAATAAATTTCAATTTGACCATCTCCTAGATCTTGGTATATATTGATTGTTTTACCACTGAGTTTTGTGGAAACTGGAGAGAAAAAAATAATCTTTTGATATTTTCTACTGCTCCCATTATCTACGGCTACATAACAAATCATCTCAAAACTCAGTGATTTAAAGTAACAATTTGTTATTGTCATCCATGGTTCTTTAAATTGACTGGGCTCAGCTGGGTGGCTTTCCCTTGGGGTCTTTCATGTGGTTGCAGTCTGGGACTATAGACTATGAAGGCTCTCTGGGCTGGATGTGAAGCTGGATCATTCTCAAAACCAGCAGTTGATTTAAGAAGTTGGCTGGAGCTCAGCTGGGGCTGTCAACCAGAAAACCTACACATGGCCTCTCCAGGTGGCTCCAGCTTCTTGGGCATAGTGGCTAGGAGGGAACTAACTTGAGAGGGAAAGCCCCAAGAGTGAGCACTTCAAAAGAACCAGGAGGAGGCTGCAAGGCTTCTTATGATCTAGTCTTCAAGTCACCCAATGCCACTTTTGTATTCTATTGGTTACACAGGGCCAGTCAAGAATCAAAGTGTACCAGCACCTGATTCTGCAAGAGAATGACTCCTAGGAATCAGAGTTTGTGGGGGCCACCTGGCAGACTAGCTGTCACATCCATTATCTTGTAATTAACTTTTCTGCTCATAGAGGCATTTCTACCTTTACAAAACAATTTTAATACAAATTCCAAATGGAAGTTTCACCTGAAAAGAAGGTTACTATCAAAGGTAACAAAACACATGACCAAACATAGCCTGCTAAAGCATCTGTGAAAGAGTTTTTACTAAATAGGGGTCCACTAGAGATATCCATCCTTTGAGAGTTTTTGGCCCCAATCCCTAGACGGAAAGGGAGTTGGAGTCTCCCAGATGCTAAGGAGTCCTGAGGGAGTAAGCTGGCACAGATGAACCATTTATGTTGAATATTTTGGGCAACTCACTTCCTCTAGTTCCTTCATCTGGAAAAAAATACTAGATGACTAGAGCAATACTAGATGATTTTTATGGTCTCCTCCCTCCTGACATTCCATTAATGTGCCAGTGGCTCAGGGAACTTCACAGAATAGAACATTTTAGTTAACTTATGGTTGTTGTAATGCATTTTCCTAAATCACCTCCTTTTTATCTTTTGGTTCATTCATGAGACTGGAGCAGGCAGGGTGCATAGAACCGTGGTTCCATCACAGTGTGGTGGAGATCAGAGTCCAGACATGGAAGCAGCAGGTACTGGGTTTGAGTCATCGGTTCTGATATTCACAAGGGTGAGACCTGTTCCCATGTGCATAACCTCTCCGATCTTAGGCTTTCTCATTTGTAAAAAATATTGAGTCCACAGTTTTGTTGGCAGGAATAAATGAGATGCACTTTAAGATCCTACCCCAGGTCTTTTTAATACTGGACCATTTTTGTTGTCTGGTTTTGTCTTTTAACTTCACTTGAATGGCTTAATGGTTATGGTGTACCTGTAGCTTTTAGTTACCACAAATCTGTTTGCAAAGTATCCCAGGTATGAATAATACACATAAATAATAAATGAATGAACCGTATTTCAAAGCAAAGCAAGCATATTTGACCATTTGGGCTCAAATCACAGTTTCAAACCAACCAAATATATCTACTGGATCACAAGCATTTGTAAGGCACTGTGCGAGTCTCCATAGAAGACAAGGTTCACTTTACGTCCCTGCATTCAAAGCTTCTTCCAGTCTACATACCCAGAATGAGTAAGTCTACTTACTCCCAATTGTTGAATTGGGAGCTGTTTGATGGTTAGGCCACCAGCACAGATCACTCTGCCTGCCAAGCAGAGAAGTGAAAGCTTCCTTCTGCTTAGTGCATAGTAGCTGGCTCAGAAAGACTCCTGCAAACCAAGCACTGAACACGAGGCCATATCTCCTCCTTTCCAGGTTTTCACAAGTAGGTCAAGAGCAGTTCAAGAAAGATTTACTTTTGAATCAGAAAACTGTTTCAATTGACCAAGATTCAAATTTGTCCCTGGCAGTAGGGATAAATGAAGGATACCAATGATTGTCTTTGGTAGTTAAAACGAATGGTAAGAACTCAAAACTACCATCCACCCATCACCAAAGAGGTACTGAGGACCCACCTGAGCAAGATGCTATGGGGAGATTGAGGTGTGTGTGTGTGTGTGTGTGTGTGTGTGTGTGTGTTCACGTGCAGGCACTTGGATGAATAACAAGGCTTTTAGGAGCTCACAAAAGGGGGTTAGACACATACCTAAATAGCCATAATTCAAGAAAGTGCTAAGAGTTATAAAAGTTCAGGGTTCTGAGGACTGAGAAAGTTCAGCAGTCAGATAAACAGGAGGAAGACTTGTTGGGAATGGAGGTCCCACTTCAGCCTGGCCGTGAAGTAGAGGCAGAAGTAGTAAATGGGTTGGTTTAGAGGAATCACAGTTTAGGAATGAAAGAGGAGGAAGGAAAGTCTGTAAAGAAGGTTGATGCCAGACTCTAGAGCATTTTCAATACTGACCGAATGGGTCAAGTGACAGATAACCCCATAACAGATAGTGATGTAAATGAGAAGAAAGCTTGTTTATTCCATGCAGAAAAAGTCAGAGGGCAGGCAGGTAGTCCAGAGTCAGTATGCTGGCTCAACAATGGGTCTCACAGGTAGTTTTTGTCCTCCTGTTTGTCACGCCATAGTGGTAATATGGCTGTTCCACCTCGGGCCTCAGGTGTGTGCTACAGGCAGGAAGAAGGGTTTAGGGTAAAGTGACATGCTGGTCAAGCCCCTCCTAAGATTTTCACATACATCTCACTAGAAATTTGTGGTACCATCCCTCACTGCAGGGAAGGCTGAGAAGTTTTCAGTAGTTTACATTTCCTGCCTCTGAGGCAAAGAAAGCTAAGGGAAAAAAGACTTATTTCACAGTGTCTGCCATAGAACAACTGATGGTTTTGAACAGGGGAATGATAGAATTAAGACTGTGCTTCTTGATAACAAATTTGGCTGTAATATATAACCACGCTTCGAGAAAATGGTGGAAGAGAGAAAGAACTCTAAGGCACAGAGATTAAGTGATGGATTCATAAGTGTTTGTATATTAGTAAATCACGAAATTGGGATCTGAATCCAGGCTGGTGGCTCCCAAAGCTCTTTTCACCCACCTTTCTAAGGACTCCAAGGATTGGAGCCTTATGATTGAGAGCCTATAGAGCCCTTAATAGAACTTTTTCATACATAGAGTCATAGGCATCAGCACCAAAACTAAAAAGCCATTCATCCATTCCTGCAGTCCTGCTTTATTTTTATTATTTTATTTTTTTATGTTTATTTATTTTGAGAGACAGAGCGCAGGTTGGGGAGGGCCAAAGAGAGAGAGGAAAACACAGAATCTGAAGCAGGCTCTGGGCTCTGAGCTGTCAGCACAGAGCCTGATGTGGGGCTCGAACTCAGGGACCACGAGATCATGACCTGAGCTGAAGTCAGACACTTAACCGAGTGAGCCACCCAGGCACCCCTCTTCAGTGCTGCAGGTGTGTTAGGAACAGTCCAGAGAGAGAGTGTAATAAAGTGGAAAGAATGGAGTTCAAAGAAAGACGGAGGTGGGTTAAATCCCAGCTCTTATTCTTCTTCCCAATGGTATAATTTGGGGTTAGTCACATAAATTCTTTGACTTCTAGTATCTTCATGTGTACAGTGGGAAAGAGAATCACAATGAAAGAGATGTGCAAAATAAGAAAATGTGAGTCTGCCAAACATATGGCCAGCATGGGTTAGTTGGCCCTACCTGCATTCTTAAATTTCTTCTCCTAGACAATGGCACCCAGGATTAGTTGTGTGTCACCAATTACACACAAGTGAGGTTGGCTGTATTTTTAGTAATGCATTTATTTTTCTGATGGAGATTCTTTCCTTTTACCCTTTCTTCCCGATGATAGTTGGAGCTGATATAGACATCCTACCACAATAAGGAAAAGGCCATGAGAATTCTAGTGATTTCACCATGGATAAAAATGAACAATTGGATCGGCTCTAAAAGCTGTCAACCCCCAGACCTCTCATTATGTGACAAGAATAGAGTACTTGTTGAAGAAACTATTCTATTACTTTCAGTTAAAAGCCCTTAAAATTGATATAGCGTACAAAAGCTCTTGGTGCCTAGTTGACAATAAATGATGCTTGTTACTATCATCATCGATATTATTGTTATTGTTATGGTAAGCATTGGAAAACATCAAGCTAATGTTAACTTGCAGATGAGAAGACTAATCAAAATACAAAAATGGATATGTGATATCCCCATGAAAAGATGAAAACAAAGTCACCACCAAGGATTGAGTATAACCTAAAACCAAGTTGATCCTGCAGGGGTGGAAACTGTCTGTACATATGTTGGGAAAATCCAGGCTACAAGCCCAAGTCCAGGATTAAAGTGAAGGACTCTCTATCCAGATGTGGGAACAGAGTGCACATGGCAGGGGATTGGGGGGAGGGAAGAATTCTTTTCTGGAGAATTCTGAGTGATGGTGACAAAATCAGTGCTCTGACTCTGGAAGAAAAATTCTTTCCATGGCTCTAACTTAAATTGAGTGCTCATGGGGATGGAGAGAATCAGACTGGCAAAGAGAGAGACTGGTTTCTGGTAAAGAATTTAGGAATCAGGGAAACCAAGGTCCATGGAAATGCATTTTCTGACCTACAGAATTCTCCAACCAGGTATTGAGTGAGATAAACTTAACCTATAATGTATGTTAAATGGGCAGATTTTCATGAAACTAAAGTGCAAAATTAAATGCTATGAACAATAAGCACCAAAACCAGAAAGGTTATTAAAAAACAAACAACTCCAGTGCAGAGCATAGCCCTGGGCATATATATGTCTGCTAAGTAAGTGAATGATCAAATAAATAATATACAGTTGTTCAGACAAAATCAGAGATTCTATATTCATGAGATCAATAGATCAAAATTTCTGCCAGTCTATCTGCCACCTCTCTATATCACTTTTATTTATTTATACAGTTTCAAAAATATTTGCCACAATTTACAGAAACACATACACAGCAATAGAATAAACAATTGATAGAAGAATTTTGCAGTTCAAGATAGCAGACCATGTATGTCTCCTGCCTTGCATCTCATTAAACGACACAAGGTACATGCAAATGAGAACAAAATTATCACTGGAAAAACACAGGAATTTGCCATAGACAGATCAGAATATTCAGGAATTTCTGAAAGGTGTAGGGCAGATGGCAACATATCTAACAGGGAACAGACTAAATGACTCACAAAACAAACTGGAGAAAGGATAAGACCAAGAAAACAGGAGACTTCCCAGCTAAATTCTGGAAAGGCCCCAAGATCAGGGGCAGGAAAAGAGCGAGGGGTAACTGAATGAAGGAGCTGTACTGTCCGGAAGGCTGATGCATCATATGCCCACTCCCCTTGCCCGCGCTGAGTAAAGCTGAAGGAATTGGCTTGCTGATTAGGGTGAAATGACCTATTAGGGGGCCCCCAAAGTGGGCAATAGGGTCCAAAAAAATGCAGTATTATGCTTCCAAGTAACTTTTGTTACCACTAACAACAGATAAATCCCCACACCTGCTAAGAAAAGGGCTTCCCAGTTAGTCCCCACCTCCTGTAAGGAACCAGGGCCTTTCGCATCAGAGTCTGTACCCATTGCTGGCAAAACAATGAGTTTTGCACGTGATGAGAATGCCAAACTCAAGATACCCATTCTGTTCATCTAGATCCTGATTTGCAAATGTGAACATATGACCTCATCATTAATACTGAATGAAATATAATAGTCTGAAGTGATTCATAGGAGGAATAAATAGAAAAATCCCCTAGGAGGAGGAGTTAATGCATAAAATAGAAAAAAATTAAAGCAAGTAAAATTAGTATCTTCAGAAATAATTGTGAGTTTCCTCTCGGGTTTTTTTTAAAGATGAATCAGAATTCTTGAAAATTGAAACTATCATTGTGCAAATAAAATGTGTGAGACCTGAAAAAACAAGACAAAGAACTCTCACAGAAAGCAACGTAAAAAGTCAAAGAGATGAACTTTGTGTAGAAAGTAATGAGACTGATATGGTAGGCAGGGTACCAGCCCTTCCAAAAATGCCCATATCTAATCTCTAAAAACTGTAAATACATTCTCTTATGTGGCAAAAGGGATTTCACCGATGTGATTAAGTTAAGGATCTTGAGATGGGGACGGTCTCTGGATTATTCAGGTGGGCTCAAGATATCTTCCTTAACTTACAATGGGCATAACCATAACGTCCCAATAAACCCGTCACGCGTTGAAAGTACTGTCAGTTGAAAATGCATGTGATACTCTTAACCTCTGGAACACCACAGCTCAGCCTCGCCTACTTGAACCACGCTCAACACTTACAGTAGCCTACATTTGGGCAAAATCACATAACACGAAGCCTATTTGATGCTGAAGTATCAACTATCTCATGTAATTTATTGAATACTGCACTGAAAGCAAAAAACAGAATGGTGTGTGGGTCCAGGATGGTTGTTAAGTATGTTGTTTGTTTGCTCTCACGGTCGCGTGGCTGACTGGATGCTGCAGCTCACTGCCACTTCCCAGCATCTTGAGAGAGCACCATACCACCTGTCACCAGCCCAGGAGAAGATCCAAATTCACAACCTGAAGTGCAGTTTCTACAGAATGTGTGTCGCTTTTACACCATCGTAAAGTTGAAAAATTCTAAGTCAAGCCATCATAAATTAGAGACTATCTGTAGTCACAAGGGCACTTGCAAGTGAAAGAGGGAGGCAGGAGTACCAGTCAGAGAGAAACTTAAAGATGATGTGCAGCTAGGTTTGAAGATAAAGGAAGGGGGCACAAGCCAAGGAATGGAGTAGCATCTGGAAGCTGGAGAAAGTCACCAAGTGGCTTCTCCCCAGAGCCTTCTGAAGGAATGCTGTACTGCGGGCACCTTGATTTTAGCCTAGTGAAACATTTCCGACTTTGCAGCTCCAGAGCTATAATATAATAGATTTGTTTTGTTTTAAGCCATGAAGTGTGTGGTCATGTGTTACAGAGGCCAAAGGAACGAATATACATGGAGAACAGGCAGCCGACCTGATAGCTGTGTAGGGAGAGTTCAGGCGTAAAGAAAGATACATGGATGGAGGGAAGTATGCGACCAAATAAATAACTGAAGGAATATCTCTGAGCTGAAAGGGACTTGAGTTTTCAGAGAGAAAAAGGCCAATGGAGTCCTTGATGGCAAAATCATAGAAAATTGGGATCCTTGAGGAGAAAGAAAAATCCTAACAAGCTTCCAGAGAGGAAAGAAAAAATAAGGCTGGTAGAAAGAAACTGTGATCATTCTCATTAGTCAATCCATTGATTCAATGGTACTCAGGATTTTACTTTAATCTTTGCTGCACAAGGACCCTATACCACATGCTTATCTCATACATATGCATGAGAAAGAAGAGCCTCATTGACAGTAGGGGTTATGCAGTTGGTGGTAGAAATGGAATTACAACTCAGGTTGCCTATTTCTGATTATTCTGACCTTAGTTGCTCACTGAATCAAGCATTTCATCTATAATAAAGAAAGCAGAAAAACAACAGGCCAATGCTAAATATATAATACAAATATATTTATATTAATATAAGAGGTATATATAAAAATATAAGTACAAATATAAGGAGCTAAGGAAATAATACGTTCTGAAGCTGGAGTCCTATCATTAAGAGTATGGGGCAGAGGGAAAATGGCATTTTTTGACATGCAAGAATTTGGCAAGTTTACCATCCATGTAACCTTTTCTGAAAACAAAACAAACAAACAAAAAGACAAAATTTCTGGTTGTACTTCAGCAAAGTAAAGCTGAGAACAGAAATATAACATAAGATACCAATAAAATGAGCCATGATATCAGTAAAACTTATAGTTAATACCAAGTAATTGTTGAAAATATGGCAGTGAAGTTTAATGGAATTGTTAAGTAGGTCTTCATAAAACAGAAGAGGCACAAAGTAAAAAATTAACAATCTGGAACCAAAATTGAAGATAATTTTAATAGTACAGAGGAGGCAGTAAGGAAGAAATAAAGGGAAGATATAAAATAACCAGTGATACAACTCTTTTATTTTGTTTCAGTGATGTGGCTATACATACAGCTTCATTTTTAGGGAGAAAGGAAAATAATTTCTGGTAGTGAAGCATTTCAGGATGCTCACTAGCAGAAAAAAAACATAAGGTAAAACTTTAAAAGTACCAAAAGGTAATGGGGCACCTGGGTGGCTCAGTCGGTTAAGCATCTGACTTAGGCTCAGGTCATGATCTCAAGGTTCATGAGTTCAAGCCCCGCGTCGGGCTCTGTGCTGACAGCTTGGAGCCTGGAGCCTGCTTTGGATTCTGTGTCTCCCTCCCCCCACTCACACTTGGTCTTTCTTTCTCTCTCTCTCTCTTTCTCTCTCTCTCAAAAATAAATGAACACTAAAAAATTTTTTTGTAAGTACCAAAAGGTAAAATATGAAATAATGAAGAAAATATGATAAAGTATGGAAAACAGGAAATAACAAACATGGCAGACATTATAAAGAATGACCATCAGCTGAGTTTTTTCACTGAAAGGACTCTCAGGTTGGAGTGGGGGAAACAAAAGTATCCCACTACATTTAAGGAGAAATACATAAAATCATATAAAGAAGTTGAAAATAACAAAAAAAAAAGACAAAGATTTATCAGGCCAATGTCAGTACAAAAACAACTTGAGAGTTATAGACAAAGTAGCATTCAAGACAAAAAGCATTATACACACACACATACACACAGAAGTGAGTAAATTTATACTGATAAAAATACATGTTCTAATAATGTATTACCATAGCTATGAGCATTAATAACCAGGACAATACAATTGACCCTTGAACAGTGCATGGGTTAGGAGCACTGATACCCCATGCAGTTGAAAACCCCCATGTATAACTTCTGACTCCTCAAAAACTTAACTACTAAAAGCCTACTGTTGACCAGAAGCCTTACTGAGAACGTAACACTCCACGGACACATTTTGTATGTTATATGCATTATATACCATATTATTACCATAAAGTAAGCCAGAGAAAAGAAAATGTTATAAAGAAAATCATAAGGAAGAGAAAACACATTTACAGGACTACACTGTGAAAAATCCACATATAAGTGGACTCATGCAGTTCAAACCTGTGTTGTTCAAGGGTTAACTGTACATCAAGGGGAAAAAAAGATAATAAAAGGAGAGTTTTATTTAATGAAACACACCGAGATATTTTTTAATTGACTGAAGTAGACCCAAAAGTAAGGATTTAGAAGGTTTGAATAACATAGTTAACAATCTGTAAAGAATGAGAGAAACAGAGGGGAGAAGGAAGAAAGGAAGGAGTTGACAGAAAGAAGGGATGGAGGCAGGAGATAAGAAAGAATGAAGAAAGACAGGAAGGGGAAAAATCAGATTTTCTTCCAGACATACTGAGACAATGCATTCTTTTTATTAGACTATGAAGTCTTTACAAAAATTGATCATGTACTTGGCCATAAAGAAACTCTGGACAAATATGCAAAAGATCAAGTCCTACAAGTTACATTCTCTGACCATTGTATGATAAAGCTGGGTATTAAAACCAAAGGCATAACAACAACAACAAAGAAAAGTAAAAGAAAATCAAAATCCTTGGACATTTTTTAAAGACTCATCTACGTAACATTTTGTGTAAAGTAAAAGTCAGCACTGACCTTGCAGCCTCCTTGGGCATGAGGGAAAATGAGAACACTATAAGAAACATGAGACACAAAAGTCATGAAGAACCTTGGGTTTGGTAGCAGAAAATTAAACTTTATATGAAAAACCCACAGATTGGTTTAAAATGGAGGAGAAACACACTTGCATTCTATATAATAAAGGGTTAGCACATGTAACATACAAAAAGAATGTATAAATTCTGGAGGAAAAAAAAATTGAGAAATGGCAACTCACCCAGGAAGAAACAGAAATGGCCAGTAAATATAACAACATATGTCCACACTGGTGATGGGGAAAATGCATGTCGAAATAAGATACTGTTTTTGTCCACTGGTTTGGAAAAATAATTTAAGTCTGCTAATAACCAGTTTGGTTAGGAGGCAGGGAAATAAACATTCTTACACTTTTTGGCTGGTTTTTAAGCAGGTTCAGATTTTTGAGGGCAATTTAGCAGTACTTATCAAACATTTTAAAACATAGATCCTTTGAAACAGTAAGATTAACCTCTAGGAATCTATCCTGCAAGGATACTCAATGTATGATTTTTTTGAAGAAAGAAAAACCTGAAGACAACTCCAACTGACAACAGAATGGCTAGATCGAGTACATCCCAGCTATTCCATACGATACCAAACAACTCTCCAATATAATGCAATAGGTCTTTACAAACTGCCATGGAAGAATGTCCATATATTGCTGAGTTAAGAAAAGGCTGTGTGTGTATACATGTGTGCCCCCCATGCATACATGTATGTATAAACATATATATGTACACATGTTACTTATATGTGACTATGTTTACAGAAAAGTCTAAAAGAATACATGCTGCTGAATTTTCAACAATGACTTTCCCTATGGCATGACATGTGGGACTTAATTTTATACAATTGTATATATATTTTTTTATTTAAACATGTAACATTACTTTAGAATCCACAACTAACAATAGATAAATTAACCAAGGTGGAAGTAAGATAAGATTATAGTAGTAAGAGGACACTGAGGGTAGGTGAATTTACATAAATTCAGGGTATTCAGGGCTAGGTAGGCCATAAATCCAGCAGTGAGATTCTCAGAAGCCAAAGCAAGAAGAAAAACATAACCAGTATATGGCTACCGAAACCATAGTAATTATGCAAAACAGTTGCCATATTCTTGAGAGGTACCATTTTCCCAGGTACTAAAAGAGATTCTCTTGGGGCTTCATATAAAGCATGGATGCAAATGAAATGAAAAACCCTACCCACAAGAAATACCATGATTTCTTAGACTGACCTCATAGACATTCATAGGATTAGTCCCAATGAGGAGCAAAGTCCTTCTTCTTTGAGAAAATATTAGTGAATCTCAGTTAAGTTCTTCAGACAGAAACATCCATAGCAGCAAAATCATTGAAAAAAAAATCACTACCCACTTGTACAAAATGAAGAATAAAAGAATTAATGGCCAGTGGGATATTTGAGATGAAGCAAGCCTGTGATCCCACAAACTCCCCCCTCAAGAATTAGAGCTCTTTTTAAATCAAAGCCATTATGAAGCTGGATAAATAATATGATGATGATTTGGGGATGAACAGCTTATTCACACCTACATATAAGGTAAATATGAGTAATTCATTAATTTATGTCAGCAAGTGACAAATTTGTTCCTGGGCAGAACAAACAAAATGCAGTAATTTGTTACTTAGAAAAAAAATCAGGCCAATAAATTCCAACAAAGGGACTTCTGTTATCTTAGGATGTTCTATCCTTAGTCTATTAAGGAGGTGGTAAGGGAAAACATGCTTCATGCCAAAGTGATGTGAAATGTTTACCTTGCCTTGTTTTAGGGTGGGATATAATCACTACCATCAATGTCACATTCGTTCCTTTGCCTGCCTAGCATATGAATCAAATTTGCCACTTCATGAAGCATGAAATTACCTTTTCAATACTAATTCAATAATAATGTTGAGTAAACCGTGAGCAATTATCACTTGAGTCAGGAAATACTGTCTTCTCACCTCTGTCACTTTCCAGTCACTAAGAATATAGCTCTGTTTGCTCACACCACGTTGATGTGACGAGTATTTCCAAATCCAGGTAAGTAAGAACATTCCAAGGGCTATTGGTTAGAATCCCAAGACCCCCTTGCCTAGACATTTCCTGCATCCTTGGATCCATCAGGATGGTTATGGCATTGTTATCTTTATTAAGTAAAAAACATAAAAATCACTAAGTTATCCCCAGCAGTAGCAGACATTGTAAAGGAACGTAAACGAGATTCCTGGCTGCCTTTTAGTAAAACCATACACTTTGAGTATATCTTTTGGAGAGATCAGGGAATCAGATCACAGAATTTTTTGATAGAAAATATAATAATAATAATATTAATAATAATAATAATAGGTAGTAGTGATAGTAATTTGATGGTAACTATGGCAATCCTAATAGCAAAAGTCATAGCTACCTTCCACGAATGCTCAATATTTTCCAGGCATTTTGCTAAGTGCTTCATTAGTGTTATTTTGTTTAATCCTCATGGCCATTCTAGGAGGTACAGATAACAAAACTGAGGGTCACAGAATTCAGAAGTTTCCCCAAGACTGTAGAATTATTCAGTGGCATAGCTGAGACTTACACCAAGGTCTGTCTGAGCATACAGTTCATTCTGTTTCCACTCTTTTATACTAGCTGAAAAAGTCTAAGAAAATACCAAATTCATGACCATGCATTTCTGGAATAGTAGAAATATCAAGAGCCAAAAGTACTCAGGTCTCTGATTCTAAATGTTTACTCTGGCAGCCTTGCCTAGAACTAATGGCAGTGAGGGTGGAAAGTACTCCTAAAGATTCAACATGAGGATTTAGGTCACACCCACTTATTCAATACATTTTCTTTGGGTCAGCTGCTATTTGCTAAGTCATGTGTTGGGTAAAATTATGTGGTCCCTGACCCACTGGAGGTTGTAGTATAGTTGGGGAAGGCAGGTGTTATTTAAATAATCACATCAATGAAGGTAAAATTATAACTGTCATAATTGCTTCCAAAGAATGGTAAAAGGTTCAATGAGAGATTATAATATGGCCTGTGGTAAGGAATTTTGTTTTCATTCTAAACACTATGGGAAATTTTTGAAAAGTGTGAAACAGTGCTAGTGCTGGAGGTAGGGACATTATAATTCAAAAATCTCTGGATAGAGTGAACAGATGACGAAGTAGAAAGTAAGTGTGTGTGTGGGGGGTGGTGGGAATAACAATTAGAAGATTATTAAATTGTCTTCAAAAGGGACAATGGTCTGGATTAGGATAAAGATGGGAGTATACAGAGAAGTGAATAGATCTGAGAAATACACAAGAGGTGACACTGATATTCATGTAGGCAAATCATTCTTCTGAAGTCAAGCCTAGACTGGGCTCTTACCAAAGACTGATTTTCTTTCTTCTGATTTGTAATGGGGACTTGACCCATTTATTTGAATCTTAATTGATTTTAAACCCACTTAATATGCATTAAAAAAGTCTGTGTTTAATGGAATGCCAAGTGATTTTTTAATGTATTTTCTTCCCTGAGTAATTGTAATTAAAATCAAGAGGCAAAAACTACTCTTTTCAAATTGGCTTACTTCATGGTTTAGAGAGGTATGGGCTCTGTGGGTCTCTCAGATGTAGAGACAGAAACTCAACCCATAGTTTCTGCTCCTCAACAGGAAATAAAATGACACACTACTGATGGTTTTTCCTCAGTGTTTCTGGCTATGGGGTGGTGTATGTACTCTTCTCTTTTTCAGCCAATCTAGAACAAAGCTCTTCATACCAGATGTCTCCCCTAGATGGCTCACTTATATCCTATACCATACCGTGTATAGGCTCTATATGCTACACCAGGCTGGATCATGCATTAAAGAACAATAGAACTATTTTTTATACCATACTACTAAATCTAAAACAAAATTAGCTCTAACCTATATGTATCACTGCCTTTAAGTTATGTTTAAGTTAAATAGTTTGTGTTTTGTCAATTGAGTCTTAGCAATATCTTCTTTCTTTCTATCTATCTATCTATCTATCTATCTATCTATCTATCTCTGTCCCTATATCTCCCCCCACAAACTTTCTCTATTTCTTTAAGTCACAAATGGACCGTACCAGTGAAGACTGGATCAGTTAGCCAATAGATCCACCTTTTGTCATGGTCCAAATAAAAGCCAGATGAAAACAAACCTGTGACATAAAGTTCTCACATTTTTTTCATAAATTTGGTCTCAAATTCTTTTTCACAAACTGAGCTACTCTTTAACTGTCATTCTTATAACAGATGCCTTTCCTCATGTTCTTACTATTAGCCTTACCCCACCCTTAAGATTTCATGCTTGAGGGGTGCCTGGGTAGCTTAGTTGGTTAAGAGTCCGACTTTGGCTCAGGTCATGATCTCGTGGTTCATGAGTTTGAGCTCCGTGTCGAGCTTTGTGCTGACATCTCGGATCCTGGAGCCCGCTTCAGATTCTGTGTCTCCCTCTCTCTCTGCCCCTCCCCTGCTCACACTCTGCACTCTGTCGCTCTCTATATATAAAATAAATAAACATTAAAAAATTTTTGAAAAAAATTTCATACTTGGAACCACTTTCTGGCTACCATCTCAGCTCCTTTCATTGATATTCCCTGATGTTCTGTCTTATAAATGCTACCTCAGGTCACTTAGAGAAGGAGGTGTAAGGGGAAGAAGCAGATTTGGGATCCCATGTGCACCCAGAGACCGTGTGCTTAACCACTGGTGAACTACCTCAATGAACATCCCTTGTGCTTTAGCCTGGCCCCTAAAACCTGCTCTTGAGGGCCCACTAGTCCCACAGGCCCCAGGTAAGGAGGAACTGTCTAGATATAGTTCTGTATGTACAATGAGGGCCTGGCCCAGAGTCAACTTCAAGTTAGTGTTGCTTACAAATAACGATGACATGAAGACTAAGGTCCACTGAAAGAGTAAATGCTCTAAGCTACAAGGCTGGCAGACACCCTTGTGAATATGAGCACCAAGAACATGATACGTTCTCCCCGGCTTTCTGATACCCCAGCTGTAATACCTGTGTACTCTTGTGAATCTAGCGCAGCAAGGCTAAAAGGAAAAAGAATTATCAGTATCATTATTTTTTTTTAATTTTATGTTTCTTGCTTTTGGGTAGTTTTTAAACGATCATGACAACTCCTCAGCATTTGAGAGAAATTTATTAAAAAAGGAGTTAGGAGCCTAGAACTTACTCCTAATATCCAAGTTCAGAAACACTCTACATGGCCAACATAAGAGAACACTGAATAAACTATGGCAATATTAATAATGCTGACGATGATGTCATTGTTGATGGTAAGCAACAGCACACATTTCTCAAGTCCTCATTAGGAATATTAGGAATAGATCCACCCCCTCCTCCATTCATTTTCACAGCAATCTTATGAAGCTCAGTATAAGACACCGTTGGCAACAGTTTATGATACAGTGGAGCAAAAAAAGTAAGATAAAAATTCTTTCTTCTGCAGGAGAAAAACTACTTAATGAAAAAAAACCTGGAAATAAATACAGTCCATTACTGGTGATTGATTCTTGAAGGTGGGACTATATGCATCTTTTCTTCCTTCTTTTCCTTAATTTCTTGTCTCTCATAAGCCCTTGTTACTTCTCCACTGGGAAAACACATGCAACTTTATTTAAAATAAACAAGCGCTGTGTAATTTCTCTTCTGAAGATGACTAACTCGAAAATATTGGTTCTCAAATGGTCTTTGAGGGGCTCCACGGAACCTAGGTTAGATCTGGTCCTTCATCAGGTTGAAAAGCCATTTCCTACCATTTTTTTCTTGGAGGCACTATTTCAAAGTTCACCCAAAGAGGAACATAGTTAGAGACCTCTCAGAGACGGAAAAATGCTCCTGGTGAACCAAAAAGGAAGGAGAGCAGGCACCTTGGGTGTGTATGGTGATTTATACTTTTCTCAGTAACTTTATTTTCATCTCTTTTCACTTGCCCCTCACAAGACCCCCTAGAGATGGGAAAAACAGGCACCATGAATGTCCACGCTCCAGAAAATGAGGGGCAATGAGAACAGCTACCCACCAAGGCCACACAATGAGAAAGTAAACATCTGAGACTGGAACCCAATCTTGGCTCTCAATTCAGTGCTCTCTTTAAGGATAATGGCTACCTACATGGACTCCTGATTACCCTTGGCAGGAAAGACAAGCTTACCAGGCTATCAGCTATCTAAAACGTTCATGGTTGAAGGTTTTGTGTCATGTCTGCTGTAAATTCGGTTTGGTACAACCTCAGCAAAATAAAAGGAATACCAGTTGTTTCACAATGATTCAGCCATTCATGCAATGTTCAGTTTTTGCATGCCAAGCACTACGGAAGTCCTGGGGATTCAGTGATGTCTGTCTTCAGGTAGCCTATCATGGGGAATTAAATCTAGTAATATAATACAATGGAATGAGTAATGTGAAAGAGACATAGCAAGATGTCACAAGCTCTCAAAAGAGGGGCACACTGCTCCTCATTCATTCACTCATTCATCCTAGAAATAACCATGGAGTGCCTTCTTGCTGCCATGCTTTGTGTTGGGTTCTGGGGACCCATAGTAAAAAACACATGATCTTTACCCGTGAGGATTATCTAATGGGGAAGACAGAATTATATTGATTATACAGACCTAAATTAAATGGAAATATGATCAATATGGCAAAGGATAATCAGTGCTGTCAAAAGCATACGATCTACATACAACACATACTTTTGATTCAAGAGAAAGTTTCTTTGCAACCCTTTACTAGAAACAGAAATTTTGTACTTCCTTGAAGGCTTGGGAATCCACAGGATAACTTTCAGGTGCTGATTGGAAGTAACCTACTCGATAATGCTTATCTCTTTATGATAATAATTTGATAGACTCTATTTCTTAACACACTGCTGCTCTGTTTTCCCCTCCCCACCACTGCCCAGAGTAAATGCTTGTTCTCTTGCCCTCAGTTTATGGAAGGAATGTAAAGTTGGAATGTTCCTCTCTTTCCAAATAAGCCAACCCCCACAGGGTTTGTTCCTGCCCGCCCAACCCCCCAGGAGGGGGAAAAAAAAACAACAACCCTGCAATCTTATCACATTATTCATAGTAAAGCATTAGCTCCTAACCTGAAGCGTCCTCTGCTGAGGGTAACAGATGGCATCGGGACGCCTATGCTAGAAGGAATGGAAACCTGATTATACTCCTTCTAATTTTTTTCCCCCTCCTACATGAAGCACGCTATAGCCACCTCATCGAATATGGTGATGTGTCAAAACTTAATTAGCCAACACTTGTACCCCGTCTACATTATGCTGCAAACTATGTTTTCAAAAGCAAGAGAAAAGAGCTTAAAATATTCTGGCAGGAAGGGAATTCTTAGGACACAAAGGAGAAAGATTAATGCGATAAGCTATCTTATGTTACCAAGGCCTTAATCCTTTCTCAGACAAGCAAAGCAGTAGAAAGTTTCTTGGTTCCTGCAGTAGGGTTGGCATACTGTCTACACAAAAATGGGAAATTCTGGCATGTATGTGTGTAATTTTAGGGGATCAGGGGCTGGCACATTTGAATAAAGTACAGTTCCTGTGTATCAGGCATGCATCATAAGGTGCTCAACCATCCTGCTTTGCCTAGAACGGAGGGGTCTTTTGAGACGCAAACTTTCAGTGCTAAAACGAGGGAAGTCCCAGACAAATGGAGATGTGTCTATCACCTTTGATGCATGTAAACAATGGTCATAAAAAAATTTTATTGCAAACTTAGAAGGTCATATTGACCAAGTCAGTGGTTTCTGTTGCTCTCCTTTGGCCATTTGGAGGAACGAGGCAGACTGTTCGTAGGAACATCAGAAAAGATGTTTTTGGTTCCTAACCAGGCTCCTCTGTCCAAATCCCATACTACTCTCTACCATCTTGCTTCTCTTCTGGCCCTGTTCCCTGTGGTCTAGCTCCCACCCTCACAGCTTCCGGGCTAAATACAGTCAATCGCTGACAGCAGCATGAGAAGATTCTCAGACTCATCTATCCCCTGTTCGCAAAGCAAGCCCAGAGCTTCGTTCACATTTTCTAGAGATTTTTAACCAGGGGACAGAAAAAAAAAAACATGAGATCAACATTCAAGTGATAAAGAGCCTCAAAAACGTCACAATAAAAATAACTTTTGGAATTCTCTAACACATACATGGAGCAACTTCTACCCTAGCATCCTTAGTTACTAATTGTGTGCCTGAGAGAGTCATTCCCATCTCTATTCCATCCCCAACCTCTCTCTTGGCCTCTACTATTTTCAGGCTTGGCAAAGAGGTCTCTATCCTAGGCT
Organism: Panthera tigris; assembly: GCF_018350195.1. NCBI lineage: Eukaryota > Metazoa > Chordata > Mammalia > Carnivora > Felidae > Panthera > Panthera tigris. The sequence continues at coordinate 33,703,897 of NC_056673.1, read as the reverse complement.
CCTCCCACTTCCCATGGCCATAGGGGGCAGTGAATGTACTATAAACCACGTGGATTTTAGGGTTCTCTGCCTGTTCAGAGCTGGTTTCAGATTCTGGCTCTGCCACTCTTTAGTTGAATATGCTCGAATGAATTATTGTATCCCTCTGAACCTCAGTTTACTCATTATATTGTCACAAAGATGTAAAAAGCATCAAAAAGTTAATATTTACATGTTTCCAGCCTTCTAAGGAGGCTGCTTTGTTTGCTCTAATGTTCAGCATGATAGATAGTTATGAGACACAAAGGAATCTCAACAATCAGAGAAAGATACAAGTAAGGTTTCTATGTTTTCTTCATTAAGGCAAGGAGGTGGCTGATGATTTGCTCCAAGATTGGAAATCCGAAGGGTTATGCATCAGTGACCCAGAAATTGCAGATGGCTCTCCCCTATGGCACAGAGAGAGCTGTACAATTGGGATATGAGACTTAGGCATGGAGTTAGAAGGGGTTGGGCAAACAGTTCACATTGCATCTTAGGTGGGGATAATTCCTCCTGACCTCACTGACTTGTGAGAATTAACTGAGAATAGATCTAAAAAACATGAGACACAGACCATGGGGCACAGACCAGGAATGTCCATTGGTTAAGTTGGGTAGACTTCTTTTTCCTTTCTGGTAAGGGGAATCAAAGGGTCATATGGCTAGTAAGTAGTGTTTCTATCACTCTCTTGCTTCCCTTCTTCCTCGCTTAGAAACCACAGCCTATCACCATAATCAGCCCCTTCCCTACAGTTCAACTCCTTTATCACAGTCACCTGCCACAGGCTATAGCTGGCTGGAACTACCTCTCTGCCTACCTTGTTCCTGCCCCCATCTATAGAGTAAGTTTGGAAAAACAAAAAAACATACCACTATATTTTCATTTGTAACCATAACTCTCAAGTATGCCCTCAGTACTCCCTAGCAATGCTTTGGTCAATTCATGATCCACATTCAGGGATATCTATTTTATACCTCCACCCCATCCTCCTCAAATTTCCCATTCTCATTTTTCACTCTTAGTTGATGACATTGATTATTTTACTGATAACAAAAAACAGCAGACACAGAGCTACTTCGCCTTTCCATAACCAGACCCACTTCCCCAGCCCCATCTACACCTAGGCTCTCCTCATCTCTCCAGTTATGGGGGTGAGATGTCCTCTCACCCACCTATGACCAACACCTCCTCTTTTGCATTGGATGCCACCTTCTCTTGCCTAAAGGAAGACTTGATGCCTTCAGGGAACTTGTCTTCCCTTAGCCTCACCAAGTGAATTGGATTATTCCTATTAGCATATGAATACTTCATAATATCTCCTGTCTGAAATAGAAAACAACACCTTATTTTGATCCTTATTCTTCTCTAACTTGTCTTTCTGTCTCTAGTATGTATATTATGTATATACTCTATGTAGTGTGTGTGTGTGTATGTGTGTGTGTGTGTGTGTATGTATATATATATATATACATGTCTGTTTCATGTCTGTTGCTGACCAGATCCCGAATCAAGGCTGTAGGACTTATCACCCCAACTGTTCTGAGTGCTACAGCTGGGAGTCCTCAGTTGCCAGCTCTCTCCCAGAATTGCTTTTAGCTGCTAAGAACTTCCTGCCCAAGGTCATGCCCCCTTCCCAGATAGCCCTCACTCAGGTCCCCCACGTTCCAATGGGGAATCATTCTGAAGGGCCATTCTTGCTTCAGAGCTCACCACAGGGTCGCCTACATTGCAACCCAACTTCTGCTCAGTCTTCCAGCCTTGCTTTTCCCCACAGGAGTTAAGCTTGGGAGCCATCCCCAGTCAACTTCCTGCACACAAATGCTCATCTCTTGAGTCTTTTCCTGGGAAAAGTGGCCTGTAATACCTTCACTAAAATGTTAAGTTCCACCAGTGCTGGGACCTTATCTGGCTGTTTTTCAGCTGGAGGCTGCAGTCTAGAACAGTGCCCGGTATACAGCAGATGTTCAATAGATAGCTGGGAAATGAATGGGAAAAGTGGCAGAGCTAGTATCAGACCCAGTTCTGCAAGATTCAAAGCCAGTGCTCTCTGCTCCGCAAATACTACCACAAAGAAACTTCCAACGTCTAACTTTGAGATCCAGTTCAATTTGAAACTCTGCCCTTGCGTCTGCATGCAACTGGTACCAGATGAAACTTGCAGTTAGCTAACGCACAGAGATTAATTGGAAGAACTGGCTCTCACAAATGGTAAACCTGGGTGAGCTCATGCGTAGCAGTGTAATTACTCTGGTGGCATCAACACATCAGAAGGCCCTGGAGGGTCCAGAAGCAGGCTCAGGCCGAGAGGTTTCCATCTTAACTTTGAATTTCCTTGGGCCTCTGTCTCTTGAAGTCAAACAACATCATTTTAACAAATTTTGAGTGTGTGAATAATTTCTCCTTTTCTTATGCCCTGGTATGTAAACTGATATTAAAGACTAGAATATTTATCATGTTGACAGCTCCCGCCTGCTAGATTAGATTTTGTTAAGGAGCTGAGTTTTCCTCGGAGAGCATTCAACTCCGTTATCTTCCTACTGTGGATTTCCACTATAGACGCTTTTGGTATTAGCTAAGCTCTACACCAGAATAAAATGGGAGGCAGCCAATAGAAATAGCTGAGTATATTGGCCACCTTCATTCCAGACTACTGGGGAAATACAAATTCAGTTACTAAATAAAAAGCCAATTCAGTTAAGGAATGATGCTGTATCTTCCCAATGACTCCTGTCACAACCACTGGATTAAAACTCACAGCACTGCAGCTCATTTTCCAGTGATGTGTTTGGTACTTACTTTACCAAATCACTAGGAAAGCTATGTGCCGTGACATTTGTCCAAATGCAGAGAGAATCACACTCTGATTATGTAAATCTGATACCAATGCAAGGACGTTAGTGAAACAGGCTACTCGCACTGAATAAAATGTCCTTGGCTTTCCTAAGTAATTTCTTGACTTGACTTCACCTGGTTCTCTGCAGAAGCCAGAGCTTCAGCTGCCCTTGTATTTCCGGGAAGACCGTAACTCAAGAAGAGAACGCATGCACAAGCACACACAATGTTTCAGAGCAGCCGTGCTGTCTTTTCCACAGCCGGAATAAATGTGCAGCCATTTCCTGGGGGAGACAGAAAGTAGAAGGTGCACTGAGGTAGCTCTTTCCTGGCCTTTGGGGAAGATAAAAAAAAATCATTTCCCCAGTTCAAGCAATACTAACACTGGATGCCACCTCTGCTCCTGCAAAATTCCAGTGAAGGGATGCTCAGGTTTCTCTGAAACTGGGGGTCGGGCCTATAGAATTAGTCACTGTTTATCTATAGACTAAGCATAGAACTTCCTATCATGATTTTCAGGAAATGAAAGCCACACAAATCAGGTGGAATTCAGAGGTAAACACTACCAGTTTGAAAGAGGGACACATGGGGTCCTCTGTGCTTTCTACTGGGTTATTTTGAGACATAGGAAGACAGTGGAGAAACATGGAAAGTATCAGAAATGAGAAGCAACACCCTTTAGAAGAGCAAAATTATAGTGTCAGAGACCGAACCTGTCAATTTCCAATCATCATTTAAAGGACAAAGAGCCCATTTTAGGGAATCTTCTACAGATGTTCTTTTGATAGCTTTTTCTTTAATAGGCAACTGGAGGCTCAGCTTTTTATAATTTGGTTTCCTAGGAAAAGCATCATCTTCTCTTAGGAGTCTATTCAGTGCCTCTGAGAGTTGTAGAATTCACGATTGCGCAATGTGCTCACCTCATTGATGTTCACCTCAGAAGGTAACAAGAGAGCTAAGAACCCTCTCCTTCAACAGCCCGCAGGCTACCTCAGAGCACCCTCCTCTATTTTCAATGCACTGGGTGTTTTTAAATGATTGCAACTTCTTCTACTTTGTATACAACCGGGAATATTTTCCGCCTCAGCATTTAAAATTGTAGATATGTAATAAAAGGGGGCCCTGTGCTGTTTTGCTTAACTCAGATGGGTTAAGCTCCTGCTTCTGTCTGTTGTCCTTTCTTTTCAAATCCTGGTGACTGAACTATTTGAACCAGACCTACCAGTCAGAAGCAGGGTGACGGTAACTAACAGCAGAAGGGGAGGGAAGCACATGTCCTCTTGTGGGGTCAGGCTGGAGGGTGGGAAGAAGAGAGGCTTTACGAGGGGGATGGTGTCAGAGGGGAGACTTACAGACAATGCACAGAATCCCCTTTGATCCTACCCTTAAGCTCTTTTAGAAAAACCTAATCTCCAAAGATTTAGTTTAATGTTGATTATAAACAAAATATCTTTCTACCAGTGGTAATGAATAAAGCTAGAAAGCAGAGAAACAGACCAGCTGGTTTCCCTCTTCTTAATTAGGTACCTCTGATTTATTTAACTATTTGTTTTGTTCTTCTTTCTATCTTCTAGATAAAAGTCTTCTAGAATTCATACGCCTTACAGAAAAAAAAAATTATATATAACGAAAATATCAAAGCAGGTTAAAGACAGAATAGAATGGCAGGACCCAGAGAGTAATTCAGCAGGTTATAAAGGCCCACTAATTTTATTACGGGTGAAAATTTGGCTCTGAAGTTCTTTATACTTAAAAGGAAATGAACAACACAGTTCTCATGGAGGGAAAAGGCACATCAATTGTGCAGAGGGAGCAAGGCTTTTCCTAACACTTAGCGTTAAAGAAATTTCTTACCGAGGGCTTCATTCAGGAAGACACAATGACACGGTGTCCTTTACAAAATGCCAGCAGCAATTTAAAGGGTAGACACTTTCCACAGATTGTTCATAAATTTGAGTTTTGTAAGGCAAAATGAATCTTACAGGTGTTTGTCACTGGGGAGAGGGGACAAATTTTGGTCTGTAAGTTACCACCTTTTAATTTGTCACTTTTGTTAACTGCATTGTTTTACGTGAAATTTTCTCAATTAAAGGCCAATCTGGGTAGTGGTGTGAATGTAGTAGAAACTGCAGACGGCTACGCAACTTGGCCAGTGGAATGCGTGTAGAAGTGACAATGGCCCAATTTTGCACCTAAGGCTTATGTGGCATTGTGTGCTTCCACTGACCCCTCTAAGAACTTCTGATCTCATCTAAAAGGTCATGCTCTATGACCTTCAGTCTGGGCCACAAAGCATACCTGACCTTGACTTGAATGAGACCAGCTCCTGCAGACCTGAAGACCCATGGGTAAGCAATTAATGCTTATGTTTTATACCACCGAGATCCTGTAGTGATTTTGTTAAATAGCATTACTGCGGCAATAGCTTGCTAATACCCTGCCTTGACTATGCCACAAAGGCATTGTGAAGGTTAAGTGAGAGGATGATCAAGGATATTATTTGCATAACCAAACTTACTGGGTGTATTATGATCGTTTACGTCTCTGATGTCTACTCCAATATATGGCTTATAGAGTTTACAGTAGACCTGCCTTTTGCTTGCTGGCAAATGAACTGATGATTCTGGGACAGTCACATACCCAGCAAGTGAATAGTAGAGGAGGTGGTTCATTCTGCCTGGCATCACGAGGCCCATTGATCGGCATGTTATATGGACCCTTGTGTATTGCAACACATACTGTGTTTATTCGGTCCATCACGCATGGACAGGAGAGGGAGTTGGCTGCAGTGATGCCAAAGGACAATCCAGGAGAAGCTCATAAGACTGGGATAAAATAGTAAAGAGCTACCAACTAGAGTTTGGAAACCCAAGTGCAAGTCTGGCTGATGTACTGTTAAACACTAAACATTTGATGTGATGGAGATGACTTTGTTCAGTTGGTAAAAATTTGAATTCTCTATTTGTCCTTTCCTGAGCGTAACCATAGGAATTATAATGACAATATCCACATTTCTGTATATCTTATTTAACCTACTTTGGCCATCTGAGCACGGATTAAATACAATAAACACTTCTCGAGTGGCTACCAACACATTTTAGTGCGTATTTTTGGGGCACCTACAATGAGCCAAATTATATGTTACTTCAGGAAGAAGCAAGATAGACCACTGGACAGAGTTAAATATATACGAGATTATAAAATACATGAGGACTGTATGTCACAAAGACTAAGAAGTACAGCTATCAATGATTGGGACCAGGACATGCCACCCTCAAATATACCATTTTGGCATAAGAATTATTTTGAGCTGAAGCATCTGAGTTCCTGAAATCCCTTGTCCTCCTAAAAGCAGGGTCTCCCCAAAGAACTCAACTGTCGTAAAGTCCCTGTCCTGAAGCAACTCTAATTTCTCTTCTGGGACAGCACCACACTCCCACAGCCATTGTCACAAATTATCATATCTCCCATCCAGTCTCCTAAGAGCCCATTTATCTTTCCAAAAGTCATTTGCTTTTCCATAAGTACCCTTCTCCCTCTTTCCCCTACTAACATCCCAAATTTGAACTACCCCTTTGAGTTACTCATTTCTTTTTTTTTAATTTTTTTAAATGTTTATTCATTTTTGAAAGACAGAGAGAGACAGAGCACAAGCAGGGGTGGGACAGAGAGAGAGGGGGACACAGAATCTGAAGCAGGCACAGAACCCGACGCAGGGCTCGAACTCACGAACCGTGAGATCATGACCTGAGCCGAAGTCGGATGCTCAACCGACTGAGCCACCCAGGTGCCCCTGAGTTACTTATTTCTATCCATGTATTACTCCCATGTATTAATAGGCACCATGCACCTGCTAATTAACTTGTTTTTCTCTTGTTAATCTGTCTTTTGTCAGCCTAATGTACAGGGCCCCAGCTGAGGAATCTAGGACAGGAGGAAAATGATATTTTTTTCAAAGCTTATCATCTACTATATATTTTAGCATAATATATGTAGTGCCTTTTACCTCTTTTTATGGACTAAAAAATATAGTAATGCTGATGGTATAAATAAAACTGACTTCAAATCATGAGCATATTATTACATGGGTACGTACTATTACATGGGTATCGTTACTATGTCGACATAATTTGCAGGGTCAGCTACTTCTCTGTTAAATTCAAATTAAATTGTGGAAACACTATTTGTGCCGTGCACAATAATGGGAGCATTCCAATAAACCGGGATCCTCACCATAAAATGCTTAATATTAACTCCAGTTTATAGATCAGGAAACAGGGGATAAAGTAACTTGCTTAAGGGCCGTCAGAATCCAAATGCATTCCTTTTTTTTCTCTGCATCCTTGCTACCCTCATAGTTTATTTACTGTGCTCCATATGGTGCAGTCAGTAAAAAGCAAATGGCAACTGGAAAAAAACACACACACACAACAACAACTTGCCTGCCATTTCTCTTCCTCATAGCTAGAGAAAGAGTTTACTAACATCAGTGTCAATGATCATAAAACGAAACGTCCTAAGCCTTAAATTTGCTTTTCAAATACCAGTATTTCAGAGGCAGATTACCTGACTCCAATAATATGGCTCAAACCTTGCACTGTATGTGCAATGAGAGGGAATATTTTCATCCATTATAAGAGGCTTGTCAGGGGAAAATATTTTCCTGATATCATACCCAAGAGAACAGCGTGTGGAGGAACATTATCATATTTTATTGAACTTTCATATACTCCATGCAGTATAATGTATATTTTATCTTTTGAGAAGCCTTGGTAACAAAAGAATAAAATATCTGTCTAACTCTCAAAGTACTTTCTAATAATGCTGCATGCACACTAATATCATTAAAAACAATTCACGGGGTTCTGGTAGCTCACCAGTCTGAGCCAGGAATGAATATCCCTCCATTACTGGACGAAGGGCTCAAGCCTGTGGCTTTGCTCACTCCTTATAGCAGAGGCTAGGTGGAAGCTAAGGGGCAGACTGGAGGGCATCCATTCATAAAGGCTTTCTCCCAATTGGCAAGATGGGAGAGGAATGTCCTGTGCCCTGGGAGTTAAGTACTAGCTTAGCTTAATTTGCATATTCTTCTAGAATCACAGGGGTGTTGAGTCTAGCCTCTGAGAAATAATTTACATAAAGGTTTCAGGGCATTTTTAGGAAACAACAAAGAGGATTTTGGAACTGAAAAACACAGTCTCAAGAAAAGCAAGGAGAAAGGGGGCACTTGGGTGGCTCAAGGTTAAGTGTCTGACTCTTGATTTCGGCTCAGGCCATGATGTCACAGGTTCATGAGTTTGAGCCCTATGTTGGGCTCTGTGCTGACAGCACAAAGCCTGCTTGGGATTCTCTCTCTCTCTCTCTGCCCCTCACCTGCTCTCTCTCTCTCTCTCTCTCTGAAAAATAAATAAATAAACATTAAAACAAAAAGGCAAGGATAGTTGGGGGATTGGAAGCTGGGTGAATTACTTAGAGGTAGAAGAGAGTATAAAGACACATGTCTTGGGTAAGGCATCCTTCTGTTGGTGGCTGAGAGCTTCACTTATGATTTCCCCCAGGCACAGTCACTCAAATGGCTTCCAGGCAAGTCCCTAGGATCCTGGTTTAAATTTTTTGTCAGAGGCTCCTATGAAATTAGAAAAGCCATGCCATCTTCTAGGTACTAAAAAGAAAGTTGAAGTCCCTTCAAGGTCAGACCATCTGGGCTCGGGAATAAAGGCCTTCAGAAGCTTTGGAGAAATACCACTGCCAGGATGGGAGAGAAAGACCATGTTCAGTGCCTACAAGAGCCAGGCAGAGTAACAGTGGGTGGGTGGAAGGGACAGGAATGACCCCGCCTGCACAGATGTGCATCAGCCTCCCAGACAGCCCAAGTCACCCGGAACCACGCGAAAGGAGAGAGCAATGGTCTTGAGTGGGGACATGAACTAACTACCACTGCAATTTTAAGTCTTTGCTTTGCCCCATTCCCAACATGATTTGAGAACTGAGGGTCACCTCTGAAAACCTTTCAGTCTTAACACTGGATGTGGAGAAGAGCAAACCTAAAATCTCCATCCATTACCGTCATTATTATCCACAGAGAACTAAGGGCAGACCGAGAAATGAATGGCAGGGGTGTGCCAGCTTCGCCCCTGTTAAATTATGCACATCACATGGGGTGACTTACAGGATGACGGCCCACAGGAGACACAGGGACAGGCCATTTACACTGGCCGGTCCTCTGAGGCTCATGACTTTAGAAGTTTTTCTCGTGATCTGCCGTGGGCCCTGTGGTACATGGAAATGTGTCTATCGGGATTTCCACAGCGCAATTCATGTCTACGGGGGAGTACCCGTACACGCAGAAACACCACGGTGTGTACTCGGCACGAAGTGAAAGAGACAGAGCAAAGAGAGGAAACAGAGGAAGTCCAGCCACCTTCTACACGGAGAGAAAACACCCATGTCTGTGTCCTAGAAATTAAAACTATATGTCTTTCCCCTGACTCTACAGCTGCCAGATCTGGTGCAGTGATGACAATAACTATCGGGGGCATTTTAGGTGGCACTTTTTTGATGAAGGATGCAGGAGAATTAACTACCCATTTAGAAATGACATTCAGTACGTGCTCTGCCACCGTGCCAGGGAGGAGAAAGTGGCAGCCAGATAACAAAGCAGACTTACAGCATCACCTCGAAGGATAAAATATGTATGATGCTATGGCCAAAATAAACAGGCTGCAGAGATGCAATTAACAGGCAGAACGTGGCAGGAACCCAGCACGGGGCACCACCTCCCCTCATTCTCTCAAATGCTGGCAAAGAGATGGAAATTGGCTGAAGGTCAGGGCTCTTCTGATCCCCTGCCCTCTTCTTCCTAAATCCATGCTATCATGGCAAATATTTTCCCCTGTCTTCAGCGTTCGTGCTGCATTCTGGAAAGGAACACAATGTTTTGGGCAGACAAGCTGAGGCTGAAACTCAGCTCTTTTTCTTGTCATCCCTGTAACTCTAGGTGAATTATTTAACAACTGTACATTTTGGCTTCCTGGTCTGCACAACTGACCGTCTCAGATTGTTTGGGGAATTAAGTGAAATAAAATATGTATATATAAATGGATGTGGTAGGTAGCCAATAAATTTAGTTGCTTTCCCTCTTCCCATCCATTTGTAATTCCAGGATCTGGGGCATTTTTTTCACTTATCTGTTTATCATTTCATTCAATGAACATTTATTGAGTGCTGTCTTTGTGCCACATACTTTCCTGCTAACCAGAATTTGTCAGCCACAGCCATGACAGTTAAGTGGGCCAGATGAGCCCAGACTGCAGGTTGAAAGGGGCTACCCTCATTCAAGACCCTATGCCTCATAGCTGTTGGCGCGTTAAGCACACAACCCATGGGGGAAATGCCAGACCACGTGGTAATTAGCAAGAACAATGTGTTCATCCCAACAGATTTTGTTGCTCCCAACTGAATCTGCATCAAAGGACTCTGGCGGTGGTTAATTCACCTCTGAAAGGTGATCAAGGCATCCACTTTTCCCTTCACTACGCGGGTGCCAATCTGTGAAAGGCAAATTCAAGTTTCACCAGATGTGTGATTATGGATGTTTGTGTAACATTTGACCTTCTTCTCTCTTCACAATCCTTTTAATTTTGTATTTCTAATCACCGAGCGTAGCAATCCAGAAGACACAGAACAGTTTGACTGTATTAGTGAAGTTACTTATTTATAGATTATCTGTGATCACTCGCTTTCCTCCATTACATTCTTCCAAGTGGGTACCTTACAGTTATTAACTTTCAGGAAGCCCCTATATATCATAGCATCATACCATTAAGCCTTTTGGAAATTCATCACAAATCAGTATCCGGATGACATTGATGTCTTATTGCTATTCATTCCTCCTGGGCCGTTTTTAGCAGTTCATTTTTTATATCCCTGCAGTGCTGAAATATGGCTCACTCCAGTATCTGTCCTTTTCGTAATCGCAAAAGGAAAGTTTGGCAGTTGTTGTATATTACACTCTTGAGAAAAATGCTAGTAATACTTCGAATTGATTGAACAGTGTGGACTTAAAACTGCCTGGCACAGGGCTGTTTCCTTACTCTTATTCAGATTTTTTTTTTTTAATCATACCCCTTAGGTTCAGAAACTGTGAACTCATCATCGCAAAGCAACGTGTTAAATAAGGATCACTTACTTGGAAAAGCCCAGAAGCGCCTCCCCATTTCTTCCCTTCAGATCTGCAAATATGTTTATAGAATGTGTTTAGAGTGTGGCCTACTGTTCTGCTGGAAGTGTACTATCACTGACAGGAAGCTGGGGGATGGGGTTGGGGAAGTGTGGTTGTGAAATAGCCCAGGGCATCCCTGATTCTGGAGCTTAACATGGAAAAGTTGTTGGTGACACTGCTTTGTGATCGCCAAGGCATTGGGAAAAAGCTGTCCCCACATGCTAGCCTTACCTGTACAACGACATGATCAGGAGGGATGTAGGCTTGTAGGAAGCAACCAAGTAAAGAAGATGTATTAAAAGGATGAAGGTAAGGAGAGTCAGAATTTCATAGAATTATTTCTATGCTTCCCACCTCCTCCCCAGGTAGTGGCAACGGGGCTTGGGGAGGGTAGAAGACAGGCCAGCCGGATGTGAGTGATATTTAAGGAGGCCAAAGCACAGTCATTGGAGTCACTTTCAATAAGGGATATTTGTAACAAATCTAAAATTTTCTTTGCAACACGAGCTGTAATAGATGCTGCTGGCGATCCGCTCAGATCCCCCGGGTCTGGGCTAGGGGGCAGGTCTCCCAGCTTCTACGAGTGTTGGCTGCAATCAACTCACCTTCCTCCTGGGAAGTGCCCTTAGCCTATAAGAACTGCGGTGTGCTGGTAAATGTTTATCAACCAGCTCTCCAGGAAAAAAAGGCCCTGTTGTGTCGTGCCTGCAGATTTCCGTGGTGTAAACATACCTACCATGGGGGATTCCAAGACACCAGCTTGATGTTAGCGAGTGCAGATGTGGGAAGAGATGTTCAGGATGGGCTTTGGAAAGCCAGCCCTTCTCCAGTGTGCCAGTGCATGAGAGCCACCTTGCCCAGGAACCTCAGGGAGGTTACGCCCCTCCTCGGCCCCTGGGTGGGGGAGTGGAAGACTTCTGGAATAGTGACACTCATTCATGCTCAAGAGCTTCCTGGGCGATCAGGCTGTATTTGGGCTCCAGGTGGACCCATACATTTGCTGATCTCCCCCGCTGTGCTCCCCCCACACATTTGCAGCTCACACTGAAGAACACTTCCTCTGCAACTCATTGGTATAAGAAGCTGCAGGTCGGGCTCTAAACTTGGGCTTGGGGAGCATCAGACTCTGAAGGGGTGACACAGCACTTAATTTGAACAGATCATTTTGCCCAAATCTTATTCTACCAGAGTCACTCAAGCTCAAAATAAACAATTTGGGAGTCATCAAGCACTGAGCTGATTTCTATATTCAAGCCTACCTAGCACACCAGCAATAAATAGTAGCAAGCTATACATACTGCATAATCCCTTTCTATCCCAGCACGAGTCATGCATACTGCTCCTGTTGAGAAATCAGTGAAAATAGCTACTTGGCTAAAAAAAAAAAAAAAAAAAAAAAAAAAAGACTTGCTTTCTCTCAACTAAAAAAATATGTTTTCTGAATATTTCAGAGGAAATGCAAATTAAGAAATATCTCTGCTCCCTAGAATGTGATGTGAGGCCTCTCTGAGATACGAAGGTAGGAGGAGATATTTTCAGGCAGGTGAGATGCTGCCACGTTGACAGGTTTCTATTGACTCTGACACACCAAACTGTGTGGGTGTGTATGTTTTCACTCCTTGGAAATCATGCACCTTCATCATATGATATCATATGATATCATGACATCATATGATATCATAGGTAAATATGTTTTGTACATGGTTAGAGCATGTGGGTTTCAGGGCTAACGGCCAATGACTAATGTTATATTAAGTGTCACGTCGGATGAAGAGCTTAGTAAACACAGGAAAAGGATCTGTTCAGAACCTGAAGTAGGTAAGGCTCACATTAACAAAATGAAATACCTTACTGAATAGACACTGGGTTTATTGTATGAAAAAAAAAAAAAAAAAGAAAAACAGATGCCAGGCTGAGCCAGCTAATCTCTTAAAATTTTTTATTTATCTTTTTAATAAAAATTGTATATAGTTAAGGTGTGCAACATGATGATTTGATATAGATAGACAGATAGATAGAGAGTGAAATGATTACCACAGTCAAACTAACGTTTCCATCTACTCAGAGTTAGCATTTTCTTATTGTTGGTGAGAACACCTGAAATCCACCATCTTTGCAAATTTCCAGCATTCAATATGGCATTATGCTCCTTATTTGATCTCTGCGCGTACTCATCTTATGTAACTACACACTGTGGTGGTGGCGGGTGGGGGTGCCTGGGGGGTGGCTCAGTTGGTTGAGCGTCCAATTCTTGATTTTGGCTCGGGTCATGATCTCACGGTTCATGAGATTGAGCCCTGCGTCAGGCTCCATGCTAAGCAGGCTTGGGATTCTCTCTCCTTCTCTCTGCTCTTTCCCCACTTGTGTGAGCACTTGCACTCTTTCTCTCTCTCTCTCAAAATAAATACACATTTAAAAATAGACAAACAGGGGTGCCTGGGTGGCTCAGTTGGTGGAGCGTCCAACTTCGGCTCAGGCCATGATCTCGTAGTCCATGAGTTTGAGCCCCGCGTCAGGCTCTGTGCTGACAGCTCAGAGCCTGGAGCCTGCTTGGGATTCTGTGTCTCCCTCTCTCTCTGACCCTCCCCCACTCAGGCTCGCATGTACACTCTCTCTCTCTCTCTCTCTCTCTCTCTCTCATAAATAAACATTAAAAAAATTCAAAATAAATACAAAATAAAAACAAACAAACAAGCAAACTACAACACTGGGGTGGGGAGGTGGGGAAATGGAAGAATGAAATGGCTACTCTTAACATTTTGCACAATTTGGATCTTGGCCCTAACACAACAAGGGATTAGAATGCTGACATTCTAAAGTGATAAAAATATGAGATATTGGAAAGAAATGGATTGATGAATTATTCTTAATCCTTCAGGCAACATTAATAAAGTTGTTTCTATAGGATATTAAATTTTCATAAGAAAAATTAGAAGTCTGTAGTTGCTCATATGTTCAATGGCTCACGATGCTTACACTCCCCAATTCAGACCTTTTATTCTAGTTTTCTGGTTTTAATGTAGTTCTTTTGCTTCAGAAAAGCAGAACTAAGAAGAAAATTTGTATTTTCTTAAGTCCTTCAAACAGAATCTGCTTTGCTTTTTTCCCCTGCAGTGATGGGGAAATTATTATTTGTTTTTATTTTCAGACCAAAGGTACCTGGTTTCTAGGCAATGATAGAGCCCTTTAACAGGACTCAAGGTCTTGGAAGTTCAGGTAGGAGGAGCCTGGCCAGTTTATGCAGTCAAATGAAAAGGCTTACCTGGAGTAGACAGAGCCTTCCTGGATAGAATACACAACTGATAGCAGACTTTTTAATATCAAAATCCAGAACTTCTCTTGGGTATACAACTGTTTCTATATCGCCCAGGTGTTCTATCAGTTTTATCTCCTTGACTGTGATGGAGACACTTCTGGAATGTTTGAAAGATGAGGCAAGCTGGGAGAGGTCTGTAAAAATTAGGTCATGTCTTTCCCTTTTCTCCTGCTCTTCTCCCCCATTTTTAGGTGAATGGCAAGAGAGCTGAGTTCTAAGCAGCATATGCAAATAAGACACTTTGTCATCTATTTTTGGAAGGACAGTTAATTTGTAAAATGCCTGTTGGTTTCATCTGTGGAATCAATTAACCAGAAAACTAAACTACCATGTGGTTAACACCCATGAAATTCCTGGAAGAAATAATTCCTTCTAGAAATTCATTTGCCTGTAAATTCATTAGGCATCTTGACTTAATTCCCTTCATATTCTCATAAAAAATTGGACTCAGTCCCCAGATAACTTGAATTTTCTCTTATTTAAGTGTTGCTGCCCAGACCAGAGAACCGTCAGTCCTTCTAAAATGTGTGAAAGGGGAGTCCCTATTCCACTCTGATGCAGAGGAGAGAAGGCACACAGGTCGTCCCTCAGTCACCTGTACCCAACCAGGAGGAAGGAGGGAGGAAAGGAAAGGGGGACAGAGAAATGGGGCAAGGTGAACTGGAGAAAGGAGACTGGGGAGGGGAGCAAAGGGTAGGAGAGCAAGTCAGAGTGACAGAGAAGAGAAATGTAAATGAGGAGAGAGGGGGTGGTCAGGGAAGACCAAGAATCAGGAAAGGAAAGCAAAGACTTTTCTAATACTCACCAGAGGAATAAAGAATGAGACAGAACCAGATATATTTATAAACTACTAAAGCCAGCATCCAGGTGTTTCCTTCAAAGGCTTGCCTAATGACTTGATTTTCTGCGTGATGTCAAGAGGGACACATTACAAGCAGCGGCCAAGAGAGTGAGCAGCAGTCCTGAGCCTCGCTCTAAGCTGGGCGACAGTGCAGGAGAGCCAGAAACCAACTACAGAGCGCCTTAGCCCCGAGCCCGTTTCCAACTTTCAAGACAGCGTCAGTCTCTTGCATTTTGCTTATCTCTCATCACTCTTCAGCACCGCGCACTGAACCTGCCACTGCCTGCGAAACGCTCTGCTCTGAGCATAAACACAATTACCTTGGCCTCATTTTCTTTATCTTGAATCAAAGTCCTTTCTTGGAACATTCCCCCATCCTAGCTATTCAGAGCAAGATATCCCAAAGGAGAAAGAGTCCTCTATTCAAAACTCTGAGGAGTAATTTTGATAGTGGATGAGAAAGACGAGAAGGCAGGTTAGTTCCAAACCAACGCTAGGGCTTTAAAGGGAGCTTTCCTTTGAGAGGGTGTACATCCTAGCTAAATCCGCATTTCGGGGGTCAGCCTCAAAGAAACATATTCCACGTGCCCGGCTAACCATTACTCATAGTTGCCAGATGGGAAGAGGATTCCGGGCCAGGTCGAGGCTCCCCTCTGATGCTGGAGCTTTTCCACCACAGCCAGTGGACCTGGGAGCCTGCCGCAACTCTTTCTGTGCTGGGGGTTCTCAGCGAAACACAGGGAGGTCATTCACCCTCCACACTTTGAAATAAAGTCTGGTCCAAGCCATTTCCAGACACCAGCACTGGTTCTCTGTGTCTGAGGCTGCACGGGACAGGTACTGTTAGAAGCCACCTGTAATTTACCTTCAAATACCGTCCTTTCAGAGAGAGAGAGAGAGAGAGAGAGAGAAACAGAAAGAGAATTGAACAGAGAATATACAGAATGTCTGCTTCTTCTCATCACTCTTTCCTGCGTCTCCTTCTGCACTTTGTCAACATTTTTCCATTAGTTATTCTAGCCATCAGCACGGAGGGATCCGACCGTAATATCCCAGATAGTCTCTTCTCGCTGAAGGTGATTACAGGACAGTGACCTCACTTATCGTGGAGCAGTACCTTATGTACTATGTAATTAGGTTGAATTTGTCTCCTGGTATCTTCCCCGTGCTATTTACGCATGCTGCACACATTATCCAGTAACTTCCTCTACCATTTCGCATGTAGCGATTTAACAACAAATGCAGCCCAGCCTGAATCTGTGCAGCTATTTATAAACATACACCTGAGAGGAAAGCTTTACCTTTATGCCTCCCGAGTTTCAAACTTTTGGACAGGGGGCACTGGCGAGGTGGTTTGGGATTTTTAGTTTGCCGTCCACTTTACCTCTTGGCATATATGTTACAGATTTTAAAGTGAGTATGAGATTCTTTGACAGAGAAACCCAAGTGGGAGTTAAGTTGTGTTTTCTCGCTAACAGCCACAACATGTCTGATGGTCGCTGCCATGGTTTGAATGTTGGCGTCCCCCGCAAAGTTTGTATGTTCGAATCTTAACCCCTAAGGTAGTGGTAACAAGAGGAGGGGTCTTTGGGAGGTGATTAGGTTATAAGGGCAGAGCCCTCGTGATCAGGATTGGAGCCACTATAAAAGAGGCCCCACAGAGCTTCCTGGTCCCTTCAGCATGTGAGGACTCAGCAAGAAGGAAGATGCCAGCAGGCAACCATGCCAGTGCCTTGATCTTGGACATCCCCCCCAGCCGCCAACACTGTGAGAGATAAATTTCCCTTCTTTAGAAGCCACCCAGTCACTGACAGTTGGTTACAGCAGCCTGAATGGATGAAGACAGTAGTTAACAATTGTGGTGTATCTCCTCTGCCAGCCACTGGCCCCATAACTTGCTTATAACCTGCCTAATAGGTTCGCTATTCCATGTACTTCCCTTCATCCCAGCCCTGCAAGAGGGGTACTGTTACAACCTCTCTTTTACAGGAGAGGGAACTAAAGCTCCGAGAGGTTAGGTTTCTCCTATCTAGGTGGTTGGTGATAAACCTAAAATCTAAACCCAAAGCAGAACATCTGTGGACATCTATCCTCCCCCAAACGAAGGTCTGCGTTGTCTTATTTTTTTTTAAGTTTATTTATTTTTGAGAGAGAGAGAGTGAGTTCAGGGGAGGGGGGGCGGAGAGAATCCCAAGCAGGCTCTGTTCTGTCAGCATGGAGCCTGTCTCAGGACTGGAACTCATGAACCGTGAAATCATGACCTGAGCCAAAATCAAGAGTTTGGACGCCTAACCAAGTCACCCAGGTGCCCCAAGGTCAACATTGTCTTAATGTCCTTGCTTCCTCCAACTGTAACTTTAAAAAACCTTCCTGCTCTGCAATCCTACACTCATTCTGGGCCTTATTCTCCCTTAAACCATTTTCAAAGGTTCCTTCCACTTTTGTCCCCCTCTGTGACTATAAGCCCTTTCACTTACATCTTTTAGATGCCATTTTAACACATATTTTTGGCAAAACTCCCTGAACCACCATACCAGTATCTTTAGTCACTACCACTTCCTTTATTTGGTATCATCATTTGTAATTTTGTTACCATAATTTCATTGTTAAGAGCTTCTCAATCCTCTAGAGTTACCTTCCGTGAGGCAAAGAGATCACATCTATTCTAACTATATTACAAAAATTCACCTTTTGAAGGTTTAGGATCTATGTCTGACAACAGTTATTAGCTTTTTTTTTTTTTTTAATATTAGCTACCGTATTTTCTAAGATAATACACCCACTTTCCTCTAGAATTTTATTGTCCATTCCATACCACCAAGCTGCTTTAGATCCATATAAAGAGACCCTTTATTGCCTCCTTCTGAGAAAGGATATTATCAATGTGGCAAGTCAAGAAATTTATCAAGCCACAAAATACAAATGAGTAAGAATTACATTCACTTCTTCATCAGCTCTTACAAATCTGCTCTATCCCAGAAGCCTATGTGAAATTATGTGTATCATTTTCACACCAGAGCTTCAGTATAAAAAGACCCATGGTACTTAAAGATAGCTAATGAGTTCCAAATGGGAAGGAATACTTACCTATGAAAGTTTAATATCAGTTATCCAATAAAAACCAGCACCACTGTAACCCATTTAGATGGCAAAATGGATCTATCCTTATATTTCTGTAATCTTTCACACGTGGAGCCAGAACATTTAACATTTAAAGACCCTTCTGCAAACAGTATTTCATTCTACCTATCTTTCCATGCTAGCTCACATTCTAGCACCTCCATAAAGTCTGGTTTGGCCAACCCAACTTCTTACCACCATTAAATAGTAACGTCAAAATGACTGATTTGCTAATTAATCATTTCACTGCTGCCTTAGTATCTCTTCCACTATTATCTCAAATAGTTATTTAAATCAGTTACTATGATTTAACTTCTGTATATCTGTATTTTCTCCCCTAATATATCTCAAAGTCCTTGAAGGAACATAAATGCCTCACTCATAAAAGGTTTCTTAGTGTAGCAAATGTAGACATGCCATGAACTGCAATGATTAATTGTGGTCAACTATATTTTCCTATCAGGTTCATGGAGAAATTTAAAAATAGAGAAGTGATAAGATTTTAGGCACCAAACCAATCCACAGTCATTATTTTTCTCAACATATTTCAGGAAAAGTACTATAACTGAAAATTAGTTTCTAATGACAGATTCTGTTGATAGCAAGGTTACTCTTCATCATGGGACTTGCTCATATTTTTCCTGCCTTGAGTCAAAGCAACTTTTAACTAAGTCCACATAAACCATTTGTTTGGTAATCAAAGATAATCTCGGTTCAGTTAAAATCAACCAGCACTGTCACAGATAACCCCACAGATATAAAATGAAAATATGAAACCACATTTATCATGAGGAGCCCTTAATTGAAGACAGGGAGACAAGGCAAGTAAAACTAATATACTATAGGCCAAGGTTAGGTCCTAAAAGAAATACAAGCAAGTTACTTAAGAAGTCAAATGATGAGAGATTTCACCATCCACTAAAGAGATCAAGAGGAGTATCATGGAGGAGGTAACACTGGTACCAGAGAGGTTGAATAATAAAAAGGTAGGGATGGGGATTGCTAAGGTACAGAGGTACATCAGGTGAAGGGTTATGTTGTGTCCAAAGCACAGGGGAAGGTGAGATACAGTCAATTAAAAAAAAAAAGTATTACAATCTCACTGAGAACAAAACATAGACATAACATGCAAGAGGAATAAGGCTCTGGAGGGGAGATCTGGGGCCATCTTACAAGGACTGTGAATGCCAGGCCGAGACATTTATACCTAATTTGATAGGTAATGATGAGTTTTATTACCTCATATTCATTTAATGGGAAATTTGGAAATGGTCACATAGATAAAATGTATAGCCTTGTGTTGGATGTTATCTGTTTGCCCCTTCCAATCTGCCTTCACCTTGCTCTGTGGCCTGGAGGCTGGCTTATGCAGACTGAGTCAACAGTCTTGTCTTGGTCTGTGACTTCTCCCTAGAGGGAGCCTGGCATAAGTGGGGGTGGAGAGAAGTGCAGCTGAGGTCTTTAGTCCTCAGATCCATCCCAGTGGGTGGCATGG
Source organism: Panthera tigris (assembly GCF_018350195.1). Taxonomy (NCBI): domain Eukaryota; kingdom Metazoa; phylum Chordata; class Mammalia; order Carnivora; family Felidae; genus Panthera; species Panthera tigris. The sequence goes on along the minus strand of NC_056673.1, from coordinate 33,684,051 downwards.
GCTAGCAATTAATCCTGCCTTATATTCTGGGTCATCTTACATTCTGGAAGTCAGAGGTAAAAAATCAGTTTTGCTGGGCTAAAATCCAGGTTTTAGCAGGGCTGTGTTCCTTCTGGAGACTATAGGGAAGAATCTGTTTCTTTGCCCTTTTCAAGCTTCTAGAGGCTGCCCAGATTCTTTGGCTCATGGCAACACATCACTCTGACCTCTGCTTCCTTTGTCACATCCCCTTCTGTGCCTTGGATTCTCCTGCCTCTCTGTCTTTTCCTTATAAGAACCCTGTGATTCCAATGGGTCTATCTGGATGATATCAGGTGGACTTCCCATTTTAAGATGCTTAATTTAATCACACCTTCAAGATACCTTGTGCCATGTAAGATAACATATGTACAAGTTCTGGGGATTAGGAGATGCATATATTTAGGAGAGGGCATTATTCCAACTGCCATATTTGCCAACTGTAAGTATATCTTTGCCTAAACTGAAAGGATAAGTAAAAAAAAAAAAAAAAAAAAACAGGTGTTTTTCAGATTATTAAATTAATGCAAGCTTGTCATAGAAAATCTAGAAGCTTCAGGAAAGTAGAAAGAAAACAACATCACATTTAGTCCGGGTCTCTTTTCTATGCATAGCATGGGTTTATTTATTTATTTGTTTGTTTGTTTGTTTGTTTATTTTTGAGAGACAGAGCACAAGCAGGAGAGGGGCAGAGAGAGAGGGAGACACAGAGTCTGAAGCAAGCTCCAGGCTCTGAGCTGTCAGCACAGAGCCCGACACGGGGCTTGAACTCACAAACTGAGATCATGACCTGAGCCGAAGTCGGACGCTTAAATGACTGAGTCATCCAGGCGCCCCATAGCATGGGTACTTTTTAAATGAAATTGGGATCATGAAGTGAATGACTTTAGATGCTATCTTGTACATTTAACATATCATGAGCAATTCCCATGTCACTAACTACTGAGATGTCCATTTTATCAAAAGAGCTAAAAGGTGAGGAAAAATGCCAAAACTAATTTTTGGTTAAAATGGCAGGATCGGCAAGTGATTTTTGACTCAGTTTTAATACGTGTTTTCTTCTTTTACTACAAACCACGTCTTCCATGAAGGCTAACCCCACCTCTTAATCCAGAAACCCTCCAGCACTCACCTGTGTCAGAGAATACTCCAGGCACATATCTAGAGGAATTTCTGCACCCCAAAATGATCAAGCCAACCACTCAGATTTTGCTGTGAATAACATTCACACTTTACACTGTTGTATGCAAATTACCAAGAAGCTGACTTACGTGAATAGCACATGAAAATTAATACACAAACACATATTGTACACTCACTTTGGTGTGGGGGAAAAAGACCACATGTGAATCTGTACATGCCCATTGACTACCAAGGGTGTCCATCTTTAAAACAGTCAATCAGGCTTGAACCCAGCTTAAAAACACATCATAATCCAATTTCCTACATATAGGGTGTTAAATGATCTGAGATCGTGAGGGAAGAATTATCTCCACCCGCCCACTCTGATTCCTGAGTTGACTCAGGAGCTTTATCTAGAATAGATTAATTATCTCCAAGATTTTAAAAAACTGTTTAGACTGTTGGGAATTAAGTTGAATGGGGGTCAAGGGTGGGAGATGGATTCCAAGGTAAAATTGTTATGTCCATATGCAACCTAAACTTAAGTGAGTATTGTTTTTTTTAAACACTTTTTTAATGTTATTATTTATTTTTGAGACAGAGAGAGACAGAGCATGAGCAGTGGAGGGGCAGAGAGAGAGGGAGACACAGAATCTGAAGCAGGCTCCAGGCTCTCAGCTGTCAGCACAGAGCCCGATGCGGGGCTCGAACTCACAGACTGTGAGATCATGACCTGAGCTGACGTCAGACGCTTAACTGACTGAGCCACCCAGGCGCCCCAAGTGAGTATTGTTTGAAAAGCACAGTCATTTTAAATTTTGCCCATAAGAATCCTATGTGTCAGATACAAACAACTGGGTAACAAATACTCTCTTTCAAGAAAAAAAAAAAACAACACCAAACATTGCTTAAGAATTACCATTGAAAATAAGCAACCTAAAAAGTAGAAGAACTATCACTGTTCAAGTATAATGAATATACTCTGTTGTATCCAAGACATCATATGTTTTGATTGTCATGTAACTATTATCATTCTTTGTATTCTTGCATTCGGGGTAAATTTCAGCCCTTGCTCATGCTAAGATAAGCTGTAATTCATCATCTGAACCCTATGTCAGGCCAAATACATGAAAAAAAACAAACATAGTAACACAAGTCAGAGATCACAGCAAGGGTACTTCATGGGCTTATTATGCATAAGGTACACTTAAACAGGAGCAAGAATAATGCTCATGGATAAAAATGTGACATAAAACACATAATGACTGGGATACACTTAACATGCTGATATCCAGCTGATCTCAGACTTCAAAATGTGGTACCTTGCCCAAAACCTCCCAGTCTTTAAACCTTTTGAATTGGATACATATTTCTTCAAGGCAAAACTAAATTCACAGCAGTCATTTGAATACTCATTCCAAAATAAGTCTCCAACTCATTAAACACCACCTTTAAAAAGCTTGCAAACGTGATTTAGCTATTGTCTATCAAGTTTAGACATTTCATTACCAGTTGGTCCTACTACTATCTCTATTCTATTTTCCACCTTTTGCTAATGCAAAGGAAACCATCAGACAGTTCTCAGCTTTTCAAACAGCTGACAACACAAATCGTGCCAGATATAAATATTTACATCGTCAAAAGTAAATGTTTCCAAAATTCCAAACTCCAGTGCTTTTGAAAATTGATTTGGATCAGGTACACTTTACTGAATTGGAAACATAAAAAAAAATATATATATCACTTTCAACAACAACAAAAATATCAAACCAAAACATAGGAGTGCTTTTTAACACTAGGCTGTCTCCCCCATCTCTTCTTTCCCAATAAATTTAAGGGAGAAGCAGGCTTGAATTAGTTATTTTTTTCTTTCACATCAATATTTTCCTCTAAGATGGGCTGATAGAAAGTGAGAATTATGTATCCATTCCTGTGTTAGATCGCCACCTTTCCCATCCCGTGCCCTGTGTGCTCTTGACTGAACAATGCTTCATTCGTTTGCCATAACTCAGGAAAAAGATCCAGCTCCTTCACACAGCCTCTAGATCTGGCCTCCATCTTCCTTTTCCATCTGTTCCTCCTGCCTATACCTCTATGGTCTCTGGGCTTCAGTCTTGCTGGTTACCTTTCAGCTAATTTCTGGAACTCAGGTCCCACCCCTCATTCTGAATTTTTACTGCTTCTCCCTCTGTGTAGGACACAAATTATTCCCTCCATCATCCTCCCCAAGAAGGAAAGAAAGACTGAGTACTCAAAAGTTCAACTTGTCCTTTACTGGTCAGTGGACCTACCCATGTTCGTGACTTGAATAAGAGAGGTGTGTGTAGAACCCAGGTTAAGTTCCCTTTAGAGTTTGTAAAAATAAAACTTCAAATGGACCAATAATTTGGATAGGTTAATTTTTGTGGAATCAGAGCAATAAACTACATGACCTACATAGGACTTTTCTACACAAATGCTTCTCAAGTCCTATTTAAAATAACACACAGATACTACATAGAGAAATAGTTACAATCACGTGCAATGTCTTTAGAACTCACTTTGTGACTGGAGTCAAAGCCACTAACAACTCTTAAATAAGTCATTCGACGTTGGGTTTGTTTGTTTGGTTGGTTGGTGTTTTGGTGACAGGTAATAGGAAAAAACATATTCCAATACATCAGAAGGGGGCAAAAATTCTTATAGATTCCATGATAAGTGCGGTAAACAGGCTGCGGATGTAGAGAGCAGAGCCCAAGAAAGGCAAACCCTGGAGAATCAGCTGCCGGCAGTAACAAAGTTGTCCATAATTTTAATCCTAATTTCTTGGACAAAAACGATTTTCCATTCCTCTTGAGTTCGCAATAACTAAATCACCTTCAAACACAATTTTCTGTGTGTGTGTGTTTTCCATTTTCAATGATCTACTCAACAGTAAAAGGTAGCCAAAAAGAAATTAGCCCACAAGAGAAACGCTAGAACCCAGCGACGAGAAGATCCCCATGGGCATCATGCCTTTCCACACATGAAGGCGGAGTGCATCGAGGGAGGTTGGTGGGGGGGAAGGGACACTGGTATGAGAATGACAAGGCACAACTCAGCATTTCTGTGCAGAAGTTAGGATTCTTAGCCAGCAAGATGCCCCTAGGAAGATTAATTATTGATTTTCTTATAAATCATCTAAGGTGATTTTTGTTTGTTTTTCTTTCCAAAATGATAAATATCTGATTTTACTTTTGTTAAACAAATTATTCTTTCACTTTGTTGAAGTTAAAAGAAGCCCCAGTAAAGAGGTTTCTGAGAGGAGAGATTTTCCCAGTGTGATATGCTTGGGAAGCAACACTGCTTTCTGACCTTCATGGGGTACTGAGGGATAGGGCCTCCGGCAACCTCCAGGGGGTACAAAGTAATTAGAGAAGCATGAGGGTTTGACCAGCTAGAGAGAGAAAGTACAATTTAGACATAATTATATTTGTTGGCAGTAAGCCTGAGGTCTTTGATTTCACTCCTAGGTGGAAAGACAAACTCATCACAGAGAAGGAGACCTGTAAGACTAGCTTTCAGAATCAGCATCTCTCGGTGCCCTCAACTTCACAATGGAAGCAACATGGCTGCTTACCTTCCTGCCCCCAGTATTGATACGAAGGGGCGTCAGAAAGGGGTCGAAGATCATGTGACTGGTCTCTATGTTGACTGGCGACTGCCGTTTACCCACAGAGCAAAGGTTCCAAGCTGAGTTCACCAATCCCCAGAAAGAAGGAACTAGAAACAAACAAACAAACAATTGTAGGATTAGTCCAGGTGGAAGGTTTGAGAAACAATGCAAAAGGGCCATGGCACAAAAAGGGTGACATCAGAGACAGACACCTAATGTTTCCCACCCATAAAGACCCCTGGGTGTTGCTATGGTATTTTCCTGGCTTGGATCTTGGTCAATTTCTCTAAGGTCCACCTTCAGATTTTTTTGTGTCAGATCCATTCACCTTGTGGCCTCTTGGATGAGTACAGTTGGCATTAACACCTTAATGGGAAGACAGCATAGTCCACCTGCATCATCTTTTCATGTGGAGGTACACCAGAGTTTTAGTAATTCCTGAGCTGATGCTCCACTTTTCTGTGTGGCAGGAATGATGTGGGAATCAACCTTGTCCTATATAGTAGGTATTGAAAGCTTTTCAAAGAAAGTAGCATTCGACATATGCAAGGTATTATGTATTCTGTGGGTTGTCGAAACCAAACTGAGGGAGTGAATTACTTTTATGACCCCAATCAATGCCAGACAGGAGCTCAGCAACATGACTCTGTCTTTGTTTAGTCCAGCACTGTGTCACTAACCTAATGTACCAGCAGCTCAAGAATGCATTCACTTGATAGGAAGAGAAAAATGACTTGGGAGTACTGAGTCCAAATATCCAAAGGGGAAATGTCTACTCCTCTTCAGTATCACATTAAAACATTGACAGAAATAAATTTCTATGGCAATTTCCAGTTATTTTCTTCTGTTTATGAAAGTCAGCAGAGCAGTGGGGAGCCAGTTACTAATTTCATGTCATGGAAGATCACAGACTATATCTTCAGCCTTTTCCTGCCCAACCCCCCACCCCCAGCTCAGTATTTCCACTGAGGCTCTGGATCCATCTCTACGTGGCCTTGAGATTATATGGTCATCATTCGCTCATCCACCCGCAGCGTCCATCAACACTACAGTAAGCTCCTGGTGCATGTTCAGCCCTGGGTTAGGCTGAATTTAGAGGAAGGGAGTTACGTACAAGAACAATTATCACACTGTGGTGGTGGGTGGCTGTAGGATGAGGCAAGTGGGTTATAAATCTCTAGGTGAGGGCACTGAACCCGAAGCAGCGCAAGTGGAGTTCGGGAGTGATTCCTAGAGAAGATGAACCTAACAACCAAGTCACGACCCTCCCAGATGCACCTGTCCTCTCAGGAGCTCAAGTTTAATTCAGCCTTTAATTTACGGTAGCCATCATTCCTTCTCATGTCACAGATGGAGAAAATTGAGGCAAGAGAGGAGTATGGTAAATACTTGCCAAAGATAGCCTATAAGAGACCCATAATTCAGGAGAAGAATTGGGCTGGATGGCACGTCTAGTACCACTGAAATCCAAAACTCTATGAACCTTTTATTTGTTACAGGCCATTGTTGGGCAGAAGTGGGAGGAAAGCCAAAAACAAGTTCCTCAGATTCTTAGAAGCCTGTTTCAACACCAAAATAAGGTGAGGTTCCTTGTGAAATAAGGAAAATATCTAATTTGGCTTAACCCATTCAATGAGCATATCTGCTGGTTCCATTCCCTTTAGTTTAAAGAGCTTGAACTGGTTTTCCAGCTATAACTGATTTTCAAAATGGCAGCCATGGCCAGAGTAAGAGGGGTAAAAGAGAAGAAGGTGGAGTAGAAAGAAGAACCTGTATGTGTGTTCCTTGGCACTTTCATTTCCCCTTATTATTTAAGTTCTATTATAGCTGCAAGTCACTTAACATCTTTAGAAAGTACCATGCCCTAGCCAAATTATAATATTTAAGGAAGCTCTTGAATTAAACATGTATTTAAAAAATATATAAACAGAAGTCTTCTCTAAACTATTTTTAAATCACCAAAAATCCTATATTTATTCCTCAATCATTTCCAGTTTATTATGAAAATAAAACCTCCCTCAGTGCCTGCTCCCACCTATCTTTGTCAGCGATGCACATCAACGTGGAAGCTGTGGGGATTCCAGGGATATAGCCATGGCACTGCCACAGATCAGTTGTGTGACTTTAGATAAGGCATTTATCCCTTGGGCTTTGGTTGGTCTCTACAGTCTGTGTGGTAGGCTGAATAATGGCCCTCCTTCAAAGATGTCCACATCCTAATATGTTACCTTCCATAGGCAATGGTGCTGTGCAGAAATGATTAAGTTAAGGGTACTGAGATGATTATCCTTGATTGTCTGGGTGGGCCCAATGTAATCAAAAGGATCTTTTTTAAGAGAGAGGGGCAGGAGGGTCAAAGATTTAGAGAAAAGCTCTAGGGATGGAAAGAGAGTCAGAGAGGAAAGAAGATACTGGCATGGAAGGTGGAGGAAGAGGACAGGAGCTAAGGTGACTTCCAAAAGCTGGAACTGATGAAGCAACAGATTCTTCCCCTAGAGCCTCCAGAAGGAACCACCGGCATGCTGACCCTGGTTTTAACCCCATAAGACTCATTTGGGGCTCCCTCATCCCCTGAACTGTAAGATGATAAATTTGTGATGTGTTAAGTCCCTAAGTTGTGATTACTTATTACAGCCACAGTAGGAAATGAATACAGCCCCCTTTTATTTTTAACACTCTGTGAGACCAGAGCCTCTTGGACAGTCGGGCCACCTACGATGTGTGGGGGGCTTCCCCTGGAAGGCAGCTGCACAATAAATGTAGTTACAGCTATAGCACACAGTGCATTTCATCTATTCCCATGAAAATCATTAACAAAAATAATTCCAACCCTATAAATGGACTGTGAGACTGCTAATAGATGGCAGCACGTGTGGGCAGGTGCTGCTTTGCCTTCCTAACAAACCTCCCACCCCAAAAGCGCCCCCACAAAAACATAAACAACAAAAACTTTATGCGAACATCTGCCTTTGCTTTTATTGGGCATAGCATTCTTTATGACAAACAGTTTCAGGGTTTTATATTCCCACTTCACCATCAAGGCCTAAGTGTCTGGTTCTAACCACCTGCTCAGACAATTGAGGAATGGCTTGGAGGCTGGGAGGCTGGGAGGCGCTCGCCCCTGCTCCGCTCCTGAAGGGGTACCTGCGTTTGTTCCCCACTGGACCGCTCACTTGAAATCAGCCATGGATTCATTGTCTTTCAGAAACAGAAGCCATGTTAGAGATCATCTGGCCTAAACACATTCATGAAATCAAGGACTAAACAGCAGAGGGTGACGTCCTCAACCCGAGGCCACGCAGCCAAGGGAGAGGCAGGGGGGAACAAAGTAAGGACCAATGCCTGGGTCTCAAGATTCCTGGTGCTTCTCCACCTCCCTTCCTTCCCAGCAGGCTCCATAGGAGGGCATATTACTGTAGCCAGGGAGTTTCAGAGTTAATTGTTGCCATGGCCAACTGTAGACTTTGCTACCCTTTCTTTTTTGGTAAATCAAAAGTAACATCAGTGCCCATTTGCTAGTTAAAATACATTTCAAGTGCCAAGGTTCAAATCAAACTGCTTTGAATGTCAACCATTCCAAATAAAATTAGGATTTTTAAAAAGCCATACAGGGGAGTGCTTGGGTGGCTCAGAAGTCTGTTAAACGTCCGACTTCAGCTCCGGTTATGATCTCATGGTTCATGAGTTTGAGCCCTGCATTGGGCTCTGTGCTATCAGCACAGAGCCTGCTTCAAATCCTCTGTCCCCCACCCCCCCCCGCTCTCTGCTGCTCTTCCTCTCAAAAATAAATAAATGTTAAAAGCAAAAAAAAAGCCATATATCTATGACTGTGTTAGGAAAAAAAAAAAAAAAAGGCTTCAATCCAGGAAAGAGTGGATGAGCTTGGGTCTCATCTGCAGGGCCCCAAGGAAATCTAATGGGGATGACCGCTCATGAAGAGAGGCTCCAGGGGTTGTGTCCTGGGCCCAGCTGGACTGGGCCAGGTTCTACAGCCCAATGAAAGAAGCCAATGCTCTTAGAATCAGTGTTTGGTGTTGGGACAATAATGAAGGTGTCAAAACCAGTCCAGGGAACTCAGGTACCAAAAGGATCAACTCAAATGTCTGCAAATGTGGTGTAATCTAGGTTCTAGGGAAATGCATTAGGAGGAAGGCTCTGGAGACAGGAGGGCATGGAGATCCCTTATTGGGATCCCTTATGCTTATTGGGGCATGGGAGTAAGCCAGCACACTTTACCTGAAGAACAAGGCTGGACATGTGAACTAAGGCTTCAAGCGTTAGAGTCAGAAACTCTCCCTCTGGATTTGTGCAGACCATTATCCCCAGCATTCGGACACTTAACCATCCTCCATGTTATTGATCCTTCAGGTTAATAAACACCCCATGTCACCCCTGGGAGCAGAATTGCATTGCAGGATACTATGGCACAGCTTCTACTTCCGAATTTAGAGAACCGCTACAGAATTCTTTTTCTCTTAGTTTCCATGACTGTCCCCGTGACTCAAATTTGCAGACTTTCCATCATACTTTAAAAGCGTCAGTTATTATGACTTATTGGCTAATGCTGTGTCTTTTTCTAGCTTGACTGTACACCTTATTAAGAAAATAATGTAAATGTACATAAAAGAAAACTGAGTGAGAATCACTCTAACCAATTAATGGACAAGTGGTCTGAAATTGAATGGCATCATCCGGGCCATCCTTTTCACACAATCTTCTAATTTACATATAAACTAGAACACACAACAGACCGGGATGTTTTTGCAAATTAATTTCTGCAGAGCCCAAACGATGGCACTTAACTGCTGCATCACGACCATGTGTTATTTTGCCAAAACATCTCCCCATGGCAATGCTGTATTGTTACCATAAACCACAAATCCCAAGCAGTCTCTTGGCTCAGGGTCCAGCGAGCTATGAAAGACTGGGATTTCAGCTGCTTAAAACATGAGCCTTGGAAAACCCAAAGCAAAACCTATCAGCTGCTCGTTCAAAACCAGTGAACCAAAAAAGCCCCAGTTTAGTTTATTAACACATCATGGTAACTCCCATACAATAACGAAAAAGTTCTCACCAAAACAAGAAATAGATCAGGAGAGCAAGGAACCAGAGGAATCAAGGCTGATATTGAGAGTTAAAATTTGTCCTGGGACTTTTTTTTTTTTTTAAATCCTAGAAGGTTAGTCTTAGGCATCTCCTTCATTCATCTGTCCTCTTTTTATTTTTCATCTTAGCAGAATTTGCAGAGACCGTGCTGTCGCGGGCAGGGAGTTGGGCACTTGGAATTAATTTATGCGGCTTATGTGAATTTGCTAAATCCTATGGGAACAAGACAAACTCACTAAAAAAGTGTTTACTGACAGCCTATAACATGTCAGGCTTCAGGCTTGACAGTGAGAATTCGTGCAGCAAATATTTGCTGGGGACCTATTACAGGCCAGGCACTGTTAGCAGTCGTGGGTAGTTAGCGACTAACGGAAACAGCTCAAACAGCTCACGCTCTTAGGGGTCTTCCAGTCTAGTGGGGAATATGGGAGACCTTGTTTATCTGTGTCATTAGCACTTCTGATGACTTCCATGCAGAGACAATTAAGATGGTAATGGATTACAGAATAAAGCATGGATAGGGAGATAACCTAGAATGGCCAGGGATAATTTCTCTGGAAGGACTGAGAAGAGTTGTTCCTGAAGACTGGCAGAGAAAAGTGGGTCTTAGGCAGAGAAGCGGCACTGGTGTTGACAGAGAAGAGCCTGATGTGTTCAAGGAACCCAGAGGAAGCCAGTTAACAAACCTGATGAACCAGATGAGAAAAAGAAAAAAAAAAAAAAGCTGGAGGAGAGGAGGCTGGCTGTCGAGACAAGGCACAGACGTTCCAGAGCTCTGCTGACCACAGTGAGGAGTTTGTATTTTACTCGAATGTATTAGAAAGCCACTGAGAGTTTTTAGGCCAGGGAGTACCGAGGTCTGATTGATGAATTAAAAGCATGTATCTGCTGCCTTGGCTGGAATACAGCCACATGTGAGCTTGATTATCCTTAGGGTAGTTTGAGTGGGGAAAGGATTGGTTCCCAAGCAACAGTTGGGTTTTTACGTGAATTTAATCCTACTGCTTTAGATAGGTTTAAATTCTGTCTCAAAGGCAGAACTAATTGAATGTTTTAAAAACTATTCTCTTCAACATATGTGCCAATAAAATAGCATTTTCCTGGGATCCAACTAGCACTTTAGAAGTCACCACTCGAAGCAAGGAATATTTTCATGAAGAGACTTGGCTAAGGCAATCTTTTCTTGCTTTCAAGCAATAAACTAAGGCCCCCAACTTTTCGGCCAAAAGAAAGCAAATGAAAGCTGGGAAAATGAATACTGGCATAAAACGTATTTTTGGCGAATTCAATCCTACAAATAAAGCCTTCTACTTCAATATAGCTGTCTCTATTTCAGTGTTATAAAGCATATGAATACATTTTAAATAAGAACTCCTATCTTTCCCTTGCTCTTTTCCTCACCAATGCTGATTTACTGTCCCTTTCCCTATTCTCAACTGTAATAAATCTCCACTTTGAGCCATTATTAATAAGCATGTTTAAAATACCCACTGCTGCAGGCTTTTGGCCCCTTTCTGATTTCAGATTTATTTCATAGGAGGAATAGCATTTGAATAACTCTTTTGCTTCTGGATTCTTCTTCCTTTGCTGGGACTCTGATTCATACTACGTAAAGAGTGTCTAACTAGGGCTTCCCATTTTCTCACTTGGGGACCTTTCAGGGGTTGTGAGTAACACATATACTTAACACATAATCATTAGGTTGTGCATTCATTTTCAAACTAATGAAATATCCCCAATGAGTCAGATTTTTAAAAAATGTGCCACTCCTAAGTATATCCCATATGGTGGGAAGATAGGCAAACTAAGAAATAATTATAATAAAACATGGTAAGTGTTGTAATTAAGGTGTGTCCATATTAAGGCTTAAGTGACCCTGACCTTGACCCTTTTCTCAAGTGTTCAGATAAGCCTTCCTAATAGAGGGGATATTTGAGTTCAGCCGGCAAGTACGAATAGAGGTTACAAGCCACAAAAATCTTATAACTAGTTAAAAGTCTAAAGTTTTTCCTCAGAGAAACTTGACATTCCTAGCAATCAAGACAGACTATCACTGGAATCTAAATAACTATTATGCAAGGAGAGTTAAGCCACTGGGTCATCTAACTTGTCCAACTTGGGGGGGTGGTTAGTATTGCAGAGGAGAAAGATCACGAGCTGCCATATCCTCACCATGGAACCTTGAGTCTGTGGCTAAATTTCTGTAGTCTTAGTTTCTCCATTTGTAAAATGGGGGTGATAGTTACTTCACAGAGGTGCTGGGAAGATTAAGTGAGAACACGTTTATCAAAGGTCTAGCATCATGTGTTTTTTATAAGTATTCAAAGAGTATTGGAGAAAGAGCTGGGCGAGGGGATGGGGGAGGATGGTGTGTGGCTACCCATACTAGACGCACCACTGCAGCATTCTGGAGATGGAAAAGGCAGAATGGGGGGCGGGGGAGAGGCAGCTTTCAGATGCCCACACAACCCACCCTGGATTCAGAACAGGGAGCTGTCTAGATCATAGGATTGGCCACTTCCTGTCACACCCGGAACGCGCCATGTGCAATTATTCCCCGAATCCAGAACTCTCCATGTCTGGATGAATGGGGGGACCGAGAAGTGATATGAATCATCCACAGTGGCTTTAACTCCAAAGAAAACCATTTTTATTTGGCTTTTGGAAGTTGCTGGATTAATTGTGTGCATTGCATCTTCATCTGCCCATTTGCACTTGGTTCCGGTGTGGGGACTGGCTTGCACTTCTGAAAACATATACCTTGAGGGTGAGGAGAAAGGAAGGAAGAGGGAGTCCGCGTCTGCTGATCATGCACCATAATCTCTGTGCAGCGAGCCTGACGTATCTTATCTTGCTAATCCTCCCCACAACTCTGTGCGATACTTTTATCATTATTTTATAGATGTGAAAAGTTAAGACTTCAAGAGGTTATGTGACTTTCCAAGGTCACTTGGCTAGTAAGTAAAGTGCCTACAATGTGAGATCAGTTCCTTTCTTTAAAGCAGACAAACAACCAGACAAAAGCATGCATGTGTGATAGCATGTGAAGTGATACACAAGTGTGTAAAGCAAGGGGGTAATCATCTCCCTCTCCTTCCTTCCGGTGACACCCTTGAGGTAATCGGTGTGAACTCCTGGCCAGGCATCTTTCACTATGCTCACATAAACACACCCAAATACATATCCCTGTATTCAGAGAGGTTCTCTTTGTAAAAGTGCTTTTTGTTTAGGGTAACAATATGCCACGAATGTCTTCCATGTCAGTCTTTCCTAGAGCTTCTTGTTCACATGTAAGGCAACAGAACTCTCATAGTTTGGACGCACCTCCCTTTTCTCAGGCTTCCCTGAACATAAGACATTGAGGTTATTTACATCTTATTTTACTATGCTTTTGTATACTTTTCGCACTAACACTTTCATTTCAGCAGGAAAGATCCCTAACGGTAGTATTGTCCAGTCACGGTAGGCACCTGCTTTAACAGATGCTGCCAGGTTCCTTTAAAGGATACCGGCTGTGTCTGTAAATATTTATGCTATCAGCCATGAGTATGTCCACTTCCCCATAATCTCCATAGCATGGGATGTTATTTATTTATTTATTTATGGACATCTAACGGGAAAAATGAAATCTCATTGATTTAATTTGCATTTCCTAACCATTGCTGATGTTGAGCATGTTATGCTCATTAGCTATGTGCATTTCTCTTCTGATCACATTCTTCAGGCATTTTCCTCTGGGTTATTTACATTTTTCATGTAAATTTTTGTTGTAATTTGAACTGTAGAAACACTTACTCTTTGTCATGTACAGTAAATGTTTTCTTCAAGCTTATTACCTAGCTTTTAACCTCACTTCGAGTGTTGGGCTATTTAGGGATTTTTAAATTTTATATGGTTGGTTATATTGATCTATTTCTTTACAAGGTTTCTGAACTTCCTCTGTTACTTAAGGTTGTATCTCCAAATGCAGATCATATAAATATTTTCTATATGATTAAAAACAATTTTTATCATGGCACCTGGGTGGCTCAGTCAGTTAAGCGTCTGACTTCGGCTCAGGTCATGATCTCACGGCTTATGAGTTAAAGTTCCACATCAGGCTCTGTGCTGACAGCTCGGATCCTGGAGCCTGCTTCAGATTCTGTGTCTCCCTCTCTTTCTGCCACTCCCCCATTCATACTCACTCTCTCTCTCCCAAAAATAAGTAAACACTAAAAACAAACAAAAATTTTATCATTACAATTTTTTACTTTTAAAATCTATCAGAAATGAATCTGCATATGCTATGACAGTGGTCTAAGATTTTTCCCAGGTAGAAAGTAAATAATGCCAGCATTATTCATTAAATAAGTCCTCTTTCTCCACCAAAATGAATGTTACTTTGATTATATATTAGGTTTTGGTATAGATCACATTTGCCTCTCGACTTTTGAGACCGTTCCACATATTTGTCTATTTCTGTATCACTGCCATATTGTCTTGAGTATAGTAACATTTATGGTAATTTATAAGATCAGACTTTCTGATCCAAAAGCCTACTCTTGTTCCCTGCTACCTCTAGGGGACCACAAAATGCCTGAGCTCCAGGGAAACCAGTGAGGATTACTGACTCTAGATATGGAACACAGATCTAGTATTCTTGGGAACACCAGGTCATTAGAGGTTATCTGACCCATCTTCCTATCTTCAGGTAGTTACGTATTTGAATCATACCTGATAGACAGGACAGTGCTTGTCCCTTTCCTCAAAAAGCCCTAGAAGTGCAAAAAGCATACTCAAACCCAGAATTGACTCCTTGGAAGACAGGGCATTGAGATGGAAATAGCATAGCATTTAGGTCCAGTAGAACCAGGTCCTGGTTCTACTAATAACAGTCACATCTACTGAGTGCTTACCATGTGTGGAACACCACACTAGACATTTTCTATTCATCAGCTCACTTAATATTCTAGGAGGTAGATCTTGCTATTATCCTCTTTCTTACCAGGTCTTACAGGTATCTGAGGCACAAAGACATTAATTAAATTGCCCAAGATATAAACAAACAGCCCAACTTGACAGTGGAGAAGTGAGGATTCCAGACTCAGGTTGTCTGGCCTGCAACCTTGACTTTCATCCCTGTGTTACACTTTCTTCTAATGCTGGTGCACTGGCTTGAGCCAAACACATTTTCTCTTGAGCTTTAGACCTCTCATTTGTAAAATCAAGATCATGAAAAATATACACTTCACTAGATACGTGTGTCCATCTAAGGAAAAATTAAAATCACACACACACACACACACAGAGCAAAGTCCATCACAGCCAGTCCATTTATGCACTGAGTCATGGATTATGCTACTGGTGGTAGACTGGAAAGAGGCTAGCTTTACATCAAATCATTCATAACTGTCATCCTCAGGGCTAGGTATTATTTATCCCATGTTATAAACAAGGAACTGAAGCTCACAGAACTGAGTCATTCAGTGAGGACATTTAGCTAATACGCAGCTGAGCTGGTGGTGACTCGAATCCAGGTCTGACTCCCACATCCCACATCCAGCACCGAGCTCAGTGGAACTCAACTGACACCATTATTTTCCCCTCAATATTTTGCTTTCTCAGAATTCATTGCTTTCTCTAGATGACTCATTCTTGAGAGCCCACAGGAAGGCATAAAACACAGTCTGGTCTATGTAGGCATTAAGCCCTGGGTGTCTGTCTTAGGGTTAAGATTTAAGCCTAACAATGGTGTTAAGCATTATCCGATCGTATTTCGGTGGACATTTTTCTTGCCCTGTATAATTACTGTTGCTTCAGATAAAATCTGAAATTAGTCTACTGAAGCTGGTAATTGAAACCACAAGGAGAAGAATGTCTCAATGCATGTCAATAATCCAGCCCATTAATTATTTCCACCTATTCAACTTGGAAGAAAATGACCAACCTGATGCCTCTGAAAAACCACATGACCTACTTGAAATTTATATAAGAGCTGCATCCTCTTGGCTCCAAGAAGTACAGATCTGTAATGCTGGAACCTGCTGGAGCATGAGGATTGAACACCAGGTAAAAAACGTTTAGCTAGTGAAAGTAGGCGATCTTCCTCAGCCTTTGGAAATTCTGAAAATGTCACTGATAGATACAGGCAACAATTTCCTACAAATTCAAACATCTGGTGAGACACTGTTAAAATCCTGCAAAACATCTGGATATCTTGGAATATACCATCCTTTACCTATTTGAATCTGTAAACACCTCCTTTTCCCTCTCACTCCCTCTGTATATGTGCACAAATCCATCCCCTTATACAAATGTAAAAAGTAAGCAAACAACGAAAGCCCTGTGACCCAGATGTGTGGAGATCAGCTGAGCCTAGCCTTATAGCCCTCCCAGTGATGGGCAGCCTTTTACAACATCTCACTGGGTTCACATTTGTGTAATCCCACAGAAACATCCAGCTGTTCCAATCTGCCTGGAGTTTGGCATATATTTAGAGCATTTATCACTTGCACAAATAACAGGTCTTTGTTATCTTCATGATACATCAGGAGACATAATCTTCATGCCAGCACCGAGTCTTGGGTCCCAAACACAAAAGAATCAGTCACTAAACAGGGAACAAAGACACACAAACGGCCTGCTGGTCTTCTGATTTTGTGCTAGGGTGGACTGACCAGTATGTCTGCAATGTATTTTCTATCGAGACGCTAGATTTAGCTTCACTGATATAGTTACAGGACGGACACATTGAATTTCTCCTCGTAACTTCTCTATTTGACTTGTGCATTAACATGCTTCCTCTTAGCAGGCAAAAAACCATGCAGGCATCTCACGGATTGTAGATCTCTGTCAAAATCTTATCAACAGTCAAATCTAGGTGAGTTCTTTGTTTTGAAATGCCCCTTATCCAACCTTGGTACTTCTAGCCTAATCCAGGTTCCCACTGCCACCTTAGTCTCTATAATAATTCCTTAAATAAATTCCCCAGAGCCGGGGTCAGTTCCACATCACAAATGGCATGACAGCTGAGCACACAAGGAAAAACCAGGACTGGAAACTGTGCCAGATCTGAGGTCCACGACAGAATTTAGTACACAGCAAGGGTCAGGATTAGGTTTCTTTAGATTTGTGTTTCCTTGTGACCCTAGGGCTCTCGTTTGATGCCACCATTATGTCCCCAATGCTTGGCACAGAGTAGTCACTCAATAACTACTTATGAAATGGGTAGATACATAAATGTATGGATGGAAGAGAGAGCACAGGACCATGCTGTCTGCCTTGCATACCATTTCTCCCTTTTGCTTGTTGTACTAGTCTTTTAATACAAGTTGTGGAATGAATGGATACTCATCATTCTGTTTCATTTCTATACTCCCAACAACAGAGTGTGCTCATTCCTACTTCAGTCCTCCTTTCCCTCCACCTTCACTGAGATATGGCTGACAAATAAAAATCACATATATTTAGGTTTATGATGTGATTTTTTAAGGTGTACAATGTGATGATTTTATATATATATATATATATGTGTGTGTGTGTGTGTGTGTGTGTGTGTGTGTTGTAAAATGATTACAACCAAGTTAATGAACACATCCACAGTTATTTTTTGGGTGTGAGGTGAAAACAATTAATTAAGATTTACTTTCCTAGAGGGCACCTGGATGACTCAGTCAGCTAAGCATCCAACTCTTGATTTTGGCTCAGGTCATGATCTTTCAGTTTGTGAGTTCAAGCCCTGCACTGGGCTCTGTGCTGACAGTATGGAGCCTGCTTGGGATACTCTCTCTCCCTTTCTCTCTGTCCCTCCTCTGCTTGCTCTCTCTCTCCCTCTTTCTCTTTCTCTCAAAAATAAATAAACTTAAAAAAATTACTTTCTTAGTAAATCTCAAGTACATAATATAGTTTATTAATAACCACCATGCTGTAAATTAGTTGTTCATCTCATAACTGAAATTATGTGTCGTGTGACTTACTTATTCCCATTCCCCCCTCTCCAGTCCCTAGCAACCACCTGTCTACTCTCTAGTTCTAAGAGTTAGAATTTTTAGATTCCATATTTTAGTTCTTCTTTTCTCTCTTGACCTTCTCATAATCAAATCCTACACATTCTCTAATTCCTAATGTAAATCCCAATCCCTCCATTAAGTCACTCTCTACTATTCAAGGCCATCATTCTGGATTTCTGGCGAAGCCAGTCAGATGCCAGACCATTTCGTACTTAACTATGCATGGCTATACTGTTCACAGTTTTACAAATGCATTAATGTCATCTCCTAAGTCAAAGCAAGCGCTTTAAGATCAGGTACTCAAACCGAGCACAGCACCTGATTATAGGGTCCAAACCCATAAAAGATGATTCATGAAGTGACTGACCAAAATTAAATCTCTCTAAGGGGCTTTTAACGGAGAGGATTTGTATTTGAAAAGACACCAGCAGGGAAATAGATTTAGTGATATTTTGACACTCCTCGCCACCCAGTGCCCAAACATATGCCCAGCCGTAGGAAGCTCCTGGCAGTTCCAACTAACACCCTGCCTGCAATGGCTTCATGCCTAGAATACCCTTTCCAATCGCCCATGCAGAGAGCGCATTCTTATCTTTCAAGATGCAGGCTGCCTCTTCATCCACTCCTCCCTCTACTCTCTACTCTTCCTGCTGGAGTCACATGCCCTACCCCTGTGCAGCTTGGGCACTCCTCTGTTCCAATCTTGCAATTTTGTACATGCCTGTCTCCCCAGTTACGATGGACATGATTAGAAAACCTTTGTCTCTAAATCACCATCACTAAGCACAATGCCTGGGATATAGTAAATTCATAGGCAATACTGTTTGAATTTTTAAAATTTTTTAAAAGGCATAAAAAGCAGTCAAGACCTGATATATACAAGTGAAAGAGAAGGCAAAGGGTGAGGAGTGGGGTGATCTGTCATTTTACTGAGCATTCACTGCGTGACAGCCTTGCTATTAGGCACTTACTCAGGATGTCTATTTCACGTCTGATCACTTTCCCCAGATGAAGTGGGAGATAAGGCCTGATGCCAGCAACACGGTCTTATTTATCCAGGTTGTGAAGTATGAATACCAGACATGGTGGGGATTTGATGGTATTGTGATCAAGGCAAACATCCAAAGTTGGCTTACCACAAGGAATAAAGAAAAAAAGAATGATTCAAGATGTGAAATCAAAGGAAGAAAGTGGATGAGTGGCGAGATTTGCAGTGGGCAGTAGGAAGGAGAATAAAGGATTTCATGAGTCAGCCAATGAGGAGACAGAGATGCATTTTATTCATTTGTATGTCCATGAGCATGGTATGTTCTGAGCTTTCAAAAGTGTAGCCCTGGGGCCGATATTTGATCCATCCTTGTAACAATCATAAAAGGTGGATTGAAGGCTACATCAAATGATCAGACTGCAAAAAGAACTAGAATGTTACCACCATCGGAGATTCTGACATTGGTCAACATGGCTTTAGAACATTAAAGAATGCCTAACTCTGCTGGTACTTATGTTTCCATTTTGAAGGCATTTCTCATCTCCACAGGGTATTGTATAAAGATTCAATAATAAACGAATGCAGGAGTGCCTTGGAAACTGTTACACATTCTTCATTTCTTAATCATTCATGTTTGCATTTCAGTATGCCTACAAATGACCAGCACTCTCTTGGTCAGCTGGCTCTCTGAATTTCAGTACATACATTCTGGCTCTTCTGGCAGGACTACTCAGGTTCATGTACTAAACACAAGATCTAGATCTTTGTTGTAATGCTTGCTCAAACAGACAGCACGGATGTTCGCCTTTTGCTTTATTATTGTTTCCTAAGGACAAAAGTGAGGTGCTTAACAAACTATACTCCAACTTTCAGCCTCCTCAGGAGATCCATGACAGTGCACCAAAAGAAATCCATGCTGATCTAAGTAAAGCTTTCTTTTAGAGACTGATCCAGTTTAGAAGAGTCTCTCAAATCAATGGCTTGGGACATTAAAGTCCGACATCTTCTTTTTGAAACAGCAAAAAATCTGAAGTTTCCTCATTATAGTTGGTGGCTCCCTGGGCTTTACTAAGAACGTGAATTGCCCCAAGGAAACACCAGTTCATGGTGACAAGACATTAAAAGATCATTTGAGTTTCAAAGTCCCCAATGCCCAAAAGAGTCAGCAAGGACTGCTCAGAAATTTAATCAGCAGTGAACACATCCTTAAAAGTTTCCTCTGTGAGTGACCTGAACCCCAGCTCTGGGTTCATCATAAGGCTGCCCTCTCCTGCCTTTCCTGTCTCTGCCTATGCATGGGGAAATCAGAAAAAATCAGCAGAGTTCTCACTTTTGCAACACTTGGAGGTTTATAAAGCATGTTCTCAAAACATGCAATTCTACTACTTCCTGGGGAGCAGTGCACAACTTCATCAGCGAGTTAGCAGTTCAACAAAAACCACTGTGCAAAAGTCTGGGTCACCAAATATAAGAATGCATACCCTCTTCTCTCAGCAGGAGGCACCCTTTTAAAATTTTCTGTGATCATGGGGTGCCTGGGTGGCTCAGTTGGTTGAGCATCTACTCTTGATTTCAGCTCAGGTCATGGTCCTAGGGTTTGGGGATCAAGCCCCACGATGGGCTCTGTGCTGAGTGTGGAGCCTGCTTAATGTTGTCTCTCTCTCCCTCTGCCCCACCCTCTCTCTCTCTCTCTCTCTCTTGCACATGTGTTCCCTTGGTAAAATAAACATAAAAATAAAAATAAAAATACAATTGTCTGTGATCTTCTAAGAAACAGGATGCTACATCCAAATCCAGAAGCAATCAGAGGTGATGGATTACTGGTCATTATAAATGTACACCAATGAAGTCTTAGAGTACTGATGAAGCATCAATGTCAGGGCATAGCAAGAAGCCATGAACATAGGAGGCACTGAGTTAATACTGGTTCAGTGAGGAAATGGGGGGTAGAAAATGTTCAAAAAGAAAGGGAAACAGAAAGGGGAAGCTGGCTAAAGGGTCAATGGTCTTTATAGGATGCTATGCAGAGAATCGACTAATACCATGGTTGAATAATTAACCTTTATTCGGTGCTAACTCCACTTTAGGCCCTGCTCTAAGTGTTTATATATGTATTAACTCACTTAATCCTCACAACAGCCATATCATGTGAATATAACCATTATCCCCATTAAACGGGTGAAGACAGTGAAGGAGAGGGAGCTTATGTCTCACGGATAGTAGGTTGTCAACTTGGGATTCAAAGCCAAGACGTCTGGCTCTGGAACCTGCACCCCTTAAAAACCATGGCCACTTACTCACTTTGAGTTTTGATCTTTAAGGATACAAAACAATCAAGTGGGGAGCTTGTCAAAAGAGCTGATTAGGGAGCCCTAATATCAGAGATTCTGATGAAATAAATGTACTGTGGAGTCCAGAGATTTGTGTTATTAACAAGCATCCAAGGTGCTTCTTATGCTGGTTGCTCATAGACCATAATAATGGGAAAAATCAGCTGATAAAATTAACATATATTGGGAGAAAGTAGGTCTACCTACCAGATTCACAAGGTCAGCCATGTGACCCAAACAGTGACAGATCTAAGGGGAAAAACCTATCAACTGAAGGGTCAATAAGAAAGAATAAAACAGAGAAACACCCGCATTTTGCTTCCTGTCCTGCCATGAGAGAATGGCACAAAAAGTTGTTTCTTAGTGGGCGGGGGAGGGGGGGTAGGTAGTAATATTTCACCAACACTCACCTTCTTTTGTTCTAATTCTTTGTCCTCCAAGCAACCCTTGGAGAAACTTTCCCAAGTTCTAATCTCAAGAAACAAACAAAAAAAGAAGTTGTTTTAGCTGGTAGACAGAAATAGTTCTATTACTGAAAAGAGGGTGCTAATTTTCTCATTTTAAATTGTCATGATGGCTTATTTATCATCCTGTGCTATTTTTAAAAGTACCAGTCAGTTCCAACGGCCTGATCACCTGTGGATATACTGGGACTATCCTGTTTCTGCATTTGTGAATCTATGCACCAGACAAGACACCAGGCATGAGGTTTTGACCAGCATGTGGCTTCCGACATAGGCACTGCCAGCAACCAGACCATACCTCTTCATGGCCTGCCTCTGTAGCAGCTCCCCCTAACCTCCCCAGAACAAGCCACACTCTTCTCTACTTCAGAAACCTAAACTGCATTTAAAAACCAAAAATGATTTGCACACAGAGATGTTCACCAGAGCATAGTTTATAATAATGAAACACTGAAAACAAACTCAATGTACAACAACAGGGGTACCTGGGTGGTTCAGTCGGTTAAGCGTCTGATTTCAGCCCAGGTCATGATCTCACAGTTCATGAGTTCAAGCCCCGCGTCAGGCTCCATGCTGAGAGCTCAGAGCCTGGAGTCTGCTTCAGATATGTGTCTCCCTCTCTCTCTCTGCCCCTCCCCTGCTCATGCTCTGTCTCTCTCTCTCTCAAAAAGAAATAAACATTAAAAAAATTTTTTTAAGTAAAAAATAAAAAAAAATGTGCAACAGTAACAGGGGAATCGTTTAGTAAATTAGGTACATTCACATAAAGAATACTTGTGCAGTTATTAACATAAATTTTAACTACACCACAAATTTTTATATAGATTATTGTTTCGAATATATACAACGATGGGCACTGGAGGGGAAAAATAACAGAAACATGGCTAGAAGTTATCTCTGGATAGTGAAATTATTGGCTAATACTAATGTATACATAGGTGTGATACTAATGTATACATAGGTGTGTTCACATGTGCCAAGCTTTCTATATGAAGGCATAGTACTTTCACAATTAACAACAACAACAATTACAAAACAAAGACTGTTTATCTGGGCCAAAGTTTAACCTTCCAAAGAATTCTATTCTGTTAAACTGAGATTAATTTTCTCATCACCTCTGTTTTGAGAGCAGGAATAATAAAGAAAAACTGCCTCCCTGCCCCCACTTTCCAAATTTCTGGGCCAACTGGGATGATCTGGTCACACCGAGGAATAAAATGCAGGGGATACTTCCCCTCATAAGTAAAGAGAGAATTGGTGATCATACTTAGCAACCACCAAACAGGAGACGCAAGAAACCTCAATATATTGAGCAAGAATTCTTCCTTTTCATCTCTGCCCTTGGACAAGAGACGTTAATGGGGATTTAGTTAATTGGCTGGTTTTCATTCTAATTGGCTAACGAATCTATTCCAATCTTGAGAAAAACCAAAGAAGAGGAAACAAATAACAGGAGGGGTTCAGCTGCCGATTGATGTTCAGAAGAGATAGCATTTTATGTGTCTGGAGGTCTGAGGTCCTGGGCTCAGAGCATTAGCTCCCTGGAGCGGGGGGGGGGGGGGGGGGGGGGGGAGGGGGCTCCATCAAGGAAGGGGTGAGCGTCCCTACTGGGACACCCCCGGCCTTCCTGTCTCTTTAAAGACAAACTGAAACTGATGGCACCCGTTTGATTTTGTCATCTCACACTGAACTTAGCTTAAAGCAAAGGCAGGCTCACTCTGGGCTGGGAATAGAAGCTCTGAGAGAGCTGAATCTCTTATGCCACGTGGGTACTAGCATCTTATGGAAGGTATGAGTTAAATCCATCTGAGCTGAGTTTGCTCTTTCTTTCCTCACACCAATTAGTTCTGCCATTTAACACAGGGATTAACAATCTCATTTCCTGGGGCTGATTCGTCAAAGGATCAGGATCAAACTACTTAGCGGAACTAGCGTTCTGCAAAATTTCAAGGTAGGTGAAATTGGTTTTCCCTATCTTTTCACTGGCCTTTTACCCTCCTTCCCTCCCCATTCTTTCCCCAGGTCACCTGTGTTTCCTTTTCTCGCCCCCTTTCTACCTCTGCCGCTCCTGATAACAGGTACTGCATGTATCACAATCATACAGTCTGAGCCATAACTCAGCCCTGATGATCACACACTCACGAACACACTCGCAGGATGGATGACAGAATGTCTGAGACAGAATGTGCTGGATCAGAGAGTCAGAACAGATGAGAGCTGATGGAAGGAAAAGTATTAAACACACACACACACACACACACACACAGTGGAAGGGAATATGGAAAAAAGCATATGGCGGGAAGAGCTAACATACCACCAATGCTGACCTCAAGACCAACTGATAAAGGCCCCAAGGCTCAGGCCATCAGCCACCACAGCAAAGGAAAGGATTCCAAAGGAAAGGAACCCAGGATTCACAAAACATGCAGAATGAAGTCTCTTCCATGTTTGTCCCTTTCCATTCCTCCTGTATATCTTTTGAACCTCCTGTCTTGTCTAGGATAATCACCTACTGGGAGATCTTAGAACATTCAGTTTCTCCTTGCTTTCTTTTCCCAGGCATGGAATATAACTGCTTCCTGGTCTGCTGGGGCCTCCTTCAGCGTGGCTTTCAAGACCCTCCATGGTCTGGAAGGAACCTGTCTTTGGGGCTTACCTCCCACTGGTCTTCCCGCTGCCCCTGAACAGCTGAACAAGAACTGTCATCCCCCATGTGTCCTGGGGCTTTCTCCTCTTCAGCAGAACTATGCTCTTTGCCTGATGCACCTACTCATTAAAACCCCACTCATTCTTCAAGTATCTCTTCCTCTGGGAATCTCCTTCGATGTCCCTTTCTGCCTCATGAAGTGGTACTCCCTTTTTCCTCTAAAATTCTGTTGTATCCTCGATCTCTGTTATGCCACGTCTTATAATGTCTCGAAAATAGTGGCAGAAGCCATGTTTTTATGTCCTAATATTCCTTGTAGCTTATGGTGTGATAATGGGGTATCAATGGTTTGATCAATGAATGAAGAATCCTGACTGTAAATTCTGAGTTAATGCCACCACACCATATGATGGCACTTTCTCTTATTCTTGCTTACTCTCTCTTGTTCTCATATGCACACACATATATACTCATACATTTCTGTCCATGAGAACAATTCAGATATCTTAATTGAAATATAAAAGATTGATAAGCAGAGGGAAAAATAGTAAAAAAAAAAAAAAGAAAGAAAGAGAGTGATTAATACTTCCATTGTCTCAATAAGACAGATCTTTTTCTACTCGTCTTTTAGAACATAATTATTTATGAATTTCTGTACGTGAAATCCACTTTGGTCCACAGAGGCCTTTGGGTGTGTTTTATACCGAAGTCTTGATTTTAGGATGCATCTTTGCATGGCAGAAAACACTTTGTCTAGACCTTCTGAGCTACCCTTATCAGTGTGGTGGTGAAAGACAGAAACAAATAGCCCAGATTTCTGTAGAAACTGGTAAAAGGTAGAGTGGTACATGGGAAAGCCTCATTAAATCTGACGGTGGTTCACCTACCTGAGGTTTGTAAACAGAGCATATGTTCTTATTGGTATAGACATGACCTTGTGGGTCTCTTTGCCGACTATATTAGTGCTGTGCAAATATTCCTACTCAGTTGTGAAGGCACATTATACTCAGGGAAATTATTCTCCCAGCAAACAGACAGATGTTTAACTTCACTTAATATGACACTATAGTCTGAATTCTTAATGTGAGACAGGGGTCCTTTTTCAAGCTCGAATAAAATTGCGAATGCCATATTTTAACACCACGGCTCTATGTAGCATAGATTAAGTCATTACCTCTTTCTCACTAAAAACTCTGCTTCTCTGAAGCTCCTCTCAGCAATGTCACTTGCAGAGGCCACTGTGTACCTAGCAGACCTTGGGAATTACAAGATGATGCAGGAGGTGTCTGTGATGGGCTTTTTCAGCCTCTCTGAGAACTTTCAAGCACTTCTGCTTGCAAACCCCTACGGGCTAACATAATGGTGACTTACTTCCAGTTGCAGAAGTCAGACCCAGAAGAATATGAAACAGGTCTTTTCCAAAGATTCGAGGAAAGCTTACAGAACTCAAGAGGGGACACAGGGGCGGGTGGGTTTAGATCACACACAACACATCTAGATTTATTCTTGGTGGCTTTGGCCTATCACGAACAGATCCACCTGTCTGCTGGTGGTTATCAAGGATAATTGTCCTTTGGAACTTGAGCAGAAAGGGGCCCGGGAAACTGAGCTAGACCTGAGTTTGACACAGTGGAATTTCCTTGAATGCTGGGACTTAGGAGGGCACGGCCACCTACACGAGGTTCTCGCAGCTTCCACTGTGCCCTTCTACACTGTGTGAGGCTGCCGCGGGGCTCAACAGCCACATTTGTGCTTTACCAGCTGGCTTCTGCAGACTGCGCCAGAGGGAGATCTAGAGGGACACTGGAAGGCTGGCGTGAAGGACCCGCTCCTTCCTGTTTGCTTCCCTTCCCCCTCCTGCCGGTATTACCCCAGGCATGGGGCTTCATTCGCCCAGGCAGCACCATCTGGTTCTACTTTGCAGGTTTTCCATCCCCTGCTCCCAGAACCAGCTTCATCACACCCTCTTTGAGATATCAGCACCAACCAGCTGACTGTGCCCCCCAGAGGTGTGAGTCTCCCCTGAGCTCCTGACCCCTCAGCAGCCAGCCCCACTCCGAATCCCCACTTCTGGGGTCTCCTCCACTAAGCTTATAAATTCTCCCCCAATCTCTTCTCCTAGCCCTGGAGTGGAAGCTGATTACTTTTATCATGACTCCTGTCATACACTAGGGTCCCTTTTGTCCCCTTTCCAATCCTCTAATTAAACAATTATTTTCTATTAAATTATCTCTATTGAAATAATTATGTGGTTTCTGTTTTCTTGACTGGGCCCTAAGTGATATAATTTATTGCTCATCATGGAGTGACACAGACTTTTACTATATAGTTAATATGTTTATCTTTTGGAAGGGGCATCCATGTGCTAAAACTGCATTTGTTAAAAAGCACATGAAGGATCAATATTACAACCCTGAAAGATGCCCATGATAGATTGATAAAAGCAAATGCCTTTATAAGTGGCAAGCATCTGTCTTGTAATTGGAGATAAAGGAAATGTTTAAGAAGGATAAAATAACAGGATACTGTAATCTCTAAGAGAGTACTTTATTAACCCTGTTAAAATAACTCTTAAAATATCTTTAACATATGTAATCAGGACATGATTTTTTTTGCCCATATTTAGCTGGGATTGCAGTAACCATAAAACAATTAAGATGCAATTTTTTTGATGCATCTGCCATAATATGAAACCCCAAACATTTACATAATACGCTTAATTCAAAGGCATACAGGCTACTGTATCTAAAATTTAACTTTTTAGCTAAATATAGCGAACACCAACTCACATTCAAGTCCACAGCTGGGAAGAAGAATTAGCAAAAACTTTCATTACGGTCTCATTGACACTTCTATTTTCAAGCCCATTCATGAATTAATTTTAACTCTGTGCCTCTGCCTTCAATCATACTGTAAGTACCTGCCAGAAAATGACACCGTTTGAATATCTGCACATATGTTCGAAATTTCTACATCCTGATTCCTTTGTCAACATTTCAACTTTGTGCCGTGTGGGGGAGGCTCTAAGGCAGAGGCAACAAGTCTGGTCTCCGAATGTGACTGAGATACCACATCCAGAGAGTGTTCGTTTGATATGTAAGCCAAAATAGAGCTCCTTCTTAAGAGAATTGACCTTCAACACATGATAAAGGAGGGGAGCATCAGGTAAGGAAGCAAGCAATGAATAGAAACTTCAGGGGACCTGAGTTCAAGGCCACGTTCCATACTGTGACATTAGGCTAATCCCAATCTGTGAGTATGGGCATTGAACTAGGAGAGCTTTGTTGGCAACTATGCAGCCTGCCATTATAGTAAGAAGATCATTTACCTTCAATGTCTTAAAGCCTTTTACCTTAGACTTAAAGCCTTAGTCTAAGGCAATGGTTGCCAAACCTTTGGATAGCCTCCCTATCGGTGAAAAAAAAAAGTTCAGAATGCAACCTCCATATAGAAGCATTTATTCATAAGTTAGACACGTACACCATGTACTAATTATTCCTAGCACTTGGTCTCTTACAAAACAATGAATAGCCAGCATCCTCTGATTCAGGTGCAGCCACATGGGCCTCCTGTCTGACCCCTGACCTTGCCAAACATGTCCTGACCTCACCATCTCTGCCCTGGATGCTCCTTCTTCAGCTAGCCCCTTGGTTCATACCCTCAGTTACTTCAAGTCTTTGCTCAAGGGTCACTTTCTCAGCAGGCCTTCCCGGACTGCCTCATTTAAATTGAAAATCCTTCCCAGTTCTGCCCTTGCCCTCCTTCTCCCTACTCTTGCTTTATTTCTCTCCAGATCTCTTGCGCTGGGTGTTCTCTACTGACCCTGGAGATACCTCTTCCTCCTTCTGCACCCTTCTCTATGCCCTAAGAGCCTGTCCTGCAAGGATTACACCAACTGGGCTCTTCTGTACTCTGGCTTTCAGTTGAGTTTGGCCATAAGGGGCACAGCAGGGCACTGGAGAGAGAGAGAGAGAGAGAGAGAGAGAGAGAGAGAGAGAGAGGAGGGAGAAGCCTGGGGCTTATTCCCTCAGCAACTATCCTACAGGGCTGAGGACTGGAAAGGGCTGCTTCCCCTCCAGAGGCCACACCTCCTGTTGGGTATCCTTCTCTTCCATCCACAGCTGCTGCTCTGCCTTCTGAGCACCGGGACAGGGATCCCTCCTCTGGGAGAGACAACTCCGCACTACTGTAGCCCCTGAGGTGTTCCATCATTCCCTCCTGGTTTCTCTTAAACCCTGACTTGCCCTCTATAAAGAGCTCTTCATTAATCTCTCCTCAATTACTTACCTTGAGTGTGGCAAATGTTGCTTCCCAGGACGTTATTGGTTATTTCTATTGATAATCTGTTTCCTCTCATTAAAATGTAAAATTCCTGAGGACAGACATTTTTCATCTTGCTTTTTTTTTTTTTTTTTTTTTTTTTTTTTTTTTTGCTGTTGATCACTGCTATCTGTGCAGTTCCCAGCTCACAGCAGGCACTCAGGTAAATAGACGAATAATATTTTTCTCCTGGATCTCTGTGGATTGTCTTACACATCCTATTTTGACAATCACTAGCTGAAGGTGCAAATACATTGTTCTTTGCCTGATTTTACTAACTCTTGGACGAATTTAGCCTCCTTACCACTTAATACAGAGCTCTAATTATTTTTAAATGGTAAGAAATGTAATTTAGTATCAAATCCTCCTGGAGGCTCAAACTTGCCTCCCACAAGATTCCTATAATCATGGCCCCAACAGATATGGAGCCAATCATGGGAAAGTCTTTATTAGTTCACCTTTCTATGCTGTCTTTGAGTTAACAGATTTGTCCTTCTCCCTCCTGATTTCTGCTTTAAGATCCTGTCTTCCTTTTTCCAAACAGGAAGATAAAAACTGCCCAAGGAAGTATAGACATGGCTCGTTCATTTTGTCCCTATTCACAACAGGAGAAAAATCACTCAATATCTTGTTCCCCAGCTCAGTTACTTAATTTGCATACAATGCCCCATTATTTAATTAACTTATAACTTCTAGGGCTTAGTTGCCCAGATCAGACTTAACAATTGTCTTTAGTAACAACATCCCTTAGAGCAGAATAGCTAATTAAACAGGAATGATTTCTTTTTTTAAAATCAGAGGCACATACATTTCCTTTTTGTCCTTCAGTGTGAACATTTGGGTAATTGCCTCTGACTGAATTACCTTATGCCTATTAAACATGCCAGGTACTTTGCTTTTGGATAAACCAGATCATTTTTCACATGCCTGAGTTTCTTTCTCTGTGTTAATCGATAAATGCAGCTGGGTTCTAAGAGTTGTTACTGTGCTGAAAAGAACCTGATCTTCAAGACAACCTCATGGAAGCTGCTGAGGTTGCTTTGGGAGGGAGGACAGAAGTACAAGAAACTGCTGAATCCTGCATCCAGGAAGAAACATTTTGTAAACACAATGACTGCCACGTGCGTGTGGCTCCATTTTAAATGCTGTGCTCATCTCTGGCTATATATAGTGGCATGAGTAAGTGTTTTCTTATGTGGTTTTAAGTTGTTCAAGCTGCGAGTCAAAACGTTGTGATGTTCAGTCTTTGGGAAGAAGAAATTAACTGCCAATATTATTAAAACGGAACTCCAGAGGCACCTGGGTGGCTCAGACAGTTGAGCGTACGACTCTTGATTTCGGCTCAGGTCATGATCTCACGGTTCCTGAGTTCAAGCCCCACGTGGGGCTCTGGGCTGACAGCGTGGAGCCTGCTTGGGATTCTCTCTCTCCCTCTCTCTGCCCCTCCTCTGCTCATGCTCACTCTTTCTCTTTCAAAATAAATGACTAAACTTAAAAAAAATAAAATGGAACTCTGCTTTCTATTGCAACCAAAGCGGATGAGCTTGCACAAACAGGCACAGAGTAAGATAACAGCCTTCTTTCACTGCAACATGAACATCATTTATAGTTTCCCACTGTTAGCAGTGGTCTGACTCTCCAGTGTTGTATTCGCTTTCTAGGTTTTCCATGCCTCTGCCTTAGCTTCTGGTGCTTTGCTGGCAATCTTTTGTGTTTCTTCGCTTCTCTGCATCACCCCTATCTCTGCCTTCACCTCCACTTGGCATTTTCTTGGTGTGCATGTCTGTGTCCAAACTCCCCTTTTTATAAGGACACCTATCATATTAGATTAGACCCCCCCCCCAACTCTGGTACGAATTCATTCTAATTTAAGTCAATACATCTGCAACAACTCTATTCCAAATAAGGTCACATTCTGAGGTACTGGGGATTAGGATTTCCACATGAGCTATTTGGGGGTGGGGAGAGGAGCCACAATTCAACCTGTAACAATGGTAAAAATTAAATTATGTGTCAAGAAGATGCTAAGAGATCACTGTATCAAACCCCATTATTTTAGTAGGGAACAGAAAGATAAAGTGACTTGTCCAGGGCTTCCTGACAGTTAGTAGCGTAGGCAGACCCAGAACACAGGGCCTCTGGCTCTGCTTCTGGTGTTTTCCTAAGCACATGACACTGCCTTTAATTTTCTTCTTCCTGAAGCTGAGACTCATTTGCATTTGCAGAGGGGACGTTGCAGCCTTGACCATCCTATCTGGAAAAAGCTGCCCAAAGGCTGATGTAGCACGTCTACACAGCTTGCTTTAGGAGGGTGACCCCCAACAGGCAATTAAAAAAGGGAAAGCCAGGTGTGAGTACTGAAAAATAAACCTAACTGAGGGGCGGACACTCACCTGACAACTTGCACTGCATTCCGAGCAATTCTGAATTAATACGTTAAACTACTTTTAGTAGTACAAAGAATTACTCACAGCACTTAGAGCTTCGGTTGTATAAAGTGTTTTCAAATCCATTATCTATTTGTTCCCTGCCAACTCTGAGATATGCATTGTTTCTGTTTGACAGAAAGAGAAACTGAGGTTCAAAGACAAGCAATTTTGTTAAGCAAAAGTGTTACAGCCTGACTTGATAGAGCTTGTATTTTATCTCAAGTTTGGATTCAACTTCCAACGCGCTCTCTCCCAAATTCTTATTATTCTGAGCAAAACTAAGCTAAACATGTTTAAGGTTCATAAACTTCTTAGTATTTACATTTGAGGTTTTTTTTTTCCTACTTTTCTCTTGAAATATAAATTTAAGACAACGCTTCACAGGCCAACCAAGTGATTTCGGCATCCACTGCTTTCCACTCAGCAGAAGGTCATAAAATATGAGCAAATGATGACAGTCCGTCTTCAGACCTTAGAGAGTCACAGAGTCACATAAGCTTAGGATTTGAATGAGCTTAGAGGATTTCTAAATAACACTTTTTTTTTTCCAGACAAGGAACCTGTGTCTCTAGGTCCTGCAGTGAGTTAAAAACCCAGGATCCTGGGTTCTGATGACTCTCAGCCCAGTGTTCTGAGGACTTTAGGATCTATAGCCATTTCAAAAAGAGAAAGACAGGCTGGAAGAAAGACCCGATCAGACTGCTTTTATCCCACTCTCTCTGAAGGCAAGAAAGGTCATTAAAGATGCACGGGTGGGACCGTAAAAGAATACAATACTGTGCAAGAGTGATATTCAAAATTATTAAATTGGTGGCCGCAGTGCCCTTTGCAGGCACAAAGCAGCTCGTCTGTAAGGTTATAAAAAGAGGTTGCATGTTGAGGCACGAGGCTTCTTTCGACAGAGACCCCATTACAGCTCCAGAGGACAAGACATCAGTTCCTTCCAGGGGGTCTGTGTAAAGGTAGTGTATGCTTCTCTCCTGGCGTCAAGATTCACAAAAGAGATGGGAAGTTTGAGGCTCTATTACCGATGACCTTCCCACAGAATATGCTGCATCTCGTTTTTAAAAATAGCCTCGCTCCTGTTGGGTGGAGTATTTGATGGCCTTCATAAAGAAACTGAAAGCTTTGCCAGAAGTCTTGAAAGGAATAAAGAGCAGAGCAGAGAGAGGGAAGGGAGAAGCCAAGAAGCTGGTCTCCCTGCTCCTGAATCTTTCTGGACCTCAATGGGGTCATGTCTTTGACCTCAGGGCCTCACTGCCTCTGAGTGGTGTTCTCCACGGCCTCAACTCGTCTCGGCCATTCTCCCCACTGCTAACCAGGTTGCGTTTTGCCATTACCCTCAGAAACCTCTATTTTCTCCACACTGTAAAGTCTACATTTCCCAGCATGAGATGGCAGGTGCTTGGAAACCCAGCACCTGCTCTGC
The DNA here is from genome assembly GCF_018350195.1 of Panthera tigris. NCBI lineage: Eukaryota > Metazoa > Chordata > Mammalia > Carnivora > Felidae > Panthera > Panthera tigris. Next base: position 33,651,576 of record NC_056673.1, on the reverse strand, counting down.
CTCATTTCCTGCTTCTCTGTTCTACGTAGTCACGTCTCTGCCACACTGGGGCACCTGCCGCTCCTCTGACAGGTCACCTGTTGCCTCTGCCTTGGGCATGACCTTGCTGTTCTCTTGTCAATCAAGATTCTCCCCGAGAACAAGGCTTAGCTCAGAAGCTCCGTTCTGTGGGAAATCTTCTAGTCAGAACAAATCGCTCCCCAGCCTGAGCTCTTTCTTCGGGCCTCAGCTCAAAGCCTCCTACTTTTAAGCTTTGGTTCTTTTGATTAAACCTAAACACAAAGGCATTTGTAAATCAATGCCAAATGTAGAAACTTAAAAAAAAACCTTTTTATTTCGGATTAATTTTATTTTTTTCGTTTTGTTTTGAGAGAGAGGACAGAGAGAGCGTGTGAGCAGGGGAAGGGGCAGAGGGAGAGAGGGAGAGAGACATATCTCAAGCAGGCTCCACATCCCGCATGGAGCCCAACGTGGGGCTTGGTTTCATGACCATGAGATCATTACCTGAGCCGAAATCAAGAGTGGGATGCTTGGGGTGCCTGAGTGGCTCAGTCAGTTAAGTGTCCGACTTTGGCTTAGGTCATGGTCTCGCGGTCCGTGAGTTCGAGCCTCACGTCGGGCTCTGTACTGACAGCTCAGAGCCTGGATTCTGCTTCGGGTTCTGTGTCTCCCTCTCTCTCTGCCCCTCCCCCACTCATACTCTGTCTCTCTTTCTCTCTTTCTCTAAAATAAATAAAACATAAAAAAAAAAGAGTGGGATGCTCTACCAACTGAGCCACCCAAATGCCCCAGTTTTGGACTAATTTTAGATTTACAGAAAGGTTGCAGAGATAATACAGACAATTCCCACCTAATAACTTTTTAGAATAAAAAGTATTTTATAGAATCGTATAAAGAATAGTATTACAAACATATCCTTACCTCCATCTTTATCAAATCTTAACATTATGTCATTTGCTTCAGATTTTTTTTTAAGATATAAAGCATTACTGCTATTTTTTTAAGTTTATTTATTTATTTTGAGAGGGTCGGGGAGGAACAGAGAGAGAGGGAAAGGGAGAATCCCAAGCAGGCTCCACACTGTCAGCACAGAGCCTGATGCAGGGCTTGATCTCACAAACCATTAGACCATGACCTGAACTGAAATCCAGGGTTGGACACTTAACCAATTGAGCCACCCAGGAACCTCAGCATTGCTGTTATTTTTAAATTCCTCTGTGCATACCTCCCTGTTCCCAATCTCTTTTCCTCCTCAAAATTAGTCACTCTTTATTTTGTGCTTATATTAATTGGCACACTTCTGTATGTTTGCCACACATGTATGTATCCCAGAAATCATACTGGATTGTGTTGTATGTTGTCAAACTTGATATACATGTCATTGTTCTGTGTACATCAGTCGGTTTTTATATATTTTGTTTTTTCACATAACATGTGTTGGTGATTTTCTAGATCTAGTTCATTATTTTTTTTAAATTTTTTTTAACGTTTTATTTATTTTTGAGACAGAGAGAGACAGAGCATGAACAGGGGAGGGTCAGAGAGAGGGCGACACAGAATCTGAAACAGGCTCCAGGCTCTGAGCTGTCAGCACAGAGCCCGGCGCGGGGCTCGAACTCACGGACCGCGAGATCATGACCTGAGCCGAAGTTGGCCGCTTAACCGACTGAGCCACCCAGGCGCCCCACTAGTTCATTATTTTAATAGGAATACACAACCATGTATTCTATTCAATTGCTCAGCATTTCAGTTTCTCATTTATTTACCGTGTGTGTGTGTGTGTGTGTGTGTGTGTGTGAACAAGGAGAAACATACAACAATGCACACTGCAGCTCTGGTTTTATTAGCAAAACCAGGACGTGGATCTGGATGGATTAAGCCATTAACTCATAAACTTTCCCACCCTAGAGCATTATTCAAGCTCTTACAAAAGAAAAAAATTAGAGATATCAAAATAATATTTTGACAGTGGTGAGAAGTCTCATTCATTTTTGTTCAGTAGAAATCTTTTTCTTCTTTAGAGCTATAAAAAAAAAAAAAAGCAGGAGGGGCACCCACCAGCATTTTTTAAGGAAAATACACATATAACAGAGGCACAGAGGCACCTCTTCCTCTGCCAAACTCTTCCAAATCTCAAAAATAGAGGTAAAAGGTGTTGTTCATACTATTACACAAAAATCACTGAATTAAGTCCAAATTGTACCTGGAGTCTTATCTCTCTAAATTCTAATTTCCTGTACCTAGCATTGGCCCAGATTGCTTTAATATTCCCTTGAAATAATAAACTCTTTAAAAAAATCCAAACAAACAACCCAGGATATAGGTGATGTCATTGTTTTTCCCCAAACAATTTTAAAATACGCCTATAAATAATTCTATAGAAAAGAGGGGAGTAGACAAGCTCAACTATTTTGTGGGCTAATGAAAGCAGAATTTGGGTTTTATTTCTTAATGATTTTACACAAATTGGCAGGAAGGTGACACATGTTATTACAAGGTGGTCAGGCAGGAAAATAGATGCCTTATCTGAACTCAGAGATGCCCCGGGGCTCCACTGGGGTATTTGCATTTATTACCTTTCCCTTTCTGCTTACTCTGATAGTATATAATCTCATAGGCATGGTGGTAGGAATGGGGACATTGGGGTGAATACGATTAAGTCTGCTTTTAAGAAGCTATTAGCCACAGGGGCACCTGGGTGACTCAGTTGGTTGAGTGACTGACTTCAGCTCAGGTCATGATCTCGCGGTCCGTGAGTTCGAGCCCTGCGTCAGGCTCTGTGCTGACAGCTCAGAGCCTGGAGCCTGCTTCAGATTCTGTGTTTCCCTCTCTCCCTACCCCTCCCCTGCTCATGCTCTGTCTCTCTCTCTCTCAAAGAGTAAATAAAAATTAAAAAAAAATTTTTAAAAAGAAGCTATTAGCCACCCTGCAAATAGGTGAAAACATAATTGAAAGAGAGAGAGAGAGAGAGAGAGAGAGAGAGAGAGCAAGATGGCATGGCCCTTTGGAGGGAAGCAGGAGATTGAGTGGGAATGCCACACAGAGGGAGCTGGAGCAAAGGCACGGAGCAGTAACGAACTATCACTGCCCCCAAGGAACACCTGTGACAGTACATGTTCTTGGAACTTAAATCCTGGTTTCCATAGTTTTGTCAATTGCACCACTACCCAAACCATGATGCGGAAGAAATAATACAACCTGACTCAAAAATATAAAAACAAAATACAGTACACCACACACCAGCTACACTGAACTATTTTCTACCCCCGAAGAGTGCTGTGAATTTGCAAGCCACCCAGCCTTACCTACACCCCTACTTTGATGACATTCTCTGCATGCTCCACTTTCTTGTGGACTAATGCATCCTCAGAACTCATTTGAAACCTCACCTCCCTAGGAAACCTTCCTCACACCCCTCAGGAGGGGTGAATCATCCCTGTGTGTGCTTCCCGAGAAGGCAGCGTCTGTCCCTGTAAAGTAAGCACTCGGCACAGTCTGACAAATAGTCTCTTAATTGTGCGTGCCTCTGTGTCCTCCCCTCTTAGAAGACAGGGATTCATCTCATTCATCTTTGTGGTCCCCTCAGCACCTGGCACTGAGTGCCCATCATAGTAAGTGTTCAATACGAAGTTCATTAAATGACTTGCGTAGCTGAGAAGAAAACAGCACTGGGAACGAGAGTAAGCAGCGCATCCCAGGAATGTACTTTGCCTTAAACTTCACGTGGATATGATTCCTTTGAAAATAACTGTGTTTTTCATTTTTTGTTTTTGATAATTGGCATTGATTCCCTTGGCTCCACGTGGAAGTCCAGGGTTCAATTCCCTGAGCAAGAAAGCAACTTGTGTATGTTTGAGTGCATATATGAGGGTAGTCCTCATGACCTTTCCTACAAATTGTGTTCAAAGTAAGTCATTTCCTACCAGATTCCTCACCTTTCCTAGATAGCATACAGTGAAATGCTTATTTTAATTAAAGTAAACAACTACTTCAAAAGTATGTCCAAGGAAGAAAATTGAAAAGGCAAGAAGAAAAACACTAGACATTGCATTTAAAAGGGTATTATTTTTCCTTCAACTTTATGGTTTGGTATGTAGTTATTATATTATATTATGTTATTTGTATTTATATAAATGTATTTATTATATTGAAGCAATTGCGAATGGGTTTTTCTTAGGTAATGTTAGGTATTTGGGTTTTTTTCCATTTTCTCTAGAAAATGTATAGGAAAAGAGAAACATACCTTAGCAAGGAAGGATGAGAATTATTTTAAAACTGAAACATCTCAGGCCAATATATTCATAATATAAAAACAAAGTAAGGCAAACAAACAGATTAACAAAAATAAAATGAGAGTACCAGTAAACATTTTTTTAAAAAGTAATATAATTTTGTTTGGTTCCAGTTCTGGCTATGATGAAGTACATATCACTCTACATCTCCCACTGATTACTACTAAACACATAAAGGCATCTATCCGAGGACTCAAAAAAGTAAATGATAGCAGGTGAACTGGGGCAAGAAACCAAATCTGAAAATGTTGCCAATATGGCAGGGAGTTTATGAGTATTTTCTTTTTCTTCCTAATCTCCCAGTTTGGATTCCAGGAGAGCCGAAATTCCAGAACTACGTATCAGGCACAAAGAGGAAAATCTCCAAGAAAAATTGACTCCCCACTTTCTTTCCAGAGGACTGGGAAGGAAAAATATATGGGATGGAGACTGTGGAAGGAGATCCCCTCCTTCATGTGTTCTTTGTTTTGTTCACCTGGCTTAGTCCCAGACAAGTCATAGTTACAAAGTTGTATACTAGTGGATGCTATGCATATACCTAAAATTCTGAGGGAAATTATTTCTCTTGCAGAAGAAGAATTGGAAAACTGGTCCCTATGGTCCAAGGTCCAAAGAGACAGTATGTTTGTGAGAAATTGTCATCAGTAATTTTCTTCCTTTTTTCCTTCTCACTGCTTTGCTCTCAAGGTGAACCAAGTCATGAAAAGTATGAAATAGCATAGGAATCTAAAACCCTGACTTTTAAGAAACCCTGGAGACTAGAGAGGAACCCTGGTGACTGCAGAGGAATGTGGTAGAGGAAAAGAGCTCCTAAATCTGTGTATAAATTCACAGGCTCACCATTGAGTTGCACATGCATTGAAATTATGTGACTGAACATACTCAGTGCTTCCAGAATTGGACTATGGTAAAACAAAGGGTTGACCCCTGGGATGTGTAGATATGGAGCCAACAGAATAGAGCTACAGATGTTTTGAAAACTAAACTGACATAGTAATCACAGCCTAATGCAGGTGTGGCAAGAACCACCCCATATTGATTACCTGAGAATACAAACAAACAAAGGAAAACGTTACGTAAAGCATTTGACAGGATGAATCACAAACGTAATTCTCAAAATGTCCATGATACCACCTAAAATTATTAGACATAAAAAGAACCAGAAAAATCTCATCAACTCTTCTAAGAAAAAACAATGCCTGAGATGTAACTACCAATCCCTGAGATGACTCATATGTTGAAATTACTGGGCAAAGCTTTCAAAGTAGTTATAACTATACTCCATAAAGTAAGAGAAAAAAAATCTTTTGAAATGAGTGGAAAGATAGAAGTTCTGAGGCAAGAAATAGAAAATATAAAGGAGAAAAAAAAGAAAAGACAATATAAAGGAGAACCAAATGAAAATTTTTGAAATAAAAAATATGATAACTAAAAATTTTACCAGATAAACTTAACAGTACAGTGGAAATGTCAACAAAAAAGAGTCACTGAACTTGAAAAAAAAAGTAGTAGAAATGATCATTTCTGAAAAGGCAGACAAAAAAAAATAATTAACCAGAACCTCAGGGACCTATAGGAGAGGTCTTGCATTTGAGTTACTAGAATCCCAAAAAGAGAGAAAGAATGGTGCAGAAAAAATAAACCTGAAAATTTCTCAAATTTGGTTGAAAGCCATCAATGTACAGATTAAAGAGTCTGAAAGTACCTGTAAAAGGGAAAAAAAATCACATGCAGAGATAACGTAATCAAATTGCTGAAATATAAAGTCCTAAAAGCAGCAAGTAAAGACTCTAACGCTTTACATATAAGAGAATAATTCAATGAAAGCATATTTCAACAGAAATCATGGAAGCCAAAAGATAGTATAATAACCTACTTAAAAGTGATGAAAAGCAAAGAACCATTAACTTGGAATTCTATATCCACCACAAATACCCTTCAGGAAAGAAAGGTGAAATAAAGACATTCTTGGGTGACAGAAAAAGCTAACAGAATTCATAGCGGCTAATCTTTAAGAGAAATGATGGAAGCTCTTCAGGAGGAGGAGGAGAAAAGATACCAAAGAGAAACTTGGCACCACCAGGAACAAAAGAAGAACAAAAGAAATGGCAATGCCCTGGGTAAACAGCCTGGTTATATTTCCCCCTTAAGTTCTTTAAAATATGTATGACTGTTGAAGGTAAAAATTACAACTCTGTGTGATAGGGTTTTCAATTTTTTTTTAACAGATGCACTGTGCTTGTTAACTACAGCATAGAGGCGGGAGCATAAAAATCCTATAAGTTTGCAGTGTTTCTATACTCTTCTTTAAGTGGTAAAATATGAACTCTATGTAGAGTGTGAAAAGATAGATATGTACATTTTAATCATTTGAGTAACCACTGAAAACTATAGACAGTCAAAAAGTAAGTAGACACATTAAAATTGAATACTAAAAACAATAATCAAAAGAAGGCAGAAAAAAACGGAAGAATGAAAAACAGAGCAAACAGAAAAACAAGATGATAGATCTAAATCTATCCATATCAATAATTGCATTAAATGTAAATGTAGTAGGCAAATTAAAAGGCATTATGAGATTTGAAAAAAAAAGAATCAACTATATGCTGTCGGCAAGAAAAACACTTTAATATAGTGATATAGATAGGTTAAAAGTAAAAAGAAGGAAAAATAAATCACACAAACAGTATTCAAAAGAGAACTGGATGGGGTGCCTGAGTGGCTCAGTTGGCTAAGTGTTTGACTTCGGCTCATGGCATGGTCTCACAGTTCGTGAGTTCGAGCCCCGCGTCGGGCTCTGTGCTGACAGCTCAGAGCCTGGAGCCTGCTTTGATTCTGTGTCTCCCTCTCTCTCTGCCTCTCCCCCATTCTCTCTCTCTCTCTCTCTCTCTCTCAAAAATAAATAAACATTAAAAATTAAAAAAAAAAAAAAAGAACTGGGATGGCTGTATTAATATCAGATAAAGTATACCTCAGAACAAGGAAAATTACCAGGAATAAATGATGAAAGGATTTACCATAATGATGAAAGGATTAATTCACCAAGAAGACATAACAATTCTATATATGTATATACCAAATAATGGAGCATTAAAATGCACAAAGTAAAAGTGGATGGAGGTAGGGGCTCCTGGCTGGCCCAGTCAGTTGAGTGTCCAACTTTGGCTCAGGTCATGATGTCCAGGTTTGTGAGGTTGAGACCCGTATCAGGATCACTGCTGTGAGAGCAGAGCTCACTTCAGATCCTCTGCCCCTCCCCTGCTCACACACACTCTCTCTCTCTCTCTCAAAAATAAACATTAAAAAAAAAAAGCAGATGAAGCTGGAAAAAATAGAAAAATAAAAAATTACAGTTAGATTAAAAACACTCCTCATTGTAATTAACAGAACAAGTAAACTATCAGCAGGGACATAGAAGTTTTGAACGAGACTTAACCAACTTGATGTATATTGAACATTCAACACAAGTGCAGAATACACATTCTTTTGAAGTGTCTATAGACAATATCTTGGGTCATAAAATGAACCTTAACAAATGTGAAGTGACTCAATTAATACCAAGTGTGTTCTCTAACCATAATGGAATTAAATGAGAAATCAGTAACAGAAAGATGTTCGGGGAAAAAAACCCACAAATATTTGAAAATTAAATAACACACTTATAATAGTACCTCTGTGAGAAAGAAAGTGTCAAGGAACATTAGAAAATATTTTGAACTAAGTGAAAATGAAAACATTACAGGAGGTGATCAGTTTCATGTGACCAACTTAGCTAGGCTATTGTCGTTATTACTGAATCAAGCAGGAACCTAGGTGCTTCTGTGACGTAGATATGGTTAAAGTCTACAGTCATTTTACTGTAAATAAGGCAGATAATTAGTTGAAAAGGTAAAATAAAGATATTTTATAATGGTGTCCCTCTAGGGGCAACTGGGTGGCTCAGTCCGGTAAGCATCCAACTTCAGCTCAGGTCATGATCTCATGGTTGGTGAGTTCAAGCCCCGCATTGGGCTCTGTGCTGACAGTTCAGAGCCTGAAGCCTGCTTCCAGTTCTGTTTCTCCCTCTCTCTTTGCCCCTCACTCACTCATGCTCTGTCTCTCTCTCTCTCAAAAATAAACATTAACAAAATTAAAAAAAAAAAAAAAAGGTGTCCCTCTAAAATACCTTCCCTGACCTGCTGTGAGCATTCTGCATGAAACAACAGATTTGAACCATAAGAAACAGGCCAGTTCTTATTGGAACTCAACTATATATTCACCCTTCCACCCAGATGGATATTTACTGATACCCTCTGTGTGCCAAGTCCTGTGATAAGCAATGAAGATTAGACCTAAAATTAACATAAATGAATGAATGAATCTTTAAGAAACTTTTGTGTGCAATTTAAAGAAGGAGTGGGGAATAAGCAGAAAAATCCAAAGAAACATAAATAGAATCAGAAAAATTATGCTTTGAGATATTAATTACCTTTTCTGCCCCTCAAATGCCCTTTGCTTCCTTTAATGGGCCTCTGACAGTGGGGACTGGATTCATGACTCTAATGAGGCAGCCAAAGCATACAGAGTTACTGAGAGGGCTGTTTGTAGAGTAACAGATCACACAATAGCTACCTAGCCAGAGGAATGAAAACAGGAGCGATGGAACACACATCTCAGGCCAATGCAGATTTCATGCTCCCCAGTGGAATGTTCACAGCATCTTTAATTTAAAAAAATACAATGCAAGCCTGGGTGAAAACTTGTCCAATTCCAAGCTACGCAGGCTAAGTCTCGACTTCATTTAAATCCTATTAAAGCACAATCTTCTCAAATATCCTTTTATGATGTCTAGAAAGTCTAATTCTTCAATTTAATTTTATGGAGTATGGATTAAAAATGCTTATAGAGAACAAAGGGAATTACCCAAAGAAAGGCATTTCCTGGAGGAAGGAAAAAAAAGGCCTCCACAAAGCAAAAGGAATCTTTTAGTTTTATTATTTTTATGGGTTTTTTTTCTCTCTCTTACATATGAGGGACAGAGACGAGGAGTCTAAAATCTGAATTTAAAGCTATCACTGAAGTATATATATATTTTTTTATTTCATGCTAGATGGCTTAAACAGACGAAAAGTGATTCTAGTACCACTCTGCACAATGTTTGTTGAGGAAGCATACATGCATCACTGCTTAAGTGCTGAAATGACTATTTGGCCTATTCAAAATTATTTGAACTATTAGCACGTGTAGGATAAGCATGATAAGCATTAATCCTTCCGTGATCTAATTAATTGGCCTTTCTAAAGTTACTAAGACAAATTCTCCAAAAATCCCTTTATTCTGAAAGCATTCACTGTTTTGATTCTGCTTATCCAAAATCACAGATAAGTTTTGTTTGTTCTATGACCGGGTCTTTTTAAAAGTAATGTAGGTAAAACATCCACATTCCAGGAATGAAACAGAAATAGAAAAGAGTGAAGAAGCAACCAGCAATAAGAGGCGGATGTGAGGGTGGGCCAAGAAGCATGGAGAAAATGGACAGGAAGTGATGAAAATGCACTTGACTACATCACGGACCTGCACAGGAAATACTGCTCTAAAAATTCCATATCAGAACAGGTATTACGTGGTAATTGGAGTCAATTTATGAAGGGGTGTGATCTAAACAAGGATTTAAAAATACACTATAAATTAGTTCTAGGTAAGATTTTTGACTTGTCTGGAAAACTGTCACAAATGATTTAGTAGCTAAGGACCTAGAGCTGTTCATTTGTCTCAGATCGATGATGAAGAGAATCTAAAAATGAATCTGGAACACAACATGATATTTGCATGCAATGGTGGGCTTACAGTTTTGGTTTCCAGAAATGGCAACATTATGCTTATTGCCTGCATGTGCCTAGAAGCAGGAAAAACATATTCTACTTCTAAAATTTCTTACACACTGTTACAAAACAATTTCTCCCCTAAGAAGAACAAATACTTATTGAGACTGTGTTTAAATTTGCCCTTGGGCATGAGGAATAAAAATGTATCTGTGTGTGAGCTATGGATCCCTTATTACAGAAGGACTCTTTAGAAAGTCTAGCCTTTTCTTTGCAGGAGAAAGCTTCCTCAGCATTATTTGGGAATGATCAATCTGGATAGAAACCACAATAGAAAAGTAACATCTGCTTATCGGAACTTGTAATGTTTCAGATTAACATTGATGTGGGAGTGAAAGTTACCCTTACCTAGCTCACTTTCAGTCACAGTTAAAAAATAGGGAATTTTAACAAGACAGTGGAACTGTTTAAAAATATTTACTGCTGTATTTTTGAGCTTTTTACTTATACCGTTTTCAAAAAACTCATATTTTACATAGAATCTTGTGTTAATAAAAAAGTTACCGTTACCTATTTATATATAGAATAAAGCCACTATAGATCTATTGATTTTTCAGATTATGCATTTAACCAAAGTAAAGGGGTATTTTAAAGAATCTAAGCATAGTTATTTATCTAAATACCTTATAATCTTGGAGGAAGAAAAATATATGGGCATATGCAATTATAGAACCAAATAGAATCAGAAATTATACAAAATGTGATATGAGAATTACATAAGGGAAGGATGCTATTTGAGGAATGAGAAAAAGAGCAAGGTTTCAAAAAAGATATGAAATTTACTCTGGGTCCCCTCCCTTTTTTTCTGGTTGGTCCTAGAAAAGTTCGTTCATACTGTAGACTATAATACTTTATGGAGGCTAACTCTGAAAAAGAACAGTGTGAATATAATTTGCCTTCTGTCTTTATGTTCACTGATATTCATGAATCTCCGATCTTTATTCTTAGATTCTAGATCTATACCCTGAATGCCAAAGATTATAAGTGATACTTTTTTTTAAGTTTATTTATTTATTTTGAGAGAGAGAGAGGAAGGGGAGAATGAGTGAAGGAGGGGCAGAGAGACAGTGGGGGACAGAGGATCCAAAGCAGGCTCCATACCAACAGCAAATAGCAAAAAGCCCAATGCAGGGCTCAAACTCATGAACCATGAGATCATGACGTGAACTGAAGTCAGGTACTTAACCAACTGAGCCACCCAGGTACCCCTAAGTGATATTCTGAATCAAGTTTGTATATAGACTTTTCCAGATATTTAATTTTTTTTAACATTTATTTATTTTTGAGAGAGGCAGAGCATGAACAGGGGAGGAGCAGAGAGAGAGGGAGACACAAAATCTGAAGCAGGCTCCAGGCTCTGAGCTGTTAGCACAGAGCCTGACGTGGGGCTCGAACTCACAAACTGTGAGATCGTGACTTGAGCCAAAGTCAGACGCTAACCAACTGAGCCACACAGGCGCCCCTAAGTGACATTCTGAATTAAGTTTGTATATAAACATTGCCTAACATCTAAAAATCTGAAGAACAACAGTAGTGCCCACAAAGAGATTAATAAGACAAGACTCCTGTCTAAAGGGAGCAACCATCCTTTGTGGGAAACAGATTCAAGAACAGATATCAATTTAACATGCTGTGATTAAAAAAAAAACAAACACAAGATACTAGGGGAGCAAAAGGAGGATATTGTTTGAAAATGTCACGCATTCCTGAAAACTGTATCTCGTAACAGACAGGCCAAGAGTGAAATACGCATGAAGTGTTTTCATCTCTGAAGACAATGAAGAAAAACGAAATGAGTAAATAAAGGCAAGAAGTGATGAAGAAAACAACAACAACAACAACAACAACAAAAACGAAATATTAAGCGGTACTGAAGGAATTTGACCATGATGGCCAGCTTAATCAATTTTGTGTGGTATCATCTATGGTATATGATTGTTTAAATGAAAACACCATCCAAATGCCTCCAAAACAAAAACAAAAACAAAGTGCAAGCACAGCTGTAAAAAAACACAGGGAGGGACTTTCAGTCACTGCACTTCAGGCTGATGTGGCTCCCCGTTGCCTGGTCAAATAGGTTACAAAATGCTGAAAAATTGGGTGCAGGGAGAATGAGCCAAATGACGAGGCGGCATTCTACAGGATCTAAATCGAATAAAGCATCAGGATTTTCAGGTCCTGACATAACCAAGTAATGAATACTGGACAAACTTTCCTTCCATAAACAACTCTATAATGGAACACAACTATTTTCAGGCACCGGCTAGATAGCATAACGTTGTGATCTTTGAGAGAAAACGTACTCACAAAATGAGCTCCATATTTACCCTGAATTTCTGCCAGAGGGCACATTCCAAGCCCTGACATATGGAAGTGGAGCCCAAGCAGAGAATGACCTTCTCAACTGGGTGAAGGGAACAGAGATTATGCTAATAGGGAAGGTGAGAAGGGTGGAATCTTCAGGGAAGGGTGCAGTTGAAGAGCAAGCTTTGAACATAAGTAGCCCCAGAATCTGCTTTGGTGTCTCCTACACATGTGCAGGGCTAGACTTGGTAAGGTTTACCAGAGAATAGCTTTTGGGGAATGTTGAGCTTAATGGAGTTTCTGAAGGTTGCTTAATGTGGGGAAACATTGGAATTCTGTCATTCAGAGTAGGAAGACTTCCCTAAATGTCCCAAGCATTCAGTTAAAATTTTATAAAATTCGCAAATAAAGAGTCGGTTAAGTATCTGACTCTTGTCAGTCAGTGAAGTGTCTGACTCCTGATTTCAGCTCAGGTCATGATCTCATGGTTTATGAGTTCGAGCCCTGCATCTGGCTCTGCACTGTCAGAATCTCCTCCCTTTTCTCTGTTCCTCTTCCACTTGTGGTCTCTCTCTCTCTCTCAAAATAAATTAATAAACCTAAAAAAAAATAAAGACTATGGATACATTAGCCTTAAAGTATCCTTAGATTCATCCTAATGAAGCCCCAAATAGCCTGGAGAGCATAAAGCTGATTCTCCACTAATTTAACTATTTTCTAGCAAAAAAAAAAAGTCAGTTTTATTTAAAGACAATAATATTTAAACTCTAAACATGAGTCAAACATACCATACAGCATATAATAAAAAATTTACTAGAAGACAAAGCAGGGAAATATAACACATAACTAGGAAGGAACATCAATATGAACGGACTCAGATATGACAATGATGTTGTAATTAGCAGGTAAAGATTTTAAAACTAGCTATTACAAATAGATTCAACTTTTTTAAAAAAACTGAGAATCTCAGCAAAGAGAAACTAAAAAAAGACCAGAAATTCTACAAGAGAAAATTACAATAGCTAAAATGAAAAAAAAAAAAATTAGATGACCTAACAGTAGATGGACAATGCAAAAGTAAATATTAGTGAACTTGAAGACAGAATGAAAGAATCTATATTAATTAAAGCTCAAAAAGAAAATAAGCTTGAAAAAAGGAACAGAGCCTTAGTGAATTGTGGGACAACATCAAGCAGTCTAACGTGTAGTTGAAGTGCCAGAAGGAGAAGAGAGAATCAGGCAAACATATTTGAAGAATTAATGATTAAACATGTCCAAATTTGATGAAAAATTTCAAATCACAAATGCAATGAGAACAAACCCCAAGTTACATAAACACAAAGAAAATCAGCCATAGACACATACATCATAGTCAAACTATTGAAAACCAATTTTACTATCTTACTGAAAATAAAAAGAAAATAGTAAAAGCAGTAATAAAAGGCACATTACATACGAGGAAAAAATGATAGGATTATCACTGACTTCTTACCAGAAATAATGCAAGCAAAAAGACATAAAAAACTGAAAAAGCTGCCAATATTAATTTCTATATTCAAAAAAATGTCTTTCAGATATGAGGGGAAAATAAAGACATTTCCATAAAAACTAAAGTGAAAAGAACTGTTAAGATTTTTGTTTAAAAACTTGGAACACAGATCTAGTTGAAAGAATAAAGAGCACAAGAAACGGTAAAATATGTCAGCAAACAGAACATCTTTCTTGTTTCTTGGAGAATTTATGGTTTTGAAGGTAAGTTACAATAAGTTAAACACACATATTATGATGCCCAGCTCAACAACTAAATAACACAAAGAGACATGACAGAAATGTCAACATAGGAGATGAAATAGAGGTGCCTGGGTGGCTCAGTTCGTTGAGCGTCCAACTCTTGATTTCAGCTCAGGTCATGATCTCAGGATTGTGAGATCGAGCCCCACATAGGGCTCCAAGCTGGGTATGGAGCCTGCTTGAGATTCTCCTTCTCTCTCCCTCTTCCTTGGTCCCTCCCCACTCATGCTCTTACTCTCTCTCTCTAAAAAAAAAAAGAAAGGAAAAGAGGAAATGAAATACAATACTGAAGATTACTCATTTAATCATAAAGAAGGTAGGAAAGGTAGAAATGAAGTAAAAGAGCAAACAACAAACGTAGAAAACAAACATGAAATAACAAATAGAAAATATATGGGGTGCTTGGGTGGCTCAGTTGGTTAAGAGTCCAACTACAGCTCAGGTCATGATCTCACAGTTCATGGGTTTGAGCCCCAGGTTGGGCTCTGGAGCCTGCTTCAGATTCTGGGTCTCCCTCTCTCTCTGCTGCTGCCCCACTTGTGTTCTCTCTGTATCTCAAAAATGAACAAATAAACATTAAAAAAAAAAAAAAAAGAAAATATGGGGCACCTGGGTGGCTTACTTGACTAAGCGTCTTACTCTTGAATTCAGCTCAAGTCACAGTCTCACAGTTCGTGATTTCAAGCCCCACGTCAGGCTCCACACCGACAGTGCAGAAAGTGTGATCAACCCTGTGGCCATTAACAAAATTTAATTTTAATTAAAAATTTTCCACTCAGGCATTAAAATCTTCACCGATGAATACATAAAATCTTTAAGAAATATTTGTGGGGCGCCTGGGTAGCTCAGTTGGTTAAGCGACCAACTTCGGCTCAGGTCATGATCCCGTGGTTCATGAGTTAGAGCCCCGCATCGGGCTCTGTGCTGCCAGCTCGGAGCCCGGAGACTGCTTCTGTTTCTGTGTCTCCCTCTCTCTCTGCCCCTTCCCCATTCACACTCCGTCTCTCGCTGCCTTTCAAAAATGAATAAATGTTAAAAAAATTTTAAAAAAAGAAATATTTGATATCAATTTTATATCTACTTTTTCAGAAAACAGCTGAGATGGAATGGCTTTCCAGTTAAGTTTATGAGGCTAGCATATGGTTGATAACAAATCTATACAAGGGCATTATAAGAAAAAAAATGCAGACTTATACCTCTCATGAACCTAGATACAAAAAGCCTTACCAAAGTATTAGTAAACAAAACCCAGTAATAATTTTTTAAAAGATTGTACATAATGACTAAGTGATGCTTACTCTAGGAATTCAAGGTTTGTTAAATATACAAAAGTCAATGGATATAATTACCACATTAAAAGATTATAATAGAAATTGCATATGATCATTTCAATTGCCACAAAAAACATTTTTAGATAAAATTCAACACTCTATCATTGAAAAATTCTCAGCAAACAATGACCAGAAGGATATGTCTTCAACTTAATAAAATACATCTGCTAGAACACCTATAGCTAATATCACATCTAATTATAAAATATGAAACCCTCCCTTAAGATTTGAAAAGGAAGTCCATTTGCAGCACTTTTATTTAAATATTTTACCGAAGAGGGGCACCTTGGTGGCTCATTTTTAAGCATAGGACTCTTGGTTTCAGCTCAAGTCATGATCTCATGGTTTGAGGGTTTGAGCCCCATGTCGGGCTCTGCACTGGCAGCACACAGCCTGCTTGGGATTCTCTCTGTCTCCCTCTCTCTGCCCCTCTCCTGCTCACACTGTCTCTGTCTCTCTCAAAATAAATAAAATTAAAAGAAAAAAACTTTATAAATATTTTACTGAAGATACAAAAGAAGCACTTACAATAATCATACAAATCATAAAATATTTAGGGGAAAATTTAAGGAAAGCTGTGCAAGAGCTCTATGCTGACACTTAAAACATTACTCTAATAAACAGAAGAAGACCTCAGTAAATGGCAAGATGTATCACGCTCTGGGATTAGAAGGCTCAATGTTATGAAAAAAGTCTTTTCTTTCCAAATAGGTCTGCAGATTCAATGCATTTCTACTTAAAGTCCAGTGAGCTTGTATTATTAATAGAAACAAGTTGATTCTCAAATTTATACAGAAAAGCAACGAATCTAGAATAACCAGAACAATCCTGAGAAAGAACAAAGTTGGAGAATTTCAAAACTTAGCTTAAAGCTACAATAATCAAAATCATGAGGTATTGAAATAAATATAAACAAATAGATCAATGGAACAGAATTGAGATTCCAGAAACAGAACCACACTTATATGTAGACTTGCTTTTTCTTTTGTTTCTTTTCTTTCTTTCTTTCTTTCTTTCTTTCTTTCTTTCTTTCTTTCTTTCTTTCTTTCTTTCTTTCTTTCTTTCTTTCTTTTTTGTCAAAGTCACCAAAGCAATGCAGAAAGAAAAAAAAAGGAAAGGAAACAAACAAAAAACCTATTTTCAACAAATGGTCCTGCTATAACTATATATTCATATAGGGGGAAATATCTCAACTTCTATCTCATATCATAAATAAAAATTGATTTTAGGCAATCATAGACTAGCTAAAATGATAAAAATCAGAGTACAAAATGTAGCAAAATTTCTTTTTGAACATACAGTAAGCAAAGATTTCTTAAATAGTATACAATAAA
The DNA here is from genome assembly GCF_018350195.1 of Panthera tigris. Lineage (NCBI taxonomy): Eukaryota > Metazoa > Chordata > Mammalia > Carnivora > Felidae > Panthera > Panthera tigris. The sequence goes on along the minus strand of NC_056673.1, from coordinate 33,634,663 downwards.
GGACTAATCATTAGGGAAAAAATTTCATCAAAATAAAAAGTCTTCTGCTCATAAAAAGACCTTGTTGAGGGGTGCCTGGGTGGCTCAGTAGGTTAAGTGTCTGACTTCGGCTCAAGTCATGATCTCATGGTTTATGAGTTCGAGCCCTGCATTGGGCTCTTTGCTGTCAGTGTGGAGCCCGCTTTGGATCCTCTGTCCCCCTCTCACTCTGCCCTTCCCCTGCTAATGCGCTCTCTCTCTCTCTCTCTCTCTCTCTCTCTCTCTCTCAGAAATAAATAAACATTAAAAAAAAATTTTTAAAGATCTTGTTGAGAAAATGAATAGGCAAGTAATAGATTGGGAAAATATTTGCAAAATATATATCTCAACCAACGGACTTTTTATCTGACAAATTAAAAAGTGAATTTATCAATATCATGGATAAAACCAATATAAAAAGAGCAACTGGGTTCCATATAATGGCAATAAATGTTTGAAAAAGTAAAAATAAAAAATACCATTGACAATATTGTCCCAAGTATAAACTATTTAGAGTTGAATTCAATGTAATGTTTAGGAATTCAATCAGGAATTCAAGATTGGTTAAATACACAAAATTCCACTAATGTAGCTCCATTAATCTCTCTAGAGTAGGTAAATAACCCAATAGTACAAACAACCCAACTTAAAAACATAAGGGAAAGACTTGAACAATCACTTCACAAGGGCTATGTACAAATGGACAATACACAGGTCAAAGTGTTCAACATCAATTGTAATCAAGGAAATACAATTAAAAGAGTGGTTTACCACTACACACCCAATAGAATCAATACAATTAAAAACCTTGGCGACACCAAATGCTGGTGAGAAGGTGGAGCAACTCTAATACCCACACCCTGTTGGTGTAAGTATAAAATGGTACAATCGCTTTGTAAGAAGTTCTGATAGCTTCTTAAAAGGTTAATCGCATACCCATCACATGACGTAGCCTTTTCATTCTTAGGTATGTATCCAAGAAGAATGGAAACACATGTTCACAGAAAGACTGGTACATAAATGTTCACAGCAATCTTATTCATCATAGCTCCAACTTGGAAATACCCCAAATGACCATCAACAGGAGAAACGATACACTGTGACCCAGTTATACAAGGAAATATTGTCCAAGTATAAAAGGCAAAGAGCTATTTGTAACATGCTACAATATGAAGAAATCTCAAAAACATGATGTTGAGAAAAAAGTCAAACAGAAAAGAGTACATTACTAAATGACTCTACTGTATGAAATTCTAGAAGAGGCAAAATTTAACTACGATGAAAGAAATGAGAACACGAGTTCTTTTTGGTGGGGGTGGAATATGATTGATGGGGAAGGTACGCAAAGAAACTTCAGAGTGACAAAAATGGTTTGTGATGGGGGTGGGTTATATATGTGTTCACACTTGTCAAAACTCACTGAACTTTATTTAGAGTTAAGGTATATACATTTTACTGTACATAGATTATATCTCAGGATTTTAAAAGGCTACACATGGGATTAGTAATGCAAGCTGATATTTACTTCTGCCGCCCGGGACAGCATTTACTTCCTTTTTCTTTTTTCTTTTCTTTCTGTTGCTGAGATGTATAAATGATAATGAAAGTAGCTGATTTTGTCAATACTGAAATTGGTCTGACCGCTGGGGATATATCTATTAAGATGAAAGAATTCATTTAAACATAAGAAGAAATGGGCTGGATTCAGAAAAATGAACTGAATTTATATATTGTCTCTTTTCCCTAACACATTCTACAGGTAAGCAGGACATAATATGTAAAGGTATTAAAAATTTAAGCATGCTTGGAAAATTGCCATTCAACCTTACAAGCAACTAAACAAGTATCAGAGGTAAAGCTGGATTCTCAATCATTAATTTTAATTTATAATTCACTGTCAGGCCACAAAAAATTCCTTTGAACATTTTCTCTCTCTTACCTCCAACACTAGAACTACGGTGGCTAGGTATACATCAAGGAAAAAATGATGCAGAAGTAATACAGGCATTGTGTCTTTCCATGATTGTTTATCCTGGTACTTAACATCTGCCAGCACATCCCTTGTGCACAGACCTCCCCTGAGGATCTAACTGAGGTGGTCTTGGAGGTAGGTAAGTAGGAAAGATTCTAATCACTATCACCAACAACAATGTGCTCAGTGTCTTGATTGACTGAAATTGTGCTATCAGGGTCTATGCATGTATTCAGCTATATTTTGTCAAATGTTATAGCGCATTTTGCATCTGTAAGTTAAAGGTATCCAGGGAAAGAAATGTAATGCCTGATTCATTCCAACTTTCAAAGATAAAGCATTAAGAAGAGGAAATACTTACAAGAGATTCCAGGTCCATATTCAACCTTTGCTTGGACTGATTTATAACTGTAAGGGCTGTTCCAAGCCATGCATGGTACTAAACACTCTCCAGGGTCTTTTATCTCTTTTCCTCTGGACTGTTCTTTCCCCTTTTCTCTACTGGTTAAAGTCCTACTCTCCACTCAGGGCTGTGAAAATACCACAACATCTTCCCAATATATTACCTCACCAACTTTAGGTGTTTTAAATATATTTGCTCACGTCTCTGTCTTTTCTAGAAGATAGGGAACTCATTGAGGGAAGCACTTTGTAACATTAATCTTTGTGTCCTTGTTGTCTGGCTCACAATAGGTGCTAAATAACTTTGATAAGGATCAAATGAACTACATGAAGCAGAGATTTTGGAACACTGCCGCCCATATCATCTCATTTAGGTGTCAACTTCATGAAGGTATTTTAGCTCAAAATATTCAGTTGTTTTGGATTTTTTTTTTTTACTTTTTTTTATTCCAGTAATATTGCTTTTTATCTCCAGCCTAATCTGGTTTCACATCTTTGAGTCGGCTTTCAATTTTGCTATAGGAAATGATATATTTTTTCTATTTTCTTGATTCCAAACTCTTTCGTGTTTTATATCTGGTCACCCTTAATAGAGTCTGTCATTTATCCAGCATGAAACTAACTCTGTCCAGATTACTCATCGTCTAATGTTCCCTGCCAGCTTTCTGGGTGTCAGGAAACCTGAACACTTTTCAAGCTATATTCCTATCTAAGACATTCATAACATAGAGTGCTTTCTGCCATCATGAATAACTTTTCTTTCTCTCCTAGAAACAAATTGGGGATAATGTACACAATCTCTCTCACATCAGGCTTTCTGATTTGTTAGACTGATTCCTTCCACTATACTGTGCAATATCAAAAGTACCATAGAAATCTCAATAAATTATCTGCACCTAGAATGCCTCTTCTCTGTCCCTTGAATCTGCAATAATACACTCTTCTTAAATAACTCTGAAAATGGATGGCAGGCCTTATTTATTTTCATGGGTCCTAGCTCCTCATTTTTTGCCAGATGACTGCATATGTATTTCGCCTCTTATTTGTTTATTTTATTGATTTAAAACATTATGCAAAGACAAAATAAGAGGCTGCCTATGGCTATACATCAGGCATGAAAAGAACACTGTAATTAGATAGAATTTCACCAAAGCCACAGCAACAAGAAGGTCTAGTTACTCAAAAATGGAACCAGAAGTCAATGACTATTGGTTATTCATTCACACCTTTATAACTGAAGATATATAGATATATATAGATAGATAGATATACACACACGCACACATACACATACACAGTTGATACTTGAACACTGGTTTGAACTGCATTGTTCCACTTACACATGGACTTTCTGTTTAGATAAATACACTACAGTGCTGTATTTTCTCTTCCTTATCATTTTCTTAATAACATTTCCTTTTCTCTAGCTTACTTTATTGTAAGAATTCAGTATATATTAAATATCACATACAAAATATGAATTAATTGGCTATTTCTTTTATTGGTAAAGCTCTGGTCAGCAGTAGGCTATTAGTAGTTAAGTTTGGGGAGAGTTAAAACTTATGCACAGATCTGGGGAGGATTTGCATTCCTAACCCAACCTCCATGTTGTTCAAGGGTCTACTATATAAACATATACACACACATATATACATAAATAAGGGTGTGTATATATATATATATATATATATATATATATGCTATATATATATATAGTATATATATTTTAAATTTTTATATATTTTGTTATATATTTATACACATATATTTTAAGCTATGCCACAAATCAAGAACATTTAGCAGTACATTCACTGTCTGGGTGGCTCATTTTTCTATAAGGTCAAAAGAATGTTTTGTAGGACAATTTTCAGGGGCACATGTGCTGCCATGTCCTCCTGGATTACTGGGCACTGTCATTATTTTAGGAGCTTTGTGGCTGGAATATGGTGAACAACAGACTAAGAAAAGGAGGATTATGTGTAGGTGAAGCAAAATATCACCCACAGAAGAAAGAAATTGGACTGATGGGTGAGGGTGAAGACAAAATCAATTACATCACTTACATAATTACATCAATTACATCAATTACATGCAGAAACAGCCCGTTGTGCGTATAGAGCCTAGAGCTCAGAGAGGGAGGAGAGAGTTTGCCACGTAACAGGGTGCTTTGGCAGGAGAGCCATGACTTTTATTCTTAGCAAACATTCCTAACCTAAAGTCTCTACAAGAGCGTGGACTATGATTAGTATGACAATCATAGCTATCTCTTTTCAACTAGCTTTCCCCAAATTATTCTATTCTAGTACTTCTCAACCTTCAATGGCTTCTGGATCCTTTCAATGACTAACTTAATGGAAGCACTGCATGCTTTCACCAAAAAACATACATCCACCCACCTATGATAGTGTATACAATTTCAGGGACTGACAGAATGGACAAAAATACACAAAGCAAAATGCAAACAAAAAGAAAGTCAATGTCACAATACAAAAAGCAAACCAGGTTGGATTTAAGGAAAAAAGCATTGTGCTGAAAGAGGAGAGAATTTTGTAGGTAAAGTCAGAATTGGAACCATGGCTGTTTTGAACTTTTACGTACTCAATAACAATGCACTGAAATGCCTAAAGTAAAATGACAGAGAATACAAGGAAGTTTTAGGGCAAAAGTTAGGGAAACAATATAATAAAGAAGAATTTCATATTTCTTTCTCAGTTTTTGATAAGAAAACAAAACAAAGGGAGAAAATGAAGCATGCAAATAACAATTTTAAAAAATTATCTAATATGTGTATATGGTTGTGTGTATGTATAATTCTACACTCGGCAAGTACCTTCTATTTTAGTAGCCATGGAAGATTTGCAGAAATTTATCATAGGTTTTAGACCACAAATACCTTATATATATATTTTTTTTCTTTTTTGGGGGTGTGTGTGGAAGGGTCAGAAGGAAAGGGAGGGAGAGAAACTTCACCAGGCTCCATGCTCAGCAAGGAGCCTGATGTAGGGCTCAATCCCATGACCATGAGATCATGACTTGAGTCAAAATCAAGAGTCAGACACTTAACTGAGCTACCCAGAGCCCCAAATAGATTTTTAAATGTAGAACTGGTTAAAACAGAAATGACAACAAGCTGTTCAGAATTAAATCTCTCTACCAGTTCTTAGGTCAAAAAGGAAATTAAACTCATTGAAGATTATCTGTAAAATGACTGAAATACTACGTATTTGACCTATGCAGTATATTTTAAGGTTCACTTAGAGAAAGTCTAGAAAATCCAATGAATAAATCATAATCTAAGAAGATACAAAAAGAGCAAAAAATAGACATGAAAAGATTTATTGAAAAATCTATTCAACAAACGTTTATTGAGAATCTACTGTGTGCCAGATAAAGGCATAAAATGAGAAAATAGAAGACAGAGAAACTACAGATTTGAGGACTAAATCTGAGAATTTGTTCTATGGGAACAAAGAAACAGCAACAATAAAAATACAAAAATAGATTATTCACCAAGCTAATTAAGAAAGGGAAAGAGTAAAGCACAAATACAAAAAAAAAAAAAAGTAAATTCGAAAGGAAAACAAAACTGGAGGGAATTTGTTGCCAGCAGATCTGCCTTGCAAACAATATTAAAAGAAGTTCCTTAGAAAAAGGAAACAATATAGGTCAGAAACTCAGAACTACATAAAGAAAGGAAGAGCATCAGAAAGGAATAGATGAAGGTAAAACAAAATCTTCCATTTTTCTTATTCTTAATCATGTTACCAAATAACATTTGTTCAAAATAATGTGTATATTACTTGAAAGTAGACTTGGACTAATTAGAAACGTAATTGGTGAACTTTAGGGCTAACACACACACACACACACACACACACACACACACTCACAAGAAAGTCTAGGTAAGAGACAGAAATCAAGAATCAGGAGTTGGGTCTTAGACACATTAACTCTGAGAAACATTTTAAACAGTCAAGTCCACTGCGGGGGGGTGGGAGGATGAAGACACAGGCGGGGAGAAAATGGAAAGTAGCAACTGGTGAGCTAGGAAAAATCCAAGATAGGATGGTTTCCAGAGGACCAGTGAAGGAAGAGTCTCATAAAAGAAGATAAAAGTGTGTTTAAGATGCATAAAAATGTTGAGCAAATATAAAACAGAATGTTAGCAGTGGTTGCTTTGATGCAGTGGGTTTGTGGGCGATTTTATTTTGGTTTTTCTGTTTCTATCTTCAACAACTGTTCTGCAATAGGATAGCAACACCATAGTAATAAGAAATGAGACCATGAAAGTCATGTTAAAAAATATCAGGCCCCTTACTCTTACTCAAGAGTATACATTCTTTACGCCTACCTTTCCAGGAAAGTCAGTTCCTAGGTAAAATACTTACGGTGATGCACATGTTATAGGGAACCCTGTTGATAACATGCTCTGGGGGAGCATCATCCAATGGAAATACAATGGGGGCTGCATATATCATTTAAAACTTCTTATTGGGCATAACTGCAAAGCATTAAAAGGGGAAGATGAAATTAGTTTTAATAACATTTTTATTTAACCCAGGATGTCCAAAGTATTACCATTCCAACACCTAATCAATAAAAATATAAATGAGCTATCTCATCTTTTTCTCTGAAGTCTCTGAAGTCTGGTGTCTTTCACAATTGTACCACATCTCAACTCACACTCATTTCAAGGGCTCAGTGGCCACATGTAGCTAGTTACTACCATAATGGATAGTGAAATTCTAGATCCTTGTTATTCAAAGTATGGTCTAGAGGCCAGCAGCATTGGCATCACTGAGGAACTTGTAAGAAATGCCCCTCAGTCCCCACCCTGCACCTATCTGTTTCTGACAAATTGTCATATGATGTTGACCTACAGACCACACGCTGAGTAGCAAGACTGTATATTTCCAACTCAATCTTCCTCTAGAATATCTGCAGTGGTTCCCTAACCTATTTCCTGTCACTATTCTTTCTCTCTTCATCTCCATCATTTCTCCAAACAGCATTTATTATGTGTTGGTTACCTTGTGCTAATACTTTAGAAGTCCTATCATGCTCATTTTACAGAGGAGAAAACAGAGGCACTGAAAATTATGTATTGTCTATGTAATGTATATACACAATTACATTATGTAATGTGCCCAAGATCACCCAACCCAGGACTTACCTTGGCTAAGTGCCCAAGGCCACCTAGTAATCAGTAGGGCTGGGATTTGAAACCAGTCTGCTCCAAAGTCCTATGTCTTAATCAGCAATTATATGTTCACATATCTGTCTCTTCTACCTGAGATACATCCAGCTCTTCAAGGACGTATACCATATCTTACACATCTTTGCTTCATAACACCTGTATAATACACTAAATGTTTTTGGAAGGAAGGGAAGGAGAACTCCTGTATGTTCTCCCACTAGGACTGTCCTTCCAGGACCAAATGCCCTGTAGTGTCTGCCATGCATGCTTCCATTACTGATGATCCCTATCTTTTTTTTTTTTTATTTTTTTTTAACATTTATTTATTTTTGAGACAGAGAGAGAGCATGAACAGGGGAGGATCAGAGAGAGGGAGACACAGAATCTGAAACAGGCTCTAGGCTCTGAGCTGTCAGCACAGAGCCCAACGCGGGGCTTGAACTCACGGACCGCGAGATCATGACCTGAGCCGAAGTCGGCTGCTTAACTGACTGAGCCACCCAGGCGCCGCACTGATGATCCCTATCTTACGGAAGCTAGTAGATACAGTATAACTGTGGTAGGCTATTGTCCAAGCACCAGTTTTCTCTCTATTATTTCCCATTAATATTAAGCAAAGTGACTAATGCCACTTGGGGAAGTTGAGAAGGCTTTGAAATTGGAAGTAACAAATGGGGTTTCATATTTGAAAGTTATGGCTAATATCCAAACACAATTTTTGCTTACAAAATTGTTTCTTCCTAAATATTTAGAAGATACATTTTGTCTCACTGGTAATCTAACTGGTCTGAATTCTATGAGTGGAAGTTGTGAAAACTAATGAAATGACCATAAAGTAAGTAAGATATTTAAGGGAGAAAGTAAGTTGAATGATTCTAAATCCAAACACTATCTTCTTGATATCCAGGTGATGACTTTTTTTTAACGTGTTTTGTTTTTTGTTGTTTTTTTTTTTTTTTTTTGAGAGAGAGAGAGAGAGAGAGGGAGACACAAAATCTGAAGCAGGGTCCAGGGTCTGAGCTGTCAGAACAGAGCCTGACGTGGGGGTCGAACCCACGAACCATGAGATCATGACCTGAACCGAAGTCGGACGCTTAACTGACTGAGCCACCCAGGCGACCCTCCAGTTGCTAAGTTTCATTGTACATCCAGTACTGACCTTTTCAGATTCTCTTGCTTTTTGTTCTAACTGAATCAGTCCAGTTCCGTTTATATTTTCTCAGTTACCATCCTGCCCTTTGGAAAGGGACCAGTTCTTCTTCCTTTTGCACTTTTAACTCCCTGTTTCTCATCTTACCACACTGAAGTGGCTGAAATGCTCTCCAGGACATGGAGTTGTGGCTGGGGAAGCACCTTGTGCCCTTTTGCTAGAAGCTCACGCTGGCTGCCAACATCCAGCTGCTTTTCCAAGAAGATGCTGCCAAGTCAGGAGAACCACCTGCCTCACAGATGGTCCCGGTATCTGCTCCAACAATGGCAGACCCCAGAAAGGGAGAGAGGAGTCTGTTCCTTTCTGAGCAGGTGTAGAGACGGCTATCGTGTGATATACCTTCTACCACTCAAAAGCTGTGTGCTCTTGGGCACGTTACCCAGACTCTTTGCACCTTGCTTTTCTTAAATGTGCAAACTTGGATGACAAGTTTACTATGAACCTCATGTTTCACTTATTATAATGTGGCATTAACTGCCTAGAGTTTCTAATACAATAGCTGAAAATAAAAGATACAAAAACATACAAGCCAGAGCCTGGCATCCGGTGAATAAGATCACATTATCATTCTGCTGTGATCCTTTCTTACTTAACTATGGAGTTTTGAGGCTTTGGTAGTGTCGGTATTTTAGACCTCTCAATGGCCAACCACACACTTCCATGCCACCCCCATCCAAGATGCATTTACCCTTCAGATGCATTCTGTGCTAAATAGTATTCGTATGCAAACACTCTACTTACTTACTCATCAGCACTATATTGTGAACAGATAGGGTCTGGGTCATATCACTTTCCTTCTCAGGTATCTAATACAATGCCAGGAACAAACAGGTGCTTGATAAAGGCTTTTTTATTGATAACAGGCACCCCCAATGTCTTTGGAAAACTATCCATGAACCCCACAGTTTGGTCACTACTCCAGCTCTACCCTCTGGTCCTACCCCGGGATCCTCCATCACAGACCTTCCCTCACTTGTTTGCGAAGCGGATGTTATTATTACAAAACATTTCAAACACACAGGGAAGGAAAACCTCCATGCCTCTACCACTCAGATTTCATTAACGTTGACCTTTTGTCATATTATTCAAGTTCTGGTTTGTAGAGATCTGTAAATGCTTCAGATACAGTCACAAACTTTTCAACCCTGTTCTCTTCCTCCTCCCTCTGAGGCAATTGCTGTCTTGTTATGTCTGTAAGTTTCATTTTTACTTCCTGTAAAAATGGAGTTACAATATCTGTCTTACAGGCTTATGAGGATTAAGTAAAATAAAACATATAATGTGGCCGATAATGAGCTAACTGCTCAATAGTTGGATCTATCAGCACCATCACCATCATTGCCCTCCCCATCATTATTGTCACCATTACTTTTCTCTGCATGTTTATCTGTCTCTTCCAGTAGAGTTATGCTTTTTTTTTTTTTTTTTTTTTTAGATTTGGAACTGTCTTTCCCCTCTATATACCTACAGCATAGCCCAGTTCCCAATACATAGCCAACACACAAAATTTATAAATTAAACAAGTGTTATAAAGGCTGGACTGACTGCCGTTCATTCTCTAATTTTAGGCATTATCTTAAAACACTTTAGGCACGGTCCTTTACCAAGTGTCTAAATCAGAAAATTGACCATTATATGCAGACCGGAATTCATTCACTCATCTTGAAAACATCCAGAGTAACAATAATCTCTTAGTTCTTTCAAATGGCCCTGGTTACTCATTTGTTTGTATCCCTTATTCTTCTTGAGTCCCTGACTCAGAGGAGAATGGGACAAAATTAAGGTTTCTAAAGTTCAGAAGCTGAACTAAAAGATGGCCAGGTAATGGACAGATGTGCACCCAGTGTCCTGGCATCCTCAATATCCTCTCAAGATAAAAGCAGCCTTTTAGTTTGTTAAAACCCCACTTGCTGTCTCCTATTCAATTACTGAGATTTACAGACAGAAAAAAAAGCAGAACTTGCCATTTTAAATTATTTGCAATAAAATTCGATTTTGTTTACTCGACACTAAACACCAATAGTCAAGGAAGCGGCAGGCAATCTTACTCGTTTTCCCCCATACACTAATTAAACATTTTAGTGCAGGGATCAGCATAATTAAAGAATTAGGAAACAATGAGAAGTGCTTGGGATAATTTGTAATATCAGTGCACTGATGCACTGGGTCCAGATACCAGAATTTGATTGGCAGGACTTTATTAAGTTTTGGCAGCGTTTAGGTAGGCTGGGAGCTCCTTCATGAGGCTCTTGCACATTAATCCAGGCTCCTGTTCTCGTTAATACTGATGAGTGAAGGCAGTTAATTGAATTATGTATGAAGCACTGCTGATTAAATAATATTTCACTCCCCACTATAGAATTAGGTCTGCTGGATTAACATCCACTGTTGTCTCTGACACTGAATGTCATAAGGACCTCTTCTCAAGCATACACTTTGATTCTTTTCCATCTGTTCAACTGACGCAGCATCTCAGTTACCACTGGAACCGACTACCCTTCAGCTTTGACATGAGGTCACTTTGGCGAAAAGAGAGTTATTTATTAGCCTCTGTGTAACCACGAGCAAAAATCCTCCCCCGTGCCTCCAGTATTCAAAGGATATTATTATTTAAATCCACTGTGGAATGTGAAGGAAAATTCTAATAATTTATAATTGTATTCATATTGCATAAGGTAACTGGAAGAGAAAATAACTTAGGGTCTTCCAAATCAGCCTTGAAAATTAAAGTCCTTTTGAGACGCAGTTCTGCCTACATTTTCTGCACCTTTCCTTTCTCGTGTGATCTCAATAGCTGCTGTTGAGAAAACGGAAGCCTCTCCCGGTGAAAGATGCACTTGAGTGTCTTCCCTTTCTCCTGCCCTCCCTCCTTTCCCTCTTTCTTCCGATCCATCTCTTCCTTTACTATGATATTACTAAGTGACAGATGCTGTGATGGGCGCGAGTATGCAGAGATGAACAAACTGTGGTTACTCTCGTAGACAAGTTGGCATCTTATCAGGCAATAATATAGGTATGTAGCAATTTAACAGCATGTGAGAAGTACACACTAGAGATATGAATGGGGCAGAAGAAGGATAACTAATCCTACTGGATTGGTCTAGAGGTATTGGAAGGCTTTTGAAACTGGAAGTAAGAAACAGGGTGAGTCTCCAAAGATGGAGTAGAATTTTCCAGATCCTGACTCCACCAGAAAGAAGAGAAAGAATACAGGGTGAACTAAATGGCGTGTAGATGCATCATTCACTGAGGTACCAGAGTAGGGATTAGACTAACAAATAAGGTTTTGTTCACCCCCTAAGAGTTAGATAAAATGTATTGAATTATTTCCTCAGTTCTCCAAAGATTATGGCGTATTATGAGGCCATATTATGTAATGGAAGGAACAGATACCTGGCAAGAAGCCAAATTTGCATGTGACTTTTGTCAAGTCATTTGCATTGTCTGGGCTTTCATTTCTTCCACTGTAATATGCAGAGTTTGGCAAGGACACATCCTACTGAAGGTCTGCAAAAATTCGCCCAATAGTGGAGAATGAGGTTGGTCTATCTCCCTAAGAGGTGGCTCGTAGACTACCTTGGAGAATTCACTATAAATCAGGGTCTGGCTTCTCATTCTGCAAGTCCGGAAACCCTCTTATCAGTGCTGGGCTTGAGTACCTGATTTATGCAGACTAGATTTATAAGAGACTGAGGTATATATATAAAGTTCTTAATCTATAATGAATGTTCTTGTCAGCCTACCTTGAAATTTTCTTCTTACAGGAAAAACTATAGGGAAAGCTATATTTTAATCAAAGCTTACTTAAGCATAAACTCAAAGCAAAGGGAATTGAATGATTTTAATCTTTCATGACATCAGATGCTGAAAGCACCTCTCTGAATGCATCCATCTCCATGGGAGGGTCTGTCCGTCAAGGGGAACTCTTTTCATAGAGGCTGGGACAGGAACTCCTGTTAAAGAGTCAGTGCCAATGTTCAGCTCCTGGCCTTTCTTTTCATCTAAACTTTCATTACTTACCATTCTTTGCCTTTCCTATAAGACTCAGTAAATATGTATTATCTACAACTACTGATGCCTCAATAAAGTCTCCACTACATTATGGGGCATTCATTCTCCTTAAGATGATTGCCTATTTCTACTGTTCCAAGAGTTGATTTGATAGTTCAAGTTGGAGAGCACAATCTTATCTCTCATACAGCTCAGTTCTGAGGTCCCTTGTTATTCCTTACCCACCTACATCCTCCAAGTCTAAAATTCTAAGACATAGAATAACTTATCTTTTCATGGTGTGTACAATATTAGACCTAACAGAAGATGCTTAAATGGAATTGAATGGCAACCCAGAAATAAACAAATAGGCACAGTCACATTTTTTTAAAAAAAGGAATAAAGCTGATAATATGTCAAGATCATGGCTGATACACAAAGCTAACTTACAAGAGTAAAAACATGTAATGCATTTTACCTCTCAAATCTCAAGTTCATAAAATACTTAATATAAACAAAGCAACCAAGAGAAGAAAATAAAGCTCAACACTCAGCATTTGGATTATTAGAAAAACATCATTCCTTAATTAAAATTGTTAATTGCTTTTATGCTGTGCTTCACTTATTGCAAATAAGTAAAAATATTCAGGAAATAAAATGCCTGAAACACAAATGCTGAATTTTCAACTAAGAATTCTGTTTATGTGCCTCAGCATTGCTTCCAAAAAAAAAAAAAAAACTTATGCAAATAATTGTTTAACCAAATAATTGAAGTCTGATCATTAGAAGACATTGTTCAACCATTAAAAAAATGTAAAAACCCTCAGCAGGCCAAATTAACATTTTCATCAAAGTTATATCCAAGCCTTACATTCAGTGGCTTTCCCTAACTAAGGGAAATGGGTCTAACAAAAAAAGGATGTAAATGGAGAAAAGTATAGCTGAGGTTAATTCCAAAGTTTCTGTAATACCTAAGAAAGTAATGTGTTCTTTATGCAAAGGTTCTCTGTCTATCCAAGGCTGAGGATGACCCAACTGAGATGGCTGGATTTTCAGAACTCATTTCCTGTGTTATTCTTGCTTTCAAACCTTTCCCATGGCTGCCTTTCAGCAGTCGAGCCAAACTAGGTCAGCCATTGTATCCCCTCACATATTACGTTTCTCCTTCCCTTAGGAGCTGTCACTTTTCTTCTCCTTGAAAGAAATTCACCTGAAGAGTTAAAGCCATTTCTCTCAATCAACTGCCCATCCTTCTCTCTGGAGCCTTCAGAACTCACCATTACACTGTCAAAAGCATGTCAAAAACACAACCATTGAAAGCCAAATAATAATCATAGTTACTATTTACTGAACTGCTCAAATATGCCTTTGCCAGCTGTGCTGGGGATTCAGTGATAAATAAAGCATTTTTGCCCTTGAGGAGCTCCCAGTCCACCAAGAGAGGCAAACAGGTAAGCAGATGTTCCCTGCAGAGAAGGTCTGTGCTAGAAAAGTACAGAAGAGGGAGGATCAGTCCAACGGGAGAAAGGTGACTCTCCCACATCTCCTTTTCATGGTATCATCATCCACCCTTTCCCCGATGCTTCAATGTCACACCCATCTCCTCTCTTCTCTCTTCTCATCAAATGGGGATTTCTACTTCAGAAGTATCCCTGACATCTCTTCTCACTGCCAGTGAACTGGGCCCCCCACATCTCTTGCCTGAGTGACTCTACAATAACCTCTTTGCCACTCCGGTCTTTCCTCCAAAACTTGTGTATTATTTAATGTTAAGCAGCACGGATTCAAAAATTGCCACTGGGGGAGGTGGGTGGAGGGTGGGCAAAACAGATGAAGAGGAGGGACAGGCTTCTAGTTATGGAACGAAGAAATCATGGGAATAAAAGGCACCGCATAGGGCATACAGCCAATGGCGTTGTAATAGCGTTGCATGGTGACAGATGGTAGCTGCACTTGTGAGCACAGAGTTGTGGAATCACTATGCTGTACGTCTAAAACTAAGGTAACATTGTGTGTCAGCTACACCTCAGTAATAGTAGTAGGAGCACTCATAATACTGCTAATAGAAACTAGAAAGACCATCGTGGCTAATGTGAAGCCATTATAACATGATGCTAAACAGCTATACATTAGGAGCTCTTCCCAAGAGGCTAGAATTTTTGCTCAGGCAAGAGTCACGGGAACTTTTTAATGCCTTGTGGAAATTAACAAAGAGTTCACCATTTTTATGGAATCATTGCTTGACTCAAGGAGCTAGCTAAATAATTGAATAAAAATGTGAACAATCCATTTTCCGTTCTTTTATGTTTCATTTTCTTCCTTGTCAGGCTCACTATTTTGTGGAGTTAAAATGAAACTTCAAGAAATTTAAAAAAAAATTGCCATGGGCTCTGACTTGTTCATAAGATTAAGAAGTTCAATTTCTTCCACACGGCCCATGTAACTTTTCACAATCCGGCCCTCACATCCTTCTTCAGCCTCAGAGCCCACGTCGTTCCCCAGGTGACACCAAAATTTTCCTAATTCTCTCCACATGCCATGTTCTTTCCACTATCTATGGCTTTGAGCATGCCCTTTTCTCTGCTTGGCATACCTTTCTTTCTGAGCCCATCTTCGTGGGAAAATTCTTATCTAGCAGATCCATTCCCACTTGGCCTTTTCAGTACCCAGCTTGCGAAGGCTACCAGATGGCCACTCACCCAACAACCTCAGGCCACTCCATATAAAGGCAAAAACTTGACTTTTAAATAACAGCTGAGGACCACATTTCAGCCAAGCACACAACATTCACATGTGGCAAAAATGTCACCAAGAGAGCTGCTATAATGTGCTTAACTATTTTCTACGGATTAAAAGATGTTATTATAACTCTCAAATTATCTACCTTCCTCATAGCCATCCTGGGGTTTCAGAGCATCAAGGTGACAGAGACTGAATTATACTCTAACCTTCCCAACTTCCAACCACTCTGTATTTTGGCTTATCCTTCAAATTTTGGCTCATATTCAGGCTCTTTAAGAAACATTTCTAGATATTCTTCCCAGGTTAGTCCCTGCTATCATCTCTCTTACAGAATCATGACAAAGATTCTTTTCATTTACATCACTTACCCCAATTTATTGTTATATTTTATTGTTTGATTTTCTCTTTTCCTGCACAAATTTGTGAAGTCCATAATGATAGGGAACACTTTTGTTTTATTCATCCATACCTACCCAGCACTAGCCTACTAGGCACAAAGTGAGCCTCAATAAATATGTGTTGAATGACAATTCTTCCACATTGTATTATGCCAGATGGCATGAAAGCAGAAAAAAAAGTAGATGACAGAGTTAGTCTAATTGCTGGAGAAATCAATTATTGATGAAGATCTATACATATCAGGGTAGCTAAGTGATTTCCAATAGTTTTGTGTACATGAAGACCCCAAGGAGGTGCTGAGAGGAAGAAGGGCAAAAGAAGAACTTTGAAATTTGCAGTCAAACTCTCTCAGGACAGAAAATACATCCTGACGTAGAAAAAAGTCAAGTTGCCCAGGTTTCTTCCATGAAACATGTTGATTTTTGGCAAGGAAGAAATCTTGTGAGATGAAACATAATGTGGGAGCAATTAAGTATTATCTGACTCAACCTGGGAGAAACTCTGTCATATTTAAAATAGCATGCTCCAAGAAACTAGAAGAATAGGGCAATATTTTAGGGATCCCCAAACAAAATTGACACCACTGAAGAAATACCTCACCTCACTCCCTGTGAGAGAAGCACTTGGGGTAACAGAAAGGAATCAATATAAGTTATGGTAACAATGTCAGCCTCCAATGGCAACCCCGAGGTCACCTTCCCATTGAGAACCACAGGGACAGAAGAATCTGGGCATTATGACCACCAAATGGCAAACTGAAGAGCGGCATGTTAACGGTAATGTCTGCCAAGGTAAAAGATGGGTCAATCACCCTGGTCACCTAGACTGGTGAAGAAAGACAAAGAAGGCATTGGGAGACTCAGCTGTTTCTTTGGGTCAGGACCCAAGTGAAAGCACACATTCTTTACAGAAGCCATGGCCGGTCATGTTTTTTGTTCACCCATTCTAGACTGGTATATCCTGGGGAACAAGAACTATAAAGACATACCAGGTGAGAGAATGAAGGAACAATAAAAGCAGTGAAATAATTTTGTACTCAAATTACATGTACAGACTGCAAGTGCTACAGATATTTTAGAGACGGTAGAAGGAGCATCTAGAAAAGGATGGGATACAAATATTTGCTCTCCTGCAATCCTTCATGTAGTGAGTCAGCCAAGGATAAATTTAGCTTTACTTTATTTTAAGTACCTGTCCCTGGGAATTCCTTATCCCATAAAATACCAACATAAAATTACAGCACCATCTCATCTTCCTTTGATGTATTTCTCTTCCTTCCCATTTTCTTTTTATCAATTAAAATGTACCACTCACAACTTTGACAGTGTCTCCTTTCATTCTGGGCTCCCCTGGGCCAACTTTTTGCACAGTGCATCAATTTATTTATATTTATTTGTACTGATACATATTTTTTCAATTGGCTTCTATTATGCAACACACCACAGGGAAAGAGCCTAGTATTAAGATCACACTGTGTGGTTTAATTTCACTTCATCGGCAGGACTCTGGTTTTAATCAACTTATTTTGGTCACAGAATAATTCTTGGTAATCACCCAGTGGTGTCAGGTAGGCCATGAGCTGAGAGTAATCAAATGAGTCCCTCCTCCCCATTCTTCTCTCTTCCAAATGGAACAGCACATTTCTTCCACTCCACATAAACTGGAGCTAAAGCCAGATTCTAAATTGGTCTGGTGAAATTGTCACTGACTGTCCATTACCCCTACTAGTAATGGGAATCGGTGGAGTGGATAATCCAAAATAATGGTTGGTTCTAAATCAATCATAGTTGTCTTGAGGAATACAATATATATATTTTTCTCCCTCTCAAAAGATTTACCTTTCTTATTAACTATATTTTCTTGGTCCCTAAGGAGATATCAAGGAAAAGAAGCTAGTACTTTTTAGAAGGTCAAGCATTTTGGGGGGTGCTTTATAAACACTATCTCGGGCAGTCACTTTATGAGGAAGGCATTACTATTTCCAGTTTGTAGAGGAGAAAATTCAGGGGCAGAAGAGCATTGTGTGAAAATCTCTGGGCAAAGAATTAGGGAAAACAGAGTTCAAGTTGTGGCTCACCCTACACTTCCTGAAAATGTTGGAAATGCTTCTTGCCCATGTAGCTGGTCAGGATTCAGCAAACTGTTTCTGCTGGACACTGTGTGTGTGGTTAGCACTGTGAAGAAAGGATGCCTGCTGGCTTTTCCTGCAGACAGATGAGTCCATCACCAAAGTTGAAGGTTTGGGGGATGTGAGAGAGCAGTGTGTGTTCAGGCTGTCCTAATGAGTTCCAGCCTGTCCATTTTGTCCTTGCTTCCCTCTCTTCACATCCATCTTTCCTTCCTCATGGCTTTCCGTGCGGACTTCCGGCTCCAGAGAAGCAGCAGCCTCACGTGGTCTGCTCACCTAGCCCCACGAGTGTGCAAGGTCCAATCCCTATAAGAATCTCTTACTCTCCAGAGTGTCAGTTAGATCTGCTTTTCTTATCAAACTCTGACCCATGCAATCCTAGGAAATCACTTCCTCTTTTGTATCAGTGAATTAGTCCCCTGACCAAAAATATGCTAAGGGGATTTTCTTTTTGTTGACAGACAAATCACAAAATAGGGAATTTGCATATGGACAATCACAAGGTAAATGAAAAGATGTTCTTGTGAAGATAAGAGTCACCACTAGGCCCGGGGTCTTGGACTTCATGATGGGAACAATGTTTCAAGGGAGCACTCAAGCCTGGAGCCACCTGCATGAAGAAGTGCATGAGAAGATGAAGGTTGAGAGCAAGATCTGAGGTTGTTGAGCCTCCTTTCATGTAGGTTCAGTGAGGGCAATAAATTCACGCTTGTGTAGCACCTCGCTTCTTTCAAGTGCTTTCACACTACTGCCCACTTGTCAAAATGCCTGCCTTATGGAGATGCTGTGGGAAACACTGATAACAGAAGTGGAGACCTCAGGATGAAGCGAGGCACAAAGCAGTGAATAAGTGGTTATTATTTCTTAAGTTTGTATGTTTATTTGATTTTTACTGGCTCTCCTCAGTGAACCCTCAGGACAATCTTGAAATGCTATTATCACCCACTTTACTTAGTAAGAAAAAAGAGTATATAAGCAAAGTATATAAATGCCTTGATCAAGGTCATGTGGCTAGCAAGGGCTTACAAGGACCAACAGCAAGTGATAGAACAGGGGCCAATAACTTGATCCACTGAAACAATGGTGATAAAGCTGATGAATATGGAACATATGTGATTCTATAGCACATCAGACAATGGCTACATATTAGCTTACTTCATCCTTACTAAGGAAAAAAATCCCCTAAACGCTATAATAAGCAATAATACTATCTTTTTTACAGATTATGAAAATGAAGTTTAAAGATTAAGGGGTTAAGTTATCTGCTTTACATCATACAGAGGTAAATGGTGAGTGGGGACCAAAAGCTGGATGGTTGATGAGCCAGGGCCTGAGAGGGGCTGGGGAGGGCACCCCCATCACCAGCTTCTTAATAGTGGATCTGTACAGTACATCTCATAACGTTGCCCCAAAGACTGGACAAGGGAATATAAGAAAGCTTCTTGTATTATACCTGACATGTTCTAAGACCTTCTTACTCAGTCTAAGCAGAACTGGTGATTTTATTGCTGATACCAAGGATTACAAAACTGTATCTTCTGGCCCAAATGCAGCGTGAGGGCTGTTTCCATATGGCCCATAAGAATGATTTTTATAGTTTCATGGGTTGCAACAAACAAACAAAGAAGTACAAACAACAAAGACCTATGTAGTTCACAAGCCCTGAAACATTTACTATCCAGCTTTTTACACAGAAAGTTTGCCAACCCATGGTCTTTCTCATGTTGCTTATTTGGCCTTGAGACACGGAAGTGAAAGAACCCAAAAGGCTACACTGATTTACTCTAAAAAAAAAAAAAAAAAAAAAAGGAAGACTTTGCCTAGAGAATGAGCAGATCCTAGAAGACAGAAGGAGGAGGTGAAAGAGGCAGAAGAGAGCCATGTTTTGTGTTTTCCAGTGCAGCGAATAAAAATAATGAGAGGCCAGATGTCCTCTCTGCCATAGCAGCTCCACTGCCCCTCCCCCTATAGGCAAGTACAGCACAGTGACTGCAGGGGAGAGGGGTTTTCTAGAGGATCTTGCTATCTGTCATGACATGTGATCTCCTGCCATTTTTTTAAAGGTACTAAGAAAGATTTATATTACTTTTTGAAGGTGGAGTTGTAGATTATTTTAGGCTATTATGCTGTATGGAAATAGGCCATGAGGCAGCCCAGCTATATTAGGGTTGCATATATATCCTCCCCAAACTATCCAGCAACAGATTTTCAGCTTCCGTTCCTGACATCTTTCTCTGATAAAAGCGTTTGGGAGATGGCATGTATCCTCATGCAAGACACAAAAAAAGAGAAGCCAAGTCATTTACTGGAAGACCCTGGGCTTCAATCAGTGGGGTTAGTTGGGTTTTCCTGGGGATAAGAGGTACCTGGAAGTCCCAGGCTACTGGCTTGGTTTCCAGATCAAAGAAAAACAGAAGGGTCAAGAAGAGCTCAAGACATATAACCTGATAGCCACTGTAGGAGTGATTCTGGTTTTACCTGAAACCTGATCAAGGGGGTAAAGAGAGGCTGGGGAGATGGTCTCTCCATACGGTGTGACAAGTCACAGGGGCTGTGGAAGCTCAGAGCTGAATATGTGGGCAAGAGCCTATGTATTAAAGCAAGCATGTGCTTCTGAGGCTGTCATGCCATTTGAATTAAAAATATGAAGCTTCTGGAGACATATTTACCATAGAGGTTGACCTATTGCAGAGGTAAGGTATGTGAGAGCAAAAAGAAGCAATGATATTAGGGAGAGAGGAGAGGCCAGAGGGCAGGTAAAACAGGCCTAAGGATTCACTTGGGGCCAAAAAAAGACCAGCACTTTTGAGACCACATACAGGAGGTGCAACTGCAGGGGAGTGACCCATTTGGGGTCACGGAGCAGAAAAGTAGCAAAGGCCCGATATCTACACAAATGGTGAGACTTCAGGGGTGCTCTACATTTATTCCCACACATAGATAATGAACATACAATATATCTAAGTTCACTTATTGTTTATTTTCCAGGCATGATTATTTTATTTGATCCTTAAGATGCAGTTATGGAGGGGGGGCAGGAATCAAGTCCTCCATCTTAGAAATTAAGGAAAGAAAAGGAAAGGCAACGAATATGCATTAAGAACCTTTGCTGTATCCTGCACTCTCCAGACACGCCCACATCCTCTCATGTGGACATCATCACCGTATTATCATGCTTAACATATGAGAACACTGAGATTGAGATGTGTAGGAAAGGCTCACAAATGTCGGGTTCTGAAGGTGGAATGGGGACTCCATGTCTGGCTACAACCCTGACCTCTTGCTACCTGCCTTCCCTATGTCAGAACAGCTAGAAGATGCAGGACTATCTTACTTTCAAAACTAAGGAAAAGGAGTTTGGGGAAAGAATGAGGTTTTCTGTCTCCCAAGTCTTTTGCTCTTTCTAGATGCCGAGCTACTTCCACTTTGCTCCTGAAGTTGCATTTTGGACCATTCGACAGACTTATCTCTTTTTAGATCCCTGCATGTGCTCCCTTTAACCAGTGGGCCATAACATGTGCCATTCCCCTTGAAGGGATATCCTTCCCTGCTCTTTATATCTTTTTTTTTTCTTTATATCTTTAAAGATTCAGCTGGGGCATCATCTCCTCATGACCCCCCATCCTTGGCCCCCAGGATGCCCTCCAGTTTACATGCCTCGTCCTCTCCCTATAAAGCACACACCACACTACACTAACAATAATATCCGGTTAATACTATTACTAATAGTACTATTACTAAGAGTAGTACTATTAATATGAGTAATACTTTAATACTATTACTATTAATAATAGCCAGTTTAGATATTTTTTTTTCTCTCACTTCATGGAACGCTCCTTGAAGGCAGGAGCTTCCCAGGCTCTTGCATGGTTCTTGACCTATAAGTGGTCAGTATCTGTTAATGAGGGGATGAAATTTATTTTTTTTCCTGTTTAATATTTATTTATTTATTTATTTATTTATTTACTTACTTACTTACTTATTTACTTGAGAGAGAGAGAGGCAGAATGAGAAAGAGACAGAATCCCAAGCGGGCTCCATGCCCGGTGCAGAGCCCGAAGCAGGGCTTGATCTCACAATCATGACCTGAGCCAAAATCAAGAGTTGGACATTTAACCAACTGAGCCAACCAGGAGCCCCTCCTGTTTAATACTTTCTAGGCCACAGTTTTGGATAGGAGTTGATAAAGGAAATACACATGAATGCTCATTACTCTTTCCATGATATTTGAGTAGGAAAAGCTGAAGACAGAGGGATTTGACGTGGAAGTCTGCAACTCAGTAGAAAATAAGACACCCGGAGTTTACTCATAGGGGAAGGGGGAACATTTAGATGCAAGAACTTTCTTTAAAGGAAAAGGCAGAGAAAAGAGTCCTCCCAAATGCTCTGTTGAATTGTATCAGCTTTGAACTATGTGTTGGTATTGGGCTAATCCATTAGTATCCCATCCTACTTCCACGGGCAAGGAAACTTCTTTCTGAGGGAGTAAACTCTTCCCTAAAAAATCTAGAGTAGTCACTTCTGGGAACAAAATAACACAACACATAAATAAGTTAGCTGTCTCTTACCAGGACAACCACTGAAAATAACACCCACATCCCATGGGGCTGCTTCCTACTTATATTAATACATCAAAATATCTACTTATGATGATTTATTTGTAGATCTTGATGCTGAAAACTCATTTATCATTTGCAATGCAATTTGCCCATCTCTGCAGATCATAAAAATTCATTGAATTATGCTTCTTTTTATGGTATAATTTTCTATCTTGTTTTTCAGCACCAGAATAAATCCCCATGATAAGTATACAGTTTCCCTATGTGATCCTTTAGGAGCCCATCACAAAAAATGCATTTGATATTCACACATGCATTTCAGGAGTTAATGGAAGACATGTCTCACCTTGTAATTTCTTAAACCAAAAGGAACAAAGAGAAGTATCTAACCTAATTAGGAATCACAACAACAGAAATGCCCAGTTAACAACAAAGCCAGCTGTAGATTTCTGGAATAAGCGCAATATCTTGCTGATTCTACCAAAACTGTGATTCATAACCAATCCTGTGGAAAAGACACCTATATGTGCTTTCTTAGAAGGATGACTTTCTCAGAAGGGTGACAGTGGAGATTTTAAGGACCGCCATTCTGTGCCTTTGACATTAAAAAGAGTTACAGCTACTGAAATAAATGACATCCAACATCTGGAGTAGAGTTACGAATTTTGCATTAATTGACATGCCACCACTCTACATTGTTTTCACACCATTTCTGCAAAGAGATGTGTTTCAGTAATTAATAAGTTTTTCCCAATTTTTTAGAGGAGCTGAGGCATGGTGAGGTTCTAAGAATACCTCAAAATCTAGAATGAGATAGTGATAAACAGCGTTTGTTGTCGACCAGTCTAGTTCTTGTTTTACAAGATAACAGATAAATGGTATTCCTCAATAATGAAAAAATTTCTATTTTTAATATAAAATTATGAAAATACCAACTTATTTTTAGTCTCTAAAGAAATTTGCTAATTGTTCCAAGACATCTCAAAGCCAGGTCAAGAACAAGGCTCTTATTTTTCTTACTCAAATCTTAAACTTGTACAAAACACAAAACAAAGCCTTAAGACTCTTGACTACTTAAATGTTTTTTTCAACTTCACTGGTGTATTAGCAATTTATTCTGAAGTATATAACGATGAAACATCAGAACCTGGACCTTCATAAATCCCCAAAGTTGTGAAAATCTCTATAGCACATCTTTTCCCCCACAAAATGTAGTAAAGTATAACATAATTTAGTCGACCCTTGAGAACCTTAATGATTTTATATATATATATATATATATATATATACATATACACTAATAAAATCATTTCTAAAGCCATAAAAATAATTTGTGCTTTTAAAATAAACTCTACACTTCATTATGCTTCCATGCTACTCTATAACATTAATTATAAACTTATGGAATTTTAAAATATTCTTTTGTTTTAAGTTTATTTATTTATTTTTATGTTTTTTAAATGTTTATTTATTTTTGAGACAGAGAGAGACAGAGCATGAATGGGGGAGGGTCAGAGAGAGGGAGACACAGAATCCGAAGCAGGCTCTAGGCTCCAAGCTGTCAGCACAGAGCCTGATGCAGGGCTCAAACTCACAGACTGTGAGATCATGACCTGAGCTGAAGTCGGATGTTTAACCGACGGAGTCACCCAGACATCTCTATTTATTTTTTGAGAAACAGAGGGAGAGAGAGAGAGAATCCCAGGCATGCTCCACACTGCCAGTGTGGAACCTGACACGGGGCTCAAACCTCCAATGACCTGAGCCAAAATCAAGAGTCAGACACTCAACTGACTGAGCCACCTAAGCACCCTAAACTTATGGAGTCTTTAAAGAACCTTTCTGTCTCCATTGGATATCTACCTTTTGGAGTTATTCTCTAAGCAGTAATAGATAACTTCAAGGTTCATTGAAACAAAAGGGTGTGCCATCCACTGGGGCCATTCCTTACCCAAGTGACTGGTTCCATTACCAGATGTCTAGCCCATCCTATTTGGCATTATACTTATCAAACATATGGCTCTTTAAGGCACTTTACAATAAAAAAACATAATGAGTGTTCCATCTAGCCCTAAAAAGAAATCTATTTCACTGGTTTGGAGAGCAGTTGTTAAAGCCATTTCATGGGTGACCAATTCCTTACCAGACTTTCATGGTATAGAGTAGATATAATGGATGATTGATGAAGATTTGATCTACAATGTTGATGTAATAAGAAGCTTTCCAAAAAGAGCCTCTTATATCCTCACAAATTCTTGGTTTCAGGGAACTTTCTCTGAAATATATGGAGCTCTTGGCTCCATTGGTCTGTACTAAGTAGTCACATGAGAATTAACCAGGGGCTTGGAAGTTTGTGCCATAAGCCAGATTTACTTTTCATACTTGGACAAAGAAGGAGAAAATTGACAAATGAAGCAATAGGGAAAATGAGGGGAAACTGAGATTAAGGCTCAAGGAGAAAAGAGGATGAAAAAAATGCCCTAAAGTAAAAAAAAAAAAAAAACCATCATACATAGAGCTTCCATGGGTCTTAGTGATAATGCCAGCTTGCAACTTTCATCATGTGATATAGACAGTAAGGTAATGAGTTCCATACAGAAAAAGACACATAAGGCACATACTCCAAAATCTCTGATGAATAGTGAAATGATCAGGCTTTGCCTCTATAGAAGGAAGTAGTCTGTGACAGGATTTCTGCTTTCACCTAAATTTGAACTTCCATATTGACTGTGCTTGAATGTTACAGGATGAAACCAGCAGCCACCATAAGAGAAAGGATGAAGTTATGACATACAACCCACTCTATTCACTGCCCCTTCATCCCAACCACTTAAACTCAAAAAGAAAATGGGGCACACTTGAGTCTAAAATTCATAACTACTGCAATAATTATTACAGAAAATAATTACAGGTGAAGAGGATTAAGAGGTACAAACTTCCAGTTATAAAATAAGTAAGTAACAAGGATGAAAAGTACATCATAGGGAATATAGTCAATAATATCATAATAACTTTGTATGATGACAGATGGTGACCACACTTACCATGGTGAGAACCATGTAATGTATAGAAATTGTCAAATCACTATTTTGCACACCTGAAACTAATATAACACTGTACGTCAACTATACCTCAATTAAAAATTACAGAATATACAAAAAATAAAAGTGCCATGTACCATCAGCCACACACCCGGATTAACCATTGTTAACATTTGCCATTCTTTCAACAGATCTCTCTTTGTGAAAAAATGCAAATGCAGTGGAAGATTCATTTTTGTCATTTTTAAGCCCATTTTTCCCCTCTTTCACTGGAGGTAATCAATGTCCCACAGCTGCTTTAAGATCTTTGTTTTCATGTTTTTAATGTATATACATATTAAAATTTTACATGAACGCAATCATATAGTAATTTATTCTGCAACTTGCTTTTTCATACGAGATTGGTTGAGATGTATCAATGTTGATATGGGCATACTAGTTCATTTATTTTAAGTGTAGTAAAATACTCCTGCATAAATGTCTTTTCTAAAAATGTCATGGCAATTCTTGCACCCTCTTAGGGTTTTGATTAAAATGTTACTGAATTGATTAATCTGGGGAGAATGAGCTTCTTTATTATTTTAACTTTTGCCATTCACATACATTATGATTCTTTCCCTTTCATCCAATCTTCTAGATCTTTCCTTCATATATGATAAATTTTGTGGCTGTTGTTATAGGCCTTTGACACATACTTGTACAATGTAGATTCCTTGTAGTCACTGTGGTGAATGGTACTTTTTTTCCTCCTATTACATTCTGTTTTGTTATGACTGATATTATATAAATACTTTCAATTTTTGCCTATTGATATTATATCCAAAAAACCTGTTAAATGCTCTTTGTTTAAAAACTTAGCTGTAAATTCTCTTTCAAGTTTTTATATAATCGTATGATATTCAAATATTAACAATTATTTTTTTCTTCTTTTCCAATCCTTCTACAGTTTATTTTTCTTATATTTTTATGGGTGGGACCTCCAGTAACAAATTTAAATGCTAGCTGTGGCACTGAATATCTTAGCAGATACCTGTCTTTAACAGAAATACTTTTTAACATTTCATCCATAAGTAAGGTGTTTGATATATGGTTTTGGTGGATATGTTCAATAGATTAAGGGGGTTTTATTTGATCCTTAGTTCAAAAAGAATTTTATTACAAATAATGCTAAAATTTGGATTTTTTTTTTCTGTTTCTCTTGAGATGACCATGTGATTTTTTTGTTGTTGTTAATCGGTGTAGTGAATTACACTGAGATATTTTTAGGATGTTGGCCAACTGTCACTTTCCTGGAAAAAAAGGATTTTTAAAAAAATACTACAGTGTATTTTTAACATTCTGTTGAATTAAATTTATATTTTCTTTTCTTTTTTTATCTGATTTTGGTGTTAATATTGTATTAGTCTCTGTGAGTTGGGCAGCTTTTCTTATTTTCCTATTGTCTGATACAGTTTGTATTATATGTGAACTATCTATTGCTCATAAATCCATTTATATCTATGGTTTTCTATTAAAAATTTTCTACAATGCTTACTGGTTCATTTTTTCAAGCATGCTTAATTACTTATATTTTTCTAGAAAATTATCCTTCTCGTAAAATTTTAAATGTGATCAGAATAGTATCAAATTTTCTTTTATGTCTCCACTGTTTCTATGGTTACACTACTTGTTTGTTTGTTTTTTTTTTTGCTACTCATATTATTTATTCATGCAGCTTGTCTTATTTCTTAATCAATCTTGCTTATTTATTTTGTAATACAATCTAGTTTGTTTACTTTTCAGAGGGCAAGCTTTGGTTCTGTTGATGATCTCTTGTTTGTTTCCCATTTTATTACTGCTTCTTTCCAGAGGATTCCCTTGCAAGCAAAGGTGTAAAGCCCTCAAGGAGAGCTTCTACCAAGGAATTCAATAAAATCAGCAATTAGGATGTGAATATACTCCAGATGGAATGAAAATAATAGAGGAAACTAAAAATAGATTTAAGATGAGAAAGTTCAGGATCCTTGACTTGATAAAAATATCATAAGAACTGTGTCTTTTTTTATTGAAAAGATAAGGATTTAGACAAAAATTACTAGGAAAGTGGGAGTGCAAAAAATACCTGATGCATAATTGTTTTTTGGTGGGAACATGGTAGAGAAAATAAATAATTTATACTTTGGTTAAGTATGTTAAAAATTTAAGGGAATAGGCTGCCTAAGCTGTTCTAATTTCTTTTTATAAAACGTGTGTGTGTGTGTGTGTGTTGTTACTGCCATGTGTTTGAAGCAGAGTGGGGCTCAAAATATGAACTTACAATGTCATTTTGACTTGATATCAGTAGCAGACATTATCAGAAGTTTCAGATCTCTCAGTACCCACTTTTACTTGAAGAAATTTTGAAAGACTCTCTCAGTCTCAAGTGTCAGGCAGACTTGATATACACAAAGCTCTTTGAACTTAACTAAATTAAAACACTGAATTTAAACATGAGTGTAGTGGCCTTCCTATGTGAGTTTTCTTCTATTCCTGCTTGGGCACAGCGTCCCCTTTTCCTAAACAGAACACAGTTAGCTGACCCTTCAACCATGAGGGGGATTAGGAGTGCCAACTCCTTGGCCGTTCGAAAAATCTACAGTGGAAAACCTGCATACAACTTTTGACTCCCCCAACTACTAATAGTCTAAGGTTCACTGGAAGCCTTACTCATAACACAAACTGTGGATTAACATATATTTCGTTTGTCATATGCATTATATACTGTATTTTACAATAAAGTAAACTAAAGAAAATGTTAAGAAAAATCATAACAGAAAATACATTTACAATATTGTTTTGTATGTATCTAAAAAAATCCGCATATATGTAGACCCGCCCAGTTCAAACCCGTGTTGTTCAAGAGTCAACTGTACTTGATGTCCCTTTCTGCCTTTGTCCACACCTTCCACCTTCTCCCCAGTCCCACACCTGTACACTGGACTGGAGGCTCCTGGGATAGAAAGTGCATCTAGTACAGTGCCTGGCACAGAGCACTTAACCAATGTTTCTTGGATATATAAAAATGCTGCTTTCAGCCACTAATATTAGTCTGTCTCATCTCTAAAACTATGAATACCAGACCATAAGGTCTAAATCTCACTCCTACAAGAATCAGCTGTCCTCTATAATAAAGCTTTCCTTTATACTCCCAACTGGAAATCATTTCATTTCTCTTTTAACCTGTAAAGGATTTTAATATAACTTTTTATGCCACTTTATTTTCTATGTTAAAGGACAGTGATTTATGAACACAGACTCTCTTTTTATAGGACACCAAAACTCTCTAGACCAGGATCTGATTTGTGTTTTACACATAGTAAAGCAAATTACAAATATTTGCTAAATAAAAAGTTTAAAATACAAAGATAAATTGTAAAAAAATGAAATTTCCATTTGTTCACTACTTAATCAATCACTATTTTATCAGGCCTTCATGAAGGTTCCTGAACTATGGTTTTGACATGGCGTTTGGAGAGAAGACATCCTCTAGGCGTTAAATATTGTTTTCCTTCCTTTCAGAGCAGAATATACTCCTCAGCAGTGGCTTCATAGCAGGGCTATACACAATGCCCCAGCTTTTAGACAATATCTAAAGCAACAGTCAATTGTAATCTGCAAGAGCATTTATTTCTCTTCTGAACTTATTTGGAGATGTTTAATTTTATAAGATTAAGAAAAGTTTATGATTCAAAACTCACATTTTGAAACCCCGAACATTAAAAAACACCTATATTATTTTCACATTCTGTTCAAGGTGTATTTATTAGTATTTTTATTTCAGAAAAATGCACACTGTCCTATTTCAATTAGATTTAGCAAGGCTGATGTCATCAAATCGATGTCCTACATTCATTACTTCATTAGATATATAACTAATCAGATATATAACTGATCAGAGAATGAAGTCAAGTTTCAGTAAACTTTCTGTAGATAATGAGAAATTACATGCAGAGTGGGATGTTGCATATGCACACACAGTGGGGCCAAGAAGACCAATGTCTTGGGCAGGTCAACTCCCAAGCTGGGAAGGTCATTTAAGCCTTTCTGAGCCTTGCTTTCTGTGCCAGAAGATTGGGAATTGTAATTCTGACCTTGCAGAATATTTGTGATGGTTATAGAAAAGTCTGCATGGGTCCTGTGTAGTATGCACCGATCATTCATTGTATAATTTATAATCATGACCATTTATCATGGTATTTATCATGATGATGATGGTGGTGATGATGCTGATAAATGTTCACGAGGTCAGCAGTGTCTCCTGAGCTTGTGGGCCATAGGATCAGCCTTGTAAACTTAGAATTGAGTTTCTGCTTTGATCAAGTGGAAATAAGTAGTTTGTTCTTAGGGTCATCAACATGACAATATGTTCTGGTGCAAATACTTTGGGCAACTTAAAAAATTACATTCTAAATGGCTTGGGCATTAATTTTTTATTAGCTGATCATGATAAAGTGGAATAGTTCATCACAACAGGAAGATGATACTAAGTAATTTTATTCAGTATATTAACCAATATATAAAACATGAGATGCTTTATTAAAACAAATGAGAAAAAAGTCCACTTTGCAAAAGTACATTTAGATTTCCTCCTCCTCTTCTCCCCTCCCCTTCCCCTCAATCTCACCCCTTCCTCCTTTTCTTTCTTTTCCTTCTCTTCTTCCTCTTTTTCTTTACAATATATCAATGATCTATAACATGGGCTAGCTGGTTTCACATTTTATTATGGAAATGTATGTGAAATACACATGGAACTCTGTAAGGACAACATACATTGTAAGGGACATGACGCAGGAAAAGCTATAGGGGAAAGAGAGAAGGGCTTATGGATTTGTGGGGAAGAGAGAGTCTTCGAGGGAACAGAATCAAGAAGTACACGTGGATAGAGAACTGACTTCAGCATCATGTAAGAGCAAAGTGAAAACTCAAGAAGAAATGATCATTGTTCCCTAGGTAACTAGCCTCAGGGACATGGCAGTACACACAGCTGTGTTTTCACGTCATCCATGGTCAAGGAGGCAGACAGGACAGAAGGTGAGCCCACATCCAGGGTGAGCTGGGGGCTGCATCAGGGAGCATGGACCCAGACTGAGGAAGATAGAAGACCTTCTACCTTTCCACCCCGATACGTCATGAACTGAGCTAGTGCCGGTAGCTTCTCATTTGTTACACATGATACTAAGCAATGTATTACAATTTCTTGTATAATTCTTACAGTTCAGTGATGATCATTATCTCAGTTTTATAGATGAAAAAATTTAGGAACAGAGAGGTTAAGTAACTTGTCCCCAAATTCTTTCAAAACCCTGAATCCTCATAACGACCCTACAAAATCAGCACTATTAATCTTATTGACAGATAAGAGAATGTAAGACTGGAGACACTGAGTAACTTAACAGCAGATAAAAGAGCCAAAATCCGAACAAAGATCAGTGACCCCAAAGAGAAAATGCCACTTAGTAAATGTGGTATTGATTGAAAAGAGCTAATTTCACCTCTTTTTTTTTTTTTTTTTTTTTTTTTTACAGATACTTGGACATTTTGGCAGTTTAAAGAGAGGGTCAGTTTTCTCATTGCCTTTATTCTCTTTAACAAAAAAGACAATCTTAGTGGTAAATTTATATATATTTTTTCACAGAATTCAATATAACCATTTGTCTTAATTTTGTAGATTATAAATATTTTTATTTTGTTCTGCACTGACTCTGATGCCAAAAAGATTATGTGTCACCACTTCAGCCATTCTGAATACTGGGAGAGAAAAGTTAGTTTTTTTTGTTTGTTTAATTTATGCAAATCCCCACAAACAGCTTTCGGCAGCTGAAAGCAATTTGGGGATTTTGTTTTTACAAGGAGCAATCTAAAATATAAAAATATTATATTTTTAACTTAAAGGAATCGATATAGACTATACATGCAAAACAGTGCACAAACTACAGGTGTACAAAGACTGATGAATTTTTATATAATAAATAACTTTTGTATTTAGGATCTAAAATCTAGGTCTTTAGCCAAGAAATGGAAGAACACCAACATCCCAGAAACCCCAGGTGGAAGCAAGGAGAAGCAAGAAATAGTTTCAAATTGTCTCTGTAATTTATCTTTTGGGCTAGTCAGAAATGTGTTGCTTAGTTTTCTAACATTTGGGTATTTTCTACTTACATTTCTACCATTGATTTATATTATAGTTTAATCTCTCTATGAATAGAATATTCAATCTTTTATATCTTACCTGTTTTTATCCGTTTGCTTGCTTTTTAAAAAAGTTTTTAGGGGTGCCTGGGTGGCTCAGTCGGTTAAGCGTCCGACTTCGGCTCAGGTCATGATCTCACGGTCCGGGAGTTTGAGCCCCGCGTCGGGCTCTGGGCTGATGGCTCGGAGCCTGGAGCCTGCTTCCGATTCTGTGTCTCCCTCTCTCTCTGACCCTCCCCCATTCATGCTCTGTCTCTGTCTCAAAAGTAAAATAAACATTTAAAAAAAAAAGTTTTTAATACAGTAATTCAACGCTTTGACACAACACCAGGTGCTCATCACAAAAAGTGCTCTACTTAATTCCCATCACCTGTTCACCCTTCCCCCACCCCCTCCCCTCTGGTAACCATCAGTTTGTTCTCTATAGTTAAAAGTCTGTTTCTTGGTTTGCCTCTCTTTCTTTTTCCCCCTTTGCTCATTTTTTTTTTGTTTCTTAAATTTCATACATGAGTGAAATCATATGGTATTTCTCATTCTCTCACTGACTTATTTCACTTAGCATTATACTCTCTAGCTCCATCCACATTGTTGCAAATAGTAAGATTTCACTCTTTTTGATGTCTGAGTAATATTCCACTACATATATAGATATGGGGTGTGTGTGTGTGTGTGTGTGTGTGTGTGTGTGTGTGTGTGTGTGTATGCCGTATCTTCTTTTATCTGTTCCTCAGTTGATGGACACTTGGGCTGTTTCCATAATTTGGCTATTGTTGATGATGCTGCTATAAACATCAGGGTTCACGTATCCCTTTGAATTAATATTTTTGTATTCTTTGGGTAAATACCTAGTAGTTAAATTGCTGGATCACAGTACAGTTACACTTTTAGCTTTTTGAGGAACCTCCATATTGTTTTCCACAGTGGCTGCACCAGTTTGCATTCCCACCAACAGTGCACAAAGGTTCCCCTTTCTCCACATCTTTGCCAATACCTGTTGTTCTTCAACAGGTTTGGAATTTAGCCATTCTGACAGGTGTGAGTGATATTTCATTGTGGTTTTGATTTGCGTTTCCCTAATGATGAGTGATGTTGAGCATCTTTTCATGTGTCTGTTGGCTATCTGTAGGTCTTCTGTTTCTTTTGTTATGTTTGTCATATCAGTTGTTGGGAGAGTGTTGATAAAGTCTCTTACTATGATTGTAGATGCCTCCATTTTTCTTGTAGTTTTGTCGATTTTTGCTTTATTAAGCTTGAAGCTATAGTTTTAGGTGAGCACGAATTTAGAACTGTTATATCTTCTTGGTGGACTGACCCTTTTATCATTATGAAATGTCCTCTTTCTCTCTAGTAATGCTTCTTGCCTTAAATTCTACATTATCTGATATTAAACTGTTTGGGGAGGTTTTTTTTCTAGTTTTCTATGTTCAGTCTTATCTTTCCTTATTTTTAAGGAATTTCACTTGTTGGTTATATGATCTTCCTGCTCTTATAGTTGTTGAGATTATCACCTCAATACTTGACTTACTGAAGGCTAATATAAATTAGTGTTTCTGGGGCGCCTGGGTGGCGCAGTCGGTTAAGCGTCCGACTTCAGCCAGGTCACGATCTCGTGGTCCGTGAGTTCGAGCCCCGCGTCAGGCTCTGGGCTGATGGCTCGGAGCCTGGAGCCTGTTTCTGATTCTGTGTCTCCCTCTCTCTCTGCCCCTCCCCCGTTCGTGCTCTGTCTCTCTCTGTCCCAAAAATAAATAAAATATGTTGAAAAAAAAAATTTAAATTAGTGTTTCTGCCACCTCTTAAGCAATGCAAGGTTCTTAGAATATTACAATTCTAATGATTTCCTTCCTACACTTTATGCTATTATTTTTGGGTATTGTAACTCTGCATACATCTTAAATCCAAAACAATACTGTTAGTATTTTATTTTCATTATTGCCTTGAAGAGTCAATATTTTTTTAAACTTTTTAATGTTTATTTATTTTTGAGAGAGAGAGAGAGAGACATGACTTGACGAGGGGCAGAGAGAGAGGGAGACACATAATCTGAAGCAGGCTCTAGGATCTGAGCTGTCTGCACAGAGCCCAACGTGGAGCTTGAACTCACAAACCTCAAGATCATGACATGGGCCAAAGTTGTACACTTAAGTGACTGAGCCATCCAGGCATCCCTGGAGAGTCAATATTAACTTAGATGTACCTTTATTTTTCTTCACACATTACTGAATTTTCTTGCTTGCATACAGGACCATTTTTCTTTTGCCTAAAGCATTTCCTTGTGTTTTTTGTATTGCAATTTGGCTTCTAAAGATGTGTTTATTTGCCTTCATGTTGAAAGGATATTTTCACTTAGGAGACAATATCAGGATTTCTATAATTTTCTTTAATTCTTTAAAAATGTCATTCCATTTGCTCTGCCTTCCATAGCATCTGGTGAGAGGGGGAAGTCTATTTTACTGCTCCTTCTTCGAAAGTAATATAGGTTTTCCCTCTGTATTTAAGATTTTCACTTTGTCTTTATTAACAATTTTGCTATGCTATCCCTAGATGTGTTTTTCTTTTCTTTTATTCTGCGTGCCATTTGTCAAGTGTCTTTGATCTGTGGGCTAGTGCATTATCAGGTTTAGAAAAGTTTCAGCCATGATCTCATCAAACTTCTACTTCATTCTGCACTAAGCTTCTGTCTGGGCTCTTGGCCTTTTAGGCATTGGCAGCCTTGGCTCTATGATTCCTTCTGAGATATTTAAAAAAATATTTTATGCATGTTATCTAGCTCTCAGCAAAAGGACAGATCGGTAGGAGCTAATCCTCTAATAGCCAGAAGGAGAACAACTTCTTTTGAGGAGATGTTTCTTCTACTGTACTAATCCCAGTCATAAACTGAACACACAGTCTTCTTATTCTTACTTAGACATAGTCACATACATGAAATGGGAACCAAGTTGAAGGTATTAAGTAAGTAATAATGGCAAGCCTATTAAATACAATTTAGTTCTTCTGCTGTCCCAGCCACCAGTTGCTCTAAGGCTCATTCATGTAGGACTAGGGCACTGTGACCCCCACTATAAGCCCACAGCGACCAGAGGGGCTGCCAAATCACAGGTCAGAGAAGCAGAGGAAGTAAACCAAGTCAAAGGAGAAGCAGAGTGATGTATCAGAAGATATCCAAATGCACTCTGGGATCCTTGACAAGCTACCTCCTCAACTATAGCTAAGGCTCAGGCCTCCCTCAAACAGCAGATAACTTCCTGTCTCTAAGGTTCAGTTTTCTTAAAATGATGATAATCACGAATAATTATCCTATAGGCTTGTAGTGATTGGAAATAATAAATATGTATGGTGGTTAGAATAGTGTCTCGTTCATAGTATCTGCTTAATAAGTCAGAGCCACGATAGGTGATGGTGGTAATGACGATGTGATGATGAGCATGAAATGAGAATGATCATCATTATTATCAGCAGGAAGTCAGAGGATATCAGAGTACACAGTCCTAACATGTTACAGCTGACTTTCCATGGCATGTTTTTTTTCCTTTTTTTAAGATAAATGGGAAGTCTAGTGTTTATTGATTTAAAATATTTGTTCTACCTGAAAGTGGTGACGCCCCTGAGGGTGCATCTGATTGAAAGGGTCAAGTTCTGTTTGGGGGACCAGTACCCCAAACAGATCTCATGGGACACATGACATGTCACAACAATGGTCCTGCCCTATTGTCCCCCAAACCTCATAGTAACAAGGAGGGGAAAAAGCTAATTCACTTACTGTCATAGATCTGGCAAAAGGACTCAATGCTGGTTTATATGGCTTGGAATTTCACAATGATTAATACACGAGATCTCAAAGAAGAAACAGAAAACACCTCAGTATGGACACATTCCTCATTGTGGCTCTTGCTGAAAAATATTGATAATAGGAAGCAATTTCCTTAAGGCTCATTCACATAGGACTAGATGGTTTTCTGCTTCGAATACACTGCATTTTTAAAAGGGGATAATTTGAAAAAAAAAATCTGTCACTTGAACCAAATGGCTAAGGCACCTAGATGGGAAGAGACAAAATCAGGGCACTGCCATTTCTATTCGTGAACACCTTTCCTGTCCTCATTTATCTTAAAATATTTTTTGATTGTAGAGAAGTGAAACATGCATAAAATACGAGCCTTTTCAGAATGTGATAGGCAGCTTTGTTGAGACAAATGGATTTGATGATTGCTTTTCAAGCTGTGGGTAAAGAGGGGGATGGTGATAGCAGGGAAGGGATGAGACACAGGCACAGGGTAGTTGAGGAAACAGGTACCAAAAGGAGAAGTGTACGTTTACACTTTCTTTTGATGGCCAGATAGGCTAAAAAAATAATAAAAATAAAAAATTTCACACAGTATATGTATATACATATATACGTCTATACATAAAAATGATAAAATAAAAGTATTTAAAATATTATATAATATATATAGTATATATTTGTGTATATGTTTTAATGTAATATAATTATATAGTGTGTGTGTATGTGTATATATATATATGTATATATATATATGTATAAAGGGAAAATATCTTTTTTTTAACTTTATTTATTTATTTTTGAGAGAGAGAGAGGTAGACAGAGAGAGGGAGAGAGACAGAATCCCAAGCTGACTCCACACCACCAGGGAGGAGCCCGATGCAGGGCTCGAACTCATGAATCACAAGATCATGACCTGAGCCGAAATCAAAAGCCAGATGTTTAACTCCCTGAGCCACCCAAGTGCCCTGGGAAAAATATCTTTTAAACTAAGGGGAACACGGCAGTCTTTCTCCGGGTTGTCTGAGGTTAAGATTCTGGCAGATATGGGCCCCCAGTCTGAGTGGATTTGTCTCAGTGATGTGGGTTTGGGGGCCACATGTAGGTGCATATCCTGCTTCACAAAGTGGGGTGTGCACTTAGGCAAAATCCAATCATTCTGAGGCTCTGTCCCCTCAGACGTGGAGAGTCTTCCCCTCCCCAACAACAGAACTTCACACTCCTCTGCTCAATGACACCTACCACTGTCCCTTCTTTTCTACTTTAATCATCCCAATGACCTCAGGTTTTCATACACAAAGGCAGATGCCAGAAGGAAAGAAACCTCCTCAAGGAAAGGAAATGCAACTAGCTGCCTTCCTTCTTGGAACTTCACCCCTGGATTTCTGTTTTGTTTATTTGTTTTCTGTAAAAGGAGGAGTCTGAACTATAATTCTCTCAAGCCTATCCCAGCTGGGAGCTCTGGGAGCCCAAATCCCACCTTTGTCTGGTTCTTCCCATTAAGTACAAAGACTAAAAATAATTCCAACCTTCCAGGAACAGGACACATTTTCAAAGTCCTGCTGCTCTAGGTTCTAGGATGGGATCATGAGAAAATTGATATATCCCACAATAAATTATCCCACAAGTAACTGATATAAAATAAATATATTTTATTTTTTAAAATAAATAAATAAAATATAAATATTTTTATATTTATATATAACTTTATATATAAGTAATTTATATATAAATTTATATATAAATTTATATATAAATATAAAATATATAAATATATTTATATAAATATATATATAAAGTTATATATAAATTATTTATATATAAAGTTATATATAAATATATATTTATATATTTATAAAAAATAAATAAAAAATAAATATATCCCACAAATAATTGATATCCCACAATAAAACTGGGGAGAGAAGACACTCCCCTTAGAAGTTAACTTTGAAAAGTCTATCTAGGCAGGAAAGAACCCCTAAGGTCAGGATGGACTGACTTTGCCACATTCTGCAGAAAGCGCAGTTCTTTCCCCCACTCCTAATCCAACCCCGTGCCCATCTCTCTTGGGAAGGAATGTTCTCCTCCTGGAATTGAGGCAGATGTTATTCTCTGCACTCTTCCAATGGCATAGTTGTGAGTCAGAGGCATTGAGTGATTTGTCCACAGTCACACAGTGTCTCTACTAAGTGGCAGAGCAGGACAAGTAGGAGACAAGGGAAATCAGTTGATAGAACCTTGCTTTTCTTGGGCTTCTGTACCAAGGGCCTCCGGGATCAGAACTTCCAACAAACACTGGTGGGCTGGACTAATTTGTGCCCACCTGCGTTCTCTCTGGAGCCCTCTTGCTGACCATTGCTTTATGTTGGCTGACCTTTCAGAACTTCCCCCCTGTAAATGCAGGTTACAATATCTGACTTTGTGCCTCCCAGGGATGGGAAGATAAATGAGGTAATAAAGGTGAGAACCAGATGACCTCCTTTTAATGTCGGTGCTAAAAACCCCATGGAGTATTATGGTGTTATTAACAAAATGCAGGGGCTGCAGAGTTACATATGGCCAAAATCTCGTACCTCCAATTTTTTAGTAAGGAAACATAGATGTGGAATCCATGTTTACTAATAATGAAACTGACAGCCAGTATGCTTTCACTTCCAAACAAACCCATTATATGTAAACCCAATTAATAGCAAAAGTACATCAGAAGGTGACTTTATCAATCTATATATACCTTTAATGCAACTATTCTGGATTTAACTAAAAAGAGACTTCTGTGAGGGGCCTGGGTGGCTTAGTCAGTTAAACGTCCAACTTCGGCTCAGGTCACGAGCTCACGATTTTTGAGTTCGAGCCCTGCATCGGGCCCTGTGCTGATGGCTCAGAGCCTGGACCCTGCTCCAGATTCTGTGTCTCCCTCTCTATCTGCCCCTCCCCCATTCATGCTCTGTCTCTCTTTCTTTCTCTCTCTCAAAAACAAATAAACATTTAAAAAAAAGAAGAGATATGAAACATATCTTTGATATGTTTCATGCTTTGTGGCATTTCAGTGATGCTGGAGTTGTAAAATTATGATTGAAACAAAGTCTTTCAAGGGCACATCTTTGGTACTAAGTGAGGTACAACTGAAGTTACCACTTGAAATTCAGCAACGGGTCTCTCCTGGGATAAGATTCTACCAGCCAATTGCATTACTTGAAAATACTGGCAGCTGCTGCCTTGGGCTGCCTTTGGAACCCATAAAAGCATCTAGAATGAATATCTGGGCATGAGAATGGAGGCACACTTGTGCTGTGGGTCACTGCACTGCAAAGGGGCTGTGCTAGTCAAGATAGGACTGTGGATATAATCTTGAATTAAGTAGATTGTCCCCTTTTCTAACGTGCATCCACAAAATGTTGGCATTTTGGGTGCCCAGGAAACTTCTGCTTTGATGGCACACCTTTTAGGGTCATGAAGAGCTGAAGGCTAACTTTTACATCTCAATTTTTACCTTTTCCCCCACATAGCTTGTCACTAAAACTCTCTTCCCAGATGGTAGCCTAGAGAACATATTTTTCTGGTTTTACATCATCCCCCGCCCCTGCCCTGCCAAAACCTGTTCAATTATATTCCTTTAGAATTACTGGGTAATTCCTTTTGAGGGTGCTACAATGGCCCAAACATGTCAGCATTTACAGTTTTCCACTGGCAAACACTGAACATCTTCAGTTTTACATTGTAAGTTCATCAAATAACTTAATTGAGCCCTTTTATGTTTATTTGTTGTTGAGGGTCACCTCAAATCTTTCCGTCTCACGTCTCCTCTACAACATCCCAAGAAACAAAAGGGGCCCAGTTAGGCTTCCTGGATCCCTGCCTTGCCTAATTTAGGGGTGACCATCACAGGAGATGGACAATTAGCATCTCAAGATTATCTCAAAACATCCTTTGGTTGACAAATCCATATTTCAGCAACACTTGAGTACTTTTTCTGATTCTAGAATGAACAACACTGATATAGAGCATCACGTGGCCTCACCTTGTCCTATGGAGACGAAAGCTATAGTGTAGTAATAGAGCACAGGGACGGGGAAGTTAAAAGGCCTAAATCACACATCCTTGGGCAGGCTGCTTAGCCCCTCAAGGCCCTGTCTGTTTCTCAACTGTAAAATACCAAAGATTCTTATCCTATCACACAAATGATATTTCCCTCATTGTTGTGGGAGGCTAGTAAGGTGCAAAGTATTTGGCATGGTGTCTGGCCTTCAATGGGCACCTCACAGTCAGCTTGAATCTGAATCTCAGGAGGGGAGTCAAGAAATCAAGAAGTATGAGCCATTAAATCCTGTTCCCAAATACTTCCAAGAAACTCATAGCTCCTTAGCCACTTGAAAGCCATATATATATATATATATATATATATATTTTAATATTTATTTATTTTTGAGAGAGCTCAAGCGGGTGAGGGGCACAGAGAGGCATACAGAGGATCCGAAGTGGGCTCTGCACTGACAGCCGTGAGCCTGATGTGGGATTGAACCCATGAACTGCAAGATCATGACCTGAGCCAAAGTCAGACGAGCAAGTGACTGAGCCACCCAGCTGCCAGAAAGCCATATACTTTCAAACCCAAGTATAAAAAAGCCATGTGGCTGAACTAAAAAGTAGATTTATTCAATAGTTTATTGTATCACAGTATTACATGTGTATTTTTCCCACACAGTTTATAGGTATACTCTCAGAGAGAAAGACTTTTTTTTTTTTAAAGTTGAGAATTTTTATGTCAAGTAAGGGCAGCTGCTCATTTGCATAGAGTGTGCATTGCTTTGTTGCATACTACAGAGTAATGACTTGCTCTTACACCCTCAAATTGAGTTCACCAATGATGGAAAACAGGCTTTTGGTGGCAGAGGCTTCTGTCCAGCTAAGCAGTAAATCTTAGCTGGTCCTAACGATTGTAGGGACTGGCTCCCGGTAATAATTCTGATGTCGTTATCCTCTCCCAGAAATGCATGAATGATTCTGGCCTTTAAAAACAGATTTAGGAGAATGCATTTATCTTGACATTATCAGCCTTTTAAAGATCATGCAGTAGGGCCTGTTGACCTTTCTGTCTTAATGATGAGTTGCAAAACCGTTGGATAACATTAATGGAATGAAGTGAGAAAGAGTGTGTACTCAGGACCTGTCCCTGTGGAGCACAAGAGGTGAGAAAGAGATGTTCAGGATAATAATAGGAACTAGCTTTGGTCTTGTGGGGGGACTGAGGAGTCACATGTAAATGGAAGCAAACTGAACTCCATTTCTGTTTCTACTTCAAATACGAAATCCTTGGGCATACATCAAGGCATGAGCCAAGACTAAAATATCTGACTTATAATGAGGTGGTTGACAATGACTCCAACATGCTTTCTTTATACCCAATAATGTGAATGTCTATTAAAAAATAGGTGATGTTCATCAATTCACCACTATATACTGGGAACAGCACTGGATTCAATCACTAATCATACAAAAGATTGTATGCAAAGTGCCTCCCTTCTCTAGTACTGAATCCCTCCACCCATTTTTTTAAAATCAAGGGTTTCTAACATCTTGGGGCACCTGGGTGGCTCTGTTGGTTAAACATCTGGCTGTTGATTTTGGCTCAGGTCATGATCTCACAGTTTGTGAGATCCAGTCCTGCGTCGGCCTCTGCATTGACAGAGCAGAGCAGAGCATGCTTGGAATTCTCTCTCTCCCTCTCTCTCTGCCTCCCCCCTGCTTGTATGTGCTCCCTTTCTCTCTCTCAAAATAAATAAACTTAAAATAAATCAAAGGTTTCTAACATCTTAAAGTTTGAAGAAAATAGTAATTGACAAATTCTTCATACAGTGCCTTTGTCCTACCAAGGGTTCAATAAATGCCAGGGTCTCTCCCTCTACCCCCAGACTCCCCTCTTTGTACTAAGTTGTTCAATCCACAAATCACAGGGTGGAACAAACTGATAAAGTTAAAAATTAGAAATTGAGATTATCTGACTCCCTTGGCATCTTTGAGATATAATTACGGTGAACACATTTTTGGTGCAATATAGAGTTTTAACAGAGGTACAGGAATTTAGAATTGGAAGCACTCTGAAAAATACAGGAGCCGCCATGGGCACAGCAAACATCTCTAATCTCATACACACAAATAAAAATGGATTAAGTTAAAAGCACTGACTGTTCTGCCTTCTAAACCCAACAGGGAGGTCATATCAATGCACAAGCTGAAATGCATAATTCTGTGCTTACCCACTAGCAGTACAGCCCAGTGAATGTTTTAAATCCCAGATACGGTTAAAAATATATCTGGGTATGTGATTTTCTTTGAAACCTAATATAGTGAAATGAACCACATACTAACAAGAGCAGATGAACTAGTATTTCCATGGCAACGAAAGACTATCAATATCACTTTATTATTATTATTTTCACTTTGCAAGTCACCTTCTTTGAAGAGCAATTCCCTTTCTGCCTGGGTCTACTTGATAGCTCCCTGAATAATTCTAGTCCATAGGCTTTGTATCTCTTTTTGAATGCTGGAAATACAATGGCTTATTCTAATTATCTCATGAAACTCAACTCTTAAATAAAACTTGAAGTAAAAACATAAAGCTATTCATTCCATGGTGCCTTCTTCTTGGCAAAGTGCAAATAAGAAATGGGATATGCCTGTTGCAGACAAAGGGTTCTTCACACTTGCCCCTTCAAGAAGGAGGATTTGGGCCAAGTCAGGCCTCATTAAAAAAGAGTAAGACATGAGTGACCAAAACCTTCCTTCTGGATGACAAAGGAGTGGCTGGCTGAAGCAAACGTTTATTGGCAACAACTAGAAGTCAGGCCCTTTGGACGAAGCTATCAGTAGTCTAGGAGAACTCTGATTTGCAAGGGGGAAAAATAGGCAAACATGGACTGTCTATAAACTGCAGTTCAGGCCATGATGGAGTTAACATCAAGGTCACTAATGATTTGTTGTCCAAACTGGGTCAGTTTTGAGAGTGAAAGGGGCAATGTTAATAATTATGCAAGGACAACTGACATAAACATTACCCTAGCTAGGAAGAAAGGCCACCAGGAATTTCAGAGGAATTTTTGAGTTTGGGTCATCAAAGAAAAATACATGTCGTGAAGTGAAGAAATAGGAGAATATTCCAGGCATAATGAAACAGCAAGCACAAAGGTGTGAAGCAGTAAAATTGTATCGTGTGGCTCTACCCATCCAGATGAACCCAAAGAAAACAACCACAAGAGGCCATTTTGGTCTCATCATACTGAGAAAATGCAAAAGCCTGATAATACCAATAATACCCAGCATTGTATAACCACATTGATTAATATCCTATATTTGAGCACAATCAATTTGGTGACTGCCATGGAAGTATCTACTAAAATTGAAGCTATGTGTAACCTACTGTCTAAAAATAAAATTGGTGGCATAAACCTACCAGTGTGCCCAAGAAGAAACATAGATGAATATTTACTGTACATTGTCTGTAATAGTGAAAAACTAGAAATACCCTGGGGCACCTGGGTGGCTCAGTCGGTTGAGCGTCAGACTTCAGCTCAGGTCATGACCTCACAATTCATGGTTCGAGCCCCATGTCAGGCTCTGTGCTGACAGCTCAGAGCCTGGAGCCTGCTTCAGATTCTGCGTCCCTCTCTCTCTGTCCCTCCCTCTCTCTGTCCCTCCCCTACTTGCACTCTGTTTCTCTCTCCCTGTCAAAAATAAGCAAACATTAAAAAAAAAATTAAAAAAAAGAAATACCTTAGTTGCTCAACTGCAGAATGAAAAAAATATTGTAGTAAATCCATAAAAGGGACTGCTATTCAGCAGTTAAATGAACTAAAACCCAAAGCATCTGTCAATATAAATAAATCACACAAACATGTTTGGTGAAAAAAGGGGGGAAAAACCTACAGAAAGACTATGTATTATAGGATACCATACCCTTAAAGATTAACAGTATGGAAATCCTACTATACATTGTTTCATGGATA
Source organism: Panthera tigris (assembly GCF_018350195.1). Lineage (NCBI taxonomy): Eukaryota > Metazoa > Chordata > Mammalia > Carnivora > Felidae > Panthera > Panthera tigris. Next base: position 33,591,020 of record NC_056673.1, on the reverse strand, counting down.
CATATATACAAATACAGTAAAAATATATGATAAAAAGCTTGCATGGGAGTGAGAAATACAAAATATTGGATAGTGGTTTTACTTGAGGTAGGAAAGAAAAGGAAGAGAACAAGAGATGCACAGATGCCTTTGACTGTAATCCAGCTTTATTCTTAGGAGAGAGAGAGATGAAACAAATGTGGCAGGAATTTCAGATGTGACTGCACTGGGTGACAGGTACAGGGGGGCCAACGTATATTTGTGTGGTAATCAGTGCAGTCAAGCCTGAGTCCAATCTAATCCCCTGGCTCTACCATTTCACCAGTGTGTGACCTTGAGAGTATGATTTTTCTTCACGTCTCAACTCCTCACCTGTAAACTATGGCCAACAACAGCACCCACATCATGGGGTGGCTATGAGGATTGAATCAGTGTTTGAAAAGCCCTTAGAACACAAAGTATGGATTGCATTTGTTAAATAAAAAACAATTTGTGTGGCGCACAGCTCAGCTGGATAGAGAACAGGATAGCTGGGCTGGGTCACGATGAATGACAGGCTGAAGCACAGGGCCTTGGAAGCCAGTAGTCCTCCTGGGAAGTCCCTGAGTTTGAGTGCCCATAGATGACACAAGAAGAGTCTGCACTTGGAACATTCCTGGAAGGACTGAAATTCAATCTATTATTGTATTTGAAAACAACGCCTGGGAAGTAAGTAGTGCCCAAAAAGCAAGTATGTTTCTTTCCTTTATTCTTCTCTCAACCTAAAATACAGGTTCCACCACTGCCCTGATATTTGGGGTCATGACTAAGACCATGTTTAGAGGATGGTTATGTTCTGTAGTATCTGGGGTGGCTATCGGAGGCCTGAGCAGACTCATGGCATGATCTATATAACCACATATTTACGTAATGCATTTCTTCATGGAGCGAAGGACCTGGAAGATCATCAGACTGACTGTGCTGCTTATTTGCCTGTCTCTCTCCATCCCCCTTTCCAAGACTCTCTGTCCCCCTTTCCACTCTCTGTTCTGTGATGCTGGGACTCTATATGCTGCATTTCTCTCCCTTTTAGCTGGCTTCCTGTTAGGAGGCTGGGAGGGGGAGAGTATGGGCTTCTTCCACCTTCAGCATCAGTCAATGTTACTGTAGCAGTATTAGCAAGGAGCAGTTAGGAGTCTGCTCTTCAGCTTCCCCCAGCGCCCCCGGGGGTGAACCCCCTTGCCACAGTCTCCAGCTACAGAGCTGTTTCCACCAGACTGTCCTCCTGGCATCTGCTGGACCATGGCTGCCTGACAGTCCAAGCACTCACTGGGCGACACTCTTTTACTCGTTCCTCAAACCATAAAGCTCTGCCTCCCTGGTCATCCAAGTACCAGCCACGGGGCGCTGCCTTCTCAGCAGTATAAGCAGTGTGTCACCTGCCTCCGTAGACATATAAGTCACAGTCCCTCAAGGCCCACCTCCTGGGTCCCAAATTCTTCCTTGCGGCCTCTTCCTTTCAGATCCTTGAGTTCTAAGAGGGGGCACTGCTTTCTGTTTTTACTCATGCCGAGTTTCCTTGACTCCCTCTTTTTGCACCTTTGCTTCCAAACATCTGCACAGCTTCCTGTATTAAATCCCCTTTGTTTGAATTAGCTGGCATGGTTTTTCTTTTTCCTAACAGGACTCTGACTGATTCAGCAAGCTTACCCTCATGTCATTTTTCAGGCTGAGAAGACTAAGCTTTGGAGAAAAGAAATAACTTCTATTACAATGAGGTAAAACAGACAGTCTAGAACCCAAGTCTTCCTGTCTGGCAGTCCACATCAATCAGAGAAAACACACTGGACTTATCACCAAGGAATGAGAACTAGAAGGTCCATCAGTGATCCTATCATTTACTGCAGGGCTTTTCTTTACAAAAATGGGCCTTGGGTGGGATTTGGCTCATGGGCCCCCGGGCCCTAGTTTTCCAGCCCCTAGTATGGTGGTTTTTAAATACTGCCATGCATTAGCATCACCCGGAGGGCTTGCTGAACAAGTTTCTGCCACCCTCCCCCACCCCCCGCCCACCCAGAGATTCTAATTCAGCAGGTCTGGGGGAAAAGCCCTAGAATTTTTATTTCCAGCAAGTTCCCAGGAGATCCTGATGCTGATACTACATACTTGGGGAACCACTGCTATGATCCAACTTCTTTACTTTATACATGAGGAGACTAACACCAGAGATACCGACTGAATTTCTTACCAGAGGTCTCACAGCCAGTAAGTGAGGGAATTGGGGCTTCGATTAAAATCTTATTTAGTCTGAAAGTATGTATGAAGCGCCAACCATATTCTGGGCACTGGGCTAGGTCCTGGGTATGAAAGGATGAATGTGATGTGGGCTAGCAGTCTAGTGGAAGAAAATGAAATGAGAGATGAGAGCGTGTATGACTCCTGAGAGTACGGGAAGCAGTGGGACCACAGTGAAGAAGGGCCTGGCTTATTGAAGCAGGTGACATCGGAGGCATCCTGTCAAAATAAACAGGTGGGGGGGGGGCGCCTGGTGACTCAGTCAGTTGAGCGTCCGATTTCAGCTCAGGTCATGATCTCACGGTTCTTGGGTTCAAGCCCCGCATCGGGCTCTGTGCTGACAGCTCAGAGCCTGGAGCCTGCTTCATATTCTGTGTCTCCCTCTCTCTCTGCCCCTCCTCCCACTTGCACTCTGTCTCTCTCTCTCAAAAATAAATTAATTAAAAAAAAAATAAATTAAATAAACGGGTAGAAGGAGGAAATTCCAGGCAGAGGGAACAGCTTTGCAAGATATTTGAGAAGCAACACAACATCATGCTTCGCAGTAGGAGTTCTACCTTTGGTTCTTATTAACTGCCAGCCTAGGTGAATTCTTTGATCTCCACACCTCTGTGTCCTCTTCTGAAAACAGGGACATGACACGTACCTACCTCATAGGGCTGATGCGTAGACCATATAAGATAATGAAGGTAAGATGCTTTGGCATAGTGTCTTAAACGCACCTGTCCCTGTATAAACAGGAACAACTGTTGTGGGCATTGTTATCACAGCACAGCAGTATGTCAGAACACCCCCACATTCACAAGCACGAACAGACCTGGAGGATGAAGTGTAGGTGAAGGTACGGAGGCAGGCTAGGTTAGACAGTAAAGGACTGTCTGCAACTGTGTCTTTCAACGTGAAGGCAATGAACAGCCAGTGAAGAATTCAGGCAGAAGAGTGATGTACCAAGGTCTGCACTATAACCGGAGGAAAGGAGGATGACACTGATGGGTGATGTAGTGATCCAAGAGGTAGGGGCAGATTTAATGTTTATTTATTTTTGAGAGACACAGAGAGAGACAGGGCATGAGAAGGGAAGGAGCAGAGAGAGAGGGAGACACAGAATCCGAAACACGCTCCAGGCTGTGAGCTGTCAGCACAGAGTCTGACATGGGGCTCGAACTCACAAACCGTGAGATCATGACCTGAGCCGAAGCCAGACACTCAACTGACTGAGCCACCCAGGTGCCCCATTAAGAGGTAGGGGCAGATTTAGAAGAAAAGACAAGGAGGTCAATTTTTGAACCAAGTGGGGTGTTTAAATGGAACTCTCTAGAACTCAAATGAAACATCTCAGCTATGCAAATCTGGGATCTGTCAGTTGCCAGCTGAATCCACGGAAGTGGATGAAATGACCCAGTGTTACTATGTAGAGAGAAGAGTGTCCACAAGGTGCTTATACAGTCAGCATTGAGAAGTGGAAGGGAAGACTCATGAGATATTACCCCAGTGGTTCAGGGATAACAGCTTCAAGAAGACCCAGTCAACAATACAGATACTTCAGAGATCAAGCAATAGAAGGATCACAGAGTGACTCCTGGATTCAGAACCAGGAGACAGAGTTTTAAAATCTGCTTTATGCCAGATGGATTATATCACCTACATTTTATAAAGAACTATAATCTAACATGTAAGAAGATAAAGGGGATGGGTAGTGATTGGTCAAACAGCTAATATGATATTTTTCTTCAAAAACAAGCAGATAAAAACATCTGCTAAAAATCTGAAGAAAAATGATTTGAATATTTTACTCTCATTGTCCACTCAAGGTCATGCATGGCCATTCCAGGCCCTCTGTGATCTGGCCACCGATGATGCCAGCGTCATCCCACCCCTATACCCCTACATTCGTCCATGAAGATTGTCCCAGCCACGGTGAGAGTATCTTCCTCATACACGCCATGACTTTATGAGCCTCCAGGCCTGTGGCCATTCTATTCCTTATCCTCCTCTAAAATGATGAAAAATTATGAGTAAAAAAACATCCTACTTACACTTGAAGCTTAATTTCTGTGCCATGCCAGACTCTCACCTTGCCCACCAACCATGATCCTCTGCCCCAACACTCTTTATTTCCTTCACAGCATGTTTTCACAAGCTACATTTCATATATTCACTTATCTCTTTAGTCCCTGTCTTTTCTCTGGAATGCAAGCATCACAGGTGAAGGGTCACACACCTGACTAGGTCTATGTTCTGTCCAGTTGTACCTATTATATTCAGGTGCCTGGTATATGGAAGGAACTCAATGAATAGTTATGGAATGAACATAGGGAACAACATGTCATGCTTAAAAAAGCATTTTAAACTAATTTAGGACAAGTGTAAGAAAACTCATAACAAAGGAATGCATGTCTACTGGAGAGTTGAATGGGATCTCAGAGCTGAAGTTTGGGAAGAGCAAGTGGGAGTAGAGAAGGTTTATCAAGGGGAGAGAAGTCACCAGGTACCTATTAGAAACATCCCTCATTAGTAATTTTATCCTCCCATGAACAACACCACGTAAGTGGTATTTTTCTCATTTCATGAATGAGGGCACAGGAGCTTAAAGAGGCTACTAATGTGTTGCCCAACTCACACAGCTAATAAGTGGCAGCACGGAAATGAGCCTGATTGTACAACACCATGGCATTGTACGACAGTATGTTGCTCTCATGAATTAGAATGTGTAAGAGCAGACTAAATTAAAAATTAAACATGATATGAATAGAGACTTGGCAGCCATTAATTGATCTAGCAGAGGGTCACAGAACTGCCCACGTAGGAGCAGATAGACTTATAATTTAGGGATGGATCATAATTAATCACTGTGTACAGAGAACTGTACAGTGAAAACAGTCCTGAACAAGGTTTAATAACCTAGACTTTACTCCTGACTCTGCCACTTAGACTTGGGTTGCCTTGTTTAAGCCACATCACCCACATCGTGCCTTTAGGTGCCACCTGCGTACTTAGCTCCCACAGTTGTAATGAGGAGCAAACAAGATAACACACTTTGCAAGCATTTTGAAAACTGAAACAAGCGATAGGTACCTAAGGGATAATTAATTCTAGGCACCCTGTCATCTTCTCCACCATATACTCTTTGAGACATTTCTCTCATAGAATTTTTGCTTGTTCTTTCGTGTCTTAATTATATTAACGTGAATACAATTATGTATATACATACTGGTTTTCTGAGCCCTTTTTAGAAGTAATTTTGTTTGTTTATTTGAGTGACAGCACATGCATGTGAGCAGGGGAAGGGCAAAGGGAGAGACAGAGAATGTTAAGCAGGTTCCACTCACAGCACAGATGATATCACAACCACAAGATCATGACCTGAGCCCAAATCAAGAGTTGGACACTTAACCAACTGAACTACTACACAGGGGCCCCGAGAAGTAGTTTTAAGAAACATTCCAAATAGGATAGAAGTTTGACTAGGATACCAGAAAGCCTGTTCTGCCACAAACCAACTACGTGACCATGTGGAAACAATTTTTCTTCTCTTGGTCTCATTTCCCGTACTTATCAAGTGAGTGGAATTCAATGATTTCTAAAATATTTTCCAACTCTCCAATTTAATGACTATTTACTCCTCTGAAATCAACTGATGTGTGAAACATGGTTTAATCTTTCCAACCTGGTTCTTAAGAATCTGGAGTCATCTTTATTTTCTTGACCTGCAATGGTTCTAGGAAAGGATATACCTATTAGGCCACTTTCTCTGACTATGAATATCCTGATTACAATATTGATGAGTAAGCTTCTGTCTAAATATTAGATTGACTCCACATTCTTACTGTTGACAGGTATTTTAAAAAATACTTCCATTGTTCATAGCACCTTTTGTCAGCTAGCAGCTGATAGGAAATTTCCAGGGAAAAGTGATCACCTCAAGCAGCAGACACCTGCTTTAGTTCAGGGAATAAAAGGTTACACTGATTTTTTGAAGTGATCTAAAACCAGCACATTTCTCTACCTAAAGCCCAGACAGATGGATGAACCAATGGGCTTCCTGTGATCACCCCTGCTCCCCATATATCAATGGGGTAAGGAAATAAATGTGTTTTAAATTACTTATGGTTTCAGATATACCTAAGAAATTAAGTCTATCCACATTTGACAAAAGTTAATACACCTTAGTCTGCATTAATAGAAGTCTGGTTTCCTTGCCACGGGAAAGAATTGACCCATTCACTCTATATTTAAAGTAGAGTACTTACTTCTGGCTATCAGATGTTAAGCATAAAAGTAACACATTAGCATTTGTCCAGAGGATAAATGACTAATATGGGGAGAGGGTCTGAAAGCCATGCTCTCTGTAAGAGCAGCAGAGGATTTTAATCCAGATAAAAAAGACTTGAAGGAGATTTCAAAATGGTTGTCAGTAATTTAACACAATATATTCTAGTTATCCAGGAGGACAGAGCAGATAAATAGGAGGTACATAAAGGAAGAGATAGTTGGCTTTTTGATACAGAGAAGGTTGCAAATGACCAAGCACTTCTGTATTAGAACAGGTCCTTCCAGAAGGGCACTGCCTGGACACAGAACATGTGTAAACAGAGGGTGGGTGGCCATCTACCAGAGATGATATGGGTGGGAAATAGTAAAGGTTCCTTAGATCATTAAGATCCCTTTTTCTTTCCTTTTTGTTTTTTTTTTTCCTGTTTTTGAGTTATTCTCAAGTGACTTTCAAAATCAATTCCTTAGAAAAACCACCACTTCCACTGAAGAGAAAGTGTGGCTTTTGAGGCTCATTTAGAATCATGGGATTCTAATTCCAAATCAATGTCAGGTACCTGGTCAATTTACCAGTGTTCACTCTTCTGCAACTAATCATGTCTTTTATAGTACAGATACTTGGGCCCTCAGATCCTCTTCCATCATAGTAATTTGCTTCTTGTTTTTACTTTAAAGTCTTTTCTGAATTCTACAGATGTCAAAGGTAGGGATCAAAACAGGAAATGGATAAAGAAACTTTTATTTCAGGCCTGATGGAATGGCAGGGATCAGATTACCCACCTGCCTTAAACAAGAAGAAAACTGGAATAGATCTATTTTAAAAATGGGTTTCAGACACTGGGCAACAAGCTGTGTAGGACAATAATTCCTGAAAGAAGGAAAACAAACAAGATGAGGCATGTGAATTCCCAGATCACTACCTGAAAAATGTTTCCAGGTCAAAGCTCTAGAGGGGGTTGCCCAAACAGAACCAGGTGGTCTTTCTGAGTTGAAGAGACAGAATTCAGTGTTTGGAGAGGCTAGGATGGCTAGGATTTGCGAGCTGTTTATTGAGAGGAGGAAACTATATTGGAGATAAGCAGAAGGGACCCCTGAGTCCTTGGCTTTACTAATCTTAGCATGCATAACAGGAAACTACCCACAGTCAGGGAAAAAACACTGGAAAGAAATAGTCACAACAATTTCTGAAGTTCATACAGGGCTGGGAGTAGTTTGTATTCCCAATATCCAAAGAGGAAATACACAGGTGTAGAATTCAGAGGGCATTAGGTAGAAGCCACAGAAGAGTTTAGTCTTGGTAGTGGAGCTAAAAAATTAACCCCCAAATAAAGGGTCCTCTGGCAAGGCTTCAAAAATGAAAAAGATTCCAAGTAACTTAACTGCATACTGGAGCAAAATCTAGCATCAGAAAGCGAATATAACAAAATCCAGCAATCAAAAATATACAATTTGCAGTTACCTGCCATCAACTCAGCATGGCAAGTCATTCAAAGAAACATAAAAAGACAACTCATCCCCTGGTGAAAAATTAATCAATGGAAACAATGCAGAGAAACACAAATGGTAGAATTTTTAGACAAAAACACAAAAATAACTATTATAATTATTTTCTATATGTTCAAGAGAGTAGAGGAAAACATGAGCATGATGAGAAATGGAAGCTTTAAAAAATACACAAAGGGTCCTCCAGAGATGAGAAACAAAATATCTGAAAAGAAAAACACACTTTCTGAAATTAATAACAGATTAGACACTACAGAAGAAAAGATCCATGAACTTGAAGAAATAGCAGTAGAAATTTCAAACATTAAGCACACAGAGGGAAAAAAAAGAATTTAAAAATTGAACAGAGAAACTTAAAGACTTGTGAAATAATAGCAAGCAGTCTAAGAAACATATAACTGGAATCCCAGAGGGTTGAGGTGGATGAGGGCATGGTGGAATGAAGTGTGATGAAATAATGATAAAAAATGTCAGATGTTAGAAAGAAATACAATCCAAGAAGCTCATTGAGCTATGAGCAATTGAAACTAAAGAAAACCATGATAGGAAGCATCATAACTAGGGGCACCTGGGTGGCTCAGTCGATTAAGTGTCCAACTTGATTTCGGCTCAGGTCACGATTTCAGCACAAAGGCTTCTTGGTATTCTCTCTCCCCCTCTCTTTCTGCCCTTTCTCCTGCCCACACACAAACACACACATGCTCTCTCTCTCTAAAATAAATAAATAAACATTAAAAAAAAGCATCATAACTTAAGTGATGACACCCAGCAATAAACAGAAAAATCTTAGTGGCCGGAGAAAAAAATGCTATTATATACAAAAAGTAAAGATAAGAATTATAGTGAACTTGGGGTACCTGGGTGGCTCAGGTGGTTGGGCGTCAGACTCTCGGCTTTGGCTCAGGCTATGATCTCATGGTTTGTGAGTTCCAGCACTGCATCAGTCTCTGTGCTAGGGGTGCGGAACCTGCTTGGGATTCTCTCCCTCCCTCTCTTTCTCTGTCTCTCTCCCGCTCACTTGCTCTTGCTCTCTCTCTCTAAATAAACTTAAAAAAATAAAAAAAATTAAAAAAAAGAATTTCAGTGAACTTATTTAAAGCCATGCAAGCCAAAAGTCAGTGGAGTGATATCAAACATTAAAAGAAAAAATATTAAAAAACACAAAACTCAGAATTTGTTATCCAGTGGAAATACATTCTAGAAACAATTGTTAAATAAAGTATTTTTTAGAAAAATAAAATATGAGAATATCCATTGCTAGGAGATCTGCTCTAAAGGAGGCTCTTCCATCAGAGGGAAAGTGATGAAAATTTGGATTTATGCAAAGAAATACAGAATATAGGAAATGGTAAATAGGTGGATAAATATGAAAGACTCCCCCCCCCCCATTTTTAATCTCTTTAAAAGAAAACTGTTTTAAGCAAAAATATGACATATAATAAATAGGGTCTCTAACACATATAGGAGTAACGTGTATGACATTGATAATACAAAGCCAGGAAGACAGAAATGATGTGTACTCTTGTTAGGTTTTCATAATAATAAGATAGCTTTAAAATGCATGGAACAAAAATTTATGGAACTGAAAGAAAATAGCTAAAAATCCACAATTACAATTGGAGATTTCCACACTCTTCTTTTAATAATTGATATAACAATAATAAAATCAATGAATACATGGAAAGTGTAGAATGACACTTTCAACAAATGGAAGCTAAATCACATTTATAAAACACTCCACGAAAATAGTATCAGAATACATATTCTTTTCAAGTGCACATTAAACATTTTCCAAGCAGACCTATTCTGAGACATAAACAAATCTTAATAAATTTAAGAAGTTTGAAAATATACGAAGTAGTATTTCTGATCACAACAGAAATGAACCAGAAATAAATAATGGAATGATACCTGGGAAAATTCTAAAATATCTGGAAATTAAACAGCATACTTCTAAACAATTGATGGATTAAATAAAAAAAAAATCACAGAGAAATCAGGAAATGGTTTGATTGGAATAAAAATTGAATCATATTATTTTTATATTAAAATCTCTGGGATGCCACTAAGGTAGGAAATTTGAACTATTAAATGCTTATATTAAAAAAGAATACAAGCAAGATCTTTAGCTTCTACCAAAAAGCAAAAACAAAAACTGAAACAAAACCCTAAAAAGAGGAAAGAAAATTGAAATGAAAATAAAGAAAAGGAATAAAGTAATAAATATTGGAGAGAAATCAGTGATATAGAATATAGGGAGAAAAAAGAAAGAAAATCAGCAATACCAAAACTGGCTCTGAGAAATGAACAAAATTGATAAGCCTCTAGTCAAACTGTTCTGGAAAAGAAAAAGGAAGAAAAGGCACAAATCATTAATAGCACAAAGGGAAGGAGGTCATCATTAAGATCCTACAGACACTGAAAAGTATAGTAAGCAACTTTATGCCCCTAAATCTGACAACAAAGATGAAAAGGATGAATTCCCTAAAAACACATTCTATGAAAGTTTGCTCAAGAAGAAACAGGTAATCCGAATAGCTCTATAATTATTCAAGAAATTGAATTAGTAGTTAAAAAATCTTCCTATTGAAACTCTCTAGGCCTGGATGGCCTCACTGATTACTTCTACCAAATATTCAGACTTTCAGAAAATAGAAGTTATGACACAATTCTAACCCATTCCATGAAATCAGAATCAAAATTACCCTGGCCCCCAAACGAGGGAAACATATTATACTAAAAGAAAATTTTAGACCAATATAACTCTTGAAGGTAAATACAAAGATCCTTAAGAAAATATTAACAAATAGAATCTAACAATATATTAAATGATAGCAGGCTATCACCAAGTATGGTTTATCCCATAAATACAAGGTTGGTTCCACATTCCAGAATCAATCAGTAATGAACCTTATTAACTGTGAAAATCAAAGGGCCACATGATTATATCAATAGATGCAGAAAAAAACTTTTGATAAAATTCAATTACTGTTCAAGCCAAAATTCTTAGTATACTCAAAATAGAAGGAAACTCCTTCAACTTGATAAAGGACATTTATTAAAAGCCTTTAACCATAATCAGTCATAATTGATTAGAAAACACTGATTGTATTCTCCCTAATGTGAGAAACATGAGGGTAATATTTGCTTCCAAATCTTGTATTATACATTGACCTGGAAATAGTGGCTATGCAATAAGGCAAGAAAAAATAAATCAAAGTCATAACGATCAAAAGGAAAATGTAAAACTTTATTTATGTTACGAAGACATGATCATCTAATGTAAAGCAAAATATTTAGAATAAGTGAGTTTAGCAAGGCCACAGGGCAGGAAGTCCACACATAAAAATTATATTTCTATATAGTAAAAAAAAACCAAAAATTAAACATAGGAAATGAGTATAATTTATGATATCAAAAAAAATTTAGGTATAAATTTTAAAATATGAGAAAGACCTATACTATAAAGAATAGCATATTTCTAAGAAATATGTTTTTTAATATTTCTAAAAAAATTAAAAAGCCCTAAATAAATGTAAAGGCATATATTATGTTCATGGATCAGAAGGTTCAATAGTATTAAATCTGAATTTCCAAACTGATGTAGAGATTCAACTTGGTCAATGTCAAAGTCCCAAAGGACTTTTTCTTTTTTGTAGAACTTGATGTTATTTACATAATTTTATGGAAATGCAAAGATGTTAGAAAAGCCAAAATAATTTTGAAGAAGATAAACAAATTACAGGATTTATATCACTTGAGTTTAAGACTTCTTATAAAGCTACAGTCATTAAGATAATATTTATTCGGTGATAGACATCAGTTGACCAGAATAGAGGCCAGAAGTATATCTGCATAACAAAAGTCTCAAGCTGTTTCAGTGAGAAAGGATTAGATTTTTAATATATGAACTGGAACAACTTGAAATTCATATGCACCCTTACTTTGAATGATTTGTAAAAATTATCTCAAAATATAGCATAGTCATAAAAGCATGATAATAAGACAATAATAAAACTTACAGAAATAAGCATTTGAAAAAAATCTTTGTTATCTTGGATTAAATAAAAATGTCTTAGCTCATAAAAAGCATGAACCATAAAATAAAGGATTCTTTAGCTCACAATTAGCATGATAAATTGATATCCTCAAGATTAAAAAATCTGCCCTTCAAAACTAAGAAAATGAAAATACAAGCCACAGACCAAAAGAAATATGTTTTAAAATGTATCCAATAGATGACCTGTGACCAGACAACATAAAGGTCCCCCATAAATCAATAAAAATAAGGAAAACAACCCAATTTAAAAAAATGTTTATTTACATTTTAGAGAGAGAGCATGCATGTGCACAAGCAGGGGAGGAGCAGAGAGAGAGGGAGACAGAATCCCAAGCAGGTTCTACTCTGCCACTGCAGAGTCTGATGTGGGGCTTGAACTCAAGAACCTTGAGATCGTGAACTGAGCTGAAATCAAGAGTTGGATGCTTAACCAACTGAGCCACCAGTTTCTAAGATGAGCAAAATACTTGAACAGATACTTCACTAAAGAAGATATATGAATAGTAAATAAGCACATGAAAATTAATCATAAGGAAAATGCAAAATTATAAATATAAGAAGCTGTATTACTACACACTCACTAGAATAGCTAAAAATAAAAAGACTGATAATACCAAGTGTTGATGAGGATGTAGAGATACTGGAACTCTCACACATTGCTTGTGGGAATGTAAAATGGTAAGTCATTTTAGAAAACAGTTTGGTAGTTTCTTGTAAAATAAAATGCACTTACCAAATGACTCCGTAATCCCTCTCCTAGGTATTTAATAAAGATAAATAAATATATATATATCAGATAGGGACTTATACTGAATGTTCACAGCAGCTTTATTCCAAATAGCCTAAATCTGGCAACAATTCAAATGTCCATCAGTAAGTACATGTCATATATGTATACAATAAACTACTATTCAGCAAAATAAAGAGGTGAACTACTGATAGACTCAACAACATGGATGCAATTTACATTATTCTAAAGGAAAGAAACCGTGCACTAAAGAGTCTATACATACCTATAGTTTCATCAATATGGACCTCTAGAAAATGTAAAATGTTACTGATAGAAAGTTCACCAGTGGTTGTGAGGGAACAAGAGTTAGGAGGAGTGAGTCAACAAATTATACAGGGTTACAAAGAAACTTTTGGGGATGATAAAAATGTTATATATCATGATTGTGGTATTAGTTACAGTACTGTATACATTTGTCAAAAATCATGGACTTATACATTTAGACAATTTTACTATAAATTATACCTCAATAAAAGAGATTTTAAAAAGACTATGAGATTTTCAAAAGTCCTAAATTTCATATAGGGTTTCTAAATAAACCCTCACCACCACCTCCCTTTTCCACAACCCCCCTATTAGAAAAAAAGCTATATTTAAAATAAATTTTTAACATACTGGTAATATCTGCTAATTATTAAGCAATTAGAAAATACAGAAATGTAGAGAAAAGAAATAACCCATCACCCAAAGATATACTTTTTTTTATTCTGCTGTTTTTCCTTCCAGGGCTTTGTTATATAGTTATGATAGAATATGAAAAAAATTGAATCATACTGTATATTTGATTTAATACCTTGTTTTTATCACGAAAACTATAATGTTAAAACTTAATTTTTGGTGTTTATTTTCCTGGTCAAAATATCTAGTTTATAACATTTATTATTAAAAATAAATTCCAGGGGCGTCTTGGGTGGCTCAGTTGGTTAAGTGTCCGACTTCGGCTCAGGTCATGATCTCGCAGTCCATGAGTTCGAGCCTCGTGCCGGGCTCTGTGCTGACAGCTCGGAGCCTGGAGCCTGCTTCAGATTCTGTGTCTCCCTCTCTGTCTGCCCCTCCCCACTCATGCTCTCTCTCTCTCTCTCTCTCTCTCTCTCTCTCTCAAATAAATAAATATTAAAAAACAAATAAATGAAAATAAAAATAAATGCCAGTTAGAAAATGTGTCTATAGTGGGGCACCTGGGTGGCTCAGTCAGTTCAGTGTTCAACTTCAGCTCAGGTCATGATCTCACAGTTGATGAGTTTGAGCCCCACATCGGGCTCTCTCCTGTCAGTGTGGATCCCACTTCAGGTCCTCTGTCTCCCTCTCTCTGCCCCTTCTTCTCTCTCTTTCAAAATAAATAAGCATTTGAAAAATTCAAAAAATTAAAAGAAAATGTGTCTTATGGTAAAAAGAAATGTGTTAGTAAAACGAGAGACTGAAGAAGTTCCATTTGTTCTATTTAGATTAAAACACATGACTTTTCAGTACTTGGTTCCCATCTATAAACTGGTATCTCCACTCTCCTCAAAAAAATCCTTTTTTAAAACTTTTGTTTCTTTTCCTGAAGTATCTGAGAGGCAATTTGCCGAGAGGCAAACTAGGGGGAAAAATGTCACGCACAGAGTTCATCCTAACCTGCAAGTGTCTTAACTGGGGAGTCAGCCACTTAGCATTCTTGGTTTTAACATGTGTTTGGGAAACACATGTAATAAAAATCACTGCATGATGCGAATGGATTTGGGAAGCAGAATCAGTCCAATGAAAAGCAAGACAAAGAGGCAGTGCTCTTCAGGTACTAATCAGACAGGAAAAAGTAGCTGAGTGGGAGAGACTGCATCTGTTTATGGAGTACTTAAACCCCTAAAGCACCAACTGTTGGCTAGGCACGGTGCAGGCATTCTAGATGGTGGTGGAAAGCTACAGACAACTTGCTCTCTAAGACTGGACAATCTGTACGCACAAATTCCCATAATATTTAGAATCCAATAACTAGTATAAAAGGAACAGGGTTTCTTTCAGAAGAGAATCTGACCAGTTCCAGCTGAAAATGATGCAATGGCGAAAGGGAGGACCCTGATACTGGGTTGTGTGGGATGAGTCAGATTCTAACTGGCAGCAGCAGGAACCTCTGGGGCGTGGCAGAGTAGGAAGAGAGGTTCTATGTATGCTGGGAAGCATGACAAAGTTGCTAAGCTGAGAATGCCCAGGACATACTCGGAATAATGAATTAGTCCTGGTTGAAAGCCACGACCACATGCTGGGGAATTGTAACTGATGAGCTTAGAAGTTGAGGCAAATTACAGGTGACTTTGGATATCAGGAGAGGCTTGTGAACATTCTGTAAGAAATGTGAGGTCACGGAAGGTTTTTGATCTAGGAAATAATGGTATGTGGTCGTGCTTTGGTTAATCTGGTTGTAATGGGAAAACGTGATAGGAGCTGGAAAAAACCAAAAGCACTTAGGAGTTTATCATAATATTCTTTTTTAAAAGTTTATTTATCTTGAGAAAAGAGAAAGAATGTACATAGGGGTGGGGGAGGGGAAGAGAGAGGGAGAGAATCCCAAGTGGGCTCCCCACTGACAGCACAGACCCTAATGCCAGACTCAATCCCACAAACTGTGAGATCATGACCTGAGCCAAAATCAAGAGTCAGACTCTCAACCCACTGAGCCACTCAGGCATCCCTATCACAATATTCTGAAAGTCTGAAATTCAAATGATACAAAAAATGTAACAAAATGACAGATGCAAGAGTTATTTTTGGAGTTAAAAGATATGAGTTTGGGCAACAGATTGGTTTATAGTGGCAAGAGTTAGAATCTAAGTCTACAAGGCCAACAAGAGCAAATATACTTCCATTCGCACCTGCCATATTCACTGATGACCCGGTCTCACTGAATCCAGGTGAGACAGCAGGATGCTGAGAGGTACCATGGCACAGTGCTCAAGAGTATGAATTCTAGAGGCAGTCTGCCTGGGTTTGAGACTTGGCCCTGTCATCTAATAGCTATGTGACCTTGGGTAAGATGCATCCACATGCCTCCATTTCTTTATTCGTAAAAATGGAGCTAATAACCATAACTACTTCATGGGGTGGTTGCAAGGAATAACTCAGTTAACATTCACAAAGTTTGTTTCCAAATGAACATTTGAAATCATGCCTGGCACAAAGTAAGTGTGGCATAAATGTTTGTTAAAAAATACAAATGCTCATGTAGTCCTACACTAACGTGAGTTGTCATAGGAGGTGAAACTGCTTCCATGTCTGCCCATGTCCTGAAATGCTGGCTCTTCTCCGTGTCTAATCTTCTGTCTGTGAGCTATATTTTCTCTTTAGGCAATCTTATTCACTCAGTGGCTTTTAAATACCATTTGTACGTTGGCAGGAGGTAAATGCATATTTCCCCTCAGACATCTCTTGCCAACATGTTGCCTCCTCTTGAGTGTTTCGCGAGCGTGTAAAAATTAGCATGGCTGAAACAGAACACTGGACTCTGTACTCCAGACCTGCCTCTCCCATGGTTCACCAACTCAGATGATGGCACCATCATTTACTCCAAATTTAAGATTCACCCTCCATGACTCTCTTCCCATCCAATATATCAATGTCCAATCCCCACTACCTCCAGAACATTCCCAGCATGAGCACATTCGCCTCCACCTTCACTCTAGCCTCTGCAGCACTCTGCACCTGCCCTTCTGTAAGACTTTCCCTGAGTCCACTCTTTCCCTCTTACAGTCTACTCACTCTCTCCACAGTAGCTAAAAAGATCATTTAAAAAAATGTGTATCATGCATGTAGCTCCTCTGTTTAATACTGCCATTGCTTACTACTGAATAAAGATTTAAATCTCAATTCCTTACATGGCCTAGAGGCCCCTTACTCTCAGGTTTCATTCTTTTTTCATGTTGCTCTGCACTTCAATCCCATCCCTGGTTTTCTCTACTGGCCTCCAACATGCCAAACTCTGTCTCAACTCAAGGACTTCCAATGTTCATGCTCCATCTTATTGAAACCTTCTTTGCCCTTCTGCTGGCCAAATTCTACTTACCCTTCAGAGCTCACCTAAAATGGCATTTGACCAGTAAGGCCTTCTCACCCTTATTTCCTTCAAGGACTCTACCATACTTTGTAAATATGTATTTTCATTGTGTGCTTGTTTGGTTGATATTTTTCTCCCCCACTATTATAAGCTCTAAAAGCACAAGGCCATATTTGTTTGTTTACCCCTATATATCCAGCCCTTTTCCAGTGCCTCAATAGAAATACAGTTTTTAACAGGCATGAAGGATGGAAGGAAGGAAGAAAGGAAGGGAGGAAAAGAAAGGCAATCAGTAACACTGATCAACAGCCATTACCCTTTGCTTCTCTGAACTAGGGAGCCATTAAGATAATGGGAGAGTTGGAGTAGAAATGGGAGTGGAAAGAAGTGGAAAATAGAAGGTAGTAGAAGTAGCAGAAAGTAGAAAGAAGTAGAAAGAAATGGGAGTAGAAAAGAACTAGTTTGGTGAGAAAAGGTGACTTATTCAAGTTGTGGTTCATTATCATTCAGGACACACATATTTATTCTCTTCCACTATTACTTCCCAGATATAATTAAAGAAAAGATATTACAAAAGGAATAAATATATAACAACTCTGATAAATATGAACAAGTACCATTTGCAGGGCCAGGAATTTGGAGGAGTTTTCAGAAGCTATCAAGCAGATAAAATTGGATTTAATAGCAGGATAAATAAATAACTAGGAGGGAGAATAAACTCCTTGCAGTGGTGACAGTCTTCCTTCCTAATTTCTCACTGGCTTCCTAGAGAAAGGTCAAACCTGCAGACAGAAGAATAGGAAACGGGCACCGGCCAAACACAGGGCAATGATTAGAGTGCAGCCTATGGAAAGGTTCGGCTGCCTTGGCCGCTCCTCCTCTGCATATTTGTGCTAAGGCTGGAAATGGCATTTGCTCCTGTGTTAAAGCCATGAGAAGGCCCTTCCAAGGGAGCAGACATCAACTGTGTCTGTGTGTATGTGTGCGCAAGTGTGCACGTGTGCACACGTGTGAGGTAGTGGTGGCACTGGGGGTTCTCTGCCTGAGGCCAGAAAGAGAAGCTGACCAAACCTAAGGTAACTTCAGAACCACACAAGTGATGTGTGTTCATCTCTGAGATGAATAATAATAAGGGCAATTCTGTAACAGCATCAGCGATGACACACACCATCCCCTCAATAAAGGCATCCTGATTTTGGAGGCCAAGATTCACCAGCTTCTCTTTTTTTATCTACTCCTCCTATACCTGGAAAAGATGGCCCATCGGCATTTTCCATTTTGACCCCCTCCTTCAAGGTTAGAGATTTATCATAGACACCGATGGGCATTAACAGCAGAGAAAACCATACCAGTTTCCAATACTAAACTACTGAATCCTTTGTTTAAAACATGGACAGCCAATGATAACCAGACATTTGGGGGAAGTCAGCAACAGAACAGAGAAGAACCGTGATTAACAAAGAGGGACAACATTGAAGAGAAAAGAAAACTTGAACAAAGTCAGGAAGATAACGAGTACATAAAACAAGATAAACCAGATAAACAAGATAAACATTAAAAAGATAAATCAGAAAACAAAAATAGTTTTTTAGAAATTAAAATATGATTGCCGGGGCGCCTGGGTGGCTCAGTCAGTTAAGCATCGGATTTCGGCTCAGGTTATGATCTCGCGGTCCCTGGGTTTGAGCCCCGCGTGGGGCTCTGTGCTGACAGCTCAGAGCCTGGAGCCTGCTTCAGATTGTGTCTCCCTCTCTCTCCCTGCACCTCCCCCACTCATGCTTTCTCTCTGTCTCTCAAAAATAAATAAATGTTAAAAAATATATGATTGCCAAACTTAAAAAGTTAATAAAAGATCCTGTCTAAAAGAACAGATACTGCCAAAGGCCAAAGTCGAGCAATGAAAAGGTAAGTAAATGAAACATTCTAGAACTTAAAATAAAAAGAGAATAAAATGATGAGAGAAAGCAAAGGACATAGAAGTTGTACATGGAAAGAAAAGAAAGGCTTAGAAAATAGATCCATACGTTCCCAAACCTGTCCAGAATGTGAGAGCAGAAGGAACAGATGGGGGAAATAATAGAAGAAATAATCAAAGACATAAAAGAAGAAAATTTCCCTAAAATAAGCAGAGACTTGAATACTAGTTCACTTAGCCAATAAGATTTAAGGAGCTCTTACTGTTTGTCAGGTACTCTTCCTAGCATTCATAGAACAGTGAACTAAACAGGAAAAAAAAACCCAAAAAACCCTCTGCTCTGTTAGACCCTAGATTGCAGCATGCTGAGTGCAATTAATGAAAAAAGACATACACGTTTGGATACGTCCCATGACATTTCTGAACTTCAAGGATAAAGATAATGTCCTAAAAGCCAGTAGGAGCCTGGGTTGGTGGGAGACAGTTATCTATAATCGCATCAGACTTCTCATCTTGGACACCACTTACAAGTTGACAGTGGAGTGGTACCAAGAAAAATCTGAAGGAAGGTAGTTTTATAAATAAAATTTGATTACCAAAGAAACTATCACTCAAGTGTAAGGGCAAGAGAAAGGCCTCTTATTGGATATATGGAGACCCAGAATAATGATCACCCCTGTACCTTTACTGCCAAAAAAAAAAAAAAAAAAGAGAAAAACTTAAATATGGAGTTCAGAAAATTATAAAGTGAATTCAAGAGTATACCACAACATTTGAGAAAGAATACAAATAACCTATGAAGTAAAACTCAAACTAAAACAAAAGTCAGTGTGACAGCTGAGCAACTTAGAATGCGATCAGTCTGAATTAGAAAAGAAAGAATATTAAAAGGCACCAAGGAGGATGTCCTCAAGAAAAAAAGCAGCTGCAATAACAAAATGCATAATTGAAAGTCAGTAAGTATATAATATGTTGTTATACTGGTACACTATGCTATGACACGTTGTATAAGGTATTATGATAATATGATACATTATTTATATATTTCCACCCTGCTGAGATGAGGGCAGAATTTCTTCTGATTAACCTGGGCGATATTTTTCCCAGGGAAACAAATGCAAGAAGGGTGTGATCTAAATAAACATTTTAAAAGGAGACAGGATTCTGGACAACTGCCGCAGCGTTAGATCACTTTGGGGGGAAAAAAATCAGCTTTCTAGGAGTAAGGCAGATTGTCTGAAATAAAATAGAGTGTATAACTGATATTAGCTATACCTTGTGAAACTGTGGTGCTCAAAAGATGGGAAAGTAGAGCTGTTCAAAAGCTCGGACAATGAGGACAAAACTGGGAAGAGGCTAGAACCAGTGCTGGAGATGTTGGGAATTGTTTGCACCAAGCTGGGGGGCAGGCGGCGGGGGGGAGGGGTGCTGCGAGGCTGTGAGAAGAGTTTAGCGGGCAAAGAAAGAGACTCTGGAACACCCAATCATGGACCATGGGTAGGCACAGAAGGTTGCAAAGGGGCCCTCATATCTAAGCTGTCGATATAGAAATGTGCACTCTTCCAGAAAGAAGCATCATCGGGGATCCGAGTCCAGGCTGAAAAGGAGCCAATGGTATGGCACCTGGCAGGAACTGGTGACCCAGTTCTGGTCAGTAAGGGGGGAAAAGACAGCTTGCAGGGTAAACTGGAGATGGAATGCAAAAACAGCACAGCTGCCATGGGGTCCAGTCATACGGAGGCATGGAGTGTGTAAGGAGAGAAAGGGTGCCCCCCACCCCCACCCTTCCAGCCCTTATCATCACATGGGGACACTGCAACCTAGGGAGCTGACGCCCTCCTATTGCCAAATCTTCAAAGAGCATTCTGTGCACACTTGAGGCATAAAAGCTTTTGCTGCATAGTTTGTCTTTTTGAGAATGTTGTCGAATGTTACAGTCTATAACAAAGTCCACAGGCACCTCCCTGTCATCCATTGGCAGGGAGAAGAAGGATTCCTGGTTGGGATTATAGTCTTGCTGCCTTTGATTATCTTCCACCTGACAAAGAGGTATAACCTGAGGGTGAAGAGGCAGCAGCCTGCTGAGTATTCTGTAAACAATCCCATTATCACAGAACAACTCAATGAGCAGTATTTACCCTTACAAGGTACCTCTCAACAACTCACCAAGCTGCTTTTCAATAAAGCTATTACCTGTGGCTTGTGAAGGTAACCCAGGCACATCTTTCAAATGGGAGGCCTTGCCAGGAGGAGGAAGGAGTGGATTTTCAGCTAGCTGGGATGGCCAACACCGTGGATGTTAACCCAGTTTGCTTCACTCAAAGAAACCATGTGTTTCATGGCCAGGGAGCAGCCATGAGCTCAGCTTTTGTGCTGTTTATTCAATGCGTGTACAGTTACCGAACCTAGGGCTGAATACAGGGGCAAACCTAAAGTATGTGACTTAAGAGCTTCTCATTTTTAGCACTCCCTGCTCTGAACAACACAATTATTCCCACTAGCAATCACAATAATTAATAATGTTTTTTTTTCTTTAGCTTTAAAACACAAATAAAACAGGTGGTAAAGGCATGGTTCAGATTCAATAAAATAGTTTGCTTATGAGATTAAAACTGCACTTCCCAAAGAAAAAATTTTTTTACCTTTGCAGTTCACATTCTGGTTCCATGTTTTAAAAGTACAAATAAAAACTCCACAGAGTCATAGAGAATGACGTAATTGAAGGAATTCAAGTTCTGCTTCTTTGTGTGTACAAGCACAGTGCTATTGCTGTTCAACTGTTTAAATTCAGGAATATGTAGTACGACAGGGATCAGAGGCAGGGACTTTCTCACCAACAGTGAACTCCACCAATTCTGAACCCTCGGGACGGTTGTCTAGGAAGAAACATATGTCAGTGCGTCCCCGTGTGTTAGAAGCTAATTGAGTAACTGAGGGTTCCTCCAGTAACTTCCGTGTAGGATACAGTGCTCATTCAAGGGTAAGTAACAAAGACATGCTAACCTGAAGACCACACATATATTATTAAAACACAACAGCAACCACAGGAATTGTTTAGAGCTTAGACCAACAAACGACTTTTTCAGGAGGAGTATTTTCTCACTGGCATCTCCAGAATTTTCAGCACACGAAGATAATAAAAAGCAGATCGAACTTTCAGCGGGTTTCATCATTTGTTTGAAATTCTCTACAGACAGGGTACCCCTTCCTGCCTGAACCCAGTGTGGCCCACTGCCACAGAGCCTGCCTGGGTCCACTCCCAACTGGGTAGGTCCTGAAGCTCCAGAAGTATTTCCAAAGTGGGTGACTGGCTAGAGCCATCTGTGCTGACTGGACTAGGAAGCAGTGTCATGGCACCAGGAAAGACATGTGCCTCTGAGAAGGCTTGGTGCAACAGCCCATCTGGCAGCAGCACTTTCTATGATGGCTACAACCGAACAGGCTTCCGTGGTGAAGTATATATACAAGCTTTATGTATACTTGTGCTCAAGTTGTATCTGTTTGCACAACGTGCTAACATGTCTTCAAAAGGCTTACCGTGCCTTTCTGGATTAGAACGATGTGTTAGGAACAGGAACGGAGAACAGCAGTACAAGCAGGGCCCTTCCTTGCAAAGGTAAAAAGCCCAATGCAAAATTACGGTAACACCAAGAGCAATACCTTTATAGTCTTTCTGAGTCTATAAGGCACCTCTAGGTCTAATATACGCAGGGCTCCCTCCTGACCCGCAGTTTCGTTTTCTGCAGTTTCTCCCACTGGCGGTCAACCACAGTCCGACAGCAAATGATCCGCCTTCTGAATTATCATCAAAAGATCCACAATAGCATAATGCGACACCACATGCCTACATTTACTTCGCTTCATCTCATCATGTAGGCATTTTATCGTTTCACCTCATCACAAGAACAAGGATGAGTTCAGTACACTAGTATATTTGGAGAGAAACCACATGCACATAACTTTTATTATAATGTATTATTATAATTATTCTATTTTATTACTCACTATTGTTTGTTGTTGACCTCTTACTGTGCCTAACTTATAAAGTAAATTAAACAAAAAACTGTTTTGACATTTATTTATTTTTGAGAGAGGGATTGACAGAGCATGAGCAGGGTAGGGGCAGAGACAGAGGGAGACACAGAATCGGAAGCAGGCTCCAAGCTCCCAGCTGTCAGCACAGAGCTCGACGCGGGGCTTGAATTCATGAACCACGAGATCATGTCCTGAGCTGAAGTCTGACGCTCAACCGACTGAGCCACCCAGGTGCCTCTAAATTAAATTTTATTGTACGGGACGCCTGAGTGGCTCAGTCGGTTGAGCGTCTGACTTCGGCTCAGGTCATGATCTCACGGTTTGTGGTTTAAGCCCCATGTCGGGCTCTGTGCTGACGGCTCAGAGCCTGGAGCCTTCTTCAGATTCTGTGTCTCTCTCTCTCTCTGGCCCTCCCCTGCTCACGCTCTGTCTCACTCTCTCTCTCTCAAAAATAAATGAACATTAAAAAAATTTTTTTTTTAAATTTTATTGTAGGTATGTATGTATAAGAAAAACCACAGTATATATAGGGTTTGGTACAATCTGCACTTCAGGCATCCACTGGGGGTCTAGTACCTTGCATTCTCTACAGATAAGGGGCCAATTACTATAAGTTTATTTTTACAAAAATATTTGAGACGTAAGTTTCATTGTCCTTATTTTACAAGTGAGTAAACTGAGGCTCTGAGAAGTTAGGTGATTTCTAAACATCACACAGCTGGTTCACAATGGAGTGGAACACAAAGAGTGATCTTCTGAGTCCAATGCACTTTCCACCACACAGCTTTGAAGTATGGTAATAATAGGGGCTGTCATACAGAGGACTAGAAAGAGAAACGCTTACTGCTCGCAAGAAGTTTACAATCTGTTATTTAGTGGCAGGTCAGATTCCATTACGCTTAATCCACCGGCAGTGACCTTTTCCATGGCGTCCACCTGGCAGACTCTTCCATATCTTTTAAGACCTATCTCAAGAGACGTCTTCATCTGCAAAGCCTTCTCTGACCAGAAGGCACAGTTAGGGGAAACTTTCTCCTTTGTCTCTCCACTCCAGTCTCACATCGCCTACCAGGCTAAACTGGAACCTGTGATTTGCCACCTGCCTCTAAATGTATCTGTGAACTCCTTAAGTTCAAGAGCATTATTCTTATTTGTAGCCCCAGTGTCTAGCAGGGTGTCTGGCATCTTTCAAGTTCAGAGCACATTTTAATCTCTACACATCCCAATTTCTGAGAAAAAACCATAAATGAAGGTATTTATAATTGAGGGTGAGTCAGCATAACATCACCCTCCTATACTGAGAAGAATTCATCCATTAAGTTCTATTTGCTTTCTCATAGAGACAAGAGATCAGAAATCTAGACAGACACGCTTACATCACCGACTCCATTTCAAAATACTGATACCGAGAACATAATAAAATTATCCTGTGAATGAAATCAATATTCTATTTCTTAATGCTGCTAAATGTATCTCCCAAACCAATCTTCTATCACATTAGCAAACTCTCAGAGAATATTGGAGCCAGAATGGGTCTCTGAAATTAATGCAGCCCAACACAGTGATTTTATACGTGAGGAAATCAAGAGCCTGAGATACTAAATGACTTGCCTAAAATTACACGTTTGGTTAGTGGACGAGCCAAGCCAGTAAGCACTTTCCCATAGTCTTCCTGCTGCTTCCGGGACCCAGAGAAGAAAGAAGATTGGTAATGACCAAAGCAAAGTCCAAGGGGAGAGCACTGCTGTGTGGACTCACCCACTCCCCGCTCTAGTAAATGAAACAGATAAAACACGAACATACACAGTAAGGAGCGACTACCTCCAACAGCAGAGGGTTATTTCCCTTGACCAAACAATATGGAACCAGGACTCTGTAAAATGCGAGTTTTACCTCAGAGAAATTAAAATGAAATTTTACACTCAAACAAAAAGGTGTGCACATACTTTTGTAGCAAAGAAACTGATGCCAAAGTGACATATCAAGAGGGGCTTGATTTTAGAATATCTACCCCCAGAATGCTAATAATTATATAATTACTGTGTCATTTTGAGCCACTGCTTGTGTAATTTGTTAAGGCAGTCACGTGAAACCGATGCAATGACTTTATCCAATACTCAACCGGGGTGTGTTAAAGGATGATGGAGGGCAGGTGATGTTTAGGGGCTGTGGCATCCTCTTCCCTTCCGCAGGAGACTGAGTGGGGCAGGTGTGGTCATGCAGTGAATTCCTGAGGGGAGAAAGCCTGAGCAATACCTGACCCCGGTGTCAACAGAGCCTGTCCGTTGGAAGTGGAGTGGGAGCTTGGGAAGATGGTGGCAAGCAAATGCTGAGTCTGAGCCAGCCGCCAAAAGGCAAGTTCGCCAAACACAAGGACAGAGGTCTGAGTAGGGAGAAGTATCAGAAGCCAGAGTCTGCGGCTGGAGGAGAGAAGGGCAGGGGAGATAAAAGCAGGGGGAGAATGGCTGGAGAGCAATTCGGGGTGGCGCCTGGATGAGCCCCTGAGGGGTGTTGTCCACTGGGAGCCTCTACGAGCCTTGTCCTGCCCACCTCACTGCTTCTTTCCTGTGTCTGCAATGGGGAACAATTCCACCCTCCAACAAGTTGCCCAAACCAGAAACCTGGGAGTGTTGTATAAAATCCTTCCGTCTGTCTCCCTCACACTTTCTGTTGATTATAAATCTAGGAGCACTGGCTGAGAAATCAGGGGCGGGGGTGGGGGAAGCTAGCTTTGGTTTTCTTCTGAGGATACTCTTCATGGAAAGGCAACAGACACAATATCCGATCCAAAAAATATTATTTCTCACCTCTCCTTTTGGAGATGTTAGCCTAGAACAATGTCTATTTCATCTTCAACTGTGACCGGTTTAGAATGAGCATTTTAGCAGCCTCGTACATATGAAGGAATGAGGGGCACAGCCCGGCACTGGTTACCATGTAGAGGAATGAAGGTCAAGGTGTTAGGGCCAAATTCCATGATGGCCCCCAAGATTCTCACCTGCTGGTGTACACACCACCTGAGCATGAATCGGATTTGTGTGAATAATGGAATTTCACTCCTGTGACTACGTTACGTGTTATGTCAGAGATGAAGGGACTTTGCAGATGTGAATGAGGCCCTCCATCAGCATAAGGAGAGTATCCTGGGTAGGTCTAACTTTTAAAAGAGAGTCCAAACCTTCCCAGAGGAGAAAGGAGAGATTCAAAGCAAGACAGTTTCTTCTTGGCCTTCAAACAGTCGGTCATGCTGTGAACTGTGGAGACGGGACAGCCTACAGGAGCTGAGGGCATCAGTCCTACAACCGCAAACAACTGAATTCTGCCTAGAACCTATGTGAGCTTGGTCCCAAATGAGAAGCAACGGGACTGACACCTTTCACAGCCTTATAAGACCCTGAGCAGAGGACCTAGCTGAGCCATGCCTGAACTCCCGTGGAAACTGCAAGACAATAAAATACGTGTCTGTTTACACACATTTAAACTCCTAGACGAATGGTGATTGGCTATGCAGCAATAGAAAACAAATATAGACACCATCTGCTCTATGGAGGAATAAGAGGCAGGTGTGACCCCTGGCAGGTCACCCCACGTCACCAAGCACCCACCACCCAGCTTCCCTCCCTAGGAGGGCTGCAGGGAGAAAAGAGAGCTCGCATTCCTTACCCATGTCTATAGGAGCCTTTCCCAAGCCAAGAAACCTGGCCATTTGGAACAACGCAGGTAATTAGGTATCAGTGCTAAACTACAGGTAACGCCGGCAAAAGATATTATTACTGTCATCTTCTAACAATCTTGAGGTTTTAAAACTCCCCAACAAGGAAGAGGTGGGAAGCTGTGCAGGCTGGGAGACTTTACTGTCCTGCGCGAACCATCTCTACTCGATTTTGAAGAATATACCATAACATGGTGAGCCATCTGGCTCTACCAGTGAGCCAAAGCAGCCTCCTAATCCCACCCATGATCACAAATGAAGCTTTGAGTTTCTCTATTCATCATTCAGACAGTTAGAAACTCACTTGCATGATCCCTTGGTGCTTGCCGGATCTCCGAGGAAGAGTGAATTGCTTACAACTCCTTACTCTCCTTCCATTGTTCCGGGATCCTCATGCAGAAACTTGAAGTGTGGCCCAACCAAGTGTGATCTGGCTCCTGACCACCTCCAGTCTCAAACCACTTTGCCTCTGACACTCTACACTCAGGCCACAGTGAAGTTTGCTCCGTTTCTAATGCACGCCATGCTCACACATGCATGCCTCTGAGACTTTATGCAGGTGCACTCTTCTGCCTGGGACACACCTCTAAGCCTATTTGTCACATCTAGGGCTCCTGAAACCCTTCCATATTCCCAAGAGATACCAGCACTAGGAGCATCTCCAGTTCTAATGAGGCAACTTAAGGTGGGTTCCTGGATGGCCTCTGGATGAGGGCTGGTCAACAGAAAGACCAAGCCATGATTAGAAGCTTAGAATTTTCAGCTTCTCCACCCCACCAATTCCTCCATAATGTGGAGGGCAACTAGAAATAGAGTTAGCAATCGATCGTGCTCACCTGATGAAGCCTCCATAAAAATCCCCATGGCGGGGTGTTTGGAGAGCTTCGAGGCTGGTGAAAATGTTCATGTACTAGGAGGGTGTACACCCCAACTCCACAGGGACAGAAGCTCCTCTCCCTGTGTATTTCTTCAACTGGCTGTTCATATGTATCCTTTATAACATCCTTTAATAAAGTGGTAAATATAAGTGAGTGTTTCCCTGAGTTCTGTGAGCCACACTAGCAAATTAATTAAACTGGAAGAAGAGATGGCGGGGACTTCTGATTTGTAGCCCAATCAGGCAGAAGTTGTGGGTAACCTGGGGACCTATACAATGTGTAACTGGCATCTGCAGTGGGGTGGTGGCAGTCTCATGGGACTGAGCCCTTAAGCTGTGGGATCCGACACTAACTCCAGGTAGAAAGTGTTACAATTGAGTAAAAGACAATCAGTTGGCGTCATGGAGAATTACTTGCTGTGCGGAAAAAACCTCCACACATTTGGTGACCAGAAGTGTCAGCAGTAAAATGTGAGGAGGGGACACACGTGGGAAACTGGAGGTTTTCCCAATGCACCTTTATAGCCCATACAGCCCATATAGTTTGTCGTGCTGTGTTTATTTTGATGCTGCTGCTGGTGCTGTCCACCTAGCTTCAAGGAGCAGTAACTCCTCTGTTCTGATCCAAGTTGATTTAGCAAACATGGAGCCCCCCCCCCCGGCTGTATGCAACGTCTGTGCTATGTCCTGGAGGGGTAGGGGTAAAAGGACATGAGGCTCCTGTCCCTGGAGGCTAGACCCTCCTCAGAGCGCCCACTGCTCCTATCTTAGCTCCCATCTCCCTCATTCTGAATCTTGCACTAGTTTTCATCCCTCCCTTGGCCCCCTCAAAACCTTTAGGGTGACATCTACACTGACAGCTGGTATGGCCTTCCATGACTGGACCCCTGCTGCCCTCCTCAGCCCTAACTCCCCCTGAGCTATCTGCACAGTGAGCCCCTCTCTTCCCAGACTCCTCCCCTTTCTGAAACACCATTTCTTCCCTTATTCCCCTAGCAGAATCATACATGTTACCCTTGGGGACTCAGTCCAGGCATTTCATCTGCTGGGAAGTCCCCTCTGTGCTTTCTCGAACTGGGTAGCCCCAGACACCCTCCATGGCAATCCTGGAAGTGCTATAGCATGATGGATCTCTCTCTCTCTCTCTCTCTCTCTCTCTCTCTCTCTCTGTCACTATCCTCGGCTCCTTTAAGCCACAGTGGAATGTTCTTTGTGTCTTTATCCACCAAGAATCAAGTATGGCCATGCTGAAAGCAGGCGTCCAGAGACAGACTGCAGAATGAGTGAGTTCAAGAGCTCACATTCAGCAACCTGAGAGCGACCCTTAGGTGGTGGTGAAATGGAAAAGAGGTTCTTCACCTGCTCCAGGGTTTCATAAAGTTCTAAAAATATATACCCCCAGTGTCATGATTTAAAGCTTTAAAATGGAAGCAACCCCTTGATTCTGATGTCCTAGTCTGAACAGAGAAAAAGAAACTTCCCATCCAAACATTGCCATGTGAAGCAGGTGTTGGGAGTGAGAAGCTACTTAGTACTTTTAGTGACTGTCTCTCCCACTAGATGGAAAGAAGTTAGAGGCCAACTCCTTTTTATTTTTATTTTTAAATGTTTATTTATTTATTGAGAGAGAGCGCATGAATAGGGAAGAGGCAGAGAGAGAGAGAGAGAGAGAGAGAGAGAGAGAGAGAGAGAGAGAGAGAGAGAAAATCCCAGGCAGGCTCCATACTCAGCACGGAGCCCAACTCAAGGCTCAATCTAATGACCAGAACCATGAAATCAAGCCCTGACCCATGATCAAGAGTCAGACGCCTAACTGACTGAGCCACCCAGGTACCCCAGAGGGCATCTCTTTTTTAAAACCCCAGGTTCCAGCATAGTGCCTCCTCCATAGAGAATGCCTGATTCCCCCACTGTTTTGGATAAATGGAATGTGAAAAGACAGTATTTGGCACAAATTTTTCTGAAATGTGTTAAATGTGTATATTTATGCTAAATGATAAATGTGTTATCTACATGTGTGAAAGAGAAATATACTTTAAATGTCACTAAACAAACCCTATGCTGAATCCTTCCATAACATGATTAACCCAGTTTTGGGGTTTTGTTTTTAGGATTTTTTTTTTATTTCACAGTATTAGTACAGGTGCTTGCCATCTCTTGCCTGGATGATTAAAGAAGAAAGAAAGAAAGAAACCACCTTGAGGCGCTGGGGTGGCTCAGTCAGTTGAGCATCTGACTTCAGCTCAGGTCATGATCTCACAGTTCTTGAGTTCGAGCCCCGTGATGGGCTCCGTGCTGACAGCTCAGGGCCTGGAGCCTGCTTTGGATACTGTGTCTCCCTCTCTCTCTGCACCACCCCCCACCCCCCCACCCGCCCGCTCACACACTGTCTCTCTCTCTCTCTCTCTCTCAAAAATAAACATTAAAAACAAAACAAAATCACCTCATGAATCCTTTTGCCTCTGCTATTCTTTTCAAAATACAGTATACATCTCCATTACTATAGTCATAGCTGGTTTTTTTTTTTTTTTTTTAGAGGAGGGGGAGGGCAGAGAGAGAGGGAAAGACAGGATCTTTTTTTTTTTTTTATTTTTTTAAATCTTTATTTTTGAGAGAGAGAGAGAGCAAGCGTGAGACCAACACAGAGAGAGGGAGACACAGAATCCAAAGCAGGCTCCAGGCTCTGAGCTGTCAGCACAGAGCCTGACACGGGGCTTGAACTCATGATCCACGAGTTCAAGACCTGAGCCTAAGCCAGATGCTCAACTGAAGAGCTGCCCAGGCACCCTGAGAGAGGATGTTAAGTAGGCTCCATGCTCAGTGTGGAGCCTAACACAGGGCTCAATCCCATAACCCTGAGATGATGATCTAAGCCAAAACCAAGAGTCAGGTGCTTAACCAACTGAGCTACCTGTGTGCCCCAATAGCTGGCTTTTATTTTTTTTTAATTTTTTAATTTTTTTATTTTTTTTACCTCTCCTTCACTTTTATTTTTTTCAATATATGAAATTTATTGTCAAATTGGTTTCCATACAACACCCAGTGCTCATCCCAAAATGTGCCCTCCTCAATACCCATCACCCACCCTCCCCTCCCTCCCACCCCCCATTAACCCTCAGTTTGTTCTCAGTTTTTGAGAGTCTCTTATGCTTTGGCTCTCTCCCACTCTAACCTCTTTTTTTTTTCCCCCTTCCCCTCCCCCATGGGTCTCTGTTAAGTTTCTCAGGATCCACATAAGAGTGGAAACATATGGTATCTGTCTTTCTCTGCATGGCTTATTTCACTTAGCATAACACTCTCCAGTTCCATCCACATTGCTACAAAGGGCCATATTTCATTCTTTCTCATTGCCACGTAGTACTCCATTGTGTATATAAACCACAATTTCTTTATCCATTCATCAGTTGATGGACATTTAGGCTCTTTCCATAATTTGGCTATTGTTGAGAGTGCTGCTATAAACATTGGGGTACAAGTGCCCCTGTGCATCAGTACTCCTGTATCCCTTGGGTAAATTCCTAGCAGTGCTACTACTGGGTCATAGGGTAGATCTATTTTTAATTTTCTGAGGAACCTCCACACTGTTTTCCAGAGCGGCTGCACCAGTTTGCATTCCCACCAACAGTGCAAGAGGGTTCCCATTTCTCCACATCCTCTCCAGCATCTATAGTCTCCTGATTTGTTCATTTTGGCCACTCTGACTGGCGTGAGGTGATATCTGAGTGTGGTTTTGATTTGTATTTCCCTGATGAGGAGCGCCGTTGAGCATCTTTTCATGTGCCTGTTGATAGCTGGCTTTTTAAAATACACATCACTGTGTCTCTCTAGAGCTTAGGGGTGTCTTATAATTCCTCTACTTTTATTTTTTTTTTTAATTTTTTTTCAACATTTTTTATTTTTATTTTTGGGACAGAGAGAGACAGAGCATGAACGGGGGAGGGGCAGAGAGAGAGGGAGACACAGAATCGGAAACAGGCTCCAGGCTCCGAGCCATCAGCCCAGAGCCTGACGCGGGGCTCGAACTCACGGACCGCGAGATCGTGACCTGGCTGAAGTCGGACGCTTAACCGACTGCGCCACCCAGGCGCCCCATAATTCCTCTACTTTTAAAGGGACTGTGTCTAAGCTCTTGAACACGAAACACAGAGTCCCATAGCCAGGCCCCCTTCTGGCCTCCTCACATATCAAGCTCCATAGTGTGCTCTGTCCTATAGACAGTGTCCGTATGCATGGTGCATTTCCACCCCTCTCTGCCAGTGCTATTTGCTCTGATGTCCCCCTCCCCCTTCTCCTCCTTTTCCACTGAGAATCCAGAAGCTGGAAGAATGCTTTGGGCTGCAAGTGACAGAAAGCCTGACTCAAAACAGCTCCAACAGTAAGAAGTCTGTTATCTCACTTAAGAAAATCAATGTTGAGGCAATTCCACGGTTGATTTAATGCTAAGTCAGCCATACAAGATCTGGGTTCATTCCAAGTTTCTGTTTTACCATCTTTGCTATAGCTTTTGTCCCCACCATGGGTAGAATTGTTTACCACAGGCTTATGTTTATATTAGTGAATCAGTCAGGGTTTTCCAGAGAAACAGAACCAATAGTGTGTGTGTGTGTGTGTGTGTGTGTGTGTGTGTGTACGTGCACCCCATCTGTATGTGTCTATTTGTAAAGAGAGATTTATTCTAAGGAATTGGCTCATTTGATTGTGGACACTGACAGATCTGTAACTTGCAGGGCAGGCTGGCAGGTTGGACATCCAGAGAGGAGATGGTATAGTTTGAGGCCAAAAGGTTCTAGAAGCATAATTCCCTCTTCCTTGGGGGAACCTCAGTCTTTTTCTCTCAAGGCCTTCAACTGATTTGATGAGGCCCACTGCCATTAGGAAGAGTAGTCTGCTTCAGTTAAGCTCCACTGTTGTAAATGGTAATCTCATCTAAAAAAAATCTTCACGGAGACATCAAGGATAGTGTTTGACAAAGTATCTTGGTACTGCAGACCATCCAATCTGATGCAGGAAATTAGCCATCATGATGTCTAAATCCATCAGTCTCAAGAATAATATGAAATCACCATGATTGGGGTAGATAGTAATCAAGAGTAACTTTCTGGGGCTGGGGAAGGACTCCTTCTGAGCCCATGGCTGTCTGGGGGGGTGAACACAAATCAAATCGGGGCTCTGCCTGCAAAGTAGGCTGTAGTTAGGGGTGAGGCTAGATGAAGGTGTGGATTTGAGCAGGTAAACGAAGTCTACTAGTCAACAGGCAGACAGAATCACAACACTTTACAGGCTCCTTTACATGTTCTCTAGACCCTATTAGAGGCCTTGTTACACTGAGTCATGGGTTTATGGCTTATCTTCCTCTTTAGACAGTAGGTTCATCCTTGAATAATAACTGTGTACCCATTACCTCTTTATCAACAGCCCCATACATGGTTCTCAACACTAGGAGCCTACCCCATAGGTGCTTTGAACTGACCGAAGTGGGTTATTCTTGTGCTAAATCAACCCCAGGCTTGCCACTCTTAGAGAAGTCCTATATTTCTACACACCACAAGCTGTTGAAATCACAGATTCACAACTGTTATGCCAACTGACAATTATTTCTAGATACTCTTGTAAAGAACTTACAGGGCAATAAAACTAGTCCAAATCGTCTCGTCATACAGAGTTCTCTTTTCTTTCACACATCCATACCATGAAAAAAAATCCCAGTGGCAAATCAAGGAACACTGTCAACCTTATATTCAGCAATGATAATAAGAGATAAAGGGTCTCTTTATTGCCCTAAGCACCAATTTAGATAAAGTAGGTCATTTGAAGTCTGTCAGATGTTAGGGCCTCAGGTCCAATTACTTAATTCAAAAATTCTCATGACTCTTATCTTTTTTTTAACAGAGTGGAGTGCCCCGAAGTTTAGGAAGTAAAATCATCAGCTACCAGTCTTCTGTACCAGGAAGCCAAAGGGCTTTGAGACCATTCAATGCAAAGGATGATCAAGTCACTTCTCAGTTGGTCACTGCGTCCAGACCAGTTGCGTTCACCCATCCCGGGAACAATTACTAAGCATCCCCCATGTTCTACGCATCATGAGAGACCTTCACTTGCATTATTATATTTCCAGTTTATGGCTC
This sequence comes from Panthera tigris, assembly GCF_018350195.1. Taxonomy (NCBI): domain Eukaryota; kingdom Metazoa; phylum Chordata; class Mammalia; order Carnivora; family Felidae; genus Panthera; species Panthera tigris. Next base: position 33,557,451 of record NC_056673.1, on the reverse strand, counting down.
TCTGCCTTTTCTGAAGCAGAGAAGTATCAGATATCCAACTACATTGCTACCGATAAAATAGTAATAGTTATATCAAGAACAACTGATATGTCCTGCCTCACACCATGCACCACACATTACCATAAGCACCTTATCTGCATTATCTAATTTAATCCTCACAAAACCTCATGAGGCTGACTGAGTCCTTATCTCCATTTTAGCAGATGGATAACCCAAGGATCTGAGAGTAGGCAGGCAACTTGCTGACAGAACTACCAATAGGAAGCCATAGAACCCAGACTCAATGCCAGGTCTGCCTGGCTCCAGATTCTACTCTCAGACCTCCGCACCTTACTGCTTACCATATAGCAGGTTTTATTCATAGAATCTCATATAAAGCTGGAAATGAGGGGAAGTTTGACTTTTTTAAATCAACACGTAAAAGGAAAGATGAAACTTCTTTCCTGTGGCTGTCTGAGAAGCAACTGCCAAATCAAAAGAGGACCTTGCAAGCGTGTAGAGAAGGAATGTGTCAACAGAGCGGAAAACATCAAAAATAAAATGTGGGGCAGAAGAGCAAAACTTTGCACCGCCTCTTCCATATTATCCATCAACACTTCAGTCACTACTGAGGATATTATCAGTTTAGCAGGACTCATTATAACCTGAAGGGAATGCCCTTTGTGGCTCTACTCCCATAATCACAAAGCACTTGAGTGTCATTATAAACACAACTTCTGGGATGTCTCGAATATGGGAAGCAGATTCCTTAGAAACACAATAAGCACTCCATTGGAAAGGGATGTCTCCAGTTGTTATGGATAAAATGCCATGTATCTATATCACACCATATGAATATAGCACGTGCCAATTAAGTTGTTCCAAGATTATTATTAGAAACCTGATCGTTTCTGGGTGAATTAATCAAGACGGGTTTCTATGCCCACTGGGCCAAGGGACAAATGTACCAGAGTAAATTTGTGCAGTTAATAATATCAATTTATGAGGCTATTTGGCAGCCAGCTGGCTTTTTTGTGGGTCACCCACTCTCCCCCACCAAGCTGTTTCCTCTTCTTGGAAAGCCCCAAGAGCGTGTATTACTGTCCCATGGCACAACCAAGAAAGTGATGCTCCAAGGGCTTTAACAACTTGCTGAGCTCTGCACAGGTGATGTAATGAACTCTACAGAAGAACGGGCACAGGCCATATAGCAGCCAAGAATGAACCAGGGGCACTGTTCTTCCCACCTGCCACCAACTACAAAGATCTCCACTGACACTGGAGCTTTCTGTTCTCAGGGCCTAAGTGGGGGCCCATACTCGCTTCTCTCAAGAGCTTTCTTTCTTACCTTCCCACATCTCAGCAGTTTAAAATATTCTGACATATCTCACCTGCCTTCCCCTCCATCCTTCTCCTTACCATTCTTGCTCTTTCTCTCGCCTCTCTCCCCACGGAAGTCTGATACAGCAGAAGGGAGGTGAGAGTGGTGGGGAAGACAGGAGAACTCTCTACCTTCCTTCGAAACTAGAGTCATGGCTTTAATTTCTGGCTCTGCCTTGTCTTCAGTTCTTTTCCCCCAATGCTGACGGCATCCACTCCGCCTGTTATTTTTAGCCTGTGCTTGGCTCAATGTGCTAAGTCCTGAGCACAGATGCTACTGAAGTGACATCAGTGACAGCATGCATCCCAGCAAGCCTCACTGTCATGGTCAGCCTTTCCAGCCTTCCTGTTTCATCAATGTTCAAAGATGGCTCTTTCTCGCTTCACCGAACTCCAGCAGACAGAGCTTCAACACTCTGTCCTCCCCTGGCCTCTCCCTGGAAGAGCCACCTGCAGAGGGAAAGGCTTTGGCAGGTAGGCTCAGATGGAAAAAGGTGGTCTTGCCTAAACTGCCACTCCTGAACAAACCTTCCCCGGATGGAGCATTCACCTGCAGTGGCAGAGGAACCCTGCTGCTTCTGGCGATACCTTTCCTGCCATGTAGCAAATGCAAAATTCTGGAAATAATATTCTATTTCATTCAAATTCTTTTCTTAAAAATAAAATGACAAGAATAAATGTGTCTTTACCTGGAACAAAGCTTCCCTGGACCACCTCCTTGTACGCCCACCAGCCTTCATGGATTTTTGGTGAATTCTGTTGAGCTAAAAGGGGGAAGAGAGGAAGAGAGATTAAGAGAATAGCAGACAATCCTTTGGTCCTGGCCATGTAAGAAGGGTGAATAGACATACAGTACTCCTTTTCTACCCACAAGCCATCCAGCATCCCTCCCTCTTCTTTTCTTTAAAACAGATTATTAACCTGTAAATATACTGTCATTGCGTTTTTATACAAAGCACTCAGGAGAGGTCTATTGAAGAGAAGTAGACAGTAATTATGTATTTAAGCCTATCTGAATTCCCCCATCACTTGTCTCTACCTCTGAATCACCTCTTTTCCACACCTGCCCCTACACTCATGTACACACACACACACACACACACACACACACCACTTAGACTGAGGCTGATCCCATGCACAAGCCAGGCAAGAACTCTCCATGTGCACAGACCCCTTAGGAACAGAGAGGGCATAAGGCATTTGCTAAAATGGCTAGGCTAAAAGAGGGAAGGGTGCAATTGGCCAGCTTTCCTCAGGTTCCAGGAAGATGAAAACAAGAATATAAACGATCATGGTGAGAGGTTTTGACACCATGAAGAGAAAAAATGGAAAGCCCAAGTAACTGGGACAGAGCATAGGGATCTGTGAGCTCATGCTGACGTGATCTCAGGATAATCTCTGACCTTATGACAGATGGTGGGTGAATTGGGGCGATTCTATTACATGTGGGTATACACCCCAAAGTGCAGATAATACAGACTTGTGTGGATCCCTTTACTACTGAACAGTATTCATATTTCAGCTTCCCTTCACACTGGAAGAAAATAAGGTCATTTCAACCATATTTGTAATCTGGCAAGTAAATAGAAATGTTAAACCTTGACTTTTATTTCCTTTCTTTAAATCTTATTCTTTTTTTCAGTCTCCTTCAGACTCATCATTCTGGGTTAGAGATAATGACACAAGACAATGTGTCTGAAAGCACAGTTTTGTGTAGAGAAAGGATTTGCCAAATTAAACTTCATCTTCCATATGAGCTCCAATTGCTTAGATCCAAGTGTCTTCCCAGAGTAAAGATACTTTTTCTGCCTATGACCTTAAGGCCCCTGAGGCTTGCAGCTCTGTGATGAAGAAGGGTTTATAACACAGGATGAGTGAAAGAGAAGCCAACTCCTTCTGGAGTTGACAATGAGGTTTGGTGTCTTCAGACACGACCAGAACAGGAACAAAGAACCTATTGAAGGCTCTGGAAAGGTATCACCTTGGAAGTCACCCAGTACAAATCTAGGGCTTTGGGATGCATCAAAGTACCCTGGGTTACCCAGTACCCCACTTCCAGGTGGAGTGGATAGAGAACTCAGATGTTTCCACAGCCCTGGAGGAAGCCCTAAAGGCAGGGGAGTTGAAAGCCAGTGCATCTGTCCTGGGGCAGCAGGCAGGAAGTGGCCTCAAAGCAGAGGCTGCAATGGCTTTGTCCAGCCAAGGACAACAGAGTTAACAGAGACTCCACGTATTTGTGTCACTAGGGAAAGACAAGGAGATTTGAAGTCAGCCAGGAAATCTTTACATCTGATCAAGTTGAGAAACCAGATCAAGACTTACATGGTTGGAAAGTTTACCAAGTAGGTGGACAAAGGATACTTCTCAGGTTCAGCACAATTCTGATGCCTTCTCTGAGACCTGACATTGCCGGATCCACTCTTACCCTCCTTCCCAGCTCACGGGAGGGAAAGAAGGGAATGCCAAAGGCTCAGAAATCTATGAGATCAGATTCACCTAATGTACTCAGACCCAGGGGCTCATTTTTGAAACATTTTGTAACGCTCGCCTTGATAAGTAAATAAAACTTATAGGCAGTACATTCTAGAAAGAGAGAAAGAAAGAAAGAAAGAAAGAAAGAAAGAAAGAAAGAAAGAAAGAAAGAAACAACTCTGATATTTCACTAAACCTCAGCTCAACTCTGCTGCACATGAAGCATGTCCCAAGCCTGGAAGAAATAACACACATCTGAAAGCCCAAAAGTATTGAATGGCAAACATCACCTAACAGCTTTGCATTACAGATAAGCCAGGATTGATTTTCCCTACCAAAAAAGACAAGAATTTCTGAGTTTTATAAAAAGGCACCAAATTTTATCCAATCAGGATTGTTGCCTGTCTTGAACAATTTTAACCATAAATGCAGCTTGCTTGCTCTTTCTTTTGCTTGCTTGCTTTTTAATATGGCCTTCTTTCTTTATTCTCAGAGGTAGTTGTTGGGAAAACCATAGTCTCTTGTATATATTTATCATTACAAGTAAAGATCTGCACAGCACTAAAAACTGTTTTATATTAAATATTTTTACCAAGCTGTTTTACAAAAACCTTTGTTGCTAGTCCTTACACACACATCCATTTCAAAAACGAACATAGTGCTTTAGCTATAATGTAAAGGATAGATGAATGTAATTCGAAATAATATATATTTGTGTATGCTTGAGCCTGATGCACTAGAACGGACACTGGTAAATGATCATCTACTAAGCAAAGATGGCCCACTGACTGTTCTGGTACCAGTCAAGAGCGAAGAATGGTTTTGCATTTTTGAGTAGTTAAGAAAATAAAAAAGGATGTCTTGTGACATGAGAAAATTATATTAAATGGAAATTTCAGTGTCTATAAATAAAGTTTTATTGAAACACAGCCATGCCCACCTATTTACATATTGCCTCTGTCTGCTTTCTCACTAGAATGGCAGAGTTGAATAATTGTGACAGAAACCAAATGGCCCGCAAAACTTAAAGTATCTCCTATATGGCTCTTTACAGAAAGTTTGCTGATTGTTAATTTACACACATAATTTCAAAAAACAACACAGTGTAATGCTTTACCTGTAATACAAAGGATTAATGCATAATCTGTAATAAAAAAATATATATTTCAGTTTATAAATACTTGGTTGTTATGCACCAAAGAATGAAGAAGTTGGATGCTTGATTGAAACAGGAACAAATAATACGGTTGTACTGTATCTGGGAGGCCACGATCCACAGGTGCCATTGCTCTTGGTGGTCTGATTTTCCAAAATACTCAACAACTCTTGGTAAAGTTCAGAACAAAATAAAGTACCATCTTCCCTTGATATACACAGTATTTGCACTGCCGAAGAACAGGGTATACTAAAACTATGTAAGAGATATTCTGTTCACAGGCAACATGGAGTTTGTAAGTTCAGATAAATAAAAATTTGTCACTCACTTGAATGTCTGCTGGGACATGGGACAACGTATCACTGCCTGAAACCGTCAAATATGTTACAGAGCATATTCTCTGCCCACCCTGACCCAGTTGGTGTCAAATGCAGTATCTTTCATTAAAACAATCTCACCATGCCCTTCTTGACAGTCATCGACCTAATGGGATTATTTATAGCACTATTTACATATGCTAAATGAGTGAGGATAAAACATCATGTTGAATACTGATCAGAGGAGACTGTTTTCCCTAAAGGTCTATCTGAATTGTAGTGTCAAGTCCACATGTCATCACCGCGTTGTATATTCAAGTATTTTTTCTGCTTTTTCCTGCCATTTGACCATATCCTCAAGAAACTATCATTTCCAGTGAGGAAGAGAGAGAAAACAAAGATGTTTGCTCTTAAGACGACCACAAAGGAAAGCTAATTCCAACACAGTCCTGAGTAAACTAGTCGACTAAGTTTTCAGATTTGTAGATACATTCATATTCTCTCTCTCTCTTCTCTCCGTGCACACCCCCCCACCCCCCACGCCACACACAGAGGCTGTTTAAGGAAGACCTATCAGTCTGACTGAAGCACTGATTTAAGAGATGTGATTTAAAAGGTAGAAGAAAATAAAGTCTTTGGATAATTAAGGGTATTGCAACTGACAAAAGTATCACTGAAAGCTTCTGTCCCATTCAGAAGGCTGCAAAAAGCCTTGCTCTCCCTTCATTCCTCCTCTGTCAGCCCATCCATTCAGAAGTGAAATTATGTAACACTTTAATAGGTGGGAAGACAATCAGATCATCTGAATGAAGTCTGTTATAATGATAGAACTGCATAGTCTCTGTTTGCTTTCTTTGACATGCCTTGTGAAGGATGCAAACTCGCCCTGCAAAAATCCATCAGCCTGAGCTGAGCCCACTTGCTGTCCATCAATTACAAAATACGATGCCTGCAGGCTAGATTTGAAGAAAAGCAAGGTGCTTTATATAATGTGTTTTCAAATGCCCTTGTATGCCCTGTCTGGCCTCATACTGTTGGGCAATGTGGAAAGACAGGACAGCACATTGTAAACGCACCTCATTTAAAGCCCTGCTACAGTAACCATGAGTGTTGCAACAGAGCTCAGAGAGAAATACTGGCTTTCCATTTTAAATCTTCCTAGCCAGATCCTCCATTATCACCTGTTGTTTACATCTGATACCCAGTGAGTGGAGAGCCGGTTGAGAATTCCTCACAGCAAACAGGTGAACAGAAAGCAGCCTTAGCTGCTGCAGCACTCTGCCGGTGGATAGGATTTCTTTACTTAACGTGCAGCCAGCCCTTGGGAAAGATCCAGGTGTCTAATCAAAAAAAATTGTGTTGACAGTAAAAGCTGTCATCCCTGCCAGATGAGGAGAGATATACATAGCAAGGGCCCCTCTCTTGATAGTAAGGAAAACATATTTCAATGTTATTCTCCTTTTTTTCATTGTGGCAGTTTGAGAACTTGTGAGTTTCAAAAGAAAACTCAGAATCCCCGCATTTGGAAAGAGACACAGAATTCATTGCTCCAATCTCCTTCTGGGCATTTGAGGAAATTGACGAACAGAGGAAGGCCGCCACTAAAAAGAAAAAAAAAATGTATATGGTGTCTTAGAACAAGAGTCAGCAAATTTTTTCTGTAAATGGCCAGATAATAAATATTGGAGGCTTTGAAGGCCATTCAGTCCCTGTCCCCACTACTCCTCTGTGCCACTGTAGTCCAAAAGCAGCCAGGGACTATATATAAATGAATGGCTGTAGCTATGTGCCAGTAAAATGCATTTACAAACACAGACAGAGGGCTGGATTTGGTCTGTGGTGGGCAGCACTGTGCTGATTCCTGTCTTAGAGCTAGGAACCATTTTTGTCATCTAGTTCTGCTTCCCTGCTCAAACATTCAGAGGTGAGCTACTTTAAAAGGAAAATTAGAAAGAATTTGGAAGGAAATGAGTTTCTAATTACAAGTAAATGGCATCTGATCAATAAGCACTGTAGAACGCATGTATAATCCTAAATCTTTTCCAAACTCCCTGAAATTGATCACCAGAGTCTACACAAAATACCACCATGCCCCATCCAAGTCCATTTCCTCTGGGCTAAACCATCAAACTTGTAGGGACCTCATATAAACATGCCAGTCCACACCCTCATGCTGGGTTTTTCAAACAGTTATTAAGGAACAGACTGATTCCTAAAACCCTTCTTACCCTTCCCATACATCTATAAAGCATGTTTCTGGATGACTCGTGGGATTCTCAACTGTTTCCATAGATAGAGTAATTATGTTTTCACATGCTAATTCCCTCACATCATTTTGAGATGAACTTTTGCAACTCTCCCCTCTCTCTATATTTTCAATTCTATCACCACCTAACACCTAACACCTAACATCTTGTGTTCAGAGAAAACACAATCGTGGACCATCTCCATGTGGAAATTACAGTGGCTTCTTGACCTAATGGAAAAGAAAACTCAAGAGCAACAATTGAGAGTACCCTGGTGTGGTGGGGGAGGAAATGGCACAAGATGGAACAGAAGAGCCCTCACCAAGGGATCTGCAGGAGAAGGGCAATGGCTTGATAAGACTCCAGTCAACAGGCACCTAACCGTAAGCATGCACATTGCAAAAAGTGCACTTCCAAGCCCTTGCTCAGTACAATGGTATCTGTGCCAGGTGGTCTAGGACAAGGGGAGATGGAACCAAATATAGGGGAGAGGCAGTTAGAGTCTAGGGACTACTGTGTTACTTAGTTTTAATGGGATGTGAGGAGTCCTGAAGAGTAGCTTCCTTAGGAAACTCCTTTTCTCTGCCTAGGAGGTAACATAAGGAAGGACACACCCAGCCTATTGGATCAGAACACCAGATGTTAGAAGGTGAAAAAAAAAAGCTGTGCTATCACTGGATGCAGGATGCAAAGTATCACACTCCCTATCCCCATGACAATCACTGTTTTCCCTTAAAGGGTCAAGCCTGTCCCCTACACGGGAAGCAGGAACAGAGAAGAGCATGGATCACCAGAGGAAATGGAAATGGCCATCCTGGTACACTGCACGGCCCCCCTGGACCTGCCAGGGATAATGCTCTTGCCAAGTGCTTGACTTTTATACATGGTGTAGGTCTCTCCCTCCTCCATGCACCTGTCATATTATGTTATCCTACATGTGGGCACTGAGATCGTGCTCCACACTTATCTGGTTCCATGTCATTCTTTCACAGTCAACTGTAACTTTCTTGAGGCCAGAAAACATGTCTTCTCTTGAAATCCCACGATTTACGCAAAGCTCGGTCCACAAGAGGTGCCCAACAAAGCTGGAGGAGTGCGTGAAAAATGCTGTGTCAAGCGGAACATGATATACAAAATTGCGGTACAGCTCAAACAGTCCTTGGGAGGTTGTAGTTTATATCCAAAGACTTGTTGGTGTGATGCCCATATCTGTGGCAATGGGAACGTCCACAGAAGCGTGTTGAAGTTGGTTGACAGGCCCACACTCACTTGACAGATGGAAGGGCACCAGGAGCTGACACTCTGCCTAGAGAAATCAAAGCCACAGCAAACTGTTATCTGGCTCAATGTGTTTCATTGAAAAGTACAGTGGGGGTGGGGGTGATACTCTACCTGAGGGTACTTACATCTGTGCCATTCTTTACATTTTTTTAAGTTGTGAGAAAAGGGTGAGACTCCTCTCTATCCCCCTATCCGACGTGACCCCCATTTACCATAAAAACTAGACAGAACACTCAGACCAAGAATTGCACTGGCTAACTGAGCCACAAAATGACTGTTCCAAGCACAGAAATCACATATAAGCCAGAACCACCTTGCACATTCGGTCAGACTCAAGCAAGCTGGCATTAACATTGTATGTGCATTGGAAGAGTAAGAAAAAAAAAACTTGGTAGAACGGACTGTATTACTTTCACCTAAATGACTCAGAATGAAATGGCAATCAAGAGGTTCAAATGTAGCTGTAGTCAAAAATCAATGAAAGGAGGGTGTCTGGGTGGCTCAGTTGGTTAAGCATCTGACTCTTGATTTCAGCTCAGGTCATAATCATGAGATCAAGACCCGCATCTGGCTCTGTGCTGACAGCACAGAGCTTGCTTGGGATTCTCTCTCTCCCTCTCTCTGTCCTTCCCTTGCTTGCATGTGCTATCTCTCTCTCTCTCTCTCTCTCAAAATAAATAAACATTTTTAAAAAATCAACATGAGGAAAAGTCCCTAATATGGATGATTTTTAGCCCCTCTAACTGGTATTCTAGAATCCCTGCCATTTGGATTTACCAATCTGAGGTCATTTCACATAATCTTTACAAAATTTCTGCTCTACCTGCTGTCCCCAAGTATTCCTGTTTACTACTCTTCTCACACCTTTGCTTTTGCCTTTTTGTTTTACTGCCTGGAATTCTCTCTTTATCTACTTCTTCTTGACTAGCCTTACTTGATTCTCAAAGCCTCACCAATTTGCCCTCTTTTCAAAAAATTATTCCTGATCATTTTAGTTCCACTGTGATCCCTCACTTCCCTGAATTTCAGCATGTTAGTGTCTCATTTGTCACTTTCATTATTTCAACAAACGTCACTGAGTACCTGTGTTGGTGAGGCAGTGTTCTAAGCATCGAACATACAAAGTTCCTGTTTTCCAAGGACTTGTATTCTATTGGAGGGGATAGAAAAAAAAAACACAAGTAACTAAATTAAACTAGAAGGAGAACATTATGTACAGAAAGTATTCTGCAGTATAATCAAAGATTAGGACAAGACGGACTTTAGATTGTGTGACAGTAGATGGCCTTTGAGATTATGATACTTAATCTGAGATTTAAATGACAAAAAAGATATGGCCTCCTGAAGATGAATAGCACTAGTATTTCAAGTGGATTCAAAGGCCCTAAGGAGGCAGAAGGAACTTTTCAAGAAACAGAAAAGTAGCCATTAGGGGTGAACGACAGTAGATGCATGGAAAGAGAGGTTTAAGATGAAGCTGATGATTTAGGTTGTGGTCCAGAAGAAAGATGGTGGTGGCTTCAGCTAGGATTATGTTGGTGAAAACAGAAGTGGATGGACACCATATGATTTAAAGGAAGACTGAAGAGAACAGCCTGATGGAAAGAATGAGGGAAGTTAAAGACCACAGATCAAAGAGAGCTCCTACCTTTCCAAAAAAGTTTTTTTTAATGTTTATTTTTGAAAGAGAGAGACATCATGAGCAGGGGAGGAGTAGAGAGAGAGGGAGACACAGAATCCAAAGCAGGCTCCAGGCTCCCAGCTGTCAGCATAGAGACCAATGCAGGGCTCACACCCATGAACCATGAGATCATGACCTGAGCTGAAGTCGGACACTTAACTAAGACACCCAGGCTCCCAGAGAGCTCCTACCTTTTTTGCCCTGAGTGATTCAATGTTGACAGTTATTGAGATAACAAAAGAGATGGGGGAGGAGTATCTTTGCAGCATGAAGGAAAGTCAAAAGTTCCATTTGAGTGGCACCTGGGTGGCTCAGTGGGTTAAGTGTCTGACTCTTGGTTTCAGCTCAGTTCACCATCTCACGGTTCGTGAGTTCAAGACCCACGTGGGGCTCTGCATTAACAGTGCAGAACCTGCCTGGATCCTCTCTCTCTGCCCCTCCCTCACTTGTTCTTTCTTTCTCTCTCTCTCAAAATAAATAAACTTAAAAAAAAAGGAGTTCCACTTGAGATGGTGAATGAGCATTTACACAGAGGTGTCAGGTAGGTGGCTGGATAGAAAATGAATTCTGAAGAGTCAAAGTGGGATATGCATTTATGACTCTTTGACATATAAATGATATTTAAAACACTGAGTTTAGAAGAGGTCACCAAGAAGAATATGAAATGTAACTACACATATGAAATGTGTAGACACTTTCCACATAAGCTCACACTCAATCTCTGTTATTATCTCTATCCTTCATCAGTATCTTTGTCACAATTAATGAAACAGTATCGATACGTTAGTAGTAACTAATGTCCACACTCTATTCAGATGTCCTGTATTGTCTAACCTGAAGCCCTTTCCCTGTTCCGGGATCCCATCAGGATCCCACATTCCACTTAGCTGTCATGTCTCCTTAGGCTTCTCATGGCTGCAGCAATTTCCTCATATACTTTTAATTTGTGGCTTCCGACGGCCCTGTCTCCCTAACTAAATTAAAACCATCTCAAGGGTAAATCTTGTGCCTCGTTGACTCTAACATAACGCATGTAATAGGTGCCCTGGGCATGCTGTTTAATAAATATCTGTTTAACAAACCTAGGAAGGGGCGAGACAGACAGGTGAAGCTCCATTTAGAAATGCCATTCACAAGTTTTCTAGTAATACCCACCCTTCAGAATCCTTGCCATTTTCCCTAAGGTAAGTTTAATGGTAAAGAGTCATGAGAACTTAAGAACCATGTCACTCAAATAATAACAACAGTAGAACACAAAAAAAAAAGGGATGAAAAAAATCTCTCATCTATGTGAGACTGTAGCTATATTTTCGTTTTCTGCTTCTCTCACCAAACATCACTTTCTGAGTTGTTTTCTTCTTGTTGTTAATGTCTTTTTTGAGAGTCCTTGTAGTGGATATGCCATAATTCCTCCATTATGCCCTTCCAGTTGGCTATCTGGTTATTTGAATACTGCAGTTCTTTAAGTCCAGAGTTTCCCCTGCTCCCCTTTTAGAATCTTAATCTTCAAGTGCAGCATACCAAAATCAAGGTCAAAGGACAAAGGATACGTGTATTTGTTAACTTACCTGGTAAAAAAAATGTATAGCGATTTGCATTACCATAGTAATGTAAGTGGTTATTTTTAAGGGGAAATTCTGGGGTAACTTCAAGACAAATAAATAATGATAGAATAATGCTAATCTAACTGAAAAGCAAATTTGACCTCTGACAAATAGGCAACTATCAAGAAGCACTGTAACTCTGTCTAAAAAAGGATTGTTTTCCATCACAAATTCATGTTATGAACATTTCATTGAAGTCAGGACACATTTTGTATTCCATTTTTTTACTATTATTTATCATCTTGGAATCAGGTATAGATGTATTTTCCATAAATATTATAGATCAATTTGGTAGTAAGTTCCTGTCCATGTTTTAAAACAGTTGGAGGAAACTTCAGACCTCAAACGTTCAAGTCCACCCCCAGATTCACCCTGCATCCTCTGCCCCCCATCAGAAGAAGGTGAATGTGTGTGTGTTGTATTCAGAATTCTAAAAGTGTATTGATACAATGAAACAATTTTTATTTTATTCTATTTTTTTAAAATTGTTTAATGTTTACTTATCTTTGAAAGAGAGAGAGAGAAACAGAGTGTAAGCAGGATAAGGGCAGAGGGAAAGGAAGACAGAATCCGAAGCAGGCTCCAGGCTCTGAGCTGTAAGCACAAAGCCCGACGCAGGGCTCTTAACCCACAAACCATGAGATCACGACCTGAGCTGAAGTTGGACTCTTAATCAACTGAGCCAGCCAGGCACCCCATGCAATGAAACAATTTTTATTTTTTTTTCTTTCTTTCTTTTTTCAATATATGAAATTTATTGTCAAATTGGTTTCCATACAACACCCAGTGCTCATCCCAAAATGTGCCCTCCTCAATACCCATCACCCACCCTCCCTCCCTCCCACCCCCAATCAACCCTCAGTTTGTTCTCAGTTTTTAGGAGTCTCTTATGCTTTGACTCTCTCCCACTCTAACCTCTTTTTTTTTTTTTTTTTCCTTCCCCTCCCCCATGGGTTTCTGTTAAGTTTCTCAGGATCCACATAAGAGTGAAACCATATGGTATCTGTCTTTCTCTGTATGGCTTATTTCACTTAGCATCACACTCTCCAGTTCCATCCGCGTTGCTACAAAAGGCCATATTTCATTCTTTCTCATTGCCACGTAGTACTCCATTGTGTATATAAACCACAATTTCTTTATCCATTCATCAGTTGATGGACATTTAGGCTCTTTCCATAATTTGGCTATTGTTGAGAGTGCTGCTATAAACATTGGGGTACAAGTGCCCCTATGCATCAGTACTCCTGTATCCCTTGGGTAAATTCCTAGCAGTGCTATTGCTGGGTCATAGGGTAGGTCTATTTTTAATTTTCTGAGGAACCTCCACACTGCTTTCCAGAGCGGCTGCACCAATTTGCATTCCCACCAACAGTGCAAGAGGGTTCCCATTTCTCCACATCCTCTCCAGCATCTATAGTCTCCTGATTTGTTCATTTTGGCCACTCTGACTGGCGTGAGGTGATATCTGAGTGTGGTTTTGATTTGTATTTCCCTGATGAGGAGCGACGTTGAACATCTTTTCATGTGCCTGTTGGCCATCCGGATGTCTTCTTTAGAGAAGTGTCTATTCATGTTTTCTGCCCATTTCTTCACTGGGTTATTTGTTTTTCGGGTGTGAAGTTTGGTGAGCTCTTTATAGATTTTGGATACTAGCCCTTTGTCCGATATGTCATTTGCAAATATCTTTTTCCATTCCGTTGGTTGTCTTTTAGTTTTGTTGGTTGTTTCCTTTGCTGTACAGAAGCTTTTTATCTTCATAAGGTCCCAGTAATTCACTTTTGCTTTTAATTCCCTTGCCTTTGGGGATGTGTCGAGTAAGAGATTGCTACGGCTGAGGTCAGAGAGGTCTTTTCCTGCTTTCTCCTCTAGGATTTTGATGGTTTCCTGTCTCACATTCAGGTCCTTTATCCATTTTGAGTTTATATTTGTGAATGGTGTGAGAAAGTGGTCTAGTTTCAACCTTCTGCATGTTGCTGTCCAGGTCTCCCAGCACCATTTGTTAAAGAGACTGTCTTTTTTCCATTGGATGTTCTTTCCTGCTTTGTCAAAGATGAGTTGGCCATACTTTTGTGGGTCTAGTTCTGGGGTTTCTATTCTATTCCATTGGTCTATGTGTCTGTTTTTGTGCCAATACCATGCTGTCTTGATGATGACAGCTTTGTAGTAGAGGCTAAATTCTGGGATTGTGATGCCTCCTGCTTTGGTCTTCTTCTTCAAAATTACTTTGGCTATTCGGGGCCTTTTGTGGTTCCATATGAATTTTAGGATTGCCTGTTCTAGTTTCGAGAAGAATGCTGGTGAAATTTTGATTGGGATTGCATTGAATGTGTAGATAGCTTTGGGTAGTATTGACATTTTAACAATATTTATTCTTCCAATCCATGAGCAGGGAATGTCTTTCCATTTCTTTATATCTTCTTCAATTACCTGCATAAGCTTTCTTAGTTTTCAGCATACAGATCTTTTACATCTTTGGTTAGATTTATTCCTAGGTATTTTATGCTTCTTGGTGCAATTGTGAATGGGATCAGTTTCTTTATTTGTCTTTCTGTTGCTTCATTGTTAGTGTATAAGAATGCAACTGATTTCTGTACATTGATTTTGTATCCTGCAACTTTGCTGAATTCATGTATCAGTTCTAGCAGACTTTTGGTGGAGTCTATCGGATTTTCCATGTATAATATCATGTCATCTGCAAAAAGCGAAAGCTTGACTTCATCTTTGCCAATTTTGATGCCTTTGATTTCCTTTTGTTGTCTGATTGCTGATGCTAGAATTTCCAACACTATGTTAAACAACAGCGGTGAGAGTGGGCATCCCAGTCGTGTTCCTGATCTCAGGGAAAAAGCTCTCAGTTTTTCCCCGTGGAGGATGATGTTAGCTGTGGGCTTTTCATAAATGGCTTTTATGATCTTTAAGTATGTTACTTCTATCCCGACTTTCTCAAGTGTTTTTATTAAGAAAGGGTGCTGGATTTTGTCAAAGGCCTTTTCTGCATCGATTGACAGGATCATATGGTTCTTCTCTTTTTTTTTTTATTAATGTGATGTATCACGTTGATCGATTTGCGAATGTTGAACCAGCCCTGCATCCCAGGAATGAATCCCACTTGATCATGGTGAATAATTGTTTTTATATGCTGTTGAATTCGATTTGCTAGTATCTTATTGGGAATTTTTGCATCCATATTCATCAGGGATATTGGCCTGTAGTTCTCTTTTTTTACTGGGTCTCTGTCTGGTTTAGGAATCAAAGTAATACTGGCTTCATAGAAGGAGTCTGGAAGTTTTCCTTCCCTTTCTATTTCTTGGAATAGCTTGAGAAGGATAGGTATTATCTCTGCTTTAAACGTCTGGTAGAACTCCCCTGGGAAGCCATCTGGTCCAGGACTCTTATTTGTTGGGAGATTTTTGATAACCGATTCAATTTCTTCACTGGTGATGGGTCTGTTCAAGCTTTCTATTTCCTCCTGATTGAGTTTTGGAAGAGTGTGGGTGTTTAGGAATTTGTCCATTTCTTCCAGGTTGTCCAATTTGTTGGCATATAATTTTTCATAGTATTCCCTGATAATTGTTTGTATCTCTGAGGGATTGGTTGTAATAATTCCATTTTCATTCATGATTTTATCTATTTGGGTCATCTCCCTTTTCTTTTTGAGAAGCCTGGCTAGAGGTTTGTCAATTTTGTTTATTTTTTCAAAAAACCAACTCTTGGTTTCATTGATCTGCTCTACAGTTTTTTTAGATTCTATATTGTTTATTTCTGCTCTGATCTTTATTATTTCTCTTCTTCTGCTGGGTTTAGGCTGCCTTTGCTATTTTGCTTCTATTTCCTTTAGGTGTGCTGTTAGATTTTGTATTTGGGATTTTTCTTGTTTCTTGAGATAGGCCTGGATTGCAATGTATTTTCCTCCCAGGACTGCCTTCGCTGCGTCCCAAAGCGTTTGGATTCTTGTATTTTCATTTTCATTTGTTTCCATATATTTTTTAATTTCTTCTCTAATTGCCTGGTTGACCCACTCATTCTTTAGTAGGGTGTTCTTTAACCTCCACGCTTTTGGAGGTTTTCCAGACTTTTTCCTGTGGTTGATTTCAAGCTTCATAGCATTGTGGTCTGAAAGTATGCATGGTATAATTTCAATTCTTGTAAACTTATGAAGGGCTGTTTTGTGACCTAGTATATGATCTATCTTGAAGAATGTTCCATGTGCACTCGAGAAGAAAGTATATTCTGTTGCTTTGGGATGCAGAGTTCTAAATATATCTGTCAAGTCCATCTGATCCAATGTATCATTCAGGGCCCTTGTTTCTTTATTGACCGTGTGTCTAGATGATCTATCCATTTCTGTAAGTGGGGTGTTAAAGTCCCCTGCAATGACCACATTCTTATCAATAAGGTTGCTTATGTTTATGAGTAATTGTTTTATATATTTGGGGGCTCCGGTATTCGGCGCATAGACATTTATAATTGTCAGCTCTTCCTGATGGATAGACCCTGCAATGATTATATAATGCCCTTCTTCATCTCTTGTTACAGCCTTTAATTTAAAGTCTAGTTTGTCTGATATAAGTATGGCTACTCCAGCTTTCTTTTGGCTTCCAGTAGCATGATAAATAGTTCTCCATCCCCTCACTCTCAATCTAAAGGTGTCCTCAGATCTAAAACGAGTCTCTTGTAGACAGCAAATAGATGGGTCTTGTTTTTTTATCCATTCTGATAGCCTATGTCTTTTGGTTGGCACATTTAATCCATTTACATTCAGTGTTATTATAGAAAGATACGGGTTTAGAGTCATTGTGATGTCTGTATGTTTTATGCTATTAGTGATGTCTCTGGGACTTTGTCTCACAGGATCCCCCTTAGAATCTCTTGTAGGGCTGGTTTAGTGGTGACAAATTCCTTCAGTTTTTGTTTGTTTGGGAAGACCTTTATCTCTCCTTCTATTCTAAATGACAGACTTGCTGGATAAAGGATTCTCGGCTGCATATTTTTTCTGTTTAGCACACTGAAGATATCGTGCGAATCCTTTCTGGCCTGCCAAGTTTCAAAAGAGAGATCAGTCACAAGTCTTATAGGTCTCCCTTTATATGTGAGGGCACGTTTATCCCTTGCTGCTTTCAGAATTTTCTCTTTATCCTTGTATTTTGCCAGTTTCACTATGCTATGTCGTGCAGAAGATGGATTCAAGTTACGTCTGAAGGGAGTTCTCTGTGCCTCTTGGATTTCAATGTCTTTTTCCTTCCCCAGTTCAGGGAAGTTCTCAGCTATTATTTCTTCAAGTACCCCTTCAGCACCTTTCCCTCTCTCTTCCTCCTCTGGGATACCAATTATGCATATATTATTTCTTTTTAGTGTATCACTTAGTTCTCTAATTTTCCCCTCATACTCCTGGATTTTTTTATCTCTCTTTCTCTCAGCTTCCTCTTTTTCCATAACTTTATCTTCTAGTTCACCTATTCTCTCCTCTGCCTCTTCAATCTGAGCCGTCGTCGTTTCCATTTTGTTTTGCATTTCATTTAAAGCGTTTTTCAGCTCCTCGTGACTGTTCCTTAGTCCCTTGATCTCTGGGGCAAGAGATTCTCTGCTGTCCTCTATACTGTTTTCAAGCCCAGCGATTAATTTTATGACTATTATTCTAAATTCACTTTCTGTTATATTATTTAAATCCTTTTTGATCAGTTCATTAGCTGTTGTTATTTCCTGGAGATTCTTCTGAGGGGAATTCTTCCGTTTGGTCATTTTGGAGAGTCCCTGGCGTGGTGAGGACCTGCAGGGCACTTCCCCTGTGCTGTGGTGTATAACTGGAGTTGGTGGGCGGGGCCGCAGTCCGACCCGATGTCTGCCCCCAGCCCACCGCTGGGGCCACAGTCAGACTGGTGTGTGCCTTCTCTTCCCCTCTCCTAGGGGCGGGATTCACTGTGGGGTGGCGTGGCCCGTCTGGGCTACTTGCACACTGCCAGGCTTGTGGTGCTGGGGATCTGGCGTATTAGCTGGGGTGGGTAGGCAAGGTGCACGGGGGCAGGAGGGGCAGGCTTAGCTCGCTTCTCCTTAGGTGATCCACTTCAGGAGGGGCCCTGTGGCAGCGGGAGGGAGTCAGATCCGCTGCCGGAGGTTTGGCTCCGCAGAAGCACAGAGTTGGGTGTTTGCGCGGAGCGAGCAAGTTCCCTGGCAGGAACTGGTTCCCTTTGGGATTTTGGCTGGGGAATGGCGGGGGAGATGGCGCTGGCGAGCGCCTTTGTTCCCCACCAAACTGAACTCTGTCGCCCGGGGGCTCAGCAGCTCTCCCTCCCTTTGTCCTCCAGCCTTCCCGCTTTCTGAGCAGAGCTGTTAACTTATGACCTCCCAGACGCTAAGTCGCGCTTGCTGTCGGAACACAGTCCGTCCGGCCCCTCCGCTTTTGCCAGCCAGACTCGGGGGCTCTGCTTGGCCGGCGAGCCGCCCCTCCGCCCCGGCTCCCTCCCGCCAGTCTGTGGAGCACCGCCTCGCCGCCCTTCCTACCCTCTTCCCTGGGCCTCTCGTCTGCGCTTGGCTCCGGAGACTCCGTTCCGCTAATCCTCTGGCGGTTTTCTGGGTTATTTAGGCAGGTGTAGGTGGAATCTAAGTGATCAGCAGGACGCGCGGTGAGCCCAGCGTCCTCCTACGCCGCCATCTTCCCTGATTCCTCATGAAACAATTTTTAAACTGTAGTTGATAAACGACTGGTAATTCCTAAAATCGATGAGTTAGTCAATTTTGGGATTAATCTCATGTCGTACAAAACTTTCAATCAAAACGAGTAGCTTTGATTGAGACTAAAACTTCCTCCTCTCTCTCTTTAACTTGAATTCAGCAGGGCTAAATCAAATGAAAAGAAAGAAGCAGAGTTGTTGGTTGTCTTTTGAGAAATAGTGTGAAATCATGGAAAATGTGCAGCATCCTGGAGTTGAATCCCAAATTTACTACTAAATTTTGTGTCACTCTGGGCAAATTATTTCACTTTTAAATGTGCAGCTAAAATACACACACACACACACACACACACACACACACACTCACACACTACATACCTCAGTGTCCTTATCTGAACATTGGGAATAAATATCTTGAAGGACTGTCAGAAATACTAAATATACTCATGTATATAAGACAATACTTTATGCTCAATAAGTAGCACCCAATCAATACTTGTATTATTTGATGGCAGTGGCATTGGTATTGGTGGGGAGGGGAGTGCAACCAGGGACAGCATGGGAATCTAGCAAAAGGAAAAAGGCAGAAAATGCTTGGGAAAAGGAATCAGAGGCTATGGCATAATTTCACTTGAATCTGGTTGAAATTAAAAAAAAAAAAATCACAGCCTAAAGAAGCATTGATCTGCATTCTCCATTCTCTAAATTCTGAGCCAACTCCTGGAAGGTAAAAGCCGGCCCTGCTAGACTGAGGAAGAGCTCAGGAGCACCTGAAGACACTTAGAACATTTGCAAGTCAAAGCGCAGCGAGCTAGCTGTCTGTGGAAACAGGGCAGGAGACCTGAAGCAGGAAAACACGGATTCTGGGAACTCATGTGGGGAGCCTATGCTATTCACTGGGACAAAGCCTAGCCAAGCCCAAGGCCCAATGGGCTGTATGGAAAGCAGACAAAATGACCCTCCGCGATCAATTAGCCAGGGTGGGACAGAAGGTCAGGTCCAAACCTTAGGAAAAGGCCAGAATGGTTTTATTAATTTATTTTTCTCATGTAGAAGCAGCTCATTATCTTTTTGTGCTTCTTTTCCTTCTTTTCAGGTTCTGATCCACTGCCTGTGTGCTGATCATGCACTACGTAACAGGGACGGTCACATACTTTAAGTGGTGGGGCCAGTGAGTTAGGAGCAGATCTGGGCTGTGTAGATGGGCCAAACTAGAGTTTCATTGTTTAAGTTTATTTATTTATTTTGAGAGAGAGAGTGAGCAAGCGAGCGTGAGCAACGGTGGGGCAGAGAGAGGCGGAGACAGAGAGAATCCCAAGCAGAATCCGGATGCGGGGCTTGAACTCATGAACCTTGAGATCATGACCTGAGCTGAAACCAAGAGTCAGACACTTAAGGGATTGAGCCACCCAGGCACCCTTCATTTGTTTGAGTTTCGTTATTGAAATAACAAAGATGAAAGTTAAGTGTGAAATTCCAATTGCCTAGAGAGTTGTAACTGGAAAGACTTGATCATTCTACCTACTGCAGCTACAATTTCAGTGAAACTCAAAAACTTCTATTCCTCTCCTGCATGTTTCATCCCGCTTTCACTCAACCTCTTCAGCGGCTCACTCAATAGTGTACTGCTTTCTTCCGGAATCTCATGACCACAACAGTTGTGTTTTGCAGCTATGGCAAACACAGTATAAATACTGTCCCAATATCCATTTTCCTCTTCTCCCTTTACAAGAGAAGCCCTGGTTTTTAGAAAGGCACATGACTTCTCAGAATAAAGACATTCATTCCCCTTCCTCCCTTGTAGCTATGGACATGTGACTAAGTTCTGGCCAATGAGATCTTAGTGTGTAAGACATCCAGGAAATGTTAAACGGAAATGCTATGCCTCTTCTCACCACTTCTGGCAGGCTGGAGTGTGCATTGGATGGCAAGACCTCAAGCTGCCCTCTGAACCATGAAACAAAAGCCTCGCTTCCAGTAACAAGATAGAAGGAGCTGGAATCCTTATACTGACTACATTCACAAGGAAGGAAATTTCCATCTTATTTGGTATTTTCTGTCACTCACAGCCGAAACGAATCCCAACCTATACGTACCCACTTCCAATAAGAAGGAATTAAGACATTGATTCTACTCCCACTATAGCTCTAATTCATCCTTTCCTACACATTTATGGTGCCCTGACACAAGTATTAGAAACAGGACCTCAATAATTACTTATATGGGCAATTACAACTGCCTCATCACATGACTTTCCCCATCTCTACCTACCCCACTATTAAGATCGCTCCCCCTAGAGCAATGTTTTGCTCCTGTCTTTTACTGACCCTTCAAAAATCTTCAACAACTCCAACTATTTACAAAACAATGTCCAAACTAGATCACCACCACACCCCTTCAATGGCTCTCATTGGTTACACAGTAGTGGGGAGGTGTCCTAGTGAAACTTTCAATGCCCTGTGTGGTGTGGTTAATTTATCTGTTCTTTTAACACTCCCTCTAATCCGGGGAGCCTGGGTGGCTCAGTCGGTTAAGCCTCCGACTTCGGCTTGGGTCATGATCTCACGGTTTGTGGGTTCAAGCCCCACATTGGGCTCTGTGCGGACAGCTCAGAGCCTGGAGCCTGCTTCGGATTCTGTGTCTCCCTCTCTCTCTACCCCAACCCTGCTCATACTCTGTCTCTCTCTCAAAAATAAATAAACGTTAAAAAAAAAAAAAACAAAACTCTAATCTCCTTTGGGGATCTTTCCTCTGTGCTCTCACAGCATTTATTACATACTTTTGCTTCATCATATATACTATTTGCTTAATGTATCTCTTCATGGGTTTGTCTTCCAGTTCCCAATAAATATTTCTGAGCTGAAGTAAGTTTAGACATTTGTTTTTCACCTACTGCCTCTGTGTCTTAGACTGAACTATCTGCTCTTGTTTATGTGTGTCAAATGCTCATGCTCTTTATTTTCCCTGTAACATCATTTTCTCCATGACATATCCAAAGTAAATCAATTCTTCAAATATCAGCTCAAAGACCACTTTCTCCTTGAAAACTTCCATGTTCCATCCAGCTGCAGGGAGGTTTTATCATCTGTGAAGTTTACTACCGGTGTATGTACAATTTATTTCATTTCTATCCAGTTCAACATGATTCAATTCAATCCAGTCCAAAAAATGGTTAGAATGTAATCTGTATTTGACTACCTATTCTTGGTTTTTATTTTGGAGAGGCTCACAGTTCAATAAGAAAGAGATGTTTTTAATATATCTGAGGCTAACATTTATGCAGTGCATTCATTAAGATAATGCTACTGATGATAATGTTAGTTTACCTACTATAACAGGTAATCTCTAAATTTTTTTTAATGTTTATTTATTTTTAAGGGAGAGAGCCAGCATGAGTGGGGGAGGGGCAGAGAAGGGAGACAGAGAATCTGAAGCAGGCCCCAGGCTCTGAGCTGTCAGCACAGAGCCCTACAAGGGGCTTGAACTCACACACTGCGAGATCATGACCTGATCCAAAGTTGGGCGCTTAACCGACTGAGCCACCCAGGCGCCCCATGTAACAGGTAATCTCTTAAACCTCAGTGGCATAGTACAAATTCATTTTTCCCACGTGCGAAATCCTAAGCTGGGTGCAGGGCCCAGGCTCCTTCTTCCTTGTAGCTCTGCTATTCTGCACTATCCACCATGCTGTGCCAATCAGGCCAGAAGGGAGAAGACCGTAGGATAGCTCTCATAAGCTGTTCTTGCGGCAGAAGCCTGGAAATGAGGCCTGTTCCTTCTGTGCACATTTCATTGACTAGAACTTCATCTTCTGAACATACCAAACGTAAAGGGGGCCAGGGCAATGTTGTCTAGTTGTGGACTAAATCATGGTGTTTGACTGGATAGAACTCAGGTAAGTCTTGTGGAACCCTCCATATCCCTCAGGCATACTAAAGAGAATTTGAAAGCTTCTGCATTCCCTGAGATGAACTAAGAAGGGAAGGAAATACATTTGGGGGAATATATAGCCAGGATGGCTATAACTTTTAATTTGCTTAGGATATTCCCAATTTACCCTTGTTGTCTCAAAATAATTATAAGTAAGATCCTCTTTTTTAAGGTCCTAAAGATGTTCCAGTTTAGATGGTAAGTTATACGGTTGTCCATCCAGATAATAGCATCTGCCATATGTAGCGATGGCCATTGTGAGGAATCTGCCTACAGAGCATCTAGACTCGTGTGAGATCATCCACATATTGGCCAATATTTTGTCTTGTGTATGCTGTCCACCCTAAAGCAAGAATGTGTACCTTCTCCCTCCCCTCCTATACCCTCTTTCTCCTGCTTTCCTCATCACTATTTGCTACCCGACAAATCAATAAAACCAGTTTATCTGACCACAGAAAAGCCCCAATTACTGGCAACCTGATGACCCAGATCTTTTTCCTTTTATTTAAATTTTAGATGAAAGAAGCATATTTTAAAGAAATAAGCTTATTGAAGGTATTAAAGGCTGGGTGTGACGGGGCTGAGTGGGGGGAGGGTTCTCCTTTCTCTGAGTAGCCTTTCTCCATCAGCAAATATTCAACATGAACCCCCGTTCCTTCCTCCTGTTCTATACAATAAGAATGGCTACTGGAATGAATTGTAGTGTAAGAGAGTAAATGTGATAAATTATAATTATTTTATAAACAAACTCCCTACTTATAACTTAATTTTCTTCTAATTATACAGGCTAACCTGTTCAGAAGAATGAAGATATGACATAGAATAACAGATGTGGAAGAGAGCTTGGAAATCTTGTTTTTCTGCTTCCCTTGTTTATCAGATGGAGAAACCGAGGCCCAGAGGAGTTAAAGCCTTCAAAAGAGTGAATGGCAGGGAGCCAGTACTGTGACTTAAGACCTCTGGTGACCTATCTATCTGTGGCTCTTCCAAACTTCATATAGAAGGATTTTCCATGATTTGTAAAAGGAAAGATTTGTTTGTCAGTCCAGCAGAACATCCAGCCTCAGTTATTCCAGATTATTAGTTTGGCAGTCAGCAAATCCAAGGTTTCACCCAAGAAATCTGCAGCAGTGAGATTTTGGTCTTGTTAAACCGGTGCCAACGGGGTCCTGAAGCAGAACATGCACTCCGTGCCTAGGAAAGCCGAGTGTGGGGATAGAGTTTGACGAGACAGCTTCCTTGGTTCTGTGATCATCGGCCTTCAGAACTCCGTGCAACACGCTCAAGGTCTACTCACTTCTAAATCACAGACAGATTATGATGAATGAAAAGAGACAACTGTGCTTTCTCTGAGATGCTTTCCAAAAGTTCATCTTTAAAGGAACAAAGGCAAATGTCCTTTAAAATGACTTCTTCCCCCCTCAGACGATAGGTTTTCTCAGACTTCCAGGAATACGGAGAACATCCTATCTCTACTACGGATGTTAGGTGCAGTCATTTAGTAACAAAAGCAAGAAAGGAAAACCCTTACAAACAAATACGGCTTTATCACACAAGCGAGGCAGATGCCATTCCTTAGAGCTGGGAGCACACTTGGCTTTCAGAAAGAAAGTCACTGAGCACAAACATGGAAAACTACACTAAGGATTATAAAGAGCTCAGTCAATAAAATCCCCCCATCATCCTGGCCAGATTTCCTCGGACCATATTTTGTTTAGAAAGGAAGCAAATGCCCTTTCATCATTAGTTAATGCTCTGCAATTCTACAAATCCGCTTCCTTTGGAACATCCAGGGGCATGCAACCATAAATTTCAAAAGGTGGGCAAAAACAGACACAGTCTGTGTGCTGCAGAAGCAAATGCTGTGCTCTAATTTTCAAGGTCGAAAAGATTGGATTGGAAGAGTGAAGACATTCACATGAAATACACCAATGTTGACCTTAGCTGAGTTTCTGTGTCACTACCTTGTGCATGTATAGCTGCTAAACAGACAGATGCTGGCTTGGGGCAGCGGAAGGTGCACGAAAGTGCCATTGAGGGGTCAGGGCTGGCTGGCATTAGGCTGTGGGCTTGAGTTGTACTGGAAGGTGACTTAGCAGTCAAGAGTCAGCCAAGAGAAGAAAAGGTCATAATAATAGCTAACATTTAAATAGCTTTTAAAACTAGGCACTATTTAAGCACTTCATGTATACTGACTCATTAAACTCACATAGATCCTCTTTACTGTTAACTTTCATCTTTCCCATTTTACAGGTGAGGAAACCAAAATTAAAGACGTTAAGTAATTTGCCCAGGGTCTCTCTAATAATAAATGGTAGAGCTGAGACTTAACACACTCGAGCAGTCTGGCTCCAATGATTGCGCTCTTAACCACTATGCCCATTGCTTTTCAAGAGTCACAGGAAAAATATCACATTTATCTTTAGAGAACTGTAATAAAAAGAGAGATTGAGAGCTTGAGAGAGAGACAGAGAAAAGCTCATCAAATGCCAAGAGGTAAAACAGGACTTGAGATGACAGTAGAGATAAGAGGTCACCAAGACAGAAGAAACAGTTAGAAAAAGGGCAGGTGGGAGGCAAGAGGCCTCTAGCAAATAGCTGGCTCATGTTTAAAAAGGCCTCACGTAAGGGCGCCTGGGTGGCTCAGTTGGTTAAGCATCTGACTTGATCTCAGCTCAGGTCATGACCTTGCAGTCAAGGGATTGAGCCCCATGTGGGGCTCTGTACTGAGCGTGGAGCCTGCCTGGAATTCTTTCCCTTTCCCTCTGACCCTCCCTGACTCACACCCTTTCTCTCTCTCAAAATAAATAAATAAACATTTTTTAAAAAAGGCACAGGTGTAAAGGCACAGGTTCAGACGGGCACTCAAGAAAATTCCTATCGCCCCTTCACCAAAGCTGTCCTCTCCTTGTCAGACTATTCCCTCACAACTATTCAGAAAACTAGTCATTCTTGTGAATAAACCTTTACCGCACCTGTGCTTAATTCCTTCAAAAACATTTGAGAAGAACAGTTACTTGGGTCAAAGGGGAGAAGTAACTTAAATCAATGGGCATTCCAAATCTAATCAGAAATAAAACAAGGACGATTAAAATAATGATGAGAAAGTAAAATCTACCATTTACTTGGTGACTGTAGCATGCCAGACACTCTCCTGGGTACTTCATATATAGCACTTCACTCAATCAAGTCAAATCTACAACACAGAAAACATTCTGGAGATTAAAATTCAAATACGTTATGTAACTTATCCAAAGTCATAAGCCTCTCAATGGCAGATGCAGGATTTAAATAAAGCTCACGGGTTTTACTAGCTATATTGTCTGGAAGCTCTGAACAATCAATAGAGGAGGACTGGGAGCCATAACCATATCTATTGAAAAGAAGTGGGGAAAAAAATCATTATTTGTACACCATATCTTGTCAAAAGAAATGTATTACTTCCAAAAAACCACCCAAAAAAAGCCATGAAGAAAATAATCTAGTAGAGTCAAGAACGGAGATAGAAGAACAGAGGGAGAGAGGCAGACAGAGAGAGACACACCCAGAGCAGGGGTCAGCGGAGGACCAAAGAAAATCATACAGATAGGAAAAAAAAACAAAATGGGAAAATAAATTTAAATTTATATTAGTCATAACTATAAATGTAAATGGATTACACTTAACTATTATAAGATACAGACTCTCACACTGGTTTAAAAATGAGACATTCTATATTCTAACAATATGCCTGAAATAAAATGACACAAAAAGACTGGAAGTTAAAGGGGCGCCTGGGTGGCTCAGTTAGTTAAGCTTCTGACTTTGGTTCAGGTCATGCATGATCTCACTCTTTGTGAGTTCAAGCCCCGTGTTGGGCTCTGTGCAGACAGTTCAGAGCCTGGAGGTGGCTTTGGATTCTGTGTCTCCCTCTCTCTCTCTGCCCCTTCCCAATTTGTGCCCCCCCCCTCCGTGTCTCAAAAGTAATTAAACATTAAAAAAAAAGACTGGAAGTGAACAATGAAAAGAACTTAAATACTCATCAATATAGCAATAGGTGAATCAACTGTCATATTTATATTCCAGAATGCCATACAGTAGTTCAAACAATTGAATTAGGTCTTTAAGTATCAGGATAGATCTAAAACTATATTAAATGAAAAAGCAATTGTAAATGATAGTGATTATTTAAAGATATAGAAAATATAACTTATATATTATATAAGTTATATAAAATATATAAGTTATATATAAGTTATATAAAATATAACTTATATATAACTACCCTAAAACTCACAAAATAAAACTATAAATTTTATGCATGCATGCATATATAATAAAATTATAAAAACACAGATCCACCCTAACTTCAAGGAAGTGATTATCTCAAGAGGAAGACAGAGAATGGGGAATGGAGTTGGAAAGGGGTATCCAGATTACTATAAATTTTACTTATTTAAAAGGATTTGAAGAAATATGGCAAAATGTTAATATTTGCTATTTCAGAGTGGTGGGTACATTACGGTTTGACATAGTCTTAGTAGTTTTGCAGTACGTTTAAAAGAATTACTAATTTTTATTTCATTTACTTAAAAAAATTTTTAATGTTTGTTTTTGAGAGAGAGAGAGACAGAACATGAGTGGGGGAGGGGCAGAGAGAGAATCACACACACAGAATCCGAAGCAGGCTCCAGGCTCTGAGCTGTCAACACAGAGCCGGACGGGGGGGCTGAACTCACAAACCGTGAGATCATGACCTGAGCTGGAGTTGGACGCTCAACCAGTTGGGTCACCCAGGTGCCCCAAAAGAATTCCTAATTTTAGAATAGGTAAAGAGAAATAGGTAGGGTGGCAAATAAACATGTTATTATATAACCTTAAATACCTATTTTTTTTTAAATCAGCTGGGAAAAAACAACCTTAGAATAGATAAGTAATAATAGTCAGTAAGACAGAGATCAGTAAGAGCCTTTCGTGTTTCAGAAGCGGTAGAATGAACAGATGTCAATTCTTCCCAAATGGATGTGTAGTTTTAATGATAATCTACTTCAATATCAGAGATTCTTTTTAGTAGCCCAAATTATTCCCAAAGTTTATATGGAAAAAATAAATAAGACTTTAGAAAAAGAATACTGTTAGGGACTTATGTGTTCAGATATCAAAATTTTAAAGTTACGGTAACTAATATGATGAATTATTGATAAGCAATTGGCAGACAGATCAATGAAATAGCACTGATTCTACTGGTGCAGAAACGTTCCTTAAAAACAAAAACACTAACTCAAAAAGCTATATGTATTCCAATGGTTCCTGACAATGATTTACAATAGTCAAGATATTGAAGCAACTCAAGTATCAGTTGACTGATGAACGGATAAAGATGTGGCACATATTTACAATGGAATATTACTCAGTCACAACAAGGAGTGAAATCTTGCCATTTGTGAGAACATGGATGGGACTAAGGGTATAATGCTAAGTGAAACAGGTCAGAGAAAAAGCCAAATACTGTATGATTTCACTTATATGTAGAATCTAAAACAAAACAAAACAAAACAAAACAAATGAAAAAAACAAATTGGAAACAGACTTGTTAAATACAGAGAACAAGGTGGTGGCTGCTGGGGGGCGGGGGGGGGGGTGTGCGGGTTGGTGGATGAAATATGTGAAAGGGATTAAGAGGTACAAACTTCCAGGTGTAAAACAAACAAGTCACAGGGATGAAACATACAGTATTGTGAATAGCATCAATAATACTGTAATAACTTTGTATGGTGACAAACACTAACTACACTTATGGTGAGCATTTTGTAATGTATATAATTGCCAAATCACAATGTTGTAAACCTGAAACTAATAGAATATTGTATGACAACTATATGCCAATAAAAAATAAACAAGTAAAGCAATTTTAAGTTAATGTAGGTCACCCTCTTCCGCTAAACCTAGCTTGCTTATGAATTCTAGGTAGACCAGCAGCCTAACCCTCATAAAACATTCAGGGAAATGGAAACAAATATTGTCCATGCCATTACGGGAAATGAACTGGAACCTGGTCTAAAACTGGGCTACAGGCTTGTGTCGATTATCTGATGGACTGAGATGCCCCCTGAAGGAAAAATAAAGGCCCCCCTTCCAGGAGATTACCATGAACCAGAGAAAACAAAGACTTATGTAAATGAGTGCTATCTACACATTCATTATTAACAAACTTGAAAAAAACTAAATGTTGAACAAAAGAGCATTAATAAATATACTATGGATCATCCATACAGTGGAGGACTAAATCATGTTTTTTGAAGATTAAAGACAGAAAAATCCTCACCAAATAACACTATGTGAAAAAAGCAGAATACAAAAAAAGAAGTACATAAAATATGATCTTGGTTTTGAGAAGGGACAATAAAACCTGGAAGAAAAAATGTTGAGCAATGTTATTTCCAGGAGGTAAGATTATGAAGTGAAATGAATTCTTTAGCTTTCATTTTTCTGTATTTTCCAACATTTTCCTGTAACCTGTTTATTTTGGGTGATTAGGATATAAAAAGTGATTAAAAATTTAAAAGGTAAAACCTCCCACTGTGTGCTGAGCTTCCCAGAACTAGTGACCCAGATTTCAGAGAGGACTCTAACAACTTCTCTTCTTAGTCATAAAAATAATGAGTTTTCCAACATTAATATTTAATTTTTAGACCTATAGATAGGAGCAAGAAAACCCAAAAGACAATCATTCTTGAACATAATTTCTCACTCTTACGCACTGCCCACTACGCTGCTGGCTAAACTATTTCCCCCGTTCTTGGTTACTCATTTTGACTCATGCATAAAAGATACATGTTAAATCAGAGAAACCTCCTTAAGGGCAATTATTAAGGAAGGGAGCCTGGAGTGTTGCTTCCAGCCCTAAGCTCAGGAAACGTGATAACGTTTTGGACTCCATTTTACTTTGCTCCTGTAAAATGACAGCAGACCTCACTCTGGGGAGCTTTGTTGTGTATGCCAGCATTCAATTTATCAGGAAATCCTGAATACTGTTAGCAAACCCAAAGCTCACTTCCATGACGTGAGGTCTCCCTACTAGGATATCAGCTGCATGATGATATCTGCTCTGGAAGGAACCATTCTCTGCACAGCTAATGATGTTTCGTGAGGCCCTTGTGAATAAGAGGCGCAAATGAGAGGTGCACAGGGAATGCCTGTAAAAGGTGAATGCTGTCTATGCTCTTCACACACTCTGGTGCTTCTAAAGCACTGCACAAACCCAGACATAGATCTCTAAGAGAGGGAGGCGTTAAAAAAACCTCCTCTGTCTCTATCAGCTCTGTTCCCTCCTGACTCTGTGTCTTTGATTCGTTGTGTCTCTCTCACGTCTCTTTGCATCACTGTGCTTTTCTGGGAGTCTGTCTCTCTGTATCTCAGTCTCTTTCTCTGTACAACATCCCTTCTCCTTGTTCATGGAATCTCAACAAAAAAGTTGGGGGTGGCTAATATACCTATTTTGCCTGGCACTCTGTTTGTTACTTTATTATTTCATTGAAGTCACTCAGGAACACTAAAAGGAAGAAATGGAGGCTCAGAGAAGGATTGTGTCCAATGTCGCAGGTGAGTGGTAGAGATGGGGTTTTGGACACTGGTCTGTCTGTCCTCTCTGCTCAAAGAAGGCAGAGTAAGCTATCTGGCAGTGAGCTGCTGTGGTCATCCTCTTGGAATAATACCTCTCTTGGTCTGTGGATACACTTGGAGCAGGCACGTTTTCTATGATAGAAGGGCTTAGTCTTCATAATCTACAAACTGGGGAATCCATGGCCAAGACGTTAGCCGACCTAGCCAAGGGTTTAGAGAGCAGAGCAACCAGCTTCCCATCCCTCTCAGCTCCTCTGCCTTCCAACCTGCTGTTTTTAAACATCCTCCAACCTGATTTTTGTTCCTAAGGCAATATAGCCTTACCTTTTTCCAAGGGTCTTCTAATGTCCAAGACCCAATGGCCACAACCGAGTCTTTACTGTACTTGGCTCTCTCTAAAGACTGAGCACCATGAAACTCATTTTCTTAACTTACTTTGTCCTTAGCCGCTGTAAAATGGTATTATATTCAACCATTTTCTATTTATTCTCTTTTAAAGGTAAAATAACATATATAGACCTGTACACATATATATAACTAATATATATATAGACAGATACATATGTCTATATATTATATGTATATATTATTCTGTCTCTTCCTTTTAAAAAATTTTTTTTAACGTTTATTTATTTTTGAGACAGAGAGAGACAGAGCATGAACGGGGGAGGGTCAGAGAGAGGGAGACACAGAATCTGAAACAGGCTCCAGGCTCTGAGCTGTCAGCACAGAGCCCGATGCGGGGCTTGAACTCACGGACCGCGAGATCATGACCTGAGCTGAAGTCGGCGGCTTAACCGACTGAGCCACCCAGGCACCCCTGTCTCTTCCTTTTTAAAGACATTCGTGTATATATCCATATTATTCACATACTTACATATGTATGTGTGATATAGATACACACACAGAAACATATTAGGGAATTAAATGAGAGCATGTAGTTGGGAAAATCAAGTGTCATAGAGCTGGGCACATAGTAGGTGCTCAAAAAATATTTGCTGAATTAATGAATGAACCAATTGGCAGTATTATAATCCTTGTCTCGACAAATCTTCCGCTCCAGCCAACTAGAAAAGTGCTGGCTACACATACCATTTACTGTCTTGCTTGCTGCAGCACACCCCCTTGAGAGAATGCCCTGTCTATTACAACTGCTGTTCACATCCTGGCTCGAATCACTGCACCCTCTGAAAGTCTTCTTTGCTACTTTAGATTGAAAAACTACTCCTCTCAGAACAGTTCTGGCACTTTTTTCCTGTTGGCAATTTATCCAGTACTCTTCTGTGAATAGTCTTTAGTGCTTTCAGTGATGACCTACCTCCTGTATTGTGATTTCACATTTCCCTTGTTATTCTCCCTGCTACTGAGTGAAACTTAGTTTTTGTGTCTTTACTGTGTTCTTCTAACATCCTCAATAAGTAAGTACATACTCAACACATGTTTGATTAATACATTGAAATCAGGAGACAAATGTCTACCATTTATGTGACAGAATGGGGGAAAGGGGTAATGAAATTGGCTGAGATTCTCCTGTACGCTAGATGCTTTACATGCATATCCAGTTCTATTCTTGACATACATTTATTTATTTATTTATTTATTTATTTATTTATTTATATTTTTATTTTAGACCACGAGAAAGAGAGCGAGTGAGTGCAAGTGGGGGAGGGGCAGAGGGAGAGAGAATCCTAATCAGGCTCCACATTCAGCACAGAGTCTGACATGGGGCTCAATTTCCGTGACCCTGGAATCATGACCTAAGCTGGAATCAAGAGTTGGGCCACTAAACCGACTGAACCACCTAGGCACCCCTCACCCTCGATTTATTAAGTGAGTTTTATCTCATCTACACTTGAGGAAACTGAATTACATGGTCAGGGTTATGCATCTGTTAAGTAGGGAAGCTGAGATTTGAAACCAAGATCCAACTAGAATCATGTGTTCAAAATTATGTCACAGTGAACAAGAAAACTCCAGAAGAATACATACAAGAGTATCTTCAGGACTGTGGAACAGGCCAAGGTTTCTTTAACAGGATGCAAATAGCCCTAACCACTGAGGAAAAAAGGTGGATAAATTGGACTTCATTAAAATCAAGAACTTCTATTCATCTTAAGATATCATTAAAAGGGCATAAAGGGAAGTCACGGGTTGGTAGAAAATACTTCCAGGCAAAAGATTTGTACCCAGAAAGTATGAAATACTTCCACAAACTAATAGGAAGAGGATAAGCAACCTGATTTTTTTTAAATGGGCAAAAGATTTGGGCCCCTGGTTGCCTCAGTAGGTGGAATGTGCAACTCTTGATCTCAGAGTTGTGGGTTCAAGTCCCAGGCTGGGTGTAGAGATTACTTTAAAAAATAGAAATGAGCAAAAGACTTGAACAGGACCTTCACAAAAGAGAACATCAAAATGAACCGTAACCATACGAAAACTTGCTCAAGGTCATTACTCATCAAGCAAATTAAAACCACAATGAAACGCCAATAACACCCACCAGAATGGCTAAAATTGAAACAACTGACAATACCAAGTATTGGCAAAGATATGGAGCAACTGGAATTCTCATATGCTGCTGGTGGGAGTATAAACTGGCACAAGTACTTTGGAAAAATGTTTGGCAGTATCTCCTAAAAGTTAAAACTACAGACTCCACTTACTCTACAACACTGCAATTTCACCTGTAGGCATACACACAAAAGAAATTAGTGTGCATGTCTACCAAAAGAAATGCACAAAAATGTTTACGGCAGCTTCACTCACACATAGCCAAAGACTGTAAACAACCAACATGCCAACATGGCCATTGACAGTAGAATGAAATAAATATATATATTTGTATGTTCATACAATGGCATACCACACATCGATTAAAGAAAATGAACAGTTGGTGTCTGCAAAAACGTGGCTGAATCTCACAAATTGTTAAATGAAAGACGCAAGAAACAAAGCAGTTATTTATATCCAGTTTAAGGGCAGGCAAAACAAGTCAATGTTTATAATAGTCATCACAGTTTTTACCACTATGGGGTAGGAGTGGAGAGGTTGCTAATTGACTGGGAAGGAGTAGGAGTAAGAGGGACTCTACTGGGGGATTATAAAGATGTGGTGTGTGTATACACACACACACACACACACACACACACACACACACACCAGTAGAATATTCTTCAGCCATAAAAAGGAATGAAATCTTGCCATTTTCAACAACATGGATGGAGCTGGACAGTATAATTCTAAGCAAAATAAGTCAGTCAGAGAAAGACAAATACCATATGATTTCACTTATATGTGGAATTTAAGAAACAAACAAGGCAAGGACTGGAAATATTCTCTATTTTTATATGGATGGTGGTTACATGGGAGATATATTTATATATAACATGTATAATATACAACATATAAATGGGTGTGTATTTATATATAACATATATACTTACATAACATATAAGTATATATACACCCAT
This sequence comes from Panthera tigris, assembly GCF_018350195.1. Classification (NCBI taxonomy): domain Eukaryota; kingdom Metazoa; phylum Chordata; class Mammalia; order Carnivora; family Felidae; genus Panthera; species Panthera tigris. The sequence continues at coordinate 33,523,668 of NC_056673.1, read as the reverse complement.
GTAACCATATAATGTAATGTAACATAGCCATATTAAAAAAATAATATATATTAACCCATACAATTAATATTTACACATTTCATATATAGCTCAATAAAAATCAATAAAAAACACTGTCTCCCAGTGAGGATAGTATGGTAAATTAAACTATATTTGTAACTACAAATTTCCTTTATAAGGATTTATATCATCTTTCCCTTTTATAATCAAGGTCCAGGGGAAAACAGCAGACTCTCCTGTCACACTGTCAATCTTCCCTTTACCAGGCAATAAAACCATATATCCTGCCGTGTCTTACTTGTGTCAATAAGCACACACGAACTCAGTACTAAATTGATCACTTTCCTGGCCTGGGTTTTGGTATATTTACTTCTATTCCCTCTTTCTTCTGCCTACTCCCCAAATTCCAGCCCCATTTCCATTTGATAAATACCTTTCACGTATGCCTTTTGCCACTTCAAAACCACACAGGATGCATAACACAAATTATGTATCAAATGAATAAGGTGCTGAGGACAGTTGAAAGGTGGTAGAAAGAGGATAATATTCACTCAAAAAACTTTTGGTTTGGCCACTTCCTTTGTTGCCTGCAGGCTATAGAGCAAACCATTGAATTTTTTAAACCTCTGCCGCCTTGCCTCTCAAACCAGGATGCCGGGACCCATCCCACAGGTGTTGTGAATATCTCCCAGGATAGTGCCTGCAAAAGTTCCAGAAAGCAAGGTAGTAGCATTCACCTGGCTACCAATACGGGGTGCATGAGCTGAGGTCAGTGAAGTCTGAGTGTCCCTGCCACAGACTTAGGACCTCATCGCTCTCCATCTGCCACATTTCCTCTGACCTACATTTCCTTTCTGGAACTTGGTGGGTGTCCCCCCTAATGAAACACACCTCCTGCTGTCAGGAAGGAGAGTCTCCATAAGAAGCCTGTGAAAGTGTCTCGAAAGGCTTGGCTGGATAATGACCATGGAACTCAGAAGCTCAGGTCTACCTTCTTTTGTCTCCCCTTAGAGAGACAATCCCAGGCCACCCCTGCATGTCTGCTCACAGAAGAAAGAGACGGGAGACAGAGGACAAAGTGAACAAGCTTCCAACAGAATTTAACTGCTGCCTTATGTCCTCCACCCCCTTACTTCCATGACAATGGCTCCTTTTAGTTTTTAAAATTCATTATGCATCGTGGGATATCAAAAAGCTCAGGCAATGGTATGATAGACACCAATGTCTCCACTATCCTTTTGGAAGAGAAGTTGACAGTATGTTCAATGTGCTAGGATCTCTTTCTTAAAAAAAAAAAAAAAATTAAGTATTACAGGTAGCGCTCAAGTTTGACTGCCATCCCTCCTTCTTATCTGTCCCCTCCCTTGAGGTACCTCTCGTCTGAAGCTGGTGTGCATCATTTGCAACCATCCTTTTGGTTTTCGACCCATAATCCCCCTCTACTACCGCTTGGGGGTGTCATTGAAGTCAAATAAAATGAATTCAGCCCATATCCATCCCTTCAAACTTGCTTTTTCCAATTTGTCATATTGGAGACTCCATTCATTCATTTCAACTGCTGTGCGGTGCAACACTGTATACATTCTCATTGCTTTGTTCCTTCCCCTACTGATAAACAGTTGGATTCCACCACCCCCTCTTTTTTAGCCATTTCAAATTGCGCTGCAATGAATACCCTTGGGTAGATCTTGTTTCTACTCTAGGATATCCCATTTAAAAAAAAATCTAGAATGGATGCTGAAAAGTAGAATGGCTGAATAAGAGCAAGCTTATCTTGAAATAAATTAGAGCTTTCTAAAGTGGTTACAACAATTTAAACCACCATATCGTTTGCCCACAGTTGGTGTAATCAGATTTTAAAATGTGTGCCAGTATGATGGGTTTGAAATGGTAATCTACTGCAATTTTAATTTCCCCCGAATCCCAGCGAGACTGAGCACATTTTCGATATATTTATGGCTGTTTGAGTTTCTTCGTCTATAAACAGGCTTGTTTATACAGTTTGTACATGCAATGGTTTATCAGAATATTTGAATATATCTGGTGCCAGGGAATTGGACTCCTCCCAGGGAAGCTCAACCCATTTTCTCACAGCTCCAATTTTCAGAAGTTTCTTCTTTTTTTTTTAATTTTTTTTTAACGTTTATTTATTTTTGAGACAGAGAGAGACAAAGCATGAACGGGGGAGGGTCAGAGAGAGGGAGACACAGAATCTGAAACAGGCTCCAGGCTCTGAGCTGTCAGCACAGAGCCCGACGCGGGGCTCGAACTCACGGACCGCGAGATCATGACCTGGGCCGAAGTCGGCAGCTTAACTGACTGAGCCACCCAGGCGCCCCAGAAGTTTCTTCTTTAAGGTCAAACCCAAACCTGCATTGATATTTCCCCCCACACACCCGCCCCCAGTACACTGGGTTTGCATTCTGGGATGACACACAGTAAGTCTGACCTTTCTTTCACAAGGCTGCCTTACACATTCATTTGTTCACACACTCACTCATTCATTCATTTTGGCAAACGCTAATTATGTGGTCACCAAGGTCAGGAAGAAGACATGGGTCATGACATCAGGAGATACAGTTTAGAGGAAGAGACAGACACTGCACCAATTAATAATAACATGGTTAAGTCTAAGAATAGTGGTATATAGGGATTGAGGGAAGATGGCGGCGTAGGAGGACGCGGGGCTCACAGCGCGTCCTGCCGATCACTTAGATTCCACCTATACCTGCCTAAAGAACCCAGAAAACCGCCAGAGGATTAGCAGAAGGGAGTCTCCGGAGTCAAGCGCAGACCAGAGGCCCACGGAAGAGGGTAGGAAGGGCGGCGAGGCGGTGCGCGCTCCACGGACTGGCGGGAGGGAGCCGGGGCGGAGGGGCGGCTCGCCGGCCAAGCAGAGCCCCCGAGTCTGGCTGGCAAAAGCGGAGGGGCCGGACGGACTGTGTTCGGACAGCAAGCGCGACTTAGCGTCTGGGAGGTCATAAGTTAACAGCTCTGCTCGGAAAGCGGGAAGGCTGGAGGACAAAGGGAGGGAGAGCTGCTGAGCCCCCGGACAGCAGAGCTCAGCTTGGCGGGGAACAAAGGCGCCAGCGCCATCTCCCCCGCCCATCCCCCAGCCAAAATCCCAAAGGGAACCAGTTCCTGCCAGGGAACTTGCTCGCTCCGCGCAAACACCCAACTCTGTGCTTCTGCGGAGCCAAACCTCCGGCAGCGGATCTGACTCCCTCCCGCTGCCACAGGGCCCCTCCTGAAGTGGATCACCTAAGGAGAAGCGAGCTAAGCCTGCCCCTCCAGCCCCCGTGCACCTTGCCTACCCACCCCAGCTAATACGCCAGATCCCCAGCAACACAAGCCTGGCAGTGTGCAAGTAGCCCAGACGGGACACGCCACCCCACAGTGAATCCCGCCCCTAGGAGAGGGGAAGAGAAGGCACACACCAGTCTGACTGTGGCCCCAGCAGTGGGCTGGGGGCAGACATCGGGTCGGACTGAGGCCCCGCCCACTAACTCCAGTTATACACCACAGCACAGGGGAAGTGCACTGCAGGTCCTCACCACGCCAGGGACTCTCCAAAATGACCAAACGGAAGAATTCCCCTCAGAAGAATCTCCAGGAAATAACAACAGCTAATGAACTGATCAAAAAGGATTTAAATAATATAACAGAAAGTGAATTTAGAATAATAGTCATAAAATTAATCGCTGGGCTTGAAAACAGTATACAGGACAGCAGAGAATCTCTTGCCACAAAGATCGAGGGACTAAGGAACAGTCACGAGGAGTTGAAAAATGCTTTAAACGAATTGCAAAACAAAATGGAATCCACGATGGCTCGGCTTGAAGAGGCAGAGGAGAGAATAGGTGAACTAGAAGATAAAGTTATGGAGAAAGAGGAAGCTGAAAGAAAGAGAGATAAAAAAATCCAGGAGTATGAGGGGAAAATTAGAGAACTAAGTGATACACTAAAAAAAAATAATATACGCATAATTGGTATCCCAGAGGAGGAAGAGAGAGGGAAGGGTGCTGAAGGGGTACTTGAACAAATTATAGCTGAGAACTTCCCTGAACTGGGGAAGGAAAAAGGCATTGGAATCCAAGAGGCACAGAGAACTCCCTTCAGACGTAACTTGAATCGATCTTCTGCACGACATATCATAGTGAAACTGGCAAAATACAAGGATAAAGAGAAAATTCTGAAAGCAGCAAGGGATAAACGTGCCCTCACATATAAAGGGAGACCTATAAGACTCGTGACTGATCTCTCCTTTGAAACTTGGCAGGCCAGAAAGGCTTGGCACGATATCTACAGTGTGCTAAACAGAAAAAATATGCAGCCGAGAATCCTTTATCCAGCAAGTCTGTCATTTAGAATAGAAGGAGAGATAAAGGTCTTCCCAAACAAACAAAAACTGAAGGAATTTGTCACCACGAAACCAGCCCTACAAGAGATCCTAAGGGGGATCCTGTGAGACAAAGTACCAGAGACATCACTACAAGCATAAAACATACAGACATCACAATGACTCTAAACCCATATCTTTCTATAATAACACTGAATGTAAATGGATTAAATGCGCCAACTAAAAGACATAGGGTATCAGAATGGATAAAAAAACAAGACCCATCTATTTGCTGTCTACAAGAGACTCATTTTAGATCTGAGGACACCTTTAGATTGAGAGTGAGGGGATGGAGAACTATTTATCATGCTCCTGGAAGCCAAAAGAAAGCTGGAGTAGCCATACTTATATCAGACAAACTAGACTTTAAATTAAAGGCTGTAACAAGAGATGAAGAAGGGCATTATATAATAATCACAGGGTCTATCCACCAGGAAGAGCTAACTATTATAAATGTCTATGCGCCAAATACCCGAGCCCCCAGATATATAAAACAATTACTCATAAACATAAGCAACCTTATTGATAAGAATGTGGTCATTGCAGGGGACTTTAACACCCCACTTACAGAAATGGATAGATCATCTAGACACACAGTCAATAAAGAAACAAGGGCCCTGAATGATACATTGGATCAGATGGACTTGACAGATATATTTAGAACTCTGCATCCCAAAGCAACAGAATATACTTTCTTCTCGAGTGCACATGGAACATTCTCCAAGATAGATCATATACTGGGTCACAAAACAGCCCTTCATAAGTTTACAAGAATTGAAATTATACCATACATACTTTCAGACCACAATGCTATGAAGCTTGAAATCAACCACAGGAAAAAGTCTGGAAAACCTCCAAAAGCATGGAGGTTAAAGAACACCCTACTAACGAATGAGTGGGTCAACCAGGCAATTAGAGAAGAAATTAAAACATATATGGAAACAAACGAAAATGAAAATACAACAATCCAAACGCTTTGGGATGCAGCGAAGGCAGTCCTGGGAGGAAAATACATTGCAATCCAGGCCTATCTCAAGAAACAAGAAAAATCCCAAATACAAAATCTAACAGCACACCTAAAGGAAATAGAAGCAGAACAGCAAAGGCAGCCTAAACCCAGCAGAAGAAGAGAAATAATAAAGATCAGAGCAGAAATAAACAATATAGAATCTAAAAAAACTGTAGAGCAGATCAACGAAACCAAGAGTTGGTTTTTTGAAAAAATAAACAAAATTGACAAACCTCTAGCCAGGCTTCTCAAAAAGAAAAGGGAGATGACCCAAATAGATAAAATCATGAATGAAAATGGAATGATTACAACCAATCCCTCAGAGATACAAACAATTATCAGGGAATACTATGAAAAATTATATGCCAGCAAATTGGACAACCTGGAAGAAATGGACAAATTTCTAAACACCCACACTCTTCCAAAACTCAATCAGGAGGAAATAGAAAGCTTGAACAGACCCATAACCAGCGAAGAAATTGAATCGGTTATCAAAAATCTCCCAACAAATAAGAGTCCAGGACCAGATGGCTTCCCAGGGGAGTTCTACCAGACATTTAAAGCAGAGATAATACCTATCCTTCTCAAGCTATTCCAAGAAATAGAAAGGGAAGGAAAACTTCCAGACTCATTCTATGAAGCCAGTATTACTTTGATTCCTAAACCAGACAGAGACCCAGTAAAAAAAGAGAACTACAGGCCAATATCCCTGATGAATATGGATGCAAAAATTCTTAATAAGATACTAGCAAATCGAATTCAACAGCATATAAAAAGAATTATTCACCATGATCAAGTGGGATTCATTCCTGGGATGCAGGGCTGCTTCAACATTCGCAAATCGATCAACGTGATACATCACATTAACAAAAAAAAAGAGAAGAACCATATGATCCTGTCAATCGATGCAGAAAAGGCCTTTGACAAAATCCAGCACCCTTTCTTAATAAAAACCCTTGAGAAAGTCGGGATAGAAGGAACATACTTAAAGATCATAAAGGCCATTCATGAAAAGCCCACAGCTAACATCATCCTCAACGGGGAAAAACTGAGAGCTTTTTCCCTGAGATCAGGAACACGACAGGGATGCCCACTGTCACCGCTGCTGTTTAATATAGTGCTGGAAGTTCTAGCATCAGCAATCAGACAACAAAAGGAAATCAAAGGCATCAAAATTGGCAAAGATGAAGTCAAGCTTTCGCTTTTTGCAGATGACATGATATTATACATGGAAAATCCGATAGACTCCACCAAAAGTCTGCTAGAACTGATACATGAATTCAGCAAAGTTGCAGGATACAAAATCAATGTGCAGAAATCAGTTGCATTCTTATACACTAACAATGAAGCAACAGAAAGACAAATGAAGAAACTGATCCCATTCACAAGTGCACCAAGAAGCATAAAATACCTAGGAATAAATCTAACCAAAGATGTAAAAGATCTGTATGCTGAAAACTATAGAAAGCTTATGCAGGTAATTGAAGAAGATATAAAGAAATGGAAAGACATTCCCTGCTCATGGATTGGAAGAATAAATATTGTCAAAATGTCAATACTACCCAAAGCTATCTACACATTCAATGCAATCCCAATCAAAATTGCACCAGCATTCTTCTCGAAACTAGAACAAGCAATCCTAAAATTCATATGGAACCACAAAAGGCCCCGAATAGCCAAAGTCATTTTGAAGAAGAAGACCAAAGCAGGAGGCATCACAATCCCAGAATTTAGCCTCTACTACAAAGCTGTCATCATCAAGACAGCATGGTATTGGCATAAAAACAGACACATAGACCAATGGAATAGAATAGAAACCCCAGAACTAGACCCACAAACGTATGGCCAACTCATCTTTGACAAAGCAGGAAAGAACATCCAATGGAAAAAAGTCTCTTTAACAAATGGTGCTGGGAGAACTGGACAGCAACATGCAGAAGGTAGAAACTAGACCACTTTCTCACACCATTCACAAAAATAAACTCAAAATGGATAAAGGACCTGAATGTGAGACAGGAAACCATCAAAACCTTAGAGGAGAAAGCAGGAAAAGACCTCTCTGACCTCAGCCGTAGCAATCTCTTACTCGACACATCCCCAAAGGCAAGGGAATTAAAAGCAAAAGTGAATTACTGGGACCTTATGAAGATAAAAAGCTTCTGCACAGCAAAGGAAACAACCAACAAAACTAAAAGACAACCAACGGAATGGGAAAAGATATTTGCAAATGACACATCGGACAAAGGGCTAGTATCCAAAATCTATAAAGAGCTCATCAAACTCCACACCAGAAAAACAAATAACCCAGTGAAGAAATGGGCAGAAAACATGAATAGACACTTCTCTAAAGAAGACATCCGGATGGCCAACAGGCACATGAAAAGATGTTCAACGTCGCTCCTTATCAGGGAAATACAAATCAAAACCACACTCAGATACCACCTCACGCCAGTCAGAGTGGCCAAAATGAAGAAATCAGGAGACTATAGATGCTGGAGAGGATGTGGAGAAACAGGAACCCTCTTGCACTGTTGGTGGGAATGCAAATTGGTGCAGCCGCTCTGGAAAACAGTATGGAGGTTCCTCAGAAAATTAAAAATAGACCTACCCTATGACCCAGCAATAGCACTGCTAGGAATTTATCCAAGGGATACAGGAGTACTGATGCATAGGGGCACCTGTACCCCAATGTTTATAGCGGCACTCTCAACAATAGCCAAATTATGGAAAGAGCCTAAATGTCCATCAACTGATGAATGGATAAAGAAATTGTGGTTTATATACACAATGGAATACTACGTGGCAATGAGAAAAAATGAAATATGGCCTTTTGTAGCAACATGGATGGAACTGGAGAGTGTGATGCTAAGTGAAATAAGCCATACAGAGAAAGACAGATACCATATGGTTTCACTCTTATGTGGATCCTGAGAAACATAACAGAAACCCATGGCGGAGGGGAAGGAAAAAAAAAAAAAAAAAAAAAAAAAAAGAGGTTAGAGTGGGAGAGAGCCAAAGCATTAGAGACTGTTAAAAACTGAGAACAAACTGAGGGTTGATGGGGGGTGGGAGGGAGGGCAGGGTGGGAGGGAGGACAGGGTGGGTGATGGGTATTGAGGAGGGCACCTTTTGGGATGAGCACTGGGTGTTGTATGGAAACCAATTTGACAGTAAATTTCATATATTAAAAAATAAAAAAAAAAAAAAAAAAAAAAAAAAAAAAAAAAAAGAATAGTGGTATATATAAGAAACAAAGATAGGGCAGAACAAGGATGATTTCAGAAGATACCATTTCAACACACGATTTATTAAAACATTAAGATATTTGCGTAAAAATTATCTATTATAAATATCTATTGTCTTAAGCCCTGTGTATCTCCTCCTTCAATCACCTGGCCACCCTGGCATCTTACAGGCACAACCCCCCCAACACCTCGACATTAAAGGGGTGGCATGGGTTGGGGGCTCTAGGACCCCACTCCACTGCTACAACAGGCCCCGGTTCCCACTGGTTGGTGCTTAGCCCTGTTGTTATATATTCTGACTGTCTCCCCTGGGAGGGGGCTACCTTCTTGTGGGACCTGGTTTCAGGTATTCTCACCATCCTCTTTTAGGCTTGTCTTTATCCTTCATAAATAATAACATCCCAAACAATATTTCCGTCTAGGAGGAAATGGTCTAAGCACCATTTTTGTCAAACTTCAATGTGTATGTGAAACATCTAAGGATCTTGTTAAAATGCACTGATTCAGAAGGTTTGGGGGTGGGGCCTGAGACCATATTTCTGACCACTTGCCAACTGAGGCCAGTGCTGCTGGTCTGGAAACCACATTTTGAGTAGCAAGGGCCTCATCAACTTGAAATACGGTGCAACTAACACCACCCTAATTTTCACACAACACTGTTAACAACCCAGCCCAGCGTCACATCAGCTTTTTGGCAAAGACACCAATCACACGTATTGGCCTACATCACCCAAGTCTTTTTAAGAAGGGTGGAGGTTAAAGTCTACTCTTTCTCATCTCTCCTTTGTGCAAATATGCATTTTTGTGCATACATAATAATAAGAATCCATACTGATTTGGAGGCTAGTGAAACTGCATCCTGGCTGTTACTCAAACAGGTCAGTTTATAGAGAAGCTATATCCCATGTTGTGTCTGACAATGCACCTAAGTGTCTGCTAGCCTGTCAAAAGGTCCCCTGCTAAATGAAAGTAGCCTTCTAGGGACCTAAGGTTCAAAGGCATATCGTTATAATGTTTCGTTCATTACATTAACAAGGAGTTTTTGAGCACTCACACCTGGATGTCCCTGTTTTAGGGACTGAGACAAAGTCCCTTCTCTCATGGAACTGACATTCTTTTGAGGCCAGATATACTAAATAAACAAAACCAATCCGAATAAAGAAACAAGAAGAGTTTCATATGCTGAGAACGAAGTAAGTGACAGGGTTGCTACCATGGATTGGGCGGTAAATAAAAGAAAAAAAGTCTCTCAGAAATGATCTCATTCAGGCCGAGATCTTCTGGATCTAGACTATAAGGAAGAAACCATACAGAGATTATAGGGGGGAAAAATTCAGGTGGAGAAAATAAACAGTACCAGACCTGGATGCAAGAAAGAAGCATGTTCACAGATCAAGAAGGCCAGTAAGCTGCCTGGGGCATAATAAGTTGGGTAGGGGGTAGTACTCCCCGACACTAAAGGTAGGGAGGGAAGGGGCCAGAGCCTGCTGCGCTACCAAAGTCAGAGTAAGGAGTTTAGATTTTATTTGAAGTGTGATGGGCAGCCATAAGAGATCCTTGAAATCTTTGGATTTGTTTTAGAAGTAGAGTCTGTAAGGCTTGCCTTCATCTATAGAATTTGTTGTGTTTTAATTTTTGAGCTTTAGCAATCCGTTCGGTGTTCAGATCATTCACTTGGCTGAGGGGAATTGTAATATGGAGGGTATTTATGGGGGAAATGCAAGAGTTTCATTTAAACATGGTAAGCTTGAGATGCATGCTAAATATCCAAGATACTGTAGATGCCAAGTCAGCTGTGGGGCATCTACTATAGAGCTAGTGAGCGATTAGGCTGGAGAGAAAGGCCCAGCATATCCAGCCAGTGGTTCCCTGGCAGACCTGTAAGAGATACCACACTTACAGACGGATTAGAGGTAGAAAGTCCAATTAAAAAGGAGGAAGAGTAAAGTAAGGACTCGGAGACCTGTGAGCTCTAAGAAATCATTCAAGGAGGCAGTGGGCCACTGTATCTGATGGTACTTTAAGGTCACAGTAGATAAGAACAGTTCATCGCCTGCCAAATTTGGCAATACAGAGATCACCAGTGACCTTGGCAGCCGTGTCCCCAGTGGAGTGAGGAGAGATAAGCCTATATGGTGAGTTGAAAAGAAAATTCTAGAGAGGAAATGGAAATAGTGATGGTAGACAAACAGCTCAAGACTTTATGTAAGGGAGCAGAGAGAGTAGAAGCCGGAGGGAAACAAAAGATTTTTTTTTTCCTGCAGGAGAGCCCAGAGCATATATGAATGATGACAGGAATGAACTAGTAGGGAAGGAATAATGAGGAAGAGTCAGGAGTGAAGGAAGATACAACTACAGCAGGAAAGACTTTAAGGTGAAAGAGACTGGGATCCAAACGAAAAGCAGTAGGATGGGATGTGGAGACACTGTCTCCATAGAAACAGGAGGGAAAGAAGGGTGTACAGAGTCAGAGAGGTGATTTTGGTACTGACAATGGAGGGGTCCATCGCCCTCCATTTTCTCCACGTTGGAGATCAAAAAGGCATAACCTATTCTCACATGCAAGAAAAACAGACAAGCCAACATTTGGCATGACCCCACCACAGCTACAAACAAACAAACAAACAAACAAACAAACAAACAACTAACTCTGTGAAAGTGAGCAAGGGAGAGGTAGGTACCTTGTACCCTGAGAAGTCTGGGAGAGGAAATGTGGTCTCCTTTAGAGGATTTAAACCTCTCAAAATTCTCAAAATATGTTCCATCATGTCCTACTTCCCCATGACCATTCCTGACACTTTGTTTTTTAATATTTTTTTAATGTTTATTTATTTTTGAGAGAGAGACAGACACAGAGTGTGAGCAGGGGAGGGGCAGAGAGAAAGGGAGACACAGAATCTGAAGCAGGCTCCGGGCTCCGAGCTGTCACCACAGAGCCTGAAACAGGGCCCAAACTCACAAACCATGAGATCATGACCTGAGCTGAAGTCGGACGCTTAACCAACTAAGCCACCCAGGCACCCCCATTCCTAACACTTTAATGTCCCCTTCCTGACAGACTTCTCCCCATATTCTGCTTCTCCTCTTGGTATGTTGAGAATTTCCTTCATCTTTAAAAGCTCACCTCATCAAGCCTTTCCTGATACCCACCCAATGCCCCCAACATTGGTACCTGTCCTGACCTCTTTGGATTTCTCAGTCTTACTACGTCACTCACCAAAGTCCTTCCTGTATTATAGTTTTGTACTCCTGGAAGGAAATAATGATGTGTCAATTGCCTGCTATGCCTTCCAAATATTATTTTGCTACTCTAACTCATGATCCCAGCATCAACTGCTCCCTTGTCTAGACAGCCTCACTCTCTTTTGGTTCTCTGCAAAACTCAGACCTAACAGAGTCCCCCAAGAAGTCTGGTCTCAACAAGCCTAAGAATGGTCTAAGCCAGTGTTGGCATTCACAGTTAGCAGGACCTCTGGGATGCACACCGATGTCTTCCTGCAACAAGATACAGGCTGGAGCTAGGTCCCCTCCCCAACCCTGGTGGGTGCTGCAATGTAAACACGTCCCTGATTTTTGCAACACACACAGACCTGGATTCATGAGCACGTGTACAGAAGTTCGTGCTTCGTGAGCTGGGAAAGCACCATCTCTCTGTTCTCTGAGGCTCTCTCAAAAGGATCCTTGCTTGAAAGGGTTACTTGAGCCCACTGTGACACTGTATCAGCAGCAGGATCCAGCCAATCTTCTCTTAGAGTCAGGCAACCAAATCCTCAGATAATCTGCTGTATGCAGGACTTCACTGAAGCCCTACGTCAGCTGAAGGCACCACTAGAAAGGAGTGAAGGCTCTGGGGCTTGCTAGAACCTCAGACCTCATTCATCCTAGGGCGGGGGTGCCCCGATGATACCTCTAGCCTAATCCACAGGTTTTGAACGCCTTTCATTTTACCAATAAAAATGTATTGCTAATATCTCTTGTGCTAATCAACGTAACTTCTAGGCATAGATTTAGATATGGAGAGTTGAGTGTTTGTCATGTCTTTGCCTTTGAACTGTTAACTCCCCATCAGTATCTCTCAAATGCTACCCTCTGCAGTGTGTATCCTTTTCCAGGACACTTCAAATGCTAGCTGCTTCCAGGATATAGGTAAAATCAACTTACACACACATAGCACAGGGTTTAAATAGGAATGCTCTAAAGTAACTTACACAGAAGTTAATAAATTCTTCCTCCCCACTCCATTTCCTCCCTTCCCTCTCTTCTTCTTCCCTCTCCCCCTCCTCCTCTGTCCCCACCCCCCTTCCTCTCTCCCTCCTTCCTGCTCTTTTTTTTTCTTGGTAGTCCATACTGAAGAGTGATGGCGTCATAAGAAAGGATCATATTTTGGAGTGTGGAGCATTTCACTAAAAATTAAAATCCACAGACAACTCTGTTCTCCAAAATCCCTCTTAGCCACACTGCCACTCGTGGCTCTCTTTTCCTGCATCCTGTTCCCTCCCTTAGGAAATTTCAAATTACTTTCCTATAGAATTCTGCCTCCTAACACAGCACTCATTTAGTCCTTAACTTGCAAACCCAAACACCAAGATTCTTAGGAAAAACAAAGGCTCTTGCAGGGCACAGAGACTGGCCTCATTCAAAGGCTATTTGTGGAACATCTTTAATGCCTTAAATGTGTCCTTGTGGCCTCCACCTCCCCCCACCCTGTTCCTATGCCGTATTTCTGAGCATTTCTCCAAAATAAATACAGTGTTTTCCTCAGGAAGAATGTTGGTAAATAAAATTTTCATCACTGCATTACAGATTTTCAGAATGAGAAATTATTCTTAATTATTAAAGTCTCAGGCAAAATCCAAAATGCATTTTATTCCAGATATGTACTCACCTACCCTCCATCTTTATGGAAGGCACTTACCCTTGATGCAAATATAATATAAATATTCCAGGGCTCTCCTGCATTAGATTTTGTTGTTGTTGTTGTTGTCTACATGCCTTCTTCATTTTTTTAAAATCTCAGCTTTACTGAGGTATAACTGACAAATATCTAAAGTATATGTTGTGATGATGTGATATATACACATACATTGTGAAAGGATCCCCCCCATCTACTTAATTAACACAGACATCACGTCACATATTTATCTCTTTTTTCAGTGAGAACATTTAAGTTCTATTCTCTTAGCAAATTTCAATTATACACTAGTGTTATCAACTATAGTCACCATGTTTTATTACATTTGATTCTCAGACCTTATTCATCTTACAGCTGGAAGTTTGTACCTTTTTACCAACCTTTCCTTATTTCCCCATCCCCCCTCCCAGCTCCTGGCAACCACTTTTCTACTCTGTTTCTGAGTTTGGCTTTTGTTTTTGTTTTTGTTTTTAGATTCCACATATAAGCGATACCACGCAGTATTTGTCTTTCCCTATCTAGCTGATTTCTCTTAGCATAACGCATCCATGTGGTGACAAATGGCAGGATTTCTTTGTCATGGCTGAATGATATTTCTTTATACACACACACATCTGTATCTCACATGTCTTTTTCCATTCATCTGTGGATGGACACAGTGTGTTTCCATGTCTCCGTTATTGTGAATAATGCTGTAATGAACCCGGGAGTGCAGATACAGCCTCCATATCGGTTTCATTTCCTTTGGACACATGCCCCAAAGCAGATTGTGGGACCATCCTCCTCATTTCCTTTTGTTGTCCCTGACTTTAAGTAGTTAGAATTGTAGCGCTCAGCCTACAGGGATCAGAAGACCTTGGGGAGATTTTGAAACTGCTCAAGAACATCTTAGGTCTTCTAAATCAGTATCAGTGGGGCGACACCAAGAATCTGTGTTTTATAAAACCATCTTCAAAAGGAATTTTGGTGTCCAGCCCTGATTAAGTCTTCACCCCCAGGGAGGAACTTTACAAATGTCTTTGTGGGGGGCGCCAGAATACTGCTTCCTGTGGTGAGGCGGAGGCTTGAGGCTTCTGGTGACCCTACACACAACTCTGTCACTTGCTTCTGTAGTAACTTCTTCCTCATCACTTGCCCCGGTGTCCACAGCACAACCCACAGTGACAGCCATGTTTGTGCTCATCTGCATGTTCAGTAGTCGTATCACTGGGGGTCACTCTGATTTCACTCTTGCGCCCCATCAAGGGGAGTCGGTCAGCCCCTTCCTACTGAGAGGGACTCATAAACCTGTCTGTGCCTGAGACTCTGACCCTTAAACTTGACCTTCGCTGGTTCCCCCTTTGGATGTATAACTGGAGTGTTGTAGTGTGACCATGTGAGCAGCTGGGTGCTGCCTGTATGGACTGTCGGGATTTCAGCCCGGAAGTTTTCCTTCAGCCACAGACCTGGGGACTACCCCTCGGTGAGCTCCTCGCATAGACAAGATGAAGAACGAAGGTTAGCTTGTCCCTTCTTCCACTGGTTCTAGTTCTACCATCCACCATCAGGGTTTCTCCTTACCCCCACCCGGAGGCCCGCCCCCGAGGCCCTGGGGGTGGTCCGGCTGACAACATACCAGCACACCGGCACGGGTGCCACATCAGATGTGAAATGTGTCCACGTGGGCTGGGAGCCAGCCCGAAGGAGTGACACAAGCTCAGGCCCTGGAGCCAGACTGATCTGGGTTCAAATCCCAGCTCTGTCACATCAAGCATTGTGGCCTTGGGCCAACAACCACACCTGACTGAGAGTCCATTTGCTACCTATAAAATGGAGGTAGTGACATAGTAACTGCCTCAGGAGTCGAATGGAATGAAATAAGATGACCTGGGGTCCGTATGTCAGGCACGTAGCACGTGCTCCTTCTTCCCTTGGCTCCCCTCACAGAGGAGGGCAGAGTCCACACCACACCACACCCCTGTCTTCTTTTTATCCTCCTTCTTCCAACAAGGGCACAGATAATAATTATTGGGAGAGCTCTGTCAAGCATCCATTCCCCCATCTCTGGATCCAACCTCCATCCAAACTCTCAACCTTATCTTTCCTGTCTTCCACTCTCTCAGTGACTTCAAATCGCTCTAAGGTGACAGACTCACGTGAGGCAAGCGTGGTGTCTGGGGTGCACAGTTTAAGGAGGCCCCCACTCCCGCACAATCCCAACAGCATGTGCTTCCTTACATCCGGCACGCTGGGTACCTCACTCTAGTCCTGACCTGCTGGGGATTTCATTGCCTCAACTACCATGTGCCACACTGAGGACAATCATTTCCTTTCTCCTGGTAGTTTAGATATAGTTCAGGTTAGTTAACAATAAAGCTTAGGCAACTTTTCTCACTGGGGTGAAGGTAAAAAAAAATACAGATTTCCAAGCCTCATGTCAGACATTTGAAAGCAATTCAGTGCCCCCCACCCCACCCCACCCCACCCCACCTGACCTCCGGCTTCACATCAGACCCACCTCCAGGGATTCTGGTTCAAATGATCTGGAGTGGGGCCAAGTGGGTAATTTAAAAAAGCTTTTCAGGTGATTTGTATTGGTGATTAGGGTGAAGTCACCAGAATGGGATCAAAGAATATGCTCCCAGGAAATTCTTAGACTCACTACAACTTAAAAATCCACTGGTGTCCTGTTGGGCACTCACACCAGCTCTGGAGCCAAACTCGGGTTCAAGTCCTTACCCTTGCACTTGCTACCACAGTATCTTGAGTGAGGTACTTACCCACGTCCTAAATGGGTGGGTACCCTACTTTACCCACCTATAAAATGACAGTAGCAACAGTACCTGCCCCAAAAGTGTTTGTGGAATTAAGCAAGATTTAAATCACTTAGCATAACTTAAGGCACATAGAAAATATCATTAAGTAGGGGCTATTATTATTATTAGCATGTTATTAGCATTTGAAGCATTTATTTGGCTCTTACTGTGGGCAAGCAATGTATGTATGTGTGTGTACATATATATAAAATATATATAAATGGGGGTACCTGGGTGGCTCAGCTGGTTGAGTGTCCGACTTCAGCTCAGGTCATGATCTCACAGTTCAGGAGTTCGAGGCCCATATTGGGCTCAGTGCTGAGAGCTTGTCTGCACAAAGCCTGCTTCGGATCCTCTGTCCCCCTCTCTGTGCCCCTCCCCTGCTTATACTCTCTCAAAAATAAATAAAATAAATAAATTACATGAGCCAGTTACCTAATCCCCCTGTGCCTCTAGAAATCATAAACAGCATCTATAGACTAAGTATATCATGAGGATCCAATGAAATATTGCATGTAAAGTGTTCAGCAGAGGCCTGGCACACAGTAAACGATCAATAAATTTCAGATGTTATAACTACAAATAGAACATCAATAAAAGATAATATTCTTTTACCACTTTTTAATTTTTTTTTAGTTTTTAAGTATTTATTTATTTTTGAGATAGAGAAAGCACATGAGCGGGAAAGGTGCAGAGAGAGAGAGAGGGAGACACAGAATCCGAAGCAGGCTCCAGGCTCTGAGCTGTCAACACAGAGCTTGATTCAGGCCTCCAACTCACAAACCGTGAGATCATGAGCTGAGCTGAAGTTGGACGCTCAACCGACTGAACCACCCAGGCGCCCCATTCCTTTAGCATTTTCAATACAATTATTATTCAAGAAGACGGTCCAACTTGGCTCCTTAAACAAAGCCAAATGTCTTACTCATATTTATTTCTCCAGATTTTAGCCCAGTGGCTGGTCCTCGTCAGGAGTTCAACTCATGTTTTCCAAACATATGAATGCATGAATGAATGAATGAATGAGCAGAGAATGTGCATGTGCCTTCACTCTCACACTGATCTTGCCCGTGTCCCAGGACTGTGAAAACCTCACTGACCACGGGCCATTCATTTTGTTTCCAAATGCTGCCGACCTGCCCACAGTTCTAATCAAGAGCAGACCTGATTTATGCTGCCTGTGGAGTCAGCCAGGGAGGTGGAATCCTCCACTGCTGATTTGTTTATCGCTGAGTCCTTGAAAATTGAATAGGGAGGGAGAGGGAGGGATGAAGAATGAATTAAGAGCTACTCCCCATCACATTTGATAAGAGGTCCTTTCACTGTGGCGGAGTATAGCTTTGTGTTGTTGTTAATATGAAAACTCTACAGCTGTTACAAAAACACATGGCAAGTTCCATGCCTGTGTCTTTCACCTGACGGCCACCACGGCCCTGACAGTGATGGAGGACAAGCCACCTGGATTTCAGGGGCTCGATTAATGAACTGTTATGGTCTATGCTATAACTCTGTAATACTCCTCGGTGAATGACTACAGTGTATAAAGCAGAATGCATTTCCCCCATTTAGTGGATATTGATTGAAGGGTTTGTTTTAAAACATTTAGGCTAACTTGGTTGTTTTATTTATTCATATCTGTACATTAATTGAAAGCTCAACAGCTCAGACAGATTGTATTAACTTGATCGCCCTCTACTGGCCATAAGATGGAGCACACACCTGGTTTTGACCAGGTCCTACAAAAGCGACAGCTATTTTTAGAAAGCAATGGGCTTTTAAACTCCAAAATACCTTCTATGGGTCAGTTATGAGTATAGTCGAGAGACCCAGCTACACTAAACCCCAAACTGTCTGCCTTATTTTTGAATATTCTGCTTCCTGAAAGGAGATGATCTGATATCATATGTTTGGTGATTAATGAAGAAACATGGCCAGGAGCCAGGACACCTGAGTTCATAGAAATCAGTCTTCTCATCTGTGAAAGGAGCAGGTTGAGGTAAGACAAGCCCAAGGTTCCTTTTGAGTCTCTCCAACTGCTGTGGTATAGACGGCACACATGTACCCTGAGGTCTAGTCCTTATTCTAATGTTTACTCTTGGTGTAAAGTTAAAAAAAAAAAAAAAAAAAAAAAAAAAAAAAAAAAAAAAAAAGAGGGGATTAAATCTCTAGGGTTCCTTTGAATTCTGCCATGTTATTAACAAGTCATACTAAGCTTAAGCACATATAAATGACTGGGAGAAATTCCCAGAGGATAATTCCAGTTAAATCCCTTTGTGTTTTTGTATTTGTGGGTTTTTTTTTCCCTATGAATATTCCCTGGAAAATACAGGGTTTATCCCTTACAGAAACACTTACACCTGTCACTGAAATGACTGTATCTCATGAACAGTCTGAATAAACCCTAACATTTTTATTGTATAGAAGACAGGGGAGGGAAAAAATTCAGACACTAGATTCTAGGCACAGGTTTTCATAAATTGAAAATATGACATGAAGAGGCCCTTTCAAGTCTAAGGAAGAAGAGCCACCTCTGAGTATTTGGAGACACTTGGGGAAAAAACAAACTGGACTACCTCCCTCTACCAAGCAGACCTGTAATGTGGTCGGCAGGCAAGCTTTTGCTTCCCTCGCTTTGTGTTGGACTCCTCAGCCCCTGGTCACCGTTCAGAGGAGACAGCTGCTCAGGCAAAGTGAGCGTGATGTGATTCTCCATCCTTGAAACAAACACTGAGAGCATTTAAGAAAGTCAGAGCGAAGCAATGCTGGAAGAAGGTCTTTTTCTATCACGGGCAAAACAGAAAATGCCACCTAAATCAGCATGAAATCAATCGACCTAGCAGTGATCTGGCCTAGATAAAATGCACGAAGCTTCAAGAACTAAAAACAAAAATCATAACTTCCTTGCATCTAATTAGCCATTTATCTGACTGGGCACTTTCAAATGCATGCTTTCACTTGCTTCTTAAAACAACCCTGGAAGGGGCAGGCAGGAGCATTATTACACCCATTTCGTAGATGAAACTGGAGAGCATATGTACCTTGCCTATAAAGACCAAATCGCACAAACGATAAGCACAATCTTTAGATATTCAAAATCATGCTCTAACAGATTTATTTAGGAAAATACTCAAGTCATTCCAAAGATGTTAGGATTATATGCATGTATGTATGCATGTATGCATCTCCTTTTCCAAGGAGAGCAAAGGAGAAGTAAACCATTGATTCCCAGGGGAAAACCAGAGTCACAGAGCTGGGACAGGAAGTCTTTGAGTTTGACTGTGCACTGATGTCTCCAAATCAAGAGTTCTCTTCAATGTGAAGATCACCCTGAACGTTGACTGAGCACCTAAAAGGGACTGAGTGGGAAACATGGCTTCCCTTCCAAGTTCATTGCCTGGTTGGGGAACAAGCTATGCAGATGAATGCAGATTAAATTCTGTTTCCCATGCGGCTTGTGGACAAAATGGCAGCTATTAGTTCCCAGGGGTTGGAAAACAATGGAGAGGAAGCTTTGTGCAGGTCACGTCCAATCCCACAAGCAAGTCTTTAAAAAAATCTATCAGCTCTAGCTCAAAATACATCCCAAATCTCCTCATTCTCTGCGTCTCTATCACCATACTAGTGGTCTAAAACGTGGGAATAGGACCACGGAAGGTATGTTTCATGACTTTTAGGTGGCCAATGTCAGAGACAGGAGCATCAAAGAGGGGTCCTCTGCCGATGTACTTAAAAAACCCGACACCCTCTTCCTGTCATCTCTGGAATCAGGAGATAACATGCCCCATGTCTCCTTTGATGTCATGCTCACAAAGTTTTATCTGCAACAGGCTGATGCGGGAGTTCATACAACATAACTATGTGTGTTCATACCTTCTCAATCTCATCCGTGTGACTATTCTGCAAGTACAAAGCTTAAAATATACCAGACTAGACACCAGTGTGAGTCCAGTTGGAAAAATTCAGACATCAGCATGATCTCTGTGCAAGCATGTGACAAAATCTCCACAAACAGTCATGCTTTTCATCTGGATATGAGCTTTCCTCTCCCCCTAACCTTTCTTGCATCTCTCTGATAATATTTTGGCATTTTCTTTCTCTGTCTATTGAACTCAGGCTCCTGTGGGTAGAAAACATGCATGACCACGTCTCTTACCCTACTCAGGCAGTCAGATTCAGCGAGGTCTACAGAGTCTGAAAGACCTGTCCCAGGAAGCTGCTTCTCCTACCTGTGGAACCTGGAGCCCTTAATTAACCTCTTTGAGCCTCAATTCCAACAGCAAAATGGTAGTTTTAAAGATCAAATGAGCTGATACTTGTGAATTGCCTAGGCAATGCCTTGTCCCTAGTAACTGAGGCAATGCTCTGTGCCTTGAGTTAGGCTCCCTGGAGGAAAAATCTGAGATGAGGATATGGCTTATGGATATGGCTTCATTGAAGGAGAGATCTCAGGAAGAAGGGAAAGCAAGATAGAGCAGGAAGAGAAGCTTTGCCGAAATCTAGCTCCAGCCTGATCTCAGGGGGAGCTCTGGAGGATAAATTGCACCAAAGTCTTGGATCCAACATGGATCCAATCCAAATCAACTTGGATCCAGTGCTTTGTACCCTCCCCCCATCCACATCCATCAGTCATCGGCTATGGGCTGTTCCCTTGAGGGCAGAGGAAGTCAGATCCTCTTCTCCAGGGCCAGGCAGTTCCCCTTTGGCTGAGGACAATTCTCTGGAGAAGAGGGCACCTGTGGGCTGACAGCAGCCAATATTCACAGCAACTGTAAGAGAAATCTGGGCAGGGCATCAACAGCACCCACTACACTATTATTATCAATTTATATCATCCCATGTCTAGATCTGTGCTTTTGATATGACAGGGACTCAATAAACGGTTATTGCAATGAATTAAATTAAAGGCGCCAAACTATGAAGAGCATGCCAAACCAGCACGAATTGCTCAAGCCTCATCCATGGGTCCAGGAGCTTTGGAGACAGCTCTCACGCGTCTTCCCCCTCGCTGGCCCTCATAATTACCAAGACTACGCAAGATTGTAGCAGGTCCCTAAGTTCCTTGGCACACTGATTACGGCTAAAGGTAACTTAACTGTGAATTTCCTTGCTTTACTTGTTTCAGAGATTTTTTTTCTGGCGTTAATTACACCTATGCTTACATCCAAATATTTCATTGTGATGCAGATTATACTTGTAAGTGCATGAATTATTCTTCGAAGGCAAAAGGAATTAATAATGTTTCACCACTCACTGTGACATGTTTCCAAGCACGTAAGTGACAGATGCGTTTTTAAATGATGCACTTTCTCGTCTCCTTGACATGCAAGGACCCAGATTTAAAGAGATAGAAGATGTAAAGGCACTGCCTTCTGGATCTACTGATGTCATGCCTGGATTTCCATCCCAATCAGCAAATGCATGAATAAGTAATGTGCTCAGGTCCCAGTACCTGCTCAGATTAGATTGTATCAGCAGCCTTACGCTCTAAAACACCATTAAAACAAATCCCCAAACACCCAGGGAGCAGAGGGAAGAGGAGGGCAGAGATGGGCTGGTCATTGATAGGAGTGGAGGGAAAGCATTTTGTAAATCATGAAGTGCTTTATAAAGGTCAGTTATTAGTATTATATTAATTCTTTTTCCATCAACCTTATGTTTGGTACTCAGCAAATCCTCTAACCCCACATTTCCTAATGAATCAATCAGTCCCTGGCAGAGATTTTGCTTCTGTTCCAGTGACTAGGGACAAATTAAAAGGAGCCCATCCAGGTTGAGTGACCAGCTCTTTTCGTATACTTTCATCGATACTCTATTGGTAGGGATCAAATTGAATTCAGAAAATAAGTCTCAGTACGTGCTAGACGAGCCTTAATGCTGAGTAGCCTCTGGGTATCATATGGAAAGGGAATGGGGATTCTAGAGACAATCATCACCATCATGACCTCAAGGAAATGAATGCCCAACAACCAGGTGTTGAGTTTGGGAAACAACTAGACCTACTGCTCTGATTCACCAGACTTCATTGTAGTTCTTTCAGGACCACAGGGTATTTGAGAAAGGAAGAAAAAGGAAAAAAAAAAAAACACCCACTTTTTGGCACAGATAATCCAAAAAATAATCAATCCCTCAATTACATATACATGTGAATTCACAGTAATGGAAAAAATGGTCTGGTGGGGGCAGGGGGTAGGCAGACTCTGGAAGGGCAAACAGTTGAGCTCTAGAGTAGGGGCTGGCAAACTATTGGCCAAATCTGGCCCTTTGTCTGTTTTTGTAAATCAAGTTTTATTGGAACACAGTGATGCCCATTCATTTACATACTCTCTAGACTGTTTTTACTCTACAATAGAAGAGCTAAGGAGGTGAGGCCATTTTGACCCACAATGCCAAAAATATATTCACTATTTGGCCCTTTCCAGAAAATGTTTGCTGAATCCTTGCTCTACCGTCAGACTTCTTGGGATTAAACTCTATCACTTACTTATTCATTGTGTTACCTTAAGAAAGTTCCTCAATCTCATCATGAGGAAACGAACACTACCTACCACATAGGGTTGATACAAAGAATGAATTAAAACTTTCAAGACACCTAGAACAGTGTCTAGCATATATTAATGAGAATCAAGAACTGGTAGCCACTGTTATTATAAACAGCAAGATCAAACCTCCTCCTTCTCCCCAGATATATCATTGGCTCTTCTGCCCAAAAGACCACGTAGACACCTTGCTTCCTTTTCTCATGCAGAAATTTGGAATTTCTTTCAGACACAACTTACTATGAATGCAAATGGATCACCCTCTAGGTATTCCATAACAGCCATTAAGAGAGGAAATAATTTTTTTCCCTTTCTTCAGTTTATTTCCGTAAGAGGCATCCAGTCCAAAGCTCATGCAGAGATTTGAAACCTCCTTCCTCTGTCTGCTACTAAAATATTCAATCACCAGTCTGACAACTGATAAAATAACAGTTTGCTTTCCCAACTAATAGCCTCTCTTCTCACCTTTAAAATCAGTCAGGGGCTCTAAAGATATTGTATAATCAAGGGACTATGGCTTAAAACACCAACGCCCAATTCCTAAGAGAGTTTATTAGCATGTACAGATTAGCTGCTCAAAATGCACAGAGGGCCCCGCCTCTGTAAATCAGGAATGCAAAGGAGGAGGTAAACTTAGTACCAGTTGTGAATAACCCATCTCCTTGAAAAACACAGATGGACGAGTAGATGACTCCTTCCTCTCTTTTTCTCTCCTGCTCTTCTGTGACACCTTTCTCTCTCTCTTTTTCTCTCATTTTCTTTCTACCTCTCCTTCTGGAAGTTTTCAATAATAAAAAGATCAGTGTTGGTAAGTAAAAAAATTACACTGATACCCAGATGCACAAGGTACTGCCCTGGGGACCACAGGAAAAACCCACGAGTTTCAACTCCTGTCCTAGGGAGTTAGTACTTCCTTTGGGAAGACAAGACAAGCCCATGAAAAGCTAAATAGCAATTAATGAGTTCAATGACGGTACAAAACAACAGAAAATATATTGCCATGTAATAAGGAATTAGTTGCTAAATGCTTTCTTTAGATAGTGAACATTATAGAAACTTTAGAAGAGAATAAGATCCACATGACATGTGAATTTGAAATCCAAAACAGGAGAGAATGGCCCTCCTACTTCCTCCTACTCAAAGAAGATGAAATGCCAAAGTTAAATACGTATTTACATTTCAAGTGAGTAATTTAAGGTGTTTTAGTTTAAAATGAACATTAATTAACTAGCTTCCCCAGCTAACAATGTGTGTGAAGGAGCCACTGAACACTGTTTTCTAACTTCCATTGGAATGTTTTTGGCATAGGTTGGACCAAGTGGTATAGATAGAAATCAAGATGCATTATACAGAGGGGCTTTAGGTGAGGGAAGATGCGATGGGGTCCTGAACAGTGTTAGAAGACCCAAATGCTGAAGGAACACAGCAGAACTCAGGGGAGCGCCTCCCCAGAGTCAGCATGAATGAGCATGTGTGGCTGAATTCTAGAATGTTCTAGAAAGACCAAGCCCTGAACAGTGTCAAAAGACCCAAAAGCTGAAGGAATGTAGCAGAACTCAGGGCAGCACCTCCCCAGAGTCAGCATGAATGAGCATGGGTGGCTGAATTCTAGAATGTTCTAGAAAGACCAAGCTGAAACCTGTGAGCAAGGCTCATGGATGAAGCTTCTCTATTGCATTTACCAATTCACTGTAGGCATCCTTATTTCCCAGTTTGGGAAAGGTGTTTATTCCCAGACCTGTCACCAAATTCCAGTTTAACCACATACTCAGATCTCTATTTCTTTTGAACCACTGAAGTTGTAATTTGAGTGTTTCGATAACATGCTTACATAAACTCTATAGCACAGTGGTGAAGAATGTGGCTACAAAAGCAAAGTGTCTGAGTTCAAGCCCCAGGTCTGCCACTTTAATCTTGAGCAAGGTGCTTACCCCAATGGGGAGGAGGATACTACTGAATTCACAGTGTGTCAGTAGGGTCAAGTGAATTTGTACATGTGGGCCTTTAAAACCATCCCTGGTACAGACAGCCTAATAAGTATAAGCTGCCATACCCTTGTCATTGTCTTTGTTACTTAACCTTCCAGCCAAAGGGGCAGTCCTCCCTCCTTCTCTGGAATGAACACGGGCCCTACGAAGGGGGACAATGAAGTCAGAGTTGATTTGGTAGCCCTCTTTCTGGCCCTGTGTGTATCTTTCTCCAACCCTGGTTCCACCCAGAGGACTTAATTTTAGTAACTTGATTCTAACGTTCTTATTCCACCTATCCTGAGTTCAACGTACCCCATTTTCTCTGTTGGGTGCCCTTTGTGTTGACCCGTGTCAGTCATTCTTAGACCTGGATGCAGTCTTACATCCAGGCCCCCTCCTGCTGCTGGGTCCCTCCAATGCTATGTTCTTCTCGCTCTCGGGATCTTTTCTGTGGCAGGACCACTCGGGTGATGACTGCATGTCTACTTGGATATCTTCCACTGTCCTGTTGAGACCTTCCCCCGTCACCAGCTATGGCTCCAAGAATCTGACCGGTTTCGACATTTTGCATTTGTGGTTCGGCATCTAATCCACTCAAGTACTGTTAGCGTTTCCTTATGGCAAGTATCCTCAAAAGGCTGGGTCATCAACTGTTCTTCAGACATTATGGCAAAGGCCATAATGAGTTTCTTCCAGGCACTCTCAAAGGATTCACCTTCTCCACGTTACCTCTTGTTCAGCTGGTTTGACAACATGAGAAGACAAGGTAGACATTCAGAGCTCCTCTCAATCCTGCTATAATCGGCAAATCTACTCACCGGCATTAACATGGGGAGAAGACACAAGTGATAGGGGACACTGCCTCTAGAATATACTGCTGATTCGAACATAAACTAAAGCCCGACCCTCAGTGTGTGTACACAACAAAAATGCTAAGTAACTCTTATCTAAATCACTCTGCAGAGCTTAGGTATGCGAAGCTATGAACCCATTGCACAATTCTCTTTAGAAAGAGACCTTCGTGGAGAAGGAACAATTGTAGCTTGTTGGTGGCATCCTCCAGCAATCACATCAAGGGAAAAAATTGAGGGCATTCTTGGCTATGTTACACACACACACACACACACACACACGCACACTGTATGTACAGGCAAAATAAAATGTTGGGTATTAATTTCTAGCCACTGTTATGGCACCAGGTCTACCACAACTGGCAGCTCAGAACTCAGAGTCCAAGTTGCGTTTCCCTGGCAACACTCTTGCCCCTACTACACACCTGTGCTGCCCTCTCATCCAAAGGCCTCCAGGAGCCTGGAGGCAAAAAGCTGGTCACTGAGAGCCTTGACCTTCTCACTCCTCCCTGACCTCTAGTGCATGTCTGAGGATGTAACAATTACTATGCCAGCACTGGGATCTGCAGGCCGAAATCTCTTCCACAAATATGCTTCCTACTGCCTTTTATTCCATAGCAAATAGCACTTTTTGCAACTTTAATCGGAACTACCCAAGTAGGTGTTAAGATGGCTTGGACAGGGAGAAGAGTAAGAAAAAGTTAAAACACCAGACAACGCACTTCCAAGTCAGATCTGTATGAAGAACTTCACAGATGCTGGGGACTAACTACGGTGATGGAGTGAGGCAGGTGAGGTAGAACTCAGCCACTGAACTGAATAATATTTCAATGCAATATTTTTAAAAATCAAAGTTAATGCAAAAACTCCATTGGGAACATAATATCCAAATTTTAAATAAGAAGAAAATTCAATAGTGCCATGATGAACCATTTTCACAGCCTAAGACAAAAGGAAAAATCAGTAATGCTGATCCTATCTTTATTAAAAATTTGGATTATTTCATCCATAGTGGGGTTTTTTTTTTCCTTCCTGTGCCAATTTTGATTTCTTAAAAATACTTCATTAAGGTAGAACTTGTCTTGATTTCTGTGGTTTTGGTACCCCCTCCCTTCGATTTGCACCCCAGGCAAATGCCTCACTTAGCTTACCCTCATCTCTGTCCTTCTCCAAATGACTGAGAATCCTCATATCACTAGGAAAAGCAAGGGTACTGACTTCTGATACAGCCTTCTGGAACACGGCTACCCAGAATTAGTACAGTAGCACAGAGGCCAGTTCCTACTTAAGCATTATTAAACAGGTTAACCACTCCCCTTGGGTTCAAATGCCATGGATTAGATTCAAGAGAAATTATTATTGGAAAGCCCCCCAATTTAACATTAATTTACCCATTTCTGTTACATGATGGGTCTTGTTTTGCAAAGCCCTTTTTATTTTTCGAATTTTTAAAAAAAGTTTATTTGTTTTGAGACAGACAGAGACAACACAAGTGGGGGAGGGACAGACAAAGAAAGACAGCGAGAATTCTAGGCAAGCCCAGCACTGTCAGCGCAGAGCCTGACTGGGGGCTCAAATGCAAGAACTAGGAGATCATGACCTGAGCCGAAACCAAGAGTCGGATGCTTAACAGACTGAGCCACCCAGGCACCCCTGCAAAGTCCTTTTTCATCAGTAATTTGGTCTTTGCACCACTAAAGACATTATTTCTCCCCCCCTCCCCAACCAAGTCTGGAGTTTTAAAAAATGGTTTATTTTCCTGGATATTTATTAATACATTATCAATACCTCTGTCCACCATTTTAATAGGCCAAAACATCTACAGCTGCCAGCCTCATCTTCTGATGGGTGAGAGACAGTCTGTGACTGCCAGGCTGACCAAAGACAGAAATACCTGACCTTCAGGTTAGCCTGTGTGGCTTCATCAAGGATGTCAAGCTTTTTCTCAGATATTTCAAAATTTGGGGAATTCTCAAAAACGGTTACGATGAACTATTAATTAAAAGGAGTGACATAAAAACTAGTATGTATGCTACATTTTCCCTTAGGTTTATAAAAAGATAACAAACATGTGCAAAGAAAAACAGTTTGGTGTTCTAGTAATAGGATTACAGACCATTTGTTTAAAACTCATGTGGTGTTTCCATTTAAAAGTTGAAAAAGGATCCAGATCTCATTACCAAATTCCTGGTCTTCTTGAGGCCTGAGGGCTCCCAAGGAAGAACCACTGTTGTACTGAAAACAAATCAGCGGTGGGGGAAGATTACTACTAGAATAATAAACTTCTGAGCAAGAATTCATGAACAGAAGGCTCGTGAATATATGGTAAGCAGGGCGAGGGGCTAAAGGCCATTGACTGAAGCTTGATATCTTTCCTTAAGAATATGACATTTCCAGATACTTTTCAAGATTACCTGCCAGACTGTAAGCTCCCTGAGTCCATCCCTGTGTCCCAGTATCTGGCAGAGGCTCTCTCCCAGGGCACAGTCAGTATTTACTGAATAAATGAATGAATGAGTTGAGTTTTTATTTCACTGCCATTGTTTTAACATATGAATGCACTTCAAGAGGCATCAGGATTGGAGAAGTCTGCCTTCACAGGCCTTCCATGGAAGCATAGCCTTGGGCCCCTTTTTTAAAAAAGGCTTCTTGGAGGGGCACCTGGATGGCTCAGTCGGTTAAGCAGCGTACTCCTCACTTCCAGTCAGGTCATGATCTCACGGTTCTTGAGTTCAATCCCTGCGTGGAGCTCTGTGCTGCCGGAGTGGAGCCTGCTTGGGATTCTCTCTCTCCCTCTCTCTCTGCCCCTCCCCTCCCCTGCTTGCTTGCGCTCTCTCTCAAAAATAAAATAAACATTTAAAAAAGGCATCTTATCAAGAGCAATCATCAAAAGACAGTATGGAACATATCTATTTATTCACACCTAATGACTAACAAACCAATGACCTATCCCATAGACTCTTCCCCTTTCATTTGTTTCCCATGGACTCTCCAGCCTCTTGTTTGGGCTATTATCCCACCCTGCACACCCTCTTAATTTCTTCCTTTTAACTGTGTGGCTCCTTCCTGTACTTCCTGGCTCTCCAACAGCTGAGCGTGCCTCCTCTAATCTGTACTTACCCTCCTCTATTTCATCCCACCCCCTACCACACACACAGTTCAGTCCAGCTTAGACAGTTTTTTACACGCTTTTTTTTTTTTTTTTTTTTTTTTTTTTTTTTTTTTTTTGCTGGCCTTCACAACAATCCCACGAAGCTGGCAGAGCAATTGGAAATTGGTCCCGTTTTCTCATTGGCAAAACGGAGAGTCACAGAAGTTAAGTGCATTGGCCCCAGATCTCAGTAAGTGATATATCCAGGATTCAGAACGGATCTCAGTAAGTGATATATCCAGGATTCAGAACAAGGCTTTCTTTCCCCAAGGCAAGCCTTTTACCATTACCTTCAAATGAGTACAGGATTCTCCTATGTCACCAAGAACGTCAGCCTTATATATAGCATGCAGTCAATTAGAGCCTAATGTAAGAAGTGGCATAACAAGTCATACAGAAAGGTCCAGAAGATACTGGAGAACACTGTATCTTTCTCTGCCTATGGAATCAAATAGTAATTCTTTAGCATGATTCACAAGATTCTCATAATTTGGACTGACTTCCCAGCTCCTTTTCCATCACTCCCCATGACTCACACAGTGCCCCAATCATGCCGACCTTGCAGGATCCCTCACATCTATCCTATCCTGCTCACCTGGCAAACTCCTATTCATCCTTCTAGAGCCTGCATAAGCAAGACTTAAGAAACTTTCCGGGTGAGGCCTGCTTTGCTCTGTACCTACAACACCATATCATCCAAGTAGCTCTCTGCAGCTCTCGGGATAAAGTCTGAGCTTTCATTCCACATGGCCTGCTAAGGCCCTCTGTGATCTGGCTCTTACATCTTCAGCCTTGTATCTTCCTGCACTTCACACGCTCTCTCACACTATTCCCTTTCTACACTGAACAACCTTCAGTTTGCACATACACATCACTGGCTATCTCTCCCATAAGCCCCTGCACATGCAGGCTCCCTGCTTTCTCTTCCCCTTTGCTGGGAGAATTCCAACTCAATCTTTCAGCTGAGTTGTCACTTCCTCCAGGAAGGTGTCCAGAGTCAGAATTGGTGGCCCTCTTCCTTGCACCTTGCTACCTCCTCACCATGATAAGTACTCTTTGACCAACTCCCCCAACGTCACCCCTGATTTTTTTCTTCTTTGATATATACCATGTCTGTCCCAGAAGAGAGTCTATAACCAGATCCTCCTGGATGTTCCTTATTGGAGACGCCTCCCCATCTTTACAATCATCACTAAAAGGTTTGGGGGTAAATGTTGTGGTGTAAAGAATGCTGAACTCGGTGCTGGCTCAGTCTCAGGTCCCATTCATTCATTCATCCGTTCACTCAATAGGTATTTATAGAGTACTTTCTATCTTTGTGCCCAGCACTATTCCAGGCAATGAAGAGAACAGGCAAAGCCCCTGCCCTCATAAAATTTTCATTCTAGTGGGGGCGTCAGATCAAAACAAGAAAGACAAACACACAATGTTACGCGTGTTAGGGATAAGTGCTGTGAGCCAAAGTGTGGCTATGATACTGCCTGTGCTAACCTGGACAAACCTATTAAATCTCTCTGAAACTCAGTGTCAGTTTATACAATGGTGTCAATAATATTTGCTCTAAATAAACGAGCAGAGTTCCTGTGAGGTTCTGGTAGGCAGAAACAGGAATGCAGTTTTGAAAACACACCAAGTATATGCTATTATAATTAGTAATTTTGAAGTAATGTGGTCTCTATTTACTCTCTCTAGCAGCCAATACATGAATAAAAAAGAAATGCATCAGTCATCTAGATATTTGAAAACGAACAAATGTCTGACTGACGGCTCAGTTCTGCATCTGCACGTTTAGTTAACGTACCTGCATGGTTGCAAAAGTCATGTGTTGGCTGCTGTGCATTTGAAGGCATCAACCTCTAGAATTATTATTTTTCCTCATACTATTGAGATAATGGTAATTTTCCTGTCTAAATGTAAATTTTAAATGGGCATTTTCATGCTCGTCTGGGAAAACAAGCTAAGCGGGACTGTCCATCTCACATAAACGTTATTTATACTTCTGTGTAGCTCATTTTTATTTAGGACATATGTGCATGCCAACGACGTGTGGGAGAACATTAAATCATTCCCCATGAAACTTAGGAGCCAAATTTAATTTTGCAACTGTTTGCAAAATTTTTAAAAAATGGCAACACACTTTTTTTTTTTTTTACTAGCTTTAAAGGGGATAGTGCATGAGAATAAACGAAACCACGCTTTTTTTTACATTGCATTTGCCAAAGAACCTGACATCCACCATTTTGAAAGGGACACAGGAGTGAGGTGAAGATGTGGCAAATGTGGGTAGACAACTGAAGCTTCCTTATATTACTCATGTGCTGTTTGTAATTATACAATAAAATGGGACTACGTCTCCCATTCTGACAGCACTTATAAGGCTCAGGTTTCTCTTCTCTCCTCCCCTCTGCCATCATAATTTCACCGTGTAGCCTTTGTTGACCTGTCAATATGTGTTTACAGACATACACATTGGTTTTTGTATGAATAGTGCACTGTACCTACTGTCCAGCAACTTTGTTTCTTCGCCTGTGTCCGGGGATCCCGCCACACAGCAAGGTCTTTATGTTCAAACTGTGCAACACTGAACACCTGGTATATGGCTCCCACTGCCCGTGTGTGCATTCTGCTCCAGGGTGTTCACGGAGAGGTGGACCCGTGGCTTCGGGGATATTCGCCTTTTTTTCTTCATTTAAATTTTAACGGACACTGCAGACTTGCTCTCCAATAATGGAATCTCCATTTACACCCTCACCAACTAGCTCCACTCCCATGAGGGGGCATCACTATGCTGTTCAGGGAGGAAGCAGGTGGGGAAGGAGAAGAGGGCTCTCTAGCCCTCTGGGAGTTACATACAAACATTCAACAGGTAAATCCTGAAGCAGTGGAAGGGGTTGAGCCCAGCAACAATTCTTTCTCTTCTATTACACTAGCGTGAATTCCTCCGTTATGTTACTTTGCTCTTTTATTCCATCTTCCGCTGACCTTAGGTCTCTGGCATCAGACATCCTGTGGCTTTATATTCCCCTGGGACGTGACCCTAATGACACAGTCCACTGGAATTAGCAGCAACTATCATTTATTGGCACACAGTTTGCACACACTATGTCAGTCGGTCCGCGAGATAGTTCCGTTATGTAGGTGCCTTCTGATCCACGGTTCACAGATGAGGATACAGTCAAATGTACCTACCATTCAGGGTCACAACATACATCCCATAGTGTAGAAACCTGGACCTGGGCTAGGTAGTTCCAATGTGGGTTCTGAGACTGTGAGCCATCAGGCTCCACGGCAAACAATCACTCCCCGCTAAGGCTCTCTATCTCCACCTCCCTTATGTCAGGCGCTGCTTTCTGCCTCGTGTTAGTTATTTGTCAATAGTATTTATCTTATCTTTTCGACTATTAGCTTCTGGAACGAAAGATGCATGGCTGAGTCACCTCTGTCTTCACCAATGTTTCAAAAACACAGTACCTCGAACACAGTAGAAACTTATTATTTTAAATGAAAGACATACTATTCAATCTCATAACATTTCTTCCTGTACATTCCCATATGACTGAATGCCCTCCATGCTGAATCTGACCATGGCCTTCATGGGTATCGTACCCTGGATCTGTCCTAGGGCTGATTCCCACATCGGACCATCAGTGCTCTATGCAAGGAAGCAGCCCTCATGTCAGTAAGACTAGACCATCACTTTCCCCTTGGCCTCTCTTCAGCCTACTCAGGCTGAAAGCCACAGTCAAGTTCCTCCTCCATAATGCCTTTCCCAATTTTCCCCAATAATTATTGAGAACCTCATTAGACATCTCATATCCATTTTCCAAACTAATATTTAATTATACATTGTCTCATTTTGTTTCATGTGATTTGAAGTCTGCCCTAACAGACCAAAAAGCTTCTTGAAACAGGTACCATATTGCCATTTTCCCCATAATCATTATCATCAATATAGCAAATGTTTATTTAAACAGGTACCATATTGCCATATTCTCTGTAATCACCATCATCAATATAGCAAATATTTATTTAACACTACATGAATTAACTCATTTAATCTTTATAAGAAGCCTAAGAGAGAGGTACTACGATTATCCCCATTTTGCAGATGAGAATACTGAGGCATGGAGAGAATAAATAACTTGCTCAAGGTCACGTAGATATCAATGTGGTAAAGTAAGTTTTCAAGTCTGAGCAGTCTGGTCCTGGAGTCTATGGGCTTAACCACTGAGACCCCTCTTCCATGCAATCCCACGATAGTACCAAAAGCAGAGATATTGCACAATAAATACTCATTGGCTACTTGGTATACAAGTTGATATTCGTTGCCCTTTCAGTGTCCCTAAGTCCACTTTACAATCATTTCAGGACTCCCTTGTGCCTTACTTAATTGGTCGTTGTCTAACTGCAGAGGAAGGGCTCACACTGGAGCAAGATTTGCCCACAGAGCTATGAAAGCTTTGGAGAAAGCTGACCCAGAGGAAGCTGCTATTGAAAGCTGGTTTGGCTAGAGAGGCACGAAGCATGACAACGAGAGGTCAGGGTCCAGTTGAGGCAGACAGTGAAATGCATCCTGCTTAAGAAGATGGGGTTTAGGGCAAGGCTGCTGAGCTGGAATCCCAGCACCATGGAACACTTTTCTCCTGGAGCTAATTCTTCTCAAGTGCTCAGCACAGTAATGGGCAGAGTAGATGCTCCACGTGCATTAACTGCTGTATTATTCCTAATAATTAGAAGGAAGAACAATATCTGGTATCTGGGTTCCTGACTTCTATATGGGACACAGCAAGGGAATGAGGCACAGTGGCTATTCAGAATTCGGCATCTTTTTCTGGGGCTCTGGCAACCTGAGTCCTTGGGGCTTTAGAGAGCCTAGCCACAGGCAGTAGAGTCAAATTTCAGGAGGGCACTGGACCCTAAGCCTAGGGATTCCAAGGTCCCTGTGTAATGCCTATAGAAATTCAAGCCCTGGGTACAGGGAAAAGGTCCCCGAGTCAGGACCAGGCCACATACAGGATTTGGTGCCAGGCATAGGTGAAATCTCATGGGTCACCTGAGGCACAGGACTGGAGCAAGACAGCAGCAAGTGTATCTTGGGGCAGAGCCCAATCAAGATGGGGTGGAACAGCCTAAATCAGCCCTACCTCTGCTCAGGAATAGAGAACCACGGGCAGAATGAGCTTGCACTGAGGATCACAGGACAACGCAGGTAAGGAAAAGCTGGGAGTGGGTCTGGACCTGTTCCGTGCTGCACGGGGCTGCCTCACGGCCCTATCTGGGCCTCACCCCGTTGGTGAGCCAGCAGTCTGGTGCCGTGCCCTTTGCTGAAGGCAGGTGCACAGCAGGTGACTGACCCTGGGAAGCGGAAACCAAGCTGTCAGTGGGCACAGCCCATGGTGCGAGACTTGACTGCAAGCCTCAGAGCCTCTGGGGCCCCAGCGGTGGGGCCCACGTCCTCCGGGCAGGGAGCGTCGATTCACACAGCACGAGAGCCATAACATAGCGGGAGACCCACAGAAGGCTTTTAAATGTCTATTTTTTAAAGTGGTTAGCAAAGCAGGGGAGAAACTGTCAGAGATCTGAAATGAAGAGTTTAATTCCGAGTCAGCAAAGAGGTGAAAGGAAGCAGAAACAGAAGACAGTGGAAGAAGAGGCCCCAGGATTTGGGGAGAGAAATACAAAGGTTGGGAACAAGGGGAAAAACATAATGGCCACATCTCAGAAATGGCTCAAGTCGACAATTGGGAACACTGTTTTCCATTCTCCAAATACCTGCTGCTTTTTCAGGCACGTTATTTCCTCTGCCTGAAAAGCCCCCTCCTCTATGCATCTGACAAATTTCTATGTGCTCTTAACCCTGGTTCAGAGATCACCTCCTTCAGGCAAAGCCACACTCTCTTTTGGTCTCTGTTTTCACCATTTGTTAATAGCATATTTCAAAGTCTAAAATAATGGGTTATGAAGTCTGTGCACTGTGGCCACGCACGATCTCCTTGAGGATGTCCATCTTTCTACCCCCAAGACCGCCCCCAAGACTTAGTATAGTTCCTGGCACACAGTGGGTAGTCCATTTATGATACCTGAGGAAATGCGTGAAAAAGAATGAATAAAGGAAAAACAGGAAGGAAGGAACCACAGAAGGAAGGAGGAAGGGAGTGAAGAAAGACCTTTTATGGCTGTTAAGTACAGGGTGCACGGAGGGGTGGCAGGAAGTGAGTCCATAAACGTTATCTCAGCATGTCCTAAGAGTCATGTGTACCAAGCTGAGTATTTACCTCATGGGCAAAGTAGCATAATCAAAAGTTATAAAGCAGAATGATATTTGAAAAAGCGGTCTCCAATGCCCTCTTCATCCTACATGTTATTAATCTCATTTATTTGCTCCCTACTTCAAATTAATGTTCTTGCGCCCAGAGATTTGGCATCTATGGCCTCATTCAAAACCAGCAGACCCCAACTCCTCCAAGAAATATTCTTAAAATGACCTCCTATCCGACTCTTCATTATCTCAGTACTTTTTTCTTAACTTACATCATTCCAACTCCGCACCTGTTTATTTGTCCCTCGGGGTAACAGTGTTCCCCTAGAAGTTATGAGTTTCTTCTTTAGAGCCAAACAAACTTAGGTTCAAATCATGGCTTGGCTATTTGCAAGCTTTCTCACTCCAACTAAATTACCTAATATCTCTGCGCCTCAGTCTGTTCAGCTATATTGGGGTGATGAATGACGCCTATCAACATGGTTTTTGTAAGAAGTGAAGGCTATTTAAGGTTTAGATATATCCTAAGCAATCAATAGCAGCTAGCAACAGTGGAGTCGCCAATATTAGTTTAAAATTGTAGTCACAGTAGATCTGTTTGTTCTTATGCCCTGCTCTACTCTCTGAGAGGGGACACTGTCTTCTCTTTCTCACGTTGTTATTTCCTTTTCTCCCCCTCCCCCAACTCTACATCACCTTCTCCCCTTCAAGGTGTCTTGCTATTCTCTGTAACTCAATGCAGAGTGTCTGCTATGCATCATGGTTCCCCTTTGCCACTGTGCCCTAGCTTCATGAATGACACATACAGGTCATCCACCCAGTTCACAAGCCAGAAACCTGGCCATTCTGACTCATGCCCACCATATGCAATTCACTTCTGACTGGCCATTCTCCCTCATGCCCACCATATGCAATTCACTATGCTCTGTTGGCCCATGTCCTAAACAGCTCCTGATTCTCTACACTGCCTCTCCATATCCACCACCACCTTGATCTGCTGACCTCCATCTCTCAGACTGCCACCAGGGTCTCCTGACTGCCCCTCTCAAGATTACCTGTCTCCCTCACCCATCTTTGCTGCCAGTCAATTCTCTATCCTACAGCCAGAGAGGTCTTCTGAAAACTCAAATGCGATCATGTGACCCCCTCGCAGCCTCCCATTGCTCTTAGGGTAAACACACAACTTGCTAACCTGGTTGTTCTAGAATCAGACTTATTACCTGTGTTGGAATCACGCTGGTTTATATCAGGGCTCCTCTTCACATGGGTTGTTCTCTTTTCCTCCAACAAGCTCTCCAAAGAAACAAGCCTTGCACAACACGGGCTCAAAGACAAAGGTAAACCCTGAACTCTGGACTAGGAAGGTCTCTTTTTGGTTCAGGATATTGTATGTAACTGATACAAAGCACTGGGCAAAGACAAGTCTCAGAGAAAAGGGCCAAGCTTGTAAAGTACAAGACAAAGTGATGGATGGAGGAGCTGGGTGCCTAAAAGCACTTCATTTCACTTTTCTAAATGTGCCCTGTCAAAGTGAAGGGAATAGACCCAGTAAGGCTTAAGTTAGTGGATGCACAATGAAGTAGAATATTTATCTTCACGCTCTTGAGCTGTAGACCATTCAGCATTAGAAAACACCATCAAGTCTGTCTCCCAACATGCCTGGGGCCCTTGGAGTGGGGAGGATTCTGATTTAATGAGCAAGGCACACCATCTGTCAACAGGACTGCTGAGCAGTAACTCAGCTAACAGCAGCTCTCAGACCTCAAGGAGGAGAACACTTGGGCGCCATTTGGGTAAGACGTAGCCCTTGGCTCTGTAGTCAAGAGACCTTACGTACCTTATCTACTCAACCTGGGAATGATAAGTGAAACCTGTGTTCTTGTTCACAGTCTAACCCAGCCTTAACATTTTATGCGTGGGTGCTTGATAAGCCATTGCAGAAGGAGACATCCAGCATAGAACAAGGTGTTAAGAGGGTTACATCCTTGACCATTACACTTTCCAGCAAGAAGCTTCCAGGGTATTAATGCAGACAATAACACCAGCCAAACCATTTACCTTAGCACACAACTATGGGGGTGGGGGGAGAGGAAAACAGAAAGAGTATGATTCATGTATATTCCTTATGGAGTATGATTTTAAAATTGAAATAATCCAGGAGAGTGCATTTTGTATCTTAATCAGTGAAAGCAATATAGGAGTGGCTCCTATCTCAATAGGAAAATAATATGATCTTTAACTAAACGGACCAGAAATTATGTGTCCAAATGAGGGTTTTCTCCTTTAAAAGCAGTCACCTTAGAATGCTAAATAATTCTTTGTCTGCATTTCCATAGCTCATTTTACTTACTAAATTTCGAGGTTCACTTCTCTGGGCATTTTTTTCTCTTACACATGTGACTCTCTAGCCCTTAACCTAGTGCTTGGCACAAAAGCAGGCAGAACAGCCAGATACATGCGCCCAGGAGTCAGAAGACCCAAGGTTCAAATCCCAGCTCTGTTAAGCTAGCAATGTGAATTTGGTCCTATGCCCTGAGCCTCAGTTTCCTCATCTGTAAAATGGGGATGGTAATTGTCCACAACTCCTGGAGTTTCTATAATTATATGAAAATAACGCATATAAAATACTTAGTATTACCTTTAACACAGAGACAGCACTCGGAGTTGACTACTGTTATAAATAGGCATTTTTTTTAATGTTTATTTTTGAGAGAGAGAAACAGAGCACAAGCAGGGGAAGGGGCAGAGAGAGAGGGAGACACAGAATCCAAAGCAGGCTCCAGGCTCTGAGCTGTCAGCACAGAGCCCGACGCAGGGCTCAAACCCATGGACCACGAAATCACAACCTAAGCCGAAGTCAGATGCTTAACCCACTGAATCACCCAGGCGCCCCTAGGCATTACTGTTTTTTTTTTTTTAATTAGTTATTCCAATTATGATGTCTTACCCATACATTGTTGGGGCTCCTCTTCTGAAGTCTCTAGGACATCCTAATTCTCATTCTTCAAAACCACCGTAATGTAAGTTTTTAGTGGGATTTGATATGTAGAGACGACTGAATATTGGTTAAACTTAATCCAGTGTCTATGAGCATCTCAAATGTTAG
This sequence comes from Panthera tigris, assembly GCF_018350195.1. Taxonomy (NCBI): domain Eukaryota; kingdom Metazoa; phylum Chordata; class Mammalia; order Carnivora; family Felidae; genus Panthera; species Panthera tigris. Next base: position 33,485,435 of record NC_056673.1, on the reverse strand, counting down.
CTCAAAGTCTTATTCTTGTATTTGCTTTTATGACCATAATAGCTTTCACAGTTCTTGGCACTTAGCTCCAGTAAATGTTAATTTAATGAACGGGACATTTGCTGAGTAAATCACGGAATGAATAAAGTAGGGGAACAAGATGAATAATCACAAGCAATTACTCAACTTGTTCACCCAACTTAGCTTCAGGATTCTGGTGAAATGCTCTCAAAAAAATGGAGAGATGTGACCTATGAATAGGATGTGGGGAAACTATCTTTCTAGCCTTCCTTCTGTGGTGCTGTGCTGGACCTCTGTCATACTTTCTAATCTCCTACCACCTTTTGAATGCTTTTTCGATGTGTATTAGTTTCCTATTGCTGCTGTAACAAATTACTACTTACTGGCTTTAAGGAATGCAAATTTATTATCTTATTTCTGGAGCTCAGAAGTCCGAAATGAGTGTTATGGGGCCAAGATCAAGGTGTCAACAGGCCTGTGTTAGTTGTCGAGGCTCCCAGGGGAGCCTTTCCAGGGCCTTTCCAACCACTGGAGACCTTCTGCATTGTATAGCCTACAGCCCCCTTACTCCTTCTTCAGAGTAGATCACTTCAACCTCTGCTTCTATTATCACATCTCCTTTTTCTGACTCTGATCTTCCTGCCTCTCTCTTATATGGACTCTTGTGATTACACTGGGCCTGCCTGGATGATCCAGGAAAATCTCCCTATCTCAAGATCCTTAACTTGGTCATATATGCAAAGTCCCTTCTACTGTATATGGTAACACATACACAGGCTCCCAAGATTAGGATGTGGACAACTTTGGTGGGGGTCATTATTCAACCCACCCAACCAATCCACTGTGTTTGGAGTACTTCCTGCCTTTAGTGTTCAATCCTGCCCAGGCAGAATCCTGAACTTTGCTTTTAATAAAGCTTAGGCATGTGACTGAAGCTGGCCAATCTGGGATGCCAGACTCTTCAGTTCTGAAGTTAGCAGTATGAGGAAGGAGCATCCATTTTCTGGTGATGCTGATGGCAAAAGTGTCCAGCTCTATGGCCACCAGTGGTGCCTAGTGACCCCTCCACATCAGTGAAGGGACCTATCTCTGCCCAGTAGTGGCAAGAGGAGGAGTGCTTTCTAGAACAATCCTATAGTACATTCTTGTTAAGTCTACCCTCCAAGTCCAATTCTTTGGCTCACTCATAGATTCTGAGCACCTCAAATGCTTTAATGAACATCTTGTCTGCTTGCCTGAGTCTGAAAAGGGTTCTGTTATTTCAAACTAAGAACGTCAAGTGGACACAGCCTCCGGTCTTAGGTTATAAGGAGAGCCTGAAGAGAGGCTGGGAGTGTTCCTAGAAAATGGGGACAACAAAGAATTGTTTGGGGTGCCTTTTAAGGGCCGAGTACTTAGTAAAAGGGCTCTGAAGAAATGCTGTGACATCATTCTAACTAGGGGTTGGTAAACGATGCCATTCTTTATAATAGAAGGGGTGAGGAGGAGGACCGAAAGGGAATACGCTATGTATCTGAGACTATGCTCTTTTCACCTCTTCCAAGGTAGATATAATGCTGTTTGTAAGGGAACAGGAAGAGATTTTGATTATTAATGTTGGTCAGCACGGATGTACCCTTCAGTGTTTTTCAAAATGCTTTACCACCATTACTTATTTATATTAAATTACATAGTCTTGGAATATCCATTAGTTTAGAAAACAAAAGTACATCTGGCTTAAGACTTCCTCTCACCCACCGCCACCCTCACCTCTGCATTATCTACAGCATGCTCACCCGGGGCTCTTAGTTCACCCCTTTGTAGGACGGGGGATTTTGATCTTTCAAAATAACATTTTTTTCAATTGCTCTCTGCTCTCTGCCTTTTGCTTGCCGTTAGCAGTTCAAATCCTGACTCTGGCAGTGAGTAGCTGGGTGACTTGGGAATGGTCACTTAACTCTCTGAGCTTTCTCTATCAAGTGCTGACACCTCCAAGCAGGTTTGCAGACAATACTGAGTAAGTGTATGGGATGCCACTGAGCTCAAGCTCTGGATCCAGACATATCAGAGTTCAAATCTTAAGCTACATCCTATCAGCTGTATGTCCTTCAGCAAGTTAGCCTGGTTGCCCTGATCAATAAAATGGGAGATGGGCAAGCACTCCCTTATAAAGGTAAAACCAATAAATGAGATGATAGGCGGAGAGCTCTTTGCACCATGCCTGTTAGCTACAAACAGTGAAGGAGTTGTCTGGAGTGAGTGTTTGTAGAGAGTTAAGGCATTTTCACATAGAAGAATAAAATCAACTTGTTTTCACACATCCCCAACCACCACCTTCTTGTGGGCTCTAGTGTTCTCAAATGCTCAGGAAACAGACATTTAAAAGCTGATGCTATTGGCAGAGATCAGATCTGCAGTTGCTTGAGTTCAAGGATGAACTCAGAGAGGACTGACTCTAAAGGGGCACAAGGAAATTAGGGGGATGATTGAAATGTTCTGGAGCTTGATGGTTGTGGTGGTTATGTAACTATATTCCTTCCCTAAACGCACCAAACAGCAGAGTTAAAATGAGTGCATTTTACAGGCACCTGGGAGGCTCAGCAGTTAAGCATCCCACTTCAGCTCGTGTCATGATCTCCCGGTTCATGAGTCCGAGCCCCACGTCGGGCTCTGTGCTGACAGCTCAGATCCTGAAGCCTGCTTCAGATTCTGTCTCTCTCTCTCTCTCAAAAATAAATACACATTAAAAAATTTTTTAATAAAGTAAAACAATTGAGTACATTTTATATACAGTACACTTTGGTAAAGTTGATTTTAATTATTACATTATAGGCACACTAGAGCAGGGGTTGGCAAGATTTTTTTCTGTGAAGGGCGAGAGAGTATTTTAGTCTTTGAAGGCTATATACAGGCTCTAATACTATAGGCTCAGGTCTGCTATTGTAATGCAGAGGCAGCCACAGAGGAGAGGTAGCTAATATATAAATGAATGGGTGTAGCCGGATTTTGATACAATTTTATTTATGGATCAGAATGTGGTTTTGTATATTTTTCACGTTTCATGAAATCTTCTCCTTCTTTTGTTTTTATCGAATTCATTTAAAAATGTAAAAATCATTTTTAGCTCCCGGCTTTATAAAAACAGCCAGCAGGCTGGCTTTGGTCTGTGGGCCACTGTTTGCCAAGCCCTGCTCTAGAGTCCCAAAGAGCCCGTGTCAAGCAACATTCTGAAATCTGCTTTAGTGGCTTCTCAGTGCAAATGTCAGGTCTAAGAGCTGGGAATGCCAGAACCCACTCCCTCTGTGGCCAGGCTAAGCCTCTGCATCTTGACTTCAATTTCCCCATCTGTCCAGGATGGACGGCAACCATCTCCCAGAGCCCAGCAGAACTCATTCGGCTTGTTATTTGGGAGAAAATGCTCCCGTCCAAGTGCAGAAACTGATCATGGCTCAGGTTATGTGTCTGGCCTGTCTCAATCGTCAGGGGGAAAGGTTTGATTTTTCAGGTTGTCATTCCTAAAATTGCTTGCCTTTCCAGGTGATGTTCTTATTTCTGAATGTGGTCTGACCTTCACATTCCCTAAAGAGGAGGGTTATTTTTTCAAAGGACTGGCGGCAGAAGGTGCTCACAGAAAGCTTGCTCCTTCCCTGCCAAGCTGCCATCCCCGGCAGGAACCATCCCTTAGGGGACAGTGGCTTCCCCTCAGAATGTTTGTCTGGGCAGGGCCACAGCTACTGCAAGCTCCTCTGACAGTAAAGAAGGCTTTACAAATCCAACTCAGCACAAAATAAGAGTTCCTTTTTGGTTTCTGACAGTGGTAGGTGCTTAAGGAACCCCCTGGGGGTGGTAGAGACTGCCAAGATACCTACGGAAGTCAAGATAATCCTGTCGTTCAAAAACCTCAAGGCTTTAAAAACTTTTTTTTTTTTCACATTTTGTATATAATTTAATCTTTCATTGAAAAAAAAACAGATTGCCCAGGCACCTGGTTTCTTATTCTACCTGTTAGGAAGTATTCAAATTAATTGTTTGCATTAAGGGGTTGCAAACTTTTCCTGTAAAGGGCCAAACACTAAATATTTCAGGCATTTCAGGGAACAGAGTCTCTGTTGCAGCTACTCAAGCCCATTGCTGTATAAAAACAGCCAGAGACAAATGAATGAACAAGCGTGGCTGTGTTCCAAGAAAACTTCCTTTACAATGCAAGGCGGCAAGCCAGATTTGGCCCAGAGGCCGTTGTGTGCTGAGCCCTGTCCTAAGTGGTAGTATCTCTAAGAGGGACTAGGCAGAAAGAGGTAATACAACTTAAGTCAACAAACACTGCTCAGCATATCTGCAAATAATCTTGCAATTATCACTACAGACTGGGGAGTAAAACCCACCCAACCAGCATGCTGTGCTAGGAGTGAGAACAGAACACACAAGCAGACTAGACAATTCTTGACCACAGTGAGTTTTCCATCTGACAGAGGAAGCAAGTCAGGTCAGTGATGAGTAGCACTGAAGACTGGAAGAGCCAACGGGGTGTAAAGAACCAAGAGAGGACTTCCAACTTGCGGGATCACAACAGCCTTCACAGAGAAGGAGCCCTCCGGCTGAACGTGTGACATGGGCAAGGTTCAGGTGGTTGAAAACCAGGTGGGGAAACACAACATGAACAACAGCACAGGTAAGGATGGGCAAAATGCATTCGCGGAATAGAGAGCAGCCAAGTTGGAGCAAAGCTGGAAAGGTGTTTACGGAGTATTACGGACGACTTTTTTTTCAACGTTTTTTTTTTTTGTTGTTGTTGTTTTTTTGTTTTTTTTTTATTTATTTTTGGGACAGAGAGAGACAGAGCATGAACGGGGGAGGGGCAGAGAGAGAGGGAGACACAGAATCGGAAACAGGCTCCAGGCTCCGAGCCATCAGCCCAGAGCCTGACGCGGGGCTCGAACTCACGGACCGCGAGATCGTGACCTGGCTGAAGTCGGACGCTTAACCGACTGCGCCATCCAGGCGCCCCTACAGACGACTTTTAAACATCAGTTTTAACAGTGTGAACTCTTGTGGAGTCAGCGGGGGGTATGAAGTTTCTGAACTTCTACTGCAATGTTCCTTACAAAGGAGGTAACTCAAAGAATCCTCCTCCTTTACAAAGACCATGTGACTGGCCTCATCTCGCATGTTATGAACATGATGTTACTAATGAGCCACCTTTATTAAGCCATTATTATATGGCCAATAACGACACACTAAACGCTTTACTTTCATAATGCCATTTAACACACTCAAAAAAATCACTGAGGTGGTTCTTTTTATCCCCATATTACAGATTAGAAAACAGATGCAGGAGAAGTCAACATCCCCAAAGCCTTCCAGGTTGGAAGAGGCAGTGTGTGGGTTTAAACCTAGGTCTGTCTGTCTGTAAGCTTTAAAATCACTCTCTCAAATAGTTTCCCGGTGCATTCAAACATATTTCTGTGTTTTAACAGTTAAATGATGTATTTTTTAAAACCTCATTTCTGAATTGTCTCTTCCAAATGTTTCCTACTCAAAAAATCCCCAATACTATGATTGCATGTCTCATCTTTTTATCTTCCTAATTATTTTTTTCAAGAGCAACAGATTCATAATTGAAGATTTAGAAATTTAAATTCTGTTCAAAGTTCATCTGATGTGAGTTCACTAATTTAGCATGAAATTGTGATTTTCATCAATCCCACATCTATCCATCCACGTACATAATTATTTTCATATTGGTTTGGTCTACGTGTTAATGCACACAAACCATGCATTTATCTCATGTGCCTCTTGCTCAAACAGAATAGTGGAATAAAATTTCAAGTAACTAAAACCGCTTGTAAATAAAATTTTACAGGAGAACAAACTATTCGTAATAGTTACTTTCAGGTTATGGGATTATAGGTAATCTGTTTCCTCTTCTAGTCTTCTCTTAAAAATTGGGTTATATTAGGGTTATAATTTTAAAACGTAATCATGTAAAAATATTCTCAGAAAAAAAGGTTAGGAAACAACACATTGGGAACTAAATGCAATTAATAAAAGAATTTCCTAGTGCAAAAAGGAGGTATGTCCCATGAAGTCAGCGATTCTTGCTTATGTGCACTTTAAGTTAGCAGGTCTCATTAATTCACGGGGCTCTAGTATCAGGTGTGGGTGTATCATCAGCTCCTCGAAACTCAATCAATTTAAGAGAAACAGGAGTAGGGGTTTAGTGGATTAGCCCCAACAGGCCATTAATCTGCACATTCTCCATTGTAATCCAGCCCCTACCAACGTGACTGGGGGAGGGGGGTGGTGGGGAGAATCCCACAAAAACACCCAAACACTCAGAAAAGCTCCCAAGCTGGCTCCCTAGAGACACACATGCTTAGGTCACAGTTTGCTTCTCTTTACTTAACATCAAGACAGCCTTTGTCATCTGTCAAATTTCTTGTTAGTTTTTCTTTTATGCCTTTTGCTGAAATTCTCAGATCAGATATATTTGAAAGGGAACCATGTCGCAATCCCAGGAATAGCTCAGCATTTAATTATCATTTTAAAAATCATTCTCTCGAGTAGCTATGAAGCATAAATCAGAACTATCATTTCATGTTGCAAATTTGTTGAAAAAACATAGGTTACCATCTGCATAAATTAGTGGTTGGGGAACCTGGCAAGACTGAGTAATGAAAAGAAAACAGAATAACCAAATTCCAGTAAAAAAACGAGCAAGGGATAGTTTTAGAAGATGTAAATATTATATCTTTTATCATAAATGGATTAGTTCCTAATACCTCATTTCTTTATTGCTCTGGCCAATAAGCCAACATTTACATCAAGCAAGAAAACCTATGAGCAAATTCCTGACTCAGGGATTTGTTTATGCCACCAATCTCAAGGCCAAATATTTACTGGATTCCATGAGATCATATACCTATATACAGGCCTTGATAAGTCTAAACCCTAGTTGTAGAATGAAAAGGACGTGGCATTAAATACACATTTTTTTAATTATTAAAAAAAATGTGAGCCAGACTCAGTAGACTGCCTCTGAAGATCATTTTATGAAAAAGACATGATTGTCTTCTTTCTTATTACCTTTAAAATATTCCCCAAACACCCTAGCTTTCCCCTGGTGAATCAGATTCAACCAACCTCAACTGATTATATGTTATGTGCAGGCATTGTGCTAAACACTTTCACATGAATTGGCTCATTTAATCCCCATGTTTTACATGATATTGCCAAATTCCTTCCTAATTTTGCCCAACATCTTTTGTTCTTCTAGCTTCAGCCATAACAACACGAAACCATTTATCAAGTATATCCTATGTGCTAAGCACTAGGCTGTGTTTTAAAATTTCAGTCTCTCTTAACTGATGTTATAGATGTTATTGCTTCCAGTCTATGAAAGAGGATACTGAGGGTTACTTAGAGATTTTAAGTGACTTCCCAAGGTCACAAAACAAGAGGTGAAATTCTAAGACTCCAATATATGGACCACATGGTTTTCAGTATATGCTTTTATGAAGCAATGATGCCCACCTGAGTCTTTCCAAGGGCCTCACTAGAGGGCTATAAGGTCATCTTTCTACAAGCATAGTTCAGGCTATTCTCTTATCACCCCTTGTCTTATACTTGTCCATCTTTGAAATCATTGGCCACTTTCCCGCCTACTCACTGTCATGAAAGTTCTTCCTGCAATTTTTCTGCCTTAACGTTTCCCAAACTGGGAAAGTTTAGCATCACTGGACAACTGGACAGTAAACTTGGATAACTCTCGGTAAGAGCCTCTTAACATTATAAAATTCCGAGTTGGAAAGGGACCTAGAAATTACCTGTCCAATGTCCCTGTTTAAATGGAAAAAACTGGGGCCCAGGCCAGTAAAACAACTTCCCCCAGACCACAGAGCTGGTAGCAGCACTCACATCAACATTTTCTAACTTCCATCCCATTAATCTTTGCTGCCATCCACCTGATATGTTCTTCTGTACAATTTATAGAAATATGTTATTAGAACAATATTCCAGAAGTCTCAAAATTCTGGAGGCGCCTGGGTGGCTCAGTCCATTAAGTGTCCAACTCTTGATTTCAGCTCGGTTAACGTCTCGCCGTTCATGGAATTGAGCCCACACTGACAGTGCACAGCCTGCTTGGGATTCTCTCTCTGTCCCTCTCTCTTTCTGCCCCTTTCCTGTTCACACACACATGCACACACGCGCTCTCTCACGCGCGCTCTCTCTCTCGAAATAAATAAATAAACATTGTTTTTAAAAAGTCTCAAAATTCTGGATTTAGGATAGTGATTTGCTTGTTCTTAACCATGGTTTCCTGTGTCTGATCTGACTTATTGAGCAGAACATTTTGAATACCAAAGCTATTTGGGTTTTGTCTAATAGTTTCTGGGGTGGGCCACTGTTGAAAGGATTTTTGAAAGTTTAATCACTGTTCTACATACTTGTTGACTTTCTCAAGGAATTTAGGCGTACTTCTGGAGACTTATAAAAAGGTTATGCATTACTTAAAGATGTAATATGGTCAAACCATAAAGAACTTCATACTGTTTTATCCATTTATCACAATACAGGGATGATTTTAAAGAAATAATTCAATATAAATAAATATCTATGCCTCTTTGACATCAGTTATAGCAACCGCCTTCTAGATATGTCTCTTGAGGCAAGGGACATAAAAGCCAAAGTAAACTACTGGAACTTCATCAAAATAAAGAGCTTCTACAAAGAGACAGAAATAATTAATAAAACTAAAAGGCAACCTAAGCAACGGGAGAAGATATTGGCAAATGACATATCTGATAAAGGGTTAGTATCCAAAATATATAAAGAACTTACAAAACTCAACACCGAAAGAACAATTGAAAAGTATGCAGAAGACACAAATAGACATTTTCCAAAGAAGATATACGGATGGCTAACAGACACATGAAAAGATGTTCCACGTTACTCATCATCAGGGAAACACAAACCAAAACCACAGTGAGATGTCACTTCATACCTGTCCGAGTGGCTAAAATAAGCGCAAGAAACAAGTGCTGATGAGCACGTGGAGAAAAAGGAACCGCCTTGCCCTGTTGGTGGGAATGCAAACTGGTGCAGCCACTCTGGAAAACAGTATGGAGGTTCCTCAAAAAGTTAGAAGTAGAACTATCCTATGATTCAGCAACTGAACAAGTAGGGGTTTACCCAAAGAATACAGAAACATTAATTCAAAGGGATACATGCACCCTGATGTTCATAGCAGCATTATCAACAATAGCCAAATTACAGAAACAGCCCAAGTGTCCACTGATAGATGAATGGATAAAAAAGATGTGATATATAGGTTATATATATATATACATATATGTGTGTATATATATATATATACACACATATATATATGGGTTTTGTTTATATATACATATATGTATATATGTATATACATATATACATATATATATGTATATACACATATAACAGAATATTACTCAGCTATCAAAAAGAATGAAACCTTGCTATTTGCAATGATGTGGATGGGACTAGAGAATATTATGCTAGGCAAAATAAGTCAGTCAGAGAAAGACAAACACCATATGATTTCACTCATAAATACAATTTCAGAAACAAAACAAATGAGCAAAAGGGAAAAAAAAGAGAGAGAGAGGCAAACGAAGAAACAGAGTCTTAATCATACAAAACAAACCGATGAGAGGTGGGAGGGGGAGGTGGGAGAAACAGGTAATGGGGAGTAAGAAACAGGTGTTATGAAGAGCACTGGGTATTGTACGGAAGCATTGAATCACTATACTGTATACCTGAAGCTAATATTACTAACTAACTAGAATTTAAATGCTAACCAACTACAATTTAAATAAGAACTTAAAAAAATATCTCTACAGACAAAAAACAAAACACAACAAAACATATGCCCCCCCAAAATGGCCAAACGTAGAAACCCAGATCTCAAAAACAGGGAAAAAGATAAATATAAATGATGCTATTTTAGATGAATAAGTTACATGGAACTATTATAAAGAAAGTCATGAGCATTAAAGCAACAGACACCAACTAATGGTTCGCCAAACCGCTGTCCCTCTGCTCCTGGACACAAGGCTAGGGTACAATTCCCAAGCTCTTTGGCAATAAGATGGGGCCATGTGTCTGACCATAAGTGATGCACACAGCTTTCCTGCTAAGCCCATAAAACCTCTCCCATGATCCTTCTCCTTCTGCTCCATTTGCTGATACTGACCTAGGACAGCATTGGAAACCCTACCCTAGAGACAGCAGAGCCTCTGCCAGCCTGGAGACTTCCAAGTCACCACAAAGACAAGACTCCTTCCCTTCCATCCCTCCCCCCTCACCATGGCCATATGTACCTTATACATGCATATGCACACACACGCATTGACGCCAACGTCCAATTAATGTGAGCAGGAAGTAAGCTTCTATTGTGTTAGGTCACCAAGATTTTGGTGTTTATCTGTCACAAAGTCTAGGATTTCCTGAACTAACATAGTGAGGAAGCAAACAGGGAAATACTTCAGATACAATGTAGAGTTAAAAAAAAAAACTGTAAAGATTTAAGGTTGAAATGTTGTAATTGCAAACTTTGGTAAATAAAAACCTAGTCTATAAGGAATCCATTCGTTTTTTGCAATTTCCTTTGATGCTGTGATTTTTCATTAAAAGGAACTCAATGACTTCCACCATCACTCACGTCTGTGACGCTGAAAACCTGCACACACAGTCCCCAACTTGCAAGGAACCCTGATCAAGGAGGAGCGTTTCAGTTGAACACGCCTTCAGCCCCAACAGCAAATGCACAAACACAACTCTCATTCATTAATTTGTTCAGCACGTCTTACCTTCAGATGGGGCACATTACAAGACTTTACCTGGCTCAGTCAAGCCGTAATTTCAGCAGTTCTAAGAGCAGGAGGAAAGAAAAGGGAGGGGGGTGCACCAACCCATGCAATTAAAATGCATACGACTCTCACTTAGCCGCAGCACAGCCCTTCAAAGACGTACCGCACAGTACGTCTTCAACATGGTGGAAAAACAGGGATGGAGTCTATTACATACACAAAAAATAATGACTTCGCTACTTTATATGTCATTCTACCAGGATTTGAGCCTCTGGGACTTAGAGCCGCTATCATCACAGTGATTATAAGAGTCAGCCATCCAGTGACATTCTTATTCACACCCGGGCCATACAGCAGAAGCTGACTGATTACTCATAGATGCCTCGCTTTCTAACTACTAGTATAATCTCCATATATCTACGGAGAAGTTAATAGGAGGGGCCTTTTTAAAATTAGGGGCCCTAATTTTTTTTCCCGAAATTAAATTAACAAGCAAACTGACCACAACAAACCATCCAACTGAGCATTTCCCTGCAGCTGTGGAGATCACCTAGAAGATTCTAAGCAGAATGTGCAGTCAGTTCTTTCCATTTCTGGGCCCCAGAGTCTCCCCGCTGGTAAGAACTAGTGGTTCCGTTACAGAAGGCCAGAGGGAGAAGTCAAGTTCTCTGATACAAGACTGGAAACACCTTAGGAACCAGAGTCATTTTCTGTATTAGTCTACACCCAGACTAAAGACTGGGTGGGCTTTTTCCCCCAAAGCACTCTAGTGCAATGCTATAGGGCAGTGAGCTTTCTCAAGTGCTGGCTTCTCGCAAACTGGAATCCAACAAGCACATGCCATATCCTAAGCAAACTCCTTTAATGGGAACAGAGACGACACAGAGAAAGGAACAACAACACATCCGCTGATCCTCAATCTTCCTGGTGCAGGTGTTACAGTGTGGAATCAACACAAAGGAGCCAAAATACATTGTAAACAGCTAACAGTGGGTTTGTCAAATGCAGAGATGAGTTCAGTTTGAGAAGAAAATAGGAAGCTACCAAATATATGGCTCCCTGGGAAGGTTCCAGTCGGCTCTGCACGCTCAAAGACCCCCATGCGGTAGAAGCCAAAGGGCAGCCAACAGAGATCTTCTTCATCTCTCCTCCCTCCTGGCCTCACATCTTATCTCCCACTCTCCCACAAAAGCAAGAAAACCATTCTAACCCCACTCCTTGTTACTCATTTATGTAATAATCCAATCATTCATTATTGATCATCTACTAAATGCAAGGCACTGGGTTGAACAACGGGGGGAAAAACCCAAGATATTTATGTATCACCTACCATACATTCTATAAGGGCAAAGATCATGGCTGATTTGTTCACTACATTGCCTGGCCGAGTGCCTCCCTCAAAGGAGGCATTCACTAACATTTCATTAATGAATGAACTGACACGTTAAACGCTAGGGGTGGGGGAAGGAGCCCTCCCCCAGATATGTCCCTTTTTTGTTCATTTCAAGAATCCCATTAAGCATTCATTATTATCCCAACCTCACAGAGGAAGAATGGCCTATGCTCACTCAATACACGCTGCCATCAAAACTGTTTTCCTTGAGGGTGAAAGGTAGCTGTGTGTGGTAGGAAGAGGGGGCAGCGGAAGGGGAATATGTTGACTCATATCCTTCAGTAAGTGTGTTTATTCCAATTCTAGCACTGCTGCCAAATGTGTTGTGAAACCAGCGGGACTTGGCTCTGGAAAACTTCACCTGAAAGTCACGGGCTTCATTTCCTACTGCCAGCCCCTTCAGCCACGGGGCATGAAGCATTGGACAAAGTTAAAGATTAATTCTGCATTTACTGTGACAAAGGTCACACCTCTCCCACATGAGGAGGAAAAGGCACTTGCAGGCTGTCTCCTTCACAGCCACAGATAATCTCTCCACTGCCATCCTGATGGTACCTTAATGCAAATGTAATCAAGCCCAAACACTGGCTACCCCATTACCAGACCAATCCTGCTAATAAAAAGCAATTATGGCTCTCTTAAAAAGGCAATCGTGGACCATCTCTTACCACTTACAGCTCCCCACCCCAACCCCTGCACGATGGAAATCCTCCAAAGCTTTGTGTAGGGTTTTATGAGACAGAAAACTGCAAAAAGGTAGAGGGAAGACTCAATTATCAAAGACAATAAGATGACAATTAGCATACTGCCCACTCCAGAGTCAGCCAGTGGGTTCTGGCTTTTTCCTAGGGTAGAAACACATGGGGGCAAACTAAGTCAGGAGATAAATTCTGCAATGTATATCTGGCTTATTTCAAAAGCTTCTGGGAAGCCACCTGGAACTACAGGTGACACTGGAAAATAACCAGTGATCTGGGCCAAATGAAGCAGAGTGGGTTCAAAGCTTTAACCCTGACTCATCTGTTCCTAATGAAAAGAAAGATGTAAGCTAGAGCTACTTCTTGGGCCTTTAAAGGACGCCTCCCCTGCACTGAGAGGCGCAAGGGTGGTTTCACTGACAATTTTTGCTTGCAAGGTGTTACTGTTATTGGAATCCTATCTCCCCAACCTCCTCTATCTCAACCTCATCCATCACACCCCACTCTCTAGTGGTTGCTGTATTGACCTCTTGACAGCCCCTGCATTCATCGCGTCTTATCTAATACTCCTGCCTTTGCAAATGCTCTTTCCCGTGATCACCCTTCCCCCCGTTACACTCCTCCTGGTCAGTCGGCAAAAATCTTCCATTCTCGAGATTCGGCCCAAGAATCGTTTAACACTCCTTTCCTCCCTCCCTCCCACCCCCCAGAATGAGTCAGGTGTCCCTTCTCAATACTTATCAGATTCTGCTGTAACTACTAATATTCTTTAAATTGGTCTCTTACTGGATTGTGAATTGCTGGAGGGAAAGGTCCATGTCTGACTCATTCCTGTAGGATCCCCAGGACCTCACGCATAGCGCACCCTCCATAAATGCTGAGTGATTAAGTGGACAAAGGAAGCCATTTCGTTTTAGGTCTCTATACTTGCTCTACGGTAACTGGACCTTCGAGAGGGTAAAATGGGTATATAATTTAGTGGGCCATGAGGATACTCTCCCAAGTGAACAGAGTCTATTGGAAGTAGGAGTGCAGAGTGGAATAAGGGAAAACGGCTAGAAAATGCTTTGCAGTGCGTCAAGCATCCGTTTCATGTCAACTAGAGAATCTATTGCTTGGTGCACGATCTTCAACAGCACAAAAGCATGCACGGATGATTCACTTCTCTTAGCCTGCCTCTAATGTTAAAGCCATCACTGTTAATGTTATCATTGTTATTCAAGTACAAAATTGGAGACATTTGCATTTGCTCCACATGAAAATACCAAATCTCAAAGATTAGGGTAAATCAGGTCCATAACAGATAGGACAACTGACTTTTTTTCTTTTTTAAGGTCTGTCACTCAGAATGTTCCATTAATGGCCTAATTGATCTATTAGACCAGTATTTCTTAAATGGGTTTTGTGAGCAAGAATAAAGGCTGACAAGACAAGGAATGGGGTTTCTAAGTTATTGCTTATTGCGATCAAAGTTTAAAAAGAATTGCACATAAACCTTTTTTATGTCCTTTTCCTTACCTCCACTTTAGCTCCTCGTAACAAAAGATAAAGTCTGAACTTCTTATCTTGGGTTTCAAGCCCCCTTCACACTGGCCCCAGGTTATTCTTCCAGCCCTGTCTCTAGTCACTTACTCCAGCCCAGCCGCTCCCCATGCCCAGTTCGAAGCACTTCTGATACTTTGTTGGGTTTTTTTGACAGACTATCCTTGCCTCCTTGCGTGCCTTTTCCTTCCTATTCTTTTGAAATCTCATGTATTCTTCCAGCCTTATTCAAATGTCTTCTCCTCTATGAATCCTTCCCTCCCCCACTGGTATCCACCAACAAGAGTTAACTGCTCCTGCTTTACACTCCCACAGCACTTTGTGCCCAACTCTATCCCCTGGCAGGTACCATCTTGTAAGTACTAAGGACCAGGTGTTGTTCATTTTTGTGATTCCTATGCCCGACACCAAGCTAGCTGGCAATCCTGTTTTGCTGAACACTAAAGAAATGACTGAGTTGTTCAATGGAATTTACATGCACAGGTGCAAGGAGCCAATAACAAGTGACAAGTTATTGATGCCAATGGTGATTTTACAGGAGTAGCTCTAGTTCACTGAGTGACCACTACATGTTAGGCACCAGGGCAGGATCTTAAGCATATCTTTTCCAATCCTCATTTTATAGATTTTACAGAGGCTCTGAGAGCTTAAAGATGGTCTCTAAGACCACACACGGGGAGAGAATGCCAAAGGGAGGATTATTATGTACAGGCCTCTCTTCGTTCCAAGGCCTATACTTACTCCCCTTTGACAGGTGTCACTCGGCCCACGGTAAATGTATTCCGGACACCATGTTGGCATTTTACAAATAGTAAGTGACAATGACACTGTAGGATCAACAACCTTGGGCAATCAACCATTTTACAGACGAGAAAGCTGCAGTCTCCCCAAACTCAACCATCTACAATCTCAAATAGGCTACAAACCATGCAAAGTGCAGCAGTGGCTGGAGACTTGCAACACAGACTTACAACCCAAAGAAATGTTAGGATTTCACACAAATTTTAACCAAGTTCAGTCCATTGAAGGCATGCCAAGATCCATAATAAAAAAAAAAATCATGAAGTAATTAAATATCTGAAGGCACTCTACATTCTCTCAGTTCAATAGCTCCCAATGTGAGCTCATCCCAACTTGCCATAAAAGTGAACCTTTTATTCCAACTGGGACTGTCTTCACTCTACATCACTCATTCCTTCTCCTCTCCTTTGGATGATGTGGTCCCCTCCATCCCTTCTCTCCAACCTCCAACATTTATCTAATATCCTCCTTTTCCTTTGCATCCGGACTTCTCTCTTCTGCAGCATGTATGTCCGTTAGCAAACAACAAGGCATTATTCTTAATGTTTTTGTATCACTATACACTTTGTGCATTACAACTCTGTTCTTCTATCTTAGCAGTCAAGCATTATTCTTATCATTTTACATCACTCTACATTATGCGTATGTACCTCAACTTTGACTTTCTAACTATACCTTAAGCATGGATCGTTCCATAATACAGTAAGGATACAGGTACTTTACATTTACATAACACAAAGAACATTCAGGATCACCCTCTGATGTTTCCCTCAACAATTCCTTGAAACGGGCAAAGAGGATATTGTTTCCATGTTACAGAAGAGGAAACTGAGACTCTAAGAGGCTAAGAGACTCACCGAAAGAAGTAATTAAGGAAGAGTCTGACTGCAGAGTGGGTCTTCTAATTTCTATACTCTTTGTATGAAGGCTTGCCACCATACACATTTATGGAACCTGGATCTACCTCTTCCTGACCTAAACCCCAGAGCTACATATGCAATGCTTAATCAAGGTGAAAAGTTGAGGTGTTAGGTGCTGATGGCCAAAGATGGCAAATCAAACCCCCTCTCCTCCCCACCCAAGAAAATGACTGTCCACATTGACACTTCTCTTTCCCCCAGGGGTTTTATATTACTCAGAAAGACTCACATCTCACAGATAAGAAAGTCCCATCTGTGATGATGGTATCTGTCAGGGACTGGGCTATAGGACATCAAAATGGCAAACTGCATTTACAGGAACCATATTGCCAATAACATCATCAGATAAGTAGTCTTTGTTGGGGTGGGGCTCTTTTTGTGTGTAACAGAATGTTCTCTTTCAAGTCCTATTGACGGCATATGTAGTTTGCCATTTTGGAAGCACTTTAAAGCTGGGTTTATACAGAGTTATAATTTACAAGCAGAAAGAGGCTTATGGCCCCCTGGGTAATAAGTACTACGTTGTTCCCAGGTGATTTATTAAACTTTCCAAGCCTCACCTGAGTACTGGGCTCAAAGAGATAAAGTGGGTTTTACTCATAATATGCACCAAAGCCCAATACTACCAACCTCGTTTATATGAGAAAGTGAAGAGACATTTCAAAGTTGTGAAGCCAAGGCCTCCTTGAAAGTAGGATTCATACTCAGTGTTATAAAATGTGCTTGCTCATGATGTTCTTTTGCTTTTAAACAAGTTGAAGGAAGGAAGGTAAAGGCTCTGTTCTTTCCTGGCCTCACGAACCTGTGCAATGCCTGATTTGGAGGGAGAAAAAAAATAATTCTATTACTGCAAGCTTCCTGTGCCTCAGATACCGTGCTAAGTGAAAATCACTGAATACGTTATAATCCATGTAACGAAGGGGTGGGGTATGTACTATGATCCCCTTTCCATACATAAAGACACAGAAGTTGAACCATTTTTAATTTTCCAATTAGGAAAACAACGTATGATATATTCCTTGCTTACAGGGATTGCTGACCACCAGGTGCAGGTGGCAAACCCAGGTAGTAGTATCCACTGTTTGACTGACAGTCATATACAACTCAAATGCTACCTGATTTCTAGTCCTGAACCGCAATCACCCTAAACATTCACTTCTAAACTCTCTAACTCACATCCATTTCACATAATTCATTCTTTCAGTCTGGAGACCTCGCAATAAAAAATACTTACAAAAAAACATTTACAAGAACTCTTGATCCCAAAAGAAATGAAATATCGAATTCTGACTCAGTTAGACCTGGGTGTGACCCCTCCATGCTGATCTGCTGTGGGCTTTGGCTGCCTCATCTATAAAACTACCCTACAAATTCTTAGATGAATTAAAATATGTGCAATATTATATAATACCCGTGAAAGCACACATAATTTTAATTGCTATTGCTATTATTATGAATAAACTGACAAAAAAGTAAAGTTACATAGAGGCACGTAGGATGTGTTGTGGAAATTAAATCCGACAGCTGTCTTTGGACCTGGAAATTCTCTCCTGGCGCTGCTAAGCATTCATTCTCGCTGATCTGAGCTGCTTTTGTAAGACTGGAATGGTGCTCTTGCTAACATAGAAAAAAAACATCCTGGTTCTTCTCTCTCTCCCTCTCTCTTCCCCCCTCCCTCCCTCCCCCTCCCTCCCTCCCTCTCTCTCTCTCTCTCTCTCTCTCTCTCTCCTTCATTCCTCTTCACAGATTTTCGCTGCCTTACACTTTTGGGAAAATGACATCTGAGTCTGATGTGGAACAGAACTCCCAGATCGTGGCATTCCCTCTTAAACCTAGTTGTGCTGTCCTTTTAGTAGCCAAAATTGAAATGCTCTCTCAAACGGAAGGTACACATACTACAGCCCCAGCAGTTAGTTAAGCCTGGTCAAGGGGACCCCCCAGTCCCCTCTGTTGACAGCTTCATCACAACCAAGTGATGAGTGCAGAGCCATCAAATACACGAAAACCAGGGCTCTGTATTTTAACAAATATAGCCACTCAGGCCCAGGCAAAAAAAATGCCTTGGGTACACTTAATTTGGGGAATGGGGAGGGGTGAGGGTAGGAATCTTTGGTTAACAAAGCACTAAGCACCAGAGTGTTCCTGAAAGTCAAGGCTACCAAGTGAAATGCAGTCACTACAGGCCAGATCTACCACCAAAATTTTCCTTCTGTAAAGTGTTTACACTGCAGATTTTTGCTGACCTTTTCTACTCATGAAGTCAACCCCACCAATGCATCCATCATGGATGCCTGGTGACTCAGGAAGAATTAGTACCCATTTACTGGGTAGGGTAATTCATCCCAAGATAGAAGAGAGGTGCCTTGTTTTTTAAATTTTTTTAAATTTAAGATGTAGTAGGTTCTATGATCACAGGGTTATGTTCCTTTTGGTAAAAGCTCAGTCGTGAGTAAATTAAAACTGCAAATCATGGAAACAGAAATGAAAGACCCACTAAACTCTCCCTGAGCCGCAATTATTCAACCTTAGTGCACTGTATACCTATACCTCTTAAGGCTGCTAGATGGGGGGGGATGTCCCCCAAACTGTGGCAACTGTGAGTCATAATTATATTATTAATCAGAATTAGGATGTACATGGATACCACTGAATGTGTAGTTGTTTTAGGAGGGAGGCCACCTTGGCCCTGGAGAAAGTACAGTCTTTGAAAATTAAGTTTATGGATGTGTAAATGTAGAGTACATAATGTTGCAACTCTGCCTAAATGTCTTCATACAGTGCAAATTAATGCAGAGCCTAACTAGGCATTTGGAACGCTAACCTAGTTTTCTGTGTTTAGCTAATAGCTAGCAATTTTGCTTACACTTTTATCCTCTCATTATATAGCAATGATGATCATTTAGTAAATACATGTGAAAGGCCACATACTCCATAGCACCTCTTCTGGGTTGGAAATAACCCCTTCCTAATACTTGTATTTATATAATTTAGTTACTGATACACCAAGTCAAGTACAGCTGTGATAAGGAGCCCACTAATGCCTCTTTTGGAAGCTACCCATTCTCAAATGGTTCCTTTGTAATGGCCTGACCAAATAAATGCAGGGTAGGGGTGGGAGACAAAGGATTGTGGGGGGTCCAGAGCCTCAATGAATGTTAACCCTTTGTAAACCTTAAAGGGACTCAGTTGGCTTGTCTGCTTTGCAAATTATTTGTGATGGTGAAGAAAGGTAAGGAAAGGCTATTTTCTAACTAGTGAAATATTAAGGAACGAGAGAGTTTGGAATAGACATGTAGAAGAGAAAGACGTAAACTGTGGTCTTCTAAGGTGCCATCCAGTCCATTCCTGGACATATGACTGATATCAGCCCTTACAAGTCACCAGGGAATGTTTCCTTTCAGATGCAGAATGGGGTAAAACAGGTCTCACTAGAGGATTTGGGGTGGTCCCAGGGTACTTTTTCTTGTCTCTAAAGTATTACAGAGGCAAAATCCTTAGTTTGGTGGCAAAGCCCCAAACAGAATGATTTTGAATTCAAGATTCCCCATTCCTGCCCTAGGAAGAGAAAGTTGACACTGAGCAGTGGTATTTGGAACGAGGTCCAGGGTGTGCACAGACAAGGATTTCGAAGATCCAGAACCAGAACTAGCTTAGAGGGTGGGGATTGGCTGGGCCAGGGAAGAGGCAGGAAACAGGTCCCTCCACCTCAGTGCTGCTCAAATGTGTCTGCTCACAGGGGCAAGGTTCCTGTTCTCCTCTTTTGGTGGCTTCAGCGGGAAGTTGGCTGAGTCCCCAATTCTGCAGAGGGAATGCAGGCTGGAGGGAGCGCTGGGAATGGGTCCCACCCTAGGCACTTTAATGACAGGTGTGAGGAGAAATGGGGTAGACACTCTCAGTGGGAGGAGACACTGAACTGAACTGGGAAATACTGCTGATCCTGGGGCTTTTTCTCATGGCTCCCCTCCACACAACCAACTCCCTGCACCAACAAAGACACTGCTTGGAAATCAGAATCCCCTCCAACACGCAGACACACAGGCAGGCAGGCACAAACCCTACCCGATTCACCTCATCAACTCCTGAAACCACAGACTGACATAAGTGGCCTCAGGTCAGTGAGGCTGAGCTACCATTCCACTGGGAATTGGGAAAGGCTACCGTCTAGAGTGGTATTTCCCACAGAGTGTTGTTTCAGGCAGGCTTGGCTTTTACTTGATGTGGAGCATGGCATGCTAGCATGTTTTAGACCACCAGTTCTGATGTGCTTGGGGAAGGCACGGAGGACCTCCACATCCCTCTCGTCCCTGCTGGTGGCACTCTCCAGTCCCGCATCCTCCCGCAGTCTCTTGAAAGTGCCTAGATACCAGGGCAGGGCTCTGCATCCATTTTGCCTGCCAGGAACCTGCGAGTTTGGGAACTTTGAAAGCCAGGGGATGGGGGTGGGGGTTGCCAAGGCTCAGATTTGGGGGCCAGAGTTCTCAGCAGGAAAGCCGTTGAAAATCAACACCCATCTGCCTCTTGTTTCTCATCCCCCACCCCTTCTATGTTCCAGGAATCCTAACAGATAATAACCATCTCTCTCTCTCTCTCTCTCTCTCTCTCTCTCACACACACACACACACACACACACACACACACACACACACCCTTGGGCTTAGAAGGTTTTTCATTCTCAAGGCAGCAAACCCTCAGAACTCAAAGGATCTCTGCCACCCCCCCTTTCCCCTCCCACCCCGCGAGGCTACTTGAGCGCCTACACACAATAAAATCCCACACATTCCCAACAGCACAACAGAACCCCAACCCGCCAGGGGTTCCAGCGCGTCCCATACCTGATATGCAGACGATGAAATTGGCTTGAAGAAGAAAAAGCACCTCCCAGACTATTTCCATCCTCTGATTCTCATTCCAAGTGCATCACTCGACGGGAAAACAGGGGGGGAAGGGGAGAGCCCGACACGGCACACACACATACAAACACGCACACACTTGCGAGCGAGCGCACACTCGCACTCCCACCCGACAGCCGGCCAGGGACAGTCACCCCCAAGATCAATATCGCAGTTTGAATTGTTCCGGCAAATCTCCCCTCGGGCTCGACGGATGTGCGCCCCAGATGTGCTGACACATGTCCGATGCCTCGCTGCCCCGGAGGTCTCCCCGATCGCCGGTCTCCTCTCCTCCTCGCACGAGAGGCGGAAACAGCACTAGCAGCGGCGGCGGCAGCCACCTGAAGCCACCAGCGCCGGGCTCTTCCTGCAAAAACGAGACCCCGATCCGCCTGGCGCCCCAAGAAGACATAGACGATAGCCCCCCGCCGGGCCGCGCTGCACAGTTCCGGGCCCCCGGCGCTCGCAGCTCGCTGGCTAAGCCCAGGCAGTCCGCGACAAGTTGCCCTCGAAGTCCGCCCCCCTCACCGGGGCATGGTCAGAGGCCGGCTGCCGCGCTCCGGGGCCGCTCTCCTCCTGCTTCCGGGGGGCGGGGGGAGGAGACGCCACCGCAGACAGGGAGACAGAGAAAGAGAGGCAGGAATTATTGCCCGAAACCGCCGGCAGGCTCCGCCGACCCTCCCTGCTCCCCAAGTCGCGCGCAGCCCGCCGCCTCCGAGTCCGGCTCGGGCGGCGCATCCAGGGCGCCAAGCGCCGAAGGCGGGGAGCCGGGGACCCGGGCGCGTCGGGGGCCCGCGGGCTCCCCACGTCGCGCGCGCGCTTTCGGTCCCTCTGCTATTTTCCTAGGCTCCCCGGAACCCCCGTTGCCTCGCTTCCATCGCCCGCAACTAGCGCCGCCGCCGCCGCCGCCGCGATTTTCCGCAATGCAACTGCAGGGGTCGTTATTTCCTCGCCTACGGAGCCCGACGCTGCCCGATTCGGAGGGGAGGAGGAGGGCAGGTGGGGCGGGAGGAGGGGGAGGAGGGGGCGGCCCGGCCAGGTGAGCGTCCCCGCCGCCGCCAGCCCCCGCGACAGCCCCGCCACCCGGCGCCCGGGGGCGGAGGCAGGAGGCCGGGCTGGGGAGCCCAGGCTTAGCGCGGCCATAAGGAGGAGGCGAGGGCTGGGCGTCGGAGCCGCGGGCCAGCGCGGAGGCGCCTGGGCCCCGGCCGCTCGGTCGCCCACCAGGACTGGGGAGTTTCTCATCTCCTTGGAAAGAACTTCGCGCCCGCCGCTGGGGCGCGGGAGACCCGGGCGGGACTCAGCCGGGGCGCTGTGATGCGCTCTCCCCCTGCTGCGGAATACTGGGGATTTTTTTTTTTTTTTTTTGCATAATTCATTCCCTGCCCTCTCCCGCTCGTCCCTCTCCTGCCCCCCCCCTCCTCCTTCCCCCTTTCCGCTCCAGTGCCAGAACACTACTTACCCCAGAGTTCTCCTCTGTGTACGTTCCTAGACCAGGTGCAACTCTCGCCCGCGAGTCCCTCACCTCCCTCCTCCCCGAAGGGGGAAAAACCGTCTTTCCAAGTCCGGGTGCGAGCAGTGGCCGCCGCCAAACTGCGCCTCCGCTCAGCTCCGGGCGGATCCGAGACTATTGGAAACCCGGGCTTGAGGGGAGCCGGCTTCCCTTCTTTTCGGTTTTTTTTAGTCTGCTTTTCTTTCGGGAAGCTCAAGTGCTTTGGAGGCTTTTGCTGGGCTCCAGAATACTCTCTGCCAGCGATACTCAGCTGCTTCCACCGAAGGAGATTTCCCCACCAAATCCGCGCGCGCGCGCGCACACACACACGCCCAGCGCGCGGCTTTCCGAGTCCCGGGGGGAAGGTGGGGGCGGCGTGAGCACCACCCACCGCCGCGGCCGAGGCCGAGGCCCAGGCCCGAGGCCGCGGGTGCGCAGAATGACTCGCCGCGACCCGGGGAAGGACGTGCGCCCGGGCGGCCGCTTGGAATGCAGATGCGGGGGAATTGGGAGGAAACCCTGCGCTCGGGACTGTTCGCCGGAGAAGAGGGCTGGGAGCGAGAGAAGAAAAGAAAAATTGTAGCACATTTGCATCGCCTCTCTCGCCGCAGCAGCGGGTAGAGAAAGCCCCAGACCTACCTCTTTGGGAGAGCTGGAGAAGAGGAGGGCAGGGGAGGGGAATCCCTGGAAAGATCTCGGATTTCTCGGCGCACTTGTCCGGATTGCAAACTGTGACGTTTGGAGATTTTGCACAAGCGCGGATGGACACACACAACAAACACAAACACACACGTAACCCGCAGGGTATTATTTGCACTTTTTAATTTTTCGTGTTTAGAAGCCATTTCCGTGTGAGTCTCGGTCTAATCACCGCAGAAAGGGCGGATGAGTGGAGAGGAAGCAGGAGAGGGAAAGAGGGTACCGTGCCTCCGCACAGAGTCAATTTAGGGAGTCTTGCAGGCTGTGTGGCATGGGAGGGCGGGCAGGGTTGGAGCCAAAGGAGTAACACTGCGGCGCTCCAGGCTTCTTGAACCGACTTCAACTGCCCTGGAGTCTGGCGGGTCTTTTTGCGGAGTGGTAGGCATGGAGGTGGGGGTAGGGGTAGGGGTGGGAGGGAGCGGAGCCGAACAGCCTGGGCTGCCTGGGTTGGACAGACTTGGGGAGTTGCGTAGCCCTGCTACCTCTGGGGATTGGCAAAAGGAACCGCCGGCTGACTTGAACAAGGAGGTGTGGCCGAGGGATCTGTTCTCCGGTGACGGCCAAGGACTTGAGGTGGTCAGCACATGAAAAATCCCGGCCCAGATGAAGAAAGTCCAAGATTCTTACGTGGGGGGCTTCGAGGCTCGGCGGGGAAGTCACATTTAAAGAACCTGAGATAGTGGGAATTAGCACATTTGGGAAATATGTGGGGAATGTTTGTCTCCGTGCCTTGAAAGTCGACCGCGCGAAAAGAGATTTTTGAAGGGAAAGAAAGGAAAGCAGTTTGCCAAAGATGAAGAAATCCCACCCTAGCAGGGTTTGGAAACATGGGCAGTGACTGACCTGCACTTGGGAGTGGAATTGGCTGCCAGCAGGAGACCTCTCTCTGGAAGCAGAAGCGGGGCGCCTGGATTTTTATACCACGACCCATTTATTTATTAATGAATTGTGCATATATTAAGCGAGCGCCTTATACGTGGCAAGCACTGTGGCGAGATGCTGGAGTTTCCTAATTGAAAAATCCATAAACCTTTCTTTCAGAATGCTTACAGGCCATATTCTACATTTTGCCTTAAGAGCCAATGCCAGTAAAATAATACTTAATCCCCCCCCTTTTCAACTTGTGCACCGACCTTCTGTACCCTCAAGGAATCGTTTATCTATGCTCTGCCACCAAGTCCTTTCAATAAAAAAAAAAAAATCAATTCATTTGATAGTATTTAAATAAAAATGGTGGCACACATCAATTTTTTTTTTTGCTATGTGTCATGTATTGCCAAATCCTTTTGTCATTACATCTATATGAGAGAGATATCATTATTACTTCCATTTTACAGATGATGAAAGAGAGCCCCAGAGTAGTTATTTGCCCAAGGTGTCACAGTTATTAATTGGTAGTGTAGAGGCATTTCTACAGGCATTTCAAACTCAGAGGACATGCCCCACCAACTCCCTTCATGCTCTGCAAAATGAAAAGTATCATCCTGGGGAGCTTATTTTGTATTTAGGTAAAGCAGGAGTCCTCACTAGACACAGCTAGAAATTAAACAAAGGCGGGGTGAAATGTAATGGCATCTTATGCAGTTGAGAACTTAACTACTGTAGAATTGAGAGAAAGACCAGATCACTGGGATTTAGAGGTAATCAAAGGCATTTCTAATGAAAGAATCCCAGAGCCTGCTAACTGCCAATTCTGTTCTCCACACTTGGAAGATAGCTCTGAACACAACGGTTCCTCAACATTTAGTTTCAATATTCTCATTTTCTAGAAGAAAAAAAAACTTTTTTTAGTCATTTCTAGGCTTAACCTGTATGTCTTTTTAAGAAAATCTCCATGTTAATCCAGAAGATAACTCAGAAAAAGCATGCACTACTAAGTAGGAACCTTCTGTCTTCACTCTTTACTGAACTGTCTATTTTTTTAGTCTATAAAACAAAAGAAATGAAAAAAATAAGTCTATGTAGGTAGGAATATTAATTCACAAGTTTTTTTCATATTTTAATGAGCTTGTGCCCATATCTTGATAAGGACAAAGAATCTCTCTCCTGTATATCTGCCTTCATCTTTTGTCTCTGTCCTGCTGTACATTTCTTCCCTATGAATTCAGTGCCAATATGTTACACATATAACAGAAAGTCTTCACTAAGCCCAGGTGTGGGGGCCAGTTCCAGTTTCCCATGGAAAGCAGTGGATTACAATTCTCCCCAGGAAAAGACAATATTGAAATCCTTTGGATTCTTTGCCCATGTTCTCTTTTTGTCAACCCCATAGAAAGAAGAGTGACTTACCTGATTGGTAAAATTTTGAGGAGCTTGATATCCATTAAGGCACATTCCCCAGAGTCTGGACATCTGTATTAGAAGCCAAAGCAGGTCCATCTGTCTCAGTGAACCTGCGTTCGGGCACAATGGGCTCACTATTTCACTGGTCTCCATCCCACATCTAACTTGGAAAGAATAGTGGTTGCCTAAGGGGGGTGGAGGAATGGAGAGGGTGAGGAGGGTGGGGTTACAAAGGATAAAAAGGAAACTTTTTAGAGTCATGGCTATGATCAGTATCTTAATTGTGTTGGTGGTTTATGGGTGTATAGATATGTCAAAAGTTATCAAATTGTGCACTTTAAACATGTGCAGTTGATTTTATGTCAATTAAATCTCAAGATTATCCATCCAGATGGATGATTCACTTTTGCAAACATAAGTCATAGACTGTAATCATAAATAATCATAAATAGATACACTTAATAAACCATGGCTGGGCTAGGCTTGGAACTCATTCTTAGTGTACTGTTATGGTTCTATGTGAATTGTTACTTACTACCAAATTGCTCAGACTTGTGAAATGTTAAAAATTAAAGGAGTTTTTCTTTCTTTAGTTTGGAAACTATTATGTAAAGTGGTGGTTCTGACACTGTATCTGTATCTTTGTTTTACAGGTATTGGAATATGATGTCATGAAATCATCCTCTTGGGAACATAGGATAAACTCTCCTTGTATTAAGTGGGGAGTATTCCCTTAAAGGCAATAGAAATCATTCATTCAGTCATTCCTGGAGAAAGGCAGATCTTGGAGCAGAAATGAAAACTTAGGAGATGCGTCTTAGAGTGAGTTGACCAAGGAATCCTTTTCTTCAGAGTTAGGATGAGAGGCAAAGGAGTCTGTACATTCAGGAGCGTGTTTAATGGTGATGGGAAATTGCATTCTGCCACTGAGACACAGGCTACAAGCTACCTGGGGAGGAAGCCTTTTGGTAAGGCATGAACATACCAGGAGCAAAACCAGTAAGATTGGCATGTAATTCTGTTATCTGAGAGCAGTCATATCTAGTAACCAGTTAAAAGTTAGTCTCTGAATGTTTTTCCTTTCTGCTATCCCTTCAGATGACTATTGATGAACATGATAACATTGTGTGGGAAAATCTCTGTGCCAACACCCAATGCAGCCATTCCAAAACCAATATGGAGATGGTATCAGAAGCAGAAGCAAACTCTTGGTGGTACCCCAAACTGCAGAGTGTGATGGACAGTGACACAAAGAGCAGCCCATTGGCAGACCAGAGAGCTATGTGGGTGGTGGTAAAGACCCTGATGACAACATGGATTGTGAGCAGAGTTGCGTTATCCCCTCAGGGACTCTTTAAGAGTTAGGTGGAGACCTGAAAAGGGGTGGGGGGGCAGGACTCTGCTATCCAGTGGGCAGGTTGAGGCCATGAAGCAGTATGTTAGTGTCCTATTGCTGTTGTGATAAATTAGGACAAATTGAGTGGCTTAAAACACACACTTTTTATCCTGTGGTTCTGAAGGTCAGAAGTCTGAAATGAGTCTTCTGGGGCTATAATCAAGGTGTCTGCAGGACTGTGTTCTTTCTGGAGGCTCAAGAAGAGGACCCCATTCCTTGCCTTTTCCAGGTTCAAGAGGTCATGTGCATTCCTTGGCTCGTGGTTTCTTTTCAGCAATGGCTTTACTCCAATCTCTGCTTTCATCTTTATTCCCTGTTTTCCTTCTAAGGATTCTTGTGGTTACGTTGGGTGGGCCCACTTAAGTAATGCAGGGTTGTCTCTCCATCTCAAAACCCTTCACTGAAGGGTGTCTAGAGAATCTCTTCTGCCATATAAGGTAACATATTTGTGGATTCTAGGGATTAGGGTGGGGGTGGGGGTGGGGGTGCATTAGTCTGCATACCACAAACAGGTAGATATTTGGGTCACATGAAAAGTGCCAAATGTAGATCAATGGAGCCTCTCAGGAAGTAATTGAAATAAAAGAAAAGCTTGACACTTTTCAGTACCATTCAGTAATATACCTTATATTTTTCAACAGTGAGTTCATGTGGGTTGGTATGAGACCAAGGCGTTGGTATGAGACCTTGTTCTCTATAAATGAGTCAATCGGGAGGAGGTGTTAATGTGTTTGAGTGGATGCAGTTCACCTCTCTGGACACAGAATGTGAAGATGTTAAGATGGCATATACCACAGGACAACAGGTCAACATCTTCCTCTCTTTGACATCAGGCTGGATAACAGGTTTGTCACCACCAGTGTGCAGAATATTTTGTAACTAGGATTTCTTCTCATTCCTTTTTGTAATTTGTGACCAACATAAAGGAATTTTATTTTTTCAAAGGAGATAGCAGACATTTTATTCCTATCAAACATTATGCCTTATTTGGCACTTAACTTTAGGCAGATGAACAGTAACTAGGGATGATACACCCTAACTGGATGGCATTTTGGCCAATGATTTGGGCATCATTTTGGAAGTCAGTGAAACCCATTCTATACCTTTTCTCTTTTCATCAGTGTGAATTTCTCTTCCATATCCAATCTCCTGAACTCAGGCTCTTACACATGGAAGACTTGTTTGCAATGAAGAAACAGCAGGAACTTTGTCAATGATTGCTGGAGAATTGAATAGGTTTATTTGTTGATTTAAATAGCTCCATACTTTCTTGCATTTTTGTCACGGATTTGATGGTAGATGTTTTACAGTCCATTTCGAGTGCACACTAATAAAATTCTAGACATGATCTAACCCCTTAATTTCCGGGTGAGAAGATGAAGGGGTTAAGGTGTCCAAGTTCAAATATAAGCAGAAGCAGAGGCAGAGTTAGAACTTGACTCCAGCCTTCCTAATTATTTATGTTTAAACCTTCATTGGTTTGCAAACTGGTCCCGTACACAGAGGGCAAGGGGAAACTAAAAGGGCAGAGCACTCTGGACCAGTAGGTGGCAGGTTTGATGAGTAAAGGAACTTACACATGAGGCTCATCTTGTGGCAGCAAGCTGAATAGATCTCTGCACCCATCCAGAATCCTAAAAGTTTATAGAGAGGCCTTAACCAGATTCAGTCACGTGTTCAGTACAGAAGGTCTCAACAGCATCTTACTCTCTCCTTGAAACAGCTCCTATGATGGGATCTGTAGACAGAGCACATGAGCCAAGGGCAGGGGACGGGATAAGGAGTCTCTGATTGCCTGGTCCCGCTTTGAAGGTCAGCTAGAAGCCATGTCCTCTCGATGACCTTCTCCAACAACCTACCATGCCCATCCTTCTTTCTGTTGTTACTAAGTAACGCACTGCAGCAGCTGAAACACAGAAGATAAATAGAGTATCCAAATCCATACAACTCAGTGGAAGATGCTTTTCCTGGATTTTCTGCTGCTTTCTGTCCAATGGACTTTCCACTCCACCCTGTCATTTGTGTGTGTGTGTGTGTCTGTGTGTGTATGTGTGTGTGTGTACACGTGTATTTTTTTACATTAAATGCTTTCTGGTGAAGTGTCATACCAATACAACTTCTCTCGTCTTCTTAAGCCAGCTGCAGTAACTTCAGGTAGCAGTTATAGATCAATATAGAGGATTTTAGCTTCATAATGGTTCTAAGGTTTAAAGAAAGGCTTCAATTAGAACAACAGTATGCTCCTATCTCAGCTTGTATAATTTTGGAGTTAGCAACTAATGCATTAGGTTTTTAAATTATTTGCCAGGATTTTTTTCCCATCGCCTCCCCAATGATTAGCATTAAAATTATAAGTATTAAGTTTCGCTTTTTAGTTTGCCCTTGAAAAACACGTTCTGGTTCACTACTCAGCATTTTCTACAGGCTGAATTAGAGAGTCTTATGTCCCATTTATTTGTTAGAAAAAGCTACGAATAATGAGGGTGGCAGATAGACCCGCCCCAAATATTTGGAGGCTCAGGTCAAGAGTAAATCTGAGGGAGTCTTCCCTCCCCAAGCTATAGCCCTTGCTCTGTCTCTTCAGCAGCCAGACACCGTCTCCCATTGTCAGGGGCCTCATGTGGGGTCTTTCGTGCTTAAGTGAGACGCCTCAAGGTTAAGTGCTTCAAGCCTGTGTTTCTTCCACACACACTTCTTTAAAGAGCCGTGTCTTGGCCACACCCTCAGTCCTGGGTAGGCACTCACCAGCACTGCAGTCACTCTTGGGAAAACAGACCTGCCCCCCTCAACAGTATTAGACATCAAATGCTTGTGCCCTTTTCTTCAAAGCATTGAAAATGTTTGATATTGAGGAATACTGCAACTGGAAGATTCTGAAAAGAATTCCATTTCTGGTTTTTTTTTAGATTTTTTTAAAGTTTACTTATTATTGAGAGACAGAGAGAGACAGAGCCTGAGCACGGGAGGGGCAGAGAGAGGAGGAGACACAGAATCTGAAGGAGGCTCTAGGCTCTGAGCTGTCAGCACAGAGCCTGACACAGGGCTCGGACTCACAAACCATAAGGTCATGACCTGAGCCGAAGTCAGATGCTCAACTGACTGAGCCACCCAGGTGCCCCAAAAGAATCCCATTTTTAAATCAACACAGAAGAGACCTTGCTGTAAGGGGTCTCCACATCTCCCTTGTTTCCTTCTCCTGCACATGGAATTTCTGGATTTTCAGCCAACTTCAGCAACAGATATATTTTTTTTCTTCCTGATACAACTGCGTGAATTTAATAAAGCAGGAGCTGGATTGCCATGGTAGGGAACCCACCAAGCTCTGTGTCTGTTCTCTGCTGCTGGACAGAGGAGAAAACTCATTAAAACAAAAAGAACTTCCTGCCAAGCAGAACAGGAGAGAGATCAGTAGCCATAACCCTACCACAGAGTTAACAACACTTGAGACCAAAGAGGGTTGTAAGACTAGAGCTTTTGTTACAAAGATGTAAACATGCCTTTGTCAGGGACTGTAACATATCAAGATTGTAGCAAATGTCACATAAACTTATAACCCAGCGATGGTTTTCATCTCATCGACTTGAATACTTTCTCTTAATGAATCTTTTAAGACCCTTATGAGCTGATGTTACCTTATGTTGAAATTCCTCTTGGGAGGGGAAAGAACATAAAAATATCACATGTGCAAACATATTTCCTTTTTATCTCCCTTAAGTTATTTTTAGGAAAATGGATTTTAAATGGATGTGAATGAGATCTTAAGTGTGCTTTAAATGATCAACTATTAAAAAAGAGAGCATTCACTTTATGTCACTAATTTCTCTCATAAGAAAATAGGAGTTCCTGGTGGCTGTTTCTCACTCTCCTACCTACAAAACGGGACACAGGTTTTCATCGTACCCTCTTCATTTGCGGTTTTTCATTAGAGAGAAAATGAGTGGAATGAGTCTTATTTTCTCCTCTCCTGTAAGTGAATTTCAGAAGGCGGCAGTGGTAACGTTTGGAGGTGTTGCCATAATAATTTTTGGATTCTTGCATTCCGCTCATCAATAACTAATTGAATTAGCTTGTTCAATAGTCCTCACTAACCAAAGAAAGAGAACTGGGCCCCTAATAAAGCAGAATGTGAGTGCCACTCTCAAAGATTTCTCATTTACATGCAGGAATTTCATAAAATTCTCAAAGAAAATTGATTTTAATATACTTGAATTGCAATGACTGTTAAGGAGGTGCGGGGTGATTGTGTCATAAAATCAAATGATGGAGAGCTTGGATAAGGCCCATTGGCAAAGGGAAGTCGGGTCGATAATGGTGCAGACACTGATTTCGTTCCAAACCAGCCACGGAACACTGTCAAGAGAGCCTCTTCTGGCCACCTGCTCCCAGCTATCCACGTTACACCAGCAGGGTGCAACCTTGAGTCAGCCTGGATATGCCTTATCACTGTGGAAAAGCAATGGCCAGACTTGGAGGTAACTAGAGGTAAGGGGACCTAAGAGGGTCCCCCTACACCATTCCCCACTGAGGGGAAGACACGCCTAGCTACTCTAGAGGAAACCCAAGTTAGATAACGTGGACCCAGTGAACGAAGCAGGGTCCTGTCGGAACACAAAAACCACTCGGTATTTTTCTGAGAGAATTTAATGTAGAGAATTGGTTGAACAGGAATTGGATGACCGAATAGCCAACAGGAAACACTGAATTAACAGGGACAGAGTAAGTGTAGGGAACAGCCACCACCGTTATGACAGGGGAGACAAAGCAAAGATGTCAGGGTTATCAGAAGTCTTGGGGGAGGGGTCCCTGTTGGTCTAGCACCTGTACCCCTCAAGAGAAGGTGCTCTCCCATTGGTGCTGGTACCTGAGAAACTCTGAGGAGGGGTTGTCACTCAGACCCCTGAGGAGGGTATTGCTCCGCTGAGACTAATATCTTTGATCTCTGATGTGGTGCAAAGGGGGCAGTTCTTGACACTACTGGAAAAGACTGGAAATTGGAACAACTGCCCCTTTGCTGAAGCAAACGCTGGATGCAAAACTGAATGGATCAAGTCCTTTCTCTGCTTCCCGCCTTCTAATCTCCCTCTACCACCCCCTGTTGGCAAAAACCTAGCAGAGAAGAGCCTGACAAAAGAGAAATGTGTTTGCTAAAGACTCAGCCACAGCATCGCAGAGGATGGAAGGAATTGAAAAGGAGGGATGATAGGTTAGTAACAGGCACCCTCTAATTACAACGACAGGACTTTGATGGAGGAAAATTATCCTCTCATGCTATAGAGTTACATAGGTTGCTGTCGTCCAGGATTTTGAAAATGAGGTGTTGCTTCTTGGCTGCTTTTCACAGGGCTTGATGAGACCTAACCAGTACTTTTCTGATTCACCAGCAGTTCTGATATGTTACACATAACTTCGTATATGCTGTATGCGATTTCCCAGAACCTGTTTCTGTGTTAATTTCCCATTGCCTTATGAGACTAAGCAGCCTATCCCAAAGTCTCTTCCGCTGCCTTCTAATATCATAACTTTGGCTTTTCCACCATAATCAAAGGCTAAGCCCTCCTCCTAAGAATGATTGGGACCAGCTTCCGAGTAGCCAGTGGCGCCAAAGATCATGCTTCACTTCCGTGTTCCTAGAACCTGCCAGATAACAGTATAGAGGCAAACAGAAAAGAGGTCTTCTAGTCTGGAGACTCGAGCCTAAGGTTGTCTGAATTGGATAGGCAATACATCTGACCTACAGACTTAGAAACCATTATAGGAACTCAGAAAAGAGATGTCCAGTATGAACCAAGCAAAGCTTGATGGCAGAGGTGAGTCACTCTAAATTCAAAAGTAGCTAACCTTGGCCCTGCAGAGAGCACAGTGGATGAAAAAGAACTGGACCTCAAATCGGAAGGCTGGTGTTTGAATCTGAGGTCTACCATTCACCATCTGTGAGATTTCAAAAGGCACTTGAGTGCTTTAAGCCACAGTTTCCTTTACAAAAGCAGAATAAAAACATCTCTCGTATAGAATTGTTGAGATAATTGCATGAATAGTATATATAAAAGCATTTAATGCATTATAGATACTTAATAATTATTAACCTAAATCTATAAGGACCTGTAATTGGAAAATGTAACCTGTGTTTTTTTTTTAATTTCAATTTAAATTTATTTTTTTTAATTTTTAGCGTTTTTTTTTTGTTTTTTTGTTTTTTTGTTTTTTTGTTTTTTTGGTTTTTTTTTTTGAGACAGGGAGAGACAGAGCATGAACGGGGGAGGGTCACAGAGAGGGAGACACAGAATCGGAAACAGGCTCCAGGCTCTGAGCTGTCAGCACAGAGCCTGATGCAGGGCTCGAACTCAAAGACCACGAGGTCATGACCTGAGCCGAAGTCGGCCGCTCAACCGACTGAGCCACCCAGGCGCCCCTGTAACCTGTGGTTTTAAAAAAAAACATGCCAATCGGGAATTTTAAAACATCAGGTACCAGACACTCAGCATATACCAAGGTATGGCTCTCATGTACCCTGTTCTGTATCCCTTTCCACCCTAGCTACTATGGTGTGTCTGATTAGCTGGTGGGGTTCTGGGTTAGGAAAGTGACATAAAGTGGAGTGGATACTTATACAAACAGATATTTACATGTTAAGCAAATATTCGTTTGATGTTCACTAACTAAACTTTTCTTATTCTTATGGGGGGGGGGGGACACCAGGAAGATACTTGAAGGAGAACTGCGATAGGAATGAGAAGGTGTGGGTTGAAGTCACCACTGTGCCACTTAGAAGTGATGTGGGCAGGTAACTTGACATTTCCCAGATAGGTTTGTGTTTTACTTGTTGTTTTTATTTTGTTTTGTTTTGTTTTGTTTTGTTTTGTTTTGTTTGACTCTGTAATAGGTGGATTAGTATCTACCCTACTGGGGTACTTTGAGAAATGTGTGAGGTAAGACATACAAAGTGCCTGGTGCACAGTCAGCCCTATATTCCTGGGGGCCATTACTTTTAGCTCCTAAGCTCTTCAGTTTTTGTGGACAGATCGGTGCGATGTGGAATTTGAGTCTCAAGGCTTGCCACTTAACTAGTTATGTGATCTTGGGTGATTGACTTAGTTTCTTAGTTTCTTCATCTTTAAAACTAAGAGACAAATACTGAGTGTCCCAACTTCCCTGGGTAAATGGGTAGTGGGTCTGATGAAAAACTCAGTGCAAGACATCTTATATATGTGTATATATACATATATCTATATGTACACCTGTGTGTATGTGTATGACATATGTATGTATATATGCATATGCTTGTATACACACACACATGTACAAATGTGTAAGCCTTAATTTGGACTTTGATTTGCAAATGTCTGAATATTACATAATTTATCTATGGTAGCCCTGGGATTGGAATTTACTAATTAACACAAGAGAAGGGCATCAAAATCCAGGCTGTGCTGTGACACTTGAGGAGAGCAAATGTAGCCTCTCATTTGTTACAGATAAACATTAATATCTTTATTCTATTTATTAATAATTAATTGCCCCAGGCTCTGATTCAAGTATAATTGTACCTTATGAAAGCCCACAGCAGAGAAATATTGTGCCAAATGCAAAACACCAATTTTATCATGAGTAATAAAAATTCAATTAAGTTTAGAATAAATGTGCGAGTTAGTAACCCAAGCTTAACATAAAGCCACGGAATGTAAATAGATTTTGGAAAACAAAATAACAAGGGTGTGACAATTTATAAAGTGTATGGAAAATCCATCATTGCCTTCTACACACTGGCAAGAAAAGGCCCACATTATGGGAGAGGAGAATAATTTTTGACATTTTTATTGTGCTTTATAGCTGGAACAGTCCAACAAGGAAGCTGAATAGGAGGTTTCTTATACAGTGTAGCTTGAAGGGAAATAAAAAGTAAATCTCCCAGACTTATTTCTTCCATGCACCTTTGCTGGGGCCTGGGATCCTGAAGTGTTGGTGAGGGTCTTCCCTTCAGAAAGCCCGGGTGGAAAATATGAGCACGAACATGGCATCAGAGGGTTCGGGACCTGGGCTCCGTACTTAATTTGCTCTGTAACTAAGGACAAGGCCACTTCACCTAAATGATCCTCAGTTTACACATCAGAAACATAAAATCACAGATAATATTATTACTAAACATGTTATGAGAGAATAAAATGAGATATTAATTAAAGCACTTTACATATATCATGGAGGTTAATGAAGGTTACACAAACAGCGACGTTATCATGCAATTTGAGGATGTTAGTATCTTTCGTTGTGTGTTTTTTTATTCCTGCAGAATTTTCATGTTCAGAAAATTTTGTTCTTCCAAAGAAGAGCCTCTAAAAAGAATTTTTCCAGCAGTTCCATCGTTTCTCCAAAGAGTATGGCAATTCTTATTTGAAAATGGAATTTAAGGGTCAGCTGGGTGGCTCACTCAGTTGAGTGTCCACTTTCGGCTCAGGTCACAATCTCGCGGTTTGTGGGTTCAAGCCCTGCGTTGGGCTCTGGGCTGACAGCTCAGAGCCTGGAGCCTGCTTCAGATTCTGTGTCTCCCTCTCTTTCTGCTCCTCCCCTTCTCTCTCTCTCTCTCTTTCTCTCTCTCTCTCCAAAATAAATAAACATTAAAAAATGGATTTTAAAAGTCATGCCAAAATAAAATGGCTAATTTACAGTCACAACCAATTTTTTTTTGAAACTAGAAAATGTATAAACAAGTTTTATCACTCACTTTCTTCAGAAAACTAGAGTTCATTCTTCATGAAGATATTCTAAGGAATAAGTCATAGATTTTGAAAGCAGTCTCTAAGAAAGACTCTCAGCAGTGTTCCGAATAGTGATATTATGGTAGACTCCCTGGATTAGAGCATCCTGGGGCTGGAAAGGACCACTCAGACCACCGCCCGCAGCTCTCTGTGTAATACTAAAACTCCTTCCATCGTCGTGCTCATCGCTGGTGGTCCAGGCTATGGTTGCATACTCTAAGTGACACAGGACTCACCATTCCACATTGTAGTCCATACTGTCTTTGGTTATTTATGCCTTTTGAAAATCCTTCTAATAATGGAGTTGGAATCTGTTTTCCTGTCACATTTTTCTTCCAAAATTGCCATCTATCCTGGCTCTATCCATGCTCTGTTTACTCTTCTTTCAAGTTAAGCAAATTTTCAGGTTTTCAATGATGTTTTCATTATACTCAATCATTTTTTTAATAGCCTGGCTTCTTCAGTCTATGAAAGTGTACCCAAAATTAAACATATCTCTTCAAGTGTGTTCTGACCAGGGTAGGTCGTGCATTTGTGTGTTGGCACGTGTGTGTGTGTCTGTACTGTGTACATATGCATATGACTGTATGTCCTCTTGCTTTTAACAGACTGTGTAGGAAATGATGGTGTTTATTTATTTACTCAATGAATATTAATTAAGGTCTTGACACGCAGGGTGCTGATGCTGCTACTCAGACATCAAAGACATGCACGATAGATATATTTCCTGCTCTCGGGAGGCTAGTTGGAGAGAGACAAATATATCAATGTGTAATCATCTAGGTAAATATTGAGAAAACGAAAGTAGAGTAAGGTAACAGGGAATGGCTGATGAAGAAAGGGTAGCTCTTTGAGATCAGGTGATCGGGATAGGCCTTGCTCATCATGTAACTTTTTATTTTAATCAGCATATCTTTTTAAAAATTTTTATTATGGAAGTACAATTGACATGCAATGTTATATTAGGTCCCAGGTAGGCAACGTATTGATTTGACAACTCTATACTTACTCAGTGCTCACCATGATGAGTGTAGCCACCATACAGAGTTATTACAATATTATTGACTATATTCCTTATTCTATAATTTTAATCCCTGTGACTTATTTTTTTTAATTGAAGTACAGTTGACACACAATGTTACATTAGTTTCAGGTGCACAACATAGGGATTCAACAAGTCTATACATCACGCGACTTGTTTATTTTATAACTGGAAATTTGTACCTTTTAATCCCCTTGATGTATTTCACCCATGTTTCCTAACACCCTCCCCTCTGGCAACCACCATTCTGTTCTCTGTAATGATGTAATATTTAACCTTTTTTTTTTTTTAATGTTTATTTACTTTTGAGAGAGAGAGAGAGACAGAGCATGAGCAGAGAAGGGGCAGAGAGAGAGGGAGACACAGAATCTGAAGCAGGCGGGGCGCCTGGGTGGCTTAGTCGGTTGGGCGGCTGACTTCGGCTCAGGTCATGATCTCGCGGTCTGTGAGTTCGAGCCCCGCGTCGGGCTCTGTGTGGACAGCTCAGAGCCTGGAGCCTGTTTCGGATTCTGTGTCTCCCTCTCTCTGTCCCTTCCCCATTCATGCTCTGTCTCTCTCTGTCTCAAAAATAAATAAACGTTAAAAAAAAAAAAAAAAAGAATCTGAAGCAGGCTCCAAGCTCTAAGCTGTCAGCACAGAGCCCAATGTGACGCTTAAACTCATGAACCATGAGATCATGCCCTGAGCCAAAGTCGGACGCTTAACTGACTGAGCCACCCAGGTGCCCCCATGATGTAACATTTAAATAGGAGGCAGAAAAAAAGCAAAGGAATGAACCAGTGGAATCTGAAGGAAGAGCATTTCTGGCAGAGCAAGTACAAAGGCTCAGAAGCAAGTGAGCTTGGCATGTCTGAGAAACCATAAGAGACCTGGGTGCCTCTGGTTAAATGTGCAAGAGGGAGGGTGGTAAGAGGTGAGGTCAGGGAGTTAGGCACAAATCATATGCTATCACACCTTGTAGAATTTGATAATAAATTGATTCTATGCCAAGAGGAATAGGGAATCCATTGGGTGTTTTCATCAAAGACTGTCATTTTGAGATCACTGACTTTGGCTCCAGGGTAGGGAATTGATCTGGGTGACAGTGGTAGGGAAGCCATGGAGAGAAGTGGGGAGATCACCTGGGATGAGTGATAGCTGAAGACTAGGCAGGTAAAATGGTGTTCTGATGACCAATTCCTGTGTGTATCTATGTGTGTGAGAGTGGTGGACGTCACCACACCAATAAGCAATGCTCAAGACACCAACTGGGTGTCCCACAATTCAACCCAATTCTGACGCTATCCGTGTGAGTATCCGAGACAGTATCAGATTCCACAGGTTGAGGGCTGAGTCCCGCAAGTCTGCCCCCAACCCTAAGACTTCAGACTCCAGTCCAGTCCCAAGCTCAGGTTGTGACCTGTACTTCTGATTCGCTGGCTATAGATCAGAGGTTCCCACAAGCCCCTGGGTGAGTGCAATTAATTTGCTAGAGTGGCTCACAGAACTCAGGACACCCTTTTACTTTCTGGATCACTGATTTATTATGAAAAGATATAACTCAGGAACAAGCAGATGAAAGGGATGTAGAGGGCAAGGCAGGGCGAAAGGGCTCCATGCTTCCTTGCCTTCTCCAGGCTGGGCTTTCCCAGCAGCTTCGTGTGTGAGTTCACCAACCCAGAATCTCTCTGAACTCTGCCCTTTTGGGGTTTTATGGGGCTTCAGTACACAGAACAGGACGGATACAACCTCCAGCCCAGGAAGTGTGTGTGTTGGGAAGGAGAGAGGAGGGACCTTAATTTCCAACTCCCCAGTGGCTTCCAACCAGCCCGTCAAGCCACCTCATTAACATAACAAAAGGTAGGATAATTCCAAGAGCTTTTGGAGCTCTCTGCCAATGACAGGATGAAGACCAACTACATATTTCTTAGGATAAATCACAATATCACAGCCAAAGATGTTGGGGACTTGAACTAGGGCAAGTGGTTGAATGTGGAATCTACTTGAAGAGTAGTGTTCACAGGACTTGTTGATAATTATAGGGATGGAAAAACAGAGGGTTAAGGAATTCATTGTAGAACATGTGCATGACGGTTTTTACAAACAGGTAAAGAATCAGTGGGTCCAAAGAAAATTTTCACTGATATGTGAAAAATTATATTCTGACACAGCCCATTCACAGCATGGCACAACCAATAATATAACACTGGACTAACTCATTTTTTTTTTTTTGAGCCTTGTTACTCATGATTTGGCCTTGAGCAAAAAAAAATTTCCCATCACTGGGCACCTCAGGTTTTTTTATATGTAGAAATTAAAGGGTAAAGTATATACTCTCTACAAGTCCATTTACTTCAGTTGTGCAACGTCTCCAAGGATTAAACGCAACCTTTATTTGCTAATAGATATTCTGAACCCATTAGTGACTTTGCTGGTGACTTTACTTCCTAGGGGCCTGCAAGAGAAGTATTTCCCAAGGGAAAAGTGTATAGAATTCCATTAGGAGTGTACCCAATGAATTGAGATGTCATTTAAAGCTTACGCAGAATCCCATTCTGATGACCTGACCTAATAAAACAGACTGAATAAACAGAAATTTGCCTCACTAATGCCTTGGGCAGAGGGAAGAGGCTCAATCTAGTTATTATACTCTACTATGTGTTTGACAATGTTGCGAGTTCTTCAGCCAAAAGATTAATCTAAAAAGTCAGTAAATGTTTGTTCAGTGGGGAAAGAAATGCATGATGATTGAATTACATATTATAGCTTCATTGATTGACAGCAAAAGTACTGAGATATTTGGCCTGGCAAATTGAAACTCTTGCATAGGAAGTAAAAAAAAAAGGAAGAAACCTTGATTGTGTAATCAGAGCATGTTAACACACTGTTATTATTTCAAATATGTGTTTTCTCCCTTTTGCAAGAAAAAAAAAATCTGAGAAAGAGCCTTGGTTTGTTTACACAAAAGATCCTATAGGCCAGGATCGTAAAATATAAATAGGCAAGCAGCCAGAACTAACAATGGAAGAAAGGTAGAAATGGGAAACATTTGGGCAAAGTGGGAGAAAAATGCAGGAGAAAGCCGGACAGAGGGCAAATTCAAACAACTCTTATCTTCAGTTACCCTGAGTTAATGAGGGAGGGGGAATAGGAAAACAAATTTCTCCATGAATCTTGCCAAATTCTTCTTATTAACTCTTTAACTGTTCCTGTCCAGAGAAAAAGTTCATTTGAAACCCTTCTTTTTAAAAGCATCCAAATAAATAAGAAACAAACTTAGTGTGCCTTTTCACTAGCCTTTTGGTCAGTGGTTCTCAAGCTCTAATGACTGTAGGAATCACCCAGGGAACTTGTTGAAAATGCACATGCCAGGGCTCCACTCCCCAAAGATGCAGACTTCACCTCTGAGGTAGAGCCCCCAGCCTACCTTTTTCCAAACATCTCAGCTGATTCTGATGCAGGTAGGTCCACAGACCACATTTGAATATCCATCTTTTTTGTTTTTTTAATGTTTATTGATTTTTGAGAGAGAGAGAGAGCAGGGGAGGGGCAGAGAGAGAGAGTCAGAGACACAGAATCCGAAGCAGAATCTGATGCAGGGCTCCAACTCAGGAACTGTGAGATCATGACCTGGGCCAAATTGGCTCAACCGACTGAGCCACCCAGGTGCCCCTGAATAGCCATCTTTTTTTTTTTTTTTTTTAACGTTTATTTATTTTTGAGACAGAGAGAGACAGAGCATGAGCAGGGGAGGGTCAGAGAGAGAGGGAGACACAGAATCTGAAACGGGCTCCAGGCTCTGAGCTGTCAGCACAGAGCCCGATGCGGGGCTCGAACTCACGGACCGTGAGATCATGACCTGAGCCGAAGTCGGCCACCTAACCGACTGAGCCACCCAGGCGCCCCGTGAATAGCCATCTTTTAAGAGGCCACAGAATATGTAGTCAGGCTATTTCCCTTTGTTGTATCAAAGTTGAGCTGAAAAGGGTAATTTTTCTGGTTTAGGGGCATTTATCTTTGGTGAAATTCTATAGGTAGAGGGGAACTATCATAAAATTTGCTGACTGGATAAAATGCAAAGTTCAAGCCTGTGCTGCTTAAGAGAAATGCACCAGGAAAACGGGCGCATGGGAGAAAATTTTTATTCCAGCTCAGTAGAACTCAAGGTAAGAAACATTCAATGGGAAAAGGCTGGTTATTTTATACTGCTGAAGCACAGTCTCTAATAAAGAGATAACAATTGTGAGCATTTATGCACCAATAAAACATCAAATATATAAAATGTAACTTTTCAAAATAGGGCACATTTTTAAAAATTGTGAGAGGTTTTAATATAAATTGTGTAATTGAAACGGCCTTGCAGCTGATTCTATCCAGTTTCCTCTGTATTTAATTTGTATTAAAGGCAACATAAACCTTTTATTGATTTTGGTAAAAGCATAAAAATTACCCCATGCTTAATTTGGTAGTGAAAAGTAGAGCACATAATGTGAGCAAAACAAAACAACTGAAAATACTATTTATTTGAAAACAAAAGATAAAATAAAAAGCCAATGAATGGCCACGTCTTTAAGTTAATCAGTAACATGTAACAGCAATTTTAAATGACAGTAGATTTAGGAGACCCTATGCCAGACATAAAGTGTACTTTTTATTTATCTAAATGGACTTTTCGTGGGTTTACTCTTTTCCTCCCTCCAAATGTAACCATGCTATGTTATCCACCATGAATTTATGGTATGTGTGTATGCGTGTGTGTGTGTTACACTAATGCAGGAGAAAATAGTAGAAACACAAAAATAGTGATTAACAAAAACACTTTTCTGTTTGTTTCCAAAATGTGTTAGTACATAAAACAGCAACACAGTCGTTGTGGGTTTTTTTGTTTTGTTTTGTTTTGTTTTTGTTTTTTATTTTTTGAAACATAGTACTTGAATACTTCTTTGTTTTATGGTATAATGAAATATTATAAGCTAATCTTGTACAATTCTTGTTCAAGATCTAAAATTAAAAATTTCTCAGGGTGCTTGGGTGGCTCAGTTGGTTAAGCATCCAACTTCATCTCAGGTCATGATCTCATCGTTCATGGGTTCAAGCCCCAGGTCGGGCTCTGAGCTGACAGTTCTGAGCCCGGAGCCTGCTTCAGATCCTGTGTCTCCCTCTCTCTCTGCTCTTCTCCAACTTGCGCGTACTCTCTCTCTCAAAAATAAATAAACATTAAAAAAAAATTTTTTTTTAAGTTGTTTTTCAAAGACCCCAGGTATTTAAGACCAGAATCTGTGGTAGGGGCACTGGTTGCTACTTTGTTTCTGGGTCTTTTAGGTGGACAGCATAATAGGGGGAGGAAATATGTGTGTTTATGTACATCCACGTATACATGATGTATGTGTATATAAATATGAAAATGTGTGTCAGATACATGCATATTTATTTACATGTATTTATAAAGATAGAATATATGCTTCCAATTAAAATTTAGGGTTACCAAGTTTTAACCTTAATTTCTTCAATCTTACGTCTATATAACATCCTGTTATGTCAAAAAGCTCGGTTTGCAGTGTCACCAGCTTAATGGTTAATGTGTGAAATTCCAAAATTCATGACAGTCTCAGAATAACAATGTCAGTGCCACCTCGAAAGCATGGTCACTAAGACTTTCTAAAAATAATCTTACTGTTGAGGTGCCTGGGTGGCTTAGTTGGTTGAGTGTCTGACTTTGGCTCAGGTCATGATCTCACAGCTCATGGGTTTGAGCCCCACATCGGGCTCTGTGCTGACAGCTCGGAGCCTGGAGCCTGCTTCAGATTCGGTGTCTCCTTTCTCTACTCCTTTCCTGCTCATGCTCTTCTCTCTCTCTCTCTCTCCCTGTCTCTGTCTCTCTCTCTCTCTCTCAAAAATAAATAAACATTAAAAAACTTTAAAAGCAATCTTACTGTTTAGGATATATGCCACTAGAGATATTCAGTATAATCAATGTTCTACATTGCTTGAAATAATTCTTCTATGTATGGCTATGCTACTAAGTCAATACACAGCTCGGTTCCTTTGTTTTACTATGCTTTTGATTTTTAGGAACTGCTTTTTAAATTTTATTTTTATTTTCTATTTATATTAAATATCTGATCCTGAGATAAAACATATAAAACAAGATATATTTAGATATTTCTAGCTTCAATCTCTGTCCCTTAGACCTTCTTCCTCCCTCCCATAGGTTACCATTTTATTTTTCAATTTATCAATTTAAAACAATTTTTATTTTTATTTTCATTTTATGTATTATGTTTTGAGACAGAGAGAAAGCAGGGGAGGGGCAGAGGGAGACAGAGAGAATCCTAAGCAGGCTCCAGGCCCAGTGCAGAGCCTGACTCAGGGCTCAGTCTCACGACCATGAAATCATGACCTGAGCTGAAATCAAGAGTCAGACACTTAACCAACTGAGCCAACCATGTGCCCTCAATTATTTTTTAAAATGAGCAAACAGCACACATGTTTGTGTGCTCTCTTTTAAAACACTTCTCCCCACTGTGCATTTTTTTTCCC
Organism: Panthera tigris; assembly: GCF_018350195.1. Taxonomy (NCBI): domain Eukaryota; kingdom Metazoa; phylum Chordata; class Mammalia; order Carnivora; family Felidae; genus Panthera; species Panthera tigris. The sequence goes on along the minus strand of NC_056673.1, from coordinate 33,442,182 downwards.
TTAATGGTACATCATAGAGACACCTCTGTAGTGGTGAATAGAAGAAATACTGTATTTCTTGTATTATTGTAATTTCACACCTGTAACACAAACCAATCTCAAAGTTAATAGATGATTTAGGTTAGGGACTCTGATCAAACTCGGTGCCCCCAGTATCCTAAAATTAGTAAACTGAACTGCGTTTGAATGGCTATGATTCTTGTCCTGAAATTCACACCAAGAACTCCAATTCTCTCTGCTCTTTCATAGAGAGGCTTTCTTGCTCAGCGCATTCGCTTTATTTTCTTTTGAATAAACAGATGCTTATGGAGAACTTGGTGTTAGTTACTAGGTATACCAAGATCCAGGAGATGCTTTCTGGCTTCATATAGTTGAAGTGTGAGCAGAGACTGGTGGTGACCATACTGTGTGATAAGTGCTTGGCTCATGGTGCTTAATTTCCCTTGATGGTTTCGGTGATGGTGCAGTCTGCAGGGGGCAAGTCGAGAGACTTCAGGAGTGCCTATTTGGGCTCTCATGCTGGCTTGAAGGTACAGGGAGAAACACATCGTAGACATTTAATAAATAGTAATGATTCTCTTCTCCCTGCTCTCTTCTCCAAGTAATTTCCTTCCTGTAGAGCTAAGTGTCATCCCATCCTCTGACTCACTGTTCTTGGTAACGGTCATACTCTCTGCCTTGGGTATGATCTGCTCAGACAGTCACCCCATTTCAATCAGTTTATCATTTTGAACCTCTCCTTTCAGTGTCTCCCCTTCCTTCCTCCCCCCTCCCTTTCCTTTGCCTAATGCTTCTGTTTTATAGCTTTTCCAGTCATCTCCGCTGTTTACTCTCTTATTCTGATGTAACCAATCCCACTCGTGCAAACTCAATTCATTCCAAAAGGAGACTTAATGTGCCATAAAACTAACAGGGAGATTGCTCTCAAGGTGGGCAATAAGCTGACACAGCACACAGGTAATATTTATATGGCGATGCTACCTCAAGAAATACCAGCCACTGCACTGCTTGCAAATCACAGGGTAATTATCCGCCTTAGGTCCTTAATCACTGGAGCAAAGCCCTTCCTAAGTAAACACAAATAGGGGATGTGAAGCTGGATGCCGATGAAAAGTGAGACAAGCCAAGTGAGAGACCACCTCTGGGGATGAGGTTAGGAGGGGTGGCAGGGGCCCTCCCTGCAGTCTTTATGGAGGCAATAAAGTACGGCAGTCAATATCAGGGTCTCCGAACACAGAGAGACACAGGTTTAAATAATGTTGTGATCGTGTGCCAGTTGCTTGAGCTTGGCGTGCGTTGGTTTTCTTCCACAGAAAATGGGCGTGATATTTCCGCCTTACTGATTAGTGACAGGGATCGAGTTACACAGTGTATTTAAAGCACTGGCATTCAGGCACCCCTGGGTGGCTCAGTCAGTTAAGCATCAGATTCCTGATTTGGGCTCAGGTCATGATCTCATGGTTCACAGGTTCGAGCCCCATGTTAGGTTCTGGGCTGACAGTGTGGAGCCTGCTTGGGATCCTCTGTCATCCTCTCTCTCTGCCCCTCCCCTACTTGCTCTCTCTCTCTCAAAATAAATAAACATTAAAAAATAAAGTGCTGATACTTAATAAACACACGAATGTTTCTTCTTATCAACATCATCATTTATTCTAGGACTACCAAGCTTTCCTTACTACGGAACTCTTTTTATTTTGGTGGAGTCCCAGAAGAAACCACGATTCATGCTGGTCACCACGTATGCTCCTGTACTGTCTCTGCAGAGAAGGCCTGGGCTGTATGAATCACCCTTGAAGGAAGGAATGACCGAAGACACACTTTCCTGTTCTATTTTTTCTTTTTTAAGTGTATTTACTTATTTTGAGAGAGAGTGCAGGGTTGGGACAGAGAGAGAGAGAGAGAGAGAATCCCAAGCAGGCTCTGTGCTGTCAGAGCAGAGACCATAGGGGGCTCAATCTCACCAACTGTGAGATCAAGACCTGAGCAGAAACCAAGAGTTGGTAGCTCAACAGACAGAGCCACCCAGGCGCCCCAGGAAATGCACACTGAGCTTGTTAGTGCCACCAACGTACAAATCGGGTGAAGGTCTAAAGTTTGCAGGGAGGCACAATGGTGTCTTCTCAGAAGATGCAGTTCAACCCCCAGAGCCTGCCTCAAGTCCTGGCCTGAATATCACTAAGAGCTAATGTCTAGGAGCTCACGGGAATTTTAAAGCCTGCTTAACAATGACCTTACCCCCACCCTTCCATTTTTCAGTGTAGAATCAGAAGCCTCATAATTTGTTCTAGCAGCTCCAAGACTTGCTTAAAAACTCTTAAATGCTTAAAATGCAAACAGAAAAAAAAAAAAAACAATTTTAGCTCAACTAAGTTTTACCCCCACTGTTACAAGGAGTGCCCCTTTGTATGTGTTTTCCTTGTCTTCCCTGCTGTTATTTCTGCTGAAAATTTATTTGAGAAACCCAGGCATTTGGACACAGGACATGTAAATTCAAGAATGGGCCCTATGATCATCTCACAATGGTAGACTTTTCATTTATAAAAACTGAATCTGTAAGTCTTGCAATAATAATAACTCATTTATTCGGGATTTGTTACATGTCTCACTGTGTAGTGAAAGTGCATTGTATTAATTCACCGACTGCACTCTGTTACTTGTGAGAGTGTTTTTATTATTTTACTTCGTCCAGGTTTTATTGAGATATTATTGACATATGTCCCCATATGTGTTTCAAGTATACGGCATGAGGGTTGGACTCACATACATTGTCACATGGTATCCATAGTGGGTTAACATCCATCGTCTCATATGGATACAATCAAAATAAATTATTGTCTTTATTTTGTAGCTGAGGGAACTGAAGCAGAAGGAGGCTAAGTGACCTTTCCACAATTATACAGCTACTAAGAGCCTGGACTTTGAATGCAGGTGGTCCAGTGCAGATAGCGCCTGCTTACCTGACAACATACGGCCTCTTCTGTGAAAGGAAATGTACTCTCTTTAAGAGCTCAGAGAAGTGATCTTTCAGAAGATAGGTTGTAAAAAGCAAAATGCAATTTTCCATAGCTAATAGTGAATATTACTATGTTATTTATTTATTTAACCTTTTACAATTGACGGGACGCCTGGGTGGCTCAATCGGTTAAGTCTGATTTTGATTTCGGCTGAGGTTCACGATCTCATGGTCCTGGGTTTCAGCCCCTGTGCTGACAATACAGAGCCTGCTTGGGATTCTCTGTTTCCCCTTCCTTTTAAAATTAAGATATAATTGACATATAGTTGCAGGTGTGCAACATAATGATTTGATATTTATATATGTTGTGAAATAATCTTTACAATAGGTCTAGTTAACACCCATTATTTGTGGGGTTTTTTTTGTATTTTTAGGATTTAAAAATTTTTTATTTTTGTGTGTTTTTAAGTATTAACAGATAGTTATTCCATTGGGTTCTGATTTAACAGGCAAATTCAATAAGAGTGAGGGATTTCAAAATACTCTTTGGATTCTATATCTGATATAGTTAGTAATACATACACTTCCAGAACTAGAAGTTACCTAAGAAATTATTTTCTCTTCCCTCTTTCCTTTAGTAAAGGAGAAAATCCTCTGGAATGAAGTGACATGCCCAAGGGCACAGGAAAAGTAGAGACTGGAACTTTGAGCCTCTGATCCCCAGTGCTCGCTCTTCCTTTCTTTCTTTTCTTTCTTTCTTTCTTTCTTTCTTTCTTTCTTTCTTTCTTTCTTTCCTTTCTTTCTTTCTTTCTTTCCTTTCTTTCTTTTTAAATGTTTATTTATTTCTGGGAGAAAGAGAGCATGAGTGGAGGGGTGGGGGGGTCGGGGACAGAGGATCCAGAGTGGGCTCTGAGCTGACGGCAGAGAGATGATGCTCAACCAGCTGAGCCACCCAGGAAGGTAGGTTTGAATTTAGTAAATTAAACACAATGCATTTGGCTCTGATATAGACCAAATAAAAACAATTAGGACAAACCTTAATATGAAGATGATGGTTTCCATATTTTTTAGGAAGTCCTACTGGCCTGGCCATATCCAGCTAAATAGAATTTGGAGATGTGGATATGATGACCCATTAGGCAGAGAGGAATAATCCATGATTATTCACTTTAGTGACCCAAAGTGGAAGATTTCTGTTTTTGGTAAACTATTCCCATACTAGTAACACTGTACTTGGAGACGTCACTCAGATGTAAAGTACATGTCACACATCAGTAGACTTGGGTAATGAGTACTGTTTTCACTTTGTGCAAATGTTACAAACAACATGCTTAGTTAATTTGAAGAGTAGACGGAGTCTCTTCTTATAAACATTCAGACTGTGATTTCTGTATCCAAAACAAATTCTGTTGAAATCCTGTTAAAAATTATAGTAACAATGCTACGGCAGGCAGAGTAATGTCTCCCTTTTCCCAAATGTCTAGACTAGAATATCTGGAGCATATGACTATGTTACTTACATGGTGAAAGGGACTTTGCAGATCTGATTAAGGGTATGAACTCTGAGATTACCCTGGATTATCGAGGTGGGCCCAATCTAAGCACAAGCATACTTAAATGTAGAAGAGGAAGACAGAAAAGTCAGACAGATTTGATGGAAGAAAAAAGAGAGGATGCTGCAAGCTTGAAAAGGACTCAACCCTATGTTGCTGGCTTTAATGATGGAGGAAGGGGGCCCCGAATTAAGGAATGCGGGCAACCTCTAGTAGCTGGGAATGGCCCTCAGCTGACATTCAGCCAAGAAATGGGGGCCACAGTCCTATAAACATAGGGAATTGAATTCTGCCAATGATTTGAATGAATAGGGAAATGGAATCTCTCCTATTGGCTTAAGCTACTCAGGGTCCATTGAGTAGGTGTGTGGTCAATCCAATCCAATCTGCAGGACTGGGAAAGGAGATGGGATAGTTTCCAAAGGAAATTCAGGGTCTTTTTTCCAAAAGGAGGAGAAATGAATGCAGGGATGATAATCACAGGCATCCTGGAAAGTCTACATCTCTGCTGTTCAAAATAAATCATACATCTACTTTTCCATACATAAAACTCACTCAAAGGGAGAAGGTTCAAGTCCAATATTCCTCCTCAGCTGATACGTAACTCTCTTGGCCCCGTGGGGATGTAACATCTCCTTGTCTTTCGATATATGTCTAGATTATAAATGTATCCACACCTGACTCATCCAGGACACTGTGGAGGTATAGATGGTATAAACCTTCTCTTTGGAGAAGAAAATACTGGTAAATAATATACAGTGGTCATCATATATCCATGATGATCATCACATACTGTAGGTCTGAAGATGGGAATGTTGATCCCTGATAGGCTAGGGAATTTCTTGGTCAGTCTGGTAGCCCCAAGTTCTGTTGTTTGGTAGATTCTAGATTCTTCCTTTTCATTGAACTCTGTGGTTATATTTTAATATGGCCATTGTCTACAATTCCATTTTTATATGCAGTTTGCAGCCTATATGGCACAGTGTGAGTTCAGGGACAAGGGGATTTTTTTTTTTTTTTAGGGGTTAAACGATCACAGACAACAGACAAGCTTGGTTTTTTGGTTTTTTGTTTTGTTTTGTTTTGCTTTGTTTGTTTGTTTGTTTTTTTTTCCCAACACGATTCCATGAAATGCTTGGGATATTTTTGTCTATTTACTTCATTCAAACCAGAGAGCATGGTGAGCCATAGTCTCCAAGCCCAGAACCTGAGAGGGGAATTGTGGTTTGTAGCAACTGACCTCAGACAGTGTCCTGCCTACTTTTCCGAACCTTGCTTCGCTGGCTTCCAAATTGGGCTGTGCTTTTGGACAATTGAAAGCAATAGGTTAGGGAAGGAGAGACCACGGATCTGCTCCGTGTCACAGACTCACCCCAGCTGTATCTTCACGTGGAGATAACGTGTTTTATGTTCCAGCGTTCCGCAACATACACTTGGGAAATCACTTGCAAATTTCTCTGGGCCTGCTCATTTTTTCCACCTGAAAAAGTTGGCTTTTCCTATTTGCCACCCACAGTGTGGGGTGGATATGAGGATGAGCGTGGGAAAATCCTACAGCGAGCTTAAAGGCCCTTCAAATCAAGATTTGAAGCAAAGTGCTTTCAAACACAAATAAAGTGTTATCATTAGAGCCAAACCTGAAGGTGGGGGGGAGAGTGGATATTGGTATTTGGTTAGCAATAAGGTGAAAAGCCTCCTTTGCTCTCATTTGTGTGTAACACATAAAGGTGTTATTATTTTAAAAACTGCGGCGGAGAATTTGTTTTCCCTGATGACTTTGGGGCATTTATTGTGACCATTCATATATTTGGGATTATTTCTACTATGACACTGTGTGTTTTCTATGCCCTAGTCTTTCTCTTTACCTCTTTTCCCCCTTCTTTTACACCTTTTTAAATGAATTAAGTCATCCTTGTTCCCTTTTTCTTTCCTATTGTTTTAGAATTTACATGTGCACACACACACACACACACACATACTCATATGCATACATGTATGTGCATGTTTTATGTAGGTGTATATGTATACACATATAGGTATATATGTATGTATATATTCTTAGAGGTGTAATGTGCTTCTTGAGTAAGTCTAACGTTAATGAATATTTTACCCTCCACTTAATCAATACAATAACCTTAAAATGCTTTAAGTCACTGACCTTACATATTGAGTTTGCCCAGTATTTTTATTCCTCCATGATTTCATATACCCAAAGTTATGATTTACTATGGTCTGTGGTCCATTAGATTATTGCTCAGTAAATATCCTGTCTTTCCCCACTACCTCCATGGACAAAGTATGATTCCCTGCCCCCATACATCATGTGGCATGCTTTGGCTCATGAGATATTCATAGATGCGATGTGAGTAGAGTTTGACAAGTTTGTACAGTGAGCTCCTTTATTTATTTCCTTTTTTTTTTTTTTTGAGATCGAATTCACTTACCTTAAATTCACCCTTTTAAAGTGTGCGTTGAATGGTTTTTAGGACATTCACAAAGTAGTGCAACCACCGCTGCTATCTAATTTGAGAACATTTTCATCACCCCAAAAGTAACACCATGTCCGTTAGCGGTCCTCAGTACCCTCTTCTACCAGCTCTTGGTGAACACTAATCCTTTCTAGGTCTGTATGGATTTGCTGATTGTGGTCATCACGTATAAAAATGGTATCACACCATATGTGACTGTTGATTTTTTTTTCTGGCTTCTTTTACTCAGCACAATGTTTTCAAGGGTCATCCACACTGCAGCATGAGACAGCACTTCCTTTGCTATGGCTGAATAATATTTCATCATATGAACATGCCACATTTGCTTATCCATTCAACAGTCGATGGGCATTTGAATTGTTTGCACTTTTTGACTAACATAAATAATGCTGCTACGGGCATTTATGCATAAGCTTTCATGTAGACATGTTTTCAACTATTTTGTCTATGAGAGTGGAAAATTGCTACATAACAACATAACTCGATGTTTAACTTTTTGAAGAACTTCCAAACTATTGTCCAAAATGGCTACACTATTTTAAATTCCCACCAGTAGTGTGTGAGGGTTACAATTTCTGCATATTCTCATCTATACTTGTAATTGCCATTTTTTATTGTACATATTTTAGAAAGCATCAAGTAGTATCTCATGGTTTGGTTTCCATTTTCCCAGTGAATAATGATGTTGAGCATTTTTCATGTGCTTATTGGCCATTCGTGTATCATCTTTGGAGAAATATCAGCTTACATCCTTTGCACCATTTTAACATTGGGTTATCTTTTTATTGTTGAGTTTTGAGAATTATTTACATATTATGGCTTAGATCTTTATCAGACACATGATTTGCAAATATTTTCTCCCATTTTGTGACTTCTTTCCATTTTCTTGTGTCTTTTAAAATACAAAAGTTTTAATTTTCATGAAATCCAGTGTATCTGCTTTTCTTCGCTCACTGTACTTTTGATATCATATCTAAGAAATAATTGCTTAAATACAAGGTCACAAAGACCTATTTGTCTGGAAATTCTACAAGATATACGTAAAATCTTCTCTCTAACCCCATGATTTTTAACTTTCCTTTTATATTTTTTTATCTTTTAATTTTTCAGTGTTTCTCTTCATTTTTCAGTAGGTTCCATGTCCAACATGGGGCTTGAACTCACAACCCTGAGACCAAAAGATTCATGCTCTCCTGGCTAAGCCATCCAGGTGCCCCATCAGTAATTCATGAGGAGTAATTTTCTTTCCTGTATTTTCCAGCTCTCTGAAATTGTTTCCAATTTGTTCTTTAACCCATTTGCTCTGTTTTAATTTAAATGATAAGGTTTTCTATCTCTGCAAGTGTTAGGTGTTTATTTCTCAAATATCTCTGTTCTTTTTTTTCATAAACTACTTATACGTCTTAATTCCTTATATTATATGATTAATAATTTTCAATAGAATTATTTATAATTTCAGATTATTCTACAATCTGATGTTCTTGGTAGCCTAATTCTGTGCGTGTGTGTGTATGTGTGTGTATGTGTGTATGTGTGTAGATGTATGTGTGTGTATGTGTGTGTGTGCATGTATGTGTGTGTGTGTATATACTGACTCTTGCTCATGGTTTGTTGTTTCCTCATGACCTTTACATTTTTTAATGTGAAGCTTCCTTGCACTGGCCTTCTCTGTGTAATCCTGTATGACTTGGCTAAGGGGCATGCTTTTCTAAGGTGGTTTCGAATTTTCTTTGCTAAGAGCTTTGAAGTATTACAAATTGGGATCAATTTAATATCCTTTTCTTTGTTCAAAAGTGCACACACCATGTAGATGCTCTACATTTGACCCCAAATCTATGTGGTACAGTTGCATCGTTATGAATTTTTAAGGGAATTCTGTTTTCTCATTCAAATACCAAGGAGACTCAGACAAAGTCTTTTTGATATATTTTACTAATCCAGCTGTCAAGGGTCTCAGCTTTATGTAGGAGTTCGTTTCCTTTCCCTGTTTCCCATTGGCCCAAGATTTCATCTACCATGGTAATAAAATATAAGAATATAAAACACATCATTGAAGCTGACGGCACCTCCTAGGGCCATTGCAACCTCCTCTCACCTGCTGACATTTGTACTTTTCAATATTCTCTTCATATCTGATCCCTGAGAATCTCTCTTACTTAATCACAAGTTTAGCTATGAGTTTAAAGGATGTTCAATATATTTGTTTAGACCTCCTAAGAGTTCTAAGTGAGGACATTTTCTGGTTATCTAGCCTATTGTTTTGGCAAAACTGGAAACCTGAGAAATGAGCTGCAGCCTGAATTTTGGCTGCAGGAATATTTCAGGATCAGGCTAGCTGTCTACAAATGTATACTAGTTGTTCTCCTATGAAAAGAAAGTTCATAGGTTTCCAATCCTTAAAGGGAAATCACTCAAGCTGAAAAGCCTATTATAGGATGTAGACTACAGGGTGAAGTGTCTTACCCAAACACCAATTTTGTGTTTTTTTTTAATGACATTCATTTTTTTAAAGTTTATTTATTTATTTTGAGAGAGAGAGAGAGAGAGAGAGAGAGGCAGATAGAGAGGAAGAGAAGGAATCCCAAGCAGACTCCTTTGCTATCAGCAAGAAGCCCAACTTGGGGCTTGATCCCATGACCTGATTGGAAATCAAGAGTCTGATGCTTGACTGAGCCACCCAGGTGCCCCAGGTTCTTTTCTTAATATGTATCTTAAAACTACATGATAAACTACTTACAAACAATTGCACTGATTTGTTTGTTTTTTTTTTAAATGTCTATTTATTTTTGAGAGCTAGAGGGAAACAGTGTGAGTGAGGTAGGGACAGAGAGAAAGAGGGAGACACAGAATCCAAAACAGGCTTCAGGCTCCCAGCTGTCAGCACAGAGCCCAACGCGGGGCTCGAACTCACAAGGTGTGAGATGGTGATGTGACCTGAGCTGAAGTCAGATGCTTAACCAACTGAGCCACCCAGGTGCCCCTGTTTTTGTTTTGTTTTGTTTTGTTTTGTTTTGTTTTGTTTTGTTTTGTTTTGTTTTTAAGGAAAGCGGATGAAAACTAATTCGGTGTGTCTCCTGTTAGGATCAGATCTGGAGTTCCTGTTCTCTGTGATCACTATCAGTATCAGAAATCATGTGGTTCCTAGGGGAGTGTCTCTTGTTATTCTATCTCTCTGTCTCTCTTTCTCTCTCACAAATTAGTGAGCTGGCAGTAATTCCGGTTTTAGCATCAAAAGGAGAGGTCCACTGAGATGGTTTCCCCTGATGGCTTCATCTGTTTGATTTTTTTTTAAACTAGAATATTAGAACTTATTATTTTAGATTGGTATTTTAGATAATGTTGTGTTTGTTCATTTTTATGATGTCTTAAGAATGGGAGAGAATTATACTGAATCTAGGATTATAATGAACAAAGTACCATCTCCAAAGTAAGTCAAGGAGGATCTTCCAGTAGAGATGGACAAATGAGTTACTTCCCTCAATTGAGTCTCTTCCCTCAATTTTATTTATTTTTTTTTTTTAAATTTTTTTTTTTTCAACGTTTTTTATTTATTTTTGGGACAGAGAGAGACAGAGCATGAACAGGGGAGGGGCAGAGAGAGAGGGAGACACAGAATCGGAAACAGGCTCCAGGCTCCGAGCCATCAGGCCAGAGCCTGACGCGGGGCTCAAACTCACGGACCGCGAGATCGTGACCTGGTGAAGTCGGACGCTTAACCGACTGCGCCACCCAGGCGCCCCTCTTCCCTCAATTTTAAACAGATGGAAATGCTTGATGAAAATGATGAGATTATTATAATTATCACCGTCGTTTAAATATAGAACCAAGCCAAACTAAGAATTTTTAAAAACACCTATAAACTATTCCACCACAATGGAAGTGTAGTCTCAGAGGTGCATGAAATTGCATGGCTCATAGGGCAATTGCACAAGATATGTGCCTTAACGGCTGATGTCTAAACACATTCATAGAAATTGGTATCAAAGTCTCAGACTCCTTATGTAACTGGAATAGGAACTATGGTTCCTTTTAAAATCTGGAAGACAAGAAAGGACTCCCTTTTGGAAAACTTTAACCTATCACTTCAAGGATGCTTCCAGAAAGTAAGTCAACTCCCCCAAGTCATGGCTATGAGCAGAGTTAATTGTGGGAAATTGAATAAAAAATGCTGAACCACATATGACTGTGTATGCCATCCTTTTGTGTAAAAGCCCATAGATGGAAACTAATGTAAACATTGGCCTGGGCTCTATTAGGCCCAAGCATGGGTGTTCACAAAACAGCCCCTTAAGGGCTTCTCCAAACACAGGAACATCTGCAGCACCCTTAGAAAACAATTCTGAGGGACCACTGAGGATCAGCCCACAGACAAAACTTATAAAGCACACACATTTTTTTTCCAATATATGAAATTTATTGTCAAATTGGTTTCCATACAACACCCAGTGCTTATCCCAAAAGGTGCCCTCCTCAATACCCATCACCCACCCTCCCTCCCTCCCACCCCCCAATCAACCCTCAGTTTGTTCTCAGTTTTTAAGAGTCTCTTATGCTTTGGCTCTCTCCCACTCTAACCTCTTTTTTTTTTTTTCCTTCCCCTCCCCCATGGGTTTCTGTTAAGTTTCTCAGGATCCACATAAGAGTGAAAACATATGGTATCTGTCTTTCTCTGTATGGCTTATTTCACTTAGCATCACACTCTCCAGTTCCATCCACGTTGCTACAAAAGGCCATATTTCATTCTTTCTCATTGCCACGTAGTATTCCATTGTGTATATAAACCACAACTTCTTTATCCATTCATCAGTTGATGGACATTTAGGCTCTTTCCATAATTTGGCTATTGTTGGGAGTGCTGCTATAAACATTGGGGTACAAGTGCCCTTATGCATCAGTACTCCTGTATCCCTTGGGTAAATTCCTAGCAGTGCTATTGCTGGGTCATAGGGTAGGTCTATTTTTAATTTTCTGAGGAACCTCCACCCTGTTTTCCAGAGTGGCTGCACTGATTTGCATTCCTACCAACAGTGCAAGAGGGTTCCCGTTTCTCCATATCCTCTCCAGCATCTATGGTCTCCTGATTTGTTCATTTTGGCCACTCTGACTGGCGTGAGGTGATATCTGAGTGTGGTTTTGATTTGTATTTCCCTGATGAGGAGCGACGTTGAGCATCTTTCATGTGCCTGTTGGCCATCCGGATGTCTTCTTTAGAGAAGTGTCTATTCATGTTTTCTGCCCATTTCTTCACTGGGTTATTTGTTTTTCGGGTGTGGAGTTTGGTGAGCTCTTTATAGATTTTGGATACTAGCCCTTTGTCCGATATGTCATTTGCAAATATCTTTTCCCATTCCGTTGGTTGCCTTTTAGTTTCGTTGGTTGTTTCCTTTGCTGTAAAACACACACATTTTTAAACAATGCTAGAAAAATAGTCAACTAATGGGGCTAATTAGAGAAATCATGGGCAATGAATTTTGGGAAATGGAACTCCAATACAGGTGTTAATTATGGGTAAATGTGCAAAGAGATAAAATAAGTTACAGAGACAATGGTGAGAAAGAGGCACTTATGAACAAAGATATATTTGGCAAGGAGCTAAATACACATTTACAAAAGATAGAATGAGGAAACGAACAAACAAAAAAACCCCTCAATAGACAGACCAAAGAGTAGCTTAAGCATAGCTTAAGAGAGAATTCACTGGGGCACCTGGGTAGCTCAGTTGGTTGAGCACTGAACTTCAGATCAGGTCATGGTCTTGTGGTTCATGAGTTTGGGGCCCACATCGGGCTCTCTGCTGTCAGTGTGGAGCCCACTTGGCATCTTGTGTGCCCCTCCCCCACTCTCTCTCTCTCTCTCTCCTCTCTCTCTCAAAAATAGGTAAACATTTAAAAAAGAGAGAATTCATGGAATGGAAGACAAAGATTGGTAAGTAAATATTCCGTACTGGAACAGAGGGATGAGAGGATCAAAAATATAAGATCATTTGACAGATAAAGTGGAAGAAGTAAAACACCACAACATGATCTTTTTTTTTTTTTTTAATTTTTTTAATGTTTATTTATTTTTGAGGAAGAGACAGAGGCAGAGCATGAGCAGGGGGAGGGGTGGAGGGAGGGAGACAAAGAATCCAAAGCAGGCTCCAGGCCTATCTATCAGCATAGAGCCCAACGCGGGGTTCGAACTCATGAACCGTGAGATCATGACGTGGGCCGAAGTCGGACGCTTAACCGACTGAGCCACCCAGGCGCCCTTTAAAGCCTACACTCTTGAGTCTCGTGGGATACCTTCTCTTGGGTACTGGGCAGGCACATGGATTTGTAGAGACAAATCCAGAGGAGTTGTCTTTGCTTGGTGAGGCAGGATTTTTAGGTGATAGCTGTCAGTGATGACAACTTACACTCATACCCATCATTATAATTTACAATATTTGTCTCATTTGCTCTTCGCAACTATGTCTTTATTTTTCTCACGTCATACGGAAATACGCGAGAGAAAAATAACCTCACGAGTAACCAAAGTTAACAATACGTTTTTACACCTTCAGTTAATGCTCTTTACATGGTTCATGGTACTTTATGGTCCTACTCCTCATTTTACACAGGAAGATGCTGAGTCTGATAACGGTTCTTTGGTTCCCAAAGTCACATTCTATGAAGCATCTAATCTGACTTGAATCAAGATCCTCAGTATCCAAACCGTAGGTTGTTTATATACACGACGTTGTAACCACTCCGGCATGCTACTTTACTCCAGCCTTGCTACTGAGTCATGCTGCTTCTGAAAGAAAAGTTCTGATTTGTTTAAGTTTATGTCTTTATTTTGAGAGAGAGAGAGAGAGAGAGAGAGAGAGCGAGCAGAGAGAGCAGGGGAGGGGCAGAGAGAGAGAGAGAGAGAGGGAGAAACAGAATCCCAGGCTTCGTGCTGTCATCGAGGAACCAGAGCGTGGCTCGAACCATGAGATCATGACCTGAGCTGAGATCAGGAGTCAGGCAGGTAATCGACGGAGCCACCCAGGTGCCACAGAAAAGTTGAGATTTTAAAACGAATTTCTGGAAGCCGTGTCCTAAATGGCAGCTCCCCAAATGGCCCCTGATGATGGTGAAATGATAAAGAAGGGGGGGAGTAAATCAGATGCCTCCATGTGCCTTTACTTAACTGCCTCTCACTCTGGCACCAGTTACCCACAGAGCCCCCAGAAGTGATGTCTCCTTGTAATCTGGCACTGTGGGGACCGGAATCTGAATTTACATACTGTCTTAAGGATGACCCGTGTCCTTGGATCACACCTGAATTACTGGTTGAGAGTAAAAGCAGCATTAGCAAAGAAACACTCGTCGGTGGACGCATGTGGCCTCAGGAGGTCATAGCTGGCAACAGGTGCCCCTCTACTCCTGGGGGATGACCAGGGCGATGCCTCCATGGCTAGAGAGGGTGCAAGCTCTGTCTACTGCTTTTTAGCTCTAGGGGCTTCGATTGATAAATCACTGAGGTTCTGTTTCCTCTTCTGTAATAGAGCCATCAACACTTTTACTTCAAAGAGTACTTGTGAGGGTCAAATAAGTGAGCTGGTATAAGCTTTGTAAACCATATGGTGCTATCTTATGTTGTCTCATTTCATTGTCTGTGTCCTGTGCATCAGTTTTGCCTTGCCAGCAAGGCTGTAAGACTCTGAGCTTATGCTTCAAATGTACTTTTGTTTCTCCTCCAAGAATCTGGACCAGAGGCTGGGCTCTCAATATTTACTTACTAAAATCATAGAACTGAACATTTGTGTTCTCATACTTGTTGACTATCTATCTTCCCCACCGGAATATCAACTTCACGAGGGAGACATCTACTTGTTTTGTTCTTTGCTGAATTGCAAACACCCTAAAACTTTGGTTGGCACATATGGACAGTCATTAAATATTTAGCCACGAATGAACGAATGAATGAATCATGTTCACGGAACTAGGAGTTTCTAGAGTGGGAATTTCTTTCTTATATTTTTAGCACCGAGTTATTTTTTCTGGCCCACTTGCACTTACCAATTGTTCCTGGATGGATTTTTAAAACCCTCGCGAACTGTGAATGTTTTCCCACCTTCCTGTCCATTCTCACTGCCTTCACTCTTGTTCAGGTGCAAGTAACGTCACACTCAGATGATTTTTGTAAACTTCCTGTTTCCTGTCTCCGCTCATTCTTCTCTAATCCGTAGTGCCCTATGCTGCCAGAACAATCTACTTGTGGCTTGGTCTGAGAATCTTCCACGGCTTCACATCATTAAAAATCATTCCAACATTCAGAACCCTCCAAAGTAAATCCATCTGACTCTTCATTCCCTTCCCTACTACTGCCTCCCATATCTGAACCCCCGATTCCAGCTGGCTTAGTCACTCCTTACGTGTCTTTCGTTTCCCCACTGTTGCTTCTTTGATCATATTAGTCACTACCTAAAACGGACTTCTTCCACACCTTACCCAGCTATGAAGTCCAGCAACCTTTAGATGTGAATGTTCTGTCCTCAATCATATGACGTTTATCCCACAGTCCCTTTTGGTTCCACTTAAGATTTATTTTCAACAAGATCGCAGAGGATGGCAAACGAATCCTGCTGCTTGTTTGTTTGTGTTTTGCTTATTTATTTATAAACAAGCAATTTCAAAAGAGGTGAATTTCATTCTCAGTGTGGGGGCAAGCTGTTGGAGTGACTTAGGCACAAAAAGCAACATGATCTAACTCAGGTTTCGAAGTAGTTTCCCAAACTGCAGCATTATTGACATTTGGGGTCAGATAATTCTTACTTGTGGGGAGTGTTCCCCTGGGCTGTTTAGCAGCACCTGAGGCTTCTACCCGCCTGATGCCAGTAGAACGCCCATCCCCCAAGCCAAAATGTCTTCAGACGATGCCAGTTGTCTTGTGGAAGGTACCCTGCTGAGAACCATTGTCTTAAAGAATCCCTCAGGCTGCTCTGTGGAGAAGGGAACCAGGAAGAGTAGTAACTATAAGGTACATGCCCCCCCCCTTTCCTCTCACCTTGGATGTGAGGCAGGCAAGATGTCCATTAGCTTTACTGTGATCTGAGCAGACATGAATAATGTATCAATACCTAACTCTCCCCTGAAAGGTAAGGAAGAAAATATAGCAGGCCCAGACAGTATAATTAGGAAGTTTGTTCTATTACGTGAAAGCTATCTGTGTACACATATTGTGCTATAATCTGAACACAGAAAATATATATTTTTACAAGTGTTTATTTTCTGGCTTGAAAACTCACCTTTGTCCCTCTCTGGGGGCAGGCTGGGACTTGGGAAGCAGTTTTCAAAGTTGAATTGGAGACTAAAATAATAACTTACATCCAAGAAACGTTAAAAAAGTACCACCACCATTGAAATCTTCAGAATTTATTTATTTATTAATTATTATTATCTATATATTTATAATAAATATAATATTTATTTATTTATTTATTTATTTAAAGTTTACTTATTTATTTTGAGAGAGAGAGTGCATGCACACAGAGGGGAGGGGCAGAGAGAGAGAGAGAGAGAGAGAGAATCCTGAGCAGGCTCCATACTCAATCTTACCACCTTAAGATCATGACCTGACTCGAGATCATGAGTTGGCCAGTTAACCGACTGAGCCATCCACATGCCCCTAAAAGGTTGTATTCTTGATTGTTTTTGAGAGTTTTCTTCCTGGGGCATCAGGGTGGCTCAGCCGGTTAACCATAGGACTCTTGATCTCGGCTCAGGTCACAATCTCAAGGTTCATGAGGTGGAGCCCAGTCTCTGGTCGTGCACTAACAGGGAGGAGCCTGCTTGGGATTCTCTCTCTCCCTCTCTCTCTCTCTCTCTCTCTGCCCCTCCCCTGCTTGTGCTCTCTTTCTGTCTCTCTGTCTCTCTCTCAAAATAAATAAATAAAACTTTAAAAAGAGAGAGATTTCTTCCTGCAATCAAATGTGAACAAGGAATTCTCTCTCTCTCAAAATAAATAAATAAAACTTTAAAAAAAAGAGAGATTTCTTCCTGCAATCAAATGTGAACAAGGAATTCTTCATAACAAATGATGGTAATATCAGCTCTCCTTTCCTATAGCCTCTGACAGGGAGACCTATTTCTCTTTGATCCTACCCTGCAACGAAGGATGCCCTGGACCCCAAAACCAGTCTTGGCTCTGAACAGAACAGCCAGAAGGACCTCCATGCCATTTGCTTCTTGGCTCAGCTCTGCGTAGGTATTTCTTTCAGTTGTAAGCCAGCTTTGGAATCAGCTTTCCAATGCTCTGGTTTCTAATTTTTTTCTAATCTCTCCTAATGCTTGGATTTAATGTGTTATAAACCAATTCTCCTCACCTTGTTGAAATCCCTGCCACTGTTTTTCTGATACCGGCTACTGGATTACAGTACACTTTTTATAGTTTTTTTTTTCCTTTTCATTTAGAAAATGAAGGCATTTTCTATAATAACTGAACTTTTGCAACCATAAAGGTTTCTGAGTTATTCACTAGGGGGAAAAAATGGAGACAAACATTTATTGTGGAAAGACACAGGCTTTTTCGAATCTTTGGAGTTTAGATCTGAGTGGGGGAGCTGTTATCTCCAGCTCCAATAATAAACACAGAGATAATAGTAATGATAGCAAGCATGACAGCAACAGTGATATGGCAGGGCATATTTTTATTTTCCACTCATCCTTCTTTGCTCTTTTTTATTCCTTATAGGATTGGAGGTGTCCGGCAAGAAAGATGATAAAACAGAGACAATGTTCATATAATAATAATACACTGGAGTATTGCTGTGAGAGGAAGGCAATACGGTGTAAGGAAGAGATTGTCTGTCTTGAATAGGATTCCCTGTTCAGCAGAAGAAGGACATGGGCCACCATCCAAAGCATTAAGTCTGAAAGACACTCTCTTTCCCTCTCTCCAGGATGGTGCTCTGACCCTGGTAGACAGAAGCCATGCTAAGGAAGAAGGGTGAGGGCCACCAGTAATGAAGCAGACTTCAGGGCACCAGTTGTATGAACTAACAGGTGATTGCATGACTAAAATAAAGGACCATTTTGCTCCACCTCTGGTCTCTGTGAGTTCAAGATTGCCTAACAGAGATTTCTTCTGCTGGTAACAGACGGAAATTACCCTCCCTCCCACTAGCTAAGAAGGAACCACTACTCCCATAAGAACAACTAACATTAACCAAAGGCTTATGCAAAGTCCCTGTGCCCTCACAATACCTGGTATTTTGCAGGCTTCCGTCTCGATAAATTGGAAAAGCCAGTGCCAGCTGCATGTACGGAAATACCTTGGAGACGCTGCTGCTAGGGGAGTTCATGAGCAGGGACCAAAATAAGGCAGACTATTTTTTCCTAGGAGTCTTGCCTACCAAGGGGCTGCCTGCTCAGAGCTGACACTGCTTTGTTAATTTCTCAGTGACAAGAGCCTGGTGGCTGCCAGGACAAGATCCTTGGAAGCCCAGAGCTGAATTAGAAGGCAGCTTTCCCCTTCCAGGCTCTAACGGAATCATTGTTCTCTGAGGATCACCCTTGAACAAGCTCTGAGAGGGGACCGCCGGGCCGTGTGATTACTCACACTTGTCACAAGTGCGGAATTTCGCTTGGTGGCATAACCAGAAGGCCGATTAGAGGGGGTGCTGATGACACCTTGAAAGCCTGGGTTGCAGATGTTTTCAGCTGGCTCTGGGGATGCCTCCTATTCCAGAAATGGCACGGCACACACTCCTCTCCCTGCACACCGCACCCCGCCCTCCGCCCTCTCCCCATTACTGCTAATCACCACCTTGAAGTTTTATGACTTTACAACCACTGTTTGGTGAGCTGCATCTGAAGGGAGATAAATCCTCAAAGCGAAGGCAATTTGTCAGCGCAATATTAAAACGAAGTGTGAAGAAGAAACACTTCAGCAAAAGCCAAGCTCGCTAACCTTTCGAAAGTAAGTGTATTTAATTTGAGCTGAATCAGGAAGACTGTTTGGATGTCTTATGTATTTGTAAGCATTATGTGCAGGCTTCATGTTACCCCAAAGGCTGCTTGTAATCCTGTCCCCTCTGCAAAAATGTCTTCTCGAGCTGTAAGCTGGATTCTGAATTCTCACTAGTCTGGAGTGTTTGTGTGCTCAACCCACCTTAGGGCCATTTCCCAAATATCACTTCCTATCTCCATTTTCCTACCCCTTTCTCAGCCCTTACCACGTCACTCAAAAGGAGGCTGCTGGATACACCTCAGAGATGGGATTTTTAATATAACATCTTAACTCGCCTTCCTGTCTCCAGTTTCCACCTCTCTTGCCAAAAAGAAATACAAACTATTCTCCACATAGTTGCGAAAGTGATATTCCAAAAATATATATCTATTGCATTGCTCTCCTGCTTAAAACGTCTATGGCTCCCTATTGCCTATAGAATCAAGTCCAAACTACTTATAATGGAATTCATGGTTGTTCTCTATCTCTACCCACAGCTGTGCTTTTCATAGCTCCTTTGCCTTCCATGCCTCTGATTGGAATGCTGCAACTTTTTAATCTCAGGGCTGGGGATGTTCTAGTCATCCTTCAAACCCCATGCCAGCACCTCTTTTAGAATATCTTTTCTGACTTATTGTCTGTGTATTTAATCATTTCCTCCTCGCAATTATTTCTGTCTCTTGTACATGCCTGTATTGGTGCACTTACTGTATATTATAATTTGTTTATATCTCTCTCTTACTTAATTATAACTTCTTGAAGGCACAGACTATATCTTACTCATTTCTGTGTCTCCAGCATTTAGCATAGCACCTGCCACACAGTAAGCTTCCCACAGCTACCGCTTGGATTGATTTATGCTTATTCACATAACTAGTGGATGTTTGCTGGAAAATAAGACCACGTACAAACATGAGAGAGGAAATAAGGCTTGAAGGGGTGGAATCATAAATCAAACAGGTCACACCAGATTGACGCCATGGTTTCTTCTATTCAGATAAGCTGGAGGAGGTGACCTCCTACTTTTGAACTTGGTGAAAATGATCATGTTCCTCTTTTGGAATTCCTTCTTTTCTCTTTTTCTCTCAGTTTTTCTCTCTCTCTTTCTTAGAACTAGAGGGCACTGCTCTGAGTGCCTTCCTTCCTCACCCTCCATTTCCCTTGCTGGTCTCCTCCTCCTGAGAGCATGACTTCAGGTTAATGCATGAAAGGCTCAGTTTACACCTGTTGTGCGAGTCTCATCATGAAAAATGGACGCCTTCCTTCTCAAGGTTTAGGATTTGGACAAAGAAAATGTGTGGACGTTTGCAAACACACACACACATACAAATAGGGATGGAGAGAGCAGGGGCAGATGGAGGGGAGCAGGGGAGGCAAACAGGACGTGGTTAGCATTGTTTGGTGAAGAAAGGAAGAAAGAGAAGGCCACCTCTTGCAGTAATGGTGATGAGTAATACTCGGGATGTGACGTGGTTTTAAATTATTTTCATGTGCATGATCTCGTTGGATTTTCACAACCTGATGCAGTAGATGGGACAGGACATAGAATCCTTGTTTACAGACACGGAAGCTGAAGCCTCGGTTGGCCCAAGTTTATCCAGGAAGTAGCGGCAGCAAATTTGAATCTATAATGTTCTATCTATAAGTCGGCTACATTTTTGATGTCTCTATTGTGATTTCATAGCTGTGTATGTTTAATTTGTGATGAAATTCAGTGACTAAAGAATAGAGACTCTTTCTAGTAGTGTTCTGCCTAGAATTTGTTCCGTTATGACTGAAGACTAGAGGGAGCTGTAGCTGTCCTTTCCCCACAACCCCACCCCCATCCTAAGAGTCTACTGTCCACAGTGCAGGAAGGAGTCTCAGACAGATCTTGCTGGGCACTTGGACTTAAGAGAGACTCATTTCCCACATGTTCCAGACATGTGCACTATAAAATATAAACACTGATAGCAATTGAGAGATTCAGTTCATGAGCAGGAGCTTATAGTAGATACTATTTGTGTCTGGCCTCTATTACCTAAGCTTCCTCACTGCTGCCATCCATGACTTTCTGCCTGGAGCTTTCTTATCGATACAGGCATGCTTTAGCCCCCAAGCAGCCCAGAAGTGCCAGGGAGTTAACACCCCTGGGAGCAGAGTCAACCCCCTTGGGGGGTAGCTCTCATCAATGACTAACGGTAGATAAATATCTTGTTTCCTCCTCTCCTCATAGAGGGGGAGTCAACTCTAAGGCCTCTTAGGCTCCATTTCGTGGAGTTCCCCAAGGACACTGAACCTCAGCTCCCCACAGGGGGATCCTGCAATGGCTCCCTTGTCTTCTGCATTTCACTTCCTCATCTCCCTCTTGGTGCTTCCTGGTATCACCTCCTAAACAAACTACTCACACTAAAACTCAAATTTCAAGGTCTGCTTCCAGAGGAACCCAATTTAAGACATTCCTCTTTAAAATTTGAACTTTGAGCATGTGCGGAAAGAGAATGTTGGGGTTTTCCTTAGTTAATAAATCAGCTTGAAATCAGAGAGCAACTTGAAATCAGCAATTACAAACTAACTTCCCTCAGACTGAGCACACAAGGAGACTAGCGTCAATAGAGACCAATGGCCAATGACTGATGGTCATCGGCTATTGGAGAAGCTCTGTAACTCCCTAGCTGGATGTGTACTAATTCCAGGTTGTTATTTACATGTTTATGTTTGTCATCAAATTCTGCAGTTGCACACATTGCCTCCCGCTGTTCTGAGGTGAACATGCGTCTTTCTTCCTATTCAGGGCTAATTCTTCCTCCACCAGTGTGGTGATCTCAATTTGCTTTCCTCAGGGATCCTTCTGCATTACTGTAATATCTCTTTTGTTCTTCTGCTTCTCTCTTTCCACTCTTTCCTCCTAGGGAGAGTCTTTACTGTGTTACAAAAATGATCCTGGGACCTTGGGGTGTTTTCTTTCTCTTCCAGTCAAGGTCCTTAAGAAGAATAGACACCCCTCCCTGTCTTCTGTTTCCTTACCTCCCACTCATCTCTCACCCCACTGCAGTCTGGCTTCTACTCTTACTTCTTGGCTGAAACTCTCTTTTTGAGGTCATAGGTCACTAATGATTGGCCATGGTGAAACCCAACTGTAAATGTCCAGCCCTTATAACACTTACCCCCTTCAGAGTAACTGACAGTGCAGAGATGAAAAGTAATATTGCATGTATAGTAAGTGCTTATTAATGTCATCTGTTATTACTATATTATTGCTTACTCCTTAACTTTTTGAGACTATCCTAAGACTTTCTGGAAGCAACTTCAGTTTGTTTGCTTGCTTTTCTCCTACCCATCTCATCTTTCTCGGTTCATTTCCTTTACTGGGTCCTATGCCTTTGCTTACCTTTTTTTAATGTTTGTATTCTCCAGAGTTCCATCCTCTGCTTTTCTCTCCCTACACATGTCCCAGTGAGGTTCCATTTACTTCTATAACTTCAGAAAGTCATTTCTCTAGTTGCAAATTTTTTATTATATTGTGGATTCTTCTGATTATTTTATGAATATCACTAGCTGGATGTTTTAACATATGCAGTGTGGAATTTATTTCTTCTGTGATGCTTCTCTACTCCTTTCTGTGATTCCTTTAACACTGCCTATCATGAATGGTGCTACCACCACCATAAAATCCCAAGTCAGAAACCTTCATGAATTCCTGTTTTCTTCTTTCTCACACAACACCCTCCCACCATATCTAGTTGCCTACAATCGCCCATAGATAATAATATCTGAATATCTCCCCAAACTGCTTCCTTCTATCCAGTTCATAGACGTTGCCTGAGTTTTAGGTCTCCTTATATCTTGCTGTTAGGATTGCCCCAGAAACCTTCTCAACCTTGTGTCCAGGCAATACTTTACCGCCTGATGCCAGAGGAGTATTCAAAAATATAATTCTTTATATAATATGATGTCTATAGTATGGAATCTATTGATTGTAACCACACACATGAATACAGCACCGTAGGCCCTCCAAGAACTTTTACGACCTAGATGTGGTCAGCTTTGGAGCCTCATAAATTGCCACTTCCCCAAAATGTACATGACCGTACAGAACTGCTTAATGACACGCCCTGCATTTGTGTCCTTGTCACTCTCCTCTACTTACCCCTTGTCCCCACTCCCCCCAAAATAAGAAACCAGTATTCCCATACTACAATGTAAATATATCCCTTATGGCCCACGATATGGCATATTTAAAATAACTTATTTAAATGTTTGTCTTTCCTAGTGGCCTGTGAAATCCTTAGAATAGGATATTTTATACTAGTCACCATTAAAACCACAGGTTTTATCACAGTGCCTCAGTTCACCCCAGACTATGTATTCAGTCATTTTTATCCAATTCCTGTTATCTGTCTAAAGATTTATTCACAGAAGTCTTTCAGGAATTGTTAAGAACATAATAAATATGTGAGGACAAGAGTTTGATCTCCAATACGAGCAGACTGGGCTCAACTGGGAGTTGGGGTCAGAGGCTAAGGGTTCAAGTCCTGAATTCCACCCGATTCTCTTATTGTGAGTTTAGACAAGTTATTTTTAAAAGACCTCTGAGCTTAAATTGGCTCAGCTTTAAAGTTAGGCTAACAGTTCCTGCCTTACTATCCTATTGTGCAGATTAAATGAGATCGTATGTAGCAAATCAACCTTGTGAACTGAAGAATGCTTTAAAAATACAAGATAGTATGATCACCACACCTAAATGGTTTATTGATACTGAAAGCACAATTTTTCAGTCATTTGGAATGATTTCAACTGCAAGAAACAAAACCGGAAAAATGGTGGTTTAAGAAACAGAAGTCTATTTTTCTCATCAACAAGAAATATGGGAGTAAATAGTTGGTTCAGCTGATTCAGTAATGTATCAGGGACTCAGGGTCCATTCTCTAGTTTTACTCCATCATCTTTAGCACATTGGTTTTTGTCTTCATGCTTGTTTCCTCAAAGATGGCTGCAGTAGTTACAGACTTGACATCTTCATTCATGGCAGGACAAAGGGAGATTAAGGAGGAAGCACAAGATCCACTTGTTCTCTTTGTTAAGAAGCACAAGCTTCTCAATCTCAATGCCTGGAACTCCCATGGCCACTTCACGTGCCACGGAAGACTAGAGACTTCAGGTGAGCAAGGAAGAAGGAGGTTGAGAGTGGATGCTGGGCTTGCCAGCCAACAGCGTTTGCCACAGATATTTTCTTGAACATATCAGTTTTTAATCAGTTGTTGAATGATCAAGCATAGCACTGAGTTCTCAAAGCAGCTTCCAGTGGGGGAGGAAGTCACCACTAAGAGTGATTAAGAGTCAGCATGTGTTTTTGGTTGTCTGGTCTTTCCTTCAGATATCCATAAACTTATTTTATTTTATTTTATTTTATTTTATTTTATTTTATTAATATGGAATTTATTGTCAAATTGGCTTCCATACAACACCCAGTGCTCATCCCCACAGGTGCCCTCCTCAATAACCATCACCCACACTCCTCTCCCTCCCCCCCCCCATCAACCCTCAGAAGATATCCATAAACTTTAAATAAAGATCATAGAGTTTTCCCTGGGGTGTAAGAGAAGGAAATGCACCCATTAGAAGCTGATCAAGGATGTTAAGAGAAGAAGGGGCCCCTGAAAAGTAGCATTCCACTGCAGTTTCCAATCCAGTCCAGTGTAGACAGTTAAACACAAAAACACTATAGTTGAGAGAAGATTTAGAAACAGGAAAGAGGTGCCAGAAGAAAGCAAAACACCCAAGAAGACAAAACAAAACAAATGAACAAACAAAATTAAAATAGTGTCATTTCTCTCTCTGCTCAAGTCCTAGCCTAGCATTTACTTTATGAGGAACAAGGCAATCTCTCTTCCTGGTCCTACCTCCTCGCTGGATAACTGTGGGAGACCCGGGTAGTCTTTAAGAATACTAGTGAGTTCTCTAGAGGTACTTACATCTTCTAGGTCTAAGATAATTATAAGCAGCCTCTTACTTTTCATTAGTTCTGTCAAATATAGATTGAAGGCATCGTAAAGAAGCATCTTAAGTAAGTTGCTTAAAGCCCACAGGGTTGCAACTCTGTCCAAGGATCAGTTTGGTCAAAGGGTGTACTTTGGGCAGCGTCTACAGTACTGGACCACACAGCACTTTAGAGTAGAGTAACTCTGCAGCCCCAGAAGTTGGCTACTTTCTGTTTCCAGAAGAGGCGACTTGGGCTGCCTTATGCATTTAATCTTGTTGAAAGGCGCTCTAAAAACTCAGAGCCTATCAATTGCTCTTCATCTTTCCCATTCAAGCTAGAGCAAAAATGCATTAAAATTAATTTATTATTTAAAATGGTAGGAATGGAATGTATAATGCCCTTCACAGAAATGTAGGAATTAATTCCAGCAATAAATCTGAGACCAGACTGCAAAATCATGGTGAACTATTCTAACTGTCTGCACCCACCATCGTGTGAAAAATTACCCCATGGAAGCGTTCATTATGTATTTCTGTCCAGTCTTCCCATACCCTCCTTCCCTTTCTTTATTTCCTCTCCATCTTCTATGTAGTTCTTAACTTAGGCCACAAAGGCAATGAGATAGGTGATTTTGTAACAGCTGTCTGCTGGAAACATTCTGTGGCCTCCTCATTTTAAGGTCTGTGGATGGTTTTATCTGTAGTACCTTCTCTAGTGTTGCAGCTGCCATGGCTTTTGTGAAGAACATGACTAAGTCCAGTCTCCATTCTTCTCATCCAAATCATCTAAAGACATTTTCATGGCTAAAATGAAGACACCAGTCCCTTAACTTGAATTATCTGGAAAACCCATCTCTAGTTGAGGACAAGAATTGGACTTATTTGTCAGGTATATTTATTTATTTTCATTGGTCAACAAGGCTTCAACTAGATCTCAGTTGTCAATTTCAAGTACTGTAACTGCTTTTTTCTTAAGTTGCATACAAATGAAAGACATTGATTAACTTGGGATATGCATACAGCTGGGAAATTTTTCTTTAAAAAATAAATTTGAAAAATAGAACTCAAATTCTTATGGCTCCTTTGCAAAAGGTAGCATTGAAATATATAAAGAGCGTGTGCTCTGAAGAATTGGAAAGACCTTTAGATCTGGGAGAGTTAGAAGATACTGGTAGAGTTTAATTTTTGAGCTTCAACCTTCCCCACCACACCTCAGTCTCGACTCCCTTTTCACAAATAAGGAAAATATCCCAGACAAATGAAGGTCTTCCCAAGGTCACATGGCTCATCGGCATGCATTCTCAAATCTTATTTCTGATCAGTGCTCATTCTGCTAAAATTGTTTTTCACTATGAAAAGTATTTTTAAAAAATGTTGAATGTGCAATATTCACATTCAACTCAAGTTGAAGGAAAGAGCTAATGTTTAATTGGTTGTATTAAGAACTTCACAAAGCAAAATTACATCAAAATGAATCATCCTTTTCAAAGATTTCTCAGAAGAATATAGTGTAAGATACACATACTTCGGAGCCAGACGGATCTGGGTTTACATCTCAGCTCTGTGTTCTGACCTTGAGTCAGTAACTTACCTCTTCCGACGATAAGGATACTGATTTGCAATGTTGTGAAAATTAGCAGCACTGCATGTGAAATACAGAGCACAGTACCTGAGATATAATAGGTACTCAAAAAATAGCAGCATTTATCAGGCAACATCAAACCTAACTTTTATAGAAGTGATGGTAAGGGTTACATAATCTTAGGAATAAAGAGAAAAATGGGCACTGTGCAGGTGTCTGTGTGAAGTGAATAGACGGATAAAATGAGTCTAGGCAAATCCAAGTGTGCTCATAAATTAGTTCCTGTCTCTCTTGACATGAGTCAGTTCAGATACTGAAGACTATTTCAACTACCTCGTCGAGGTCCTCAGCCAAATATGAGTAAGATAGGGTTCAGAACAGCAAAATCAACTGGTCTAGCTGCTGGGACCTGGAAATATTCTTTGAGTCCTGAAGCATATTAGCCAATATGCTTGGGAGCATGGTTTTCTACTTTCTTTCTTTTCATTAGTTTGTACAGCTTTGGTCCTCAACATCTGCCTTGGTGTCCTGATCTGCATGCTGGTTCCTCTAGTCGAGTTCAGGACACTTTGCTGAGACCGTGACAGCCTGCCTAGTCCCTAACACTCACCCCTTTCAGAAATGGGCGCTGTCATTTGGAGCCCTTGATACTGACTGGGTCCTGCTCCATGTGGATGGAGAACAGAATCAGAATAAGCCCAAGCTCACCTCATATTTCTGAATGTTGTGGTTGGACCCTGAGTCAACGCCATCAAGTGCCAATTCTCTACTTCAGTTAACACACCCACCTAGATTCTATACCGACCCAGCTCCTTTGTTTTCTCCTGCTGATAAGTTTCAATAGTTTCTTGCACCAAGCTGTCTTGATCTAACCAGTCTTTAGAAGATCTGCAGGTAAAAGAAAAGGTTGATGTAGATATCACAAGGAAACTGATCTGTGAAGGACATTAATATTCTCATATCATCTACCTTTTCCTTGAGCTATAACTCTCTGTTACTCTCTGATGTAAAGCTGTGAACAAGTTCTCAAATACTCATTGTGGGGTTTCAGTGATGCAACTCTTTCCCTTCATGAGGTTTGGCAGAGCAGGGATTCATGGCTGGGGGTCAGCTCTTCCTTCTGATGGTGAGCCATGTTTCTTGGACAAGCTTTAGGCACCTCAAACTTTTCCTTTTGTTATTTATTTCATCATCCAAAGAGCCTTGCATATATACTTGCAAATGTCTGAAATACCACTAGATAAATCGATGAGGAACTCCTTCAGAGACACTTGATATAACACCACAAAATAAAGCCAGTTCTAATTTTGACCTTTATTTACATAAATGATAACAGAACCAAAGAGGTCTTGGGTGCAATGTTTGGGCACTGATGGGCACTTGACCGAGAATGAGTGGAACACAGGGGATTAAGTTGTTGTGCACTACTGCCCACATTTAATATGTCCTTTCTCACAGGCAACAGAAATTGTTTTTGCTTCTATGAATGGTAGAAGCAGAAACTCTGAAGGACACCCTGAATGGCAATCATGGACTGCAAATATTAACTTCCAGGGATCTATATTTGCAATTTTTTCTCAATATAGGCTGACTACTTTGACCCTCAGACTTGTTCCAGGGTATTTTCTACTACTTTGAGTTGTTTTTAAATTAGAGAATCAATCTGGCAGTCCATCATATCATTAAAAAAATTAGATGTACAAAGATCACAGGATAGACCCAGCATAGATAAAATGCATGCTTTTTATTGTTATTCCAGAAGGAGGGCTGTTTTTCTGCCCCAAACTCTTACTCTTTCTCCGAGTTCCTATTATGACCAACGACATGGATCGACAGGTGCCAGGAGTATCATCTGCAATCATGAGCCAGAAGAGATGGGATGAGATAAAGAACCAGAAGTGCACAATTGGGACATAGATCACTGCAGAGCCACCTGTAGTTGTTAAGGTTCTTTTGGTCACATGCACCGTAAAATAACCCAGGGAAGCTCAGGCACATTAAAAAACATTTTGTCATAATCATAGCGTGGTTCTTACAGAATTGAAGGAAGAGATGAATAACTGAGGCTCATAGGGGGAGGGAATGAAGGCAGCATGGATGCTTTATCAGCAGAAATTTAGGGTCTTTTTCTTGAGGTAACAACTGATCAGTTTCAATTGTTCTGTTTCCAAATATTGCCATTCCAAATGTCAAAACCCCAGCAGATCATTCTGGGTTAGGTGACTATCTTTGAATTAAACTGTTTTATTTTTAGTGGTTTTTAATGTTTATTTTTATTTTTGAGAGAGAGAGAGAGAGAGAGAGAGAAAGTGAGTGGAGGAGGGGCAGATTGAGAGGGAGACCCAGAATCCAAATCAGGCTCCAGGTTCTGAGCTGTCAGCACAGATCCCGATGTGGGGTTTGAACTCTCAAACCACGAGATCATGACCTGAGCCAGTTGGACGCATAGCTGACTGAGCCACCTAGGCTCCTCTGAATTAAACTGTTAGGTCAGGGGGTAGAGTCACACAGGATGGACAAAGCTTCTGGGACACATCCATGTGGCCTGGGTCAGTCTCAGACAAGAGTATTTGTTTTGAGTTGAATAGCCACCCACCCCATGCCCCCATACTGTTTGCCACACACCTTATATCCCAACCTTAACTCTCGCAATTATTCCCAAAGCTCAACTATAGATCACATGAAAAATGAAAATGAACTACACACATGTGCACACACACACACACACACACACATACACAATCTGAAGAAGAAAAAAAATTGTATTACAGCGATTTTATGCTTATATATATATATCAAAGATGCTGAAGCTTTGTTGCTGAAGAGAAAATTTGCTCTTTAGCTCATAGAATGTTGGTTCTGAGGCTCATAAGGGGAGGGATTCTATGAGGGATTCAATTCAAATTTGGGATTGTGTGTATCCCAAATTTGTATGTTGAAGTCCTGTCCCCCAATACCTCAGAATGTGACTTTATTTGGAGATAAGGACTTTACAGAGGTAATCAATTTCAAATGAGGTTATTAGGGTGGGATCTAATGCAATATGACTGATATTCTTATAAAAACTAGGTAATTTAAAAACAGGTGAGAGACACAACACACAGGGAGAACGCCATGTGTAGATAAAGGCAGGGATCCAGGTGGGTGATGCATCTACAAGCCAAGAGACGCCAAAGATTGCCAGCAACCTACCAGAAGATAAGCAACAGGCACAAACAGCTTCTTCACTGCCCTCAGAAGAAAGAAGCCCTGCCGACGTCTTGAAACTTGGACTTCTAGCCTCCAGATACGTGAGAGCACACATTTTTGTTTTTTGAGCCACACAGTTTGTGGTACTTTTTACAAAACCCCACCAAACAAATACAGTGTTATCAGAATGGGAAAGGGTGATGATTATACCCTGAAAAATGAACTTTGAATTTTCAAAGAGAAAAATTATCTCATAAGAATCTTTTTATATTAGATTGTTGAATTGCTTTTCTGTTGAGGCTAGCCTTCACCTTCATTCCCATAGGACAAGATGTGAGCATTTAATTAAATTCTCAAATGTGTCACAGACAAGATAAGATTGAGTAAGTAAGCCGTTAAGTAAATGGGCTTATAGTTACATATAGAGATATGGCCTAGTATTCTTATGTTCTTAGGGAAATTTTCTAATGTTAAGTTATTCTTTTCTCAGTGTAATAATTAGGACTTGAACTAAACAGTCAGTGGGAAGTTATAAAGAAATAGATTTTGTTGCATTTTTAGGTCAACAGTGGACTTTTTCCTCTCTGTAATTACTAACGTTAGCTCAGCCATCTGTCCTTTCTACCAGTGAACCCATACATTTCAAAGACTCCAGCTGAGAAAAGCTTGACTATCTCTCTTCTCCAGCAAAATATAATAATTTCCAGTAATTTATAAACGTTTGGAATAGAAAAAAGTCTTGTAGATATTACAATGGTTTGTGTTGAGGTTACCCAACCCCCAATTCACTGGCAAGTGTCATGGCTCAAAAGGAGAATGTTGTTCTGCTATTCAGAAAAAAAAAGGTAACTATACTCAGACTTTTGGTGATGAGCTCAATATGAAATTTTGTAACTCAGTACAAGTGAGTGCTGGGGCTATTTAGCATGTTGTTGTAGTGGTACTTATCACAATCTGTAATTATCTCTTTTATATGTTCAATGTTTATTGCCCCAATGTTATAAACCCCATAAGGACCAGGAATATATTTGTCTTGGTCCCCATTGCGTTCCACCAATCCAGGGAATTTAATACATATTGATTGGATAAAAGGATGATTAAGTATGAAAAATCAGTGATTATTGCAGGGTCTAGGCAAAATATTACTAGTATGAAACAGATGATAGATAGGTTTGTACTTCAGGAGATGGGTTTGTACCTCACCTTTACTGATATTTAACCTACTAATTAAAAAGAAATTCTCAGCTTGGCTATGCCCTATCTTGTCTTTATCATCTTTAATAGTTCTTCATTTCTTATAGCACAAAGTTCAAAGTCTACAGAGAACGATTCTCTTTACAATCTATTTGGATCAGCACATCTAGCCTCCCCTCTTCACATGCCTCAAGGCTTTGTCTTAGCTTTTTCCCTCACTACATTCCTTCTGGGCTAGCTAGACAGGGCTATTTTCAACCCCATATGTTCTTGTACTTTCCAAGCTATATGATGGTGTTCTTGCCTAGAATATGTGTCTCCTTCACCTCTATCTGCTGAAATTCTATGAATCTTGCGGGACTCATCTCTCTGCTTCCATAGAAACTTCCATAAACTCATTTCTTTTAATAAAATTAACCACTTTCTCATTAGTGCTCTCCCCCAAATAATCTTTTTGTAGCCAATGAATTACTTTTCCTTGACTGTCTGTATAGTTGTAGTGCTTTTGAGAAACCCTTTAAGGAATTTATTTATTCCTCAATCCTCTGAACCTAGCTCAGTGTGTGGAACATAGTAGGTGCCTAATGAATGTCAAATTGATCCTTTCTTGTTTTTCTCAGATTTCTTACTTTTGGTTCATTCTTCCAAAAAATTATGTTTG
Source organism: Panthera tigris (assembly GCF_018350195.1). NCBI lineage: Eukaryota > Metazoa > Chordata > Mammalia > Carnivora > Felidae > Panthera > Panthera tigris. Next base: position 33,410,642 of record NC_056673.1, on the reverse strand, counting down.
CATTTGGTTCTACTTCCATAAATATATTTAACCCACACAGAAGTGCTTTGGTCACTTGACCAGAGGTGACTTAACGTTTTATAGGACAATTTAAGACTCAGACTATTGGACAAGTAGATCTTCTTTTCAACTCATTTAAAAATAACTTAAAGAAACCTACCCTTAATTGTTTAAAACAGCCTAGCATAGATGACACATCTCAATGTTGTGGGACTATTCAAATTTTACATTTCTTTCTTTCTATTTTTACAAAATGATCAAGGTAGTAAAATAATACAGTTTCTCATTCTTATTATACCCCCAGTCTAATTGACTTGGATTCTCCAGAGTCAGTTAAAGCTGAGTATGTTATCCCACTCAGTCATGGGAAATGGATGCATCTCTCTATTTTCTTTGTAGGTTTATATAATCTTCTGTGGGGAAATGCTCATGCTGTCTATCTACAAATACACTCGGTTTGGGAAAGAATTTGGTCAAAATTGAGAGTGGGGACTCCTGTGGATCTGTTGGGCAGCTGCCTTACTAATGTTACTGAGATGTTTCTAGATTCCTCTCAACATGCCAGTTGGGAATGAGTTCAGCAAACCCTGAAGGATAGCAGAGCCTCTGCCCCCGGGTCTGCTGTAGTTGCCCAGAGAAGTGTCTAATCAATTGAGAGAATGTAAATGGAGAGCTGAGTGCATCCATCACCTTGTAACTGAGTTTTCCTATAGATCACATGGTTTGAACTGGTGTTATTGATCTGGCACAAACTCTTCTGCATCTTTAATGGCCTCTTAATTGGGCAAAATGCTATTTTAAGAACATTCTAATGCAAGTACAGTTGTTATACAAAAGTGGGAAAAATTCAACAGTATGGTAAGCTATTAGAGCAACAGAAGTGTTTATTTCTTTGGTGAAATGGGTCTTCTCTTCACTGTGGATCCAGAGCAACAAATACAATGCAATCTCTGGTTCTTCTGCCCAGGAGCATGTAAATCATTTTTAGACAAAATTTCAAACTTCTATGCCAAATATCAGTCAGCTAGTGCCTGAATTATTATAACAACATTTAGCATTTGTGTGTTACAGTGTAATTTACTGAAATGTTTTCCTACACATTATATTTTTAGATTCTCATTGACCCCATGATTTGGATATAATTTAGAGTGATATAAAAGGTTTTGAGAGATTATGTAATTTAAGACCACATAACTACTAAGTAGTATTTCTGGCAGTCACACCTAGGTCTAAATTCCAAGTCCATACTTTTTTATTAAATCGTGTGAGATACGGTGCATAATTACACAGCAGGAGCACACATCCACTTATGGTTCTGACTTGAGAGAAATTGAAGAATGCCTATAATAAGCCATCTTTCCTAGTGGCCTTCGGGAGACATATACAGTTTAACCATGTGAAAGCCTTATGATACCTAAAAATGTTCCAGGATAAGAAGCTAAAACAATGGCACCGATTCAAGAGATGTTTCTTGAGTATGGTCTATATCCCAGGCACTATGTTAGGCTTTGGCATTGTAAAGATGAGTAGGACATGATCCTACCCATGAGCATCTAGCTCTAAACTCACCACACAGAGGACGCATGAGAATAGGGAAAAGTTCTTAAGGATCCCCTGTCATACCAAAGGAAGGTTAAGTCAGCATCTCACTCGAGTAAAGTTAAAAATCCTTGCAATAGCCCCCTGGTCTGCATATCTTATTCTTCTCATCTCTCTGACCTCATCTCCCCCACTCTCCCCTCCCATGACTCAGCTCCAACATCCCAGTTCTGTTCATTGTTCCCTGAATGAACCATTAGCAGTGACTGTTTCTTCTGGCCACAGACCTCTTCTTCCATATATCTGCTTGGCTAACTTTCTTAACTCTCTCAACCATTATCTTCTTTAATATTCCAACTATATCTCCTCCCTCACCCTTCCCTGCTCTCCTGATTTTCGTATTTATTCTCTACCTTCCCTTTATTTTTATCCATAGCACAAGTTCCTCTATAACGTAGTGTAGACTTTCCTAATCTGTCTGGTGTTTATTATCTGACTCCACATTCTAGAATAAAGTTCCAAGACTTTATGTTTACCAATGTATCCCAAAGCATTTAGAAGGGAGAGCATCTAGCACTCCCAGTATTTGTCAAGTAAATACGATTCATACAGCACTTGGCTTTGTGTCACAAGCCCTCTTGTATATATTATTGTCATAATCTTACACGCTTCTGGGCTGTAGCTTTTACTCTCCTCATGTCACGGATATGGAAACTGAGAGCCAGAGAGCTTCAATATCCTAAGTTCGTACAACTGGTCTGCTACATATTCCTTCCAGTACACCATGCTGCCCCAATCTGGCAAGGAGAAAGATTTAGACCATTGGTGCATAACTGCTATGTCTGGGTAAAAGGAGTAGGCAGCTCAGGGTGAAGAATGCTCAGGTACAGGCATGGCTAGTTAGCAGAGGGTGGAGGAGTACGCTTCAATATTTGAGTCTAGGGGAAACAATTGGGTAATACGAAAAGGACCAGAAACATCCAGAGCAGAGCTGTGCCATTAAACCATGATAAGGATCATTCCATGTAGGAATCAGATGGAACAGGGTTGGAGGTAGGTCTCACAGGAAGCCAGAGCAGAGTGAAAACACTGAAGTTGGTCTCAAACTGAAAGGTAAGCTACATAGGTCTTTAATAGATGGAGCTCCTTGATGGTGTCTTCTTCGTGCCTCAGCCTGGTGTGCATGCTAGACCATTCTTAAAAAAAAATAAATTTTAACCACAAACGTTATTCATTCTGTATATTATCTTCCCTTTGGATTAAAGCATACTTCTCCAGGTCTCTGTCTATCCACTGAATCACAATCTTCCTTGCTATATCCATTCTTCAGAAAATTTCCAACAATATCTCCTGGCAGAAAACAATGAGCCAGGTGTCTGGGGGGCAGCAATGTGGTAAAGAGATCATGCAGACTCAGACCCGTCTATTCTGAATTCTAGCCTCACCAGTTGCTAGCTGTACGACCCAGGAAAAGTTGCTTATGTATGGTAGCCTCAGTTTCCCGAACTGATAAATGGGCTTAATCATATAAAACTGTACAGTTGTGAAGAGTGAACATATATCAGATATTCAAGGGCACAGTATTGTGACCAGCAGATAACAGGTGCTAAACAAATGGTAGTTATTTTTTGCTATTTTTGCTCTCTTGAAAACGTATCACCAGGATTTGACCTTCCTGTTCAATTCCAAAAGTATTCAGGAAACTTAGCCACCATGCTAGGGACATAAAGAACAATCATAATTGGGAGCAGTGGGAGGTAGTGGTGGACACAAAAAAACCCCCAAAAAACAAAACCAGAACCAAAGAAACTTAAAGAAGAACTGTCCCTTACTTTTACTATTTACATCATCGAGGTGCTTGGAATTTTAATGTTTGGAATTTTAATGAGAAAGACATTTAAGGTTTGACCACAGGTGTTTAAACTGCAATTAAAAAGATTTAGAATTCTGACCAAAGAGAAAAGATGCAACCATTAAAGTTGAGACCCTTCATAACTTGAAATGAATCAGGTACCATTCAGATTTTTATGGGTCCAAAGTGAGACATGCCTTTTCTAGTTTCCCCTTTATCCTAAACTATACACATTAAAGAAGTCCAGAATGGTATCTGAACAGATGGCCATTTGCATAATTAAAAAAAAATTCCATGGTACATGTCACAGTTGACCTAATGCTTCACTTGGGGTCCAGTAGTCCTTTGGATGAAATTATCAAAATGCCCGACAGGTCCTTTTCCTGATTAGGGTGCTAAGTTCACGACAGAATCAGTGGAGAAAATGAAAATAAACTGATTCCAGTTTAGGCTTCATTTAAATGAAGCACCTTAAGGTGCTCATAGATAGATTTTTAGGAAGGAAAATAATGGGGTAAGTTGCTCATTCATTTCACATTTACTGAGCACCTATTATGGTATAGACATTATGTGGCAGGCACTGCACTAGACCTTGGTGCGTCAGAAATAAATAGAGCAGGCATGACTTTATCCTTGAGGAACTTAAAGGCTTCCTGGGGAAGAGAATAACAGACTCTGTGTTGTAAATCCAAGAAGTGTTGCTCATATACTGATAGATGTCGATATAAGATACGTTTGTGACTCTGAAGAGAGTTTTCAGTTTTCCCTGAAGAGTTGTTCAGGAACAGGCTTGGTAGCATGAGCTGAGTTTTTAAAAAGTAAAGAGGCACTCTGAGTGAATGAAATCATGGAGGGGATTCTGAGAGGGAGACATTTGAACAGGATGCATCCAGTGATCTGCATGTTACCCGGTTACCGGTGTGCCTGCAGCATAGAATTCAAGTAGGAGATCGCGGGTCGCGGAGGTAAGACACAGGACTGGAGGGGTAAGAAGGGCCAGGTCATAGAGGGCTTCGCAGGCCCTGCCAAAAGACCAAGACATTATCCTGAAGGTTCCGGGGGCCATGCAGAGATCTACATTAGACATGCCAATCAGATTTGACATTTAGAGAGATGAGTCCCAGAGGAATGCTATGAAGTTCTGAAAGGTGTAAGCTTAGTGAAGGGGAACCTTATAGGACATTTTTAGAAGAATCTGGGTTAAAGATATTGAGGGCCTATACTAAAAACTGCCATTTTTTAATTGTTTCTAAAAATTCTCCCAGGTTTCTCTCCTTTTGGGGGTATTCCATGGGATGGTCCCCACTCTGCCTGTCTCTCGTTTGTCCTGACCAAACTGCCCTGGCAGGCGGGTAAAAAACAGGCGATAAGTTTTGACCAAGTCACCAGAACAGAACAAGGTACACAGAGACCCACTTCCAGCTCTCCAGCTCTCAGAGCCAGGGATCTGAGGAAGTACTGAGAGAAGAAAGCCATTGCAATTAGGTTTTTCATTAGTGGGATGGACAAGAAACAGCTGAGGCTAGAGGAAATGGTCTGTTGGTGAGGCCAACAACAACCAGAGAGGAGAGAAGAAAGAAATGCAAGCAAATGCTGAGGAATCCAGACACATGACCCTTACAGACCTTTGCATATGAGTGAGAGCCAGACAGGAGAGAAGTGGGGTTTGGAATCCTCACTTTTATTTTAGGAAATCTAAAATGGTCCGGCGAGAGACACCAGAAAAAAAAAAAAGTCCAATTGTTCCGCTGAGAAAAACAGGAACACTCAAGTCGAACAAAGTCACCCCGTGCCCCCCTCCCCCCCTCCCCAGTTCTTTCTTTCTTTGGAAAAGATTGCAGAGAGGGCATTTGCAAGTGATTCTGCTGGGTGTCTGTGAAATTAAGGAAAGAAAAAAAAAGAACAAGGAAATGAGAGAGAGCAACTATATTTGAAACAATGAGAAGTCTCTGGAGTTGTGCTTAATGGCCTTTGTCACCCTGCAGGGGCATGAGGAGGGCTGCTGATGAGTCAACTGTCCTGGAAACAGACCTGCGTTAAGTAGAGAGCCAGAGAGGCATCCGCAAAGATGAAAAAATTTCGTTTAAAACACAGAACTCTGGATTGCCCTGTGGCTCGCACGGTGCGTAACTTGGGTTTCCAATTTCTTGCTCCCCACCGCTCCTGCAGAAGTTCACGTATTTTATTGAAAAGGTATGAAGACATGCACACTGGGTAGTATCTACAGCAAAATATACACCATACGAAGCATCGGAGAGCAGAAATCCCCAGCAGATCTTGTAGATAAAATGCAGCCACGTTCAATTAACTGTACTAAAAATAAGCCAAAATGCGGAAGTGAATTTAACAACTCATTCACCCTTTAAAAGGCAGTGTATTTCAAGTAGCAACAGTGGAATAAGCAACGGCCTAGGACATTTTAAAGAGATCTGTGTCAAAGTTTTCTATGTTACCCATGAAGGGGTGGAAGAGAAGGAGGAAGTACTTGGTATTTAAAAGCCAACAGCACTGGGTTTTGATTCTTCCTTATTCTCCTAATCATTAGAGATTTTGTTCCTTAATTATCTCCCGTGCACGGCTAGTTTTATCTTCTCTTGTAAATCCTGGAATATAAGACTGGAAAGGCCCTTCGAGGTCTCTGGGAAGTCTCTATAAGTGAGAAAACAGAGGCCCAGAGAGAAATGGCTAATTTTCAGAGTTTAATGATTGTCCTGGTAAGAGAATATTTACTGAATCTAGACTCAGAATTAATCTCAGAGCTGGGAATTTGCAGGTGAGGTGCGGATATATTTTATTTTCTTGTGCCTCTTCCTAATTCAGTTCATTGATAGCTTAAGCAGCCCTCTCAAGCAGCAGGTTAAAAGAAAATGCTGGGTTTTATATGTTTCCCTGATTATCAGAATAAGAGATGGCAACAGGTGTAGGTCAATCTGCTTGTTTGAAACCCTGAGACAGTTGTTTTCCAAGTTTAAAGAGAATGTAATCTTGCTCTCTTGCTGGCATCCATGAAAAATATATAGGCAGCTAACAACTTTGGCATGCAAAGAGGCCAAAAATGGTGCCTAGGGCATTAAGAGTCTGTCCCTTAAGGTTATAGAGATGAAGCATTGCGACCAAACTTCCAAACAAGAAATTGAAAGCCAAGGGAAGAAAATGAGTTCTCCTCTCAATATCTTCTCTTGTGTTTTACTTTTTGTAATAAAATACGGAGGAGGATAAATTATGCATTACTTTTTGCTTTCTTATCTCCCCTTTGACTTGTAGTGTTTACTGCTGAAATTTACCCAGATTATCTCAGCACAAGATTAAAAAAATGGTAAAACCATTGACATTCTAAGTTAAATTGTTCCTGCCATTGACATGCAACTTAATGAAATGCTGCCTCCAGTCATTGATGAAACCCATTCCCACCCTGACTGGCTGCTTCACTTCCTCCCTCAATATCGCCTTCTTGCTTACCATGAAGAATTTGGTTCTTTGATGAAAATCTGGGGATCTTGGGTCATTTATGCAGTGTCTGATGTTAGTAATCCATTGATTCTACATGGATAAGCCAACATAAAAGAGAAGCTCCTTTTTTTTCTTATGTAAAGGTTAACTGTGACTTGCCCATCCCATGCACTTATTTAAGACATATTTACTGAGCCTACTGTGTGCCATACTTACTCTCCTTAACGTGTGCTCAGCCTTAGTTTCTTCCCCCATGCTGCCACAGTATGATTTTCTGAAAGCCCAATTGTGATTTTTCACTCTGTTAAAAACTCCCCAACGGCTTTTCATTGCCTACAGGAAAAACTCTAAAGTCTTTAGCATAACTTTCTGGGGTTTGATCCCTATTTAAGTCTTCAATTTCACCTCCTACCAATTCTGTTTCACATTTTCTATGCTTTTGTTCTACCATCACATTGGGTATTCTCACTGGCCATGCCAGTATTTCTGCTCTCATCCATCTGGGGAATCTCACCCCACGTGTGAGGGGAAAATCAAATGTCTCCGATTTTCCTTCACCACCCCATCCACGCTGTCTCTTCTTCTTGTCCTGTCACTATACCAGTTGCATTCTGTCCTTCAGCCAATAAGTACTCACTGGAAGCCAACCCCATGCTAACTACACTCTAGGTGTGGTGAACAGTGTTTGCAGGCAGAGTCATCCAGGAGACAAACCATCACTGATTAATTGCAATTATGGTAAATGCCACCAAGGAGAAGTGCAGGATTCTTTAAGAGCGTAAGGCAAGGAGGAGGCGCGTTATTAGGGTGTTGGTGACGGCTTCTATTATCACAGCTGTTAAACTAATATTACAGCTATTAAACTGGTACAACCGTCGACTTATTTTACTTTATCACTTACACACATGAATTCCTGGGGGTTAAGGACCCATCTTATTCATCTCTCTGTTCCCAGCGACTAGCAGAGTAACTGACATATTGTAGAAATACAGGATATGTTTTCAAACTCAACACCTTATGCAAATGGCCAGACATCAACCCTTGCCTTTCCTGTTAAGTTTTGATATTTTCTCTGTGGAAAAACAAAGTATTTGTCCTGTGAGGTAGGTTTTATTATGCTCATTTGGTGTGTGACAGACTGGAACTTGGAGGAGGTAAGAATTTTTTTTCAAGTGTGTATGTCCCTAAAATACCTGGAGCTCTGACAAACTGATACATTTACGTACAAACAGGAAAAAAAAAATGTAGGCTGGTGAAGTGAAGAAATATGATTGGCTCATGGCCATATGAAAGGATGCTGTACCTACCCCGAGAGTGATCAAGGAAATACTAATTAAGATGAGATGATAACATCAGATTGCATTATTTTCTAGTCACCACCCAACCTCACTTAAGGACTGGGTTTCTTTTCCAGATTCACACGATGCTTTCTTCTACTTGATTCTTATTTTGATTTCCATGTTTGTCTTCATCATGCCAGTTTATTTTCTGCGTGTTATGGCCCCAGATGTAGCCTGGATACATTTTCTCTTTTTCTGTCTTATTATTTTTTAAAAAGGTGTTTAATTGATTATCTGTTTTCCAGCAATTTGAATCAAATTAAATAAGCAGATTTTGATTTCCATGCTTGTCTTCATCATGCCGATTTATTTTCTGCGTGTTATGGCCCCAGATGTAGCCTGGATATATCTTCTCTCTTTTTCTGTCTTATTATTTTTTAAAAAGGTGTTTAATTGATTATCTGTTTTTCAGCAATTTGAATTAAATTAAAAAATCAAATTGAATCACTCAAGAACCACGAGTGTCCAAAGTAAAACAAATAGCCTCCCTCTCTCTTTTTTTTCCCCAAACCTGCTAACTTTGTTTACATAGTTATATATGTCCCACATTAAAAGCATTTTGATTTGATTCCTTTTCGTTTATGAAAACGGATCAGATAATATTACTTTGTAGTTTTTTTTTTCTTTATGCTAAAGCAAACCGTGAACACGCTTCCAAGTCAATACAATTAAAGCTAGGTCTGCTTTCATAGATCTTAGTATTTTCTAGCATGATGTATTATTATGAAAATATGCCCCACGTGACTCAGATTGGTACCAGTGTTTTGCTTGTACATGCAATTCAGCAATTTGTCCTTATCTTTCTGTATTTGCTCACTAATATTGTATTTTATTATTATCAAAAGTTGTATTGTTGAACCAAAAGTATGTACGCACTTTTAATTTCATTGTTTTATTTTTTTTGAGTGTGGCTGACACAATGTTACACTGCATTGTGTCAAGTGTACAACTGCTCCCTATGTCATGCTATGTTCAGCACACAGTGTTAGCACAATCTTAACTGCCTGTATTCCCCTCTGCTATGCCTTTGCTCCCATGACTGTACTTCTTCATTTTCATAAAAATTATCAGATTACTTTCCGTAAGTGTCTGGATATTTACCTTCTCACCCAAAATATATGAAAGTGCCCATTTCCCAACATCCTGACCAGCACTTGATATTTACAATCTCCTTTCATTTTTGCCAATCTGATAAGCAAACAATTCCCATTAAATATTTGCTTTGAGGGGCGCCTGGGTGGCTTAGTCAGTTGAGCATCCGACTTCAGCTCGGGTCATGATCTCTGTTGAGTTCGAGCCCTGCGTCAGACTTTGTGCTGACAGCTCAGAGCCTGGAATCTGCTTCAGATTCTGGGTCTCCCTCTCTCTCCGCCCCTCCCTTGCTCATGCTCTGTCTCTCTCTCTCAAAAATAAACATTAAAAAAATATATATACATATAATTTGGTTTGATTTTCATTTCTGTTGGTATCTATGAGATTGAACATCTTTTCAAGTGTTTATTATTAGTCATTTGTATGTTCTCTTCTATGAATTGCCAACTGTATTCTTAGCATTTTTTTTCCTGTTGGACAGTTGGAACATTAATCTTTTGTCTGTTGATACATTGTACATATTTTCCTTTATGTTTAGTGCTTTTATATTTTGTATTTAAAATTCTTAATTACTTCAAAGTCATAAAATATTTTCCTGTATTCATTTCTAAGTGGTTTAAGTTTGGCTTTTCTTATTTAAATCTTTATTTCTTTTATCTATTTTTTTCACTGGGTTTTATTTTTGGCTTTTTTTCTTTCTCTGAACACAGAGCTCTTAATGGTATCTATCACTTGTTACTTGTATTATGCTGTGCATCTCCAATATGGTCATTGAATCCTGGCAGCATTTTCAAGGTATTAATGGGGAACTGTTGAGGATTTCCAGCCAGGGGAGGGACACAATGATTGACTTAATTATTATAATTTTCTACTATAGTAAACACAGCTCCCATTTATTGAATGCATATTATGTTCTAGGACCTTTATGAAAATAATGTATAATCTTCTTAGCAAGCCTGAATGGTGGTTGATACATTTAAGTGCAAATATAGGAAAAAAATATAGGCAGATGAATCAAAGAAATATGATTGGCTCCTGGCTATATGAAAGGATGCTCTACTTATCCCAAGAGTGATTGAGGAAATACTAATTCAAATGAGATGGTAATATCAGATTGCCCATTTTCCAGATGCAGAGATTGAAATTCACGATTTAAGCCCGGGCCTGGCATACAGAATGAAATGAACAGTGAAGCCAGATCTTGTGTTCAGGTCTGTCTGACTCCAAAAAGCAAACCACCCTGCCTCTTAACCACTGTTCAACTCAGGTAAATATCCTTGCCTTTCTCTTTCTGTCCACCATATACCACGCCGTTCCTATCTCTCTGCTTTTGCTCCCCAAATTCCCTTGGGTTGTAATTCTTTCTTCCTGGGGGCTGATACAGAAACAGAAGGATTAGAACAGGGGGCTGATACAGAAACAGAAAGGATTAGAGATTCAGTGGTCAGATGTGGGAGTCAGTAAGACCCCACGCTGGGCAAAGGAAGGGGGCACATGGAGTTAACACGGCAGACAAACATCCAGGGAGCGTGAGAATCCAGGGTCAGGAGCCACCTCCACCACATATGAGCTCTGTGAGGCCAGTGAAGGTGAATGCTATATTCTACATATTTGTAAATCTACAAAGTAAAAAGTCACTCTTAATGTGTACAGGTGTTTTATAACTCACTTGATAATTTTAGTGAAATATAAGGCACCTGAAAAATGTTTTTTAAGTGGTAAAATTTTTAAATTGACCATTCAACCCTTTTTAGGCGTGTGTCTTTTCTGTCTGTCTACACCCGTGCTGGCCAACACAGTGGACTCTAGCAAATGAGGCTACTGAGCTATTGAAACGTGGCCAGTGATCTGTTGTAAGTTTGAGATGCCTACCAGATTTTGACGACTTAGTACAAAAGGGAACATAAATAAACTTACTAATTTTTTAGTATTTATTGATGATAATATTATTGATATATTGGATTATATGCAACATACTAAAGTTAATTTAATCTGCTTCTTTTTACTTTTGTTTATGTGGCTACGAGAATTTTTTCTATGTATTTAAAAAAGTTTTAATCTTTATTTGTGAGAGAGAGAGACAAAGAGAGAGACAGAGTGCACGCAGGGGAGGAACAGAGAGAGAGAGGGAGACACAGAATCCAAAGCAGGCTCTAGGATCTGTCAGCACAGAGCTGTCCTCACAGAGCCCGACACGGAGCTCGAACTCACGAACTGACTGAGCCATCCAGGTGCTCCACAAGACTATTTTAAATTACGTATGTTGCCCTGCTTTCTATTTCAATTGGAAAGCACTGATATACATAATGCATTTCTGTGGGGCCTGAACCCTGAGTTTCACTGAATGAATTGGTCTCCTTGAGTCCAGTTTTTCCCTTCCTATAATTCATCCTTCCCTTTCCTGCCAGAGTTTACTTCCTTAAACACAGAGCTAGTTTTGTCCACTCTTCTGCTTAAACTCCTTTTGTTGGTGTCTCAATGCCTGATGAATAAAATCCAGCCCTCCCAATACCGCTACAAAGCTCACCCTGGCTTTCCGTGCTTCAGTCCTCAACTTTGCCACCTTAGGAAGGTAAGCCATTCTTACCCCTCTGTATATGTGCCTGATAATGAAGGTGACATCTAATTTTTTGTTCAAACAATGTGGGACACTTTCCCGATGGGAAGAGGGCACTGTCAGTGACAATATTGGGATAACATTGTTGGCATAAACTGGGATTGGCCCAAGAAAGCCCCTTTTGTAGTCCAGCTTTGCTGACCCACGAGTCAGGTGCATTTGCTTTTGTTGTTCCTTCTACCTAAAATACTCTTCCTTCTCTTTCCTGTCAGGGCTCCCTTCCAATCATTTCTCAGATTTCATTGTATGCATTTCTTTAACGGTCCCCCAAGACCACCACCCATTGGGCACTCCGCTGGAGTCATTTCCGGGCACACTGCCCTATCCCGCCCTCTCTCCTATATTATTAGGGCTTCTTCCCCATCCCTCCACTGTTTGTCTAGTTCTTGAGCACGTGAAACGTGTCTTTTTCTTGTTGTCTCCCCAGCACCCAGCGCATGGCCTTGCCTGGATTTGGCATTTGAAAAGTGTTTCCGGTATTAATTGGCTCTTCCCTCTCATCCCAGCTAAGAGCCACAGCTGCAGAGGTCTGCTTTGTGGGGAGATTGATGGGGATGCCACCATCTTCCATTAGGGATTTCTCCAGCTGCAACTTAACCTCTCTGAGAGTCCACATCTCTGCTTCTGCAAGTGCATGTGCAGTTGGTGATTGTAGGGAATTCTTATTCCCAGATCATATGACAGCGGGCCATACAGAGGGATGAGAGCATGAGAGGCAGCGGGGAGCTATTTGTTGGGAGAGTCATAAAACTCCTCGCCTCTCTCTCCTTGGGACACACAGACGGAGGCCGCTCTGCCCTGGGACCTTTCATTAAGGCTTGTAAGCAAAGGACACTGGTGCTCAGCAGAGCTCCTATTGGCCCTGGCATCCTCCCCACACCAGGGATCCCTCTGTTACTGTGCCTGGTGGGGAGGCCCTGGGACTCCTCCTCCTGGCGGAGGTACGTTTACAAAGTAAAAACGGTATTTTATCGAACCTGGAAATCAGAAACCATAATCACTAATGAGATTTATGAAATTCAACCCAAGCTGACTTTGACTTTCCTAATAAAACATAGCTCGGCTTAGCCTGCCCACACTATTGTCATAGTGAAAGCCTCTGGGGGCTAAGGCATGTCCTCTTTGAATTATGGATTGATTAAAAGGAGCACAACGTGTTATTTGAAGGTTGTGTGAAGGCTAAATAATCCCATCTGTGTGAGACAGGATACGATATTTTATGCTGTCTATGGAGATTCGTCCAATTATGTTTTATGGTCTAGTCTCAAAGATTCCAGACTCTTATTTTATTTAACTCTGCAGGTGAGCATTCAGCAGGACACACACTCCCCTGAGGTAGAGGAGATGGGGAAGTTGGGATCTGAAAGTCATAATTCAGCTTCAGCCCGAGGTCATTTTATGGGATGAGGAACTCCCTTTGAATTCTTCCACTGTACCAAATAAGAAAGAAAAAGATGGGTGCAGATCCTGGTCTGACCGTGGAGGTGCTAAGCAGATCTGGTCGTGGTGCAACCAAGGGGGTCCTTTCTGCATCGTGAAAGCCTGACTCAAGTTGGAGGCAAGCTTTGCGGTCAATCATATTCTGTTTTTAGGGCCCCAAAGAGGCTGGTATTGGGTGAGACCTCTATCACACAAAACTTTCAGCAGTTGTCCTTCTTTTATTTTTTTAAAATGTTTATTTATTTATTTTGAGAGAGATAGTGTGATCAAGGGAAGGGCAGAGAGAGAGAGAACCCCAAGCAGGCTCCGTGCCGTCAGCCGAGAGCTGGACGTGGGCTCCATCCCACAAACCAAGAGATCATGACCTGAGTGGAGATCAAGAGTCAAACGCTTCACTGACTGAGCTACCCAGGCGCCCCAGCAGCCGTTGCCCTGCTTAATGCCACATGTATTTGTTTTGACCATTGTTTCCAGATATTTCAACTCAGTTGTTTCCTATATTTATCAGGCTGTGATTTGGCTATTTCCTAACAGAAGGTCCACATTCATAAATTATGGTTAAATAAGTAGATGAAGGCCTGATTTCTACAAACTCATTTAATGTCCTTGTTCCAGAAAATAGCAGACGAGGTGAGAAGGGCATTGATTTGTCCTATAGCTTATCTGCAGACAAGCACGCTCTTTTTCAGAAGCCTACACTTTATTTATTGTAAGATCTGAGTTCTGAGAAGCAGAATAAACAGTATCAAACTTTCTTCCCAAATGCTCTCATCTGCTTTCTGGGGCAAGTGAGGTGCTTGATTTCAAATGTAAATCATTGAGTAAATAATGAAATGGGAGTTACTATCTTCTTAGATATCCTTTTCTCTGCCAAGAATTCGTTGACCCCAGCATGGAGACCAGAGCTGAGCTAGGCCAGTCTGAGCATTTTTCCAGGTCTGTTGAATTTGGGAGAGGAAATCCCAGGTCCTCTCAGGAGGTGAAGTTGAGTGATGAGACGTGCCAAAGCTGTTGTGTCTGGTTTCTCTATCTTGTGGAGAAAGCTTCTGTAAAAGATGGAAGCTGGCCTGCAATAAATGCCAGGGGGCAGGAGAGAGAGAGAAAGAGAGAGAAGAGGGGAGAGAGAGAGAGAGAGAGAGAGAGAGAGAGAGAGAGAGAGAAGGAGAAGAAGAGGAAGAGGAAGGATAAAAGGAAGAGGGGAGGGGGTGGAGGAGAAGAGGACACCTTAGTTTCTTTTTTCATAGACGTTAGTTTTATCCCTGATCTTTCTTTGGTTGTGTGAACCAACACATCCCTGTTATATCCTAAGCTCATTGAGATCTGATTCTGTCACTTATAAGAACCAACTTCCACAACCAACATCAAAATGAAATCTTCTGCCCCTCTTAGCAAACCCTCTTCCAATTGCCCTGGGCATTTATAAATCAACTTAGTGGATTTAAAAAAAAAAATTCTGACTTCTTTTTCTCCGAAATCAATAGTCGACTTTCTCAGAAGGACAATGTCCCAAATTAGGCTTATTCTGTAGCTAAGAAATAGCCATATTTACTCTTCCCAACTTTTTCCACTTGGGCGATCTCATTCAGTGGTCGCTAAGACAGACTTGTAAAAACCACAGAGGATACTTACAGCTTTCGTGTTTGATAGGGGTATATGTTGGGGCAAGGCCTTCTGAAATGTAGATGCCCAAGACAAAATAAATACTCAAGAATGATAGTCTCTCTCTCCTTTCCTTTTTTCCTCCTCTCTCTCTTTCATAACAGTCCAGAAGGTCTATGCATCGTCAAACGAGCAACTGATGGGCAGCTTTACTCCATCAGGGGCTCGTGTTCCTTCTTTCTGATTATTCCACCATTCTTTAGAATGCTTGTTGAGCTGGCCCATCAGGAAGTACACTTTCTAGCTTATGGGAAAAGGGAAAGAGCTCACACAGAGGACAAGAACGTCTTACTTATGGAAGGGATGTGAAAGTTGCACATATTATTTTTAGACCATTAATGAGAATTGGCATACGGGAGGCTGCAGCCAGGAAGGCTGGGATGGGCAGTTTCTAGCTGGGCAGCCATTGGCCTTGCTGACACACAGGATGCTAGGAGTTTATTACTAAGAGGAAGAAGGGGAGGGGGCCCTGGGTGTCTCAATGAGTTAAGTATCCAACTCTTGATTTCAACTCAGGTCATGATCTCAAGGTCATGAGATTGAGCCCTGCATTGGGCTCAATACTGAGTGTGAGGCCTGCTTGGGATTCTCTCTCTACCCCCCTCCCTCTGTGCCCCTCCCCTGCTTTCTCTCTCTCTCTCTCTCAAAATAAATAAATAAATCAACATTAAAAAAGCAAAAGGAAGAGGGGAGAATGTGTACTGTGGGAAAATTACCAGTCTCTGCCATGTGGTGCTAGGGTATCACTATAGGGAAGTGAATGTGCTTTCTCCTTAGCTAATAGATCACTAACTAGAATTTCCCATGTGCTAAAAACACATGAATCACAGTTTGCTATCCCCTCAGGCTACTGCCCTCTTTTCATTTTATTGAACACCAGAATTCTATAAAATAATCACTTATACTCAGCGCACCGACTTTCCTACCACCTGCTTTCTCTGTAACCCATGGCAATTCTGTGCCTACGTCTTTTATGAAAAATCTTTCTTTTTAAAAAAAAATCTTTAATGTTTATTTATTTTTGAGAGAGAGAGTATGAGAGGGAGAAGGGCAGAGAGAGAGGGAGACACAGAATCCGAAACAGGCTCCAGGCTGAGCCATAGCAGAGCCCAATGCAGGACTCGAACCCACGGGCTGTGAGATCCTGGCCTGAGCCGAAGTTGGAGGCTTAACCGACTGAGCCATTCAGGCGCCCCTGAAAAAGCTTTCTTATGGGTCGGAAATGGCCTCCAGTTCCCTTCACTTTGTCACCTGCATTGGCTGCTGTGGAAGATTTTTTCCCCTTTGGAAACACATTCATTAATTCCTATGACTCCGCACTTGTCTGATTCTTCTATTCTTTTGACCATGACTCCTCTACCTTTCCCTTTGACCATCTTGTTCCTCTCACTTTATAAATGTGACATTACCTGTGGGTACCAATTCCAGAATTCTTCTTTACCCACCCTTCAGTGGTTTCCCCGGTGGCTTTGGCTAACTTCTAGGTTGACCTAAATTCCATGCCCATACTCCCTTTGTCTTATTACAATTTGCATTTCCCATGGTCATGCTTACAAAACGATCCTGATACACATCCAAGCACAGCCCCCGATTAGTTTCCAGTGACCCAGTGTACTCTCTGGTGTATCAGAGCTCTTTGGATCCCAAGGAACAAAAACTGCCTGAACAAAAGAAAAGGATTCAGAGAACTATTCTGGGGACACCCAAAGGTGGGCTGATGCGAGTAACAGACTGGAAAGAGAGGACAGAGCTATCTTTCCTCTTGCTGCTGCTCTGTATGCTCATCCCTGTCATGGCCTCCTTCTCCTCGGAGACTGAACAGGTCCAGGTAGGATATAGCCAATAACAGCTCCCAAGGTTCTTGATTCTCAATTTCCATTATCCAGGGTGAAACTGACTTTTCTCCCCTCTGTCTCTTTTTCCAAAATCCATGGAAAGAACTCCAGTGGAGGTGGGAGAATGGAAGTACTCAGAAGAAAGCAGAGGCATGGTATCCAGAGAGGAAGACATTTTGGGGAACCCACTCTAAACTATACCCAGTGAAGTCAGTTGTCTCTTAAATGCAAGCACTAACACGCATCAGAGCTATACCAGAGTGGAAAGAACATGGTGTTCTCAGACTCGGTGTTAAGAAATCTGCATTTTTTTTTTTTTAGCTTGCCATTATTTTAGCTGCATGATTTGGCAAGTTTATGAGTGCCAATATTTCCATCACATGGAGATCCTTACATCCTGTATTTCTTGTGATAAGTGAATGACATTATAGACACAAAACTGACTAGTTGAGTACCCAGCACGTATTAGATACCTAGTAAATGTTAGTTGAATCTAGTTGGCCAAGAGGTCCCAAAGGGGAGAAAAGGACGCTGGTCCAGTAAATTTGGGCAATTGCTTTCCTCAAGGCTGGCATATAACACAAAAGTCCTCTTTCCAAATAATTCTCACCTACAAAAGACAGAGTATTAATGCATGTAACTGTCTTCATCGGGTGAACTGGCTATGGATATTCTATGCAGTGCTTAATTGGCCTTGCCAGTTCATTAGGAATTGCAGAACGATGTCACAACCTTCCAAAGGAAGATGGATGGTGGCCTGCTTGCTCACATAATAGGAAGCTGCACATCAGCTGAAAAGTGCACAAAGAAAAGTTTCTCAGCTTTGTCTGGGCAGGAGAAATGTTTTGGTTCAATTCAAATCAGGCCCATGGCCTCTTTGCCATGTTGTGCTAGATATAATTCTGTGAACAATAGGGGTGTCTGGAAGACTGGGTGGGGGAATGCAAGAAAGATTATATCCTCAAACCTGAAGGTATTGATTATGTTTGTCTGAGAAGGAAAAGAACAAGGACCTATTACTTGGGAGTTCGTTTTTCTGAGGCTTTGGGTTCACAAATGGATGTTTCATTTGTACGCTTTCAATGTTTGACTTCTCCTAACCTCTGCTCCGAAACCCTGCTAAGGTTTTGGATGAGTCAAGGTGACACTGAGGTTTGGTAATGCACAAAGTGTATTCCATAAAGCTGGCAGGAGTTTCCACCGCTCTTGGGAACAGCGAGACAGAAGCACTGCCCATTTGTGTTCATAGAATTCTTATAGGCTCCCAGTTTGTTTGCTGACTGTGAGGGCATTGAGGACCAGGGACCAGAGTTAATCATGTGGGCTCGTTAAGAGCCCACATTTCACAAGTACTTGCCAGATAAAGCAGGCCAAGACCTCTAGAACACAGAAGTACAGTCAAATCTATTTTCCACGTGGATCTCTTTTGATCTGCAAAAGAAAATTCATAAAGTTCAATCACACATACATTTATGCGCAGACATATACATGTATGCATATATGTGCAATATTTTTACACAAAATATATACAATATTGTTTATATAATACATGTATGTACATGCATTACAGAAATATATACACACACACACACACACACACACACACAACATACACACACACACAAGGAATTGCCATCTGGAGGACAGATCAGCAAGAAAGGCAGGCTGGAACTCTTAGGCATGAATGAAAGCTGCAATCCACAGGCAAAATTTCTTTTTCCTTAGGGAAACCGCAGCTCTACTTTTAAGGTCTTTCCAATGATTGAATCAAGCAACCCAGGTTATTAGGATAATCTCCTTAAATTTCAGCAAACTGATTATGGACTTTCTTCATCTACTTTTGTACCTTCACAGCAACTGCTGAGATTCGTGTTTGGTTGTGTAGCTGGTGTCATCCTTAAAAACAAAATTGTCATTTATTTTACTAGCAAAATGGGTTTATTCGGGAATAGTGGAGAAATTACATTTAGGAATGTTCAAGCTATAGAGAACCATAGGCGAATCTGAAAAGACAAAGGGAAGGTCGGCTTTTATTAGGTTTTGGGAGGAAATTGGGGGGGGGGATTTTGTTCTGAACAAAATTTATTGGAGAAGACCAAGAGTTTAAAGTTGTGGCAACTTCTCATTGGCTGCCGGCTTCTCATTGGTTATTGCTGGGGCAGAGAGAGATATCCCTTCTTTTTCTTAAAAGCGGGGGATGAAATTCCTATGTGAAAAATGTCCTCTCTTGTCAAAGCAATTCTTCTCTTCCTTCTTCCTGCTGGTCACACAGGCTGCCATGAGTGAAATGTGTGTGAGAGCTCCCCCTTTCAGGGCTTCCCAGCACAATTTTTTTTTCCAGATTTTATTTTATTTTATTTCAAGTAATCTCTACACCCAACATGGGCCTCTAACTCACAGCCCAGAGATCAAGAGTCTCATGCTTTACAGACTGAGCCTGCTAGGTGCCACATCGGCTCCAATTTAAATGAAGTTTCCTTTGGGACACCTGGGTGGCTCAGTCGATTAAGTGGGCTGACTTCAGCTCAGGTCATGATCTCACTGTTTGTGAGTTTGAGTCCCACGACAGGCTCTGTGCTGATGGCTCAGAGCCTGGAGCCTGCTTCAGATTCTGTGTCTCCCTCTCTCTGTCTCTCTCTGCCACAACCCCACTTGTGCACTCTCTCTCTCTCTCTCAAAATAAACAAATAAACATTAAAAAATTAAAAAACAAATGAGGTTTCCTTTATTTTTACACTGGGGAGTATAGTCCAGGCAAACTGACACAACAAAAAGACCATCACAGAAATTTAGTTAATAAATTAAGTCAATAAAGCACAGTGAAGAAGAAATGTCTACCTCATTCAATTCTTTCATAACTTTATTAATATTTACATGCAATGTTCAAATGACATAGTATTTTGTTTAACTAAACAGAGAGTATTACTTCTAGTTTGGAAATATTTGGCCATTATGTTTCTGAATATATTGAAAGAATAAAAAATATGTAACTATGTTAGATATTTCAGACAAATTTTCCCCCCTATTTTATTTGAATTACTGAGGTGGGTTATCCATAGACTGCTTTGCAACTGACTTTGTGTAAAGGAAATAATAATTATTGGACTGTTTGGGGGTTTTTACATTTATCATCATTCAGTATTCCCAAGAATCCTGTGAGATGGGGGTTATTATACCCATTTTTGTAGTTGAATAAACTGAGGCTCAGAGAGATTAAATAACCTGCCCAAGGTCACAGAATAAGCAAATGGGGTCTGGCTGATTCCAAGGCTGGACCACGTTTACCTATGGCCATTGTCCACTGACCAACAGCAGGCTTATTATGCCATAGGGATTGTAGCAAATGACTACATCTAATATTGATTGGTCCTCTTTGCTTTTCAATATCACTCTAGTCTAGTTTGAGAATTAGATTGAGTGAATAAAACACAGTAAGCAGCTGCTAAAGGCATGTCCCCTCTGCCCAGAGTCAGTTAACAGGCCTCAGGAAGGGATGGTGGGAAGGAAGTGACCAGAGATTGAATGGGAAGAAGGAAGGGATGAACAGTAAGAATTTAATTAGTCGCATTTAGGCATTCTCCCTGAGGGGTTGTTACTAGACGTGTCTGAGAAATTCACTAAGCTTCTGGAAGAAGGGTGACTTTCAAAAGCAGAGTCCTGGAGAAGTCCTAATTCTGAATTTGTTCTTGATGATTTGATTGACATTGGACAAATCACTTTATCTCTTTTTGCCTTCATTTCCTCCCTTGCGAAATGCAGCAAATTTCATGGATCTTGCTCTACACAGTCCTCAAGGGAAGGTGTGTGGATAAAATAAACTGAAAGTTGTGAAAATTCTGCAGCAAATGTCTTTCATTTTAAAGTGCTATGCAAATATGGTGTGCGATTATGGATGCAGGATACCGCCTTCATTTCTTATGGGTTGAATCATTTCCAGCCAAATCCTCTGACTGCCTGTACTCCATCCTTCTTTGACCCTGTGGCCTATCCATGACTGGGGTCTTTGAGATCCCCCAGTGTCACTGCAGCCAGCATGGCATCCCTTTTAGCTTAATGCTTCTGGAGTAAATTCATAAGCAGCTCTTTTGAAACTAGAGCCTGGTGCTCACTGTCTGAAATATCTTCTGTATCAAAATATCCAGGATAGAGCAGATTCACCAGGGGATAGCATATACAGTGCTCTTTTCCCCAAAGAAGAACTGTGTTTTTCAAAAGAGATGCCTTCAGATTCCCGCCTCTCACCCCCTCCAACCAGTTGCTTTTGGTTGCACTATTATTAGAACCAGCTATAGATGAAACGTTTGACGAGGCTATTTCTTCCACTTGAGCATTATTTTTATAATCCTCCCAACAAGAACAGCCTTAACCTTGATCTGTTGGAACTAAAGATTTTTTTGCCTCTACGTGTTGACTCCCAATTGTTTATGGAAACAACATTGGGGATGAGCCTTGATAAGTACAATTGTCAAGCTGCAAGCGTGATTTTAAACTTGTGATTTTCTGTAGCCAATAGAATACAATAGAAGTCATGGTGTGTTACTTCCAAGGCTAAGTGCCAGCACTTCCACTGGCTCTCTTGGAACCCTGCCATGTGAGCAAGCCCAGGCTTGCTGGAGAAAGAGAAGCATGTGGCTTCGTTCCATGCATCACACCAAATTTCAGCTGGCCACCTTCCAGGCACGTGAGTGAGATCATCACAGGGATGCCAAGCTCCAGCCACGCTGCCCATTGACACAGACTTAAAATCAAGCCCAGCCAAGATCAGCTGAGACTTCCCTAGATCAGCAGAACCACCCAGCTGACCTGTAAACTTGTAAGCATTAAGAAATGGCTGTTGGGGTACCTGGGTGGCTCCGTTGGTTGAGTGTCTGACTCTTGATTTCTGCTCAGATTATGATTTTTGAGGTTCATGAGACAAAGCCCTGCATTGCTCTCCACACTGACAGCAGAAGCCTGCTTGGAATTCTCTCTCTCTTTTTCTCTGCTCTTCCCCTCCTTGCACATGCACTCTCTTTCTCTAAAAATAAACTAAATACACTTTTTTTTGGAATAAAGATATGGCTATTGTTTTAATCCACTAGAGTCTTAGCCTAGTTATGCAACAACAGATGGCTGATGCAGAGGTCATCATTAACCAAAAATAATGTGAGCAGTTCAGGTATGGAGATGTTATAGCTCTGTTGTTGACATACACTTGGATTTTGCGTTCCTACCTTTCAGTCTAACTTGAGTTTGGCTGATGATCTTGAATGGGCTGTAGTGTGAATGTGAAGTTTTCCTTCACATGGAAACTTACCTCTGATTCCCTGACTAGCACCAACACCCTTATTGGGAACCCCCAAGCACAGAGTTCCACTGATCAATACAGACTCTTTATGTGTTAGAGATATTATGCAAAGGCCATGCTTTATTTTTAGAGTAATGACATGCCCATATATCGGTAGCAATGGACACTTAAGCAAGGGTGATCTGTCCTACAGATATTGGCTTGGAATATAGAAGAATGTTTAGCCTTCTGTTTCAGTATGGTGAGAAGAACCCAATTCACTTCAACATAAATATAAATTTTAAAATAGAGAGGTATCGAACTACATTTTTATAGATTATGAAAAGTGTCATCTTCCATTAGTCTTGGCAGTGTTTAGAGTACAGATTTTGAAGAAATGGTAATAAACATGACCATTTAGTAATAACCTTAGCACATATTAAGTTCTTTGGTTCCCATGTACAGAATCAAAGACTGATGAAAGTCAAAGGAAACTATATTCGTATGTGGCTTTGAACAGATTTGTCCATAAAGCAAAAAAAGAGAGTAGTGGTTTGCAGTATGACTGTAGTTATACCTAAAATATTAACAGCAAGAAACAATGAGTTCTATCAGGAGCTAGGGAAAAATTTCCAAAGGGGTGACATTCATATGGGTTATAGAAGCACGAGCAAGAGTCTTTGAGGTCCAGAAAAGAGGAAAGAGTCTCCAGGAAGAGGTATCAGTACATGTCAAGAATAGAAACATGCAAGAGAATGCTTAATTGCACCAAGAACAACAGTATCATGAACACAAACTACCGTGTGTGTGTGTGTGTGTGTGTGTGTGTATGTGCATGCCCGTGTACAAGTGTGTATTTATAGAAAGAAAAAAAATATGCATGGGGATTAACAGTGGGGAAGATCAGTTAGCAACGTCATCAACCAGCATTTTTTAGGAAAAATTAGCTTAACTGAATGAAGCAAAGAGGTACATTAACTTTGTCAGGGCCCCAGCTCCCACGTAGGGCTTTGGACAAAGCCTCCAATAAAACCAGGTACGGTAAATAGTAGTGTGAACCAAAGGACTCATTGCCAGGGATTTCTTTTCACTCTCTTCGAGGAACCAGACACATTATTAGACCAGAGCCTGCTGGTGCTTTATTGTTATTGTCTAATGATGTGAATTATGGGAACTTAATCCTCTCACTATGAGTGACCGTATATTATTATTCCATTTGGGGCTGGGCATGCACACTCTGACCTTATTAGCTGCAAGCGGACTCCAGATCCAGCTCAGTTGTACTTCCCTCGGGAATGGCAACCAGCCCATTAAAAGCCCTGCCTTACAGTCCTTGAACACATGGAGGTAGACAGTGGGTTTTGAGTCAAGGAAAGGCAGGATATAGAAAGCAAACTGTTTTTCTTACTTCTCATTAAATCTCTTACCTCATGCTGTCGTAAACATGGGTCAGACTCAGCCCTTGGTCAGGGCCCTATAATTGGCTTATTGTAATTGGCTGCCTGGAACGCCTGCCCCAGGTGTAGATGGAGTAATGACCTGAAATGCTGGCAGGGTCTCCTGGATTTTGACATTTGCTGCGTGGGATCTCCGTATGTTACTGCCAGTTACTGACGCAGGAGGAGAAGGTACAGAAATTTCAAGTAAAATTAGCTGGAATTCCATAACTGGTTATTCATTGTCAGTTTTCTCTTTATTTCCTTTTTTTAAGTTATTTATTTTGAGAGAGAGAGAGAGAGCACATGTGCACAGGAGAGAAAACGAGTGGTGGAGGGGCAGAGAGAGAAGGGGAGAAAGAGAATCCCAAGTAGGCTCCACGCTGTCAGCATGGAGCTTGATCTAGGGCTCGATCTCACAAACTGTGAGATCATGACCTGATCAGAAACCAAGAGTCAGACGCGTAACTGACTGAGCCACACAGGTGCTCTGTCAGTTTTCTCTTTCTTAAGGGAAAGGCTGAGGTAGGGTAGATTCAGGTGGTCTGAATCTTTTGGGGACTAGAATTGGGGTCGGGGGGGGGGAAAGGGATGTTCAAAGGTAAACTTAAGAGCTGAGTTGGAAAGGAAAGTCCAAAACAGAGTGTCAGAGGCAAATAGTGTTAAAGAAGCAATCAGAAATCAAGGTGGAGAGCCAGAGATGAACCTCAGAGAGACTGAAGTTCAAATCTTAATGTTGCCATGGATTAGCTTGGAACCTTGGTGAAGTTCTTATTCAGTCTTATTTCCGCCCATCTATTAAATGGGGAATAAAAATAGTACCTACCCCATAGCAATGTGTTCACTGAGATAAGTCATATAAAATGTCTGCTAAAGTGTCTGGCATAACGTAAATGCTGCTTAGCTTGTTAATGGTGACAGTGATGAGGGTGATGATGATGGTGTTGAGAAAGAAAAATGAGTATTTATGGACACAAATTACACAGAAAGAATTTGTACACTTAAAGCGTCCAGCTAGGCAGTGTGAAGTTCCTGAGCTGTGAATTTACCTGGTGAAAGACCTTCAGTTTCTTTTACAGCAGATTCAGATCTCGCGACATAATTATTTTTACGCATGAGTCACTGCTCTGGGTCTTCTTCTGTGGGTTTGAAATTGATCAGCAAAGACCTAAGTTGTAGGCAGTGCTTTCCCCGGCCCCTTATTATCAGGTTGTGTTACCTGCTGAGGCAGGATGAAGGCTGCTTCTGCCAGTGATTTTGTGTCCGTGCTGTGTGCTCCCAGGTACCCATCGGGATGCACATACAGCAGTGTGGACACAGATTTTCTCTTATTTCACCTTAACAGGTAAATGACCAAGTTCCCAAGACTGTTTTCTGTTCAAAAACTGTCACCCTTTCTCCACAGAGATATAAGCTGATGTCAGGCAGATTGAGGGCAAGGGGGAAGAGGCACTTGTTCCTGAATAATTCCTTTATAGCTTTGAGAATAAATTTAGGAACTGAGGGAGAAAGGTATGAGCTCACAACTCTCACTTTTTGCAGATGTTATTTGCAAACCTTCCTGATGTTCACTGCCATAGCTTTAGGGCCAGATCAGCATAGTGACATTTAAAAAAAAATGAGAATTTTAATTGTAACATTTGTGATGTTATTTTTTTTTCTGGTTCATTTGATCTCAGGCTGCCTGCTAATAAGACAGGTGTATCTACTCAGTGGTGTGCAAACACTTCTATTAGGTAAACCAAGTTCTGGCATATTCATTATACTTCTACTTATGGCAAAAGGATCTCTGTCTTTTGATTAGCCTCATACCCTGATAATACTCCTTTACAACAAATTGGATTTACGTCATCTATGTCCTTAGCCTTGTCTCTCATTCCCCAATACACAAACCTTCTACTTGAACCAGACTTAGCTTTCTTTGCTGGCAGCAGGTGGAGTCACTGAGATTTGAACCACAGGTTCAGGGCTGACCCATTACTAAACTGGTCCTGTCTGGGTGAAGAAGTATGTTGTTAGCTCCACCTCTACCTATAGGTGGCATCAAGGAGCCATCTTGCTGTTCTAGGTTTCTCTACCTGCAGAGTTCTTTTGGACCTCCCCATTTCAGTAAGCTGCAACCTAACCACTGCCATGTCTGTTTCGTTCAGGCATAGAAAAAATGTCTTTGGCCCTTCCCTGGTTGGGCAGCATGGTATTGTCTGAACATTTAAGTGAGTTGTCGACATTTACAATGTGGGGTTCTGAGACAAAAAATATTCCGATTTCTAGATCAGATCTAGGAATACTCTTGCTTTCATTGTTGCAAATGGCATTAAGCAGATGGATCTGGGAGCCACCCTCTCGTTTAGAGGGGGTACATGCTCATTGATCCACTCTACACACACTTAGCTTGGTGCTGTAGATGGGTGAGTTCACCACCTCTGATCTGGTTCATATGATTCCATATATTTTGGACGATACATAGAAACCTATTGCATTGACATGGTTCGCATGTTACTTCTGGAGCCTTGTTCAGAAACTCAGCCTGCTTGGCTGGAACACTGGCCACTTGCTGAGCTCTTGCTGACTCTCTCTTCCAGGGTCAGCACAACTGTGATCTTTCTGTCCTGCTCAGGAAAGATACATTGCATTGAAATGAGACAGACTGTAATCTCTTCAGTTGGCAGACAGCTATCTAAGCCTTTTTCTCTCTCCCTCCGCTCCCTTTGCGAGACCTTCTTGGGTACTGATATTGTATGAATACACAAAGCCTGTACACTCTCATTAGATTTTTGGACAATGCCTTCGAGAGTGTATCCTACAGGCTGGTCAATTCCCTAAGTCCAGTTAAGCCCATTCCCAGATCCCTTCCCTTGCTGCTCAGGCCACTACTGAAATCTCAGCAAGCCTTGTAACAAAGCTCAGGGAGTGGGACCCAGTCACAACACAGAGATGTGACCAGTGTTTTTATCCTGTTATGCCTCCCTAGAAAACACACCGACTCCCACTGTTTCCAGGCTACCCCAGGTCCTGGCATCCTTCCTAACTTAAATCCTAGCTCCCTTGTAGAGTTTTAGTTTTTATTTATTCAGTTAGCAAGTATATTTTGAGGGCTTCTATGTGATGGAGTAAACAGAGGTGACAGAGGTTTAGGGTAGAACAATACAGGTGAAATCTCTACTTTAATGGGAACGTCACTCTAGTGGAGGAATCAGCTAATGAGCGACAAAGCACATAAATAAAAAATAATGATTTCAGAGACTTTAAAAAGTGCTGCTAATAAAATAAACAGGGCAATATAGTGGCCAATGGGGTTAGACAGAAACAACAGAAAATTTAGTGACTCTGTGTAACGGTGACATTTGGATGGTGTGACCTTATATCAGTTAATGTGATTTCGGTTATAACAGCAAGCATTCAATCAGCTTAAATAATCGGATTTTCTTCTCACATGAGAAGATTGTGGAAATTAATAAAAGGAAACCTCATTTAAAATGGGGTCAGGAGGCCATAAGGGGGAGCTCTCGGACACTACCACTCATGGTCAACTGCAGACCGAAGAGGAAGACCTTGCAAGTCCCTACTATTTTAGCTCCTATGCTAGAATCCCAGCAGGAGCAAGAAAGGCTTTTTTCAGCCCCCTCCCCGGTTGCCCCGGCAACAGCCCAGCCAATGAGAGACCGACACAACTCAGCCAATGAAAAGCCGCTATGCTTCCAACTCCCAATTTACTCCAGTGGACTTTTTGTTTTTAACAGCTTCCCAACTTCCCCCCTTTTCAATGTAAAAGAGCTTTTCTCTCCTTTGTTCTCAGGACTTGCCTTTGGTTTCCCTGTAGCTCGCTTGTCTGAGGTTGCAATTCTCTGCTATTCCCGAATAAACCCATTTTTGCTGGTAAACTAACTGGCAACAGTATTTTTTTAATTAAACAAATTTTTTTAATGTTTATTTATTGTTGAGAGAAGAGAGACACAGAATGCGAGCAGGGGAGGGGCAGAGAGAGAGGGAGACACAGAATCCGAAGCAGGTTCCGGGCTCTGAGCTGTCAGCACAGAGCCTGCCGCGGGGCTGGAACTCATGAATCGGGCGATCAGGCCCTGAGCAGAAGTCAATGCTCAACAGACTGAGCCACCCAGGCTCCCCTGGCAATTGTATTTTTAAGGTTAAGGGGATATACATAGGTATGGCTGTCTCCAGACGTGGCACTTTGGGGATTTAGCGCCACTTCCCTGAAAATCTCCCAGCTCTGACTTCAGCCTCTTGGGTTCAGCCTCAGGCTGGTTGAAAGAGGGCTGCAGTCAGTGTTCAGGCTATCCTATCCCCATACCTAGGTCATCGGGAAGACAAAGAAAAGTAGCAGCTCTCCCTGTGTGTCTCTTTCACCAGCTAAGAATTCTTAGGTTCTTAAGAGAGATGTCCCCTCACATTTCGTTGGCCAGGATTGGGTTTTATACACCTTCCTAAATCCATCACTGGCAGGGGGAATAGGGCAACTTTGATTGGCTTAGATCAGGGATCAGCAAGCGTCTTCTGTAAAGGGCAAACTAATACAGTAAGTCCTCTCCCCATCCGCGGGTTTGCTTTCCACCGTTGTTACCCACCGTCAACCGTGGGTAATGACTCGTCTGATATATGTTCAGAAGGTCAGTAGAGCCTAACTAACCCTTGGACACAACACCAACGTCATTCACCTCACCTCATCTCATCACTAAGCATCTTATCATCTCACATCATCACAGGAAGGGTGAGTATAGTATAATAAGATATTTTGAAAGAGACCACACTCGCATAACTTTTATTATAGTATATTGTATACTTATTCTGTTTTATTATTAGTTGTTAGTCTCTTACTGTGCCTACTTTATAAATTAAGCTTTATCGGGAGCACCCTGGGTGACTCAGTTGGTTAAGCATCTGACTTTAGCTCAGGTCATGATCTTGGGGTTCAGGAGTTCGAGCTCCATGTCGGGCTCTGTGCTGACAGCTCATAGCCTGGAGTCTGCTTCAGATTCTGTCTCCCTCTCTCTCTGCCCCTCCCACACTTGTGCACTGTCTCTCTCTCTCTCTCTCTCTCAAAAAATAAGTGAACATTAAAAAAATTAAGCTTTATTATAAGTATGTTTGTATAGGAAAAACATAGCATTTGGTACTATGTGGTTTCAGGCATTCCCTGAGGGTCTTGGAATGTATCCCTATGGATAAGGGGGGGGAGGTTCTGTAAATGTTTTCAGCATTGTGGACCATGAGATCTCTGTTGTAACCACTTATCTCTGTTGTTGTAGCACAAAAGTAGCCATAGACAGTATGCGCTGGGATGAGTGTGGCTGTGTCCAATAACATTTTATTTACAAAAGCAGGCATTGGGTTTGACCATCAGGCCACAGTTTGCTGACAGCTGGCTTGCACCTGGGATTTGCCCATGGATAGGGTGACTATACGATTTTTAGTCCAAACCAGGGTACTTTGACATTGAAGGGGGATGCCATGACTTTTTAAACTTAAACAATAGGCATAAACTGGGACTATTCTAAAGTCATCCTGTGGGTCATGTGAAGGAAGGATGAATACCTGAACAACACTGGATCCTGACAGAAGTGGGGCCTTGCCGCTGAAGTGGCCAACAGTGTGTGCAACAGGTGAGAGGCAGGAGACGGGTCATGCAAGAGGTGAGGGAAAAACACAGGTGAGGAAAGAGCAAGTCCAAAGGAAGTGATGAGCCGACAGGGTGACGGAGACAGGGACAGGCCATCTGCCGGAGGGTGGTGACCACCAGGAGGGAGTTCAGATGCGTTCAAAGAGGAGCAGCTATTCAGACCACAGGGGGCATTCGGACCATGGTAAGAAAGTTAGCAGTTATTCTAAGTGCAGTCGGAAGCTGCTGGTTAGTTTAGAAGTGTGGCATCTCCTTCACATTAGGAAGATGCTCTCGCTGTGTGCAGAACGGATGGTAGGTGGCCAATGTGGAAACAAAGGGACTGGTTGGGACACAATTAGAGATGATCACGATGGACAAGGTAGCAGTGAAGACAGAAAAGTGGGTTCGTTTAGGAAATCTGTTTTGAGGAACGTGAAAAGGATTCACTGAAAGATCATGTATATGTGCCTGTGGGGACTGTTGTGGGTGGGGCAGGTATGAGGAAGAGAGTAATTATATTTGTATAACATTTATTTCCTGCCAGGTGTTTGCACATATTAAATCATTTGGCTCTTTTTAACAACTCTGTACTTTATTATTCTCATTTTTTTAAAGTAAAGAATGGAGGCACAGAGTGGTCAAGCTACCTGTCCAAAGACACACAGCTGGTAAATGGCAGAGCCATGATCTGAACTTGGACATCTGTCTGGCTGCAGAATCCATGCTTGCCCTTCTTATGCTGTTCTGTTTTTTGTGCTACATGTGCTGTCCTTATGACATTCCTGTGACCTAAGGATGTGGGTTGAGCCATTAGAAGGAGCTATACTCTACTGAGATGGGCGGAAACAGCACTGCCCCAGGAATAGCCTGTCCCACAGGCTATCTGTGAGCCTGTCCCGCAGATCAGAAAGATGCATTTGGCAATGTCACCAAATAAGGTCATCTCTTAATTCTTCTTTAATTGTGTTTGATCACTACTTGATAGTTGTCGAGTTTATCGCATTATGTTAGGTCTTGACTCTTTATTGGCCTCACTTTATTTTCTAGCCATTTAATTATTTAACCTGAGGCTTGCTAAAATTTTACACATTGCCTTTTAGTAGGAGCCTAGAGAGAAAACACTACTGATTTGAAAGCCTTTTCTGAATGTCATGATATTCTTAAATTTAATTTTACCTGTTCGCAGTTTTTAAGGTTTTTAAACACTTGAGTTTTAAATTTGCTTTTCAAATGTTAACTTTTCATTGCAAAACAATTTCAATTTCCAAAAAAAGTCACAAAAATAGTGCAGGGAATTCCCTTGTACTCCTCACCCAGACAGCTTGAATGTTTGCATCTTACAACCACAGGTACAACTCATTATGACTGATGAGCTCTCCTTCCTCTGGAGAGGCTGCTTTACTGTGCTGATTATTTTTCACTCTCCTGTTTTCCCCCTGTCTCTGTGGACGCTCCTCTCAGACTCTCTTGCTGGCTCCTTTCTAATCCTGTAACTTCTTGGTCCTCCTCGGGGCTTCATGCTCATTCCTCTCCTCCTCTCTAGTGACTTCATTCCCTTGATGATATCATGCAGGCTCTTTTAAACATCATTTACCCTTGAATTTATATCTACCATTCTGGCATCTCCCCTGAGCTCCAGATTTCTATATCAGCCTCCTTACTTGACTTTTCCACCACTGTTGCCTGACAGATATCATGTATTTAATATGCCCAAATAGGACCTGTGACCCCTTCAACCAAACCTTCACCATATTTCTCATTTCATTAAATAACACCATCATTTACCATATTACTGAGGCCCCAAACCTCTGCTTCAATGTCCACGTATTCTGAGAAGTCTTTCCTGACTACTCGATCTGGATATCTGGATCCTTTTATTGCAACATGAACAAGGTGTCAGCTCCATAGCTGTAAGGACCTTGTTGATTTTGCCCAGTGCCTGCCAGACTGCCTGCCATATAGCATCACCCCCATATTGTTCGTAAGTGAATGGTTGATGAAGGAGCATGCACTGGACAAAATAAAATTCAATAGATATTTCTAGTAACTCTTAGGGGGTTTTTAAAAATTTGGGTAATCTGTTCTGAAGGCAGTTTCCAAAGCCAATGTATGTTAGTTGTAAATAATGTAAAAATGCATATACAGTTAATGCAGAGAAATTTGCTTTTACTCTTCTGTAAAGCTTTGTAAAGCATATAGCTTTGATACTTTCTTAAGATACTATGAATGATATTCTTCTAGGACCATAAAAAATGTATACTACCAACAACTAATGGTGAAAGAAAGCCTCAATGGTAAAACGTGAGAAACTTAGCAATAAAAAAAAAATAGCCACTAAAACTATTGTTATATAGCATTTTCCAGGAAGTTCTGGCAAATGCGATAATACATGAGGAAAACAAGGAAAACAAATGTATATATATACATATATACACACATACACATATAATTCTGTATTTATATTTATATATAAATATATATAAATATTTATATATTTATATATTTCACATATATTATATATGTATATATTCATATTATATATTTATAATATATAAGATATATATTTTCTTTATATTTATTTATATATATATGTCATTATTATATATATTATTTAGATATCATTATTATATCTATCTATATCTATGTCTATATCTATATCTATATCTATATCTATATATATCTATATCTCTATATCTATATCAGACTAAAAAAAGTAATGAGACTACCAGGTAAAGACATTCACCCACAATAATAAAGAACATGGACAATCTTTTGGAAGCATAAAAGGTTAAGGTTGATCATCTCTCATGCAAAATTCACTTATAGACCCAAGAAATGTGAACTCTAGGCTTCCAGAAGGAAAAATAGTGAAGCAAACTAATTTTTACTGTGGATCCATCAAAAGGCTCAGAAATGGGAGGCAGTAGGTATGGGTGATATGGACCTTAAAACAGGAAGAGGGATTAAAAGGCTGTGTAAACTGCCCAGGCTCTCCCCATCCTTGCCCACATACATGATTGCCCTTGACTACTGTGGTAGCAGAAGACTGAATGTTTTCTCTGCAGAGGATATCTGTGGAAGCTCACAGCCTCAGTGAAGAGGGTTAGTACAAGAAGAAGGACATAGGTATACATTCATTCACCAACTACGGAGATCTTTACCTTTCCTCTCTCTTGGTGGCCCTTGAAGACAGAGGACCAGTTAGTTTACATCCTCCAGTCTGGAGACCATAAGAGGCTTTTGTAGTGAATTTGACCAGTTCAAGAGGAAAGACTAAAACGTATAACACTGGGGAGTTCCAAAAGAACTGGTTCAATCAGATCATCCCACTGTGAAGACATCTACTGGTGTCCACAGTGTTTCCAATCAATTTTTTAGTTTTTGTTTCTAAAATATGAGGGAACACAAAGATCACATCTACTGCAAACGTTAAAGGAACTTGAAAGAAACAAATTGTTTCAAGAGATATTTTTATTTATTTTTAATTTAAAATTTTTTTAATTTACTTTTTTCTTCACGTATAATTAACATGCAGTGTTAAATTTGTTTTAGGTGTCAATATGATGATTCAATAATTCTATACATTTCTCAGTGCTCATCATGATGATAAATGTACTCTAATCCCCTTTATCTATTTCACCCATCCCCCCACCCCCCTTCCCTCTGGCAGCCACTAGTTTGTTCTATTTAAGAGTCTGTTTTTTTGTTTGTTCACTTGTTTTGTTTCTTAAATTCCATGTATGAGTTAAGTCATATGGTATTTGTCTTTCTCTGACTGACTTATTTCACTTAGCATAACACTTTCTAGATCTATCCATGTTGTCGCAAATGGCAAGCTTTCACTGTGTGTGTGTATGTGTGTGTGTGTGTGTGTGTGTCTAATATTCTATCGTATATATATGCCACATCTTCTTTATCCATTCACCTATCAGTGGACACTTGGGTTGCTTCCATATCTTGGCTATTATAAATAGCCAACTATAAATAGTTGATTAAGTGTCTCACTCTTGATTTTGGCTCAGGTCATGATCTCAAAATCTGTGAGTTCAAGACCTGCATTGGGCTCCACACTGATAGCATGGAACGTGCTCTCCCTCTCCCTCTCTCTCTGCCCCTCCCCTGCTCTCTCTCTCTCAAAATAAATAAACTTAAAAATAAATAAAAAATTTAAAAACCCACCCAACCGTAAAGAATGGGAGTAAAATCAAATAACATTTTCAAGCAAAACAGAGCTGTAGGAAATTAAAACTATAATTGCAGAAAGGCAAAATTTAAAAGAAGAATTGGACAATAGAATTGAGGCTGTATCTCAGAAAGTAGAGTCAAATCTCAGATGAGGAGAGAGGAAAAGAATTCGAGGAAAAGACTAATAAGTACAACAGTGGATGAGAGCTTCAGAAAAACAGAAAAAATGGACAAGGAGATGAAACATGAAATAATTCAAGAAAATGAAAGAAGATCTAGAATGGAAGTGTTCATGAGCGACTCATGATGCCAGAGTTGAAAGGCCCACTGAGTACCCTGCAAAATGGATGAAAAAAAAAAACCCTCATCTTATTGTAAAATTTCATAACACAAGGGAGAAAGAGGAAGTCTTACAAGCTTTCCCAGGAAATAAAAGAGGTTTATGCAAAGGACCAAGAGTCCGCCTGGCAAAGTACGTTTCCACGGAGACACTAGAAACTGGGAGACCTGCGTAGAAATGCCTTCAAAATTTCTGAATGAAAATAATTTCTAATTTAGAATTCTATACCCAATGTCATTATCAATGAAGTGTGAGGGTAGAATAAAGGCATTTATGTTATGCCCAGAATTCGTGATCCCCAAAGACCACCAGGGAGCCGAGTCCGATGCAAAAGCAAAAGAACCTTTATTCGAGCTAGCTCGAGCTCAATCCCCTACCTGCACCGACGCAGCGGTGAGATACCAGGGAGAGAGAGCGAGTTTCAAAAGCACAAAGGTTTTATAGGGGTCTAGGGGCAGTTGGTGAGGTAATGGCTGTTGCCTCAGCCGATTGGCTGGGGAAGGGTCGGAGTCCTGTTACGCAGGTCGCTGGGCGTGTTTTGATCAGAAAGTTTGAATGGGTGAGCGGGAGGTTACTCAAGGGGAGGAGGCGCGGTCTGAGGTTTCTGTGATTTTCCTGGAAAAGGGGTCATGTCGGGGACATAGTCACTCAAGGTGGAGAACACAGAACAAGATGGAGTCGGCTGGCGTAGGCCCGCCCTTTCATTTATAGACAGGCAAAAATTATTTCCTTTGCTTCAGGAAGCTACTGGCGGATATGCTTTGCCAAAATACAATAATAAAGCAAAAGGAGGAAGAGATGGAATCCAGGAGACAATGGATCCAACATACCAGAGAGAGATCATCAATGGAAGAGAAAGACAAAACAAAACCAAAAAAACAAAACAAAACAAAACAAACACTATAGGTAGAGAGATCACACCTGAAGTAGACCTAAAGAGCAGACATCTCTAGTAAAAACTTCTCGAAAAAAACGAACATGAAAGAACACTTTATGTTTTTGGATATCTCGAGAGGATTTCACTCCACCAGGAAAGAAAATGATGACAAAGAGTAGCACATGGAAAACTATGCCTGCCTCACCCCCTCTAAAAAACCCCACCCTGGGACGCCTAGGTGGCTCAGTTAGGCTTCCGACTTCTGCTCGGGTCATGCAGGATCTCACGGTTCCGAGTTTGAGCCCTGTGTGGGGCTCTGTGCTGACAGCTCAGAGCCTGGAGCCTGCTTCAGATTCTGTGTCTCCTTCTCTCTGCTCCTCCCCCACTTGTGCTCTCTCTCTCTCTCTCTCTCTCTCTCTCTCTCTCAAAAATAAACATTAAAATTTTTAAAAAATTAAAAAAAAATCCCCACGCAAACAAATAAATAAATAGAAACAAAACAATGATAATGTCAGAATAAAAAGCTGACCAGGGAAGTTAAACTACTGCTTAGCTCTCAGTAGCATTTACATACAAATAACAATGTAAGCATTGCTCAAATAAAAATTAAGAGACTGAGCAAAATGGGTGAAGGGAGTCAAAAGTTATAAAATAAGTCATGGGGATGTAATATACAGCATGGTGGCTGTATTTAACAATACTGTATTGTGTATTTGAAAGTCGCTGAGAGAGAGGATCTTAAAAGTGCCCAGCACAAGAAAAAAGATTTTTTGTAACTATTTGTGGTGACAGATGTTAACTACACTTATTGTGGTAACTATTTTGCAATATACAAATATTTGTATATGTCATTGTGTTTGTACACTCGAAAGAAATAGAATGTTAAATGTCAATTATATCTCAAAACATTTTGAAGGATGGAACGAAGGGATTGTAAAAGAAAGCTTAATTAGACTTTTTATGGGAGAAAAATCTGTAGATAGTCCTTAAAACTAAAATGCTCAGTAAATAGTAATGTCAGCAGGTTATCTAGAAATGTGGAGTTAACTATGAAAGAACCAGCTCAAACATTTGAAGGTTACTGCTAGGAATGAGGAAATGTGCAGGTGGGTGGCATGAGAGTGTTTTTAGGTGTAGCAGGATTTGTAGATGTATTTGACCCCTTTAGCCTCTGTATGTGTATATGTTGTGATAACAATAAAAATTTAATGACAACAGCTAAAAAAGAATTACTAGAGAGAAATATCATTTCACAGTAGTAAGAGAACCAAAAATACCTGACGATAACCATGAAGAAAAATGTTTTGCTGTTATGTGAAGAAAACGGCAAAATTTTACCAGAAGGAAAAATGTATATAAATTAATAAAGAGACATAGTGTGTTCCTGAGTAGGAAGACTAAATATTTTAATATTGTCTATTCTTTATTTATAGTTTTAAGAAAATATCAATTGAAATATTATGAGAGGTTTTAGAGGCTTTGGTGAAATGTTATTAAATTTAATCTGGGAAATAAACAGGATAATTCTGAAAAACAATAAAGTAAAGATAATACAATAACAATACAATAATAAGTTTGAAAAACAATAAAATAATAACTCTTTTCAAATATTAAAAGGTATTTTGAGGTTAAAATTAAAGCAGAGTGGAATTGACACATTATAGTAAAATGGAAAAGAGTAAATAGCTTTTGAAAAACTCCATAGTTTACATAAAAACATATGGGGTGCCTGGGTGGCTCCATCTGTTAAGCGTCCAGCTTCAGCTCAGGTCATGATCTTGCCGTTCGTGAGTTCAAGCCCCGTGTTGGGCTCTGTGCTGACAGCTCAGAGCCTGGAGCCTGCTTCAGATTCTGTGTCTCCCTCTCTCTCTCTCTCTCTCTCTCTCTCTGTCCCTATCTCCCTCCCTCTCTCTCTCTGTCTCAAATAATAATAATAATAATAATAATAATAATTTAAAACATCAAAAATGATGTTTTAAAATTTGATATTCAAATATTAGGTTAGATCTTATGATATATTAGAAAATACATTTTTGAGGGATTAAAGCATGAAATGTTTCAATATTAGAGAATATTTAGAAATGTTTAAATATTAGAAAATATTGGAGAAAAGATAAGCAATAATTAAATTGACCATGAGTTTAAGTGATTTTTCTAAGCATTAAAACCAACAGCAGGAATCCCCCCATAAGGATAAAGAGTTTGTACTATATAAAAATGAGGTTTTGAGTGTTAAAACAGAACGCCCTATGCTTGCTGAGTCTATCAGGCATGTCTTTAGGGTGAGGAGCCAGGGACTGACTGTTATGCTGGTGACCCTACCCCCATCAGTGACGTGCATTTTACTAGGGCTTGTACTGCCCCCTCCCAGTCCCTACTTCTCTGCCCCCCAGCAGCCTTAGCTTTCCCAGGTTACCTACCCACTTAATTTCTTTATTTTAAAATTTTCAAATAATTGAATTTTTAAATAAAAATTATATATATTTGAGGTATGCAACATGATGATGTGATATGCATACACATGGTGACATGATTACTACAGTCAAGCTAATTAACAGATCATCTCCTCACATAGTTACCGTGTGTGTGTGTAGTTACAGCCTCTGAAACCCAATCTTTCAACAAATTTCCAGTATTCACTACTCTCTTGTGAACTATGATCATGGTGCTGTGCATTAGATTTCTAGATTCATTCTAGATTTCTTCTACATAACTGCAACTTTGTACATTTTAATCAACATCTACCATTTTCCCTACCTCATCATCCCTGGTAACCACTGTTGTACTTTCTGCTTCTGTATATCCAAATTTTTATATTCCATATTTAAGTGAGATCGTGCAGATTTTTTTTTCTTTCTGCATCTGGCTTGTTTCGCTTAGCATAGTGTTCTCCAGATTCTGTTTGTTTGATTGGGCATAAACACTCGGCTATCTCTTACTGTAGACAGGCACGGGGAAGGGGGTGCGGATGACCCTCGGAGTTTTTCTGGGAACAGAGGTAGTCTTCCTCTTCACATTTACCCTTCCTCTCATCAGCCTGACCCTCTCTGGAGGTCTCCTGGGCAGATGGGGTTCCTCTTCTGCTTATTCCCGTCTTGATTTTGGGGGCTGTGGGTCCTCCAGACTGTTTCCATTATCAACATGCTTCCATCTCCTTTTAATTTTTTTAACTAATTCTTTAAAGCCTTATTGAAATATAATTGATAGGTAAAAAATGGCACCTATTGGGGCACCTGGGCGGCTCAGTCGGTTAAGCGTCCGACTTCGGCTCAGGTCATGATCTCACGGTCCGTGAGTTTGAGCCCCGCGTCGGGCTCTGTGCTGACAGCTCAGAGTCTAGAGTCCATTTCAGATTCTGTGTCTCCCTCTCTCTCTGCCCCTCCCCCACTCGTGCTCTGTCTCTCTCTGTCTCAAAAATAAATAAACGTTAAAAAAATTTTTTTTTAAATGGCACCTCTCTAAAGTATGCGTTTTGAGGAGTTTGGGCGTATACAAATACCCGTGATATGCTTCCATGTATTTTTGATAGAAAAAAAAATCTGTTGCAATTTCTCCTCTGCTGATGCTCCGCTTGTGTTCTTTTTGTCCCTCTGATTTTATTTCCATTTTTTCCTACTGTATCATAATTTTAGTGGAAACACAATAGAGACGGAGAAAAACACTGTTGGCTCAGTCAATCATCTGGAACTAGTAGTCTTTCAATAAATGTTGTAGGAATATTTGATTTAATGGAAATGGAAGCATACTTTACAATTTTAAATAAAATGCCAAATAATGAAATGTTTCCTATCAAAATTAACATTTCATAGAGAGATTCTTTTATAAATAGATATAAAAAATAGTAATGACTCAGTGGGCTACAAGGGCAAAGAAATAAACTAAAGAAATTCAAATAACCAATAAGTCTTTGGGAATATTTTAAACCTTGTTAATAATCAAATGAAGGGAAGTTTATGTAACAAAGTATTCTTTTCCATGTGTTAAATTGAATCTTTACAAATTTTATGTTACTTAATACTGAGTGCTGGGAGGTAGCCCCTTTATAGACTGCCAGTGAGCATGCACATTTGAAACTTGTGAAAAGCACTTTAGCAAGATGTGTTACGGACACTTTCCTATGTTTCTTTTTTTGAATCAGAAGATCAGCTTCTAGGCATCTACCTTATAAGTACAATAAGAAATGTGGATAGGGGCACCTGGGTGGCTCAGTCAGTTGAGCATCTGACTTCAGCTCAGGTCATGATCTCATGGTTTGTGGGTTCAAGCCCTGCGCTGGGCTCTGTGCTAACAGCTCAGAGCCTGGAGCCTAGTTCGGATTCTGTGTCTCCCTCTCTCTCTGCCTCTCCCCTGCTTGCAGTCTGTCTCTCAAAAATGAACATTAACAAATTTTTTTTTAAATGTGGATAAATCATTGCAACATTACTAGTCTAATAGAGGAAAAAATGGAAACAACCTCTGTGACCAACAGG
Organism: Panthera tigris; assembly: GCF_018350195.1. NCBI lineage: Eukaryota > Metazoa > Chordata > Mammalia > Carnivora > Felidae > Panthera > Panthera tigris. The sequence goes on along the minus strand of NC_056673.1, from coordinate 33,371,628 downwards.
GGTAGAATTTAAAAATAAATTATAATAAATCCATGCACTGACTATTATGTAGTCATTAAAAGAATATTTCAAAGAATATTTCATCTCATTAGAAAATATGCATGATAAATTAGATTTTAAAGAGTTACTTAGGATCCAAATTAAGTAAACAAGGTTTTCACTTTTGGAAAAAATATGTATGTAGAGAGATGTCTCTGTTTCCATGAAATGGAATGCCCAATGTTTTTGCTTCCTAGGCCTGTTTACACTTCTACTGTGTTTGTCTTGATTGATGATGAACTCTTTCATAGACGGGAGGGTATGTGATTCTCATCAGGGGGCCTGACACATAATATATGTTTTATAGGTATTTGTTGAATTATTAAATGAAGGGATTAATGTATGAATGATTGGTTGAATGAATAAATGTATAATATAGTCCTAGAAATAGAGAGCTAGTCAGATGGTACAGGTGGAAGAGGGAGGTAAAAAGAAAGAGATGAAAGGAATAGGAGTGAAGATATATCACTGGGCAGAGGGCCAAAGAAAGGAAATTCAGTTAAGCCGGGCTATATAGAGAAATAAAGGCAAAGAGACCAAAAAAGAATAATAGAAATGTGCCACGATATTGTAGAAATTAAGTCAGAACTATCTGGACTTAAATTTTAAGTTCACGTCTTATTGGCTATGTAATCATGCAGTAGAAAATAGGACAGTTCTTCCCTAGTGGATGAAATGAGATAACATAAACATTTCTTGGTACTGAAGAGGCCCATGACAGAGAAAAAAGCAACAGATTCAAGGAGACAGAGAGACAAAGAAAGAAAACTCTTTTGATGGGGTGCGGTATCAACGCAAAGTATTGGGAATAAAACATATTATTTCAGGGGAGAGGTGATACAAAAGCCACTCTCTTGGGAGCTAAAATGGAAGCATGCATTTTCGCTACTGTGCTATCCTGTTCTCAATACTGCCATTTGTCTGCTGGCGGTGCACTTAAATTATATCAGCAGCTAATAGGTAAAAATCAACTTCACAAAGAGCCAAGTCTATAAAACAAAATCCTTTTAAAGTAGGCTTCATTGCCTGTCGCGGTGTTTACTCAAATTATATCTTGCTGGAGTTCAAAAAATATTAAAAATAATTATTTACGGTTCTTGATTTTTTTAAATGGGAATAGAGAATACGGTGTGTCTTTTGATTGGTTCAAGGGGCAGTGGGACGGAGAGATAAAATGTTGGTTATGGTTTTGAGCCCAGCCAAGTGTTCAAGACTGTATCTTGCAGTCATCCCACATCCTTGTCAGTGAGATGGTTTGGTTGAGCCTGGGCTTTGAAGACACATGTGTTTGGGTTTGAATCTCAACTCCAGTACTTACTAGCTCAGTAACCTTGAGACTGACTGTGAAACTATGAAGTCATATTGCTTTCCATCTGGGAAGATCATTAATGATGGTAATTTCCTAAGGTATTTTAGGAGTTAGTGAAATTTGTATAATCTTCCTAAACATTCCCAATATTACTTGGCTTTAGTGAGAATTTTGGGTTTCCTATATTCTTTGGGAGTTTGGGTGGCTAACAGGTATTTGAAGAGAAATTGTTTAAAAATGTTTATCCATGTATCATTACATTTGATGCATTTCTCCAGTTTTGGTCTGGATTTTTCTATGCAAGCCTGCAAGGGATTTTTGCCTGCTTCCTTAGGATTTTCTGATGACTGTCTTGCTTGCTTGTTCTCTAGTTGAGACAAAGGCAGTCAGGAAATATTTCACCAGTGTGGAAAAATGAGCATCCAGTTCTGACAAGCAGCAATTCCCTTCTTCAAGTGCATCTTTTGGACGTAAACAGAAGAGTTAGAAAAGTACATATACCTCATTCATCACAGCTTCAGAGAAGCAGATTCTGTCATTCTAGAATCAAAAATGAGCATTCAACTCCAGGAGAAAGAAAGAAATCAATTATACCAGTGGCATTAAAGAATCATAACAAAGAAACTAAGAAGCACAGAATGAGATCTTATATTTTCTTTAAGTTGGAGAAGCCAAACTTCCATTTTTTATACTTGGAAAGAACATCAATGAGATTGATTGGGAAAGGCTAGTAGAATGTTAAAATTATACAGCATTTTTGCAGCCTGACTATAATTTGCACACACAATGGGCTATTATCTATGCATTGTTCAAAGGAAGAAAAAAAAAATAAATTAATTGCTTCTTCCCTTCCCTCCTTCCTAAAAGCCTGATCAAGTGATTTGTCTTTAAACTTAGTGCAATGAATGGTTTCATTATCATTTTTAAATTTTTGGTTGTTTTCTTTAGGGAAGGTGATAAAAAATTAACAAAGAAGTTGTTGGTTTTCAAAATTCTCTCTGGGCATGGCGGCTGCTGGAATATTAGTATGATTCATACCAAAACTTCCTCTGGACAGTCTGTTAGAGTTCAGATTTTTAAGAGAACACATTAGCATCTGCATGACCCAGTGTTTGGAATAACAAAGAATTGGGTTTAAAAGTTTTCATCATCAAATGTACTCACCAGCGTATGACTCTATCAAGTATATCCAACAAGTACAGTTTATTCTTGCTAATCTTGGTTGCAGTCTTAGCACTTCATCTTGACATACCTCATGACAATCCTCTCGTGGAGAATTTTGGAAAATCACTGAAACAACAAGCTTTTACTAAGGATCCACTATATTCCCTGTGCTCTGCGAAGGAAATGAGCCGGTCCACTATACTTGACACATAACTCCTTCTATTTTAGCCCCAAGAGTGATCTCTTCCCTATGGATATCCCTTAATGCCAACCATAAGTGGTGCGATGGAGGTCTAAAGGATCTATAACCCCAGGCAGACACGTGCTCCAGTACTGACAAAAAAACTTACTGCTCTGTGGCATCGGGGAAATTATTAGTGGAAAGTGCAGGAAGTATTAACTGTTTGGCAAGTAGGTCTTCATTAGAGTCTGAATTAAATGACCGTCCTCTGTACTCCATTAGGAACTTATAAATACCTTTATCACATGCACTTATGGTTTATTGAAGTTGTTAATTTCCAAGACTAGGTCTTCTTTTAAACCGTAAGATCCCTGAGACTCAGGTCTGTGCCTTATTCATCTTTGTAACCTGAGCGCTTAGTGCAGTGATATTGTACCCTCTAGGTCCTGAAACATCTTGGAAATTGAATGTTAGTGTAAATCAGGTTGCTGGAATTCAGAGCCATGGAGTGTTAGCGCTGGACATGACTGAGGGTCCGTTGTTGTTATGTATAATGATATATAACCAGTTTCCTACTGAGACATATTTATGTTTTGTTAATTTTCTTACTCTTACAGATAATACCATACTGATTATATTTGTGTTTATATTTTTGCAAACATGTGTAATGATTTCACAATATACATTTTGTGTGTGCATGAGCAGTGGTAAGTTTGGGTCTAGTGATTGACAATATAAACTATTGATGTAAATAATCACTCCAAAAGCCTTATATACTCCCACTAAAAGTGCAGACTGTTTCTCTACACTTCAAAAAAAATCAACATTAGGCATTTTAAATAATTTACTTTTCCAAACTCATAAATACAAATGGTAACATTTTGCGTTTTTATGTGTACTTTCTAAATATATTTGACTGACATATATTTATTGGCACTGACATTCTTTTGTGAATTTGCACTCTTCACCTGGTTTTCCTCTTTTAATTGGGGTCTATCTTTCTCTCACTGACTTGTCATCATATAAATGGAATCGTACGATATGTCCAAGTTTTTGGTTGGACTTCTTTCGCTTAGGAAAATGCATTTGAGGTTCACCCCGTTGTATGTAAATCAATCGTTTCTTGTTTTTGTTTTTGATAAATAGGACTCTTTGTACGGCTATATTAAAATTGGGTCATACATTTACCAGTGGAAGGAACTGGGGGTGTTCCCAACTTGTGGCTGTACAGATAAAGGTGCTGCAAACCTCTGTGTAAATTCTTTGTGTGTGAATATAAGTTTTTATTTATTTGGGGGAAATACCTAGGAGAGTTTTTTCTGGATCATATCATAAATGTATCTAACTTTATAAGAAGCTGCCAGAGAGGTTTTTGAATGGCTATATAATTTCACACTTCTACCAGCAGCATCTGAGAGTTCCTTGTGCCTCATCCTTGCTTTGGTATAGTAATTAAAAACATTATTATTTTTTTTTTTTAGTTACTATAATGGGTGTTAGTGGTATCTCATTGTGGGTTTAATTTAAATTTCCCTAATGAGTAATAATGTGGAACATCTTTTCATATACTTTCTTGCCATCCGTGTATCTATTTTGGCAGGGTTTCTACTTAAATCTTTTGTCTGTTTTCTTTAATTAGGTTGTTTTCTTATTTTTTTGAGTTTTGAGGGTTGTTTATATATTTTCAAGACAAGTCTTTTGTTAGAAATATGATCTGCAAATATTTTCTTTCAGTCTGTTGTTTGTTTTCTCATTCTCTGACTGGTGTCTTTTAAAAAACTTGAAGTGTAGCTGACACGCAATGTGCACAACGTTCAGGTGCACAACATAGTGATTGCACACGTCTCTACATTATGCTATGCTCATCACAAGTGTAGCTACCATCTGTCACCATACAATGCTACCGCAGTGCTATTGACTATATTCCCTGTGCTGTGCCTTTTATTCCCATGCCTAATTCATTTCATAACCAGAAGCCTGTATCTCTCACTCCTCTTCACTCTTTCTGTCCATCCCCCCATCTCCTCCCCTCTGGCTACTATCAGTTTATTCTCTGTATTTGTGAGTCTATTTCTGCTTTCTGTTCATTTTATTTTTTAGAATCCACGTAGAAGTTAAATCATAGGGCATTTGTCTTTCTCTGACTTATTTCATTTAGCATAATACCCTCTAGGTCCATCCATGTTATTGCAAATGGCAAGATCTCATCATTTATTAGAGCTGAGTAATATTCCACTGTGTGTGTGTGTGTGTGTGTGTGTGTGTGTGTGTGTATCCACCTTCCTTATCTATTTATCTATTGATGGACACTAAGGTTGTTCCCAGATCTTGGCTATGGTAAATAATGCTGCAATAAACATAAGGGTGCATACATCTTTTTGAATTAGTGTTTTATTTTCTATGGATGAATACTCAGTAGATGAATTACTGGATCATGTGGTATTTCTATTTATAGTTTTTTGAGGAAATTCCATGCTGTTTTCCACAACGGCTGCAACAGTTTGCATTCCCACCAAAGGTCACGAGGGTTCCTTTTTCTCTACCTCCTCACCAACACTTGTTATTTCTTGTCTTTTTTTTTTTTTATTTTTGATGTTAACCATTCTAACATGTATAAGGTGATATCCTCATTGTGGTTTTGATTTGCATTTCCCTGATGATTAGTTATGTTGACTCTCTTTTCATGTGTCTGTTGGCCATCTGTATGTCTTCTTTGGAAAAATGTCTATTCAAGTTCTCAGCCCATTTCTTAATTGGATTCTTTGTCTTTTTGGTGTTGAGTTTTATCAGTTCTTTATATATTTTAGATACACAACCTTCTATCAGATATTATTTATAAATATCTATCATTTGTAAACATCTTCTCCCACTCAGTAGGTTGTCTTTTCATTTTATTGATGGTTTCCCTTATGATACAAGAGATTTTTATTTTGATGGAGTCCCAATAGTTTATTTTTGCTCTGATTTCCCTTGCCTTAGGAGATAGATTAGAAAAATGTGGTGACAGCGATGTTAAAGAAATTACCGCCTATATTTTCTTCTAAGAGTTTTATGGTTTCAGGTCTCACATTTAGGTATTTAATCCATTTTGAGATTATCTCTGATTTATAGTGTAAGAAAGTGGTCCAATTTCATTCTTTTGCATGTAGCTGTCCAGTTTTCCCAACACTATTTGTTGAAGGACTGTTTTTCCCTCATTGTATGTTCTTGCCTCCTTTGTCATAGATTAATTGACTATATAAGTGTGAGTTTATTTCTCTGCTTTCTATTCTGCTCCGTTGATCTATGTGTCTGTTTGTGTCAGTACCATAGTGTTTTGATTCGTAGTATATCTTAAAATCTGGGATTCTGATACCTCCAGCTTTGTTCTTCTTTTTCAAGATTCCTTTGCCCTTGGGGTCTTTTGTGATTCCATACAAATATTAGTATTATTCTAATTCTGTGAAAAATGCTATTGATATTTTGATAGGAATTGCATTGAATCTGTAAATTGTTTTCAGTAGTACAGACATTTTAACAATATTAATTCTTCCAATCCATGAGCATGGAATATCTTTGCATTTGTTTGGGTCACCTGAAATATTTTTTATCAGTGTTTTATAGTTCTTGTGGTACAAGTCTTTCACACCTCCTTGGTTAAGTTTATTCCCAGGTATTTTATTCTTTTGGGTTCAATTTTAAACAGAATTGTTTTCTTAATTTCTCTTTTTGCTATTTCATTATTAGTGTATAAAGGTACAATTCTGTATCCTGGTAGTTACTATCCCTGTACTACTATCCTAGCAGCTTTTGGGGGGAGTCTTTAGGGTTTCCTATGCACAGTATCATTGAATGGTGTCTTTTGCAGAGCCAAATTGCCAATTTTGAAAAGTTCCAATTTACCTTCATGTTTTTCTTTTTGGATCATGCTTTTGGTTTCAAATCTAAAAATTACTTGTCTACCTCAAGGTCATAAAAATTTTCTCCTATGTTCTCTTTTAAAAGTGGTATAGGTATTAGATGTTACATTTAGGTGTATGGCCCATTTTGAGTTAATTTTTACACATAAAGTGTGAGATATGGGTTGAGGTTAAATTTTGTTTGCATATGGATGTCCAATTGGCCCAACACTATTTGTTGAAAAGACTATCTTTTGTCCATTAAATCGAACCTTGGTCAAAAGTCAGTTGACCATATTTGTATGGATCTTTATCTCAACTCTGTATTCAATTGCTATATCTATACTTTTACCAATATTACACTGTTTTGATTATTTTAACTTTATAAAAAAACCCTTGAAATCAGATAGTGTGTGTTCTCTAACTTTATTCTTCTTTTTCAAAGATGTTTTGAATTCAGTTTGAATTAAGGTAAGGGAGTGACATCATCAAGATGGCAACATAGGACGCTCACTGACTTCAGTCCCCTTCATAAGAGTAAAATTGGAGGCATCACTCTTCCTGATTTCAAACTATATTATAAATCTATAGTAGCGATCAAAATAGCATGGTGTTGGCATACAAACAGACACATAGTAACTATCCAGAGGCAGAACACCATTATGAAAATCCCAGAACCCTTGGATGTAAGGCTGAAGCACCTCTGTGGATAGCACAGACTGAGGAGCAGCTACACTTTGACCAGGTTGCCCCTCCCCCAGGCTGGACCAATGCAGTACCACATAGCTCCCATGGGCCTACAGTTTCTCCAGTGGGAAAATGAGAACCCAAGCCTTGAGGGACACTTCATCTCAAAAGGATCCATGACAATGGGGATCAGATAGAGACTGGAATGGGGGTTGGGCTTATAGCCCAGATCCCCAGCCAGCAGCATTGCCCATCTGCTGAGCAGAACCAGTGCCCCATCTGGCCAGGGACCTCAGTTGGTGGATTTCCCTGATTTGGATACCCAGCCAGTGGGAAATACCAGCTGTAGAGTCCATCCTAACGTCATGACTGGGCGGGGGAGCAAATATGTACCTTGTCCAACTACTGAGCATAATTTCTGCTGTTACCCCTCCAGGAAACATGGCCACAGACATCCAGCAGCTGTAGAGCACATCCTCCAGCCCACTCAGGTGGGCAGTCAAGCCAGCAGCCTGGTCCAGCTGTTGAGCATAACCTCTGGTCCTCATAACCAGGGAGCCTGAACAGTGACCCTAAGTAGCCATGGAGCACAGCCTATGGTACCACTCAGCCATGGAGTCAGGACTACAACCCTACCAAGCAGTGGAGTCCAGCATACAACCTTGTCTGATTGCTGAACACAGCCTGTGGCTTTCCCCTAGGCAGGGAGTCCATCTAGAGAACCCTGCCCAACCAGAGAGCCCAGCCAGCAACTTCACCCAATAGTTTAGCACAGCCAAAGGTCTACACAATCACAAAGCCCACTCAATTTGGGGACACAGTCTGTGACCCTGTTCTGTCATTTGCAACAACTTGGATAAATATTGAGGGTATTATGTTATGTGAAATAAGCCAGAAAGAGAAACCCAAATATTATGTAATCTCACTTACATAGGAACTCATAGAAACAGAACATAGATTGGTGGTGGCCAGGGTTGAGAAGGTGGGGGATATGGGTGAAGTTGGTCAAAGGGTGCAAACTCCCATTTATGAGCTGAATATGTTCTGAGGGCTTAATGTACAGCATGGTGACTAAAGCTAATGATACTGTATTATAAACTTGAAAGTTTCTAAAAGAGTAAATCTTAAAAGTTCTCACCAAAAAAAAATGTAATTACATGAGATGATGGGTGTTTTAATTTACCTTATTGTGGTAATCATTCACAATATATACATTTATCAAATAATCACATTGAACACTAAACTTATATAATGTTATGTGTTAATTATATCTCAATAAATCTGGAAAAAAACAAATTAAGATGGGATCAAAATTATTTTATTATTACTTATTAAAAATACCAGTTTCCCCCCAGTGAATTGCAGTGGTATATTTGCCATTAGGTGACCTTATATGAATGGTTCTGTGTCTAGATTCAGCATTTTCTTCCATTGCCTTGTCTATCATTGTACCAATACCTGTGCGATTATTTTTAATTGCTCTCCTTTCACACTAGATTGGTTTATTTCTGGGATTTCTATTCTGTTCTATTGATCTCTATGTCTGTTTTTATGCCTGTACCTTGCTATTTTGATTAATGCTATAGATTTATAATGTATTTTGAAATCTGGAAGTGTGATGCCTCCAGCTTTGTTCTTGCTAAGATTGCTTTGGCTATTTGGGGTCTTGTGGTTCCATATGAACTTTAGGATTGTTTTTCTATTTCTGAGAAAAATACAATTGGAATTTTAATAGGTATTGCATTGAATCTGTAGATTGCTTTGGGTAATGCAAACATTTTAACAATATTAATTCTTCTAATCCATGAACACGGATGTTTTTCTGTTTATTTGTGTCTTCTTTAATTTTTTCAACAATATGTACATACAAGTAAGGAAAGCTAATACTAGATAATCTATTTATTATATTCTGTGCTCAGTATTGAATTAAAATGCATCAGGTAAAATGCATGCAAAAGAGTAAGCATGAGTGGATTTGGTTTTGCTAATATTCAGCTTCTGGGAAGTCACATAGCCTCATTGGATCCCAGGTTTTGTTTTTGTTTGCTGGTTTGTATGTTTGTTTTTTTGTTTGTTTATATCTAGAATGGTAATGTATCTGGCATACATACCTTACTGGATTTTTATGATAATCAGATGAATAAAAGCTAATTTTAAATACACACACACACACACACACACACACACTTATATACACTTTGTAAATGGCAAAGCCCTATGCCAAATTAACATGCCAATGGCAAAGATAACTTTCCTTTTACTAATTTCTGGACCCAGGTGTCTAGAGACTTTTCTTAACCTTATTTTGCTGCTGTCTCTCTTATTTGATAACAGAATTAGATCTAGAAAGCCAAGGTGGTGTAAGAAGGTAGAAGGTAGATTATATGCACTTTTTCTTCTATCAGATGCTCCTTTTCATGAACAAGAGTACATGTTTCCCTGAAACTGAATCTGGGGGAATAGTACACATGTTTTCCCAAATAAAGCTGTGTGGGACATAATTTCAGACCTCCTGTTTGTCAGCCAGTTCATCTCCATAATTCAGAAACCCCTGGCATGGTTAGTATCATTCATTTGTGCCAATAAAGTCCAGTACATCCTGCCACAGAATTCTTCCTGCTGTCATAAAGGGACTCAGGTACCTTTGAATACCATATGCTGACAATAAGTCTAACCTAATAGCCAAGCTCATGGTCCCCTCATTGCTTTTTAGTCATTCCTCAGCATCACAGGGACCCCTTCAAAACTACCATTTAGCTGTCACACATGTCAGCAGACAAGAGCTAAGGGATGATAAATAACAGCATCACCAAACACAACTTGGGCCAGCATGATCTCTGCCAACTTTCTCTGAAAATGCTGATCTTTTGCTGCATTAAGATGGTGAAGTCCAAGGCAAAACAGTCAATGAAACTTCCCTAGCAGACCTTTTCTCTCTTCAACAGCCCCACCTACTTGGCTCACGAGACCAAGGATTCTAGTCTTCTTGAAGACACAGGTTGACAGATTTAGGAAGGAGCAGCTGGTCAGGGCCCTGGCAATTAGCAAAGGGAATTCAGACTCTCCTACAAAACTCTTTATTTGTGGAAGATATTTCACATGGCCTGAAATGGGTCTGTTGCCCTTGCTGGTATCAGCTATTAGATAGTGTTGCTGGTCATGCCCTGAACTTTATCCAAGTGATCTTTTGACCTAAAATATCCTTTCTCCATTGCTTCAAGCTCATAATCTCCCCATCACTTCTCTGACCTTATCTCTTACCAGACAGTTTGCCCCAGCCACATTGGCCTCTTTGTCAGTCTCCAGACCCACCAACCTGCTTTTGCCCCGGAGTCTTCACTATTGTTCTTCAGTTGAAATGCTCTTCTCCTGGGTATGTATAATGAGACTTGCTCTGTTTGTGGCCTGTTGATGTGTCAGAAACACCACCCTCTCCTCCATCTCTCTTTCCCTGTTTTATTTTTCTCCTTAGCAGTCATCACTGCTCACTTATATATTAATTATTAATTAATTAATTACTAATTATTTATTAATTGCTTTGTTTGTCACTTGTTTGTCACTGTCCCTGTATTTGGAATGTGAGTTCCACTAGAGTAGGGGTTGTGTCTATGTGTGCGCTGCTCCTATAGAGAAGCAATTCAAATATTGTCGAAACTGATGGCAATGCAACCCCTCCCCCAAATCTCAGTTAAAATGTGCCCCTTACTTCATTAAGCCATCTCTCATCCCTAACCTCTAACTTTGGTTCTCTCCTCTCTTCCTCTGCTTCTATAACCCTTTATTAGGACATTGAACATAGGGCATGTGGGTGGCTCAGTTGGTTAAGCTTCTGACTTTGGCTCAGGTCATGATTTCACGGCTCATGAGATCGAGCCTCACCATCAGGCTCTGCTCTGACAGGGTGAAGCCTGCTTGGATCTTCTGTCCCCTGTCTCTTTGCCCTTCCCCCCTCCCCTCAAAATAAATAAACATTTAAGACATTGAACACTTTTTTACCTGATCACATACCTAGTTGTTCTACATATAATAGGCATTATAATTTCATCTTCTTGATTAGACTATAAGCTCCTCAAGGATGTGGGCTATTTTATTAAAGTTTGAATCCCCCAAATTACTGTGACTTATGTTAATTAAGTATTTGGGGAATAAATGAGTGGCTTTAACATAGTAAATTCCTTCCTTCCTTCCTTCCTTCCTTCCTTCCTTCCTTCACTCATTTGTTTAACAACAGACTACCAGTCTCATCTCTGGGTGCTGGGGAACAGCAATGAACAAAACAAAGAAAAAACAACATTGGTAAGTCATATATTGAGTTACCTATGTGTTACTGAATATTTTACATAAGTTATTGTTACCTGCATTTAATCTTCATGATAGTTCTATATGATGGATGTTATTATTCCTATTTAAAGTTTGAGGAAACTGAATATACTAAGCTGTTGAAGGGTATTTTTCTGGATTCAGTTGCCATCTCTCCAATCCCAATGTACACATTCTAAGCAATATGCCATGTATTCAGGCTTTGTGCAGAATTCTGATGTCTGAGGACAGTGGTCACTCTGGGGCATTTGATGACTATGGTTGGATGACATTGACACAAGCCTGTTGTTGGCAGAGGATATTTGCTGATTTGGAATAGTTTCTTCAACATACCCCTTCCCAGAGCCCCTGTGAGGAGGCACAGCCCTGCTGCTGGGAGGCAGGTGTGCTTTCTGGAGGACACTCCCCATGTTTCAAATCACATCTCTTCTGCTTCTGTTTCCAGCCCCTCTCTAGGCTTCTGTGAGCTTCTGCCTTCAATGGCTTGTGCCTGTGGCTCCTCTTTGGAGGCCACTTTTAAGCCACTGGAGCCACTTGTGCTTCAAGTACAAAAAGTGGGAAGTGCCTGAGTTTGTCTCCTCTCCACTCCTGTTTCCAGGGGTGGTCAGGATGAGTGTAAGTTCTGGAAACCTGCCTGAAATCGTACCCTTGCTTGACCTTTTTGGATTTCCCAGTCTCCTACTGGGTTTTCTTCAAATTTACATAATAAAATCACTTGCTCATAAATCCTCATCTCAGGGTCTGGCTTGAGGAAGCCAACTGAAAATAGTCTCCTAGTTGAAAGCATCTAGAAAATGTTTTCCCTAGGAAAGGAAGAGTATTTGCCACCTGGACTCAGTTCTGCCCTTTTGGAGAAAGCTGCTTGCTGCTGGGTCAGGACTGGTCCTTGACAGTGTCTCTGGGCTGCCTCTTAGATTGGGGTCCTAATCTAACCCAGATTGGCAGGAAAAATAAGTTGGGCTTATTTATTTAGATGTTGTGTATGGTTGCCCCAAATACACACACACACACACACACACACACACACACACACAAATATATACATATATGTAGTCCAATGAAATAAGTGTTGAAAAAACTTATTTTTAAGCCCATTCATTCCATGTAGCATTTATTGAGCCTTCATTATTTTACAGCATTATACAAAAATAATATATATATTTTTTACCCTTGAGGAACTCATAATATGTAAGGCAGGACAGACATGGTTAATAAAAACACAGTGCAGCTGGGTAAGTGCCACAGAAAGGTTGGTATAAAGTGCCAGAGGCCAGAAGAGGGAGCTATAACTTCTGGTAGGGAAAAAAAAGGTAGAAAGATTTCACTGAGAAGATAACATTTGAGCTCCTTTTGGAAGAAGGGAGAGAAATTACCAGAAGGAGAGAGAGTGTTGCCTAGGACGAGAGAACACTGGAAGTATAAGAAGCATAGTTTATTAACGGATTAATTTGTAGTGCTTATTGTTGTTGTTGTTCCACACTCCCACAACACTTCCTTTCCACTTCTTTTTTTTTTAATGTATTCATTTATTTAGAGAGAGAGCATGAACACACACATGCTTGAGCTGGGGAGGAGCAGAGAGAGAGGCAGACATGCAGGGCTTTGAACCCATGAACCATGAGATCATGGCCTGAGCTGAGATCAAGAGTCAGACACTTAACCAACTGAGCCATCCAGGTGCCACTCCTTTTCATTTCTAAGATGAAGGCCAAACAGACAAATGAATAAATAAATCAGGGGAGCTCCGTGTTTGGGGCTTAAAGGTGATATCTGGAAGTACCTCCTTCCAATGGATGCCGAGGGGACAGTGGGATATGTGAGAAGGGAGGTGCACAGCTGGGGTGTAGGGGGGAGGGGGAGAAGGGGAAGCTGAGGTCTGTAGACCTCCTGGGTTTGGACCGCAGTCATGTCACCCGTGAGTGTGGACAGCACCTCTGAATACTCTGCTCAGTATACTATACAGTTTATACCCTGAAGTATAAAATTGTAAAGAGCCCTAGAGGAGGGGGTGGGTAAGGAGGCAGCACCATATTGACTAAGACTGAATTTCCCTTCAACCGGGTTAAAATGGGTGCAACATTAGATCTAATCAGTTCAGAGAGAACAAAGAAATAAGATATTTCTTGCATATAAGTTTTCAGAGTGAAATTCAATACTTATTTCTGGCTTGATACACATGGGGAACTTTGAGTGGTTTGCATGGCTCACATATAGGATGAAAGGGGAGTTAGAGAGGTTGGATGGGAGGCAGGTTATAAAGCTTTTGTGTGTTGTGATCGTTTTATGCACTGATAAGAAACGTTACATATCTTTAAATAGAAAATTTTAACAGGCTCATGACAATGCTTGGGAGGGAGTCAAGATTGGGTGGAAGGCCTCTGCACAGTGGCCACAGTGACAGGCAGATGTGATGTAGAAAAGCAGAAGATCTGTCCTTGCCTCAAGGGCTTCCTATTTTTTCCAGGGAAATGAGACTTAATCTAAGGAAAAGTGTGTAACTATGCTCTAGGAAAGAGTGGCCATCAGAGGCTACTTTCAGATCCTGATTTATTTTCTATCCTTTCGTTGCACTATTAGAATTGGCCACGGTAGTAGAATCAACCCTACTTTGGTGGCTTCATTAGACTTAGCTGTTTGTTGAAAGCTTGGATAAAGTCATATTCCCCAATCCTTGGATGTAAGGGCTGAGCCATGACCTATGGGCCCCTTCATGACTTGCCATATCCTTGTTCTATCTGAGTCTCCCTCTGCCAACCTGACCAAGACTCAACTATTGAATAAATGGTAGACAAACACATGGCTCCCATTCTGTACCACTCTCTACCTTCTGGGTCAATTCACTCCTATAGACTGGGTCTTTATCCCTTTACACCCATAGACTACCCTTTTTCCTGGAGCAGACTTCTACTTTTATTCTAGAACTTGGGTTCCCATTATACAATCCCAAACACTTGGTTGGTATTCTAATACCCAACTTAACTTCCCCCTGACTGCTAAATTCTATATTCCACGTTCTTACCATGTTTCCTGGTGAATGGACACATATGAGAAAATCATTCATTCATTCTGATCCATGAATCAGGAGTGCTTGGCTCTTAAATTTGTGTTGCTGCCTTGGTCTTTGGAGCATTGACTTGATGTGATGTTCCAGCACTGACTGTTTTTAGGATTTGGAGATGATAATATCATCATACTCACTTTAAATTCTTCATCTCCCCAAAGCCTCCTTTACAACTGAATAGACTTCTTGGACCCTGATTATCTAGAGTATTGTTTGTTGCCCCTCCACACAAGTTGAGAACATGGAAAGAATCCATGTAAGAGCTAATGAGGTATAGGATTAGAGCTGTGGAAGAGGAACCGCAAGAAAAAGAGATGCAGAGAAGAGATATTCCAGACATCACCATACATTTAAGTTTCCCCCCAAAATTCATATTTTTGTTTTTATTTGATCTGAACACATATAAACAAAAGCACTCCAGTCTTCCCAGGATAAAGAGGTTATGAAGGCTTTGAAGAAGCTGTGGCAGGAGCTGACCCTGCTGTGGGACCATCACATTGCATGGTGACAGAATGAAAAGTGGTACTTGTGGGCAGGGTGCTGAGCAAGAGAATGATTGAGAGCATCTCTGTGGTGATATTTTGCCATTTTAAAAGGATTTGATGCTGGTGCTTAAGAGCAGTGTTTTGTTTTTTTTTTAACCTCTTAAAAATTCAGCATTGAAACCCTTCTGTCAAGGGAAACTTATGTAGAAAATTAATATGGAAAGCATCCAAGACAGAGCTGCTCAGGTTGAAGCAATTGTGGAGTGCCTGAGCCCTGGCCACCATCTTTCCTCTCCAACCCTCTCACTATGGCAGCACCCAAGGCTGGCAAAGCTCTCAGTGTCATGTCCACAGAGCAGAGACCACAAACGGACGTCCCTAGAGCTGGATCTGGCACATGGATGTCTGGCTTGGATCTCACAATGTTTTACAAAAACTTGAGTCATTATTTAAAAACATTTTTTTGAATGTTTCTTATTTATTTTTGAGAAGGGTGGGGGAGTGGCAGGGAGAGAGGGAGACACAAAATCCAAAGCAGGCTCCAGGCTCTGAGCTGTCAGCACAGAGGCCCGCGCAGGGCTCAAACTTATGGACTGTGAGATCATGACCTGAGTCAAAGTCCGGTGCTTAACCAACTGAGTCACCCAGGCGCCCCTTTAAATGTTGTAATTCACATTAAATGGTTTAGTTTTCTGTCTCTCCTGAATATTGAAGTTCATTCAATATGGAACCTGAATTCTCACCCAGTAATACTAGTTTAGAAAAGAAAAACTAGTTTAGAAAAGAAAAACAGTGTAGAAAAGAAAAAACCTGGGTAGCTCAGTCATTAAGCGTCCACTTTTGATTTCGGCTCAGGACATGGTCTCGAGGTTCGTGAGATAAAGCCTCATCTCGGGCTCTGTGTTGCCAGCATGGAGCCTGCTTGGAATTCTCTCTCTCTCTCTCTCTCTCTCTCTCTCTCCTCTCTCTCTCTCTCTGCTCCAACCCTGCTTGCATGCTCTCTCTCTCTCAAAATAAATGACCATTTAAAAAAAAGAAGAGCAGTGTTTTAGAGTTCTTCAGAAAATAGGACCAGTAGAATGGATACATACATTCCTATATCCATGTATCTCCACGTCTATCTATCTATCTATCTATCTATCTATCGAGAGACTAATTTTAAGGAATTGGCTCACACAATTTGGCTCAGAGAAGAATTGTAGCTTGCCTCTGGAGGCATCTGATGAAGGTAATCTTCATATTATGGAGGGTAATCTGCTTTACTTAATCTTCTGATTAAATGTAATCTCATCTAAACATCTCATCTACAAAATGCCTTCACAGAACCATCTAGAATAATATTCGGTCAAATATCTAGGGACTGTGACTTAGCCAAATTGACATCTAAAATTTCAAGCAGCTTGTGACATATCATAAGAAGCTATCTTTTTTAAAAAGAAATAAGGCCTTTATTTTATTTTACTTTCTAATGTTTATTTATTTTGAGAGAGAGAGAGTGTGTGCATGACTCAGCTAGGGGCAGAGAGAGAATCCCAAGCGGACTCTGTACTGTCAGCACAGAGCCTGATGTAAGGATTGATCTCATGAACCGAACCATGAGATCATGACCTGAGCTAAAATTAAGAGTTGGATGCTTAACCAACTGAGCTACCCAGGCACCCCAAGTATCCCCATAATGTTTCATATGTCAAAAGGATCCTACTCAGGGTCAGGTATTGCATGCAGTTCTCATGTCTCTTTAGTCTCCAGTCTGGAAGAGCTACTCTCTCCTTTTGAAGAGAACAGGTCAATTTTGTAGAATGACCCTTAATTTGGGTCTGTTTAGTGTTTCAACTTAGATTCATTTCATGTATCTTTGGCAGGAATAATACAGAAATGCTGCTTATTCCCCTCACTGCATCCTGTCAGGTGGACGGAGGGTTATCTGAAATCAGAGAGAAAGTTGTACGACCAGATGTGGATGGATGAGGCTTCTAACAATGAACTGAAGCAGCTGCAGATCTTTGCAATCTATTTGTCCATGTGTGGATATGCCATATTTTATGTATTTCTCCTTGACTGGGTTCAGGTTCAACTCAGTGTGGTTTTCTGCACTCACTAAATTTCTTCCTGATAAAATCACAAATACGCAAATGTGACATTTGAGGTATGCTTAAATTATTCCTTAATATATCAATCATGTTGGAACAAATTTATATTTTCACAACAAGTATTACAGCAAAACTGGTTATAAGATGAATCTGAATAAATCTTTTACTTTATTTGGATGATTTAGCAGACTTAACATCTTTTCTCTCTCTCTGTCTTTTTTTTTTTTTTTTTTTGGCAAAGACTTGAAAAAGAAGAATCTTAGAGTAGTGCTGGGATCAGCCAAAATTCTTTTCAAAGATGCAATAATGCCCATTAACAGAGAAGACTCGTGATGTTGGTTGATATATACCCTACCATCTTTGTCTTAGTACTTTTCCTGGAACATTTTATACACACGGTTTCTCTTTCAGGGTTATCTATTTACCATGCAGGCAATGGTAGCAGAGTACTCTCTGCAACATAGGCACAATCTGCCTGATAAATATCTACAGGGAAACAGAATATTTCTGCATGGGAAAAATACAAGGAAGGAGCAACCACATAAAAAATATTGCTAGAATTTGATTCTCAAAGAATATACATTATGTAAAAGGAGTGTCATGAAGAATTTCCATGATAGAAGAAACCATATGAGATGATACACTGCTGGATAGCTAGAGTCATTAACACAGACACTGTAGGCTTGCCCATTAATTTCCCAAAATGTCCAGAAATAGAAATTTATATAAATACCAAAAAAAAAGAAGGAGCAGACTTTTTAAACTTTTTTGAGTTTTGATTTCTGCACCTCTGAGAGTTTCCTTTCTCTCCTTTCCAGCTGATTTCAATAGCCCTGTCTTTTCTCTGGGCTTTTGACAAGTGATGAGACTCACGATTCTTGACAGCCCTCAAGCTTGGATTTTACTGAACAAAGTAAGGCTTTAGCCGAACAAGTGGATTTCATATTTAGAGCTTCCTCGGGTAGAGATGCCAGTTTAGGGAAAAATCAGAGACTGTAATTGTTCTTTTAGCACCCTACATCCACCCTTTTAATACTTCAGACTTCCCCTGAAAAGAGAAAACACGTTTCATTCTAGGCTTGAGTCACAGCCCATCTTTGTGCTGGCTGATATAGCATTTTTTTTTTAAAGCATATGACTTATCTCTTAGAGAAAAAGAGAGAGCTATCAGCCTCTTGGCCAAAAGGTGCACTTTCAAAGAGCAGGCTAAATTGAGCGAGGCACAGACCTGCTGTCTCATTCTATGATTTGGATTGTAGCATTAAAGATATTGCTGGACAAGTATGCTCATTAAAGCATTATTTGTCATTGGAAGAAAAGGTCCCACAAAATCTGGAAGCAAACTGAATGTCTATCAAGAGATTAAGTTATTTTTATCCAATGGAATGATATGCACCCATTTAAAGTTATCAGTTTCTTTACATAGAAATAAGTTCATAACATTGTGGAAGGAAAAAAGAGGATGGAGGGGAGTATTCAAATTAATAGCATGAGTGTGTGAGTGTGTGTGTGTGTGTGTGTGAGTGTGTGTGTACATGCATGGTTATGTAAGTGCTTAAAAGATGTTCACCAAATTGCTGGTGAACAGTACAAATTGGTACAAATTTTGATTGGTGAGATTTGTAGTGATAGATTTTTATTTATGTAAAAACATTTTAACAAGGAACATATATATTTCTAGAATAAGAATAAAAAGTAAAACAGAATTCCCCTGAAGGACATAAATAAACTATTTATTCCACTGGTCCTGAAACTATAATAAATAAATGATTGAAACCCATATTAGGGAATAAAACATCATCATTGAATAACAACAAGAAGTAACTGAGACTTTGGTCCCTAAGCTATGAAAAGTCCTTGCAATACAGTGACTTTTCTCTCAAATCAAGAAGGCTGTCAAGTGTCTTCATACCTCTCCAGATTTCAAATAAAATGTATGTAACCTTGAAAGTTAAACTATCCTGGAAGGCCAAATGAGTAAGCATCTTGTAATGATGCAGGGGTATAAGGAGCCTGTGAATGCCCACTGTGTGCCAGAAACTTCCCTAAGTATTTTATGTATACTGGTTTATTTCATCATATTATATCACTAAGCCAGGTACTGTTAGTATCCCCATTTTATGGATGAGGTAATGTCTATAAAGCAGAGAGGCAAGCCAACTTGCTTAAGAGACACAGGTGAAGCCAGTAGTCAGTTGAGACCATCTGACTCCTGAGCCTGTGGTCACAATCATATGTGGGGAATACATTTGGGGAAGCCAAATCCACATTTCAGATTGGTGGAAGAGGCAAGGAGGAAGGAGGGGCAGGGCAAAGTGACATCTGTGTTTTATCAGATCTACATTTGGTAGAGAAGAGATGGAAAAATGTCAATGCTGTTGGTAGTTCCTGAACAATGGTAATTGAGGAGAGCTAAATTGGTAGTTTATCATTAAAAATCCCTGTAAGCTATAGAAATTCGCTGATTAAAACTAATCCCGTTGGGGCACCTGGGTGGTTCAGTCAGTTAAGTGTCCAACTTTGGCTCAGGTCATGATCTCACGGTCCATGAGTTCAACCCTGTGTTGGGCTCTGGGCTGACAGGTCAGAGGCTGGAGCCTGCTTCAGATTCTGTGTCTCCCTCTCTCCCCTCCCCCGCTCATACTCTCTCTTTCTCTCTCTCTCTCTCAAAAATAAATAAACATTAAAAATTTTTTTTAAAAAGCATAATCCCCTCTTTGACTGATATGATGACCCATAAAAGAAGGAACTCTAAACCCCGAGAGGGAGTATACTCACAGAATATATTACAGTTTGGATAAGATAGTATTCTCAGCCAACAAATCAGAAATGAGGGACTGTCTGCTCCAAATTATCCTACTGTTCCCTCCTGTTGAGAAAAATAGAGGTCGCAAATGAACTATTCTTATTCAGAAAACAAACAAAACTAACCTAATAAAAAGGAGATCTAAAACTTAAAAGACAAATGGAAAATATGTATCTTAAAAAAGTTATTTAATGAATAAAAGGATATTTTAGATAACTACTGTCATACTCTCAAATCATTAAAGAAACATAAGCATTTCAAAAATTATAAGGAATCAAAGAAAAGCTATTAAGTCTACAGAAAGAGAGTTAAGAGTGAGCTGCCATATGTCAGAGGAGACAAAAATAAGATATTTTATGTAAATGACAACCACACAAAAATGTAGAAGGAGTTTGAATAGATACTGATAAAACATAGGGGCTTGGTGAATTGGATTGTGAAAATTATATAATATAGAAGGTAATAATTACAGCAGTTAGAGAGAGGTAGGAATATTTGGAGGACACAAAAAATATATTCAACATATAGATAATCACCATCCTCATTGCTGAAACAGAAAAAACAACACACAACACATGTTGCATATGAACCAGGAAAAAAATATGCAGGGATATAATACAAGAAAGCTTTTCTAAAAGGAATAAAGCCATAAATGCAGAGATTGAAAGAATACTATGTGACCCAAGGGAGAAAAACTGCTAAAGAATGACAATCATTGAAACATATCCTGATCAAGTTACTATAATTCCTGGATATGAAAATTAACATGACTGTTATCTAAGTAGAACAGATATATCTAAACAAAGAAAAAAATCAGATTGGCTTCACAATTCTCCTTAGCCACACTTCAACAGAACAATACATCAGAATGATATTTTCAGAATTGTGAGAAAAGCAAATGTAAGAATTCCATACCCTGCTACATTTTTGTTCTTTTAAAATGGCATGGAAATTTAATGTCTGTAATTTAAGAATTGAGAGAAAAGTTGCACTCAGCTAGATTGATTGGATAAATATATTTTTGAAATCTAGCCAATCAGAAGAAAGAGGAGGAGGAGGAGAATCAAAATGAATAAACCAGAAATTCAGGAGCTGAATGATAAAAAGAATTGATCACTGAATGTACATAAATACAAAAATTAGACTTTAGACTCTGTATTTAATGGTTTACAGAATACAATGCGAGGGTTATCAGACCTGACAATGTAAAATTTTATACTAATAAAAATCAAAGAAAGGAAGACACTATAGGTAGGAGACATTTTAAGTATAATATTGTCCATATTTTTTCAGGGCAAGTTATCAATAGATATTGTTGAAGTCGCTAAACTAGCAAATAAAATTTTGCTGTATTATTTTAAAGTTGGAAAATATTAAAAGGGCCACTGGAAAACCTACAATTTTATTTCAAAGCTTTGAAATTACCAAAAGGGGGAAAAGGCAAAAAAGACAGCAAGAAAGAAACCTACATCACAAAGCAAACATTTAAAAATAATACCCACTAAAAACAAAACAAAAAGCAAGCACCTGAAAATTAAATGAAAAACAGTTCTCTCCAGTAGGTCTCTAGTAGTTTTCCACAGGAAAACTTTGAAACATTCAGAACTTTAAACACTCATATTACCATAGTGGATTTTTCTGGTGGTAAATCTGGATATATTCTGCCTTTTCTTCTTACTAGAAACTAGATGTTGCTACCCTTCAGATCTGCAGTTCTGTTTCTCAGAACAAGCTAGGGAATGGCCTGATGGATACATGGGAACTCTCACCTCCCCTGCCAGGGGCGTGGTGAGGAATGACCATGCAAACCAATTCTGGCTAACAATATGGGAGAAGAGGCATGCTACAGACTTCCGGGAAAGTTCTTCCTCGTGTTTGAGTGAGCCAAAGAATGCCAATTGTGAATGAGGAAATATGGATCTCTAACTGCTACAGGAGCAAGGAAATTCATCTTAGGACACAGCCTTTACTGGGGACCACAGAGTAGGGAGACATGGAAAGTCTAGGGCCTTGAAAACATCCTGGAGCTGCCCATAAATCAACCTGAGTCCACTCTTCAGATGAGCTTCTTTTAAGGTGAGCTAGTAGGTGTTCTCATCTCCAGTCAATTTGACGTTATTTTTTGTTTGCTTTGTTTATATTCAGTAGTATGCATTTAATTGATACAATTAATGAAAAGAATAAGTTAGTCAACTCAATTATTCTATAAGCATTTATTAAATGATTATGTACTATGCATAGACATAGAGAGTTTAATACATGTATGCAGCAAATGTATACACACACACAAATTATATATATACAGCAACCTTATACATGTACACATATATGAGGACAGAAGGTGGAGAGGAAAAAAGTAGGAGTGATCTGGAAGGATATAGGACAAAATGCTGACAGTGTATAACATTTCGTGCAAATTGCATTCTTTACAAGCACATATGACTTTAACAACAAAATATTCTTTGAAATTTTTAAATATTAAAAAAAAATCTATTTTCATTTTGACAATAAAGAAATCCCTGCTGCTCTAGTATCTGCCCTTACAAAAAAATGTCAACATTGTGTCTTTGGCTATAATCCACTGGTGAGAAGGTCTCAGCAGGAATACAGCAGAATTCTGTAGTCTGGCTGGGCTTAGATTTCCTATTTCATCAGAAAAAAAAAAATCATAGAACAAAATGCTTCAACAGCCCAACATTTCTGGAACATTCATATCTGCAGAAGAAAGAGACTAAACCTCACTTTAAAAGAAAAAAGCTATCCCAAAAGCACATTCTGCAGAGCGATAGCTCTGTAGGCACACACATCGTACTGGTCTGTAATAAAGATCTTGTTTATCAAGGGCAACATGTTTTAATGGCTTGGGAATTAAAATCTGGTTTCAGCCACCCCTTTGCCCCGTCGCAGTAAATTAAATTTAATGCTGACAGGAGTAATACCCATTAGACTCCAGAGCAATAAATTTAAGCACCAAATTAATGAAACTGGACTGAAATGAAGGGTCTGGAAAGAACATTATGGACAGAGCAGACTCCCTTAATGATTGTTCTTTTCATAATGGAGAAAATCAGATCTCAGAAGTAAAATGCAAAACCACCCACATTCTCAACAGCCCCAGGGATTGCTGGTGCTTGTTTGTACATTTCTGTGGAACCTCCACTAGCAGCATTTCCTGAATATCTTGCTAGTCCTTTTGGGTAGAGCAGTGCCATCTGAAGAGAAGAGTGGATATGATCAAGAAGACAATGGGAACTTGTACTGAAAAGCTCAGGGGAAAACCGAAGGGCAATATTTCCTCAGTAAGAGGCAAAACCTTCGCTTTCCCCCCACCCCCGCATCATTAATATAAACCATCTCACAGCTTTAAATTTGTTTTTTAGAACAACATAAATTTCAAAACACTGCAGATCCTGGGTTTATAGGAGTTAAGAGTTCTACCAAAACTTCTTGATGGTTTTTTTAAGTGTTATTGAGATGTAATTGACATGCATCACCGTATACATTTAAGGTGACTTAAATTATTTATTGTGAAATGATCGTCACAAAGTTTAGTTAGCATCTATTGGATACAGACACAGTGAAAAGAGAAAGCAAAAGCAGCATTGGGGTGGTTCCGTTGGTTGAGCGTCCAATTCTTGATTTTGGCTTAGGTCATATCTCGTGGTTGAGGGATTGAGCTCTGCATCAGGCTCTGCACTGAGTGTGGAGCCTGCTTAAGATTCTCTCTCCCCCTCTCTCTATGTCTCCCACCCTCTATCTCTCTCTTTAGAAAAAAAAAAGAGATAAAGCAATGAAGAAAGAAAATTTTCTGATGATGAGAACTCTGAGGATTTATTTTAACAACTTTCATGTGTATCATACAGCAGTGTTAGCTCTAGTCATCATGTTGCACATTACATTCTGAACCTTCCTAGAACTTATTTATCTTGTAACTGGAAATTTGTACATTTTGACCACCTTTCTCCAATTCCCTGTTGCCCTACCTCTGGTAACTACAAGCCTGATCTCTTTTTCTATGAGTTTTTTGTTTGTTTTATTTCATATATAAGTGAGACCATACAGTATTTGTCTTTCTCTGTCTGGCTTATTTCACTTAACATAATGCCCTTAAGATCCATCCAAGGTGTCACAAATGGCAGGCTATCATCATTTTTTTATGGCTGAAAAATACACACAGACATACAGACACACACACACACACACACACACACACACACACACCTTTATCCATTTATCTATTGATGGACACTTAGGTTGTTTCCATGTTTTGGCTGTTGTAAATAATGTTGCTGTGAACATGGGGGTGTGGATATATTTTCAAAACTTTTAGATTATAATCAGGGTACTCAGAGGTGAAAATGATCTTTTTGCTATTCTATATCAATAATGCTTCCATTTTATCATTGATATACCTGTCGCATCTCATTGAATATTGCAGCATCTGCATTGTGATGTCTAGAATTGTGGTCAGCATGCGGGGACCATTAGGGAGGATAGCTCAAGAAGAGCCTCAGTACTTGATAACAATCAATGTTGACATACAGTTGGAACTACTCTGCATCCTGACTCCTGGATATGTAAGATAAAACATCTCTGTGTTTTGTAAGCCTTTGAAGTTACTATTTTTCTAGTACATGGAGTCAAAATGATCCTTAATAAAGAGGATCAAGAACCAGAGCTTTATTCAGCCACTTAGAATGATTTTGATTTAGTTCCTACTATGTGTGAGTCAGACATTGTCCCACTTTCATGGAGCCTACAGCTTAGTGAAGATTTCAGACATTTAAAATACAAGCAGGATCTCAAGGGTCCTGAGATCGTGCTGAGTAAAAAAAAAGCCAATCTCGGGAAATGATTCCATACAGTATGATTTTGTTTAACTGCATTTTTAAAGTAACAAAATGATGGAAATGGAGAACATGCTAGTGATTGTCAGGGGTTAGGGATGGGGGTTGTGGGGGTGACTATAAAGTAGGTCTGTGGTATTGGAATATTTCTGTATCATATATGATAGAATCACATGCACACACACACACACACACACACACACACACGAGCATGAAATAATGAGGCTAAATAGTGTCTATGGGTTGTATCCATGTCAAATTCCTGGTTTTGATATTTTACTAGCTAATACGAGGTGTTACCATTGAAGGTAAATGGGTAAAGAGTACATGAGACCTCTCTGTACATTTTTGGGTCAGCCTCCTATAAATCTATGATTATTTCAAAATAAAAGTAAAAACACAGAGTTATAAAATAATAATAATGAGGAATTCCCCATTAGGATGACAGACTGAACACATTCATCTAATATCTAATTTCTCCTTCTCCAAAAGCACCATTAAAACTACTGGAAACATTTATTTTCCTTAGGAGTTCAATCCAAAAGTGCAGGGAAAACAGAAGCAAAGTAACATTAATGGTGTTTTGGAACCTGAAAAGCAGATGAGCCAGTTATAATGGGCTTAGTACCCCAAAGAAAGGCAAATCCTGAGCCAGCATTACAGCTGGAAAGCAACTCAATACTACAAAACCTCTAAAAGGTTTACGTTCTGGCAGTTCCAGGAACTTTTAGAATTAGGGGAAAGGGGTGTGGGGAAAGCTAAAACATATTTTCTTGAGTAAAGTATTTTTGAAAATTAGAAATCTAAGTCTTCTCCCCTATCCCATGATGCTGAGTGACAGCCCATCCTCCTCCTTGGCAGAAGAATGGATATTTATTTTTTGGGGAAACTCATTTTCACCAGGATCGAGGGGAAGAGTTGAGAACATGAGTACCAGCTGAAATATAAGTAGGGGATGGGGGGTGTAACTGACCATGTGCATACTGAATGCTGAGACCTTCTTCCAGTTAGGTCTCAGAGTATAGGCTGATAAACATTGACTTCCAGATAGGGGTTTGAAAAACTCCTTCCTGGAAATCTAACAAGCCCCGCCCCCCTCAAAAAAAAGCTAACTACACTGACTCTTTAAATTATCTAATGTTGTGTAACAAACCACTGGAAAACTTGGTGGCTTAAAGTAACAGCTTATTATTTCTCAAAATTCTGTGGATTCAGTGAGCAGTTCTTCTGCTTCTCTGGGATTGGCTGAGGTACTAGGATGGGTGGAATCCTATGAAGTCTCAACTGGGTGCTCAGTTGGAGCTCCCCTCCCTGTGGGTCTCTCCACGTGGCTGCTTGGGCTGCCTTCCACCATGGAGTTTCCAAGTAGTGTTTCAAGAGGAAGCAGTTTAAAAGGGAAGCCCGGAAAGGTTGAGAACTAGCACAGTATTCACTTCTGCCATATTCTATTTATGAAATTAGTCATAAGCCCAGCTCAGAGTCAGTGTGGACATCCATGAATTCCAGGAGACATCATTCATTAGAGGTCACCAATGGAAGAGTCCACTGCACCCCATCAAGGGCTCCCCAACAAAAAGCCCACCAGGATCATCCTAAAGCAAAGCCCAAATTACATATCCTCTCAGAGATTCCAATCAGATTTTAGTTGCTTGCTATTAACTATGTGCAGACCACAGTCCATTGATACCTGAGACAACTGAAGAAAGCCTCCAACAGAGGAGACAAGAACAAGAAAAAAAAGGGGGGGGGAGGGAAGCAAATTGGAGGAATTAGAAACTATATATACACACACATATATTAGATTATGTATAAGAAACTACATGTGTAAATATATGCATGCATATAAAAAGATGTAGGAATTGAAAATATACTGCAAAATTTAAAAACCAACTGGATGATTTGGAAGATAAAATTGGAGATATCTCTTTAAAGCAAAAAGACAGAGTTAGGGAAAGATATGAAGCAAATTAAAAAAAAAATAACAACAACAACAAGAAATAATCAGTTCCAGGACATCTGAATCACAGGCACTCTGGAAGGGAAAACTGAGGAGTTGGAATAGGGATTATCAATAAAAAATTATAGTAAGTCTCTAGAACTGAAGGACTTGAATTCTCAGAATGAAAGAGATCACTGAATGCCCAGAATAAAGGATGAAAACACATCCACACCAAGACAAATCATTCTATAATTTCAGAGTACAGAGGACAAATGAGCTTTCTGTCCTAAAACAGAAATCCAGATGGCTTCAGCTTTCTCAAAGCAAAGCTGGACCCATGAAGATAATGGATCTATGTCTTAAAATTAAAAAAGAAGATTATTTCACACTTAAAATCCTATTTAGCCAAATATCAATTAAATGTACAGGTAGAATAATGGCATTTTTAACGTCTTAAGAAATGATCTCCCATGAACTCCTTCTCTGGAAACTCCGGGAGGATTTCTTCCACTACAATGAGGAGAGCAAGAAGGCAAGAAGAAGAGGGGATATAGGAGCAATGCAGAAGGCATCCCTAGGATGTTGGTGCAGCGAAAATGCCTGAGAACAGCTGGGACCCCGCTATGGAGGGGAACCAGTCCAACTGGAGAACGTGACTCAAGATCCAAGGACTGTCATTATCATGCCCTCTTCCAGGGTGCCATCTTTTTAACCTGAGAAACAAACTAGAAAAAGTACTCCATGCAAATAAGAAAATAAATCCTGGAAGAGAAAAAAAAAAAAAAAGGACATAATCAAAATCTAAGCCAGTATCAAGGAAGCAGAGAATGCAACCTAAGAGGCAGGCCAAGGGAATTAAAAAAATAACAGCAGAAGGGAAACCAGGGATAACAGCTGTGTCCTGCATCCACTCTATGGGCCTGGAGAGCCACCAACCCAGATGGAAGAAGAACAGAAGTCTATCTGAGGAATGACTTTGAGAAAAATAAAACTTAGATCTGATGGTGCCTCTGATAGGACTGAGTTTATGGAAAAATATCATGAAAACTTACTGAGAGGTGGGAAGAATTGTAAATAGACACAAAGGACTTTTTTAAATGAAAAAATGAGACTATTATTTTTTTTAAAAAGAAGGGAAATTTAATTGTTATACCCAACATTGCTTGGCTGTGAACGGTTTTTGTCTAGCCATAGGAACACAAATATTGCATATTTTTTAACCAAGAGGTATATTATAATTTTATCAAGAGGATGAGGGGACATAGAAAAAAAAATGGCAGTGTAAGAGTGCTAAAAATTTTCATTTCCCCTAATAGTAAGTTAATAGATAAGAAAGAGGTATAAGCCTATTATTTAGAAATAATTATCTGCTTAAATTAGTTTGATTCCATACAATTGGTTTAAAATAATTGACATTAAGGAAAAAAAGTTTGCTATTACTAAGAAAAGTATGTGGTGTGCAGCCTAGTTGAAGGACCAGGGATGGTTTCCCTAAGGAAATGTTCACTATGAGATTTTCCCAGTGACTAGGAATTAGTAGGAAAGAGAGGGTGGGGATAAGGAAGAAAGCATTCCAAGCAGTATGGACTAGCATGTGTAAGAACCCTTCAGAGGGAAAAAGCCAGACATAATCAAGATCCTAGAAAAATGCCTTTATGGTTTGAGCGGAAAAGACATTTGTGACATATGTTAAATCTAAAGAAATGATAAATCACCAGAGCATATGGAGCCTTGTGAATTCATTGGCTGGTTTTAAACAAAGAGGACTCACTTTTAAAGCACTACTTTGGCTGGTGTTTTGGAGACTGGATTGTAGGAGGCAAGGGATCATGCAGAGATGATAATTAGGAAGATGGTTCAGTAGGTAAGGCAGGAGAATATGGCGAAAGGAAAGGCCCAAAGCCACTCAACATGTAACATGCAGAGTGACATCTACAGCAGCCACCTGGCTGGCTCAGTTGGTAGAGAAGCGTGTGACTCTTGATTTCAGGGTCATGAGTTGGAGCCCCACATTTCAACCTCTACAGCCAAGATCCTGTATCCACAGGCTAGTGCTTGTCCTCTACACTGCATTGAAAGATGGTAATTTTAGCCTTAGTGTGAATGTTAGGATAAAATAATAGGAATGGAAGTAAGATGGAAAAGAAAAAACTGTTTATTAGCTCATGTTGAGACTTGGAGTTGCCGATTCATTCATCCATTCGGTAAGTATTTTTAAGCACCAGCTATTTGCCAGGCACTGCTCCTGGGAATACAGCTAACAAACAAACAAACAAACAAAAGTCTCTGATATCTTCCATTATAGAGTTTTCATTTTACCTAGGTAGACAATAAAAACTCTGAGGAAAAATCAGTTCAGATTAGGGAGATAGAGTTGCCAGGGTGGAGGGTGTAAGGTACTACCATAGATAGGGTGGTTAGAGAGGCTCCCTAATAACGTGATGTGTGACGGGATGCTTAAATGAAGTTGGGGGAGCCAGTCAGTTATCTAGGAGAAGAGTATTCTGCTCAGAGAATAGCTTTCCAGGAAGAATCAAAGAGCAAAAGTCTTGCATCAAGAGTTTTACTAGACCTGTTGAAGATGCAGCAAGGCTGGACTGGAGTAAGCAAGAGGGTGAATGGTTGAAGAGGAAGTTAGAGAAGTAGCTGGGACAAGACAAAATAAGGCTCTGCTCATACTAAGTCTTAATTAATTAAAGATCAAAAGCCATATAGTAAAGGCAGTATTTCTATGTCTGTACTGTGGTAATAGACCCCTGGTTGATTCTCCTGCCTCTACTCAGCCATCACATACAAGATTATCAGATAGATCTTCCTAAGGCACAGATTTTATCACATGCCTTTCCTCTTCTCCAAAACCTTTACTACTTTGCCAGCTCAAAAGTAAAGTCCTCGGGTCTAATATGTATGTACCAACCACTTCTCAGCCAGCCCTCTTTTTCCTACACAAACTTATCTCCCAGTATACCCCAAAATGGGTTCCTTGGTTCAGCCTCTCTGAACCTCTACTGTTCCCTGCAGGCATTCTGTGACTCCTATTACTGTATCCTTTGATGCTTATTTCAATTCATGTTCATCATTGATTCAACCAATGTGTTCGATATCCCTTTTTTAACGTCTGATGCAAGCAGTGCATTTTACTAGGCCATTTGGAGGACACTAAAATGAAAACAATATAGTTCCTGGTCTCAGAGCACTTAAAACAAAAAGGAGAAGATACCAATCCCTATACTGTAGTGCTAGAAATTAGAAGAAACATTGAAAAGGAACCGCTTGTTGCTAGGACAATTTACAAAATGGGGAGGAGGACGATCACTTTGAGTTGAAACGCTCTGAGACAACTGTACCCCTCGATAACCTTTATTACCATGAATTCTTGGGGCACTGTTATAGAACACTTTGGACTTTCTTTCTCATGGGTGTTTGTTTTGCCCCCACCAAATAGCCTATAGCCTTCCTGAGGTCTGGAATGTTTTCTTCTGCTATTTTCCAGTGGTTACCAAGACTTCCCACAGAGTCTGGTACATACCAGGTCATCTCTAAATGTTGACGGTGTGAAGGTAGATTGAATTCAAATCCAGTTTACCTACTGCATGATTACACTATTATATGATCTGGCTCAAAGCAACTTCTCTACACCATAGTCACCACCCAGTGGACTAACTGGGAATTGAAGTTTAAAATCTCATTAATGAAGAATGTCTGAGCACCATATACATTTTTGGTCTTTCGGTTTGGACGGACAGCCCATCTGCAATGCTTGTATTAAATTTAAGTGAGCAAATCACAGTTCATTATCATACCAATGTTGGGTATATTTGAATTGAAAGAATATTCAATCTGAGTGATAATATGGTCAAAAGTAGCTGTTATGTTCAAGTAAGGTATGTGAGCTACAGTGGTGTTGTGGATAACATACCAGGAACTTTGAACATGATGCTTTTCATTTTTGAACTACTGTCAAGATTTCACAAGACCTCACAATTATGGAGTTACACTGAGAATCCATACAATTATTTGGTAACAAAAATGGAGTTAGAGCCTTTGTCAATTGCTCTTGTGCTGACCCTTTCTATTACATAGCACAGCTTCTTCGGAGGGACGGATGCTTACGAAAATGATAATTCATATTACTTTGTCTCCACTCACTGCCACTGTTTCCTATCAGTGGGCACCACCTGGAAAAAAGGCAGCAGGGCAGCCCAGTGCACAAGGTTTTTTCCATTTTACCAACAGATTGCTCTCATGCTTTTGGGGAAAGAGTAACCTTAAAATGATGAATGTTTGTCCTATTAAAAGCTCCTCCAGCACAGGCATTATTGATAGTGTGTAAAAAGGCCATCCATTTTAGTGCAAATGAAAATTGAAATGGAGAGAACATCATGTCTTTTTTTCTAATATATGATGCTAGCTCAGGAGCTGTGTGATTGGTGTAAGCTGAAAACAGCTGTCCAAAGTCCTTGTGACCTTCACCTTATTCCTCCCCACTGGTGATCCCAGGGACACTTGATCGGAAAGGAAGCTAGCTTCCAAACATCTATATAATAATGTCTGCAGCCTTCAGCAGGGCATTCAAGGACCCTCCTAATCTGGTATCAATCTACTCCTTGCATTTATCTTCCATCACTTTCAGTCTCCAAATCAACCTACCAGTTATCTGAGATAATTACCATTATTATTTCTAGGTCACTGTATCTTCTTCCAGTCTCCTACATACGATGTGTTTCTCTGCCTTTTGAGCCCTTCCCATTTTTCCTGCAAGGCTAAGTAATTTCTCTTATTTCCTAGTTCAGCCCAGTGACCGCACTGGGTCCTTCTCCACCCCTTTCATTCCTCGGGCTGCATGAACTGTTGCCTTTCCTCTAGCAGGTGTACCTACTGAGAGCAGAGACCCGATGCATCTTTGTATCTCCAATGGCCAGCACAGCGCTTAGAAGAGCAATTAAATATTTGCCTAAAGAAGGAAACTATCAATGAGTGGTGAGTGAATGAGTCACACATGTGAGACCAGAAACCTTCACCCTTATGGGTACTTGTTCTTTGAGCAGACAGTCTCAGCTCTAGACTCCATCGTAGCCATCATCAGTTCCAATGATCAGGAACCGAGAGTCTTTGCCTGGCTGTCACCTCAAAGCCAATATTTGTGTCATCTGCCTATCACCAAGCAATAGCTTTCCAGGAGTAATATGGTGCTCACCTGAGAGAGGTTCATCTTTTAAAATGAAGTAATCTTTTTTTTTTTTGGTGACAGGAGAGAACACTTGGTATCCTCCACGCTGGGTAATTAACATCCACACATTAATCTTTCTACTTTGTCATGGGGTTCGAATCCTTCGCTGGTGATCATTATCTGGTGGTGGGAGAATTTCAGAGTAAACTGGCAGTTAAGTTAACAGCATTTAGAACTAATGAGAGTAAAGATGTCAGAATGAAATAACACGTTTCTTTGAAAATTCAGGCAACTATTTTGAAATCTGGTTAAGCATACAAACCTCAACAGCAGCAGGATGAAAGAGAAGCCGAACTGTGATTTAGTTCAGACAGGGAACCATTAGGGAGGCAGCATGGAAAAATGAAAAAAAAAAGGATTAGGCTTAGAGCCAGAAGGTCTGGTCTGGATTTGAAATCCCTGGTTCACCTGTTCTCAGCTCTGCCTTCGTAGCTGCCTCTCCACTTCTTTTGTCCATAAACTGTACATATTAATTTCTACATTGCAGCACTGTTGGTAATAAAATGAAATAATAGATATGTAAGCTTCAAATCTGGCGTGCAATTGGTGCTCAATAAATGTCCCTTCATTTCTCCTTCAAAAAAGAGAACGTTCTGACAGGACATTTATTATACCTCTGTGTCCTTCATGAGCATGGAAAAAAAAAAAAAAACCCAGCTGATTCAGAAATGGGGATGAAGTGGAATCAAATATGCATAAGGAGGTAAGATAACTCAGGAGCTTACTAAACCACTTGAGACTTATTTCAGATTGAGAGGAATCAGAGGGTCTACTTAATTTTCCCGCCCAACGGGTGCAGCTGCTAACACCTCCAGATAGATCAAATGAATAGAGCATGTCTGATACCTAGACTAGCCTCTGAACTCGTAACTCAGACTTATCATGGTGGAAAGATCAGGGGATTTTGTAACCAGGAAGAACTAGGTTCAAATTCTGGCTCAGCTACTTCCTAACCCCATGACCCTGAGAGTCATTTAATCTCTTTGAAATGAAATGACCAACCCCTTTGAATACAGTTATTTTGTTGGTATAACTAGAGTATAGTACTTCTCTCCTAAGGTGGCTCTAAGTATTGAATTTGAGAATGTACTTAAGCAGCTAATGCAGTACCTGCCACCTACTGGATGCGTGACCTTCTACTTTTCTTCCCAGCTTGGATGGTTTTCCCTAATAGACTGGGAATTAATCACTTTTAAGTATTACAGCTGTACGGGCTCATGGGACTCATCTCCCCCAGAATTTTGAAGTTCTATCGTATGAATCCCTGGGGTTTCTCAGAGTTGTCCTCAACATCACCTGAGGGATGGAAGAGTTCTCCATTTTCATCTGTTTTGTGTTGAAAAGAACTGGTGATACTATTAACAAAGCACATATCAACAGAACAGAGATCTGCAAACCAGTGATCTGTCGAAACCCCTCATTTGATACTTGAATGAACTCAAGGGTTAGGGTTAGGGTTGCCAGAAAGGGTTAGGGCTTGCCAGAAACCATCCCACCAGGGAGGTCGAATATCAGATATTTAACACAGAATTATGTTGTGTTATTCTAATATCCATGATGCCATGTAAGATAAATGAGTAGAAACTCTTACGTGAAAAATTCAATGTCTCCTACCTACCATGAAACTTTCTTCAAAGTCCCCTCTTCTCTCTATCCAAAATAACCTCACAATTTTGCCTAAAACTACTTCTGTTTACAAAGCAATTTGTATAAGAGATACTCGAGTATTTCTATCATATTATTTAAAGGAAAAAGGAAAGTGACCCGTGTCATGGCTGAAATCTAGAAAGGTGGGAATGGGCATTTGGATCTGGGATGAAGGTGGAGAAATAATAAACCAGTGAGCAATCTTTCTCGGGCAGTTGAAGATCGTGTTCCATGAACTGTGGAATATGGTAAAAGCAGCTTTCTGCTGAAAGAAGCATGTAATCAGTCATATGAGTGTAACTACACCAGGTTTGGGAGTCAGAGCTGAGTTCTAAATCTGGCTCTGCCCCTCACTTGCTGTGGATTCAGCCAGTCACTTCACCTGTTAGTCCTTCCCTACCTGTACAATGAGACACATGAACAGGTATTTTGATGGTCCCTCCAAATTCGATCATTCTCTGATGGTAGCTAAAAATGACATCTTTTCCACGCCTCACTTCTGATATACCAAAAGCAGAGGTTTGTAATAGAGGGCCACTCAGGTGTATTCACCCCCAAGACTTTTATTAAAGTGAATTTTATTTAAGTATTTGACTCTGTTGCTGGGATATCAGTCTACCAGAGGATGCTAGCTTTTGTCCCTGGTCCTGTCCTTTGTAACAGCAGCAGCAGCAGCAGCAGCAGCAGCAATAAAATGGGTCAATTAGCCTATGAAAGTTATTTTACTAAATTTGCTCTGGTTCCCACACAGTCACAGCCCATCAGCTTTGTTTCCTCCTCCTACAGCACTTAGCTCCTGTTTTGAAATTCACCAAACGTTCCTCCCCCAACAGAATTCCATGTTCTTGTTCTTACCATCAGCCCCTGCAGCCTGCAACTCAGCAAGGTTTATTCTGGATCACTCTGGCACATTACAAGGAAAGCAGTTCTTCTAATGTCACCTACACTATTTAGAGATGCTAAATATCATTACCGGTTCCATTATATGTTTAACTGGATGATTGCAAGACTGCGATTTGATACTGGATGTCAGTTTATTGTCTAATGGTTCTTTCTTTGGCATTTCGTTCAGTGCCATGTGTTGTAACGCTGCGGTTTGGTTCACACACCCAAACTGGGATTCTGGTAAGGCAGTTTGGCCTACAGTTGGGGGGGCATGATTGTCTTGGAAGAATGAAATATTTTACACATTGTGGCAGGCTTACATGAAATAGATACTCCTTTAGAGGTTGACCAAATATCTTGGATAATGTGCTATTACAAATGACTTCTATTTTACTTTCTGGGTGTTTGTGGGGAGTGAGGACGAGAACATGAAGGATCAGTATTTTCCTACTTTATGAATACGTAAAACCATTTATTAAAAACCAGCCAGAGGTCAAACCTCATAAAAAAAGCTATCCAGACCAGAAATGAAGGGCACTGGGTTTATGACTTGCAATCTCCCTCCACAGAGTAACCTCCGAAAGATTCCAAATGATCTGGCTTTGTCTCCTTCCTCCATTGTGTTTGCGGTTTCTCCCCTGCTCACGTACACATTGGCTTCTTCTCTTTCAGACTTGACTTCTTTGCACAGACTGCTTCTGTTCCTGTTTCCGCTCTTTCACCCGCTTCGCCATGTCTGACCAACCTCTAACCTCTGACCTCAGTCTCAGCTGATGTGCCACTTTCTCAAAGAGGACCTTGCCCTTTCCAGGGGAGATCCACTGTCTTCTCTATTTTCCCGTCTCATATCACCATATGCTCTTACTCTGTAGTTTTCATGTAATTATTTAAAATACATCCCACCTTTTTCTCAGTGGTTAAAAACTATGTCAGGGACCACGTTTATTTGGTTTTACATATCCCACATCCAGGATATAATGGAAACTCAGTAAATATTTCTGTGTGAATAAATATTTGCCTTCCCATTACTCATTCAACTCTGGACTCAGCCTTGTACAACTATTGCACATCTTTGGGTGCATTGGGTACCAACTTACTATAAAAATGGCAATTGATGGGGTGCTTGGATGGCTCAGTTGTTTGAGCATCTGACTTCAGTTCACGTCATAATCTCGTCATCCATGAGTTCAAGCCTTGCATTAGGCTCTGTACTGACAGCTCAGAGCCTGGAGCCTGCTTCAGATTCTGTCTGCTCTCTCTCTCTGCCCCTCCCCTGCTCACACTCTGTCTCTCAAAAATGAATAAATGTTAAAAAAATTTTTAAATGGCAGCTGATGAAAAATTTAATTTTATAATAAACAGTGATCATATTAATTTACACATTAATTTACATATTGATTTACTAATATTAATATATTAGTATAGTCTTCATTACTTATATTAATATAAATACTTCATTATAGTTCAAATGAATATTACTAATTCTTTTTTTAAATGTTTATTTTTTATTTTTTTTATTTATTTATTTTTTTTATTTTTTTTTATTTTTTAATATATGAAATTTACTGTCAAATTGGTTTCCATACAACACCCAGTGCTCATCCCAAAAGGTGCCCTCCTCAATACCCATCACCCACCCTGCCCTCCCTCCCACCCTGCCCTCCCTCCCACCCCCCATCAACCCTCAGTTTGTTCTCAGTTTTTAACAGTCTCTTATGCTTTGGCTCTCTCCCACTCTAACCTCTTTTTTTTTTTTTTTTTTTTTTTCTTTCCTTCCCCTCCCCCATGGGTTTCTGTTATGTTTCTCAGGATCCACATAAGAGTGAAACCATATGGTATCTGTCTTTCTCTGTATGGCTTATTTCACTTAGCATCACACTCTCCAGTTCCATCCATGTTGCTACAAAAGGCCATATTTCATTTTTTCTCATTGCCACGTAGTATTCCATTGTGTATATAAACCACAATTTCTTTATCCATTCATCAGTTGATGGACATTTAGGCTCTTTCCATAATTTGGCTATTGTTGAGAGTGCCGCTATAAACATTGGGGTACAGGTGCCCCTATGCATCAGTACTCCTGTATCCCTTGGATAAATTCCTAGCAGTGCTATTGCTGGGTCATAGGGTAGGTCTATTTTTAATTTTCTGAGGAACCTCCACACTGCTTTCCAGAGCGGCTGCACCAATTTGCATTCCCACCAACAGTGCAAGAGGGTTCCTGTTTCTCCACATCCTCTCCAGCATCTATAGTCTCCTGATTTCTTCATTTTGGCCACTCTGACTGGCGTGAGGTGGTATCTGAGTGTGGTTTTGATTTGTATTTCCCTGATAAGGAGCGACGTTGAACATCTTTTCATGTGCCTGTTGGCCATCCGGATGTCTTCTTTAGAGAAGTGTCTATTCATGTTTTCTGCCCATTTCTTCACTGGGTTATTTGTTTTTCGGGTGTGGAGTTTGATGAGCTCTTTATAGATTTTGGATACTAGCCCTTTGTCCGATGTGTCATTTGCAAATATCTTTTCCCATTCCGTTGGCTGCCTTTTAGTTTTGTTGGTTGTTTCCTTTGCTGTGCAGAAGCTTTTTATCTTCATAAGGTCCCAGTAATTCACTTCTGCTTTTAATTCCCTTGCCTTTGGGGATGTGCCGAGTAAGAGATTGCTACGGCTGAGGTCAGAGAGGTCTTTTCCTGCTTTCTCCTCTAAGGTTTTGATGGTTTCCTGTCTCACATTCAGGTCCTTTATCCATTTTGAGTTTATTTTTGTGAATGGTGTGAGAAAGTGGTCTAGTTTCAGCCTTCTGCATGTTGCTGTCCAGTTCTCCCAGCACCATTTGTTAAAGAGATTGTCTTTTTTCCATTGGATGTTCTTTCCTGCTTTGTCAAAGATGAGTTGGCCATACGTTTGTGGGTCTAGTTCTGGGGTTTCTATTCTATTCCATTGGTCTATGTGTCTGTTTTTATGCCAATACCATGCTGTCTTGATGATGACAGCTTTGTAGTAGAGGCTAAAGTCTGGGATTGTGATGCCTCCTGCTTTGGTCTTCTTCTTCAAAATTACTTTGGCTATTCGGGGCCTTTTGTGGTTCCATATGAATTTTAGGATTGCTTGTTCTAGTTTCGAGAAGAATGCTGGTGCAATTTTGATTGGGATTGCATTGAATGTGTAGATAGCTTTGGGTAGTATTGACATTTTGACAATATTTATTCTTCCAATCCATGAGCATGGAATGTCTTTCCATTTCTTTATATCTTCTTCAATTACCTGCATAAGCTTTCTATAGTTTTCAGCATACAGATCTTTTACATCTTTGGTTAGATTTATTCCTAGGTATTTTATGCTTCTTGGTGCACTTGTGAATGGGATCAGTTTCTTCATTTGTCTTTCTGTTGCTTCATTGTTAGTGTATAAGAATGCAACTGATTTCTGCACATTGATTTTGTATCCTGCAACTTTGCTGAATTCATGTATCAGTTCTAGCAGACTTTTGGTGGAGTCGATCGGATTTTCCATGTATAATATCATGTCATCTGCAAAAAGCGAAAGCTTGACTTCATCTTTGCCAATTTGGATGCCTTTGATTTCCTTTTGTTGTCTGATTGCTGATGCTAGAACTTCCAGCACTATATTGAACAACAGCGGTGACAGTGGGCATCCCTGTCGTGTTCCTGATCTCAGGGAAAAAGCTCTCAGTTTTTCCCCGTTGAGGATGATGTTAGCTGTGGGCTTTTCATAAATGGCCTTTATGATCTTTAAGTATGTTCCTTCTATCCCGACTTTCTCAAGGGTTTTTATTAAGAAAGGGTGCTGGATTTTGTCAAAGGCCTTTTCTGCATCGATTGACAGGATCATATGGTTCTTCTCTTTTTTTTTGTTAATGTGATGTATCACGTTGATCGATTTGCGAATGTTGAAGCAGCCCTGCATCCCAGGAATGAATCCCACTTGATCATGGTGAATAATTCTTTTTATATGCTGTTGAATTCGATTTGCTAGTATCTTATTAAGAATTTTTGCATCCATATTCATCAGGGATATTGGCCTGTAGTTCTCTTTTTTTACTGGGTCTCTGTCTGGTTTAGGAATCAAAGTAATACTGGCTTCATAGAATGAGTCTGGAAGTTTTCCTTCCCTTTCTATTTCTTGGAATAGCTTGAGAAGGATAGGTATTATCTCTGCTTTAAATGTCTGGTAGAACTCCCCTGGGAAGCCATCTGGTCCTGGACTCTTATTTGTTGGGAGATTTTTGATAACCGATTCAATTTCTTCGCTGGTTATGGGTCTGTTCAAGCTTTCTATTTCCTCCTGATTGAGTTTTGGAAGAGTGTGGGTGTTTAGAAATTTGTCCATTTCTTCCAGGTTGTCCAATTTGCTGGCATATAATTTTTCATAGTATTCCCTGATAATTGTTTGTATCTCTGAGGGATTGGTTGTAATCATTCCATTTTCATTCATGATTTTATCTATTTGGGTCATCTCCCTTTTCTTTTTGAGAAGCCTGGCTAGAGGTTTGTCAATTTTGTTTATTTTTTCAAAAAACCAACTCTTGGTTTCGTTGATCTGCTCTACAGTTTTTTTAGATTCTATATTGTTTATTTCTGCTCTGATCTTTATTATTTCTCTTCTTCTGCTGGGTTTAGGCTGCCTTTGCTGTTCTGCTTCTATTTCCTTTAGGTGTGCTGTTAGGTTTTGTATTTGGGATTTTTCTTGTTTCTTGAGATAGGCCTGGATTGCAATGTATTTTCCTCTCAGGACTGCCTTCGCTGCATCCCAAAGCGTTTGGATTGTTGTATTTTCATTTTCGTTTGTTTCCATATATATTTTAATTTCTTCTCTAATTGCCTGGTTGACCCACTCATTCGTTAGTAGGGTGTTCTTTAACCTCCATGCTTTTGGAGGTTTTCCAGACTTTTTCCTGTGGTTGATTTCAAGCTTCATAGCATTGTGGTCTGAAAGTATGCATGGTATAATTTCAATTCTTGTAAACTTATGAAGGGCTGTTTTGTGACCCAGTATATGATCTATCTTGGAGAATGTTCCATGTGCACTCGAGAAGAAAGTATATTCTGTTTCTTTGGGATGCAGAGTTCTAAATATATCTGTCAAGTGCATCTGATCCAATGTATCATTCAGGGCCCTTGTTTCTTTATTGACTGTGTGTCTAGATGATCTATCCATTTCTGTAAGTGGGGTGTTAAAGTCCCCTGCAATGACCACATTCTTATCAATAAGGTTGCTTATGTTTATGAGTAATTGTTTTATATATCTGGGGGCTCGGGTATTTGGCGCATAGACATTTATAATAGTTAGCTCTTCCTGGTGGATAGACCCTGTGATTATTATATAATGCCCTTCTTCATCTCTTGTTACAGCCTTTAATTTAAAGTCTAGTTTGTCTGATATAAGTATGGCTACTCCAGCTTTCTTTTGGCTTCCAGGAGCATGATAAATAGTTCTCCATCCCCTCACTCTCAATCTAAAGGTGTCCTCAGATCTAAAATGAGTCTCTTGTAGACAGCAAATAGATGGGTCTTGTTTTTTTATCCATTCTGATACCCTATGTCTTTTAGTTGGCGCATTTAATCCATTTACATTCAGTGTTATTATAGAAAGATATGGGTTTAGAGTCATTGTGATGTCTGTATGTTTTATGTTTTAAGAAAGAGGGAGAGAGTGAGGGAGACCCAGGGCAAGTAGGGGGTGCAGAGAGAGAGGGAGGCACAGAATCCTAAGCAAGCTCCAGGCTCTGAGCTGTCAGCACAGAGCCTGATGTGGGGCTCAAACTCATTAACTAGGAGATCATGACCTGAGCCAAAGTTGGACGCTTAACCGACTGAGCCAGCCTGGAGCCCCAATATTACTAATTGTTATTTAGGGATTGTTTGGTAGCAAAGGTAAGGTAGCCACTCAATGATACCCAATAAAGGCTCTATGAGAATCTAATGGAACCAACTGCAGAAAACAGAACTGCATGTCATGGGACTGAAAAGTCTTTAGGCAACCTCTCTCTCTCTTCTCTTTTTCTGGCTGTATGGTAAAATTTGTTTTGCCTCTTTCCAAACATGTCATGATTGTCTTTGTTTCATGTTTTTGTCAGTGAGACTCTTAATTTCTTTTCCCATAACTGTGCCTTGCACAGACAATAGCTTGTCATGAGTCTGATTCTCTCTCTAACTGTATGTGACTTTGCAACTCCAGTGCATTGTCTTAGTCAGCCTCTTTGAGCCTGATTGGCTCACACTCTCAAGAGGCATATGTGGTCATTGGTTGTTGTGTATTCATGAGCGTTTCCTTAGGACCTTGCTATAAAGGTCTTTGTAAAGTCCTGCAGTGTGAATCCAGAGCCCTGAAGCAGATCTTCATGCTCAGTATACTGCTTTGAATAAGAAAATAGAGAGGTAAAGAAACTTTAGACATTTCCCTATCCAAGTAGTTAATGATGCAATCTCGGTGTTGACTTTGGAAATATATATTTATCTGGGTTATTCTTCTATGTGAAATAATTTATTCACATGGTGTTATGAGTGTTATGATAATATAAAACCAGAGGCAGAAGCAAGTCCTCATTCTTGGGTTCGACTTTTCTTCCCCAGGGCATGGATAGTGTCTATTAATCAGAATCTATCTTGAGTGTTTCTGAACACTTGGTAGGGGCTCAGTAAACATTTAGGTGGCTGGCCCCTTGTAGAAGTGTGGAAGCTTCCATAGTTAGTGCAGGTTGTCCAAATGATGCCCATACTTCAGGCTTCTGAATGTGAGTCACGTAATAGGAACTTAAGTGGTAGGGTTTGGGGGCAGGAATGCTGATAAATGACAGGCCCATTTTCCTTTTCTGAGTTCTGAATCAATTGAGATAGACAAAAGATTAAGGAAGAAGGGGAAATGCATCATTTTATTACTTGTTAAAGCCGAAGTTGAGAATATGACATAGTTATGGCACACAATGGGCTTTCCTTTGCATCCCTCTTCCGTTCCCTTCCCTCCTCCTCTTTGAAGTGTAGGCCCATTGTCAGAATTGGACTAATGAAAGTACCAGCTCCAGACTGAAAACTTCAAGGAATTGCTAACTCCAATCTTATTCAAATTGCCCTAGAGATGAAAAAAATGATGAAAAGCTACCTGACTTATTTTATGATGATAGTACGATCTTAAGGAAAATGTGAGTGAAGCAAATTATAGGGCAATTTCATTTTCTAACATAAATAATAGGGTTTTAAATAAATATTGAGCAAACAGAATCTAGTTGATCATACACAGACAGAAGTGGATTTACCATGGCAATAATGAAATTTAAGCCTCAGAGTCCTTCTAAGTCATATTGTTTAATTTGGGTTTTTTAATTTAATTTGTGATCTTTATCTTGAAGAGGGTCCACAAATAGTGTAGGTTTAAGGTCCTATAGAACCTGGATCATCTCCTTACATACACATATACACAAGTATACACACACAGTAAAAATATACCATGAATGATTAGGATTGATTCAAAGAATGCAAGAATCTATTAGCATAATTAACCATAATAATAGGAAAGAAGAGAAAAATATGATCATCTCAAGAGAGAACAAAACACTGGATAAAATTCAGCATCTAGTCTTGATAACAGAATAGAATATACTTAATCTGGTAAGGGTTACCACCAATAATTTCCATCAAGCATTGTACTTTATTGAGTAATGTTGGCAGCCTTCCCTCAAAGGAACAAGGCAACCATACCCACTATTGCTATTTCTCTTCTCTACCACCCTGTGGTCATGTCAATCCATTAAGACATCGTAAACAAATAGTACAAAAGTAGAAAAGAAAACATGAAACAGATTTTATTTGAAGAGAAATAATTGCATCTATAGAAGTTCGGTAAAGAATCTAAAGAAAAACAGAATTGATAAAAAGTTTGGTAAGTTTATCTGTTGCAAGTTTAATATGCCAAAATCAACAATGTTCTGATTCAGAAGCAAAAACCAATTAGAAAATTTTAATGAAAAGATATAATTAAAAGAATACAAAATTGTTATAAATCAATGCATTTAATACAGTTTCACCTGAAATCATACCATGGGTTGATAAATGAGGAAAATTTATGTGGAAGGACCAAAAATAACCCAAACAAGAAAAATAGTAAAAAGTGGCATTCACTCTGCAAGACGTTGACCTATTATAAAGGTCTAGTAATGAAAACCATACAGTAGTATGCAAAATTGCCAAGTAGATGAATAGAACACAATGGAACATCCAAACAGAAACCTGTATAAATAGGGAGTATTGGTATATGAGATAGCAGCCTTAATGAGTGAGAAAGTCAGGGGCTGTTCAAGAGCAGTCCTGCGACAACTGGGTTAAATATTGGGAGAAAAAAATCCAGTCTCTTTCTCCCATGAGAAAGTCCATTCTAGATAGAATAATGATACAAATGTGAACAATAAAACTTCAATTTTTGGAAAAAATATAGAAAAATATTCACATGGAGAAAGATTTCATAAATAACTCACACAAAGCACAGGATATAGAGGAAAAGATTGATAAATCTGAATCTGAATGTAAAGCTACTACATACCAAAAAAATATCATAAAACAGAGTTAAAAGATGAGCCACTGACAAGAAATAGATATTTTTATCACATATAGGCCACAACTGATTAGCGAGGTGGGCA
Source organism: Panthera tigris (assembly GCF_018350195.1). Lineage (NCBI taxonomy): Eukaryota > Metazoa > Chordata > Mammalia > Carnivora > Felidae > Panthera > Panthera tigris. The sequence goes on along the minus strand of NC_056673.1, from coordinate 33,328,411 downwards.
TTAGCCATGCCTGGAATGTTTTGCTCACCCTTCCTGATATTTGGCAAATTTCCCATCATGTGGGTGCTGCTTCCCCAAGTCAGAAACCAGCTAGGGCAAAGGGAGGGGGCCTAGATGTCAATGATCAGATGTGCCAGGCAAGAGTCTGATTAGGAGCAAAGTCCCAGCTGTAGGGGACAGCAAGCAATTTTTTCAGCCTTCAGTCTTCAGGTTCATTAATGGCACACACAGTGTTTGGTTCCAGCTGTACCGCAGGGAAGGCTTTGCTGTGACAATCCTGCAATGTGACTTGAGTGAACCATAGATCCTCCAAGCTTGACCCTCTGGTCCTTCCAGAGATCCTATTAACTGCCCAATATCCTTCTACTACAGAACTTTTCTGCTTAAACTGGCTCAAGTGTGTTCTTCTGTCTGCAGGTAAGAACAGCGACTAATACAATTCATATCCAAACTATATAAAGAACACTTACCAAATCCATAAAAGAATTTACAAATGACCAGGCATTTCAGAGGAGAAAACCTGAACCGAATGGCTAACTAGGATATGAAAAGATGCTCAACAGCACTAGTATTCAGGGCAATGCAAATTAAACAATGAGATAATTCTTCACGCTCATCACAGAAGACAACGTTAAACATCTACTAAGACCAGCTGAAGGAGCAATGGTAAAAGATAACTTATCACTACTGCTGATGAAATTGTGATGTAAATGGACTTGCTCTATGCCAATTGCTGATGTAAATAGGTACAGCTATGTGGCAGAGTACTTATTAGATCAAATGGAAGCCGCACATACCTATGACCTGACAAGTAGGTAGTCTGGAGATGCCCTTTCTAAATGCTCAGCGAGGTGTGTACAAAGATGTTTGTAACATTTAAGTCTTGACAGCAACCCAGGAAGTCAATAGAAGGATAAATATATAAATGATTCCAGTTTTAGTCAATGAAACTCCACGTAGTTAAAATGGATTAACAAAACAAATATGCACCAGGGATGTCAAAACAATGTTGGGTGGCCAAAAATTGAAATGGCATGCTGAATTGTGTCATGTCTTGTTTGCATTAAAAAAGAAAACATTCTGGGGCACCTGAGTGGCTCAGTAGGTTAAGTGTCCGACTTCACCTCAGATCATGACCTCGCGGTCTGTGAGTTTGAGTGCCACATAGGACTCTGTGCTGACAGCTCAGAGCCTGGAGCCTACTTCGGATTCTGTGATTATCCCTCTCTCTCTGCCCCTTCCCGTGTGTGTACATGTTCTCTCTCAAAAATAAACACTTAAAAATTTTTTTAAATGAAAGAAATAATAAAAAAGAAAACATTCTTGAGCACCTGGGAGGCTCAGTCAGTTAAGCTTCTGACTTAATTTCAGCTCAGTCATGATCTCACAGTTCATGGGTTTGAGACCCACGTTGGGCTCTGTGCTGACAGTGCAGAGACTGCTTGCAATTCTGTCTCTCCCTCCCTTTCTGCCACTCTCCTTCCCCCACTCATATTGCTCTCTTTCTCTCTCTCTCTCAAAATAAATAAACTTAAAAAAACATTCGGTGTAGTTTGGGGATATATATGTAGTGAAAGTAATGACATCATGGATATAAAGCGTAGACACCAATTTTGAAATCATGTTTACCTCCACAGAGGAAAGGGTAAAGGGAAGGGTTCCATTTTCATTGTTACTTCTTTCAAAATATGTTCTGAAACAAGTGTGCCAAAATGATAAAGTGTTAAATCAAGCATTGCGAATATGTGTGTCCATAGCATTATTCCCATTCTTGTTTGTGCGCCATATTTCCTGCTTGAGTTTATACTTGAGAACTTTATACATGTTGAAGTAAAAGAAGACAAAGAGGAGGAGGAGGTGCAGAAGACTCGGAACCTGACACCAGAAGCCGGGTGGTCATATCTCTGAGAGATTTCAGCCTTCAAATACTGTAGGGGAATATATCACAGCACCTTCCTTATCACTCTGCCCAGGGGGGAGGTATCAATCCTCCTTCTTAGTCTCCAAATCAGTTCAACTGGTGTGCAACATAGGATTCCGTGTAAGAAAACTGAGTTCCTTGAAGCTCTACTACCCCAAACAAGCATATAGCAGATATTAAAATAGGCTGGTTCAGGGGCACCTGGCTGGCTCAGTCAAAGGAGCATATGACTCTTAATCTCCGGGTTGTGAGTTCGAGCCCCGTGTTGGATGCAGAAGTACTTAAATAAAACCTAGCAACAACAACAAAAATCGCCGGTACCCTGACTAAATCAATAAATCACTAGCAAGGTGGGGAAATAACCAACATAGTAGCAGCAAATGCACTGTATGGTGGGGTAACAACTTGGTCAAAAAAAAAATGAAAGGTAGCCCAAACTTCCCTTGAAAATCCTGTAGACAGTCTGTCTCATTGAGACTGAGCACAGCATCTCACCTCCTGCTTTGGAAACTTTCTTTTTTTCCAGTTAAAATGTCATATATAAAGTATATAAAGGAGTTGTCTTATATTTAAGGATGGAATTATACTAAAAATTGTATCTGTAAATGTCATAATCACTCAGAGAGGTAAGAAGTCTCTGCTGTCAGAAGCATGAGGAACCTGTGCTTAAGAGACCAGCAGATCTTCATCCCCCACACCAAGGTTGCTGTTGGGTGTGCACTCAGTGAGTGGAAAAGCAGATGGAATCACGTGCTATTTAAATCTCTCCTTTGTCTTTACAGACCACACAAGTATGATAGAATTTACATGAGTTAATTAAGAATATGATGTGACTCAACTTTAAATGGAATGATTTCATTATTACCAAAGTAATCATAATAAACTAAAGTATGCTAGAAGCCTGTGGGTTTAGCAATTGAACATCATCCTAACATGCCCATATTAATGGCTTCATGCTCATTTGTTTATTTTGGATCAATTCACAAGAGGACAACATCCTTCTAAAACTTCGCCATTACAACTCATTTGTCCAAATGGCTGCACCTGTGCCTGAAAAATTCTCAGTTCATCATAATTTTCCACTGTATATGTGCCTGCCACATAGTATATTTCAAATGTCAACCCAGGAAACAGGCGTTTTTTAAGAGCATGATACAGAGTTTTGTCTACAGCCCTGACCTCTTCAGAGTTTTATGCCAAATTGAGGGCAGGCTTACCAAATTTTCAAATAACAAGAGCTAAAAAATATTAAAAAATACTTTCAATTGCAAAAAACATAAAGAAAAAAGAAACTTGACAGTTTGGGATGATACATGAATAAAACAACATGGAATTTATTTATTATTTAAAAAACTCTTTTTAATTTTTATTTATTTATGTATTTATGTATTTATTTATTTATTTATTTATTTATTTATTTATTTTTAACGTTTATTTATTTTTGAGACAGAGAGAGACAGAGCATGAATGGGGGAGGGTCAGAGAGAGAGAGGGAGACACAGAATCTGAAACAGGCTCCAGGCTCTGAGCTATCAGCACAGAGCCCGATGCGGGGCTTGAACTCATGGACCGTGAGATCATGACCTGAGCCGAAGTCGGATGCTTAACCAACTGAGCCGCCCAGGCGCCCCCAAAGAAACTTTTTTTAATTTGAGTGTAGTTGATACACAACATTACATTAGTTTCAGCTTTCATTCGACAAGCTTATATATTATGTTATGCTCACCACAAGTGCAGATACAACATGGAATTTAAAAGAACTAAATGTTAGAAGTTGGATCTGAGTTGAAAAACCAACAGTTCAAATGTAAAATGGGGCAGATAGGTGTCAGGAACACCACATCTGAGAAAGAATTAGACATTTTAATCAATAAGGTCATCAGAGTAATGGCATGGCTTGGGACGTCACACAGAAAATAAATGTTTTAATGGGAACGAATGAGCCCAAATTCAGGAGAGTACATAAAACATATAAGCTTGAATGGTGCTACTAATGTAAGCATACGAATATGTCACAGTCTGGAAGTATTGGACAGTTGCATTTCAATGCATACCCTTTTTAACAAAAGGGTTTAATCCATCCACATACGGCTGAAAGGATAGTGTTTCCATTGTCCGTTGCTGTGTAAAAAACCAGCCCCAAACTTAGTGACTTCGATGTGGTATTTTCCACAATCCTGTAGTATGGGAGTTGGTCAGCATTCTTCTCCAAGTTGGGTCCGCTGAGGTATTTCACTCTTTGAATTTCATTTAACCACCACCAGGGCTGAGCAAGAAGAAGGTCCAGTAAATCTGCTCAAAGCTTTGGTGTCTCAGTTGGTGCTCCAGGTGGCCTCTCTTCCACATTCATGCTGTTGTCATTTGTAGTCTAAGCCAGGGCTACTCAGCTTCTGTACTACTGACGTTTTGGGCTGAACAGTTTTTTGCTGCCAAGAGCTGTTCTGTGCTCTGGAGCAGCCTCCCTGGCCTCTACCCACCAGATGCCAGCGACAGCCCTTTCTCCTCTCCCCCAAGTCCTGACAATCAAATATATTTCCAGACATTGCCAAATGTCCTGAGGCAAATTTGTCCCCAGATTGAGAAGAATCAGTCTGGCCCAACCAAGATTTTTAAACATGGTAGCTGGCTTCCGAGAAAGGGAAAGAGGAAGCTCCCAACTGTTTTAGGGCTTGGGCCCAGAAGGCCCATTTCACTACTTTTGCCACATCCTTTCAGTCAAAGTGAGTCACACACCAGGCCAGACCGAAGGAGAGGGAAAATAGTGCTACCTCTTAAGGGAAGATAGGCAAAGAATTTGCGGCTGATCTTAATCCACTACATGTAGCCTTTCTTTTGGTCTTGTCTGGGATCCTCTTTCCTGTTCTGCGATGATCCCTTTCTGTGCCCCACCCTATTCTTATGCTGTTGTGGGATGTCACTTCCCACATTGTGAGATAACTTGATGTCCAAGAGTCAGAGTCAAAGACTCTGGATCACACATACCTGGGTTTTAATCCCAGCTCTGACACTTACTGATTATGTGACTTTGGTGAAATTCTAAAATCACTGTGCCTCCATTTCTTCATTTGACCTACTTTGTCATCTTACTCCCTGTAAGAGTTGTTGCAGATATTAAATGAGATAATAAATGCAAAGCACCACACACAGCTCTGGGTGCTTAGTAAATACACAATAAATGTTTATTATTACTATTACAGGATTACCAGGGCCTTCACGTCAGCTTCTACTTATGAACTTGCCCAAGATTCATTTTAAGGATGGCCATTATGAAGTGATTTCTAGAGAAGTTTGTGGCCTGTAAGGCTCCCTGAAAAATGCTTGCTCTCATGTAGGTTAACCTGGAAATGACATCTCTGGGGGTACAGTTTTGCTGTCTCTGGTATCCACATGGAATACATGGTGACCCAAACTATGGTGTCCCTTGTGCTATCTCTACTGCTGTGGGAAAGAGTAATTTTGGTAGAAGGAATTACTCCCCAATTTCATTTCAAGCAGAAATAAGTTGTTTTTCTGTTGAGTGTGAGCATGATAACCATATTATTTATCCATAAATCAATAATCATCTTGTCTGGACTACAGCAGTTCAGAGTTAACAAGTTTGCTGTGTGCTTCTACTGTCCAATTAAAAGCCATGTATACAATTTTTGTAGAGGAGATTTATTCTTCAAAGAGTAGTCAGATGAAATGAAATTTAAATCGCTTAAAATACTGAAATACTGTAATTTTATTTTAATATGTGTACACTTTTCAAGGTCTATTCAATCATATTAGGACTATTTGGAAATGACCATATAGAGGAGGACTAAAAATTTCATGAATTTATGCCCACAGGGAATATAATTTTGTAAGGCATTAAAATTATGCAAACATATTTTAATGGTGATGCTCTTGGACAGGCAGTCCTTAATATGTTCGTAAGGCAGTACTTAAAATTCACTTGAACTTGAACAATAAAATTCTAATAAAAATACCCAATGAGTATCCAGGTGAAATCAGCTTTCTGTTCTGTTGGAAACTGTCACCTACACAGTGGGCTTTCAACTTTTCCTTAGATGTGTGGGATAGGAACCTTATCTAAATAACAAAGCGAAGAAGAGAAACAGAATTCGGTGTAGGGAGTGTGACAGGGTTGAAGAGCTGGCCAGAGTTTTGGAAATGTGATTTGCCCAAGAATGATAAGAACAAAGACATGATTATAGCAAGTCCCTCAAAGACATCTTAGATGTGGCAAAGTCTGGGATTAAAATGAATGGATCTGTTTAGCTGCATCTAGCATAAGATAAGATGTCTTTCCATGTTGATGGAATTGGAAGATGAAAAAGGAAAAAAGCATCACCAACCTGCTTTTGGATAGATGAGAGAATACAATGATTAGAACTAAGTCATTTTCGGGTGCTGTGTGCTCTGGAGAAACTCGGCAAGAAGACGGCTGCAGTAGGAAGGCACCCTGTGAGCCAGTTTCAACCCGGAAGTCTCAAAGTGATTAAAAGAACATCTTGGCTGGGGTTTGTCTCTTAGAATTCTGTTATAGGCATGCTGCTTTCTGTTCGGCCATTTTAATACATAGGCCAACCAGGCCGTTAGGTGTTTTGTGGGGGATTTGGGTGGACAGAACTTGGAGGTTCCCATACCTTAATAGACACAAATTCTCTTTCTCCTTTCCCTTACCAGTTCTCATCAGTGTGACTCAAGACCCCACTACTCTACTGAAATGATTCCAAATATCACTGAGAAACTACTTTTGAAAATTTCAGTCTCTTTTCCTAACCATCACTATCTTCAATGGTTTTAAGGCACTGAATGCTATTAATCATACATTGCTTCTTTAAACCTCTCTGAAATGTTTTGCTCCGTCATCTTCTCTTTCCTGTTATGTAGCTATTAATGTCTACTCACACCCCACCTTTCATGCCTTGATTTCTGGGCACTCCCTCCCTCCCTCGGAAAGCTTATCTTCTGTTGTTTCCTCAACCATTACTACCTGGCAAATGGGTTCCAAATCTAAATCTCAAAGTATGGTTCTAGTTATGTACTATCCATACTGATGAACAGTTACTGACTGTTCATACATATCCAGCACTGTCTATAGGTTGTGTCTCCTTAGATGGCACATCTACAAGAGCCAGGGCAAAACAAACTCTGTGGCACAACAGATAAGCCTGGAAGATTAGTGACAATACAACTAAGTTTTATTGCTACCCATTTCATGCCCAGTGGGGGGCAGATTGCTTTCTTCTAAGCAGTGACTCAAGGATCCAAAACCTTTCCTTTTTAAACATGTGGCATCCAGCTCAGACCAGAGGAGTAAGTGGAATACATCTCTTCCAAACATACCCAACTGGCTGGAACCCGGTCACATGATCCCAGCCTAACTTGAGGGAGACTCATAAATGTAGTCTTCATGTGAGCACCAAAGGAAACAAAGAATATTTTTTTCTACAACAGCATTCTCCCTCAAATCCAATCTAACTCCAATCTAATTTATCATTTTCCTTTCCAAACAGTAGCTAACCAATTATAACAAACTATTTCCAATAGTTACCCATTACTTTTTCGTAAGTATCTCAAACTTAAAAGCATTATCTTTAACAAATCATCCTACTTTATTCCTTATATAAAATTTGACACCAAATCTTATCATTTCTTCTTTTAAAATATCAGTCAGACATTTTCAGTATTGCTACCTTAGACCACCGAGTCATAAACTTCTGCTGGTATCACTTCAGACATCTCTTTATTTCTTTTTTCAGTTTATCCTGTATTGTTTTTCTGGAAATATCTTCCTAAAACAAAGTTTTTTCCCCCCACATTTCTTCCCTGCATAAATGGCTTTTTTATTTTTCTCAGTATCAAGTCCAAACACTCATGGATCTCAGAGTTTTGCATCAGCTGGTCCCATACCATCCAGAGGACTTAATTTTCTATTGCTGTATTAGTCAGGGCTCCCCAGAGAATCAGAACCAATAGAATGTCTACAGATAGGTCTGTGTCTATGTCTGTGTCAGTATCTGTGTCTGTGTCTGTGTCTCCACCTCCACCTCCAATCTATCTAGAAAGAGATTTATTATATTGTATCAGCTCACATGACTATGGAGGCTGAGAATTCCCACCATCTGCTGTCTGCAAACTGGAGACCCAGGAAAGCTTGTGGTATAGTTCAAAAGCCTGAGACTCAGGTAGCCAACAGTGTAGATCCTAGTGTGGGTCTGAAGGCCTGAGAGCCAGGAGTGCTGTGAGAAAAAGGTGAAAGATAGATGTCCCATCCTGAGCAGTGGGGCAGAGAGTAAATTCCATTTTCATTTGTTTTTTTGTTCTATTCAGGCCCTCAGTGGATTGGATGATGTCAATTCACATTGGGGAGGACCATCTGCTTTACTCAGTCCATCAATTCAAATGCTAATCTTTTCTAAAGATACCCTCACTGACACCTATAACTAATGTTTAACCAATTATCTGGATGTCCTGTGGCCTAGTCAAGTTGATGAGTAATATCTACCATTATGACTGCTCTCCAGTATGTTCCCCATAGTCTGGACAGGCCATTTCTCTCATCATTTCCACCATCTTCTTCCACCTTCCATACATATAGGCCATGCTCTTATTGGCTTGGTGATATTTTCCTAGCCTAAATGGCATCAACTCTTTTATTCATCTACCTAGATCCTATTTACCCTTTGAGAACCAACCTCTATGACTTCTGTGAAACATTCTTTGTGTATCCAGGACATGCTAATCCCTTCATTCCCCATGCTCAGTTTAGCATTTTGCTTGGTTTTTCCTTGATTCATCTTTGAGTTTTCTCCTAAATTAGTAGATAAATACTTAATTCAGGACTCACAGTGTTTTCCTGATTGCACAATTCAACTCATATGTGCTCATTTGTGTCCTATTTTTCACTTAATCTCTTGCAGAGCCTAAGAGAGTGATAGGCATATAGTCAACTCTAAATAAAATAAAAAATGTTACAAGGTTTAGAAAATTGCTTTTAGGGTCCTGTTTTTAGGGTCTGGTTCTGATTTTCAATATCCACAGCTGTCCAAGGAAGCAGGAAACCCAGTTTTAGGCCCAAGGAGGGTTGTTTATTTCTGTAGCACATTTTTCCATGGATATTTACATGAATTCTACCATGTTGTTATTTTCATGGGATATTGTCTAGCATATAAAATTTTTACAGGACTCCTAAAGAGCTTCAATTTAATGTAAGCACTCTTACCATAAACCTGCATTAAGACATTTAATTAACCAAAAATATTACATAACACATTTATTTAATATTAAGCACACAGGCTATATATAGACACTAACAATTTCTGGGCAACTTCAGTCTCTAAAATCAATTCACCTCATCTACTTGCAGAATTTGAAGTTTGTACATTAAAATTTTCCTGAAGATTTAGTTCTTCCTTGAGCATACATAGCTCTTCTTTTTACTATTTGTACTTTGGTAAAGTTCAATTATGAGCTTTTAGGATTTGATGACTCCTGTCATTATTTCAGGCTGCTTCTATGGTTTTTCTTCACCTTGCAGCTTCCTATCAATGAATTCTTGGTTGTCCTGCAGGAGTGGCAAGAATCAAATCCACTTCGCAGACAATAGTCATATTTTTTTCTTCCTTTACATCCTTTTGTCTCTGGAGAGTTATTTTCTGTGCCCATATGTTTCTCCATGAGGTACTCTGCCCCTTGGTTCGCTAGCCCCCTCTGTGGGACATTCTTATTTAAAAATCCTGTAACTCTCATTTCACTCTCAAACAGGTACTTAAGACTATGAAAACTTAAATCAACTTTGCCTGTATGTACACTCACCTAAAATGAGTTGACTTACAACAAAATTATTCAGGGAATTTACAAACATCACCTTTCTGTGCTATTTCCAGTTTTGTTCCATATATGTTAATTCACTAGGGTCTCTGGCTTCCCTGTCATCTGTATCATCTTACATATTTTCCAAGCAGCCTGACAATGATATGGAGACATCTAAGAAAACCTCTCTTTTAAGAATAGTGCTATTTTGTGTGTGATAAACTGGATGAGACACTTGAGAAAAATCCTGTTTTTAGGGTCAGATTTAAATATCCACAGCCGCCCTAGAAGGCAGGAAACCCCTGAGCTGGTCCCAGCACTGTTGCTGACCCTGTATGACCATGGACAAACCAATGAATCTCTCTCTACCTCAGGTTCCTCATTTGTAAAGTGACAGAGTCAGACCAGATGATTTCTGAGATCCATTTGCAATCTTCTATGTTGTAATTTTTTTTCATCATTGATATTCATTGTGATTTGCAAAGAGATGAGAATTTTGAGCAAAGCTTTTGATTTAAAGTCTGTGTTCAGAAGTGCTGCTCATCGGGTTTGGTGAATACTAATGAGGGCATTTAGATATTTCATAGGATGAGCTCCAATGACTACCAGGATCTTCCTTCTCCTGAGCTCCAGGTCCAAGAATATTCTTTCTCAGATCCATGGCTCATTCTTCAGGGTGATCGTGGATAACACTAAGAATCTGTTTTGTTTTGTTTTGTTTTGTTTTGAGGAAAGCCAAGATAATATAGACCAGCCTTTTAAATAGGAATCACATATTTATCAGGCCACCAAGAATATTTTCAATCATCTTTCTACCCAGGTCTGCCTGGAAAGGGAACAATTAGTTTGTTACTTGCTTTCCAAAATCCTTAAAAATGTCTAAAATAAATGTAAAAAAAAAAAAAAACATGGCAGGAATTACCTACCCAAATAGTTAATAGAATATAATAAAACTCTGTCCCTGACTCGGAAAAAGCCCAGCTTAAGCCATATTTCTTATGAATCTTGATTTCTAGCCCCTTGCAAGTTTATCTAAATGGAAGGCAGTGGTTATCAAGCTTTAGTGAGCATCAAAATTGCCTAGAAAAAAATTTTAAGATTATTTTTTTACTTTGAGTGAGAGAGAGAGAACAAGTGAGGGAGGGACAGAGAGAGAGAATTCCAAGCAGGCTCTTCACTGCTGGCACAGAGCCTGATTCAGGCCTGGAACTCACAAACCATGAGATCATGACCTGAGCCGAATCAAAAGTTGGCCCCTTAACCGACTGAGCCAGGCAGGCGCTCCCTCTAGAAAAATTTTCAAAACATGAATTCCTGACCCCAAATCCAGCCATTCTGATTCAACTCACCAGGAGTGGAATCCAAATAGTTGCATTTCCAACAAGTGCTCAGGTGATGTTGCTGCTGGCCTAAAGGGTACAGTGAGAAGTACTGTTCTAAAGTGCTACTGTGTTATTGTCTATTAATTTGCTCACAGGTTATGTTAAGTAAGTATTGGCTAAGCTAATAGAGTATACAGCAAACAAATATATTATTTTCTCTGACTAAGAATCTTTCACTCTGATTCTCATGTTTCTAGTTTCTAATATAATGGAAATTGCACATAGTAACACCTACCTTTTATAGTTTTTATGAGGATTGGGTGAGATGGTCCATGTGCAAGAACTTTCTAAAATGAGAAGTTTTATTCAACTGTGAAATGTGGTAGTAATTATCGTGCTAATGGTGATAGCACTCACTGAATTTTGTTAGTATGGATTTTGGACAGGGAGGTGAGTCCTCAATTCTTATCTGGTTTGTGTAGGCTAGCAGGGGACCTAATTCCAATATATAATAGGGTACCGTGTCCAAAATTGTTTCTGTCTATGGGAAAATACATCCCAAATTCTAAAGTCAGTTTTTCGAATACACCTATGTATGAATTGGAAAGATATAGTATATGGTTAAAAACACAGACTCTATAGGTTTCTTACTGTTACAGAACTTACATAGGAGCAAGGGGAAAAAAAGATCAGAATAATCCTTTTGGTACTGGGTTACAATCAGAAATATCAGTATAAACTCATATTTATAGATAAATAGTGATAAATAGATGGATAGATGCACATATGTGTGGATATGTGGATTATTATGTGTATGTGTATGTGCATTTCTTGGCTCTGTCTCCTGAGGAGGCCTAGAAACAGTAATAGCTCAGCAGAAGCAAGCACCCTCAGCATCTGGATCTTGGTTTCTAAACACCATACTCCAATCAAAGAAGTCAGAGCACCTTGGAGAAGTGGCTGGTGCTAGTGGTTATGGCACAGAAAACATAAGGTAGACCAGGAGCGTGTTATAATGCCAAAAAAGTAAGAAAATGATATAAACACACACACACATACATACTACATTCAGTATTGAGTTATAATCCAAAGAACAAAATAAGTAAAACTGAAAATAAGTTTAACAAATTAAAAAAGAATACCCTACTCATTAACATCCTAAAGACTTCTCCAAGATCATGATGAAAGGCACTGTTTAATGTTATGTGAAGGATAAAGGAATCGAAATCAGAAACCTTCCTTTTAAAATGTGGTTCTGATATTTATAGTGTGTCCTTAGGCAAGCTCTTTTGCCCAAGCTTTGATTTCCCAGTTTGCTATATACTTTTCCTAAATTGCTGTCAGCACCACATGGGATGATGCAAAAGTAGTGTGAAATTATAAAATGATATAAAAATACGAGTCATTACCTATTAGTTTTATTAGCCTATTGCAGCGATTTCTCAAAGCATGGTCTGGGGACCCTGAGGGGTTCCAAAAACCCTTTTACTAGGCCTATGAGGCCAATTTATTTTCATCATAAATATAAGGTGCTTGTTTCACACACTATCATTCTTTCCTGAGAGAACAGTGGAGTTTCCTGTTGTGTGATATGTGATGACATCATCATTGCAGTGCATCATTAATGTGTATTGTTCGTCTTTAAACAATTTCTCAGTTTTAATTTCCAATATGGCAAATATCGACAGACAACCCATACGAACAGGAGCTTTTCGGGTCTTTAGTTAGTTTTATGAATACAAAGGTTTTTTGAGACCAAGGTGTTTGAGATAACTATTCTATGACTCAAATAGGAGTTAAAACAAATTTTAAAATCTCAAATCAGCCATTTTTAGGAAAGACTTCTCCTTAGAGTAGTTGAATGACTGTTTAACTATTCTGAATTTGAGAAATCATTTAATTTGGTGAACAGGGGCTTTAGTCAGTGTGTCTGACTGAGATGCTGCAATGAAAATGTGGTCAGAATCTCCAACCCCGAGTCAAGTGAAATGATACAGAAGCATAAACAAATAATTCTAATATAATATGAGAGAAAATCTAGAAATAGAAATTTTAGTCCAGAATTCCAAAACATTCCAGAATTCAGTGGTCATACTAACAAAGGAATGGCAGCACAGAAGAGCAATGTATCCTTAAGAGTGGCTAGACAGGGTGCCTGGGTGGTTAAACATCTGACTTCGGCTCAGGTCACGATCTCACAGTGTGTGGGTTCGAGCCTTCCTTTGGGATATCTGCTGTCAGCACAGAGCCCCCTTGGGGTCCTCTCTCCCCGTCTCTCTCTGCCCCTCCCCTGCCTGTGCTCTCTCTAATCTGTCTCAAAATAAATAAATAAACTTAAAAAAAGGATGGCTAGAAGTTCATCAGGACTGATTTTCCTTCGAAATATGGGTTTTGTTTCCCTGGTTTTACTATTATTCTTTGAAAGATTCCCATTGATGTATAAATGGAAGTTTTATGGGTGATATGTCAGCAGAGGTCAAAACAGCAAGCATCTTTTTTTTTTTTTAAGAAATTTTTAAACAAGAAAAAAGAAGAAATAACAAGGATTTTTTTTCATGGAAGGTATAGAATATTCTTATATTGTTTATTGTGTTAAAAGTTCTTTTCATGGCCAGCTCAAGTGAGCCATACTTTGGTAGTTTGTCTGATTTCCATATCTCAAATCATATTGTATTGAAGCTTCAAAGCTCTGTTTCTATTGTTTCTCTCTTAAGAAGTTGACAAAGACTGAAAGGTTTACAGTACAAGCAAACATGATGTGCATTTCACATACATCATCTTGTGTTAAAAGAAGGAAGTAAATGATCTTTTGATGGCCAGCTGACTGCATGTGTATGTGGAAAGGATGCTTTTCTCCTTTTCACACATTGTCTGAACTTAATTATCTGCCTTAAACTCTGAAGATTTTTGTTCTCTGGGGTTTGATAATCATGCAGTGTTCTCCACCATTTCTTTGGCTTAAATATACCACTCTCCTGGACTATTTTTATTTTGCTCATTCAGTTTTTCCCAGTTCAGAATATCAATGATAATTTTACATTTTCAAAAATCCAGCTATTTTGTGAGGCATTTTGCTCATCAATTTCAGCAATTGTGAAGATTTTCAAATTGATAAAGAGAAGGGTGACACTCGGACTTCAGGGCCTTTAGTTAATTTTTGTAGATACTTGTTTTGTATATCTGGACAAATATTCTGGCATTTCACAAAGGCCAATGTGTCAATTTTTTTAAGTCAATTTTTATGTCCATTGATTCTAGATTAGACCATAGCTAGTGATACAGTCTACATTTCAAATAGCAAAATGGTTTCCAATTTATCCAGGTAAGTCTAGACATAACCCCACACAGGGTAATGGGCAATGTCAAGATATATAAGATATAAGGAGCTTCGGCTTTCTTTCCTTTTCAAATTGATCATCTGCCTGAATAACATAATTATGGAACATAGCTCCAGCAAGAAAACCAGCGACCTATACGAGATCCCTGATCCTTAAAAATGCAACTCATTGATTTACAGATTGCTGTTGACAATTTAAAAACAAATGCTTTAATAAAGCAAGTTGTTTTTGAATGTTAACATAATAACCATGATAGGCAGCTCTTTATAATCAGGGGCTAATCATTATTAATTCCTTTGACATTCAGTGCAGTGACATTAATTACAACAAATTCTTTCAGTGAGCATCTAATGTAGTCCAGAGCTCAATAGCAAATGTGTTGCCATTTGGAATTCATTGTGGTGCACTCACTGGGAAGTCTTGCTGTATCATCCAATTTTGAATATCTTATTAATCAAAGTGAATATCTTTACTGTAGATTTAAAAAATCCTATATCTGAAATGTTTGATAATTATGCCTTATGTTTTCCTGTTATGAAGTTTTGTTTGACCTAAAGAAAAAGTTTATTTTATCTTCCATCTCTAGATGTTTTTCCCCCAGATTTGTCCATTTGATTTATGCACATTCTCATTTACTTTTTTATTTTTCCTGACTCATGAAAACTTAAAAAAAAAAAAGAATGTTATAACCATTTACTATATGTAGTAAGCCGAATGGAGAACAACAATGCAAATCATCTCTTTGCTTTCAAAATTCAGTTGTAATAGAAGAGAAAATCTCCCACGAAAATATGAATACTTGAAATTAGTGCTAATTTATTTTGTCTCAGGCATATGGGTTTAGTTACATCATCATCCTTTTGTTATCTTTTTTTTTTTTTCTGAATTGCTTCTGTTAGTAGGGTCTTATTTTAGGGATAGTGATATAGCATAAGGCATGCAGGCTTTGGAATCAGACAGCTCTGTTGTTTATTTGTTGGATGATCTTGATAAAAAGATGGTATTCAGTCTAATGGGAGAAAGAATTTTAGGCATGTTGTAAGGACTGGTTATAAGGGAGCTCAGAGCCCATAGTAGATGCTTAACTAATGATGAGTAATCAGAGCTAACATACATTCATCAATTTGTGTTGGGACAGTGTACAGCTTACATGTATCATCTCATCCAATATTCAGAACCCAGTATGGTAAATGAACCTCTTACCCTTGCTTTAAAGGCAATTCAACTTATAAATGTTTAATATTTGGCTCAAGGTCATATAGCTAGTAAGTGATGAAAGAATTAGTGGATTGGGGATGTGAACCTAGGAAGTCTGATCTTAGAATCTGATTTTTTATCCCGAGTTGTTTCTTCACTAGTATAGCTATTACTTTAATTATTAAATTTATGCCACAGAATTTAGTTTTTCAGCAACAGACTCCCTTTTAGGAATTCTGAAACAAGATAAGAGTCTTGTGCTAGGAATATTCTTTACTCTGAGGCTGCTTTAAGTAAGTTTTGGCTGGAGGTCCTTTGGAGTTCCCGGTATAAGTAGGTTTCCTTTCCTTCCTTCTTCCTCTCCTTCTACTTCTCTTCTGGTTTTTTTTTTCTCTCTTTATTTCTTTCTCTCTTTTGTTACATTCTCCCACCTTCCTTATTTCTATTTTTCTTTTTTTAAATTTCAGCTTTATTGAGAACAGAAATAGAAATTGTATATATTTAATGTATACAACTTGATGTTTTGATGTGCTATATATATGTTGTGAAATGGTCACCACAATCAAGCTAATCAACATACCTACCACCTCCTATAACTAAAATTTCTTTTCTTTTCTTTCTTTCTTTCTTTCTTTCTTTCTTTCTTCCTTTCTTTCTTCATTTCTTTCTTCTTTGTAGTGAGAATACTTAAGGTCATCCTCTTAGCAAATTTCAAATATACACATCAGTATTGTTAACTACAGTCACAGTGTTGTACATCAGATCAATGGAATTTATTCTTCTTGTATAAATAAAACTTTGTGCCCTTTGACCAATACCTCCTCTCTCCCCCCTCCACTGCACCCCTGGTAATCACTACCCTGCTCTGTTTTCATGAGTCTGACTATTTTAGATTCCACATATAAGTGAGGTCATGCCTTGTTTATCTCTGTCTATCTGGCTTATTTCACTTAGCATAATGTCTTCCAGGTTCATCTAAGTTGTCCACATATGGCAGGATTTCCTTCTTTTTTGAAGTTGAATAATATTTAATTTTCAGTATAATCCACGTTTTCTTTACATATTCATCTGCCAATGGACATTTAGGTTGTGTCTATATCTTGGCTATTGTGAATAATGCTGTAAAGAAAGTGTAAGTACAGGTATCTCTTTCAGATCCTGCTTTCATTTCCTTTGAATATATACACCCAGAAGTGGGATTGCTGGCTCATATGGTAGTGCTGTTTTAAGATTGTGAGGAATCTTCATCCTATTTCCCATAGTGGCATCAATTTACATTCCCACCAACAGTGCACTAGAGTTTCCCTTTCTCCACACCCTTCTAAACACTTGTTTTGTAATGCAGAGCCCCTAGCCTGTTCTGACTGGCTGAATTTAGCATCATGCTGTGATCCTGGGGGCTATGCAGAGCTAACCAGAGTGGAGACATTTGTCCTCCTCTTTGGGGCATAGACTATTCTCATAACCACCTCCATCACTCTGTCACTTCTTGTTCCACTTTTAAGAGTGAAAGTAAAAGAGAAATAGAATGAATAAAATAAAATAAGCTAAAAGATCTCTACATAAAGTGGCAATGATAAAATAGTTAAAAATATGCAGCTATAATAAAAACACACACACAAAAGCCCCATCTAGGCAAAACCAATTCAGAAGATTAATTAGAGCCAATAATGTAAATCATAAAGTTCTAAAAAACAACAAGAGACATCCCGAGTTGGCTGCTTATTCAAAGAATGGGACGCTTCCCATAGGACAGTCAGTAGAGGGTACCACTGGCTGTACTTTTTTTCTACCTTCCTCAACTTCTCCCAGCTGAGTCTCCCCTTTACAAAGCTCAGTCCTGCCTGGAGGTTACTGGTCTATGCCACTGATTCCCCCAACTGGTTGATTACAAGAATCCCTTAGGGAATGTTCCCATCGCACACTTGGCTCTTTGTTTTCCTTGAGGGCAGAGGAGTCTGTGGTTAGTGAAGCTTGAGACAGTTTCTAGGTGATTTTAAACTGCAATTCCCTTCTTGCTGCCCTGATTACTTGAGTCATAGTTATAGATATTTTGAAGTAGGACTGAATCCTTTCACTTTATTTACTGATAAAAGGATCAAACAAGATCAAACTGTGTTGGATCAGCACTCTGTTGGTGACTGGACAGAAATCCATGAAGGAGGAAGACCTGTGGTATCTGGAGACATTCTCTGCTTCCTCAATAAAATAATTCTTATGTGTATGGGTACACTAGAGGTTTCTTCTATTTAGAATCCTGAAAGTTAAGAGTTGGAAAAAACCCACTAAAGTGATTCATAATTTAGTTCAGTGGATCCATTGTAAAGACCAGTCAATGGGGTCTAGGGGAAGAAAATGACTGGACCTCCCAAGTCCCAGAGCTTGACAGGCGGCTAAGACAGGACTAGATTCCAGTTTTTCTTGTTTAAAAAGCACTCTGTGCAGGTTGGAAGTCATTCTAAAGAAAATTCTTGTATATCAACAAGCTGCTAATATTTTCCCCTCCTTGATCCTCTTTTTGAAATGTCCAGAACAATCATTTGGGCACTAGAACCTTGGTGCATCTCGTTCTCAAACAATGTGACTCTTCTCACCTATGCGAACCTTCTCAGGTTCCAGGAAAATGTGATCCTGGTTTTTTTTTTTTTGTTTTTTTTTTGTTTTTTTTTTTTTTTTCTGGTACTTTATTAATCACATCACACTTTGTACTTGAAAGTAAGAGTAAGTCTTCCCCTTTATCCCTGGTTGACTCCTTGAGTTTTCCAATTCCAAAACCTTCTACCAATTCTGGATAGCAATATACAACATTGCCTTGTAATAATCCTGTGTAAGCAAGTGCGGGAAAGAAGGGGCTGTGGTCGCTGAGAGTTTGAAGACAAATTTTAAGATAAAGACTTGTGCTTCTCAGTGTTCAGACTCAATTTCAGACTCAATGTCAAGGGTGGGGGTGGGGGAGTCATGATAGCTGGAAAGGGAACGGGGAAGTTAAGGAAGGCAATGAGAATGTCCACGTATATGCACATTAAGATCTTGTGAGCCTGGCTTTACCCCTCAGTACCTGTGTGACCTTGATCAAGAATCTTAAGCTCTCTGGGTGATAAAGAAATATTAACACTTACTACTCTACAAATAATTATTAAAAATTTTTTTCTCAAGAAAGATGGAATGTGAGGTTTTCTGAGTTCGCTCTAAATCCTATGTCTCTACTGTTTGATGTCACTGTGATTAAACAGATGGTTTCCAAGAGTTTTTAAAACCAAAAGTTTTGCTTTCAAATGAGTGATGGCATGTTACTTGTTTGTATATACTTAGGATGGTGCTAATGTTTATATTCATGCCCCTAATATTATTTATTCAATCATTTTCTGAATTACTATTTGTTAGTAGGATTGATAGTATTTTTACCAAATCCATGTCTAAAGAACATTAGATTGCTCAATTTTATCTTATTTATTTTTTAAAGAGTTCTTTACTTTTCTTTTTTTTTTTAAACAAGCTTTACACCCAATGTGGGGCTAAACTCATGACCCTAAATTCAAGAGAAGCATGTTCTACTGACTGAGCCAGCCAGGAGTCCCAGATTGCTCACCTTTAAGTAGAAATGCTTGTACATACCTAGGTAAGTCCTTCTGGGCATGAAGGCACCAGTGGGACATTTTGGAATTCAAACTGACTTAGCCGGGCTCTTAGGATGACATTCAACCCTGAATAAAGACTCAGCAATTGATATTTAGTACAGATTAAAGAATGAATGGAATAGAACTATCTTGATCTCTAATTCCTCCCTTTGGCCTAAATGTCTATACTACCCAATTTTATCCAGTGTTATAGGTCCCTCATAGAGGTGAGTCTAGCTGTGATTTGGCCCTGGATAACTAGGGAACTTGTGGTTTTCTGGATATTCTACAAATACTGAATTCAATCGCAAATGTGCAGATTGAAAGTCAGGCCGTGGTAAATCTTTGCTTACAAACTTACAGAAGCTGCAAAGGAATGAAGACAAAATATAACAACATAAAAAAGCACATCTATTTCCTTTGGGTATTTTAGCCTTCAGATTTAGAATTCTAAGTTTTCAGAGATGGACCTGGAAAGCTAAAGATTCTATTGATGAAGCAGAGAGCAATACGTATAATTTTATTTGGTGATCCACTAGAAGACAGGCATGAAACCCACTATTCTCCACTGGAACGATATCAGCACAGACAAATGCATTTGTCTTCTTGGGGTCATACTCAGCGGGGGGGGGGGGGGGGATGCTCTTCCAGCTCTCCTTCTGCTTACTCAGAGCCTCAGTTCATCTTCTAAGGAATTGCACCTCACAACTTTGAGATTGTACCAGGACAGCTTTCCTAGGCTGTAGTCTAGAGGTGAGACACGATTCAGTGTTAGCTTTGTACTTAGTAGCTGTATTAAGCCTCAATGAAGGAAAGTTGGACTATTTTACCCTCCTGCAGTGGTTCTTGTGAGTTCTTCCAGTGGCTCCCCTAATGAGTTCTTCCAGTGGTTCCCCTAATGTCCAGCAACTCATGTAGCTGGCAAAGCCTTCCGAGTCTTGCTTGTGTTCACCTCTAGTAGCCTACGATGCTGTACCTTTTGTTGGTCCTACACAACCACCTCTCAACCTCTTGCAGTTCTCTGTGCCAACTCATGTTTCTAATACCTGCCTTGCGTTATTTCTCTTTGGAAATTAATTTCCACCCCTATTCAACTCCTAGTCACTTTTCAGTATCAGCCTTAGTGTCACTTCTACCAGAAATTCCTTTCTATGGAAGAAATGAGCATCCCTCTTTTATTTCCAACACTGTACGTACAACTATCACAACACTTACAATTCTTACTATGATGGTCTTTGTTTATGTGTCTGTCTTCCCTACTGCATTTCTTGAATGGAAGATTAGGTCTATGTTCCTTTAAAGTGCGGTCCATAGAGAACATGCAAGTTTCTTGGGCCCCACTCCAGATTTACTAAGTCAGATTAATTGGAGATGGGGAGAAAATCTCCCAAATCTGCATCTTTTGCAACAAATGTGTAATTTGGTGCAAACAAGTTTGAGCAGCACTGGACTGTGACTTATTATTTCTCTACTCAGATTATTTAGCATAGTGACCACAACAGGTGTTGAGTGAATGAGTAAATGAATGAAAAAGCTAATGGGTAAGAAATCTGTATAGATTCATATGTAATCCATATGTGACAGGAAGGACTCCTTTTCTAAGAGATCTAGTTAAAATTGGTTCTAACTACAGAATTCACGCAGTGTGGAAGTCTAAAGACCCTCTTTTTTTGGTAAGTTTATTTGTTTATTTTGAGAGAGAGAGAGAGGGAGGGGGAGAGAGAGAGAGAATCCTAAGCAGGCTCCCTGCTGTCAGTACAGAGCCTGGCCCAGGGTTTTATCTCATGAACACTGAGATCATGACCTGAGCTGCAATCAAGAGTTGGGATGCTTAACTGACTGAGCCATGCAGGCACCCCTAAAGACCTTCCTACTCTAGCATTGATAACTTACTTTCTGTTGTGTTCCACATCAACTCAGACACAAAGCTTAATGCTGCTACCAGTTTCTAAGACAAATCTACTCACACAGTGCTTTGTAAGGTTAGTAGACTTGCAGAAGATTGTGGAGGTTACAGAGGACAAGTCACATCATGGAATCTTCTCCTTTCAGGTCCTCTCCCTCTTCTGCCCAATTACTCCCAAATATTTTTTCTTCTTAAGTGTAGCTCTCCAGTTCTCCTCAGCACCTCAAACTTACCCAATCAAGCTCAACTCTAGCTGCTCAGTAGAACTACATAGGCTGTTTCATTGACTCACCATCCCAGCAAGGCAGATGGAGGTTTATTTTTTGTTCTGGACTTAATACTTACTGTCTTTTATACTTCTCCACACCCTGCAGGATCGATGGAGGGAGGCTGTCTTTCAATCACATGGCTGAATTCCTTGTGGTGTCCTGGTGTAGACAGGAGGGTGGTTTAGCAGGTTAAAATTTAAAGCTTACAAGGTGCATGTATGGGACAGCACAACAGGGATTTGAGGATGGGTTTCCGTGTTGGTAAGAAGAATAGGGAGGGGAAAGGATAGGAAATAGCAAATTGCTGCCTTCTCTAATAGGATGCTGAGCCTTCAGTTCTATTTTCAACCTTCATTTCTTACACAATGCTTGGTTCACTTTTCTTGTCAGGCTTTCCTCGCATTTGGCTGAGCCCAGAAATCCAGATCTGCACATCAAAAGTTGATGAGTCCAGACGTGTAGTGGAAATTGGTTTAGTCATCACTCTGACTGTGTAATTCACAAGGCTGGTGAGCCCTGGTGTACACCAGCTACAATGAAAAGTTTTCATTGTTCTCTATTATGATTGTGATTATGATTATTATTTTGTTCAACAAGGCATAGAAAGAGAAAAAGCACAGGTTTGGGTAATTAAACATACTGGAGCCTAAACCAAGCTCTACCATTTAGCAGTCTGTGACTCTGGGCAAATTAACTTACCTACTTATGCTTCAGCTTCCTCATTTGAACAAAGGGATAATAATAATAAATTAGATTATATGGTTTATGACATAATTGCATGAAAAGCACCCAGCATGATGCTAGCGGAGAGATAACTCCACCTACCTTCCCCTTTAGTTTTGAGATCATCTTGTCAACTAGGCCTATCCTCTGTCTATGGAATATGGAGGCTATGCTCAGGTATAGAGATGGCCAAGAAAGAGAGTTCTGTGTGTATGTGTATGTGTGTGCGCACACATATACATGGATACTGGCAAAGGGATTGCCTTTTCATTTGATTCAAAACATATTTGCGCATATAATAGATTAAGTGGTTATCATAGTTTAGGTGTTTATTGTCCATATATGTTATTTATAGTTTTCAAAATGATTTCATGTCCATTAGTTTAATTATCTTACAATAACTCTCCAAGGTATACAGGGCAGGAGTTTCCACTATTTTATAAAAGAAGAAATTGAGACTCAATGGTTTTTCCAAGTTCATCCTTCAAGGAAGTGATGGAGACCACTCAATCCATTTCTAACCAGTGAAGAATTGCTTCACACTCAACTGCGAGATGATAACTTTCTTTGTTTAAATTAAACCTGCTCAAGTATCTCTCCAAGGCTGTCAGGCAGTGCAGGGGCCATCACCTTTCAAGGTTGCCTTCCCTTGAACTCTTTGGAGAGTATCTTTTGTCATGGTGGTCACCACTGTCATTGCTCCTTGGCCAGGCCTGAGTGATCTCCTTGAGGATAGGAAGCTTCCCTGGAGCACTTTTACCTCCTTAACGGGTTCAGCCATGAGAACCTTTGCCTAAACTCTCAAGGCCATACCATCATGGACACCTTCATAGGCTTCCCCATTGGTTATCTACTGCCATGGTACAAACTACCCCAAAACATGGTTCTGCTGAGCTGATTCAAATGGCTGAATCTGGGACAACTGAAAACTGGCCAGAACTCTCTCTCTCTGTCTCCTCACACCCCTGTCTTACCTTTTTATGTGGCTACCCTGGGCTTTCTCATAGCAGGACAGCTCCTGGGTAAATAGGGCTCCATGTTCCAAAAGTATTCCAAAAGATAGGCTCTATAAACTGTTCCTAAGGCCTGGGTCCACGTGATGTGGCACAGCATAACTTTCTTTTTTAATTGTTTTTAACGATTATTTATTATTGACAGAGAGAGACAGAGTGCGAGCAGGGGACAGGCAGAGAGAGGGAGACACAGAATCTGAAGCAGGCTCCGGGCTCTGAGCTGTCAGCACAGAGCCCAACATGGGGCTCGAACTCACAAACCACGAGATCATGACCTGAGCCGAAGTCAGACACTTAACCCACTGAGCCACCCAGGTGCCCCAGAGCATCACTTTCTAATGATCAAAACAGCCCCACATCCTGCCCAGATTCTAAAGGAGAGGGCATAGTCCACGCTTCTAAGTGGAAGGAGTGTCCAAGAATTTGTGACCATCTTTAATTTGCCACCCCAAATTTCTGAGATCCTCACACTTTTACAGGGAATTACATTCCATTTCACTCAGGTGTCTACTCACCACAGATGAGTTATCTTTAAATCATGTTTATCCTTGAGGTATAATTCCCTCTATTCTAACACTAGGTCCTCTGTTTCATGACCAAGGTGAATGAGGTTTAATCACTTATTAAGACTTACCCGATAGTTACATATCCAGGTCTCATTTCCTAAAACTGCAAAAGCCTTAGCCATACTGACAGGTGTGAGATGACATCTCATTGTGGTTTCAATTTGCATTTCCCTGCTGATTAATGATGTTGAGCATCTTTTCATGTGTCTGTTGACATCTTCTTTGGGAAGATGTCTATTCAGGTTTTCTGCCCATTTTTTAATTGCCTTTTTTGGTGTTGAGTTGTGTTAGATTTTTGGAGGTTTTGGGGTGTTTTTTTGTTTTGTTTTGTTTTGTTTTTTTTGTTAACATAAGGTGTAATATTAGTTTCAGGAGTAGAATTTAGTGATTCATCACTTATGTATAATACCTAGTGCTCATCACAGCAAGAGCCCTCCTTAATACCCATCACCCATTTAACTCACCATGCCCGCCCACCTCCCCTCCAGCAACCCTCAGTTTGATCTCTATAGTTAAGAATGTGTGTTATGGTTTGCCTCTCTTTCCTCCACCATGTTCATCTGTTTTGTTTCCTAATTCCACATATGAGTGAAATCATATGGTATTTGTCTTTCTCTGACTGACTTATTTCAGTTAGCAAAATACACTGTAGTTCCATCCATGTCTTTACGAATGGCAAGATTCATTTTTTATGGCTGAGTAATATTCTACAAATTCTTTATCCATTCATCAGTCGATGGAAATCTGGGCTCTTTCCATAATTTGGCTATTGTTAATAATGCTTCTATAAACACTGGAATTCATGTGTCACTTCAAATTAGCATTTTTGTATCCTTTGGGTAAACACCTACTAGTGCAATTGCTGGATCATAGGGTAGTTCTATAGCTAATATAATCCTCAATGAGGAAAAACTGAGAGTTTTTCCTCTATATTTAGGAACAATACAGGGATGTCCACTCTCACCATTGTTATTTAACAAAGTACTGGAAGTTCTAGCCTCAGCAATCAGACAACAAAAAGAAATACAAGGCATCCATATCAGCAAGGAAGAGGTCAAACTTTCATTATTCACAGATGACATGATACTCTCTGTAGAAAAGCCAGAAGACTCCACCAAAAAATTGCTAGAACTGATACACGAATTCAGTAAAGTCACAGGATACAAAATCACTGTATGGAAATCCTTTTTGTTGCATTTTGCGTGTTGCATCTTGCATTTCTATACACCAACTATGAAGCATCAGAAAGAAAAATCAAGGAATTTGTCCCACTTACAGTTGTACCCAAAACTATAAGATATCTAGGAATAAACCTAATCAAAGAAGAAAAAGATCTATACTCTGGAAACTACAAAACACTTATGAAAGAAATTGAAGAGGACACAAAGAAATGAAAAAACATTCCATGCTCATGGATTGGGAGAACAAATATTGTTAAAATGTCTACCCAAAAGCAATCTAAACATTTGATGCAATCCCTATCAAAATACCACCAGCATTTTTCACAGACCTAGAACAAATAATCCTAAAATTTTTATGGAATCACAACTACCCTGACTAACCAAAGCAATTTTGAAAAGAAAATTAAAAATAGACCTACCCTATGACCCAGCAATAGCACTGCTAGGAATTTACCCAAGGGATATAGGAGTGCTGGGGCACTTGTACCCCAATGTTTATAGCAGCATTTTCAACAATAGCCAAACTATGGAAAGAGCCTAAATGTCCATCAACTGATGAATGGATAAAGAAATTGTGGTTTACAGACAGAGACCCAATAAAAAAGAGAACTAAACAATA
This sequence comes from Panthera tigris, assembly GCF_018350195.1. Lineage (NCBI taxonomy): Eukaryota > Metazoa > Chordata > Mammalia > Carnivora > Felidae > Panthera > Panthera tigris. Next base: position 33,302,936 of record NC_056673.1, on the reverse strand, counting down.
TAGAATAAATAAACAATATAGAATAAACAATATAGAATCTAAAAAAACTGTAGAGCAGATCAATGAAACCAAGAGTTGGTTTTTTGAAAAAATAAACAAAATTGACAAACCTCTAGCCAGGCTTCTCAAAAAGAAAAGGGAGATGACCCAAATAGATAAAATCATGAATGAAAATGGAATGATTACAACCAATCCCTCAGAGATACAAACAATTATCAGGGAATACTATGAAAAATTATATGCCAGCAAATTGGACAACCTGGAAGAAATGGACAAATTCCTAAACACCCACACTCTTCCAAAACTCAATCAGGAGGAAATAGAAAGCTTGAACAGACCCATAACCAGCGAAGAAATTGAATCGGTTATCAAAAATCTCCCAACAAATAAGAGTCCAGGACCAGATGGTTTCCCAGGGGAGTTCTACCAGACGTTTAAAGCAGAGATAATACCTATCCTTCTCAAGCTATTCCAAGAAATAGAAAGGGAAGGAAAACTTCCAGACTCATTCTATGAAGCCAGTATTACTTTGATTCCTAAACCAGACAGAGACCCAGTAAAAAAAGAGAACTACAGGCCAATATCCCTGATGAATATGGATGCAAAAATTCTCAATAAGATACTAGCAAATCGAATTCAACAACATATAAAAAGAATTATTCACCATGATCAAGTGGGATTCATTCCTGGGATGCAGGGCTGGTTCAACATTCGCAAATCAATCAACGTGATACATCACATTAATAAAAAAAAAAAGAGAAGAACCATATGATCCTGTCAATCGATGCAGAAAAGGCCTTTGACAAAATCCAGCACCCTTTCTTAATAAAAACCCTTGAGAAAGTCGGGATAGAAGGAACATACTTAAACATCATAAAAGCCATTTATGAAAAGTCCACAGCTAACATCATCCTCAATGGGGAAAAACTGAGAGCTTTTTCCCTGAGATCAGGAACACGACTGGGATGCCCACTCTCACCGCTGTTGTTTAACATAGTGTTGGAAGTTCTAGCATCAGCAATCAGACAACAAAAGGAAATCAAAGGCATCAAAATTGGCAAAGATGAAGTTAAGCTTTTGCTTTTTGCAGATGACATGATATTATACATGGAAAATCCGATAGACTCCACCCAAAAGTCTGCTAGAACTGATACATGAATTCAGCAAAGTTGCAGGATACAAAATCAATGTACAGAAATCAGTTGCATTCTTACACACTAATAATGAAGCAACAGAAAGACAAATAAAGAAGCTGATCCCATTCACAATTGCACCAAGAAGCATAAAATACCTAGGAATAAATCTAACCAAAGATGTAAAAGATCTGTATGCTGAAAACTATAGAAAGCTTATGAAGGAAATTTAAGAAGATATAAAGAAATGGAAAGACGATCTCATGGATTGGAAGAATAAATATTGTCAAAATGTCAATACTACCCAAAGCTATCTACACATTCAATGCAATCCCAATCAAAATTGTACCAGCATTCTTCTCAAAACTAGAACAGGCAATCCTAAAATTCATATGGAACCACAAAAGGCCCCGAATAGCCAAAGTAATTTTGAAGAAGACAAAAGCAGGAGGCATCACAATCCCAGACTTTAGCCTCTACTACAAAGCTGTAATCATCAAGATAACATGGTATTGGCACAAAAACAGACACATAGACCAATGGAATGGAATAGAAACCCCAGAACTAGACCCACAAACGTATGGCCAAATAATCTTTGACAAAGCAGGAAAGAACATCCAATGGAAAAAAAGACAGTCTCTTTAACAAATGGTGCTGGGAGAACTGGACAGCAACATGCAGAAGGTTGAAACTAGACCACTTTCTCACACCATTCACAAAAATAAACTCAAAATGGATAAAGGACCTGAATGTGAGGCAGGAAACCATCAAAACCCTAGAGGAGAAAGCAGGAAAAGACCTCTCTGACCTCAGCCGTAGCAATCTCTTACTCGACACATCCCCAAAAGCAAGGGAATTAAAAGCAAAAATGAATTACTGGGACCTTATGAAGATAAAAAGCTTCTGCACAGCAAAGGAAACAATCAGCAAAACTAAAAGACAACTGATAGAATGGGAAAAGACATTTGCAAATGACATATCAGACAAAGGGCTAGTATCCAAAATCTATAAAGAACTCACCAAACTCCACACCCGAAAAACAAAAAATCCAGTGAAGAAATGGGCAGAAGACATGAATAGACACTTTTCATATTAAAATGAAAAAATAAAAAAATAAATAAATGAAAACCAAAGCTGGAGGCATCACAATTCTGGACCTCAAGTTATTTTACAAAGTTGTAGTGATCAAGATAGTACGGTACTAGAACAAAAACAGATATATAGATCAATGGAACAGAATAGAAAACACAGAAATGGATCCATGACTATATGGTCAACTAATTTTTTTCATAAGGTATTTCTATTTTTAATTTATTTTTATTTTTATTTCTATTTTTTTAATGAAATTTATTGTCAAATTGGTTTCCGTACAACACCCAGTGCTCATCCCAACAGGTGCCCTCCTCAATGCCCATCACCCACTTTCGCCTCCCTCCCACCCCCCATCAACCCTCAGTTTATTCGCAGTTTTTAGCAGTCTCTTATGACTTGGCTCCCTCCCTCTCTAACTTTTTTTTTCCTTCCCCTCCCCCATGGTCTTCTGTTAAGTTTCTCAGGATTATGGTCAACTAATTTTTGTCAAAGCAGGAAAGAATATCCATTGGAAAAAAGACAGTCTCTTCAACACATGGTGTTGGGAAAACTGGACAGCAACATGCAAAAGAATAAGCCTGGACTGCTTTCTTATTCCATACACAGAAATAAATTCAAAATGGATGAAAGACCTAAATGTGGGACAGGAAATCATCAAAATCCTAGGGAAGAATATTGGCAGCAACCTCTTCAACTTTGGCCCTAGCAACTTCTTAGTAGACATGTCTCTGGAGACAGGGGAAACAAAAGCAAAAATGAACTATAGGGACTTCATCAAGACAAAAGCTTCTGCACAGCAAAAGAACCAATCCACAAAACTAAAAGGCAAACTTCAGAATGGGAAAAGATATTTTTAAGTTTCATATCTGATAAAAGGCTAGTATCCAAAATCTATAAACAACTTACCAAAGTCAACACCCAAAAAACAAATAACCTAATTAAGAAATGAGTAGAAGACATGAATAGATATTTTTCCAAAGAAGACATACAGATGGCTAACACATACATGAAAAGATGCTCAGTATCACTCATCAGGGAAATGCACATCAAAGCTATATTGAGCTATTACCTCATACCTGTCAGAATGGCTAAAATTAACAACACAGGAAACAACAGATGCTGTCAAAGGGGGAACCCTCTTATACTGTTTGTGGGAATGCAAACTCATACAGCCACTCTAGGAAATAGTATGGAGGTTTCTCAAAGAGTTGTATAAGCTCTTTACATATTTTTGGATATTAACCCCTTATTGGAAATATCATTTCCATATATTATACGGAATAATATTCCATTATATTATACATATGGCATATATATATATACATATATATATAATATTATGCAGCCATAAAAATGATAAAATTATGCCATTTGAGACAACATGGATGGGCCTAGAAGGTAGAACACTAAGTGAAATAAGTCAGATTGTAAAAGGCAAATACCATATGACTTCATTCATAAGTGGAATGTAAAAAAACAAAAATGAATAAACAAAAAAAAAGCAGAGTCAGATCTATAAATACAGAGAACAGACTGGTGGTTGCCAGAGTAGAGGGAGGTGGGGGTCTGAGTGAAATTTGTGAAGTGGAGTGGGAGATACAGGCTTCTAGTTATGAAATGAGTAAACCATGGGGATAAAAGTCACAGCATAAGGAATACTGTAATAATGATATATTGGGACAGATGACAACTACCATTGTAGTAACCATAACATAATGTATACGCTTGGTGGGTCATTAAATTGTACACCTGAAAGTAATGTAACATTGTGTGTCAATTATAGTAAAAAAAAAAAAAAAAAAAGAGAGAGAGAGAGAGAGAAAAGAAAAGAAAAGAAAAGAAGAAAAGAAAGAAAGAAAAAAAAAAAGAAATCCTGCAAAAGGTCCTCCCTGCTTCCTGGGGTTGGGGTTGGCAGAGGGAGATATTTTATTGTGTTGTGGTAAGTCAACTTTCTTCAAAAAAATGTTTGTCCAAATTAGGCACATATGTCTCATCCTAGCAAGCCCCAAACTTCTGTGTTTTTATGTCCTGCTAATTTTAATTCTCATTAAATCCTCCTACTGTATATTATATATATAATATAATATATATTATATATATATATATATATATGTATATATATATATATATATATATAAGTTTCATGGGTGTTGACTGACTGAATGAGTACATGAGTGAATACATAATATTGAACACATGCATATCTGTCTTTCCTAACAAGGATAGCATTAATTGACAGCATTCTGTACTAAGCTTACTATGTCAACACGGACACCCTGTCCTTAAGGGACTTTGACATTCATAGTTTCCTAATGGTAAAACACAGCAATTCAGGTGCAGGGTGCTAAGTGAATGGACTCCCAAGAAATGGCAGCTGGCTTTGTTTTCTCTCCTATGATAAGACTTTAAATGGCAGCTCACTGTGATAATGAAGTCATTGTTAATTCTTACGTGGGAGCCCCTCAGGCAAATCTCTTTAAAGCACTAATTTCTGAGATAACTCAAATCGCACATCAAATTGTACTTTTCATAAAAATTCAATGAAACATCAAGCCAAAGGCAGGACAGATGTTGCCCTTATGAAATGATCAGTGGATTGCTTGCTAAAAGTTCATTTATAGGTACATCATTTTGTGTAATACGCTTGTTAGTAATGTTCAGAATATCTAGCTAATGAGGTCTTTCAGTATTTTCCAGGTCTGGGGCCAGGCCCTGGCACCTGTATTTTTAACAAGATTCTTAGGAGATGTTGTTACATATCGATGCTTGAGACGCAATCTATCTGGTATACATGCACACACATATACGTACATATATATGCACACACACATATATACATTGACACATACCTTTCCCAAAAATACAGAAGTAAAGAAGCCAAGAATTTGAGAAGTGAGATAGTGAGAAGGTTAAAGAGAGAGAGAGGGAGTAAAAAGAAAACCTCTAATTGGTCTGTTCTTCTGGCTTTAATTTTATCTTATCTCTAGCACATTCTCAATTATGCCAGGATAGTCACTTTTTTAAACCACAAATCTAGTCATTCTCTTTTGCTAAAAAAATACTTGACAGTTTTTTATTACATGTGGAACAAAGTCTAAATTATGGATCATGACTTTGAATGGGGACCCTCCCACCTTCTGAACCCATATTTTCCATTTTTTGCCTCATGTTTTGTGTAGCCATTCTTAGCTTCTTTCCCACTTGTTAAAAAAGCCTCTTAGTTCCACATTTCCATGCCTTGCTCTACGTTTTCTTCCTAGAATGCTCTTCTCTCAACCTGGATTAAGAGATATTCATGCTTTAATACTAAGCTACACCTCAAGTTATTGACCTTTCTTGACACTATCTAATATTTTAAAAGACAATATTTAAGAAAATCTGCCTTACAGGTCAATACTTACAGGTTTTGGGGGTCCACATTTTGAGGCAAAATCATCCTTCCAGGGGATTACTAGAAGGCAATGTTACTGAAAATTACATGGCCTATAGGCACCACACTGGGATTTTCTTTTCTTTTTTTAAATTTTTTAAAAACTTTATTTTTTTTTAAATTTTTAAAAAAGTTTTTATTTATTTTTGAGAGAGAGACAGAGTGTGAGTGGGGGAGGAGCAGAGAGAGAGGGAGACACAGAATCCGAAGCAGGCTCCAGGCTCTGAGCTGTCAGCACAGAGCCCGACGCGGGGCTGGAACCCACAAACCGTGAGATCATGACCTGAGCCGAAGCTGGATGCCTAACCAATGGAGCCACCCAGGCGCCCCTACACTGCGATTTTCTTAACTCAAACTTGCTAATGGTTAATATTTATTTTAAATATGTGCAGAACAGAGACTTTTCATTTCTACTTTATGATAAAAACTTTTAGGGCCTGAGAATGTGCATCCAGGTTTTAAACAGGTGAATGTTCTTTTTTCTGGAAAAAAATCATGTAGCTCTGCTTCCATACAAACCACCTCCATGCATTTTCAATGCTGATAGAAGGAAATCAGGACTTTCTAGCTTTCCCCAATCATCTCATGATAAAAATTATGAAACGTGTAGGAAAGTTGAAAGAATTATATAGTGGACACTCGTATACCTACGATCTGGATGCTACAATTGCTCACATTTTGTTGTGTTTGCTTTGTCACATTACCCATCCTTCTATCTGTCTATCCGTTGATCCGTCTTACTTTCCATGCATCTCAGAGTAAGTTGCCAACATGAGTACACCTCAGATCCTTCTCCCGCTAATGCAGAATGTGAAGACTTCCTTGTGAAAGCTTAGTAATTCAAGCGTATGTACTCCCTTCCGTCATTAACACACAATATCTACACTATAATCTTAAACTGCATGTGGTTTGTTTTCTGTCAAAAGCATGGTTAAACTGACTAATATTTGAGCAAACTCACCTATTTCTCTGGTGTCTCACAAAATTCTGTCAGGTCACAGCACCAGAATGCAAAGCATTTTTAGCTTAGGTATTGGAGAGATTCTGTGAGGAAAGTGATTTGATGCTATGCTATTACTATTTATTTGAAGCTAATACAAAATTTTGCTGGATAGCTTATGGGTTTTTTTTCCAGCTTCTATAGATTTATTGTAAATGATCATTTCCTTAATATGACTTATTATCTTTACAGTATGAGTCAAACGATAATGCCTGGGTTGGATGAATGAGTATTGAATGCTTAGGCAGCCAGTCCTTGAAATTACTGAATTGCTCAGTGGAGGATAGAGAACATGACCCAGGAATAGAAGGTGGAGGAAGGTTGGTAAGTTGATGAATCAAATATTTTAATGTTATTTAGCTCTGTGAAATTAACAACCAGATGTACTAAACCTGGAAATAGTTAAAAATGGGGACCTCTTGGGAGCTGGACTGGACAGGAGAAGGTTGTGGAAAGAAAGTGGTGATTTCCATCATGACGATAAAAAAATAATAGTAATAATAGAACATACAGTGCTTATTATGTGCCAAGAACTATTGTAAGTTCTTCACTTTTATATTACATCACACTTTTACATTTTACTTAATTTTCTTTTAATCTTTATAAAAGTTCTATGAGGTAGATGTTGTTACTGTCATTTTGCAGATGTGGAAACTGAGTCTCAAAGGAAGACTTGGTTCTTTGAACCCAGGAGGTGTGTGCATGTTTTTCACAGTGGCATCTTGATACTCCTTGTGAAAGAAAAAAAATTTCTATGAGATATTTTTAGCCTTTAGTGGCAGGAAAACTTTCTATTTTAAAAAATCTTGTAAGCTTTTTATCAGATAATAAAACCCATGTAAGATCTTGTGCAAAGACCTCTTCCCTGTTTTGTTTGGGAAGCCCAGACATCAATATATTGCTCAAATACTATAATTATTCCTCTCTTGTTTTGGTTTCTGATCTCACCTTTATGTTTACCCTCTGTGCATATAGTCAAAATACCCAAAGTAAATAAACAAGTGCACAGGCAAATGTGACAATAAATTATTCCTTTACTTAGTCGTTTGCTTCTACTCTGATGATTTTATTTAAAATTCTACACCTTTCATAATTTTTGGCATTGTTATGACTTCTCTAAGAATGCTCCCTGAGGATTCAAAATAGTCATCAAGCCATTGACTAATAAAAATTCATGTAGCGTTGAAAATGCAACATGAAAATCTTTACTCAGGGTACATTAAAATTGATACATCATTTGTTTTCCACTAATGAGAGATTTGCAGTAGTGGTGGATTCTGGGTAGAAAACCTGATACCAAGTCAGTGCCTGCCTCTCCAAAGGTGTAAGAAGATCATGGGTCTTACATTTTCTCTCTGGATTAATGTTTCCTCGTATAGAGTATCATATTCTGACCCTATCAGTTTTGATCATTCAACCTTCTTGAATGAATTTGTTCTTCAGCATTCTAATGGACTGCTGTGTCTCCCAAGGATTATTAAGATGTGACTCTGGTCACACAGAACTAGACCTCTGAACAAAAGCTGTCAAGGAAGAGAACTGGGAACCTTCAGAGTAAGATCCACACAGACATAACGATGATTTAACTTTTCATCTCTGGTGTCAAGTAACTTTCATTTCAAAAGGGATCAATGTGTTAAAGTAGACTTAAAAAAATCTTTTTAAGTAGTATATCCTGCACTAAAATATATGTATCCTCCTCTTCTCTCCCAGGATTGATGGATTTTTCAGTCTCTAGAACCAAGGTGAACTAAGAAAATGCTTGTATTCAAGCTAAAACCAAACAAACAAACAAAAACCTGCCAGAGAACATATAGTTGCAGCCTGAATCTATCTCAAAACAATCAAAGGAGAAACTCCCCTGTTATTGCTACAAAACCAGCTCCCAGTAGAGTTGAAGCGTAAGATGTGAGCAACTGTGCCTGATTTCATGGGGTGTTTGTACCTGAGCTAGAAATATCATGCTGCTGTTCCTAACATAATAGGAGGAGAGGATTTTAGGAATCAAAATGTAGAAGGAAACAAAAATGTTTGAGATGATGTTATTTTTAAAGCAATCAACAAATGGATGCATTGAATGGTGTTAAGGGTTAAAGTAGAGAAGAGACAATATATGAATTATATTTAAAAGACAAAGGAAGACTTGATTTGGCTACCATGTAGAGAAAATATGGAGTGGCACAGGAACAGAAGCAGTGATCAATGAGGTGGTTATTACCACTGACCAGATGTCAGGTGGTAGTGGGGTAGATTATGGTGGAGGAAATGAAATTGGAGGGAAGTATGTATTTGTGGTGCATGTTGTGGACACGGAGCACTGAAAGATGAACAGGTGGATTATATGGGTGATGGGATTATGGGTTGGAAAGGAAAGAATCAGTGATGACTTCTAGGTTTTTGGCTTGAGCAACTGGATGATGGTGGTGCCGTTCACTGAGTTGGAAAACTTGGGATTGTCACAGTTTAGGGATAAAAATAGGGGCTTTCGTTTCATTTTATTAAATGTTTATTCATTTTTGAGAGAGAATGTGAGCAGGGGAGGAGTAGAGAGAGGGAGACAGAGGATCTGAAGCGGGCTCTGCACTGACAGCAGAGCCTGATGTGGGGGCTCAAACTCATAAACCGTGAGATCAGGACCTGAACCAAAATTGGATGCTCAACTGACTGAACCACCCAGGTGCCCCAGGGCTTTCATTTTAATTTTTTAAAATGTTTTATTTATTTTTGAGACAGAGAGAGACAGAGCATGAGCAGGGGAGGGGTAGAGAGAGAGGGAGACACAGAATCCGAAGCAGGCTCCAGGCTCCAAGCTGTCAGCACAGAGCCTGACGCGGGACTCGAACTCATGAACCGTGAGATCATGACCTGAGCCAAAGTCAGACGCCCAACCCACTGAGCCACCCAGGTGCCCCCACCCTCCAGGGCATTCATTTTAGAGACAATAAATACATTATTGATTCCCAAGTGGTGTATGAAAAAGAACTTGAAAAACAAAAAGAAAAAGAGCTATTTTAACCAAAGAGACAATAGATATGTAACATATATGTATAAACATATGTAAGGGAGAACGAGAAAATGCATGAATTGGGTTTCCCCTTAAATGTCTATGAGCAACTCTTGTGTTTTAAGTTAAATCCAAGGGTATGATTAAGTTTGCAAGCATCAGAAGGTGATCACTTCTTGGAAAATTTCATGCTTTAGTTTATTACTAATAGTTCTGAAGAAAAAAAATTTTATTGAAATGGATTTTTAAAACATAAATGATTTTATTTGTCCACAAAAGAACAAAAGAAGCAAATTTCTGAATTTCTCATCGCAATGGATATAAATCACAATTATTATTGACTCGTATTTTTCTCCACTTTTATGAAACACTGTTCATTACAAAGGCCTAAAAATATTTGTAGAATGAATGACCATTTTCATATCTTGTGTTTTCAATTAGGCTATAATCTCTTGACAATAGGATGTCTTATATTTCTTGGAATCCACCCAAGAAACTAGGAACATAGTATAATAAAAAGAACGGAGATTTTGGATTATAAAAGGTATGGCTATGAATTACAGTGCTACTGCTTATCCTTTGTTTGACATTGAGATAGTTATTTAGCCTTGATAAATTTATACTTCTTCATCTGTAAACCATAATGATAATACCTGTTCTCATGTGGCTGCTGTAAAGATTAAATAGGAAAGGTTTAGCAACAGCCTAACACAATTCTTGGCATATATTGAAGTGCTTAGTCAATGTTGGTTTCCATTCCCTAAGCATGGTTCTGTGGACAGACTCAATAAATATTTGTCAAACGAATGAATGACATTATCTTTAGAATATCATTACCATTAATTCCTAATGGGCCTTGCATTTTGGGTCAAAAGGACATGCTTTCAACCCTTTCATATTTGGTGTTAATAGCCGTATAGTGTCACAGATCACAAAACCATACTTAATGTTTGTTGCTATTATCAATCAGTACAGCTGAACACAGCCCACAGAATATAATTGAGTCAGATTAATTTTAATAACTGAAAGTGAACATTAGCATTCGTGGGAATGGGAATAAAATTGTCCCCATCACAAGTTAAATTACTGCTGCTGTTCATAAATTTTAAAACAGCTGACTCTGAATTTCCACCTGCATCTTTTAAAATGATCTTTCTATCTTCCCATTATTTTTTTAATAGACACTTAGGCAGAATTTCATTTCAGTAGTACTTAGAGTAAAACTAGAAAGTAGCTGGGGGGAAAAAATACAACCCAGTTTCTTATGGAACTATTTATACCAGTATTATTTACATCTTAAGTAGGAAATTAGGTGATGCTAAAAATAGTTTTCCTCAAATTTCGTTCTGCTTTTGTATTTTGAATGATTATTCTTCTCTTGAAATACTAGTTTATAGGTTACCTTAATATCAAATACTATATCATAATGCATATACGTTATTAAACTCTAGGTCCTGGGTAGAAATTTGAGAACTACTCATTGATCAATACATAGAATTTCTCAGGTTTTTCTAGCTTCCATAGAGGTACACCTGTTCTAATTTCTAATCAGCCAAAAGCACTCCTAATAGCATTCATATAGAGAGAGATCTGTAGATTCTTCTTTGCCACTGAGTTAAGAAAACCGGGGTTTATATTTTAAAACCTCCCCCCAACAGAAAATTACACATACTTGAGCTGCATATACTGGTGGCGGGGGGTAGGCCTACTCAGTCTACCAAGGATCAGAGTTTTGGGTCAGAACACTAGGTTCTGAGTGTTCAAACAGCACTTCATTTTTTCTCCCCATTTCGGTGTTTCAAGGGGTTTCTAGATACAAGGTGAAGTAGCTGGCTTTATTGGAGAAGGTAAACATAGCAAAGATGCATTCTTAGGAATAAGTGAAAAAAAAATCTCAAAAATGCAGGCTAAATCATTTGCAATGACATGGATGGATCTAGGGGGGTATAATGCTAAATGAGATAAGTCAATCAGAGAAAGCTAAATACCACATGATTTCACTCATATGTGGAATTTAAGAAACAAAACAAATGAACAAAGAGAAAAAGAGACAAACCAAAAATAGACTCTTAACTCTAGAGAACAAACTGATGGTTACTAGAGGAGGGGTGAATGGAGGGATGGGTGAAATAGGTCAAGGGATTAAGAGTACATGTATCATGATGAGCACTGAGTCATCGAGAGAATTCTTGAATCATTATATTGTACGCCTGGAACTAACCTAACACTGTATGTTAACTATATTGGAATTTTTCTTTTAAAAAGTAGAAATACAAAGCCATTTCAAAAAAAAATGAAGACTAACTTAAAAATAAGCAAAGCACAGGAAAACACTTTTAGGAAGGATGACTTTAATACACAGAAGACTTTTACATGGATCGTTTGAGATAAAGTAAAACAGGGCAGATGCTATCGTTTGAGATAAAGTAAAACAGGGCAGATGCTAGGGAATATGCATACCAACACATCAGCTAAGGCCATAGAAGACTTACCTCTTATAAGGAGGGGTGATAAATAATGAGAACAGTAAAGAAACTGTCTACTTCTTGAAACTTGGCCCTGTATCATCTAAGATGAGTATTTGTTTTCATTGTTTTATAATGACACAGGAAATTATAATTAAAGAGCTGCCCCTGCTTCTGTTCTGAAACTTAAGAAAGTACATTCATCATCAAAAGAGAGAGAGAGAGCACATTTAATGTGTATTTAACATATTAATAGGCAAAAGGGGTAAATCTATATTTACTTTAGTACATGCTAAAATTGGGGGAAAATACACCCATTCTCTATTTATGGTATAAGTTATAGAGTAATAGGAAGATACTTTTTAACCTAAAGGAAAAAAAATCTACTTATGGTCAATATCATGCTTCCTGAAGGATCACTAGACATTTTCTTTATACAGGGATAGTGTTGTTACTTAAAAGCATGGGCCTTGGAACTAGGCTGCCCTGAACTAAATCCAGTTCTGCCACTTATTAGCTGTATGATCTTGGACAAGTTTCTACACCTTTTTATATCACTTTCCTATCCTGGGAATAATAATGCTAACTATTTCACAAGATTGTTGTGGGGATTAACTGAATCCATTTAGAAACATGTAGAACCGTGCCTGCCATATTTGTTAACTGCTATATATTTGTTAGCCATTTTCATTCTAGAAATTAAAACATGAATATCTATCTGTAACAGTACTACTTGGCATATATTAAAAATACCAGATATCAGTAAGTAAGGAGAAATCGAAATTATCATTATACTTAGGTTATATTGTTTATCTGTGGAGATAAAAAAGAAGAACCAACTGAAAACCACTATAAAAATGAAAAGTTTAATTTTTAAAAAATGTTTTATTTATTTTCGAGACAGAGAGAGAGAGAGAGAGAGAGAGACAGAGTATGAGTGGGGGAGGGGAAGAAAGAGAGAGAGACGCAGAATCTGAGGCAGGCTCCAGGCTCGGAGCTGTCAGCACAGAGCCTGACATGGAATTGAACTCATGAACCATGAGATCATGACCTGAGCTGAAGTTGGATGCTTAACCGACTGAGCCACCCAGGCCCCCCAAAAATGAGAAGTTTAAACAGCAAATGAGACTAATGGAAAACAAATAGCAAAATGGTGTATTTAAATCCAACTAAATGTAAATGGACTTAACATTCTGATGGTAGAGATTGTAAGACTGGATAAAAAAGGTCAAGATCAAACTATTTGCTGTCTATAGGACCTCTGTTTCCAATAAATGACACAGATTAAATGTAGATAGATGCAAAAAAAAAAAAAGCATTGCAAGCTAATACTAATAAATAAAAGCTAGAGTAGCTAGACTAATATTAGACAAGGTAGATTTTTAGACAAAGGGATATTACCTGAAATAATAAGAACAATTTCATGATGAGAAAGTGAATATCGGTTAAGTGTTAGACTCTTGATTTTGGCTCAAGTCATGATCTCATAGTTCGTGAGATGGAGCCCCACATCGAGCTCTGTTCAGTCAGGAGCCTGCTTGGGATTCTCTCTCTGTCCCTCTCCTGCTGTCTCTCGCTCTCTCAAAATCAATAAATACCTTTTTTAAAGCCTACAAAACTTCATAGTATGATCTAGTTTTTCTAAATAGATAGGCATTCTACCTATTATGAATATACTTGCATATATATTCATAGAATAAGTTCTGAGGGGTTATTAGGGTGACCATGGGTCTTGATTCACCTGGAACAGTCTATTGTCCCAAAGTAGTTATTAATACACTCCTTCATTCTAAAAAATGTCCCAGTTTGGATAACAAATAATACAGCCAAGTTAGTTATATGTGATTTTTTTCACTGTCTTAATTATTTACATCTATATTTAATTAAGTCATGAAATGAGCACATATTTAATAAATCAGGCATGGGAGAAACAATAATGAAGCTATTTCAATATGGAGGAGCCCCAAAACAACAGTAAACCCATTTCTAAAAAGTGTTCTGTAAAGGAAACTGCCTTTCTATGAAAGGAGGAAAATAATCAGTTCCTATCAGTAGGAAGTAAGATGATAAAAAAAAATCTCTAAAACTTGAAGAGGATTTGCAGAGAGCAGTTACATATTCAATAAGCAATAAGTGTTCTAAGAGGAGGAAGAGACTAGAGGGGTATGAGACATGAGAAAGTCTCCAACATGGTTCTTTCTTGGTCAAAAGACATCTTGGGAGGATCTTACTGTGTTGACCACAACGTGTGCTTTTTCTTTTTTCGTATCTGAGTTTGTCATGAGAGGTTTACAAAGAATTGGAACAAAAATCTCTCACTAGTATGATAGGGATGGTGGCAGGATCAGGGTTTTCAAATTGGGGTGAAAATTTTCAATTAATTGAGATCTAGCTAGAGAAGCTAGCATCTGCCTCTTGATGCAGTGGAGGGGTGTGGGGTGGAGAGAGGGATTGTTCTTACTGATTTGAATAGAAGTTTGAATCAGCATAACTCAGAAGATCTCTGACCTTAAGTGTAGAGTCATGATGACGTTAACTCAAGTCCTTAGAGAATACAGAGCTATATTTAGCAGGAACTGGTATTGTTGAATTTTGAGTTATAAGATGCACCAGTACCTGATCAAATTTGAACCCTAAATGTCAGCTGAGGTGAATCTATGACATTTAAATATGACTATCTACCTACCCACCACCACACTGCCAGCATTCTATGATTTGTGGAAAGTCCAAGGCTCTCCCCATGAAGGCTACAAATTCCCAGGGGAATTCTTTTCTCAAGTTCATCTTTGATCTGAGTTCTTGCTTCTGTTCACCATCCTATGCATGTGCCTTTCTTCACATAAGTCCACAAATAGACTATATTACACACACACACACACACACACACACACACCACACCACTCAGTGAAGACATTTGTGGGTACAGCTACTGGAAATCTGGGAATAAGCAGAGGTTTGCAACCACACAAACATTCTTAAATGATTATTGGACCCTTTGCATTTTCTTTTTTTTTTTTTTACTTTATTTTTTTTTCAATATATGAAATTTATCGTCAAATTGGTTTCCATACAACACCCAGTGCTCATCCCAAAGGGTGCCCTCCTCAATACCCATCACCCACCCTCCCCTCCCTCCCACCTCCCATCAACCCTCAGTTTGTTCTCAGTTTTTAAGAGTCTCTTATGCTTTGGTCTCTCCCACTCTAACCTCTTTTTTTTTTTCTTCCCCTCCCCCATGGGTTTCTGTTAAGTTTCTCAGGATCCACATAAGAGTGAAAACATATGGTATCTGTCTTTCTCTGTATGGCTTATTTCACTTAGCATCACACTCTCCAGTTCCATCCACGTTGCTACAAAGGGCCATATTTCGTTCTTTCTCATTGCCATGTAGTACTCCATTGTGTATCTCCATTGTGTATATAAACCACAATTTCTTTATCCATTCATCAGTTGATGGAAATTTAGGCTCTTTCCATAATTTGGCTATTGTTGAGAGTGCTGCTATAAACATTGGGGTACAAGTGCCCCTATGCACCAGTACTCCTGTATCCCTTGGGTAAATTCTTAGCAGTGCTATTGCTGGGTCATAGGGTAGGTCTATTTTTAATTTTCTGAGGAACCTCCACACTGTTTTCCAGAGCGGCTGCACCAGTTTGCATTCCCACCAACAGTGCAAGAGGGTTTCCGTTTCTCCACTCCTCTCCAGCATCTATAGTCTCCTGATTTGTTCATTTTGGCCACTCTGACTGGCGTGAGGTGATATCTGAGTGTGGACCCTTTGCATTTTCAAGTGTCTTAGCCATTCCTACAAATCCAGATCCTGCTTCTTGCCATCTCTACAGCCCACCTCTCCTTCTCTTTCTTTCTCTCCACATCTTTTCTATCCTTTGCTTCTTTTTTCTCAGACAAAAACAAATACTTTCTGCTCTCTTATACAGAGCAAGTTGGCTTTTTTCTAGTCCCTTCACACAGGCTTATTTTGGGGCTCCTTTTGTGAATTTAAGCCTTAAAATTACTCTGGTCTAATTAAATTCTTAAACAATGTGTCTTATTCTCCATTACCCATCTGCGTGAGATGAAGATTTTGTTTTACAGTTTTAATTGTATTTCTCAATTTGCTACCAGTTCACAGAAGTTTTACATTTTTTATGGTGGGCAGATAAATAATTCATATTCCATTTTAATAAATAGCCCATTATAATAAAGAGTCATTGAAAAAAGAAGAATATTTTCATCATATCTGTAGCAGTTATTCATGTTTGTAGTAAATCTAAGCATTTTGATTATATTTAAAAACTCAAGGCAGTATTCTTTATCTGGTGTATTGAGCCAAATTGTAGGCATTGGAGAAAGTTTGGGTAAGTAATATAAGTAACTAACATATGCTGAATCCCAGAAAACTGGCTAGGGTTCCTTACAATAGTATGCTTGGCTTTTTATTTATGCATCAGTTGGGTTTATGAAAGGTATAAAGAAGTTAAGAAAACACTCAAATGTAAATATATATTCTGATGAGAAATAAAATAATATATTAAGCAGCATCTGTGTTACAGTGGGTTGGAAAAATGTTAGGTCGATGTTGTTTTCATATTTGCTTTTTGCCACATTTACTTATTGTAATGATAAATACACAGATTTGGGAGGAAATAAATGCATGCAAACCTGTATTCTCCAAAACAATTAAAGAAAAGTTTGAGGCGGTGATCAATTCAGCTGCAGAATAAAACTATGAATTCTCTTATTCTCCATCTTCTTTGTCATAGAAACTCCTGCATAGGAAGTTCTTTGCATGTTCCAGACTTTGCACATCCCTAGCAGTTCTGTCAAATATCTCTGTAACTGGGCTTTTTTTCTGTGTTGACAGTGATCCTTTCACCCTTTCCAGTGGTTCTTCATCTGAAGGGTTCCTCGAGACATTAACTGGCGTTTTCCTAGACAAGGATTTATTTAAGAGTGAAATAACAACAACCGTAAATTCCCAGAAACACAAGAATTCGAGGGTGCACAGCCTCAGATGTGAACAGTACAGACAAACTGGTCAGAGCTTGCTTCCCACTAGTGGCCTCATGTCCTTACTCAAAACGGTGCTTGTTAAGTCCCCAGTTGCACCAGTGGAAACTTGCCACCACCAGTAAACAATTTCCAAAACTTTGGGGATGTATTTTTTCCTCATATTAATATGTATACGTTTTAAGTTATTTACTGAATTATCACCTAGCCCCAAAATACATAAATTGATTACAAGTATGTTAATTGACCCCAAATTGGAAAGTAGGTGTAGTTTATTGAATTCTTTCCACTGAGCTTCCGAGGTAGGGGCTACTGTCTTTACAACAAATTCTTTGATTTTTCTCCAGAAGTTTAATTCCTCAGACTTTAATTATTGCTCGCCTATGTTTCTACAACTCTTGTCATGAATGGGGATTCCAAATAGTGCATCTGGATGGGGCTAATGCTACACATGTGTTTTCATCTCAACATCATGCCAGCGTGACTTGCAAATTTCCTATTTTGCTAACTCACAACTTGCAGAAGATTAGATCTGTCATGATGGAGAACAGCCGGAATCCAGAACAGTCTGATGTTGTCACGTGGTGAATTTTTCCTCCTTTGAAGTCATTTAGTCCATTCATCCTCTTGGGTGTGATACGGTGTTGGGCATCATATCATCATATGACCTAGGTTTATTTAGTGTGGTGCGTTGCCTTTCTCAGATGCAGACTCTTAGATTCAGATTCGTGAACAAGGTGCTTATTAGCAGGTGTTCTGAGGGTGTAGATGTGGGGAGTGAAAGGGAGCAGAATTGGGTGGAAGAAACTGTGATGCTGTCCTCATGAAGGGCTCAGTTGACCCCTTGGGGGGCAATGGGTTGGCTCTTCAAAGTTGTCTCGAATTGAGGCAAGACAGCCAGGCCTTTCTACACTCATATAGATTAGTCATTGGGTAGGGACTTTCCCTGGGAGGAGGCCGACTGGCCCCGGCAGCTTTCCATGACTGACACAATCCTCAAGGATGGATGGCAGCTGAGGGTCATCTTCTGACAGCACTCGCAACATCTGAGAGGAAGGCTTTCTCATTCCTGAAGATCACATCACAGTATCTATCATACACTTTGATGGTCACTCAATTTACATGGAGTCCCTAGACCAGTGGATTACAAACTTTTTTTTTTTTTTAAAGAAACAGCACTTTTTGTTCCAAGCAATAGCTTACACAAATCTTTCTATAGGGAAGAGACAAAAGCAGCTACTTTTCCAGAATGCCCAAGAAATGGCTCGTAAGATACCTCTACTTAGATACCCAGGGTTTCTTGGGACATGTTGGAAAACCTACTAGGTAAATAGTTGTAAAACTTGACTGATCATCAGAATCAGCTGAAAAACTTTTAAAAAAGTGAAACCACATACACAGATTCTTGGGCTTCTTATCTAGAGTCTCTGGTTCAATAGGTCTAGGGTTGGGTATTAGGATATAAATACATTAACACACACACACACACACACACACACACATTACTGATGTGATTCTTCTAGAATTGTGCTCTTGGATAAGAGCTTCTGTTAAAATCAGGTTTTTCTATTAGAAGAAAAAAATATATATGAATTTCTATTTATTATTCAAAGATGAAGGAGACCAGGGTATACAGACTGGGAGGTGAGCAGGGGTAGGAGCCCTGCTATGCTGCAATTTTCTTCTGTTCTTAAGCTTCTTTCCTTAGCCACATGTTGTTGAAGTTTATGGATTTGTGTTATTCCTCAAAAAGTAACTTAATGACTCTTTTTCTAGGTGCTGACTTTATTGACTCATTTGGTTAGGTCTTGGGGAAAGGAAGTTCTGAGATGACTCAGCCTACCATCTTTACATTGATTTCCCTGGTATGTGCATCTCCAAGTATACGTGACAAAGCCAAATTCCTCTCCAAAGTGACACAGTCCACCAGCAGTTTATGAGTGATTCTGCTACTCTACATTCTGATTAGCACTGGGGGTTGTTTATTTACTTATTACTAACTACTGCAATATTCTAAGTGTTTGGGATAGATCAGCGAACAAAACAAGACATTCTAGCAGGCTGATAATAGACAATACAGCATGATAAATAACTAAATTGTATTGGTTGTTAGAAGATCGTGAGCACAATGGAATAAATAAAGAGAGCAAAATAAGAGAGATCAGGAGTGTCATGGAAGAAGGAATTGAGGTGGTAATTTTAAAAAGAGAGGTTCAGAGCACTCTTTCTGAGGAGGTGATACTTGGAACAGATTTGGAAGGTGATAAAGGAGTTAACTGTGTGGTTTTCTGGAGGAAGCCACTTCCAGTCAAAACTGGGTTTCTCAAGTAGAGGCACTGGGCACTGTTGACATTTTGGGCGAGATAATCCTGTGTTGTGGGAGCTGCCCTGTGTTTTGTAGGATGTTCAGCATGACCCCTGGCCTCTACCCACTAGATGCTAATTGTATGTTCCCCTGTAGTTGTTGCAAGCAAGAATGACCCAAACATTGCCAAATGTCCTGTGGGGGCCAAAGTCACCCTGATTGAGAAGCACTGGTATAAAGCATATAAATAATTTTATCTTGGGGCGCCTGGGTGGCTCAGTCAGTTAAGTGTCCAACTTCAGCTCAGGTCATGATCTCACGGTCCGTGAATTCAAGCCCTGTGCCAGGCTCTGTGCTGACATCTTGGAGCCTGGAGTCTGTTTGGAGTCTGTGACCCCCTCTCTCTATGCCTGTCCCCAGTTGTTCTCGGTCTCTCTCTCTCAAAAATAAACAAACATTTTAAAAATAAAAATAAATAAATAAGTAAATAAATAATTTTGTCTTTTTCTATATGGATCCTAATTGTCTCAGCTACCTGTTATAAAATCCATCCTCCTGCTGAATTATAAAATACTGACTTTGTCAAACAGAAAGTTTTCATATTTTTGAGGGTCAGAGTCTATTACTCTATTATGTTTCTAAAATATATTTATTTATTTTTGAATATATAGTATCTTAAAAACTGTAACTCTTTAAGTCTTGATATCTGGTAGGGTAAATTCTTCCTACTCATTCTTATTTTAAATTAACTTAATAATTCTTTGCTATATACCCTCTTCCATATGCAATTTCAGACCAGCTTGTCACAGTCTATAAAAAAGTGTGATGGGATTATGATAGGAATTCATTAAATTTATAGATTAATTTAGAGGGAATTGACACCTTTATGAAATTGATTTTTCCCATCCATGACCAAAAGTATCTCTTTCCATTTATTTAGGGCTCTTTTTATGTCCTTCAATAAAGATATTATTCATTTTCTCCATATAGGTCTTGGACCTTTCCTGATAGATTTATTTCTGGCTATGTGATAGGTTCTGTTGCTAATGTGAACAGTGCTTTAAAAATAATTATTACATTTTCTTAATCGCTGTTTCTAATGCATAGCGTTATAATTAATTTTTGTATCTTTACTACAACAATCTTGCTTATTGTTTCTAGCAATTTCCTGCAGATTGAATTTAATAGCCCAGGAGGACAATCATATAATATGTGGATTAAGAAAAAAAATTTCCTTTCCAATCCTTTTATCTCTTACTGCCTTTTGTTGTCTTTTTGCTTTGGTTAGCAGTATGGTGGCGGTTTTTCATTTGCTTCCTCATCCTAAAGTGGTTGATTCTAATATTCTACCTGAAGTGCAGTCAGTGCTATAGCCTTTTGGTAGGTAGCCTTTATCAGGTTAAGGATGATCCCTTCCATTTTCAATTCACTATGCGTTTTACCTCCATGGGTATTAAATTTTATCCAATATATTTTTTGGATCTACTAAGATGATCATATGATTTTTCTCCTTTAATCAACAAATGGAGTAACTACATTCACAGATTTTTCTGAAGTTAGCCATTCTTACATTCCTGGAACCAACCCTATTTCATGTTTTCTGGAAAGAACAACTCCACTCTGCAATAAGGGAGTGTCTGTTCCATTTCTAAAACCTCACTCCTAGATGGAGTTACCCACAGAGGCAGATCCAGCTGTATAGGGACCTGAAACTATTTAATTTGGGATCCGTTTATAAGAATAAACATTCAGATTTATGAATACAAATTAGCTATAGAAGTGAATACCTATTTAAAATTGAAAAAAAAACCAAATTACAAATTTCATTAAGCTGTTGGATATCATAAATATCACAAAATTTAGAAAGGTAACCTAACAGTTTTATTCATGAATTACATGGTGATACACCACACTAACACTGTTTTTTGTTTGTTTGTTTTGGTTTCTGGT
The DNA here is from genome assembly GCF_018350195.1 of Panthera tigris. Classification (NCBI taxonomy): domain Eukaryota; kingdom Metazoa; phylum Chordata; class Mammalia; order Carnivora; family Felidae; genus Panthera; species Panthera tigris. The sequence continues at coordinate 33,281,547 of NC_056673.1, read as the reverse complement.
TTTTTTGGACAACTTTGGCTGCATAATCTTAAAACCACCTCTTTATGAGAAAATGATTTTTAAATATTTTCTATGCAGATTCTGGAAAAGAATTCAGTCTTTCCTTTAGTATAAACAACTGACACTGGTTTTTAAAACATTATTGATATTGGGGATTCATAAAATGTGCAAATTCCCATGCAAAAATCCTGTTTTATATTTCTGCAGCATATCTGTCCCTTATAAATACCAGAATTCTGATAAGTTCTATTTTGCCTGATTTACATAAAAATGACTGATACATTTATAAGTGTATAAGCTGCTTTATTAGTATACTCATGGCATAACAAAGTTTCTGCTTTGAATAGACATGTTATGAAACAAATCTTCTGCTTATAATTTTACACCCATGATACCTGGAAGGAATTTCCAGAGACTAGCTTCCGGCTCCAAAAATTCAAGCTTTGTTTCTTTTCCACTGTTCACATACCTTCAGATTGTGATAACACCTGTGGCTCTATACTTTCACATCATTATTAGCTTCATGGTTAACCCACCATGGTAGGGACCGCATATGAAAAACATTCTTTAGAAAGAAACACAACTGAAAATATAATATATGGCATTAGTAAACTTGTGTGACATCTTTCACAGTTTTTTTCCCCTTGCAGCCTTGTGAAATGAGGACATACACTCAACTTTTCACAGAACATTTATTTCCACGCTGCTAATTAAAATAAGATGCTCTCTGATGAAGAGCTAGTTCACTGAGACAAAGGCAAGGAAAATTAACTTTAAGAAAACGTCTGATAATTAAGCTTTAGTTTTCCTTCCCATTGCGAAAATTTGCTTTCTTTTCCTACAGATAGAAATCGGTTGCCCTTTCTCCAAATTCACATAACTCCCACTAATATTTGCTATAAATGAAATAGATGCTTCGCTAAATAGTCTTGCATGTGATATTTCTCCACTTACTCGTAGATGGGTAACAACACTTTCAAGTGTTTTGATCTCCAAACTGTTAACTCGTATTTGTTTATATAATGAAGTCTTTGGAAATATTGAATGGATGTTCTTGAACTTGCCCTATGTGGCCAAACAGTTCCACCTCCTAAAAATCAAAACATCTGCTCTATGTTCTTCTCCCCAGAAAATATTCCTAATTCTGAGAATTTGGGGGGAACTCAAGCAGGGGGATCATTCTAAGGAACTAAAGAACAGATAATGTTGTCTTTTACTCCAAATTTCTCTTGCTGTGCCTTCTCCCTCCTTCCCTTCTAGGCTGGCTCCATATGGGTCCCCACAGCTTTCATACCCTTCCAGGTCCTTCTCAATCTGATTTTAGGGAAAGTTCTGATAGAGTTTTGTCCCTTGATTCATTCCTGATAGTTTGCTTTTCACATTTCTGATAGGATTTGTGAAGCTTAACACACAAACAACAACACAGAGAATGATTAGCTAAGAAAGTGCTCAGAACAAGGAAATAAATGTTGGTTCCTAATGCAACCGTAAAGCATTTAAAATAAAATAGTTCTGATTTATTAAAAGAAGGAAGAAGGATAAGCAACAAAGAGGCATTTTTTAAACAGAGGGTAAGAAAAATTAAAACTTGAGAAAGATATTGAGGTAATCACAGCCTTTTAAAGTCAAAGGAAATTTAAAGCTTCAGTGATGAATCAGTCCCAATTCCAAAATATTCAGAATGTCTAGGATAAATAAACCTTTTCAAATAATAAGTTTTGAAAATAGAAAATTAAATAGCTGATGAAGGGAATTCATTTTGCTCATTTTTATCCAAGAGACTGTAAGTTCTAGTGAAGGAGAGGCAGATTCCCTCTTTCCCAAGGATAAGGTTGTATACAATACCTGACGTTTTTACTAAGCACTCCAACCCTTTGCTCCTGGGGATAAAAATCAATGCACCTAGTGGGGGAAAAACACATTGGGATTGAAAGATTGTTGGTATGATGTACCCCAGATGTGGCTGAGCATCGACAGCCCCTGAGGAGCTTGTTAAACTGCAAATGCCAGGATGCACAGCCAGTACTTGGAACTGCTGGCCTGTTACAAGTAGGGCAGAGGAAAGAGGTTGAATTGGCCGCCCTTAAGGAAAGGAATGGATGTGTATCTACATCTATATCGATATCGATATAGATATTTAAATGTTTATTTATTTACTTTGAGATAGAGTGTGTAAGCGTGGAGGGACGGGGGGGGGTGGGGGGGGGAGAGAGAATCCAAGGAGGCTCCATGCCCAGGGCAGAGTCCAATGTGGAGCTCGATCTCACAACTGTGAGATCATGACCTGAGCCAAAATCAAGAGTCAGACATTTGACTGAGCCACGCAGGTGCCCCTATATATACATATTTTTTTAATCAAGTTGTGGTAATAAGTCACACTCCACCACTAAACATAATCTGGCCAAGGTGTCCAGATGGTCACAGAGTAAACCCTTGAGCCAGTGCTGGAGTCTTCAACTCTCATTTGTTTCTCTCAGCAAAGACTACCCTCCTTTCGCACCTGCCATTTTAAAACCAACCTTTTTCATGGTGGCAGACTCATCTAAAGTGTCATAAAAGTTTGTGGGGATTGAGAATATGAGTCTTGGAATTGGATCAGGACCTAAATCCTGACTCTGCTACTTATCTGTCTGGTGAACCTGGACAAACCACCTAATCTTTGAAGTTTTTTACTGCATCTGTCAAATGAAGACAATGGCACCTAATTTGTAGGAATTTATTCGATGTAGTGATGTACACAAAAGTGCTTTATGAAGTACCAGACATTTTTAGTTATAAGTTGTAACTGCTTCCTGCTCATGTTTAAAATAAACACCAATCCCTTTAGTGAACTATTCACATATTGTATCATCAGATATGTTACTCTTCTCAAAGTTTCATTAAAAAACAACCTGATTTTCTTGACCAATTTTTCATTATTTTCTGAAGTATATCTACTTGTAACCACATCTATGATTTCTAGAACACAATATGTACCCAGGCATTATAGAATAGTGGGAACATTATTTATCTTTCCAAAGGAAATATTGATTAGTTCCTTCCTATGGGGTCTACCTCACTCTGATGTCATAATAGTCTTTATCAGATCCCGTACACCCCTTACCAGACCATCTCAACAATGGATACCACACTTATTTTAGGGATGGGCATGCTGTACAAGTCAGACCTAGGGTCCTTTCCTATACCTTATTGAGAAAGGAGTTTATTGAGAACGGAGTTTGTTGTTTAACATCCTCCAGGATCAAAACTGCAAGGGATATGCAAGCCTGAAACTGCCGGTTGTTCTCTTTCCCATCAAGGGGACGAACTCCCTGAAAATAAAGGCAATACAGATGGGGAGTATAGAAAAGGAGACAAATCAAGGATACCACACGAACACCTGGTTTCAGTCATACCTGAATAGTGAATAAATAGGATGGATGGATAGATAGATAGATAGATAGATAGATAATAGATAGAATTAATAAGTGAATGGTGAATGTTGGATACCTTCATGGATATTCTATTTTTATAAGCTAATAAGCTTTCCTCCATCCCCAAGTTAGTAGGTACTGGTTATTTACCCTACTTCCAACCAGAAGAGTTCTCTGACCAGTAAAAAACATGTCTATGTATGCATCTGTGGAATCTCAGTTTATGAATTCCACTGTAAAGCCTTTCTGAACCATTTTCTCATTTCCATCCTGGCTGAATTAATGGTTTCACCCTTTGGGCTTGCCTCCAGTGTTGGTTAATTTAGCTGTCTTACATGTGAGGCTTCCTCATAGACTATAAACTCCCCAGGATATGGACTGTGTCTTAATTCAACTTTATAATTCAGCATCTTGCAGATTACCTAACGTCTAGTAGGACCTTAATGATATCTGTTGTACAATCTAATGACTAAATGACTATAATAAGTCTGTTGCAATTTTCAAATGCAAAGACAAAATTTTATTTCTTTATTTCTATACCCTCATATAACTTACTCAAGGACTATTCGATCACAGCATTAATTTATTGGGAATATGGGAATCTGGGAGACAGAATACATCTTCCATGATGGGAAATATTGAGCTAATACAGTCAACTACTTTGCTTTCTGATAATGTAACAACCTGGAAAATCTAGAAGCAGAGATTGTTTACACCATACATTAGATTCTCTGTCTAACATCATCTCTCTTAAATAATCCTTTAGCAGATACTGGCTTGCCATCAATTTATGACTGAATTCTCTAGCAAATGCCTGTGGTGCAGATGGTCTCTCAAGCAAGTTTCCCCACTGGGAAGGGAACGCACTGATCTGCTGTTGTGGATAGCTGGAATCCCAACAGTCAAATTTTCCTTGTAATTTATTAAAGTGGTTTTCTAGTACCAATTAATCCCATGTAGGTTTGATTGGTGTGAGCAGGTTTCCTAGGGCTAGGTTACTATAAGTAGACCATTCAGGCTGAGTACCTGGAAGATCAGTGGGCGCAGACCCACATCTGCAGGAGGCCTGCCCAGTGGTAGCTGTCAGCCTTCTGTTGCTCTCCATTCCTTTAAGTTCTGTCTTGTCTTGATGGAGGTACACACTGAGCACATCAATATTCCATCAGGACATGCATATCATTTTCCTTTAAGGGTGGTATTTGCTGAATCCTCAACACAGTTTTGATTGATTATGTGTTGGGGTCATTTTTGCCTTGGATGATGCTTATTTCTGAAATTCAAATTTAATTTTTTAAAAATTTGATTTTTTTTTACTAATTTTAAGAACAAATATATCTTAAAGGTTGGAGAAACTGTAGATTTTCTAGTGGCTAGTGGTTATAAAAGTCCCCCAAACTCCAGAGACTTTAGCCCCCTTCTCCTGCTCTTGATTTTAGGGTTCATATATTTCATCACTAACAAAGACATTTTTTTCCAACATCCTACTTAATACTGTGTGTGTTAAAAGAACGGGTGTCATTCTTTGGTCTACGAATCTCTTTAAGATAAAACAATGCTAACCTTTAGTATAATTACTGAGCAATTGCTCTCAGTGGGTATTAATCATAGTTTGTTTTGCAAACTTTGGCTTGAGTTTTTTCAGAAGGATCTTCAGTGCAGCAGGGACTCTAATAAGGATTTAGGCGAGAAGGGGAAGATTTCTTTACCAAACAAAGGCAAAAGGCAAACATTAACATTTTCTGAACATGCACTACAAAGCCAGTGTGTCAAATATGCTCTGTCGGCAAAATTCACTTGAAACTATAGGATGCCAGTAAGCACAGCAATTAGGAGGTCAAGGCTGGTGGGATCAAGTTACAATTCTGTCCTTTACTAACTGAATAACCTTAGGCAAATTACTGAACCATCCAGAACTTCCATTTCCTTATTTGTAAAATAGTATTAATAATAATACCTCAATTTATGGTTTTCTAAAAATGAGACTTAAATAAGACAATGCCTACAGTTGTTTCCTTCAGAACTTATTAGGGTGTAATGGTTTTTATTATTATAAATTTATCATTATTTATTATTTAATTAAACCAGATTAAGCAATTGAGTCTCAAGTAAGATTCGCAAGGCCATTTATACAGGCAGGCTGACCTTCTCCCTGGCAACCCTATTTTTTTGTCTATGGAGAGAGAAGTGATGAGAACTGGGGAGGGGGTGTGTGCATTCCAGAGGTGGAGAGATAGGGTGAGGACTTTTGTGGAGCCTTGCACGACGGGATGAGGACAGCAGGGCTCACTGTTCTTTAAGTATTATATTATGATTGCAGCTGCTCAGCCTACCATTATTTTTTATAGTCTATTTTAGAGCCTTTGCCATTTTTAGGCTTGCTTACCACATGTCTCAGTTTTTTGGATGTCAGAAATGGCTTTGAAAAGTTATACAATACTGTAGCAACCTTGGCCATTCATCAGCTCTCAACATCCAAAGTGCTGCCACTATTGTTCAGCAACATTGAAGAAAGGGAATTCACCCCTTGGGACTCGCTTTTGATTGCTATTAGATTTTTAGTCATAGCTATTGCTCTCATAAGAAAAATCCACACCACCTGGGCTTCCCTGCAGTTTTTCATTATAGTGCCCAAGCTGTTCACTGAGATACAGTGAGAGGCTAAGCAACGCCATCCATCCCGGTCTTGTTTGACTTGAAAGTAAAACCTGGTGTCTGAAATCTCTGCCTCTTGCCATCCTAAAACTGGACCCATCAATCTTTCTTCTCATCACTTCTAGCAAAGATGACAGAGACAGACATTTTCCTCCTCGCTTCTCAAGTTAAGGCAACGGAAGTGACTTTGAGACGCGCCACCGCTATCGCCTTACGCAGCTGGAGCAGAGCCTTAGCTGCTCCGGGATGAAGGTGCGTGTTGCCTATGACCTTGTTTTGGGAGGCAGTTTCCTGTTTTCACACAGTCCTTGGAGAATAGATAAACTGAAGCGTAAATCACTCAAACATCGTTTCATAGATCCCACTGTGCTCATTGGCCACTAGAGAATCTCAGTATGCTAACGCAAGTAGAGGTATTTGATGTTTTGGCTTCAGATCCAAACTGAAGCTGAATCAGTAAGAGGGAAGAACCATTATCCAGTTCCTCAGGTTTTGATAATTCTCTCTCTTTTTTTTACATTTATTTATTTATTTATTTATTTATTTTGAGAGAGAGAGAATCCCAAGCAGGCTTCAGGCTGTAAGCATAGGTCCTGTCGTGGGGCTCGATCTCACAAACCATGAGATCATAACCTGAGCAGACATCAAGAGTTGGTCGCTCAACCAATTGTGCCACTCAGGCACCCCTTGGTAATTATTTTCTTATAAATTATAGTCATTTGTTAGCTTATATAAACTTCAAAATCTTTAGGATAAAAATTTTTTGAAGTTTATTTAGTTTTGAGAGAAAGAGAGAGCATGTGTGAGGGGCAGGGCAGAGAGAGGGGGGTGGACAGGGGATCTGAAGCAGACTCTGTGCTGACAGCAGAGAGCCTGATGTGGGGCCCAAACTCATGAACCATGAGATCATGACCTGAACTGAAGTCAGATGCTTCACTGAGCCACCCAGGTGCCCCTAGGATAATATCACTGGTGAAACTATGCCTGAGTGTTTGTCTCTATTGTATTTTTTTTCACTATGGCCAGACAATTTCAAGTTCATCGGACAAGTAGTCAATATTGTTGAGGAACTACAGTGATAAAAACAGGGTAGATATTCTGTCTCAAGGAAATTACTTTAAGACAAAATCTTATAAAATTGCATGAGACACTTGTCTTAGATATGCAAGGTAAAGCTTTATCAGAATATGCCCTATAAGGGCAGAGATAGAACTAAATCCTTAATCTTTTTAATGCTATAGGAGCTTCCAGGGATGATATATGACTATCCATGTCTTGAGAGTCCGCTATATCAGGTTTTAGGACTGTTCAGGGAGTAGAATATAAAAATGGGAGACCCGGATGACTTAGCTACTTAAGCTTCTGACTCTTGATTTTGGCTCAGGTCATGATCTTGTGGTTTGTAGGATTGACTCTACGCTGACAGTGTGGAGACTGCTTGAGATTCTCTCCCTCTCTGCTTCTTCCCTGTTCGTACTCTCTCTCTCTTAAAATTAATAAATAAACATAAAAAAAAATAAATTGGAGGGATTTTATTTATTTCCCCTGAATAAATTGGTGGGAAATCCTAGACTGACTAGGTGGGTGTTTCCAGAAGGGATGCCATCTTGTCCAGATGGAGGGCTGCTTGGGTGGACAGCATATGGCTCAGAACCTCTATATCAGAGATCTCAAATACCCAATGCCACAGGCTAGCATTGGCCTGTGAGTGATGGTCAGAAGGCAACTAAGAAGTGATCGGACTAAGGACACATGGAATACCAGGTCTAGAAACTGTGCCAGGTGTTTTCCAAAGTAACTCACAACTACTGAATCTCATGGGCCATGGGAAGTGCTGACTATCATGTATCATAACTTAACAGGAATATTGTAGTGGCCAAAAGGAATCACAACCTTCTGGTAAAAGTGAGTCTGGAAGCTTTCATACCTTGTCATCTCCTCACATAAGGACAATATCAATACTTGCGATGTCCCTAAAGTCCAGTTTTGGTACAAAATTAACTTAAGAGTCATGGGAAGTAACAGAAGTCTCAGTTTATAAACATTTTTATTCCAAAAGAGCATCAGGGGATGACAAGATAAACAAAATGTAGTATGTCCCTACAGTGGGACACTATCTGGCCATAAAAAGAAACAATGTGCTAACACGTGCTACAACATGTGTGAACCTCAAAGATACTATGCTACGTGAAGAAGCTGGATGAAAGACCGTACCTTGTATATAAAATGTCTAGAACAGGTAGATTAGTGGTAGCTGATGGCTGCGGATGGGAATGAGCACAAAGTTTCTTTCTGGGGTGGTGGAACTGTTCTAAAATGGGATTGTGGTGATTATTGCAGAACTCTAAATTTACTGAAAAACACTGGCTTAGTCACCTGAAATGGGTGAATTTTATTATTATTTTTTTTAACGTTTATTTATTTTTGGGACAGAGAGAGACAGAGCATGAACAGGGGAGGGGCAGAGAGAGAGGGAGACACAGAATCGGAAGCAGGCTCCAGGCTCTGAGCCATCAGCCCAGAGCCCGACGCGGGGCTCGAACTCACAGACAGTGAGATCGTGACCTGAGCTGAAGTCGGATGCTTAACCGACTGAGCCACCCAGGTGCCCATGAAATGGGTGAATTTTAATGGCATGTAAATTTTATCTCAGTAAAACTGTTTAAAAAAAAAAGCACAAGGGGTCTTTGCAGAGGAAGAACAGACCTAAAGAATGCTGAAAGACACCAACCACTGGCTCATTAAGAGAGCACTTGTCTTGGACATAAGCCCCAGGCATCAAGTCATTATAGCATTTCTTTTTCAGCAGAGAAAAAAAGAGGCTCAACCAGCCTCAGGTTCACATCACAGCCTCTGGGACACAGTTAGTTCAGTTGTCACTAGAGGGCACTATTATGCCATTGCTGTTAGGGGCAATACTTGGATGTCTTTTTTTTTTTTTTTTTGGATTAACTCCCTGTTGCAGCTGCAGGGACACAGCAGGCACAGGGCTCCAGGGGACACATTCACATGGTACTTCATATAGATGACCAACTCTGGACTTGGGCCCTTGTTCTAGCTGTTAGTCCTTCAGGTTGTGTTGGAGGGAGCTGGAAGGTAGGGAAAGCTCTGAAAGTCTCAGATATTTATTTTCTACTCACAAGGCTAAGGAGAGCTTCTAGATGAAAACCAAACTCACCATATTCCCCCAGGACTGCATTGCTAGTATGAGCTCAGGGAATCAAAATAAATAGGAGCTCTAAAAAAGTCCAGACTTCAGGAGATAACTTTTGGACACTCGCTGATGATCTAGGCTGGTTCTCTGTGGGCCTCAGGGAGAGGGGGTTTTGTCAGAGGACTTCACAGCAGCAGCACAGAGAAAAGTTGACTATTTCCCTGAGTGGAAAGATTCTGCAGCTGTAGGGGCTTAGGACAAAAGGGAACTTGTGTCAGTGATCTGGATGAAGGTGGGCAGGATGATGCCAGATGGGCAGGGCTGAAAACAGCCTCTAACATTTGATGGACAATATGTTAAATGAAAAAAAAAAAATCAGAGGAATTAAAAGTCAACAGGGTGCATAAGGGGTGCCTGGGTGGCTCAGTCAGTTACGCTCCCTGCTTTGGCTCAGGTCATGATCTTGCAGTTCATGAGTTCGAGCCCATGTTGGGCCCTGTGCTGACAGCTCAGAGCCTGGAGCCTGCTTCGGATTCTGTGTCTCCCTCTCTCTGTAACCCTCCCCTGCTTGCACTCTGTCTCTCAATAAACAAATAAATAAACATTAAAAAAATTTTTTTTTAACTTTTATTCATTTTTGAGAGATGGAGAGAGACAGAGCATGAGTGGGAGAGGGCAGAGAGTGAGGAAGACAGAGAATCTGATGCAGGCTCCAGGCTCTGAGCTGTCAGCACAGAGCCTGATGTGGGTCTCAAACCCATGGACCACAAGATCATGACCTGAGGTGAAGTCGGGCACTTAACTGACTGAACCACCAGGCACCCCGTAAAAAAAAAATAAATTAAATAAATAAATAAATAAATAAATAAAGTCAACAAGGTGCATAATACACTCCACATAATACAAAAGACTTGTTTTGGGGAGCAGCACCAGAAATTACTCTAGTTAATTTGGAAGGATGGGAAGTTGGCTAAAGACGTTGTAACTCAGCTAACAGTTTGCTCCTTGGTGAGTTTCAGGTGGAGACTGCACCAGGTGGAGTTGTCACACCAAAGAAACTTTATTTGCAGCAAATAAGAAGATCATGGGGGGATAACTTCCAAAGCTGTAGCTCTCCAAGTGGGGGTTCATGGGTTTCTTTTATTTAGGGCTAGGATGAGTATTCAGAAAGGGGAGTTTTTGTCATCACATGGAGAGGTGGGCATACGATGGCACATGTATCTTAAGAAAACATGCCTATATATACATTGTATGTTATGTTAATGAGGTTTGAGTTCCTCCTTGGGTGGAGCAGAGGTACCTGTCAGGCAAGCAAGCGGGAGGGGTCTGGGCATGCTCTGAGAGCACTGGATGGGGTCTTGGGCTCCTTATCTCAGGTAAGGAATGCAGGGCCTTGCTTGCTTTTGAAAGAGCACTGTAAGTTTTTGCCACTGATTTGTCTGTGATAAAGTTTAGGCTGTTTCCAGGCCTGGAAGAGACTGTTCGTTTTTGCATTCTCTTTGTTCCCTTAATATGCTTAACTATTGAGATTTTTGCATTTCTTTATTGCAAGAAGTGTGCTTGGACAGGTAGGGCATATAGATCACTGAAAATAGCTGAGGGCCTAAAATGACTTTTCTTGGGTCAGTAAAGCTTTATTTCATCTTTCTTTTTTTGGGGGGCGGGCCCATAACTTTCTGCTTACAGCCTGAGTATAATCCAAAAATTTGGGATAGCTCTAAGCTTGGAGTCTGGACAGGCTACCACCTAAGCCTAAATCAAGTTGTTACTTAGCAGTGATGTTCTTTTTGAATGTAGTAGAGCAGGGGAAAAAAACAAAAAACAAAACTGCTGACTATTCATAATTTCTTTCAGATAACCCAGGAAGAGACAAGCTGTCAAAATAAGTTCTTATTTACTACAACTGAATAACTAATATCTCATGGTGACATACACTTTTATATTTCATGTGTTAACGAGTTTCCTTGAAGTTTTCAGATTTATGTAAAAAAAAAGAACAATTGCCAGTAATTTCCCCTTAATTTTTTTCAGAGACAATTGGAATTAAAATAAAGTTCCTAGGAACATTGCCACCAATGCTAAGATTATACCGGGGCTGTTGTCATTGATTCGGCTCACAGAGCTAAACCACAGATGCGTCTTTATGATTCTACAAACACAGTGTATTCACCTGGAGAAAGCGTGATAGGAGTGGCCTTTATGGCTTGCTAGCCGGGAGTCCTGTGTTTTAGTGACGTGGACCTTTGGTCTGGGGTACAAGAGGTTTATGTTATTCACATATTCTATTGCTCTCATAAATCAAGGACTAACAGGTTTTATGGTGCTGTCATTGTTGCTGTGTCTCCTGGCTTTCTTTGTTGGTAATTGAGGGTTTTTTGTTTTTTTGTTGTTTGGTTGGAAATTCACACGGAGAGTCTTTCTGAGCCAAATGGCTGAGCTTTTGTAGAGAAACATAGAAAAAGTCATGTTTGCTTGAATCACAAAATTTATTTTGCATTTATTTATTTTTTTTTGTAGTGTCTTTGTCTGATTTTGGAATCAAAGTAATGTCTTCCTAGAAATGAGTTAGGATGTGTTCCCTCTTCTATTTTCTGGAAGGATGTGGGTGGAGCTGGTTTCTTTATTTCTCTTTGGGTTTATTTCATGGCTGATCATTCACTGTTTACATCTTTGTTGTTGCAGAGAGGATTTGTTTGGGGGTAGAAACCCTAAGACTCAGGTAGAAACTCTCACATTCTTTATTAGTTCCCACCTGGGGAAACCCTATTCTCATTTCCCAAAGGCCCTGAGTGCCCTTTTGGTTTCTTCCTATGGCACAATCTTTCATATAGACAGGTCTGGGTTCTGATTCTAGCTTGGCTTCTGATTTTTTATTTTTTTTTTTATTTTTTATTTTTTTTATTTTTTAATATATGAAATTTACTGTCAAATTGGTTTCCATACAACACCCAGTGCTCATCCCAAAAGGTGCCCTCCTCAATACCCATCACCCACCCTGCCCTCCCTCCCACCCCCCATCAACCCTCAGTTTGTTCTCAGTTTTTAACAGTCTCTAAAGCTTTGGCTCTCTCCCACTCTAACCTCTTTTTTTTTTTTTTTTTTCTTCCCCTCCCCCATGGGTTTCTGTTATGTTTCTCAGGATCCACATAAGAGTGAAACCATATGGTATCTGTCTTTCTCTGTATGGCTTATTTCACTTAGCATCACACTCTCCAGTTCCATCCATGTTGCTACAAAAGGCCATATTTCATTTTTTCTCATTGCCACGTAGTATTCCATTGTGTATATAAACCACGATTTCTTTATCCATTCATCAGTTGATGGACATTTAGGCTCTTTCCATAATTTGGCTATTGTTGAGAGTGCCGCTATAAACATTGGGGTACAGGTGCCCCTATGCATCAGTACTCCTGTATCCCTTGGATAAATTCCTAGCAGTGCTATTGCTGGGTCATAGGGTAGGTCTATTTTTAATTTTCTGAGGAACCTCCACACTGCTTTCCAGAGCGGCTGCACCAATTTGCATTCCCACCAACAGTGCAAGAGGGTTCCTGTTTCTCCACATCCTCTCCAGCATCTATAGTCTCCTGATTTCTTCATTTTGGCCACTCTGACTGGCGTGAGGTGGTATCTGAGTGTGGTTTTGATTTGTATTTCCCTGATAAGGAGCGACGTTGAACATCTTTTCATGTGCCTGTTGGCCATCCGGATGTCTTCTTTAGAGAAGTGTCTATTCATGTTTTCTGCCCATTTCTTCACTGGGTTATTTGTTTTTCGGGTGTGGAGTTTGATGAGCTCTTTATAGATTTTGGATACTAGCCCTTTGTCCGATGTGTCATTTGCAAATATCTTTTCCCATTCCGTTGGTTGCCTTTTAGTTTTGTTGGTTGTTTCCTTTGCTGTGCAGAAGCTTTTTATCTTCATAAGGTCCCAGTAATTCACTTTTGCTTTTAATTCCCTTGCCTTTGGGGATGTGCCGAGTAAGAGATTGCTACGGCTGAGGTCAGAGAGGTCTTTTCCTGCTTTCTCCTCTAAGGTTTTGATGGTTTCCTGTCTCACATTCAGGTCCTTTATCCATTTTGAGTTTATTTTTGTGAATGGTGTGAGAAAGTGGTCTAGTTTCAACCTTCTGCATGTTGCTGTCCAGTTCTCCCAGCACCATTTGTTAAAGAGACTGTCTTTTTTCCATTGGATGTTCTTTCCTGCTTTGTCAAAGATTATTTGGCCATACGTTTGTGGGTCTAGTTCTGGGGTTTCTATTCTATTCCATTGGTCTATGTGTCTGTTTTTATGCCAATACCATGCTGTCTTGATGATGACAGCTTTGTAGTAGAGGCTAAAGTCTGGGATTGTGATGCCTCCTGCTTTGGTCTTCTTCTTCAAAATTACTTTGGCTATTCGGGGCCTTTTGTGGTTCCATATGAATTTTAGGATTGCTTGTTCTAGTTTCGAGAAGAATGCTGGTGCAATTTTGATTGGGATTGCATTGAATGTGTAGATAGCTTTGGGTAGTATTGACATTTTGACAATATTTATTCTTCCAATCCATGAGCAGGGAATGTCTTTCCATTTCTTTATATCTTCTTCAATTACCTGCATAAGCTTTCTATAGTTTTCAGCATACAGATCTTTTACATCTTTGGTTAGATTTATTCCTAGGTATTTTATGCTACTTGGTGCAATTGTGAATGGGATCAGTTTCTTCATTTGTCTTTCTGTTGCTTCATTGTTAGTGTATAAGAATGCAACTGATTTCTGCACATTGATTTTGTATCCTGCAACTTTGCTGAATTCATGTATCAGTTCTAGCAGACTTTTGGTGGAGTCGATCGGATTTTCCATGTATAATATCATGTCATCTGCAAAAAGCGAAAGCTTGACTTCATCTTTGCCAATTTGGATGCCTTTGATTTCCTTTTGTTGTCTGATTGCTGATGCTAGAACTTCCAGCACTATATTAAACAGCAGCGGTGACAGTGGGCATCCCTGTCGTGTTCCTGATCTCAGGGAAAAAGCTCTCAGTTTTTCCCCGTTGAGGATGATGTTAGCTGTGGGCTTTTCATAAATGGCCTTTATGATCTTTAAGTATGTTCCTTCTATCCCGACTTTCTCAAGGGTTTTTATTAAGAAAGGGTGCTGGATTTTGTCAAAGGCCTTTTCTGCATCGATTGACAGGATCATATGGTTCTTCTCTTTTTTTTTGTTAATGTGATGTATCACGTTGATCGATTTGCGAATGTTGAAGCAGCCCTGCATCCCAGGAATGAATCCCACTTGATCATGGTGAATAATTCTTTTTATATGCTGTTGAATTCGATTTGCTAGTATCTTATTAAGAATTTTTGCATCCATATTCATCAGGGATATTGGCCTGTAGTTCTCTTTTTTTACTGGGTCTCTGTCTGGTTTAGGAATCAAAGTAATACTGGCTTCATAGAATGAGTCTGGAAGTTTTCCTTCCCTTTCTATTTCTTGGAATAGCTTGAGAAGGATAGGTATTATCTCTGCTTTAAATGTCTGGTAGAACTCCCCTGGGAAGCCATCTGGTCCTGGACTCTTATTTGTTGGGAGATTTTTGATAACCGATTCAATTTCTTCGCTGGTTATGGGTCTGTTCAAGCTTTCTATTTCCTCCTGATTGAGTTTTGGAAGAGTGTGGGTGTTTAGAAATTTGTCCATTTCTTCCAGGTTGTCCAATTTGCTGGCATATAATTTTTCATAGTATTCCCTGATAATTGTTTGTATCTCTGAGGGATTGGTTGTAATCATTCCATTTTCATTCATGATTTTATCTATTTGGGTCATCTCCCTTTTCTTTTTGAGAAGCCTGGCTAGAGGTTTGTCAATTTTGTTTATTTTTTCAAAAAACCAACTCTTGGTTTCGTTGATCTGCTCTACAGTTTTTTTAGATTCTATATTGTTTATTTCTGCTCTGATCTTTATTATTTCTCTTCTTCTGCTGGGTTTAGGCTGCCTTTGCTGTTCTGCTTCTATTTCCTTTAGGTGTGCTGTTAGGTTTTGTATTTGGGATTTTTCTTGTTTCTTGAGATAGGCCTGGATTGCAATGTATTTTCCTCTCAGGACTGCCTTCGCTGCATCCCAAAGCGTTTGGATTGTTGTATTTTCATTTTTGTTTGTTTCCATATATGTTTTAATTTCTTCTCTAATTGCCTGGTTGACCCACTCATTCGTTAGTAGGGTGTTCTTTAACCTCCATGCTTTTGGAGGTTTTCCAGACTTTTTCCTGTGGTTGATTTCAAGCTTCATAGCATTGTGGTCTGAAAGTATGCATGGTATAATTTCAATTCTTGTAAACTTATGAAGGGCTGTTTTGTGACCCAGTATATGATCTATCTTGGAGAATGTTCCATGTGCACTCGAGAAGAAAGTATATTCTGTTGCTTTGGGATGCAGAGTTCTAAATATATCTGTCAAGCCCATCTGATCCAATGTATCATTCAGGGCCCTTGTTTCTTTATTGACTGTGTGTCTAGATGATCTATCCATTTCTGTAAGTGGGGTGTTAAAGTCCCCTGCAATGACCACATTCTTATCAATAAGGTTGCTTATGTTTATGAGTAATTGTTTTATATATCTGGGGGCTCGGGTATTTGGCGCATAGACATTTATAATAGTTAGCTCTTCCTGGTGGATAGACCCTGTGATTATTATATAATGCCCTTCTTCATCTCTTGTTACAGCCTTTAATTTAAAGTCTAGTTTGTCTGATATAAGTATGGCTACTCCAGCTTTCTTTTGGCTTCCAGGAGCATGATAAATAGTTCTCCATCCCCTCACTCTCAATCTAAAGGTGTCCTCAGATCTAAAATGAGTCTCTTGTAGACAGCAAATAGATGGGTCTTGTTTTTTTATCCATTCTGATACCCTATGTCTTTTAGTTGGCGCATTTAATCCATTTACATTCAGTGTTATTATAGAAAGATATGGGTTTAGAGTCATTGTGATGTCTGTATGTTTTATGCTTGTAGTGATGTCTCTGGTACTTTGTCTCACAGGATCCCCCTTAGGATCTCTTGTAGGGCTGGTTTCGTGGTGACAAATTCCTTCAGTTTTTGTTTGTTTGGGAAGACCTTTATCTCTCCTTCTATTCTAAATGACAGACTTGCTGGATAAAGGATTCTCGGCTGCATATTTTTTCTGTTTAGCACACTGTAGATATCGTGCCAAGCCTTTCTGGCCTGCCAAGTTTCAAAGGAGAGATCAGTCCCGAGTCTTATAGGTCTCCCTTTATATGTGAGGGCACGTTTATCCCTTGCTGCTTTCAGAATTTTCTCTTTATCCTTGTATTTTGCCAGTTTCACTATGATATGTCGTGCAGAAGATCGATTCAAGTTACGTCTGAAGGGAGTTCTCTGTGCCTCTTGGATTTCAATGCCTTTTTCCTTCCCCAGTTCAGGGAAGTTCTCAGCTATAATTTGTTCAAGTACCCCTTCAGCACCCTTCCCTCTCTCTTCCTCCTCTGGGATACCAATTATGCGTATATTATTTTTTTTTAGTGTATCACTTAGTTCTCTAATTTTCCCCTCATACTCCTGGATTTTTTTATCTCTCTTTCTTTCAGCTTCCTCTTTCTCCATAACTTTATCTTCTAGTTCACCTATTCTCTCCTCTGCCTCTTCAAGCCGAGCCATCGTGGATTCCATTTTGTTTTGCAATTCGTTTAAAGCGTTTTTCAACTCCTCGTGACTGTTCCTTAGTCCCTCGATCTTTGTGGCAAGAGATTCTCTGCTGTCCTGTATACTGTTTTCAAGCCCAGCGATTAATTTTATGACTATTATTCTAAATTCACTTTCTGTTATATTATTTAAATCCTTTTTGATCAGTTCATTAGCTGTTGTTATTTCCTGGAGATTCTTCTGAGGGGAATTCTTCCGTTTGGTCATTTTGGAGAGTCCCTTGCGTGGTGAGGACCTGCAGTGCACTTCCCCTGTGCTGTGGTGTATAACTGGAGTTAGTGGGCGGGGCCGCAGTCCGACCCAATGTCTGCCCCCTGCCCACTGCTGGGGCCCCAGTCAGACTGGTGTGTGCCTTCTCTTCCCCTCTCCTAGGGGCGGGATTCACTGTGGGGTGGCGTGGCCCGTCTGGGCTACTTGCACACTGCCAGGCTTGTGTTGCTGGGGATCTGGCGTATTAGCTGGGGTGGGTAGGCAAGGTGCACGGGGGCTGGAGGGGCAGGCTTAGCTCGCTTCTCCTTAGGTGATCCACTTCAGGAGGGGCCCTGTGGCAGCGGGAGGGAGTCAGATCCGCTGCCGGAGGTTTGGCTCCGCAGAAGCACAGAGTTGGGTGTTTGCGCGGAGCGAGCAAGTTCCCTGGCAGGAACTGGTTCCCTTTGGGATTTTGGCTGGGGGATGGGCGGGGGAGATGGCGCTGGCGAGCGCCTTTGTTCCCCACCAAACTGAACTCTGTCGCCCGGGGGCTCAGCAGCTCTCCCTCCCTTTGTCCTCCAGCCTTCCCGCTTTCCGAGCAGAGCTGTTAACTTATGACCTCCCAGACGCTAAGTCGCGCTTGCTGTCGGAACACAGTCCGTCAGGCCCCTCCGCTTTTGCCAGCCAGACTCGGGGGCTCTGCTTGGCCGGCGAGCCGCCCCTCCGCCCCGGCTCCCTCCCGCCAGTCCGTGGAGCGCGCACCGCCTCGCCGCCCTTCCTACCCTCTTCCGTGGGCCTCTAGTCTGCGCTTGACTCCGGAGACTCCCTTCTGCTAATCCTCTGGTGGTTTTCTGGGTTCTTTAGGCAGGTGTAGGTGGAATCTAAGTGATCGGCAGGACGCGCTGTGAGCCCCGCGTCCTCCTACGCTGCCATCTTCCGGAGGGCTTCTGATTTTTTAAAAAGACTTAATTTTTTAGAACATTTTTGAGGTTTACAGGAAAAATTGCTCAGAAAGTGTGAAGGGTTCCCATTGATTCCTTTTCTTCTCCCTCCACAGTTTCCCCTATCTCTAACATCTTGCTTTAGTGTAGTCCATTTGCTAGAATTGGTAAGCATACAATAATATAGAATTATTAACTAGGGTCCATAGTTTAAGTTAGAGTTCACTCTGGGACTGCACCATTGTTTGGGTTGGACAAATGTTTAATGTTATATATTGACCATTATAGGATCATATAGCAATTTCACTATTCTAACTAAACATGCCCTATGATACATTTATTCATTCTGCCCTCTCTGTTACTGAACCCCTGAAAACCACTGATCTTTGTATTGTCTCCATACTTTTGCGTTTTTTGGAAGGCCATAGAGTTGGAGTCATGCAGTACATAACTTTCTCAGATTGACTTCTTTCTCTTAGCAGTACATTTTTACGTTTCTTCCATGTCTTTTCATGGCTTGATAGCTCATTTCTTTTTAGTGCTAAATAATATTCTATTGTCTGAATGTACTAGTTTATCCATTCACCTACTGAAGAACATCATGTTGTATTTACATTTTGACAATTATGAATTATGAATAAAGCTGCTATAAACTTCTATGTGGGCATAAACTTTCAATTTATTTGGGTAAGTGTCTAGGCATGTGACTGCTGGATTATATGGTAAGACTATGTTTAGCTTTATAAGAAACTGTTTTTTCCAGTGTGACTATACCATTTTTCTATTCTCATCAGCAAAGAATGAAAGTTCCTGTGGTTCTACGTTCTTGCCAACATTTGGTGTCGTGTTTTCAGATTTAGCCATCCTAGTGGGTGTATGGTGGTATCTCATTGTTGTTTTAATTTGCAATTCCTTAGTGATATGTGATATTGAACGTCTTTTTATACACCTATTTGCCATCTGTATGTCTTTGTTGAAGTGTCCATTCAGATCCCTTGCCCATTTCTTGAATTGGGTTGTTTTCTTAATGGTGAGTTTTAAGGTTCTTTGTATATTTTGCATACATGCCCTTTATCGGCTATATGCTTTTTAAATTTTTATTTATTTATTTTGAGAGAAAGAGAGAGTGCATGAGCAGATGAGGGGCAGAGAGAGGTGGAGAGAGAGAATCCCAAGCAGGCTCCAAGCTGTCAGCATGGAACCCAATGTGGGGCTCAATCTCACGAACCATGAGATCACGCCCTGAGCCGTAATCAAGAGTTGGACACTTAACCAACTGAGCCACCCAGGCGCACCTGGATATATGCTTTTTTGCAAATAGGTTTTCTCATCCATGCCTCTTTCTCTGGGCACATATGACCTGGGCCATAGCTCTTAATTTTTCTTAGTATTCTCTTCTCAGAAAAATGAGTATAACAACATCCAACTTACTTGGAGGATGGTTTTAAGAGGTAAAGAGGACAAGTTATGTGGAAGAACCCAGTCCACAGCCTTTTGGCCTTGCACCTTTTTCTCCCATTCTCCGAGAATATGTCCATTTAATACTTCTCATGTTTTATATGTGGTTGTTTTCATCAGTGATTTTCACACTTTAATAAGCATAAGAACTGTAGACTCTGATTCAGTAGATGTGGGTGGAACCTGAGATTCTGCATTTCTAACAAGCTCCAGGTGATGTTGGCGCTACTGATCCACAGAGCACACTTTGAATAGTAAGGGGTCACATGTCCGTCTCCTCCTTCAAATCAGTGCTCCCAAACCTCTGTGTTGACCTATTAGTGGGCTATGACATCAGTTTTGTGGATTAGCAGTCATCATTTTTACACATATAGAATACAATAGAAAGATCACAGGGAGTTCACCATTAAGAACATTGTTTCATGTAAAAAGCCTTATAGGGACACACGCGCGCACACACACACACACACACACACACACACACAATATGAATACTGAGGTCCAGGTAAAGGATATTAAAATTTACTGTATTACATTGAAAGAAGGCTAAAAACTTTGCTTATTCATCAATGTATTGCCACCTTCTAAAATATGTGTCTGCAACTGATAGGTAAATTTATTCTTGTTTATTGCAACTGGGGTGTAGAGAAAAGTAAGATGGGTAAGTTTTGAAGTAGTCTGAGTACTCCTCATGATGAAGCGAAGACGTGGATTGGGCTTTGAGGAATATAGGTAGGATGACTCTTGTTAGAAAACAAGGTGGGTGGGAATGACCCTTGAGCTTTAAATAGAAAGTGTTCAGTGGACGGCTTACTTCCAGTGGGGAGCCAAAAGGCAAAGGATGGTCCAGGTATGGGAGGAAACAGGGAGCCAGTGAAAGTTTCTAGTTGTGTGTTTAGAATTGAAAGGTAAGAGCAGAAACACACTGTGGATTAGACAGAGTGGTGACAGTAAAAGGAAATGGGGCAGGAAGCCCAGGTAAATTTCTTTGTTATATTAATACAGGAGTGTGCTGATAAGAGCCTCAGGTAAGTTAATGGCAGAGAAAATGAGGATCACAAATCATTCCAAAGGATAATTTAGTGCCCTAAGCTCACCCTCTATCCATGCTGCTGTGGGGTATCCCCATTAAGTGAAGGAAGCAGATTCGTCAGCCTCTTGGCTTACCTTATCAGAGGTCCCATGATGACTGTCATTACTCTACTTCCATCCCTAGGGTAGACTCAGTGTGTCAGTAGAAAATGAAGGAGAGAAGGGAGGGGGGCGGTGGGAATCAGAGGCTCTAATCCACCTCTTTACCTCTGATGCACTCTTTCCAAACTGGTCCCCCACAGCTCTCACACCACCAAATCAATAAAGACCTACATTTCAACAAGCAGCCAGTACCAAGGTTGACCATCTTCATGAGCTTCTTGTTATGCAGCCAGGAATGTAAGAGCTGGAAAACACCTAAGAGATTTCCCAGTCTGACCATTTCATGTCACAGGGAAGGAGAGGGATGGTGAGCATTCACATAGGCAGTGGCGCAACTGGCAAGGGATAAGCACTCCACAGACGTTTTCTGAATGAAATGGAGATACTTGCAGGGAAAGGACTGGAACCCAGAACCTCTGACCTCTAGACCACTCTCCTCTTCTACTTGTCCCTCAGCTGGCTCTTCCAAAACCCTTGCTACCTGAGAAAAATCTAAGCTGCAAATGTTGGAACCACACAGGGAAACTGGGGTTCATCCTAAGACTCTGCGACTGTGCATGCTGCCTTTTAGTAAAAGGTGTGCAAAGGAGGAAGACGAGTAAATGGGAAAGCCAGGACATTAGATTCATTAAGATGTCAGAGCCCTGAAACACTGAAATAAAATAATGGGTTGGGCTGGCCACAGGGGACCAAGGGTTCACAGACACAGATGAGTACTAAAAGTACCAAGAAGAAAAACAACTCCAGGAATCCCTCAAAGCCAGTGGTACTTGGTTTCCTACAACTCCATTTTAGCCTGGCTGGCTGTGTTTTTTTTTTTTTTTTACATTGTTTTTGGGCTATTTTATTAAGCCCATGGATCCCTCAGACAGGTATATAGCAAAAGGGTGAAATAAAAGGAGGAGAAATATTTGCTACGCAATGGAGAGAATAAAGAAAATGATGATCTTTTGTGGGGAGACTCTGGAAACCTCAGGTCCCTATATCTACCCCGATCTCTTTCTTCTCAATTTCCAGAAGTTAAAACAATGGGCAACAGGTAGCCCATGGGAAAGTTCTGACGAGGATGTGATCCTTGCTGCTGTGTTGGAAATAACTGGATTAGCGAATCAGGATGAAAGCAGAGGGAGGAGCGCTTGGCTATAAGAATGTGAGATTTACATCCCTGGGTCCTAAAATCAAATAGACCAGGGTTGAATGTTGGCGGCCCTTTCATCTTGGGCAAGTTCTTGACCTCCTCATTCGGTTTGCATTTCACAAATGAAGACAATGAGCATTCCTCTTTCACAGCCTGTTTTGAGAATTAAGTGGTATAATTTCTGTAATCTGTTGAGCACAGCCTAGTGCACAAGGAGCACACAGCAAATGACGAGAACGATCATCATCATTACTAGGGATTATTATTATATGCAAGGAAGCTTCTTGGAGCAGCACCGAGGGTGGCAAATGTGGCAGTGTGGCTGCGGCATTGGCTCCACGTGCCAGTGGAAGAGGATGATAAACCAAGAGTCTGGCCTCCAGCACTCTGGGCTTCCGTCCGAGCTCTAACACTTCCCGGTTACGCTGACCTTGGAAAAGGCCCCAGTCCCTTCCCGGTCTTGGTTTATTCATCTCGGAAGTTGGGAAAAATTATAATAAAAACCCCAGGGAAATTATGGGCTGGCTAGAAAACTCCATACACTGAACCATTATACAAATGAATGATTGTTTTGTTCCTTGTAGCAGATGTGGTCAGCTCCTTGCCTCGCACCTCCATCCAACCCCCTGCCTTGCTCATCTCTGAAGCTAATCTCAGGGTGCTACCGGTGATCACAATCGTTAAACTGAAAATTGGTTAGAATGTCCCATTTGCTTGCTGTGGTGAACTCCACTGAGATTTTGGCCAAGCTTATTGTCACAGCATACGTCTTCCAGAGGAGATGTTGATCAGTCAATCTCCTACTTTCCCACCTTTCCAACATCTTCCAGCTGCAGCATCCAAATGGCATGGGGACACCACTCTGCTGCCTAAGAACCAGTCTCATGTCACATGGGAGGGGGCTCAGTCACTTGGAAAACCAGGAACAAGGAGGGGCCCTTAGGGAGTACCACTCAATACAGTACTGCGAGTTATAGGCACTCCTCCTCTCCCTCCCCCTCCTGCTCTTTCCCCCACTTCTCCCTCTCCTCCTCTTCCTCTTCCTCCTCCTCCTCCTCCTCCTCCTCCTCCTCCTACCAGTGGGGGCAAGAGAAAACTTTTATATACATTAAATATGTCCACCTCTTTACATGTCAATCAGATCTTAATAAAGTGGATAAAAGGTTTTTTTAAAAAAAGAATGCCATCCTGCATTGTGACTGCAGAAGTGTGGGCTCACTTCTCCTTGGCTGGTGTATGTAGTCTCTTCAGATCTGTTTCTGAGTCCCTGAGAAGGAGAATAAAAGCAGAGAGACACTTTTCCCTGGGGGGAAAAACAAAGCTTGAAGATTGAGTCTTGTGTTCAGGTAACACCTTGCCAGGCAAATTGTACCTGTTTGCATAGGTCCTCAGATTGGATTCCTCAGAGGCCAGTCTGCATGGGATTCTTCAGTCCCTGAGCCTGCATCTGGGAGCTTGGGATGACTATACAGCACAGAGACTGCTTCTTGAACAAGGATTCCAGCACACAAGCATCCAAAATAATGGTGCTCTTCAAACCAGATGCTCCTGGAGACTAGTACTTACTCCCTTGTTGTTATGTACCCACTGTGTTAATTCCTACTATGCAAAATCTTGGGGATTCTTCCTTTGGGATGATCCCAGAAGTAGTTCTAAATTAAAAACAGGAAAAAAACTTGCTCATCTTACATTTAGTTGCTGAATTGTATTGCCCAACTTTATCAGTCTTGTGATTTGTTTTTACATTTTTTTTCATGAAAACAATAATGGATAGGACTTATTAAGCATGTTAAATCCCTGAGCTGTGTGTTTTCCAACAACTTTCAAGGTGGGAGCAGTCATCCTGGAGATAATCCCCAGTTTTTAGTTGTCATTCCAATAAGCTTCTCAGTGTAAAGTCACACTCAGAATTGTTTAATTCCAAAGTCAATAAAATTTCCATTAGGGCAAAGTGATTGTTTTCCAAGTTTCAATCCATCTTTAAATGGCCAAAAATTGCCAGAGCATGTGCTATGGGTAATTCTAAAAGAGGCTGTCTGACCTACAACTTGGCCAGCCCTATTAAAATAAATTTATATACTCCCATATAATGTATAATGACTCTGAAGGAGGGGTGATCTCTCATTTCCCAGCACACATTTCATGTTTATTTGGGAAAATGATTCCCATCTCAACTCTAATCAATGGGTTCTCTTCTTACTCTGTATTCCTTTTTATTTTTAGCCTGAAAGGAATTTCTAGAATATTTATGAGCATATATCTGGTTGCTTGTGTGTTTACTGCCTGGCTCAGGGAAGCCTGGTGAAGCTGTCATTAATTCAGCACACCAGCATGCCCAGGTGCCTACTGTGGCTGCGAGTCAGGTCCAAAACAGCTTTTCATATCTTCCAGAATCCTTCTAGTTACTCTTCATCTGATGGTTGAGTAGCCTGCCACCTCAGTGATACCATTGACAGTTTGCTCACCATTTACAATAGAAATCCTAGCTTGTTAAATGTCCAAAGGTCATGTATACTGCACCAAAGAATAGGGCTTTAAGCTCTCACCAGAGAGCATAACCCAAACTTAATGAAAGAATCTATACAGTGCTTAACACAGAGAAAATGCTCTACAGATATTAATATCTTCATTTTCTTCCTTGAGTTGCCTGAGTTGCATCTCCTGTGTATACATGGGCTAACAGAAGTGTTATTTCAGGAAAAATAGTCTAAAGGTCATGTACTTTTCTAGATATTCTGAACTGTATTGCAGCACCACTTAGATGGATTGTAAATTCACTTCACAGAGTCTCTGACCAGTGATTATCTGCTGTTTCAAGAAACTACAGATTCACAAGTCCTCTTCCAGAGTTTCCCAAAAGGCTTAATGGCTTTAAAAAACCATAGATCTTTACTCTATCTCATGACTCTGGGATAAAAATCATAGGTCCTTTGAAACAACCTGTTATGTTGGAAAGGCAGTGAGTCTTGAACATCCAGCTGACCTCTGTTCAAATTCCAATTTTGCCCACTTAACTACTGTATGATCTTAGTAAAGCTATTGTACTTCTTTATGTACCAGTATCCTCTTTTTGTAAAATGTAGATATTTTTCTTAGTTCCCCTGGGCTATTGTTATAAGGATTAAATTTTAAATATATATATATTGCACTATATATATATATATATATATATGTGTGTGTGTGTGTGTACATACATATACACATATTTATATATACATACAGATTTTATATACATATATCAGATAGACAGAAAAGATATGATAAGGAGATAATGGAGTGAGGAGAGAGATTGGCACATAAAAGCCTACTCAAAAACGTGTTTCTTTCATTTTTTTTTGTTTGCTCTACCACTAGCTCTCTAATTAGTTTATAGCTAGCTCATTATATATTCTGAATATCAGCCCCTTATCAATTATGTAATTTGAAAATATATCTTTCCATTCTATAGGTTGCCTTTTTACTCTGGTGATTGTCTCTATTGCACAAAAATTCCTAAGTTTGATGTAGACCCATTAGTCTATGTTTGTTTTTATTGCCTTTGCTTTTGGTATCATGGCCAAGAAATCATTGCCAAATCCAATGTCATGAAACTTTTCTCCTATGTTTTCTGCAAGGAGTTTTATAGTCTGGAGTCTTACATTTACACCTTTAACCCATTTTGAGTTACTTTTTCTGTACGATGTTAGATAGGGTCCAACTTAATTCTTTTGCAGGTGGCTGTCTAGTTTTCGTAACTCCAAGGGACATAATTCTTTAGTTGGCAACAGAACTCAACTGCATGGCTCACATATCAGGGCTGGTATTTATTTCATGTAGTACATGTGTATTTGACATTTTTTCATATTCTAATGTCAAATGAATCTGCAGTCATTCATAGCTGCTGCATCTGCTTGAAGGGCCAATGGATAAATTTTGCCTCTGGTTCCTTGTCTGTGGATTCCCAGCCAGTTGGATTTCGCTAGGATACAGAATAGCATACCTCTGCCCCTGTTATTCTCCTGGTTTGAGCCAGTATATGTTTGTGTACATACGAAGATTATAATTTTTGTTTATCTCTTCTCAATGGATTTGTAATCGTAGGTGATTTCTTTGGCCAGTGTCCTGGATCCTTATGCCTTTCCCTACCAACACTATAGATCACTGTGTTTTTTTGTTTTGGTTTTTTTTGAGATTTTGTTTTTAAGGAATCTCCACACCTAATGCGGGGCTTGAACTCACAACAACCCTGCTATCAAGAGTTACACATTCCACTGACTGAGCCAGCCGGGCATCCCATTATAGACAACTCTTAACTGAGAACTCTCTTTTTGACCTTTTCAGATCTTTAACTCCCCAAATATTTTAAGGAGCATGGTGTCCTTAAAATAAAGAGGAACCTAACTACTCAAAAAATGTGGATCCCTAATATTTTTATAATTAGAAATATTTAGAAGAGCCAATTTTGTAAAAAAGAAAGAATAAGAAATTGCCATTTACCTTAACTTATATTAAGATTAGTTATAAAAAATATGATACAATTATTCCACAAGTTTATATGATGACACCACTTTAGACCCTTGGCAATTTTAGTGTGCACTTAACTTAAGCCTCTATTCAATACTGGTATTTACCAATTTTACAGAATTGGTGTTTTTAATCTTATTATTTTGCTTTACTTTCTGTACCAATTCTAACTTGGCTCACTCACTGAGCCATTGTTTCTCAAAATGGGATCCATGGACTGGCTTCATATGAGTCATCTGAGTTACAAAATTCGCATCCTGGGTGCACCCTATGATGGACGTCTTGGTTTAGAACCATCACATCTCAGTGAAATTTTGAAGGCCCAGCACCTTAAATTTTGTCTTACAAGCACCATTGTCCCTAATTTTTTTAAATAATTACTTGTTCTTTAACTTGACTTGGAGTTTCATCTGAACTCTAGCCATTATTGTATGTATTGATCTTGTGGACTGATCCCTGACACTTTATTTTCTCTTCCTGCAGTATCAGAATTCCCTGGATCTGAGGCAAATCTCTGCTCATCTTCACTTGTCCCACACAGTGTACGCTCTCTTTCAAAAGTTACCTGTCTCTCCATTCTATTAACAGTTGGCAGTGTCTCCATCTCTTTCTTGGACTTGGCATGAGTTGTCATGTGGTGCAAGCATTCTCTAATCATTGAACAGCCAGAATATTATTGAATATTGATTATTGAATGTACTCTTCTGTATTCCTCAGGCCCCTTGAAATCAGGCAGGGCCATGCGATTCTCTGGCTAATGAAATATGGGGGAAATGACTAATGTCACTTTCAGGATGAAATTCTTAAGGGTTTGTGCTCAACCCTTCATTTTCTCTTTTTTTTTCCCACAGAATGACATGCAGATATGGCGTCCTAACAAGTTCAAAACAGCCAGAATCAAAGAATCACCTCAACCAGGGCCACTTCTTTAAAGGTCTTATCTTCCAACTTCAGAATTTACAAGAGTCAACAATATATCTTTATTGTGTTAAGCCACAGACATTTAAGGACAAATGCTACTACAGCTCACCCTAGCCTACACTCACAAACACAGTTGATGCCCATATTTATCTATTTGTTTTGCTACATTAAAGCTTTGCGGTTCTACTGAGTTTGCGATACAGGTGGGTCTTTCCCACTTTTCGTTGGCCATTTAACTTTGAACACATTGATATGAGACATATCCAATCTGTAAGGTATTAGCAGTAATTTCGACTTGTAAGCATGTATAATTATAGTAGGCCTTGCCAAGTTCCATATAGACTGCAGCATCAGTTACAAAACTTAACTTCTTTTTGTTTATATGAGTTTCTCGATGTCTTTGATGAGCACTGGCTTCTGTGTTGCCACTTCCCAATTCTAAGAGAAATTCCTCTCTTGGCCACTTTAAACAAGGCCACTATACACAAAGGAGTCAATTTTACCCAAGTGGACAAATAGTATATAGTAGAAATTAGGTATCCTTCCTATCAAAGCAATGTTTGCAATAATCAGGTTATTTTTACCTCACTGGTATAGATCTTAATATGGTGCTTTAGAAACAACAGGTACTTAATGTATGTTGATTGGAATAAGCTTGTAAATGTATTCATCTTTTCTTTTGGATTATTTGCCTCTTGAGGGGAAGGGCTATGTTTCATTTTACCTTTATGTTCTTTCTACACAATGCTTTGTTCGTATTAAGAGTTTGGCAAACATTTAATTTAAATTTAGCAAGTAAGTCTGGCAATGATGAAATTGGAGAAGGGTAGTACTTGAGCTATCAGGTATGACTAGTGAGGCTCCATCTGTTTTTGACCCTGATGAATTAGTGTCAATGAAATATTCAGCAACATCATCTCAGTGAGCCATTTATTTACTATATTTCATGTTCCCCCACATTTAATATTTAGTCATAACATTTATGGACAATGAGAATAGCAAACAAATATTTAAGGCCTCTGATTTCAGCATGGCCTGCTTCTGAAAATTAACACTATGCTTTTTATATGTCAGTGAGATCAATACAGTCTCATAACCACACTTTATAAGATGGATTCAACTCTTGGGTTGAAAAAACATATCCATTTATTCAAATTAAATTAATTCTGCTTTAACATTAAAAAAAATTTAATTCTGTTAAGGAAAGTTTCCACCATTAAAATGTTATTCTTCTTGGGGAAAAAAAAGAACTTTTTTTCCTGTACTTTTAGTATTTGAACTGATTTGCAAATTATTGTGATTAATTTCTGTTGCAACTAGAATTTCTTTGGTCATATTTTTCTCATGTAACTGAAGAAAGATTTTCTCACTCATTTATCTACTGAATGGCCATTGCTCTGTTGACATGAACTTCATAATTAGCAATTCAATATGTCTTCTTTATCTAGAATCAATTAATTATAGTATTTGGTAACATGTTTTACTCCACTTTGGGACATTCTTCCTTCTTGATGAATAGTGATTTTAAAAAAACCCATAAAACAGCTTAAACGTTTTCCTATAATTTCTACTCATATAGGCCCTTGAAAATAATACATTTTAACATGAATATTAGAAGTCCAGACAGTGATCATTATTTAAAAAAATAAACTTAAAAATATTTCTTGGTAGAGTTTGTAATACTTTTGAAGATTTTAAGCACCAGATTGTTGCCTATTCAAGTTGATCACATGTTTATTAAATTCCTACTAGGCACCCAGTACTGTTCTAGGCTCCAGGAGTGCAAAACAAGATTATATAGAAACCCCTACTTTCAAGGAATTCATGATCTAGTCAATAAGATGTGCTTGCATTCAAAATGTCATTATCATGGCAAATACTCTCTCTGGGTTACTTGCGGGTTTTTTTAATGTTTATTTATTTTTGAGAGAGAGAGAGAGAGAGAGAGCGAGAGGCAGAGCATGAACAGGGGAGAGGCAGAGAGAGAGGCATAGAATCTGAAGCAAGCTCCAGGCTCTGAGCTGTCAGCACAGAGCCTAATGCAGGGCTTGCACTCACAAACCACAAGATCACTACCTGAGCCAAAACTGGTCACTTAACTGACTGAGCCACCCAGGTGCCCCTCTTTGGGTTGCTTGAGAGAGGAAATGTTAAGCCTAACACCATACAAGCAGATTGAGTCAGAAAGGAGTGAACGAAGAAGAAGTGGGGTAAAAAAAAAAGGTAAAAACTGAGTTGTTTTTTGATGCATGAAAAAGATGATACCACACTGAAGGATTTAGGGCTGGTGTAGCATCCCAAGGAGAGAGAAGAGCATATTTAAAAGTATGAAGGCAAACACACTGTGTGTTCCTTAACATGCATTCAGACTGTTTCAGGATATATAGGAGAAAGAAGAAGGAAATCAGACAAGAGAGAGATGCAGGGGTCAGGCCATAGGGATACAATGCCAACTCAGTTAAACCTCTACCTTCTAGGAAATAAGTGAATTATGAAGGATCTTACACACAAAGTTGCATCATCAGGAGAATTTGTAGCAAGCATCAAGTTTCATGATTAGGAAATAGAAAATCATATAATAAACCATGCTATAGTTTTTACCATCTTTAAACCCTATAAAATGATATTAAACTTTAACTCAAACATCACAGATGTCACTAGCTGGTGATTAAAACTGTGGCCACATTGCAGTAAGAAACCCAATTGATGGGTTCTGAGTCCATACATACTGACTAGCAGGAAGATCATTATTTTTTAGGAAATTCCTTCTGTTGATCTTCTCTCCAATTTGGCCACCAGTGAAGGCTACTTTCTTCTGTTGTATCCTCTGGTGTTCAGTGGGGCACAGAGATGTCTTACCACATACTGTTCTGTGGCTCCTCTGCTTGTTTGGTCAGTGTTACTTCTCCCCACCAATGCTGTTTTCCCTAGATGGCTGATCAATCCCCAGATAGTCCCAGGACGTGTTTGTTACTGCAGACTCTTTGCCACTTCTACTTTTCATTGAAGTGCATAACGGCAAAGCTGCTTGGGATCTCAGGGACAGTTACATTTGTATGTGATAGTTACTCTCTTCCCACAGGGCATGATCTTTTAGGCTAGGTAGGGCTGGTCTGAGAGTACGCATAAACATATGTAGTCACATACGTCAGGGAAGTGAATCTTGCCCTACCCTGGAAGTCTCCTTAGTTTATAATGGTGTCTGTGTGTGTGTGTGTGTGTGTGTGTGTGTGTGTTCTGAATCATCTGCTTCTCCAGTTGTGGAGGGAAAATAGAATACAGTTTATCAGAAGTGATGATAATTACAGATAGGTTTCAAAAACCTTTGCCATCTGGCTCCTAGGCTCCAGTTAAAGAAATGGATATTTCTGGAGACCTGTTTCACTATTTCCATAACTTCTTGGAAGTTAGGATATCCTAAGGTATCTTGGGGAAAGGTATTACCTTAGTCTATATAATGGCCAACTTAGCGCTAGTCCAGCTAACAAAATCTACACATATAACACATTCGATAGATACAAGATGTCTATCGGTCCTTAGTATTTCAAGAAATATTTGTTAAACTTTCACAATGTGTTGAGTAATGCTTCTACTGGGTAAGATGATTATTATGAATCCTTTACCTTTTCTAGTAGGTCACTTCCGGGGGAGAGAGCTCCCGGGTGAGAAGGGTATGTCTTGTTCCTGGTTCTCTTCTTCAGTTTTCTGACAGTAACTACAGGCAGGTCCCTGGGATGTGTGCATTTGAAATGACATAGAAAACTATACTTTCACCCCTCAAAAAGGGTAGGATTTGCCATTTGTGACTGAAAACAAAGAAAAAGTTTTGTATGTGATAGATGCCAGATACTTGGCCTGTTCTGTCATTTGTGCTTTTGTGTTTGGAACTTTTCCTATTCCATGTGATCTTAGTAGAAAGGTCAGCTATGTATTTCCTAAAATATTATTTCCTAAAATAAGGATGAGCCTATGACATGTGGCATGCTGACAGTCTGCCTTTCCAAATGAGGAAGTCCTGATTAGTTGAAGTCACATTGGTTGCCTCTACAGCCTTCCCATCATGGCTGACCTATCTCCCAACATGACATCACTAAATGTGGAGCTGGGGAGAGAAGCATGGAATTGGCTCTCGAAAGTTGATAGACGTTCCACTTCAGGTCACTGCCAGCAGGTTGATCCTGATATCTTACACCCCTCTGAACACCATTATTGGTCCAGGATCAAGTCCATAAATCCAAACAATGCTGATGAACACCATTATGAAAGATTGGTATAGCAGCTTGTGAGGAGAGTGCCAAACATATTACCCTGGGACTAAGACTGTGAGGAATATATAAACTTAGGGCTACTCATCACCACCTTGTTACCATATGAAGAAAGTATGGTAAAACTTTGGTTTGTGAGCATAATTCATTCTGGAAACATGCTTATAATCCAAAGCACTTGTATATCAAAGCAAATTTCCCCATAAGAAATAATGGAAACTCAGATGATCTGTTCTACAACCCAAAAATATTCATATAAAATGATTACAATACTGTAATATAATATGAAATAATAAAGAAAATACAAAACATAAAGAAAAACAAATTAACCTGCACTTACCTTTGAAAACCTTTGTGGCTGGTGTGAGGGAGACGAGAGGAGGGTTATTGTATAGGATGTATTGTATAGGATGATTTTCACTATCACTAATGGAATCACGCCTATCTATTGGCTCAGGTGGAATCTTTTTCTTTTCATGCAGCTTTAACAAGGAACCTATCCAATGACACCTGCTTTTGCCTCCTTTTGAGGATTTTGCGGAAATGTGACATTGCATTGTCGTTAAACCGAACCATCAATCGCAGTGTTACAACCTTATTTGGGTGGTGCTTTTCTATAAAATTTTTCACTGTTTCCCACATTTGACACATCTCCCTAATCTCATTTGAAGTATGGGATTCCTCCACCTTTTCCTTCTCTGCCTCTGCAGACAAGATGCAGACATCTTATAAAATCTTGCAGTTTCGGCCACTTGAATACTTCGTTTGTACTTCTCGATGATTTTCTTCTTAACTTCCACCATAATTGTATCCTTCTTCTTACAGCCTTTCTTTTCAACCTTTTTCTGCCTGGGGGCCATTGTATATGCTCACACAGATGTTCACTACAATACAGTATAAATAAACTCTTGTCATATACCATATTTAATGTAACTGGGGATAAAGCAGCAGAGGAAAGGGTCTACATCTATAGGCAGCCTGATCTAGAATGAAGCAAAGTGTTCCTAAACTTACTCTTATATGGAAAAGCAAAGGAATGTCCATTGGTGCTTTGACATGACAAAAAATACACTAGTGTCAGTTGTGGGCACCTTCCAACATTCTGAAAAATCACTGATTTCTGCCAAACACTGTGCCCTGAGACCAAGCATCAAAGCATGGGAGACAATCACCCACAGTCCTGTGCGCATGCGAGAGAAGAACTGCTGGCTCAGTTGTGATCATGTGACAATTGACGTCATGTACTCTTATTGCCAGACAGTGCTCGTTTATCAAGTTAAAATTTATTGGAAATGTTTGCTTGTCTTGCAGAACACTCACAGAACAAATTATTCACAATCCAAGATTTTACTGTATGTGAAAGTAAGGCAAGATGATGGTAGAACCAAAAAGTGAAGAGAGAAAGTCCAGGTGACAGTTTGAAATCCTGGTCCTACTTTTACCTGGCCAGATTCAGCCCTCTGGGCCCTTCTGATTACATAAGAAAATGAATTCACTTTTTTTTTTTTTTTACATAAGCTAATTGGGTTTCTATCACTTGCAAGCAAAATAACCCTCATCCTAACAAATAAAGAGTGTCTTAGAATAGGAGATTTATATTTTTGTATACTGAGAATGGAAAACTTAGAAATCTTTGGGGACCCAGAGAAGGATGATTAGGCTTTCCTTAAATAGAGGGTGTGCAAAAGAAAACCGGAAATTTCTTTGGGAAATAAAATAAGTGAGGAGACCGCAAGGGTAAAGAGAGAGTGACCTGGACCAAAAGACTCAGAAACCAGGGAACTTAGCCAGAGACTTTGTGCATCGCCACACAGTGGGGGCTTCCCCCACCTTTTTTTTTAATTAACTGTGTGTTCAAAGAGGGGAGGAGTAATGACAGACTCCTGGACGCTAAGCTCGATCTACTCTAAAAATTCTGTCCTTTATGCTATTGCCAGAGTTATCCTTATGACTGGGTATTTGATTATTTCATCTTAAAAGTAAGGTTTTTTTCACTGATATACACAGGCTAATAATTATATTCACTTTGTAGGTTTGCTGTGACAATGAGAGTGAAAGCATTTAGCACAGAAGTTCCCACAATGTGAATCCCCAGTAAAGGTTCTCTCTTATTATCATTAAATGCTCTTTATGCTCTGGAGAGCTTTTGAAGAATTTTAAGAGGAGGGTGATAAGAGCAGGTTTTATTTCTTTAAGATGCTACAGGGCTATCGGCATGTTAGGGTCCCCAGAAAGTCATCTTTCCTGATTTTTTTCTGGTCTCTTTTGATCAGGGGTGAACAAAACTCCTTGAAAAATATCGGTGATTTCAAAGAGAGGCATAGAAACTATCAGTCAATATTAAGATATATAATAGTTTTAATAATAGCAATTAATACTATCATTGCATGCAGAGACTCTTTTAGCCTGGAGGAGGACAATAACAGCTCGGTAACAGGACTGAGAGTTAGAAAGGCCAGTGTTAAATATCAGGTTTAATTGGGTGTAGAACAGGTAAGGGGAATGAGAGAAAATGACTAAATGGCCAATAAGAGTTACCAGAGGGAGAAAATGCATTAAAACATGTATCTCTTACACTGTCCACCTCTATCCCTCTTAAGGACACCTGCAAACTCTTGTATACACACAGGTAGGATAACTGCAGCCATGGATGGAGTGATTTTGGCTGGAAGCCTGACTTGGATTGGACCAGGATGGGGAAGAACTGGAGACCAGGCACGGAGCTCCGTAGCCACTTCCCACAACTCTGACTTGAGTCCTTTGACTCTGGCTGGTGTTCTAACAGTTCGTTAGTGCTTTGGTGACTGGGATAAACAAAAGTCATCATTTCTGGCAACTATACTCCTCCATCTAAGAATCCCATCGCACATCTATGAGACCTAGTTGTTGGAACCAGCATCTCAGTGGTAGTAAAGACTGTGCTTGGAGTAATGGTGTCAAGGCTGTTCCTTGGAGGTTCTGTGAGATATTAATCCATGGTCTGTGAAAAAGTGATTCTGTGGCCATTATTAGTTTGGAAACAGCAACTTAAGCAGAATGAGATCAGTTTATTCACTGTAGGATTCTCAGATGCTTAATAAGCTAATGTTAGTTGTTAACCTAGAAGAAAGATCCAGGCAGATGGGAAGATGGACATTGAATAAAGAGTTCTGCTTTCAATGTGGCCAGTCTGGTGAGAGATACAGAGAAGTAATCCACCTAGAGAAATAGCTTGTGAATACTTCTGCTGAGTGGAATACCCTGCTTATTACTTACCCACTTCATTTATGCCACTCCATTCTCTCAATACCAAAACCAAACCATGGACCTTGTCCTACTGGTATTTACTTCATGTCTGACTTGTGACATTAGGAATTGGCTAAATACCTACATAGACTCCTAGGCATGCAGGGGGGCAGCTTAGGCTTACATCTAGCCCTACATTTCATGACCGGTTCTGTGTTATTGCTCCTCAGTCTTCTAGATTCAAAGCTGTGCACAAGACAAAGTCATAAGCTGTTTATTTCAAGTGTATAGAATTCCTACCATTAGAGACATTAGAACAGGAAGAAATATTAGCTCTTATCACATCCAATCTCTTCATTAGATATCATCATGTTCAATGCCTTATTTTTATAGGAGAGTTCCACTAAAGTAGGTAGGCTATCATATCTAACAGCTGCCCAAGTTGTGCACTGCACAACTGCAAGGTGTCTTTCATCAGATGATGATGTGAATAGCATCCTCTGGAATAATCTATGCAGCCATAGACAGCAGCCCTGGTTAGCAATGTTTAATTTAGTTTCCTCTATAAGAGGTAGCTGTGTGTTCTAAGGAGGCTGGGAATAGTAATTAAAGTGTAATAATCAAAAGAGTATAAATCTTGAAGCCTGAAAGTTATCTCATGTTTCTAAAACACAGTGTTCCATTATAAAATAAATTGCTAGGGTGAACATGTTACAGTTATCTAGAAAAAACTTGTATTATATCCCTAATTTCAAAACTCGGCCTTCTCTATAGAGTAAATGATTAAAACCTAATAGAAAAAGAGGCCAGGGACAGAGAGTCAGCACGAATGACACTAATGTTTAGAAGAGGATCAAGGCAGAGGGAAACATGCCCAGAAACACCTGATGGAAACCAGACGTCCGAATAACAAGGAAATGCATATACATACAATCTGAGGTCTATATAATTCTCCTTGGTGACTCATCTCAAGTGGCTTGCTAAATTGCAAAAGGAGTAGCCCAAGTATTTTAGTTTTATACACAAGAGAACTGAGGAAGAGGAAGCTTTAATGTGTTTTCTACTATCCCTTGGGGGGTTAATTTCCTGAATGTGTCACCCAGGCAGCATCCCATTCAGCGTCAGTCCCATGCCTGCTCCAGCCTTGTGATCTGCCTCCATTTGGCTTGCTGAGGTGTTCAGAACATATTTAAGTGGCCTCAGGAATAGTAACTCTTCTGTGTCCCGCTGTGAGGTTTACCTTGTCAGGCAGGACTTGGATCTTAGTCACTGGAGGGGATTTCAAAGCATTGCGATGGTTGCTTTTCTTCCTTCACTTGCTTTACTTATTTCTCCTGCTACACTGTGACAATATTGAACATAGGGACTCTGCATTCTATCCTCAACATCCCTCATTTCTAACCCAGTGCCTGCGACACAGTAGACAATCAATAAATAATTGTCAAGGGAGGGAGAGCTGTGGCCTCCCTCACCCATCATTCGAGAGAATCTCAGCTCTAGTCCCCGTAAGCTGTTTTTTCATGCCTATTAAGCCCCAAGCCCGTTAGTGCCCTACAAGGTCCAAAAGGCTATTTTAGCCAAGATAGATGTTTGCACATCTTCCTCACTGCCCTGGCAAGTGTGGGGGTGGACGACACTTATATTCACTCTGGATCAAAATCAGGAATTTCTGTTTGCTTAGGTTCCAGGGGTAAATCTTCCTGTACATAGAAATGTATCATGTCGGGGCTCTTGATGGGCAGGCTTCCCGGAGCTTCATTGAGTTATCAATGTTTCTACTTGATCTATTGACAATGGAGGCTTGAAAGTAAACAGCTTTGCCAACTCCAAATAGCTGGTTTGAGGCTGGGCAAACAGGAAAGCTTTGCACAAAGCCGAGAGCTGGCATGGGGCTTGGGGTTTTCAGTAAGTTTCGGCAGTTGGCTTCTGGAAGGGAAAAAGAAGCTTGGATTCTGCAATCAGAGCAGGAAATGAGACCTTGAATTCAGTGTGTTTGGAGGCATTGGCCACATGTAGGTAACCGGGGAGTGCTGTACAAGAAGGAGAAGGAAGTAGATTTTAAATTTAAGTCTACCGCTTGGGCAAGCCACCTGACTTCTCTGACATGACATTTCTGCATCATTTTCATATCTCTCAGAAGGATAGAGTGACAGCAGAGGTGACTTGATAGAAAGGGAGGTTGAAGTACTGACATGAAAATGAAATAAAGCTGGATTCCATTCATGGATCTACAAAGCCCTGCCTGTGAAGACTCAAGACACTACTCAGCTTCACTTTGTTCTCTTCATCTGTAAAGTGGAAATGATACCACAAAGGGTGAGCCACAAATACAAGCTTGATAGTCACAAAGCAATTTAGACAGAGCTCTGACAATAATCAGAATACATAATGTGCTGTGTGTGTGTGTTTGTGCACACGTGTGTGTGTTTGGATAAATATATGGGGGGAGTCACCTGGGTGGGTCATTCGGTTAAGCATCCAACTCTTGATATCGGCTCAGGTCATGATCTCCCAGTTCGTGAGTTTAAGTCCTGTGTCAGGCTCTGCACTAACAATATGGAGGCTTCTTGGGATTCTCTCTCTCCCTCTCTCTCTCTCTCTCTCTCTCTGCCCCTCCCCTGCTCTCTCTCTCTCTCTTTCTCTCTCTCAAAATAAATAAACTTTGCAAAAATATGTAGGGAAAATTGAAGAGACACCCTTAAAATGGATTAGAGTGAGGGGGTATGGAGCAAGGGGAGAAATGAGTGAAAACAATGATGGAGGATAAATAAAAGTAAAAGAAAAGAATTGGCTGGCATGGACTGCACATAATTGTACTCCTGAACTGAGGAATGTGAATATTTCAATTCAGTGGTCCATGAAGGGGACAAAAAAGTTGTCATGCAAATAAATATAGAACCACAAACATAGGTGGTGTGAACAGAATAAAAATGTGCTCTAAGAACAAGGGAAGTGGGGGTGTCACATCCTAACATAGATGTGAAGGTGAGCTGGGTGAAGAGTGGAGAAAAGGACATTCCAGGCTGCAAGAACAGCCCACGCAAGGTCTATGGTGCTATAAAGAGCTTGGTGTATTCAAGGCACTGAGAGTGTGAGGCTAACCAGGGTGGAAGTGGTTAGAGAGGAGCCTGAAGTGGTAGACAGAACTAAGTTCTGCAAGATTGTGTGGATTGAATGAAAAATTTGCCTTGTCGTAACTTAAATGCAATGGGAAGCCATTAAGAAGTTTTAAAAGCAGGGACGGGT
Source organism: Panthera tigris (assembly GCF_018350195.1). Classification (NCBI taxonomy): domain Eukaryota; kingdom Metazoa; phylum Chordata; class Mammalia; order Carnivora; family Felidae; genus Panthera; species Panthera tigris. The sequence continues at coordinate 33,243,551 of NC_056673.1, read as the reverse complement.
GAATAGTGATGGATTTGATGGGAATAGAATGTATGTGACATTCTACAAATTTTTGTTGAATATTCTAACTGCTGTCAAGGAGCCAGAGTGGATGTAGACAGATCTAAGAACTTTCTTGCAGCTGTCCAGATGGGCCTCAAGAGTGGTTTGGACAGCAGTGTGGGCAGTAGAAATGCAGAAAAGTAGCTGGTTGGAAAAGTAGTTAGAGATAGTATCAACAGGTCATTTAAGACTAATATGTATGTCTTTGGCAGGAATTATGTGTTAAGATTACTTATTGCCGTTCTTTGTTGTAGGATTATACACCCCTTTCTGATTGGCATCAGAAATAGCCATGTACATTTCTTTAGTCAGTGAATGTGAACTGAAGTAGTACATGTCCCTTCTAGGTAGAATTTTTAAGAGCTAGAGGATGCTTTGATATGTTGCCCATTTCCTTTGGCATGAGACTAGAAATGCCCTTAGATAGAGGCTGCCTCACCAAGCTAGGTCTCAGGATGATAATAAGTGACAGAGCCATAAGTGACCAGTGATGAAATTAACGAGAAATTAATCTTCTTGCTCAAGTGTACATCAAATTATTAATGAGATACACTATATTATAGGCCATTAAAAAAATCTCAGCATGTTTTAAAGGAGCAAAATAACACTTAGAATATTTTATTATTTTTTTTAATGTTTATTTTTGAGAGAGAGACAGAGCACGAGCAGGGGAGGGGCAGAGAGAGAGGGAAACACAGAATCAGGAGCAGGCTCCAGGCTCTGAGCTGTCAGCACAGAGCCTGATGCGGAGCTCAAACCCACAAACTGTGAGATCATGACCTGAGCCGAAGTCGGACACCCAACCGACTGAGCAACCCAGGCGCCCCTTTATTTGTTTGTTTGTTTGTTTGTTTTTAATGCACTTAGAATATTTCCTTAGTGCAATGGTATTAAGTTGGAATCAATAACAGAAGAATATCTGAAAATCCTCAAATATTTGGAAATTAAACAACTCACTAAAGAATAACCTATGGATCAAATAAGAAACAATTAGGGCAATTAGAATATATTTTGAAGGAATAAAAATGAACACTTAGTATGTCAAAATTTATGGGAAGAAGCTGAGGGAAATGTAAATTTTAAATGAATATATTAGAAAGAAAAAAATATAAATCACTGATCCGTGATCCCACTTTAAGAAGATAGGAAAAAGAAAACTAATTAAACTCAAAGGAAATGGAAGACATCTTTAATAAAATATGTATGGAAATCAATAAAATAGATAATGGACAAGAAATTGAGAAAATCAACAAAAAATTGGTTCTTTGAAAAGTTTTAAAAAATGGATAATGCTTAACAAGATTGATTAAGAAAAAAATGATAGAAAACATAAACTACCAATATCAGAAATGAAAGATAAAACATCATCACAGATCCTAGAAACACTGAAAAGATAATAAGGGGAATGTAGTATGAGACAAACTTTATTCCAAGAAATTCAGCAACTTAGATGAAATGAAAAAAAAAAATATTTGAAAAGCACAAGGTACGAAGGCTGCCATTAGAAGAAATTTTTTAAAAAAATCCGAGTGGTCTAGGGACGACTGGGTGGCTCACTTAGTTAAGCGTCTGACTCTTGATTTCAGCTCAGGTCATGATCTCAAGGTTCTCTTTCTCCTCTCTCTCACTGCCGCATCCCTTCTCTCTGTCTCAAAATAAATAAACATTTAAAAAAATCTGAGTTGTCTATATCTATTGAAGAAAATGAATTTAAACTTTAAAATCTTTCCACAAAGGAAATTTTAAAGAATTTTTTCTAAAGTTTGCATGGGAATGTACAGGACCCTAAATAGACCCTTAAAAAATCTTGGGGAGGAAAATGTGGGTTACTTATGCTATCTGATTTTAAGATTTACCATAGAGCTGATGTAATCAAGGAGAACTGATACTGTCAAAAAATATAAATCTATGCAATAGAATAGAAGTTCTATCAATGGAATCATGTATATATGGTAAAAATATAGGGGCACCTGGGTGGTATAGTCAGTGAAGTGTCCAACACTTGATCTCGGCTCAGGTTATGATCTCACAGTTTGTGAGTTCGAGCCCTGTGTTGGGCTGTGTGCTGATGGTGTGGACCTGCTTGGGATTCTGTGTCTCCTCTCTCTCCCCTATTGTGCTTTCCTCTCTTAAAGTAAATAAACAAACTAAAAAATAATAAAAAAACATACAAGGGTGCCTAAGCAACTCAATGGTTAATGAAAGTGTTCTCATAAATAGTACTAGAGCAACTGCACATATGCATGGAAAAAATGAAACTCAACACATACTTTATGTGTATAATACAATTTATTGGAGATGTAGCATACACCTAAACATGAGCTATATTCAAATAACACAGAGAAGACTATTTTCACAACTTTGTAAAAGCCAAAGATTTATTTTCCCTTAATACAAAAAAACACAGGCACCAAAAGGAATATATTGATAAATTGAACTTCATCAAAATTAAAAACCTATGCACATCAAGAGAGCAAAAAGGCAAGGCATAGATTGGGTGAAAACATTCACAATGTATATATTTGCAAAGGACTTATATCTAGAATATATAAAGAAGTCCTATAACTCATTAATAAGAAAAATGCAATTAAAAATAGCAAAAGATTTCAAGAGACACTTCACAAAAGAAGATATTCTAGTGGTCAGTGAACATATGAAAAACTGTTCAACATCATTAGTCATCAGGGAAATGTAAATTAAAGCAAATGAAGGGTGCCTGGGTGGCTCAAATGGTTAAGTGTCAGATTCGCGATTTCGGCTTAGGTCATGATTTCATGGTTGTGAGATCTAGCCCTGCATCAGGGTTCTGCACTGGGTGTGGAGCCTGCTTAGGATTCTTTCTCTCCCTATCCCTCTGCCCCTCCCTCGCTTGGGCACACACATGTTTTTAAATCAACCAATCAATCAATCAATAAAACAAATGAGATACCGCTATATACCCACTAGCATGGTTAAAAGGAAAATTTGGGCATGTATGTGGAGCAACTAGAATCTTAAATATTGTTGGTAGGGTTGTAAAATGGCACAACTGCATCAGAAAACTGCTGAACTGTTCAGCAGTTTTTTACATTCATCTATTCTATGACTCAGCAATTATACTCCGACGGAAATGAAATCACACATACACTAAAGACTTAGATGTAAGTGTTCATAGCAGCTTTGTTTATAATAACTAAAGACTGGAAGCAATCCAAATGTATATCCATGGGAAACTGAATAAGCAAACTGGTACATTTATATAATTCAATACTACTCAGCAATAAAAAGTATGAGCTAGTGATACATTGTGAAAACTAACCTTTATATGGCCTTTCTGATCCAACCCTACATTGTCAAAACCGTTGACCTCTAGTCTTGACCTTGTTATGCCTATCTCCCCTTTAGTCACTATACTCCAGCCATACTGTCTTTCCTTCAATTGCTCATGAGACTTATAAAACTTGACAAATGAATGAGGATTGAGTAGCATGGACTATGTTCCTGTATCAAGAATGCCTTCACTCACTATTCCACCATTTCCAGTCTTCCTGAAATCACATTCTATTTTCTTCAACATTCTACCATGGAAATTTTCAAAAGTTGAAAAACTTTACAGTAAATACTTGTATACCTACCACTAAGATTCTGCCCATAACAATTTATTATGCTTGTTTTATCACATATCTGTCCATTATCCATCTCTCTATACAATGGCCCATTTTTATTCCACCAATTCTTCAAGGAAGCTTCCTTTGAATCTTCAAAGAGGCAAACACCTTATATCCTGTTCTGATACCTTCCCTTACAATTTCTTACTCTTCTCTTATGACACTTGATTTAATTACCATGAATAACTTCATTTAATATTTGGCTTCTCTGCTGGACCAGTGATTCTCAAATTGAGCATGTATCAGAATCACTGGAGAGGCTTTCTAAAACACAGATTACTGAGCCCCATCGCCCAAATTTCTGAGAGAGCAGGTTTTGGCTGGGAGTTCAAAATTTGATTTCTCACAAGTTCCAGGTGATGCTGATACCATTGATCCACAGACCACACTTTGAGAACCACTGAGATTGTATTGAAAGCACCATGGTTTCAGAGATCAGATCTGTTGTAATTGTTGCTGATCCCCACCAGCTATCATAGGGACAGAGTGGGTAGCCAGGATGTAGTATGAATTTTCTGAGTGAATGAATATATATATATATATATTATGCTTTTCATTTACTATATCATAGGGATTCCTCATAACCATTATTGTCAATAAACAGCTTAATCAGTCAGCATATCCTGTTTACTTATCTTCCCCTGTTCTTAGACATTAACATTGTTCCTAATTTTATTGTTATGCTTATTATAATTCTTTTCTAAATAGGTTTTGATATTCACAGGGGTTCCCTTAACATCAGAAAAACAAAATTGTCGCTAATAAAGGACACCTTCGGGTTGTATGTATTTTTCTTGTGGTCTCAGGTATAGTAAAATCAGCGTATCATTTCCCACTTAAATGAGGTAGGAATTCTGACTTCAAAAAGTACATTTCTCAAGGGAAGAAGCAAAACAAACCAAACCAAAACAAAACAGAAACAAAAGCAAAAAACAACAAACCCTAACACACTTGGACTAATTGCAGACGAGGTAATGTTTGTGTGAGGTTTGATGCACAGGTGTGAAGGTGAGAAGTGAGGCCACAGAATTTGCCTGGAGCCAACAGTGTGCATTATCCTAACTGAAAGCACCTGGTTCTAAATGACTGAAGGGGCCCACTGTAACTAAAGGAATTGCCTGGCCCCAGCTTTGAGTTCTTCGGAAAAAGGAAGCAAAACGAATGGCCTTGAGGTGAATGTGACATTTAAAGAAAAAATAAACTTTATCTATTAGAGCAATTCTTGGTTTACAGCAAAATTGAGAAGGTACAGAGATTTCTCATTTATCCTCAGCCTCCACACGTGCAGAGTCTTCCCTCTCATCAACATTCTCCACCAGAGTGGTACAGTTGTTACAGTTGGTCAACCTACATGGGTATCACCTACAAGTCCATAGTGGACATTAGGGTTCACTCCTGGTGGTGTACATTCTGTGGGTTTGGACAATGTGGAATGACACATACCCACCATTATAGTATCATGCAGAATATTTTCACTGCCCTAAAACCCTATGGGATCCACCTTATTCACCTCTCACCCCAACCGTTGTTAACCATTGATCTTTTTACTGTATTGATAGTTTTGCCTTTTACAAAATGTCATATAGTTGGAATCATACCACGTCTAGTCTTTTTAGATTGGCTTTTTCACTTACTAAATACGCATTTAAGTTTCCTCCATGTCTTTGCATGGCTTGATAAATTGTTTCTTTTTAGCATTGAATTAATATTCCATTTTCTGAGTGTAAGGGAGTTAATCCATTCACCTACTGAATAACATCTTTGTTCCTTCCAAATTTTGGCAAGTTTGAATAAAGCTACTATCAGCATACATGTGCAGATTTTTGTGTACATGTAAGTCTTCAACTCCTTTGGGTAAATACTAAGGGGCACTATTCCTAGGTTGTATGATAAGAGTAGGTTTAATTTTGCAAGAAACTACCAAACTGTCTTCCGAAGCAGCTGTACCATTTTGTATTCCCACCAGTGATGAATGAGAGTTCCTATTGCTCCATATCCTTGCCAGCATTTGGAATTCCAAGTGTTGTGGATCTTGGCCATGCTAAATAGGTATGTCCTGTTATATCATTGTTATTTTAATTTGCAATTCCCTGATGACGTGTGGTGTGGGACATCTTTTTATATGCTTATTTACCATCTCTGTATGGTCTTCTGATGAGGTGTCTGCTAATTTTTTCATTGTATTTTTGTCTTCTTGCGTTTTAAGAGTTCTTTGTATATTTTGGATAATAATCCTTTATCAGATGTGTCTTAGAAACATTTTTCCAAGTCTGTGTGTGTGTGTGTGTGTGTGTGTGTGTGTGTGTGTTTTCATTCTCTTCACAGTATCTTTCTCAGGGTAGATATTTCAAATTTGAATGAAGTCTAGCTGCCTTGTCATTTTTTTGTCACTAGCTGGACATGATATACTGGGTAAAAGGAATTGCAATAAATAGGCCTTTAGGAATGTGGTGGTGAGGTGTAAGGGGAGGAGGTGCACGCGTTCTATAGCCATAAGATTAGGTCTCAATCTTTTAGTGGACTGTGGACTTCACAAGTGCTTCTCACCGCTCCCCTCCATTTTGGTGAGACAGGATGGCTAGAGTGGACTGAATTTCAGTCTCCTTCCTTCACATGGAAGGCTAGAGGCAGCTGGTATTGGGTATTTCCTTTCCCTGGGGCCATTTAGGCTCTGATAAATCTCTAGCAGGTTAGGCTTTAGTTAACTAGTTTTTCCTGAGGGCAGAGCTTACTAGGAAAAACCAAGTGCTCTGGCGTCTTTCAAAATGGCTCCTTTTACCCTCCCCCTACTGGAAGCACTGTAAGAACCTGGTGGAGTTTCTGTGAGTAAAACTCACAAAAGTGTGGGGTCTCTCCCAGGGGTCTTTTACCTCTCAGACTTCTCCACACTGAGCCTCCAGCAATTCATCAATTATAACTCAGATTTTCCTTTTGCAGCCCAGTTCCTGTGGAGCTTTCTGCTCCGGTAAGTTGTGCTTCTCTATACTCACCTGTTTGTCTATCCAGTTTGAGGGGTAAAGTTGTTTGCTTTGTGATACACTCTTACAGATCTAAAAAGGGTTGTTGATTTTCCAATTTGTTTAGCTGTTTACTCGTTAGGACAGAGGAACGACTTACAAGCTTTTCACATGAGTTTGGAAGCCTCAGTAGGACTTTTAAGTCTGCTTTTGTTGTGGTTCCTTGGCTACAATATGGGGGGTGGAAGGGAGGTGGTCATTGCAAAATAGCTTCGAAGTTTGGTAATTATTTCTGCCTGATTCAAATGATGAAAAATTTCTGAAATGATTTTTATCGTTTTTATCAGTTACCTGCATTGGAATGAGGGGACATAGTCACCCTAGGCACCATTCTTTTTATTTATTTATTTATTTATTAATTATTTATTTATATTTGAGAGAGAGGCAGGGAGAGCATGAGTGGGGGAGGGGCAGAGAGAGAGGAAGACACAGAATCCAAAGCGGCTCCAGGCTCTACGCTGTCAGCACAGACCTTGAAGCAGGGCTCAAATTCATGAACTGTGAGATCACAACCTGAGTTGAAGTCGGATTCTTAACTGACTGTGCCACCCAGGCACCCCAGGACCATTCTTGCCTGATAGTGGAAGCTTCCCCTTCATCTGGAAGCTGCCATGAACCTCCTTATATTGTTCTTTATTTAACACAAGATAAAACTTGTTGAAGTAGAAGGCATAACATTCATCTGTCCGTAAATGCATCCAACTCCCTTTACTGAGTGCCTTTGTTCCAGGTAGTATGGGAAAACAAATTACATAAACATTGTCTTCCCTCAAAGAATTTAGAGTCTAGCGGGGAGTAGAGCTAATAATCTCCATGTAATGTGATATTATCTGCAAGTATATTATGCATGAGTCTTGTGACGGAAAGATTAGTGTTTGAATGAGGCTGGGGCATCAGGGGGAGGCACTTAACTGAGTTTTGAAAGCAAAGTACCTTTAGTATAAGAAAGGTGGCCATGTACGCCTTAAACTTACATATGTTACATATCAATATTTCAATCAAGCTGGGGAAAAATAGAGAAGTGGCCAAAGCAATTTTAAGTGGAGGTACCATCTAGGAAGACAGGAGGTATAAGCAGAAGAAAGCTTTCCAAGGAACAAGAGTCCTTCAGTGTGGGATTGCTTGTTTGTGACCGTTCAGAAATTGTCAAAGAAGTTGGCCAAGATCAGATCATGAATTGCTGAGAAACTGACCAATCAAGTTGGCCCATGCCTATCTTTTCAGCTTTACTTTACCACTTCCTCCTTACTATCTATGTTCCAGCCTCACTGTTTTAGATCATTCTCCTAAATCTCTCTGTGTCCCCCTTCCTCTGGACCTTTTCACACAGCCTGGAAGTTTTTCTCATGCATCCTTCTTTATCCAGGTGATGATGACTATTTCTTCCAATCTGGCCTTCAATCCTGTTTTCTCAGGGAAGACTCATTGACCCTTCAGATGAAATCTGTCTCTACTTGCATTTTCTCTATTCCCTACACTCTTCCCATAGAGCCCATGTCTTAGTAGATATTTATGAACATAGTCACTCCCCCGCTATTCTGGAAGCTCAAGCAGGAGAGATGTCCTGTCTGTTCTCTTTAATATCGCATCTCTTTTGTGAGAAGAATTTCTGGAATATAATGAGAGTTTAACACATTCTGAATTAAAGAAAACAAAAACTACTATTTATTCAATATCTATAATATGCCTTGCTGTGTGTGTGTGTGTGTGTGTGTGTACATGAAAAAGTTTTTTTCACTTAATCCTAACCCAAACTCTTGAAGTTGGTAAAGTTATTTCTATTTTATAATTAAGATGCATTGGGTTAATGAGAGTCAGTGTCCTTAAAGTTGCAGTATGCCCTCACATCATCATTCATTGTGTGTTATCCTCTCTGTCAACACATGACCTCCAAAGTCTACCCAGAAAAAAAAGCAATGATTTTATCATCTGAGATCTTTATCCTTTTGTTGGACTCTCTCAGATTCTTTCTTTACCACAAGCAGGAGAGTCTCAGCCATTTTCCTTTGGATTTCCACTTGGCCCCGTAGATCCTTCTAAATTTGGCGCCAACATTGTTTACTTATCTGTCCCCCCACCCCCCATCTGTGCTGTGAGGCCCTTAAAAACAGGAGTTTTGTCCTGTTCGTTGTATTAGTTCTGCCTCTCAAGTACCTGGTACAGAACAAGTACTCAAAGTAGAGCCATGGCAGCTTGTATAAAACAGGTTAAAAATTATCAGAGATGTTCAAGATCAGGTTATAAACTGCAGAGAAACTGACAAAGTCCCTCACCTATCTACCTTTAAAATGAAATTAAGTGGCCAAGTTGTATGTATCAATTCTATATGTATGTATCAAGTACTTACTATGTGACAGGTACTGTTCTAGGCTCTGGGAATATAGCAGTGAGTAATACCAGCCAGGTCCAAGTTCCTGTTTTCATGGAGTTAATACTGTAGTGAGACGTCAATGATACCCCAAAGATCTAGAACTCAGAAGGTGCAGAACCAGCCTTTAAATTTAGGTCTACTTGTCTCTGACATCTTTTACTGGCTGCTGCTCAATGCAGTTTCCCTAATACAGGCTCCAAAATAGTAAACATATTTTCTCCCATGATCACATTCAGCCTACTGTAAGCCTTGGGCATTACTCTTTTCCTGAGAGCACACCTATCAGTTTGTGAGGTGATCCAAACTTTTTGGCCATCTTGAAGAGAAAATATTGCTTGGCTACTTGGCATTTATTTTATTCCAAAAGCAATTAAAATACTGTTCTTATAGTTCAACAAATATCCCAGCTCTAGAGGAATTAGTTGTGGGTATCTTTAACTTCTTGTATAATGGCATATGACATAAATTAAGTGTTTTGTTTTGAACTTATTTACTAGAATTTTGGCTACTTAGCCTCGTAAGTACATATGTCTTTTCCTAGACACGTAGTTAATAATCTGCTTCTGACACTGCCCTCTAGACCAAATTCAGAGAAGATGCTTCATCTTTAAATGCTATTTTCCTTTTTATGCACATTTATAATTCTGATGCTTCTATTACCTCATATACATTTTCCTACTCAGAACTCCTGTCTCTTCAATGTCCTATATTGTTTTAAACAATGCACTTAGCCGTATTCCTCTTTCTTCTTTCATTGACCATCACACGTATCATAAAGTTAGTCCTGTTGTGGGGGAAAAAGTAACAAACAAAACAAAAAGCACTCCCACTGATTTGTATAGACCTAGTGTTGTCCCCAGAGCTCTCTGTAGGTTACAACTGTAAACCTCAATAGTCTTCTGTTGCCTGCACGATAGTGTACTAGGGGATGAGTCCTCACAAGCATTTCTGCAATTTTAGTTTACTCATCTAGCATCGTGGCCATCCTTCTTTTCTTCCCCTTTGACATTTCTCTTTGTTCCTTTTCTGCTTATCAGTTTCTGCAGGCCAAGTTAATCTAAGACTCAGGTTTCTCAAGCAAGGACCTCCTCTCCAAATTATCTTTGGCATTCCCTTTTAGATTCATTGTCCTACCTCCTCCTTCTTCTTTTTCACCCTCTTTGTAAACTATAGCCAAGGCTGAGTTTTGTAAAATCTTCCCTCATCTTTCTGCTTCAGAATGAGACTTGTTTCTGCTATTTTCATATTGTACTCTTTGCTCAAGTGTTGCAATTATATTTCTCTTCACTACTTCCTGAAATTTACCTTTACTTTTATTCTATTTTTATCAGCAAGACACTTTCATTCTCCCCCCTTTCACACCCAGAAATATTTCTTGTATATTTTAGGGGAAGATGTTAGGACTACTTCATGAGTCAGCCTCGCAGCTTTTCTTGCTGCTTTTGTAAACTTTGCTTACTCCTTACGAGGTTTATCCCTCTTTTTCCACTAGGGTGACACAACTAGTCCCTTTTTGTAAGGGCACAGCTGTGTTCTTCTTTCTCTCACATCACCTTTTTAAAAAAAGTTTTTGTAATGTTTATTTACAAGAGAGAGAGAGACAGAATGTGAGCGGGGGAGAGGCAGAGAGAGAGGGAGACAAAGAATCTGAAGCAGGCTCCAGGCTCGGAGCTGTTAGCACAGAGCTCAATTTGGGGCTCAAACTCACCAACCATGAGATCATGACCCAAGCTGAAATCAGATGCTTAACTGATTGAGCCATCCAGGTGTTCCACTCTTTTTTTTTGGGGGGGGGGATTATGCATTACAGTGATTTTATGTCACATTCATAACATGTGTTTTCTTAATTCTAGGACTAGCCATTGTCTTTTAGAAAACTTAAAAATGGCATTTAATAATTGTTTATGTTATTTTACTTCATCTCAGAATAACCCTATGCTATATTCATCTTATGTCCATTTTATAGATTTAAAAATATAGACCTTTTTGTCCCTAGAAATATTATAAAGCTGATATAAACTATTTAATCCCAGGCATTTGATTTTTTAAAAAAATATGTTACTTTGGTTATTCTTTTACTTCTATGAGTATCTAAATATTCCAGATAGTGTGCTATGTTCTGGAAAAAGAAAAGTAAATTTCCTGCTTAAAATGTTTACTCAAAATTTCACAGAAACAATAGAGTATAAATAATTTTGATTCATGTGGTAAATAAAACTATGTGATAGAGTTATGGGAACATAGAGGAGACAGAAATTCATCTAGAGAATAAGAGATAGCTTCATATATTTGAATTGTGTATGAAAAAAGTGAATAACAACACAGAATATCAAAAGGATATGAGAGAGATGTCCATGTTGCAGGAATATATATAATATGTAGAAGTAAAAGGTATAAAAGAGCATGGTACAACTAGAGAGAGGAAACCAGTATGGCTTGAATCAAGTATAGTTATGTGAAGAGGGGAGATATAAGTCTAATGGGCAAAGTATGATAGGAATAGATCATGTGGATGTGTTTTGCCAGAGTGTGAGCTATTGTCAGAGGTGAATGCAATTAAGCCCTGGGAACATGCTAGGTTAACACAGAGATGTCTATTTGTTGGGACTGTTATATTCAAGTAACTGAGTGTTCTTGTTTAGCAGCAGGCCAGGTTCTTTTGCTTTGTACGATTGTGTGGGTATCCCCACTGAAACAGACTCTGCCATCTTTACTTCCCTGGACATCAGTATCTATCCAGCAGAGGGAGAGGCAAAGAGACAATAGAGGACAGCACAGGAGGTATTTTTTGTTGTTGTTTTGTTTTTTAATTTTTTTAATGTTTATTTTTGAGAGAGAGAGAGACGTGAGCAGGGGAGGGGCAGAGAGCAAGGGAGACACAGAATCCGAAACAGGCTTCAGGCTCTGAGCCATCAGTACAGAGCCTGATGCAGGGCTTGAACCCACTAGCTGTGAGATTGTGACCTGAGCTGAAGTCTGACACTTAGCCAACTAAGCCACCCAAGTGCCCCAGTATAAGAGGTTTTCATAAACCAGTCTTGGAGATAGGGCTCTTTACCTTTATCCATATCTTATTGGGTAGAACTATATATCTACCTGAAAAGGACACTGGGGAACATAGTGGAGCTGTGTGCCCAGGATAAAAGCCTCTGCTCCAGCAATGCAAACATTTTAAGGTGGTGGGAGTTTTCAAGAAGGGAAATGACATACCTAGATTCTCACTTGGATGAAGAATACGAAGAAAGCAAGTTCAGAAGAAATAAAGCAAGTTGAAGATTGTATATATTGAGTTTGAGATGGCTTTAGCCTAGGAATTTAAAAGGAGGGTAAGCCTGAAGCTTGGAAACACTTAAAAGTATTGTTAAATCTTTGAGAATTATCCAAACAAAAGTGTGATAGTTAAAATTACCAGAATAAATTATCTGACCAGGGATAGTGTTTGGGCAAGTAGAGAGAAAAAGATAAACCTGAATTTTTTTTAATTTAAATAATTGAACAAATTAAAATGAATCAAAAGAGGGCAATGGTGGTCAGAAAAGTAGGAAGAAAACCAGGAGCAATGTCACCAAAGCCAAGGGAAAAGATGGTTTCAGATGAAGATTTATTCAAATGGCATAAAATGCAATAGAAAACCCAGATAGGAAAAAGACAAGCCAATGAGCTTAACAATTAGAGGTTTTTAATGGTCTATGAAAAAGCAGTTTCAATTAAATTGTTGAGTAGATGCTAGCATGCAGTAATTTAAAAAAAAGAATGGAGAGAACTATACAAAAACAAAGTATCAACACTTCCAAGAAACCTGGATAAGAAGGAAAAATGAGAGAGAGAGAGGGAGATAGTAACTTTAGGGAGAAAAGGGTTGAGACAAGGTTTTGTTTTGAATTTTTAAAGGGTAGTAGATATTTGAACATGTCTGTAGGATCAAGGGAAGAAGCAATGGAAGAGGTTTGAAATATCCAACAGACAGAATAATTGATGGAGCAATGCGTTAGAGGAGGAAACGTTGCAAACATAGGTAGGAGCATCAGCTTTAGAAAGAAAATGTCAATATTTTCTTTTGGAGAGGCAAAAAGAATGAAAAGTTTAAAGGATACAGCCATTTCAGGCCGGAGGGAATATGATACAGAAATTCAAGTTCTACAGTTATTTTCTTGAAGAAGCGGGAGGCAAGGTCTTCCAATGAAAGTGAGTAAGGGTGAGAGGAGAATTGATAGCTGGATAAACTGGAAAAGGTTTAGAAGATTCATGGCGAAGGGTGGGAGGAGGCATCCAAGGCACTTGTGAAAGAGAGTTTCTAGACATCCTTGAAAGCCCAGTAAATTCTGTATCTTCAGAACAAATTCTCCATTTAAGGCTCTACTCCCAGAGACGATATGGGTGTTCTAGAATTCCCTTGGGTCCACTATTCTTTATGGGACCTTTTGGGAAGACAAATTTGTGTACCACAAGTCTGCCAAACCATCAAATCTGATAGGCCTAATGGACAAATGGACAAAACCTTAACCATTTTCCTGTTTTCTCTCTTCTTCAAAATGCTTATTTGCAAAAAAACTTTTACATTACTCTAAGATGGGGGAAGTGAATTAGGTCCGTTACTAAAATACCATAATTTAGCTTCTTTCCTTCATATGCATTAATAAAGTATTAGTGATCACATTCCTTGTAGCTTCCACTTTCACCACACTCATTATCTTCAAGATCTTGACCTGCTAGCTTCTTCTTCAAGAAATCTCAAAAGCAATGCATCATCTCATCTGGGGTACTGAAATGAGGAAGGAAAATGACGTGGGGTAAAACTGGGACTAAGAAGTTTAACTTTGATTCACCCTTACCTTGGCCCTCCCATGTTTATATACTAATAGAACCATAGTTCAGGTGACTACCAGTGCCAAGGAGTGCAAGCCAATTGTCTTAATCTTCCTGGGATGCCATAATAAAATATCATAGACTGGGTGGCTTAAACAACAGAAATGTATTTCCTGTTAGTTCTGGGGAGTGGATACCCAACATTAAGATGCCAGCAGGGCTAGGATTCTAGTAGGTCCTCAGGCCTATATGAAAATGGCCAAGATATGCAAAGAATGTCTGATCCAATCCAGGGAGCTAAGACTCTTCCAGCAGATAATAAGAAGTCTTCATAGAAGGTCATGAGACTTTCTTGAGACACAACTATCCCTATGCTGGTGAGGCAAGAGCTACTGATACAGAATTTTGGGCATCAGGATTGACTGTAGACCTGGATGAGTTTGCAGTATCATTAGTCACTTCAGCTGGAAAAAGGAGCCGACACATTCTCCACAACTATTCAGTCAGTATGACTGTATTGCTTTCTTTATTGTTTTCACCACTTCTGAGAAAGTGCGGGAGAGTAAAAATGGAGTCTGCACACTTAAGATCAAGTCAGCTAATGATAGTGGTGGGACTAGAACCCAAGCCCCTAAATTTCCAGGTGTTATACTTCCTCTGTTTGTATTCTATTGCACTTTAAATTTGAAGTTGGATTGACATAGCCTACAGGGAACGGAGACCCCTTATCTGTTTTATCACTCTAAATTACTATTTGAGAGTTAGGGGGTGAAGCAGCTTCTGGGATGATGAAAATAAGAGTTCATCATCTTGGAGCACTTATGTGTCCTACACTTTCAATGTGTCATACCATTTAATTCCCCCAAACACACCTGTGTGGTAGGTATTCTTACCATTTTCATTTTATGTGAAAAAAGAAAGGTTTAGAGGAGAACAAAGTGTCACAGCAAAGAAATAGCAAATCCAAGATTAAAACCCAGCTTGACCAAGTGTAGAGTCAAAGGTTATTGACCCGAAACTATAGACCATGTGCCTAGTAGAAACTACTTGCTCTCCTACAGCAGAAAAGTGATTTCATGTAAATCTTTATTGGTATTGGTATTTTTACAATATGTATTCTGTTACAATGTCATTTGAACTCCACCATTTAAAGGTAATGCACATTTTCTCCTAAATGATAAATCAAACAATAATGATAATGTTTCTTCTCCACAGACAGAATTTCAGAAACACATACTTCAAAGTGGCAAAGTTAGGGGTCTTTCTCTAAAAGAATGAACAATTCAGAATTCCATGATTTCCTGAAATAATGTCCTGACTTTAAGCCTGCAGTTGCATTTTTTTTTTTTTAAAGAAAATAGAGGTTGAGATGCTAGTCCTAAAATTACCCATTACCCAACCTCAGTGAAACATCAGATATACAGTTGGTCTCTTCCCCACTCCCTATCCCCAGCTTAGAGAGTTTCAATTATCCCCAGAGGCACACCAACCTGCTGTGCTAAGTAATAGTCTCAGAATTCTGAGACTGCTTCCACAGCCCATCTCCACTACTGACTCACTGCATGATTTGCTAAAACCAGGTTTGCTCACTCACTGAGATGAGCTAAGAGAAATAACACTCCTAATGTTTAAGACTGTGAGCAGACAACCATGCTCTCTGGGCAACAAGCAAAGAATGCTTAGCAGATGTAATCTGCTTAGTGTTGCAATCAAAACCGGTAACAAGAAATTGTCCAACACATAGTTAATGATATGCTTCATCATTATTTGATTGCATCGTAATTTGACCTAAATGGTGAATGGTTTGTGTAAATTACTGTATTTATTAGCAATGACTATCTCCCAACATTTGTATGGCACTTTAAAGTTACAATGCACTTTACCATAGATTTTCTCATTCTCTCACATGAGAAGATCTAACGAGCTCAGTAAATATTAGTTTAATTTAAATCACTCAAAACCATGTTAGAAAAGCTGGCTAGTAATTACTAACTCCTTTCATGGATGAGGAAGCTGAGACTCAGATATAGACACACAGCTACTTTTCGATTCGGCCAGAGCTAGAGCCAAAGCCATTTGACTTCCAGTGATGGCTGGTCTTTTTACTACCATGTAGTTAAACATAGCATTTCTGAAGGTAACATCAATGCTGGGTGGACATGAATGGGTGGAACTAGATGAAAAAGTCCCTTTTCAGCTGTACCCCTGTGGTTTAGTTCTGTTTATCTCCTTCAAGGGGCTTGTCTTTCTATTGCTTCCTGCAATGCCATCTAGGATCACCTCTCCCTTTCACTTCCTTAAGTCAGATGGATCTGTCCTTTACATTGGTTGAGATTTCAGAGGGAGGAGGGGAGATACCTCTCAGAAGACTCCTGCTCACTATTAATAGTAAAAGGGGCACCTGAGTGGCCCAGTCAGTTAAGCATCCAACTTCATCTCAGGTCGTGATCTCACGGTTCATGGGTTTGAGCCCCGCATCGGGTTCCTCCGTGCTGACAGCTCAGAGCCTGCTTGGGATTCTCTTTTCCTCTCTTTGCCCCTCCCCGGCTCACATTCTCTCTCTCAAAATTAATAAAAATTAAAAATATATAGGGGCTTGCCGTAAAGAGACAACTCCTATTTGTATTGTGCTTTGTAGATAAGCTCTAATAGCCTATCTTTTCACAGGAGGGTTTACATTATCTTGCCCTTGCCTACCCCCTAATATCAGCTCCCCTGTTCCTCCAGATGCACTCAGCTCCAATTCCACAAGACTTACAACAAAATTTGAAGGTAGTAAGGTATTTTACACCTCAATAACCTTGCACATGTTATTTGCTTTGATTGCCTCTCTCCTGCTTTACCCAAAGTATCTTTAAATCCTTAATTCTTTTTCTTCAACGCTTAGTCATCAGAGTGCCCTGGGGGTGATTTTAAGAAACACTGACCCTAGGGGCGCCTGGGTGGCTCAGTCGGTTAAGCGTCCGACTTCAGCCAGGTCACGATCTCGCAGTCCGTGAGTTCGAGCCCCGTGTCAGGCTCTGGGCTGATGGCTCGGAGCCTGGAGCCTGTTTCTGATTCTGTGTCTCCCTCTCTCTCTGCCCCTCCCCTGTTCATGCTCTGTCTCTCTCTGTCCCAAAAATAAATTAAAAATGTTGAAAAAAAAAATTAAAAAAAAAAAAAAGAAACACTGACCCTAGACTCTGTCCTGGGCTGGTTGTATCTGAATCTTAGAGTGGGTGAGCTTGGGCATCCATAAAAATGTCTCTTTATGATTTTGGTGCTTGTGAGGGTTGAGTGTCACTATTCACATTTCTGACTATCCCATTAGGCCTTTAGCTCTTTGGGGGATAGAGGATTTCATTCACTTTTGTATTCCCAGAGCCTAGCATGGGGTCAGACCCTTTTACTAGGCTTTGATTTGTCTCCAAAACAGAACTGGTTAGGTACGCCAAGGGATGCTGGAGTTTCAAACTCCTCTTTTAAACAAAGGCATTTTTGTACTGGGCCTTTACATGAAGCTGCCTTATGCCTGACAATGCTGGATGATGTCTTCTGTTTCATCTTTTCTGACTTGGTATGCTTCATTCCTTTTACTTGGTTTTCCTGAAACCTAGTGTCCTAGTATGTTTCCATTTTGGCTTCTGCCTTCTATCTGGCCTGTATCACTTACGCTGCCATGCCTATGACAATTACCAGTAATTGATGATGGCTCTATTTTCCAATTAGACTGAACATGGCCTCAGAATCCTTATCAACACAGAAACATAAACTCCATTTCAAATAACTCAGTAAGTATGTGAGTCAAAATCTATTTGTATTCTCTAACCTGGACTCTTGAATTGACAACACAACTTTGGGTTGTCTAATCTGCCCAATCAGTTTCTTCTGGTATGAACTTCAATATTCCCTGGCTTTAGCACTACATTTATAGAAAACAGACACATTGCCTTGTGCCCTACCTACTATAGACTGAATGTTCGTGTTCTCACAAAATTCACATGTTGAAATCTTATCTCCAAAACATGGTATTTGGAGGTAAAGTCTTTGGTGGTGACTTGGTCATGAAGGTGGAGACTTCATGAATGGGATTAGTGCCCTTATAATTTTTTTTAAATCTTTATTTTTTTGAGAGAGAGACAGACAGACAGAGCATGAGCAGGGGAGGGACAGAGAGAGGGGGAGACACAGAATCTAAAGCAGGCTCCAGGCTCTGAGCTGTCAACACAGAGCCTGACGTGGGGCTTGCACTCATGGACTGCAAGACCATGACCTAAGCCAAAGTCGGCCGCTTCACTGACTGAGCCACTCAGTCCACTGACTGAGCCCTTGATTAGTGCCCTTGTAAAAGAGACCCAGAAAGGTTCCTTGTCCCTTCCACCATGAAAAGTTACCGAGAGAATACAGTCCTCTATGAACCAGGAAATGAGACATTACTAGGCACTGAATCTGTTAGGACCTTGATCTTTGACTTCCCAGCCTCCAGAACTATAAGAAATAAATTTCTGTTGTTTATAAGCCACACAGTTTATGGTATTCTGTTTTATCATTTGGAACATACTGAGACACCGTCTCAAGCCTTCACTTTGTCCTCAACAATCAAAGGAAATGGTCAAGTGTTGACTGCATTTCATGTGACTATTCCATACCACTATGTCAACTTTGGAGAATATAATAATAGACTTGAGAATAGTAGAAGTCATCTATTTATATGTTCTCATCCAACTGATATTTACAAGTAGTCCCATCCTATTAACTCTTGGTTGTTGCTATGAGGTCATTTTCTTCGCCTTGACACCTATATGTCTCTAGTCTCTGAAAGTGGTTGGAATTGACATTTTGAGCTTTAATTGTCACTATGAGAGGTGCCCTGGATAGCCTGTTGGTCCAAGAGCAATGAAGGACAGGTAGATCAGGCAAGCTCATCTGCCCCTGACATCATTTAATTCTTATATCCTATAAGGAGCAATATGACTTTGGGTAAGTGAAGTAAGAATTGTATGCTTTTTGTCCCAAATTTGTAGAATGAAGCTATTGAGCCAAAGGTTTATAAACTGTTCTAGCCCTAAAACTGATTCTGACAAACTTGTGATTGGAGACAATGGCAGAAATTAATGTCTCTTTCATATAAATAAGGAATATAGGGTTCTTAGATTATAAATAAATTGAGCAAGGTCACTTAAAAGTTAAGTGTGAAGTGTCTGGGTAGGGTTTTTCCTTTTCTGGGATCTTTCTTCATGCCATATGTGTGGTTTGATGAGAGTGCTTTGTATCTCCACTATGACCCACCTTCTAGTTACAGCTGGTGAGTTGGAGAGTGGGAAATTCCCTGCTTAGCCCAACCCCTCCTAAGATTGCAGGAGTGGAACTAAGTGGTTTTCCCCTCAGACTGACTAGTAACTTCAAAGAAGTAAATTTACATTAACAATTGTTCTTGCTAATGTTTTTCTAAAACAGAGAAAGTAGAAAAAGCATCAGTGGGGTGGGGGATGCATAGAAAGAGAACAAGTAAGCAGATATGCAAAGAAGTACAAAGAAAAGAGAGAGACAGCCATTCACTTATCTCCAGTTGATCTAGATGAGGGAGTTAAAATTCTTTTTTTCCTCATAAGGATATCCAATTGGCCCCGCTCCATATTGAATAGACTATCATATCACCACTGTACACAATGTCATCTTTGTCATAAATTGATACTTTTTTAGGTCTATTTCTGGACTCTCTTTTGGTGTATTTATTTGTTTATCTTTGCACTGTCTGAAAGTATGCATTATGGAAATCTTGGTATCTAGTAGAATAAGTCCTTCAGTTTTGGCCCTTTGTATTTTTACATCCTATTAGAAGCTTATTAATTCCTACCATAAAGAAACTACATGGGATTGTACTGAACATATAAATCTATGAAGAGAGAATTAAAATCTTTATAATAGTTCTATAATCCAAGAATATAGTACATTCCCATGATTTAGTTCTGCTTTAATTTCTCTTAATCATATTTTATAATTTTCTACATAAAGTTTGCACATTGTTCATAGATTTATTCCTTTTTGATGCTGTTGTAAATGTATCTTTTAAGATATCCATGTTCTTTTTTTTTTGTGAATATCTAGAAATACAGATCATTTTAAAATATACTGACTTTGCATCTGACCACTTCATCATATGTACCTAATAGTTGCAAGTTTTCTTTATATTATTTTGCCTTTTTATGTATATAATCATATCTATGAATAGGACAGTTTTATTTCATCTTCTCAAGTTCTTTTAAAAAATATTTACTACAAATGGTTATAATCAGTATTTTTGTCTCCTCACAATCTCAGGAAGAAAGTATTCTGTATGTCACCAGTCAGTATGATGTTTGCTATACATTTTTGAGGAGAGAGGGGCAGGTCATATACATCTATTCTGTTTTCTTAGAGGTTGTATCATGAATGAGTGTTGGTTTTTATGAGATTTTTTTTTCTGTATCTATTGAGATTATCATGTTTTTTTCATTCTTTAATCTGTTCACATGGTGAGTTACGTTGACTTGGAATTTTAACCAAGCTTTGTATTTCTGAAATAAACCAAACTTGATCATGGTATATTATCTGTCTTATATTATTGCTGGATTTGAGATTTGGCCTGCCTTAACTTCCTTCCTTCCTTCCTTCCTTCCTTCCTTCCTTCCTTCCTTCCTTATTTTCATTTAATATCCTTGTCATCTTCTTAAATGAAAATTAGACTGCATATTGGGATGAAATTAGTTCAGGTGAGATGTGGAAATCTCAGTGTACTTATTTTTTTTAAGGTGTGTTGACTCATAAGGCAGATTTGTTGTGGGAAGATAATACAACTTAACAACAGAAACTTTGTAAGCAGCACTGGAATCAATTTATAAAAGGATAATGGTAGTTTCTCGGGGAGTATAAAACACATTGAATCTACCTTTGTTGCGACTGGTGTTTGTGTTTACTTAGCATTTTATGTCTCAGCCTATTGTGGGACTCCTGTCTTCTTCAAATGGTGCTAAGCACATTTTTAAGGGATTATCTCAATCCACCCTGCAACATTGAGTGGTGGATACTTTTTAAATTCCCATTTTACAGGTAGGAATATTGAGATGCACAAAGAAGTAAATAATTTGTCCAAAATGATAAGATTACGCATTTAATATGGGATTTGAAATAAGGACAATAATCTTATTACATAGGTATTTTCCCATTTTACTTATTAGATTTTTCCTTTTCAGTGAAATTGGGAAACTGCCCCAATATAGCACAGCTAGTAGGGAACTACTATTGGTTTTAAACTCAGATCGATAGAATTCCAGCATCCATGCTGTTCCTTCTGAACCACATGGCTTTGGGGATATCCTGGAGCCTACTTTGCTTACCGTTCTTTGCAAAGAGCAGATCGCAACTTTGGCAACACATTCTCAGAAGTTGTTGAGTGCGTCCACGGGCCTCCTGCCTGGAATTCAGAGTTCTTGTCTCAGCTCTGCCACTCAATAGCTGTATGACATTGGTCAAGTTGTTTTCTCCCCGTAAAGGACATGGGGGAGAGGAATGAAGATAATCTCCCGTTCTTTATGACTGTACAGTGGTGGGAAACTGTACATTGTTAGGAAACAATTATAATGATCCTCTTTCTTCCTGAGCACAATGAGATTGGTCTCATTCAAGTGCATTAGGGCTTCATTTGTGTGCTAGCATGAGTGTCTCCCAGTTTTGACACAACATGGAGCGTTAAACAGTTGGCACTACTTGCTATGTGGCAGATTTCTTAAAAATATATCCATTATATTATAACTGTCATTCCTCCTTCTTAGAGCAGTACCTGGCACTCAATAAGTTTTCATTTATTATTGCTGACATTTTATTTATTATTTATTATTGTTTTCATTTCATTTATTATTATTTATTATTGTTATTATCACTACCATATGTCTTCCAGCTATTGTACAAATTGTGAAGAAACATAAAAGCAAAGCCATTTGACACCATCAGAGTTGTCAGACCCAACAAGATAAATCTGCTTGGGGCAATTCCAAAACAAGTGCTTCAACATGTGGCATGAGCAGTGGGGTGACACACGTTATGTATGCGGGGACAGATTAAATATACAGGAAACCCTTGGTTTGCGAGCATAATTAATTTTTTGAAAACATGCTTGTAATCCAAAGCACTTACATATCAAAGCAAATTTCAAGAACCATTGGCTCAGTTGTGATCATGTGATGTTCGGCATCATGTACTACTCGTATTGCAAGACATTGCTTGTTTATCAAGTTAAAGTTTATTAGAAATGTTTGCTCTTTGGGGTGCCTAGGTGCCTCAGTCAGTTGAGCATCTCTGTTTTTTTAATGTTTGTTTATTTTTGAGAGAGAGAGAGAGAGAGGGAGAGAGGGAGAGGGACAGAGCGGGAGAGGGTCAGAGAGAGAGGGAGACACAGAATCTGAAGCAAGCTCCAGGTTCTTGGCTGTCAGCAGAGAGCCTGAAGCGGTGCTGGAACCCATGGACTGTGAGATCATGACCTGAGCCGAAGTCAGATGCTTAACCAACCGAGCCACCCAGGTACACCCCAGAGTGTCTGACTCTTGATTTTGGCTCCGGTCATGATCTCTGGTTTGTGAGTTCAAGCCCCAAGTTGGGTCCTGTGCTGATGGTGCAGAGCCTGCCTGGGATTCTTTATCCCTCCCTTTCTGCCCCTCCCCCACTTGCTCTCTATCTCTCTCTCAAAGTAAATAAAAAAACAAACTTAAGAAAAAAGAGAAATATTTGCTCCTCTTGTGAGATACTCGCAGAACAAGTTACTCGGAATCTAAGGTATTACTGCATATATAGATGAATTTATTCCACCATGAGTTAAACTTCCTAATTACACCACATACTCTGTGTGTGGGTATATGTGTGTGATTACCTGATAGGCAGTTGGTATGATACATAAGTACACAGGAATACAAAGTCCTCACTTGTCTTCTTCCTCTAACCATCACCAGGCTGATCCCCACCAGATAATATCACTGTATCACTGTTAACAGTTTTGTGTGAATCCTTCCAATTCTTTTCCAATAAACAAATAATACATTTCTTTGTACAGAAATGTATATTTATTTTTCTGCAGTGTCTCCCATTACCTAATAATATACTTGAGATATGTATAGATGTACCCCACTCTTTTTAACCCTCGCATATTACTTCATAGTATAAATGTAACTTAATTTATTTTACTCTACTTTCCCTATTGTTAGACATGTAGGTTGTTTTCTATTTTTTTACTGTGAAAACAGTGCTTTAATAAACATCATTATTCATATGTTTCTATGCACACAGATATGTATTTCTTTAGGATAGGTTTCTAGAGGTTAAGAGCTTTTGTGCACATGGTGATTTACTGTTTATAACCCCTCCCCCGCTTTTTAACAAAAAGAAAGAAAGAAACAAAAAACACCAGTCACTGTTAAATATCTGCTAGACACTGGACACAGGACTACAAGTTTAAATATGTTGCATCATTTCTTCTGTACTGTCATTCCATTTGTAGGTGACAAAAAGCCTTCTGCAGATTAAGCAATTTATGCTAGTCATACTGCTGGTAAAGTGGTATCAAATGTTAGTTTTTGGTGACTTTTGGAGTAATTTTTATGCTCAGAAGAGACTATTCAGTGATTTTAATTATTTTTAGAAATTAATATTTAACTTATTAAACCTACCCTTCTTCCTTATGCTTTTAAGTTCAACTGATACACAGTATGATTCTGTTCATGAGTCGAGAGAATTTTAGCAATCACATTTAAGGGGATTTTGCATAATGTTTTCTTCCATTCACAACCTTCATAATTAAACATCTTCAAACATCTTCAAGTATATAAAATTTGATATACAGGATTTTTTATTTAAGCATTCTAATTGGTGACTGACAAGCCTTCCCAACTATTTACATCACTCCTAGAAACCTTAAAAATAAAACAAATATGCTGAATCTTAAGTCACTTTCTAGTGTTGAGCATAAATTGAATATGACTTCAACTTAAAATATATATTCAAATCAGTCAATTACACATATCAAATAAGAGTAAGAAAAGTGGAATCTTATTTTAATTGGCTAAATTGTATAAAACATTAAGAATATAAAAAAGATTTCAAAACGCATAGACTCTTTATTTTAAATATTATTATTATGGATTTCATTATCTTAAATACGTTGAGAATTCATTCTAGATCTTCCCAGAATTTAAGGTGCCTAACCATTAAGGATAATGGTTTTTGTCATACAATTTTAGGATTAATTTCTTTTTTTTTTAAGTTTATTTATTTATTTTGAGAGAGAGAGAGAGAGAGAGAGTGAGAGCGAGCACATGTAAGGGAGGAACAGAGAGCAGGAGAGAGAAAGAATATCAAACAGGCCCCAAGCTGTCACCGCAGAGCATGATGTGGGGCTCAAACTCATGAACCATGAGATCATGACCTGAGCTGAAATCAAGAGTTGGGCACTTAACCGACTGAGCCACCCAGGCACCCCTAGGATTAATTTCTAATGAATTAATTATTGGTGATTGAATCCTCAGATTTATTGAGGTACATAATAACCAGAAATTTTTTTAGGGGGAGATACTGTCTAAATTTTTGTCAGTCACCCTCACAAGATACACTGAACTCTATCTAGTCATTTTGTTAATTACCAACATGAGGGGTTTATTCAGCTCCTACATTGTGAAAGAAATACATTTCAAGCAAGAATAAGCTGAAAGTTTGTTACTCAAAATGTAGTATTTAAAAACACATATTGAAATTAACATTATCTCATTTTTCCTAAGCTTCTGAGACTAATTAAACAGATACCTTTATGAAAGGCATATTATGCCTTTCATAAAGTTATGAAAGCTATGGTACCTTTATGTAAGTTAACATAAAAAATTAACAGAGTTGTTTGTCTCTTTTGATATACTTCTCAGAAATCGAGGCAATGAATTCCTTTAATAATGTACACTAAAGTTAATTTATTCTTTTTTTTTTCCCAGTCAGACTACTTATTTTCCTTTATTTTTTACAAAACTAAAGGAGGACCCAAAGCCAGGACCAGGGTGAGATAAGCAAGGCACCTAGGAAGCAAAATTTAGGAAAGCACTCACCATTGGGGGCATGCAAGTATCCACTCTTGCACAACCTGACAATGAATGCCTCTTTCCTTGTCTCACCCTGGACTAAATCCTCACCCACAGTCCTGGCCCCAGTAAGACCTAGTTGAAATACCTGATACCCAATTAAAATTAAAGACAATTGTTGGTATTAGAACACTGCATAATCTTTGTTGTAGAATTCAGGAGGGGCTCAAAGAAATGACTGCTATTGCTAAAATGAAACTTAAAATTTTTTTAATGTTTATTTACTTTTGAGCGAGAGTGAGAGCGAGAGCGAGAGCGAGAGAGAGAGAGAGAGAGAGAGAGACTGAGAACGGGGGAGGAGCAGAGAGAGGGAGACACAGAATCTGAAGCAGGCTCCAGGCCCTGAGCTGTCAGTGCATAGCCTGATGCGGGGCTCGAACCCACAGACTGCAAGATCATAACCTGAGCCGAAATCAGATGCTCAACCAACTGAGCCACTCAGGCACCAATGAAACTTTTCAAAAGTTTTTTCAAAAATGAAACTTTTATCAGTGAGGATCCTGATGCGGGGCTTGAACCCATGAACCATGAGATCATGACCTGAGCCAAAGTCAAGAATAAGATACTGAACCCACTGAGCCACCCAGGCACCCCACTATAATGACACTTCTATCTTTGAGAATACTCTTCACTATAGTGGAGAAATAGTGAAAAATAGGTATAAAAAATTGTAAATCCTGTCTCATTCCAGTAATAATTCATAATCCTCCAGGGATAAATGGACACGTTTTTAAACAAAACACATTAGTTCCCTATAGATACTGTAACAGATTACCTCAAATTTAGTGTTTTAAAACAGCACGGACTCAACATCTTCTAATTCTGGAGGTCAGAAGCCCAGAGTCCCACAGGGCTAAAATCAAGGTGTCTTCAGAGCTGTGTTGTCTCTGAAGGCATCAGAACCCATTTTCTTGCCTTCTCTGGTTGCTGGAAGTCACCTGCATTCCTGGGTGCATCTTCAAAACTGCAGCTTTTCGGACTTGGGCTCTTTTGCTTCCCTCTTCTAAGCACCCTTCTGATTACACTGGGTCCACCCAGGATAATCTCCCGGTGTCAAGATCCTTAATTTAATCACATCTGGAAAATCCTTTTATCCTGTAAAGTAACGTATTTGCAGATTCTCAGGATTTGAATATGGGCATTTTGGAGGGAGCATTATTCTGTCTACCACAAGCCCCTTCCACCTCATTCAGAGATGTATTTTTTTAAAGCTTATTTGTTTTGAGAGAGAGAGCACACGCACCAAGTGCGTAAACGGTAGAGGGGCAGAGAGAGAGGGAGAGAATCCTAAGCAGGCCTTGTACTATCAGCACAGAGCCCAGCTTGGAGCTCAATCCCATGAACCATGAGATCATGCCCTGAGCCAAAATCAAGAGTCAGACGCTTAACTGATTGAGCCACCCAGGCACCCCAGAGATGCATTTTATTTATTTATTTATTTTTAATTTTTTTTTAATTTTTTAAAAATGTTTATTTATTTTTGAGACAGAGAGAGACAGAGCATGAACGGGGAGGGTCAGACAGAGAGGGAGACACAGAATCAGAAGCAGGCTCCAGGCTCTGAGCTGTCAGCACAGAGCCCGACGCGGGGCTCGAACTCACGGACCGTGAGATCATGACCTGAGCCGAGGTCGGACACTTAACCGACTGAGCCACCCAGGCACCCCAGAGAGATGCATTTTAAATGAAATTTTAATTCTTCCATGAAAAATGTTTTATTAACAGAAACAATACTTTTTTATTCTTTAATATCAACTCTATACTAATTATAACAGTATGAATATCTCAATCCAAAGACCTGAATTTTAGCAATTAGAATCTTATGGTTACAGAAAACTGCAATAATTTCTCATATTCATTTTTCATTTCATTATTTCAACATATTTCATAATTTCAACATAATTTCATTATGGAGCAGTGTGATAGAATGGCAATATGGCAATCTTTCAAATATAAAAAAATATGCTACAGAAAGATAAAATTCCATTGGGATGTGAAATAGTTACATGAATTCAAAAGGAAATGAAGTGATACAAAATTTTTAATTGTTAAAGACCTATTTCATATAATATATAAATGGATAAAGGTACGTATCAGATCCTAAGTGGTAGATTCCTTCAAATATATTGAAAATACAGATAAACTCTTATTTTCAAATATTAATATTTATAATATGCTAGAAACTATGTACTTTACAGTTACTTGATCTTATGCTAGAAATTTTTAGGTGAAAATATAAAACTGTATGATACACTACATCGTTTCAAAATATTTTATAAGATGAATGAACAAATGTACATTTGAAGTTGTACAGTCCTAACGTCATACTGAAATACTGTTCTAGGTCAAGAGTTGCCCATCAGTAGCAGAGATTATTGGAAATAGAATTTGATGCATAATTAGCATGTAAACTATTTTCAGTTTTAATCTCTCTTGAGTCCTTATCTGTAGATAGTAGTAATAGCACTAGCTTTGTTCCCGGGGATTTTGTCACTACCTAAAAGGACAAGTTGTCTAATTTTGTTCATAAAAGATAAAGTGCAATACAAATTATAGTGATTAATGTTGTTCACTCTTATGTAAGCACTAACAAGTAATAGGGCTTTTCCTGAACCCTTTGTTTTAGAGACAAGTTTGCCATGAACCTGCTTAGGAGGAGATCAAAAGATCAAGTAGGAAATCCTGACAATTGCTCCTCTGCTCACTCATTAAATCTCCCTAAGGGATGACTTTAATGGGAACAACTGGTGACTGTTTACTGAGTTGTAAAAGTTCAGGTCTTTGGAGATTTTCATTTTGCACAGAGTCTTTCAAATAGGGATTTTAAAGGTTACATTGAAATATGTCATCCTTATTCCTCAATCTTCATGCCTGTGACCTCAGAAGGACACTGATAATAGCTTTGTGAAGGGGAGATTTGCTACTCTCCAGAGGCATTGGCCGTAATTATTTGGTGGGAAAAGCTAATCATTTTCTCACTTGTAGGAAGACTGGAGCTTCCATTGGTGGTAGTCCCTTTGGCAAATTGAATGGCTTTTCTTATGGTAATGTAGGGAATGAATGAACTACACATTAAGGAGCTGTCTGAATAGGAAAATGTATTGACATTTCAGCGTTCCTTATCTGAATTGTGTTGAAGAGTGGCTTTGTCAAATTAAAATGAATGGCAGGTCAGAGCAAGAATTAGGAGCTCTTTCTCACTGCTCAGAAGACGTATTAAGTGTTCTCTAATTCCAAGAGTCCAAAAAGTATTAGCCAACTTAGGTTACAGACACAAGGTTTCCTTACCGGATCTTTGTTGGAAATGTGGAAAAATGAGAGGCTGCAACAAATCTCCGCAAAGGCAACTCTTGACTCTTATTTTGTTGCTTTTCCACCATTGTCATGTATCAGCTCCTTATACAGCGGGCAACTTTGTGTAGTGGATATGGCTTCAATTGGAGCTCATGAGAATCTCTTTCTGCTAACTTACCCCTACACATGTGGCCAGACACTGTATTTCTCTGGTTCTCATTTGTAAATTTCAAACTATTGGGTCAGAGCAGCAATTTTTTTATACCAGCCTACACGAAAATGATAACAGCCTGCACAAATCACTTTGTGTGTGTGTGTGTGTGTGTGTGTGTGTGTGTGTACATGCACATACACACACTGGGCTTCAGATTCATAGAAAGCCCAGCACTGATTTTACGAGAAGAAAACCACATCACCTTTATTTACCGTTTGTTTTTCCACTCCAGAAAGCCTTCAAAGTATCAGTAAGTGAGATGGACATTATTATACAGCTAAACTTTAATATACTGTAATTAATTTTAAAAGTAGATTTTTTGAGGGTGAAGTGACAGATAAAGGAGATAGATATCCAGTGAGGAGACTGAAGACCAGAGATGCAACGTGACTTCCCCAAAGACCTAGAATGTTTGCAAATTATCCTGTGAAAGAAAATGCTTTAAGTCTAAAGAAGCTGAAAGCTCTCCCAGATGGCTAGGAGTTGGTTGAGCCAACACTGGCTGAGTTGGATTAGAACTCACTTTCTGGGAGTCCCTTTCGAAAGAAGAAAGTGAAACTCTGGAGCCCACTTTCAGAATATATCATAAGAAAACTTGTTAAAATTTCAACCTCTTTATAAGCAGAAAGCATAAGCCAAGAACTGCGTGAATGCTACCCTATGAATGCTATGCAGATAAAAGCCTGACTGTCATGTGGGAAAGAGAGTTATGAGAACCTATGCTGCTGGTGATGTAATCAAACTTGGAACATCAACTCTGGAACAAATTTCATTTGCTGGGTTTATGGAAGAAAGCTGGATGTAGGGATGATCATTAAGGATCCTCACTGTGGCTATAGGGGTTGCTCTGCCCAAGGCCACTGTGGCCCCAGTTCTTAGTTTGCCCTTGATTTTGAATTTTAAAGATTGCTGCTTTTTGCCCTTGAACCTGCTATCTACTTTCCTGGCAGCAGTTTCCCTGGTAGTGAGGTCCTAGGCCAGATCTGGAACACGGTCTCTGCTGGTGATTGCTTTGGTGCTCATCAGGTTCAATTCTTTGTGATTAAAAATAATGTGCCTTTATATCTCGAAAAATAAATAAATGATTTAAAAATACTTGTAATGTTATTGCAAAAAAAAAAGACATAGAATTTAGAGTTAAGACCTATTTGCAAACTCATTCTAAGAGCTATACCAATGACTTTAACTTTTACTAATAGTCTCACCTAAACTTATTTCTTTTTCTAGTATGTCAAAAGAAAAGGTTAACAACCACCTGTAAACTTCTGCTAGTTAGCTAACAACAGCTCCTTTGGAGAAAAAAATGATGCTTTCAGTGATCAATTCCAAGAAACTCATCAGGCTATAGGTTTGTTTTTTTGTTTGTTTTTGTTTTAGAATCAAGTTTTCATAGGAAGAATATAAGTAACTGTATCTCTCGTTTCCTGGAGTCTTCAAAGGAAAACCCAGGTTTAAGTCTTTGTTTCTCTATGTGTCTACCTTCCTCTGGCAGAAATTCTTGGATGAAGACTGTGCCCTCTATCTTTCTTTCTCTTGGGCTCTTCCTTTGCTCCACCTGAATTTTTCCAGCAAAGCTTTGGAAGCTTCCTCTCACATTACAAAATCTTGTGACATGAAGCCCAAATCACCTGTGCTCTAGACATTGGTACAATCTCTTGTACTCCTGTGCTCATCTCTTCTCCTTGGCTACATGTTCTCCTTGGACCACTCTCTTATCATTGTTATGACAAGGAAGCTTGGAGTTCAGGCAAGAATTTATGGAGATTGGAACAAAAGGGGGGGGGTCAATCTGTTTGGCTTCAAGATTCCAGACACGTCTTTAGCCAAGCAAAAATATTATACGGAGTACAAGTGTAGCCAAACAGGCTTCTGTGCTGAGCTTTCAAATCAAAACCTCATAGAAATTAACTACGTGCATTTGCCTGAATATTAGTCAAGATGCATCTTTGTCCTTTCTATGCTTTGTGCTGTTTTTTAAAATAATAATTTGAACATGAATTTTGGCTTTGGTGAAGGATCTTGTGGAGAAAGAGAGGATACAGAATCAGAAAATAGAGGGAATATTGATGAAGGTGGGTCTCTTTATATTTCTTGAGATATAATGGAAAAAGTTGGTGTTGAGCAAACATCCCAGGACATAATTTGGAGATACAAGATTCTAGGCTCAAACAATGTTTTTCTCAGTGTGATCTATTTTAAATACTGTCTGATACCAGTTCTATCATCTTTTATTCAAGGTCTCATCCTACCCCACCTCTAAAGGAATCTAGCCTCATCAATATTTCCTCTATGGTCTTATTCTACATTCTGTCTTCTTCCACTAGTTTCTTCACTTTAGCCTACAAACACGATGGAATGCTCATTATCTTAAAACAGTGACAAAAGCAAGGCCAATGCTGTGAATTGGGTAATACTGGAATGTGTATTAAGCTAAAGTAACTCATGTGGAAATGGCAGTTCAGGCTGCATAGTAACTTGGGGAGTCAAGAGAATGAAGTGATGAATATGGATATTCAAGAAGCTACATGTTTGAGTAAGCATGAGTTAGAATATCTTTTTGTAAACAGAGCCTTGTGCATAATCTCCATAGTGTTTTGTAAGTTTGATATCTAAAATATGGAGCCGGGGGCACCTGGGTGGCTCAGTCAGTTGAGCATTCAACTTCACCTCAGGTCATGGTCTTGCAGCTCATGAGTTCGAGCTCCATGTTGGGCTCTGTGCTAACAAACAGCTCAGAGCCTGGAGCCTGCTTCAGATTTTGTATCTCTCTCTCTCTCTCTCTCTCCCCCTCTCCTGCTCATGCTCTGCCTCTCTGTGTCTCTAAAAAATAAATAAATGTTAAAAAAAATTTAATATGGAGTCGGGGTACCCAGGTGCCTCAGTTGGTTAACCATCCGACTCTTGATTTTGGCTTGGGTCATGATCTCATTGTTCATGAGTTCAAGCTCTGCCTTGGGCTCTGTGCTGATGATACAGACCCGGCTTGGGATTCTCTCTCTCTTTCTCTCTCTCTCTCTCTCTCTCTCAAAATAAATAAAATTTAAAAAATAAAATATAGAGTCAAGAAAGGGTACCAACTCCAGAGAGCCATGGGTGCCATTGACTGATGCTTATTTATGTGAGGAACAAGTTATTATCAATAGAGTCATATCAAAGAGGTTATGGCATATGAAGTGATATTTAAGCACCTGAGGTGTTCTGCTAATACTATGTTTAAACCCTGAGGTGTGAGAAGTAGACCAAAATCTAGAGGTCCTTAAAATGGTTCATAAACCGCTAGGACCCAGTTGGGAGCATTGCTGCAAGACTAAAGTGTTAAAAGAGCTCAAAAAGTGGAACATCTTCTGGAAAATGGCTGTGCATCCTCTCTAAGGGAGAAATTCTGTGAGGAGACAAGATTAGCCATTATTAACAGAACTGTATTAAAACATTTTCCTCACAGAATTTGGAATCAGAATCCTTGAGGGTGAAGTCTGAGCATAATATGCTTTTAAGTGTTTATTTATTTATTTTGAGAGAGAGAGCCCATGTGAGCAGAGAGGAGGCAAAGAGAGATTGAGAATCCCAAGCAGGCTCCAAACTGTCAGTGTGGAGCCTGATGTAGGGCTGGAACACACAAACCTTGAGATCATGTCCTGAGCCAAAACTAAGAGTCGGATGCTCAACTGACTGAGGCACCCAGGTGCCCCTTAAAAGATTCATTCAGAGACATTTATTTGTGGCTGGCTTAAACCGCTGTTTGGTGGTTGTGGCTACTATGTCAGTCATTTAAAGGGAGTGGAGGAGGTTTGATTTGAAAGTTTATAGTTTTCATAACCCCTTGGATTCACGAAATTCAAATGTTTCCAGACAATCCTCCATCTAACCCAATATATCTTTAGCATACACGTCTATTTCTGTTGAGGCATAAATCCAGATAAAAGGCTACCCAAACAACCAAAACAGCAAATAAGACCATGAAGTTGCAGGGACTTTAATGGTCTGCTTGAACACTGGCATGGAGGAACAGGTGAGGGATTTGGTCTTGGATCTCGTGTTCCAGAATACTCAGGTAGTAGTGATCCTATGAGATCTCTTCCAAGCAGACTGTAAGGGGTTGAATCAGAGCACTCTCAAAGTTCTTCCCATTTACCCTCAACCATAAGCTTTGTCCTGCAGACACCAATGGCTTATTCCTTCTGCATGTGACAGCAGAAGTTTGCTGGCAGAGGATCTCCAAGGGAAGAGCACCTTCTGGACCTTCCGGTGATTGAGAATATGGTGCTTATAAGGCAAGGGTGATTGTAAACTGAAACTTAAAACCCTGGAAAACCCAGAGTTCATTACATTTGTCACAGAATTAGCTTTCCAGAGGGCGCCTGTCTTGTGTGCTTGTGTGATTAGGGTGCTGAATCCTAGCCGAGAAAAATCGTACAGCCAGGCTAGTTCGTGCCTCCACAAATGTGTCGATTTCAAGGTTGGTTAGGCTCCTGCGACTACTGGTAATTCATCCCAATTTGTCTTCCTTTTTCTATTTCTCACAACCCTGTATCCTAAGAATTCCCTACATGCAATTCAGTGTGTTTTGAAAACATCATTTTTATAAAAGTCTACTTTCTATTCTATCGTATGGTTGTTTTATAGTGTATTTAAACATTCTCTTATTGTTGAGCATGGAGGTTGTTTCCAATTTTTAGCAGTTATGAATAATGTTGCCATGGATATCTTTGTACTAAATCTTGAGGAAGTCTCTTCTTATTTCTTTACAATAGATTCCTACTTGTAGAATTACTAAATGAAAGAGTAGAAAATTTAAAGATGTGTGTACATTATGTGTATATGTTTATGATATAAATAGCACATGCATATACAAAGAAAAACATCCAGACAAATAACTCTCATCCAAAATCCCAAGACTACAAGATTAACACAGTTAACATTTTACTAAATAATCTTTTGAAAATGCTTTATGCATACATTGTCATAAACTTTCTAAAGAAAGGGCTCATTATACATCTTGCCAAATTCCTTCCAGAGGAACATGACAATATAAACTCCTACCTGCTATATATGAGCACGTTGATTATTATAATTAAATAAATATGTTAGGAAATAATGCCTCATTATTTTTATTAGAATTTATGTAACTCGAATGAGATTGATGATCATTTTTCATGTTGATTTTTTAAAATTTCTTATGAATTGATTTTCCTGTTATTTTCTCTTACTTTGTAAGAGGGTAAAGTTATTTTAAAAAATAAAAAAATGCAAGGAAGAAAATAACAGTTATTCAAGTTTCCATCACACAGAATTAACCCTTGTTTAGATTTTGGTAAAATTTATCTTTTCATAAGTTGTTTGGGTTACATAAGTAGTGTTTGAATACATTGCCTCCTTTTAATAAAGAAAGTACATTGTCTTGACTTTGACCTTTCGGTATTTATATATTTCTTTTCCCTAAGAACTAGCATGTGTTTAAAGAGTCTTCTTCCAAAAATTACATTCTGTATCTATATATCTATATCTCTGTCCATGGAAAGTGTATAATGCGGTTTCGTGTCTGTATTGTTTTTCACCTCTTTTTTTCAGCCAACGTGTTTCTGAACTATCTGTATTGATAATTTTGAGCTACTTCATTCCTTTGAACTACTGAAGTCACAGTGTATGTACATATAGATTTATCCTTTCTCTTGGTGTTAGACATTTAGTTTGTATAATTATTTAAAAAGAAGTCTCAGCCCTGGGTATATGAGAATTTTTTTTTCCAATAACTACAATAGCAGTGCTCTGTCAAGCTTCCTTCTGCTCCCTCCTGCTGAGTACTGGGATCCCTTAATGACAGCTCATTTGAGCCAGTGAAGTCCCATTCTGTTATTAAACCAGTTACACTTCAGTTCTTTAAGACTCAGTAATGTACATTTTATCACCGTAATCTCATATTCTATTCAAAGCAATATCCCTTCCCACTGCACTCAGACCAGCATGTGGCTCTAAGCATTTAGACTGGGCAGAGGGAGGCAGAGTAGATTGCCCATGAACCCTCATCCTCCACGTTGCCCCCATTTTTCATTTTCCTTCTTCTCTCTCCTGGTATTGGCTAAAAGGAGAGAGGGGGATAAAACACATCATCTGTTTAAGATGGAGATTCTCTCTTGGGTCGATTGTAAGCACTTTCCCAGCTCGTTGATTTCATAGTGGAAAGTGGTAGCAGCCTCTGACAGTAAAGCTCAGAGCACACCTCTATGGTTTCACACTGTAGCAGTCTGAAGACGGGGCTCCACCTCCTTCCCATCTGTGGCCCTGGACTCTGATTCTAGTGAGCCAAAGTAGGATCTGCTTTCTAGACTTGCAGGAATGTGGACTGGAGTGGATTGTCCTTGCCCCCAGTGGGCTACCCTTCTGTGCTGTCCATCCATCCCTTGTGTCCCTGGCAGTTGGAGTGAGGACTCTCTGGTGACTAAGCAGAAATCTATCCAGAGATAAAATATCAGTCTCCCTTTCTTGTTGACAGTCCCAGAGATTCTCAGGGCCTTTCTTTTTGTGGGTATGGGAACTGGAAGAACCTCTTCCTCCCAGTTCTTTTTATATGACCATGGGGTGGGAGGGTGTGTCACATGTCTGTTCTACTGACCTGTTGTCTCTGTGTTGGCTCCAGGGGGAGAGGGCTGGCACCCTCTATTGGGCAGTTCTCTGTACTTAGTGCAAGGCGCTTAATGTCTTTGGTTCTCAGTTGTGTACTTCAGTTCTAGGAAAAAAGGAAATATCCTATTTGTATCTCAAAGCATCTCTTTACAATAGTTTCCAAGGTTTTACTGTCCCACATAATGCAGTTCTGAACATCCTTGTGCTACTTTCTTGTACACACATGAGTGCTTGTGATACAAGACATTTAGAAGAGGGTCTGCTGAGTCATAGGGTATGTACATTTTCAGTTTTAGTGGGTACTACCAAATTGTCTTCTAAAATGGCTCTAACAACTTGCACCCCCATAGCCCTGTAAGAGATTATTTCCTAACACTCATCATAGTTGACATTACAGAATTTTCATCTTATGAATAAAAAGTAATATCTCATTTTTAATTTGCTTTCTTGATTTTTTTTTGCAAAGATGAATATCTTTTCAGCACCCCCCTTTTTCCTGTTGTAATATCTGGCTTTGAAGAACGTCAATGCTTTGTCATAGTATATTTCATTACCCTCCTAATTTTTAGTAGCCCTTCAGTTAGAATGATTTTTCTAAAATCTAAATCTTAATACAGATTTAGAAATACAGAACACTTTTGCTTAGAAAGTGGTGTTTCCAGTTGCCTTCAACATAAATTTTGAACTTTAACAGGCATGAAAACTCCTATAAGACGTACCCTTGGTATACTTATTCAGTTCATTGATCAACATGGCCTGCCTTACACCCCATGTGTTCCATGCATACTGAACCATTCTTGGCTAATCATTATTCCATCCCTTCTCTTGCCTCTCTACTTTGACTTGTATGTTTCCTGTTTTCTCAGGAACGGCTCTCTACTCCCCAACTTCTACTGCTCTTTGAAGATTCTGTTCATGCATCCTCTCCTCTAGTAACTCCTGTTCCTTCTGTGTGACTTGAGTTTCTCTCAAATACTCTTCTCATAATTTTAACAGTTGTGTTATCTCTTTGTGTCTGGGTTATAGTCTAATGACCCTTGATGTCCTGATGGTCAGCATTGTGACTTGCACATAGGATGACCTGGGGGGGGAAATATTTTACATGAATGAATAAATAAATGAAGCTAAGACCTAGAAATCATAGTTATAATGTCATGAACTGTCTGAAAGAAATATACATTTATTTGAAGTGGTTGAGAATTTAATTATACTTTAAACAGTGAACTCTAGTTCTCTCAACTAGAGAAGTTGAGAGAATGGATCAAGAATTGAGGCATAGAATTGGGTAAGAATTAGTGATTTTAGAAATGAATTGCCTTTTTTTTAACGTTTTTATTTATTTTTGAGACAGAGAGAGACAGAGCATGAATGGGGGAGGGGCAGAGAGAGAGGGAGACACATAATCGGAAGCAGGCTCCAGGCTCTGAGCCATCAGCCCAGAGCCCAACGCGGGGCTCGAACTCACAGACTGTGAGATCGTGACCTGAGCCGAAGTCGGACGCTTAACCGACTGAGCCACCCAGGTGCCCCAAGAAATGAATTGCTTTAAGTGATGGTATTTTACAGTGGAATTTTCTCCTAGGATGTGAACAAATAGGTATCAAACACCAAAGTAAGCATAACAATTTATAATGGAGAATTCACAGGAAGGAGTGTTTGAAAAGAGGTTAGATGGTTATGACAGTTCTCAGATCCTCATCCACAACAAGCAGATTTAAACGAACTGAGGATTTAAATAAAAAAGACGTTGTAAAGAGGATTTTGGAAAAGGTTGCTGGTGGACACTGAGCTCTCCTACCCATCTCAAGGGAAGGGGTAGATTGTACCTGTCCTTCACCTTGTGCCCATGAAAGGGGCTTCACCAGGACCACTCAGAGTTAACACACACACACACTGGTCTGTTGTCTGATTCCTGGCTGAGCAATGGATAGTGTAAGACATAGCCTTAATTAGCTATATACAAGAGACATAGAAGTGACTGTACTGAGTCTGCACTCCCAACACAGATCAGGGGAAGAATGCATGACTGTTTCTCATGGACCAGTGATGGGTAAGATAAAGCAGGGGAAGAGTCAGAGGGTTGCCTGGAGGTGCAAATAATCATCAGCAGTGATGAACTGAAGGTATCACCCAATTTTCAGAGGGTAAAAATAGAATAGGTGACCAGACCAACTAGAACAGAGATCAAGGGAACTGCAGGTGGCAACTCACAGATTCCCTGAGAGCACCATGGGAGAAATAGTCAGTTCAGACATCTGCCAGGTCTGGAGAAAAGCCATTGTTCCAGTAAAAACTTTCCTTAACTCTTTTCCTCTCTTTATGCCTCATGTTTCAACCCAAAGAGGTCAGAAACTTTAGTTAACAGATGGTGTTGAAGGATAAAACAGTGGTGGGGAAAGAGACCAGAGGCCAGCCTTCTTCCCTTGTGCCAGGCTTTTATAGAGATGAGGGGGAAAGAAGGGGTTGGGGAGATAGCAGTAGCCTTAATTTTTTTAAGATATGTGTTTCCTTTATTTTTTAATATAATTTATTGTCAAATTGGCTAACATACAGTGTGTACAGTATGCTTTTGGTTTTAGGAGTAGATTCCCATGGTTTATCGCTTATATACAACACCCAGTGCTCATCCCAACAAGTGCCCTCCTCAATGCCCATCACCCATTGGAAATATGGAATGCTTCATGAATTTGCGTGTTATCCTTGCACAGGGGCCATGCTGACCTTCTCTGTATCGTTCCAATTCTGGTATGTGTGCTGCTGAAGTGAGCATGAGCAGAAGCCTTAATTTTACAGACGTTTGCAATTTTGAACACACAAAATGGACATTTCCATTCTGAAGTTGAAACAATATTTTATCACTGAAAAATTATTAAGAATGTCTGAGATGTGCCTGAATTTTCTATAGGGGTGGGAGAAGACAAACCCTCACTAAATAAATGGGTAAAAACAATGAAAGGTGACATAAAATGGCTTTGTAATTTCATTCCAAGATTCATGCTTGTTCAACGTGATAACATTTTACCTGGAGCTTGGTGAGCATTTGTACTATGGCAGCTACTGAAAGTCTCTGTGCCAGGGTAAACTATTTAAATAATTTACATGTTAAATCATTTCTATTATATTTTATAGACATTCAAGATTACTCTTGAATTTCCTCCTAGATATCAATGCTCAGGTTCTTCAATTCTTGCCTCTGTCTTCTGAACCTCTGTGGTCAGTCTTAATAAGTGAGAAATTGCACATGTGGTGAGCCTAACTCAGATAAGCTGGAATAGATTTTCATACTCTCCAGTTCTGGCCTCCTGGATAGAATCAATACTATTGATCATAGTGGCTGCGTTGGCCAGACAGCCACTACCCTGAGAAAAGCATCTCATCAGTCTGCTGGTGAAAATTCACCGGAAGACATGGAAACATTTTTCAGAGAGTGAGAATGATGTATTCTGTACAGGCCAGGTTAGCAAATTCATAGAATTAAGGGGAGTATGCTCTTCATAGTTTTCTCTGTTTTGAGCATTGACACTGATATTAGGGATATTCTTTTTTTTAATTAAAAATTATTTTTTAATTTTTTAATGTTTATTCTTGATGGAGAGAGAGAGTGTGTGTGTGTGTGAGTAGGGGAGGACCAGAGAGAGAGGGAGGCACAGAATGTGAAGCAGGCTCCAGGCTCTGAGCTTTCAGCACAGAGCCCGATGTGGAGCTCAAACTCACTAACCGGGAGATCATGACCTGAGCCAAAGTCAGACACTTAATCGACTTAGCCACCTGGGTGCCCCAATATTAGGGGTATTCTGAATTCAGTATAAAATTCAGTATAAAATTATTGCTGATTTTCAAAAGAAATGAAGATTATTTTTAGAGTATTTTTAGTTGTAGCAGTCAGAGTTCAATCTGAAATACAGGCAGTCTGAGTATTCTGGTAAGGGATTTGTTATAGGAATTATATCTTTATATATTAGAGAGAGGAACTAGAGAACTAAGGATTGGAAAGGGGAGTTAAATGCTCAGAGAGAGGTCATAAACCATCCTAGGAGCAAGGGAGTGAGTTAGAGCTTAAAGGGAAATCCAGAGGTTCCGTGTGCCTCAGAAGATGTGCCCTTGGGGCACCTGGGTGGCTCAGTCAGTTGAGCATCCGACTTCAGCTCAGGTCATGACCTCACAGTTCATGAGTTTGAGCCCCGCATCAGGCTCTGTGCTGACAGCTCAGAGCCTGGAGCCTACTTCGGATTCTGTGTCTCCCTCTCTCTCTGCCCCTCCTCTGCTTGTGCTCTCTCTCTCAAAAATAAATAAATATTTTAAAAAAAGAAGATGTGCCCTTGTCTGTGGAAGGTCACAGAAACTGTGACCCTCAGCTCTGTGACTTTGCAACAAAGAATCTGGTGGTGGGCCTGGGGTGCTGTTAGTTAGCAAGATCAGCAAGTGGGAATGAGAGCTGGGTGCTAAGCGGGTAAGAGCTTGGACCGGTTGGGATCTCCTGGGAGCTCTGTACCTATCTGCAACATCTCTAACCTCTTAGAATGATGGTTGCTGCTTCTACCTCCAAAATCTCACACTACTTGATTTTTGACAAACTCTAACCCAGAATTACATAGAAAAGGAGAGTCTGGAAAACAGTTCTCAGCATAACCAGGTTGACAATAGATCAACCCACCAGTCAACCCCTTGCCCAGCTGGCATACATATACACCTCCTTTACCTATATTAAACTTCCCAATAAGGACAATAGCAAAGTGAGGCTTCTGCCTAACATGATCTAATCATCCCCTTGTAAAATCGTAGACACACTAACATTCCCTCCAAGGGAAAATACATAAACTCTCACTTTAACTGTTTTGGGGGTGATATTTATTCCCCTTCTGGTGAAGTCACACTCCCCCTTGACAATCCTGTTACTTAAATGCTGAGTTATAAGGTTGACTTATGGAATGGGAAAAAGAGAACTGACAAAGGAGGAAAAAACAAAAAGAATCAATTAACACCTTTATACAGATATATTCACATCAAAATAAGAAGTATTCATTTATAGCTACTATGGTTTGTTTTTCTTCAGTTGTTTATAAGACCACAGCTGGTGGTTACAGCTTCTTTCTTCTAATACCTGTTTGATACTCCTTTTACCCTCAGCAAGCACTTCAGCTGGTCCTGGTGTTTGAGAAGTGAATAAAGTATGCCAAAACTGGCCGCTGGGGCTAAAACAAACTCTGGTTTCTAGCTTAGAGACCCCTACTCCATGTTCTTCTTCCTTTGCTGCACGCACAAAAACCCCCACAGATATGGAAGCTGACAACTATAAATTACCCTCCCCACTTGCATTTGGCACTCAGATCTTTGGTGAAACGGTCTTCTCTGAGCCCACATGTATTAAATAAATTTCCAATCCACCAAGATCTCCGAGTGCCTCTTGGTTTTTCTGCCAGGGTTCCAGCCTGGTTCTGTAACACTGGTTCCTTTCTATCAAGGTGACCAAAACCTTCATTTCTGTATGGGGTTGTTTTAGTTTTCCACTAACTTTGACCACAGGCCATGGAACAACTAAGAGGTGCCCCAGAGGATCTCCTGCATTCCAGACATGCTCCTCTCTGCTCCTATTGTATTGAAAGCAATTTAATTTATCTTTGTCAGAGAATAAATAGGATAAATCACCCGGATGTATAGTAACCATATCTTTACCCATTGTTTCATTTGCTCAGGTAGATCTAAGTGACCACATGGCAGTTTCAACTTTATTTTAATGGCATAATGACTATGTTCCCAGTGGAAACCTTTTTCTCTTGGGAATGAAGACTTGTAAATAAGCCTTTTTTCTCTTGGAACGAAGATTTGTAAATAAGCAGAGCACAACATTATGAGGTTGGGGAAATTTTTGGCTAGGTGATCACCAGGAGAAATGTGTGTGACCACTCTGGAATCCCTGATCTGTGAATGAACGATGGCATTGTATATTGGTTGCAAATAAAGGGTACTTACCATGTCTTTGAGGTGATCAACCCAACCTTTGTAAGGTGTTGCCATCCAACTAGTGCCCTGAGTCTGCAAAAGTGCATTCTACAATTTGGCTACTTCAGGGTGTTAGGGGACATGATGATACCAGTAGACTGTGAGTGTGAGGCTGTTGCTGCACTGGTCAGATTTCTGTTAGAAGCAATGTTATGTGATATCAGCGATATAGTGGATCAGTGTAAGAAAAGGAGAAGCAATCATGGACCCTGCAAACTACATCATGATACAGCAATTAGGAGTTGATATAACCGTATAACCATGGGGTAGGACAACGAATGGGACTAGCCTTGCCAGATAAAAGTAAATTGGTTTTGGTGGTTCTTTTTTTTTTTTTTTTAATATATGAAATTTACTGTCAAATTGGTTTCCATACAACACCCAGTGCTCATCCCAAAAGGTGCCCTCCTCAATACCCATCACCCACCCTGCCCTCCCTCCCACCCCCCATCAACCCTCAGTTTGTTCTCAGTTTTTAACAGTCTCTTATGCTTTGGCTCTCTCCCACTCTAACGTCTTTTTTTTTTTTTTCCCTTCCCCTCCCCCATGGGTTTCTGTTATGTTTCTCAGGATCCACATAAGAGTGAAACCATATGGTATCTGTCTTTCTCTGTATGGCTTATTTCACTTAGCATCACACTCTCCAGTTCCATCCATGTTGCTACAAAAGGCCATATTTCATTTTTTCTCATTGCCACGTAGTATTCCATTGTGTATATAAACCACAATTTCTTTATCCATTCATCAGTTGATGGACATTTAGGCTCTTTCCATAATTTGGCTATTGTTGAGAGTGCCGCTATAAACATTGGGGTACAGGTGCCCCTGTGCATCAATACTCCTGTATCCCTTGGATAAATTCCTAGCAGTGCTATTGCTGGGTCATAGGGTAGGTCTATTTTTAATTTTCTGAGGAACCTCCACACTGTTTTCCGGAGCGGCTGCACCAATTTGCATTCCCACCAACAGTGCAAGAGGGTTCCTGTTTCTCCACATCCTCTCCAGCATCTATAGTCTCCTGATTTCTTCATTTTGGCCACTCTGACTGGCGTGAGGTGGTATCTGAGTGTGGTTTTGATTTGTATTTCCCTGATAAGGAGCGACGTTGAATATCTTTTCATGTGCCTGTTGGCCATCCGGATGTCTTCTTTAGAGAAGTGTTTATTCATGTTTTCTGCCCATTTCTTCACTGGGTTATTTGTTTTTCGGGTGTGGAGTTTGATGAGCTCTTTATAGATTTTGGATACTAGCCCTTTGTCCGATGTGTCATTTGCAAATATCTTTTCCCATTCCGTTGGTTGCCTTTTAGTTTTGTTGGTTGTTTCCTTTGCTGTGCAGAAGCTTTTTATCTTCATAAGGTCCCAGTAATTCACTTTTGCTTTTAATTCCCTTGCCTTTGGGGATGTGTCGAGTAAGAGATTGCTACGGCTGAGGTCAGAGAGGTCTTTTCCTGCTTTCTCCTCTAAGGTTTTGATGGTTTCCTGTCTCACATTCAGGTCCTTTATCCATTTTGAGTTTATTTTTGTGAATGGTGTGAGAAAGTGGTCTAGTTTCAGCCTTCTGCATGTTGCTGTCCAGTTCTCCCAGCACCATTTGTTAAAGAGACTGTCTTTTTTCCATTGGATGTTCTTTCCTGCTTTGTCAAAGATGAGTTGGCCATACGTTTGTGGGTCTAGTTCTGGGGTTTCTATTCTATTCCATTGGTCTATGTGTCTGTTTTTATGCCAATACCATGCTGTCTTGATGATGACAGCTTTGTAGTAGAGGCTAAAGTCTGGGATTGTGATGCCTCCTGCTTTGGTCTTCTTCTTCAAAATTACTTTGGCTATTCGGGGCCTTTTGTGGTTCCATATGAATTTTAGGATTGCTTGTTCTAGTTTCGAGAAGAATGCTGGTGCAATTTTGATTGGGATTGCATTGAATGTGTAGATAGCTTTGGGTAGTATTGACATTTTGACAATATTTATTCTTCCAATCCATGAGCAGGGAATGTCTTTCCATTTCTTTATATCTTCTTCAATTACCTGCATAAGCTTTCTATAGTTTTCAGCATACAGATCTTTTACATCTTTGGTTAGATTTATTCCTAGGTATTTTATGCTTCTTGGTGCAATTGTGAATGGGATCAGTTTCTTCATTTGTCTTTCTGTTGCTTCATTGTTAGTGTATAAGAATGCAACTGATTTCTGCACATTGATTTTGTATCCTGCAACTTTGCTGAATTCATGTATCAGTTCTAGCAGACTTTTGGTGGAGTCGATCGGATTTTCCATGTATAATATCATGTCATCTGCAAAAAGCGAAAGCTTGACTTCATCTTTGCCAATTTGGATGCCTTTGATTTCCTTTTGTTGTCTGATTGCTGATGCTAGAACTTCCAGCACTATATTATACAGCAGCGGTGACAGTGGGCATCCCTGTCGTGTTCCTGATCTCAGGGAAAAAGCTCTCAGTTTTTCCCCGTTGAGGATGATGTTAGCTGTGGGCTTTTCATAAATGGCCTTTATGATCTTTAAGTATGTTCCTTCTATCCCGACTTTCTCAAGGGTTTTTATTAAGAAAGGGTGCTGGATTTTGTCAAAGGCCTTTTCTGCATCGATTGACAGGATCATATGGTTCTTCTCTTTTTTTTTGTTAATGTGATGTATCACGTTGATCGATTTGCGAATGTTGAACCAGCCCTGCATCCCAGGAATGAATCCCACTTGATCATGGTGAATAATTCTTTTTATATGCTGTTGAATTCGATTTGCTAGTATCTTATTAAGAATTTTTGCATCCATATTCATCAGGGATATTGGCCTGTAGTTCTCTTTTTTT
Source organism: Panthera tigris (assembly GCF_018350195.1). Lineage (NCBI taxonomy): Eukaryota > Metazoa > Chordata > Mammalia > Carnivora > Felidae > Panthera > Panthera tigris. Next base: position 33,199,593 of record NC_056673.1, on the reverse strand, counting down.
ACTGGGTCTCTGTCTGGTTTAGGAATCAAAGTAATACTGGCTTCATAGAAGGAGTCTGGAAGTTTTCCTTCCCTTTCTATTTCTTGGAATAGCTTGAGAAGGATAGGTATTATCTCTGCTTTAAATGTCTGGTAGAACTCCCCTGGGAAGCCATCTGGTCCTGGACTCTTATTTGTTGGGAGATTTTTGATAACCGATTCAATTTCTTCGCTGGTTATGGGTCTGTTCAAGCTTTCTATTTCCTCCTGATTGAGTTTTGGAAGAGTGTGGGTGTTTAGGAATTTGTCCATTTCTTCCAGGTTGTCCAATTTGCTGGCATATAATTTTTCATAGTATTCCCTGATAATTGTTTGTATCTCTGAGGGATTGGTTGTAATCATTCCATTTTCATTCATGATTTTATCTATTTGGGTCATCTCCCTTTTCTTTTTGAGAAGCCTGGCTAGAGGTTTGTCAATTTTGTTTATTTTTTCAAAAAACCAACTCTTGGTTTCGTTGATCTGCTCTACAGTTTTTTTAGATTCTATATTGTTTATTTCTGCTCTGATCTTTATTATTTCTCTTCTTCTGCTGGGTTTAGGCTGCCTTTGCTGTTCTGCTTCTATTTCCTTTAGGTGTGCTGTTAGGTTTTGTATTTGGGATTTTTCTTGTTTCTTGAGATAGGCCTGGATTGCAATGTATTTTCCTCTCAGGACTGCCTTCGCTGCATCCCAAAGCGTTTGGATTGTTGTATTTTCATTTTCGTTTGTTTCCATATATATTTTAATTTCTTCTCTAATTGCCTGGTTGACCCACTCATTCGTTAGTAGGGTGTTCTTTAACCTCCATGCTTTTGGAGGTTTTCCAGACTTTTTCCTGTGGTTGATTTCAAGCTTCATAGCATTGTGGTCTGAAAGTATGCATGGTATAATTTCAATTCTTGTCAACTTATGAAGGGCTGTTTTGTGACCCAGTATATGATCTATCTTGGAGAATGTTCCATGTGCACTCGAGAAGAAAGTATGTTCTGTTGCTTTGGGATGCAGAGTTCTAAATATATCTGTCAAGTCCATCTGATCCAATGTATCATTCAGGGCCCTTGTTTCTTTATTGACTGTGTGTCTAGATGATCTATCCATTTCTGTAAGTGGGGTGTTAAAGTCCCCTGCAATGACCACATTCTTATCAATAAGGTTGCTTATGTTTATGAGTAATTGTTTTATATATCTGGGGGCTCGGGTATTTGGCGCATAGACATTTATAATAGTTAGCTCTTCCTGGTGGATAGACCCTGTGATTATTATATAATGCCCTTCTTCATCTCTTGTTACAGCCTTTAATTTAAAGTCTAGTTTGTCTGATATAAGTATGGCTACTCCAGCTTTCTTTTGGCTTCCGGGAGCATGATAAATAGTTCTCCATCCCCTCACTCTCAATCTAAAGGTGTCCTCAGATCTAAGATGAGTCTCTTGTAGACAGCAAATAGATGGGTCTTGTTTTTTATCCATTCTGATACCCTATGTCTTTTAGTTGGCGCATTTAATCCATTTACATTCAGTGTTATTATAGAAAGATATGGGTTTAGAGTCATTGTGATGTCTGTATGTTTTATGCTTGTAGTGATGTCTCTGGTACTTTGTCTCACAGGATCCCCCTTAGGATCTCTTGTAGGGCTGGTTTCGTGGTGACAAATTCCTTCAGTTTTTGTTTGTTTGGGAAGACCTTTATCTCTCCTTCTATTCTAAATGACAGACTTGCTGGATAAAGGATTCTCGGCTGCATATTTTTTCTGTTTAGCACACTGTAGATATCGTGCCAAGCCTTTCTGGCCTGCCAAGTTTCAAAGGAGAGATCAGTCCCGAGTCTTATAGGTCTCCCTTTATATGTGAGGGCACGTTTATCCCTTGCTGCTTTCAGAATTTTCTCTTTATCCTTGTATTTTGCCAGTTTCACTATGATATGTCGTGCAGAAGATCGATTCAAGTTACGTCTGAAGGGAGTTCTCTGTGCCTCTTGGATTTCAATGCCTTTTTCCTTCCCCAGTTCAGGGAAGTTCTCAGCTATAATTTGTTCAAGTACCCCTTCAGCACCCTTCCCTCTCTCTTCCTCCTCTGGGATACCAATTATGCGTATATTATTTTTTTTTAGTGTATCACTTAGTTCTCTAATTTTCCCCTCATACTCCTGGATTTTTTTATCTCTCTTTCTTTCAGCTTCCTCTTTCTCCATAACTTTATCTTCTAGTTCACCTATTCTCTCCTCTGCCTCTTCAAGCCGAGCCATCGTGGTTTCCATTTTGTTTTGCATTTCGTTTAAAGCGTTTTTCAACTCCTCGTGACTGTTCCTTAGTCCCTAGATCTTTGTGGCAAGAGATTCTCTGCTGTCCTGTATACTGTTTTCAAGCCCAGCGATTAATTTTATGACTATTATTCTAAATTCACTTCTGTTATATTATTTAAATCCTTTTTGATCAGTTCATTAGCTGTTGTTATTTCCTGGAGATTCTTCTGAGGGGAATTCTTCCGTTTGGTCATTTTGGAGAGTCCCTGGCGTGGTGAGGACCTGCAGTGCACTTCCCCTGTGCTGTGGTGTATAACTGGAGTTAGTGGGCGGGGCCGCAGTCCGACCCGATGTCTGCCCCCAGCCCACTGCTGGGGCCACAGTCAGACTGGTGTGTGCCTTCTCTTCCCCTCTCCTAGGGGCGGGATTCAGTGTGGGGTGGCGTGGCCCGTCTGGGCTACTTGCACACTGCCAGGCTTGTGTTGCTGGGGATCTGGCGTATTAGCTGGGGTGGGTAGGCAAGGTGCACGGGGGCTGGAGGGGCAGGCTTAGCTCGCTTCTCCTTAGGTGATCCACTTCAGGAGGAGCCCTGTGGCAGCGGGAGGGAGTCAGATCCGCTGCTGGAGGTTTGGCTCCGCAGAAGCACAGAGTTGGGTGTTTGCGCGGAGCGAGCAAGTTCCCTGGCAGGAACTGGTTCCCTTTGGGATTTTGGCTGGGGGATGGGCGGGGGAGATGGCGCTGGCGCCTTTGTTCCCCGCCAAGCTGAGCTCTGCCGTCTGTCCGGGGGCTCAGCAGCTCTCCCTCCCTTTGTCCTCCAGCCTTCCCGCTTTCCGCGCAGAGCTGTTAACTTATGACCTCCCAGACGCTAAGTCGCGCTTGCTGTCGGAACACAGTCTGTCCGGCCCCTCCGCTTTTGCCAGCCCGACTCGGGGGCTCTGCTTGGCCGGCGAGCCGCCCCTCCGCCCCGGCTCCCTCCCGCCAGTCCGTGGAGCGCGCACTGCCTCGCCGCCCTTCCTAGCCTCTTCCGTGGGCCTCTAGTCTGCGCTTGACTCCGGAGACTCCCTTCTGCTAATCCTCTGGCGGTTTTCTGGGTTCTTTAGGCAGGTGTGGGTGGAATCTAAGTGATCGGCAGGACGCGCTGTGAGCCCCGCGTCCTCCTACGCCGCCATCTTCCGGAACTCCAGAACTTCTATCTTCTTAAGAATGGCTCAAAAGACTTAGATTAGGAATTTTATGAATCTGTTATTAGGTTCATTTTTTGTCATACTTGGAAATATCTATTCCATAAAACAATTGTCAGGTGATACTGCTTCATGCACACAAAATGTTCTTTGTGACCTTGCTAAAAATGGCTCAAGATGAGAGAGCGGTTTTGGTGGTTCTATACAAAGCATTCATCAGGACAATGGCTGGATACCAGGTGCCATGGATGTGTTGACTTACTCCATCAGCTGCAACTGCAGTTCTCACTAAATTAAGTTGACAATAATCCTCTGACATTTTTAGAAGATTCCTCTGTCTTCTGTATAGGCTAGATAGGAAGGTGGACTAGGCATGTGGTAGGAATCACCACTCTTTATTTTCTGAGGCCTTGAGGGTGACAGTAATATTTGCAATCTCTCCAAGAATTCAGTATTGCTTTGGCTTATTATTTTGGTAAGTAGAGTCAATTCTAGTGGCTTCCAGGTGACCTCTCCTACAAGAATTGCCCTCGTGTTATGCGTCTGGAAACCAGTGTGGGGACTCTGCAGTTTCTGAGTATGGGTACTAACTTTAAATTCTGGAGCAGAGGAGGTAGGCACAGATTGGGTTTGGGGGCCCCCTGTACCCACTATGAGATAGACCTGGGCCAAAACTTCATAAGCACAGGGCCTCCTTAAGCCTGTAATCTGACTGGTAGATCACAGTGACATTTTAGGTCACCAGAAATTAGTGTCAGTTCAAAGATATTGCCCAATAAGTCATCTTGGTAAATGGTCACTGGGCACACTGGAGAAAACCAGGAGAAGGATTTGAGGTATAAATCTTTAGCAGTGCATAAATTCCTTTCTTAAGGGGACCTGGATTCCTCTTTACTCAAGTGACTAGGTCTGTAAACTGGCTCAAGTCTGAGAATTAGTTGGGGGCTGTATTTTGACCATTCAAGACATATCTCATTTTGATCTAGAATTTTTTTTTTCATTTACACGAGTCAAAACTCTAATTTTTTCTGCCCTTCTATTTTAGTCCCTAGGACAATATGATAAATTTGTCAACATCAATGATCTTTGTGGCTTCAACCATTCTGATTGCTGCTTTGGCTCTAACCATTCAATGTAAATTGGAACAATCATGCAATTTGTTTTATGAGCAAGTGGCTCCTTTTCACGGGTTGTATTTTGCACCTGGTCTTCTAGGTCCTGGAAGGAATTGGGCCTGGAAGCAATGACAGGTGGTGGGAGAAGGTCTTGAGGAGGACCAGCAGTGCCCTATAAGTAACTACCTCAGGAGAATTCAATTCAGGAGGTTCTTCAGACAAGGGAGCAGTCTGCTTCTATTGGAAAAGGAAGCTCAGCAGAATTTTCAGGGTATGATGTGCTCAGCTTCATTAGAATCTGCCCATTAAATCCCTCCATCCTTATTTTCAAGATCCTGCCTCTAAATTTAACATAAAAAGCTATGCAGTTGTGGATTCAATCTGCATTGTATTTAAGTCACCCACAGGATTCGACTTTTTGTCTGATTTTCAGAAATCTTGTGCCTGTGGTTACAGGAGACAAGGTTTTCTTTTAAGGCAGTTATAAAAACTTTCTAATTTTGGGGGGCACCTGGGTGGCTTAGTTGGCTAAGCATCTGCCTTTGGCTCAGGTCATGGTTGCACGGTTCATGAGTTCGAGTCCCACGTCAGGCTCTGTGCTAACAGCTCAGAGCCTGGAGTCTGCTTAGGATTCTGTGTCTCCCTCTCTTTCTGGACCTCCCATGTTTGTGCTCTCTCTCTTTCTCTCTCTCAAAAATAAATACAAATTAAAATTTTTAAAAAAGAAGTCTATGAATGTGTTTGCTCTTCATGGCTACTGTCTTTGAATTTTCAGCAAGGCATCTGAGAGGGTGGGCCTTGGATTTCTTTTGGCGAACAGATATATTATCTGTTAGTATGTAACAAATTATCACAAACTTACAGGTTTAAAACAACACACATTTATTATCTCACAGTTTTCGTGGGTCAGGGTTCAGGACACACGTTAGCCTGGTCGTCTTCTTAGGGTCTCACAAGTCTGCCGCCAAGGTGTCCGAGAGGGCTGGGGTCTCATCTGAAGCTTAGGGTCTCTTCCAAGTTCATGTGATTGTTGGCAGAAATCTTTTCTTTGCTGCTGTAGACCTCAGGGAAGCTTTGTTGTCAAGGCTGGTAGGAATGAGCCTCTCTGACACTTAACCTTCTTTTAAAAATTCTGATGATTGGGTCAAGCCCACCCCAGATAAGCTTGCTTTTGCTTAACTCAAAGTCAAATGATAGGAACTTAGCTGTGGGAATGATACCCTATTATTTTCAGTTTCCCCCACACTCAAGGGCAGGGTATTACACAAGGAGGGTATACCAGGGAGCAAAAACCTTGGGGCTTCCTTAAACCTCTGCCTACCACAGCTGGGGTGGCAGCTGAGAAAATATCTGGGAAGACTGGAACCTGCCAGTACCTCTGTATCTGTCTCTCATTACCTTTAGCCAATGACCAACTACAAAGGGTAATAATCATGCCACTTATCCCTCACCCAAATCATGCAACTTCCTCTGACCCAGAACCTTACAGGAAAGTAAGTTTTGGAAAATGCATTTCCCAGTGCAACCAAGGTGATAAAAAAAAATAAAACAATCTAGCACCACTGGGGTGGAGAAAATGGATTAACTTGCACTGAGCAGGGCACACCTACTTCCCAGAGAATCCAGCATGTATAACAAAATATCATCACTGTTTTCATATGAAGAGGTCTTCTTCCTGTCCTGCTGATAGAGCCAATCTACCTGAGTTGCCTTTTAGTGACACGAAACCAGCCATTTTCTATTTGTTCCAAGTACAAAGAATGGTGTTTCCTACTCTTATGACACAGCTAAATCAGAATGGATATCTTTCTACAATGGAATTTTAAAGGAGCCGCATTTTTCTATTTCATGCAATTTAAATGAACATTTGATGCTAAGAGAAGATGAGATTATTCGCAATATTGAATATCGGCTTTTGTCTCCATAGTGACTTTCTCCAAGGAACTCAGGTGACTGTATCTCTTATGCTTATTATCATGTATAAGAAAGTGCACGTTACAGCTACATTATCGTTTTATAGTTGGAGAAACAGGATTTTGATTAAATGAAACAACCTATAAAATCAGAACAAATTAGAAAATGCCAACAGATCCAAGGACTTTCAAAGAAATTAATCTAATTTGGAAAAAATAAATTAGCACTTGATTGGAGAGAAATATAAGAAATTGGACATAAGGCAAAAAGCATAGACCAGGACTCAGGAGGTTTTACCATAAATTTCTTGTGGGACCTTCATTAAGTTGCTTCAGATTTCTGTGCCTTATCTCTCTGCTCATCTGAGATTTTTGCATCCCCAGAGCTGAAGACAGTGCCTGATACGTTGTATGTGCTTCAAGCCTGTTGAATCATTCAATCAATCACCCAATCAATAGCTCAAAAATTCATGGAAACATTAGAATTAATTTTTGCCCAGCTTTGATACTCTGATTCTGTTACCTCGTATGTCTGATTTAATGGTTAGACTTTCATTGATCTCGGTGTTTTTTTTTTTTTTTTTTCCAGTACTTGAACAAAAGGCAGAGCTTCTCAGCTGGATCTATCAGATCAGTGCTACTTTACATCCTAGAATTCCTTACATTTTGATAGATTGTGTATACTGTGGAAATCCCTAGATACCATATCAGTTCTACAATTATTGGGCAAAATGACAAGGTACAGAAGCTCCCACTAGTTGCCTTTCTATTCCTACTCTTAGATAGCTATAAAAAGTTATAAAACCATGCCACCTCAGCTCTTCATAGATTGCTCTCTACTGAGTCCTCATGGCTGCTTGATAATCATGTTGTCCTCTTAAGATTCTACTCAACTCCCCTAGAATATATCTTCTGCTGATTCTACTCCAATGTCTATGCTCATCTACCACTCACTTTTTTTTTTTTAATTTTAATTCCAGTGTAGTTAACTGCAGTGTTGTGTTAGTTTAAGGTATACAACATAGTGATTCAACAATTCCATATATTACCCGGTGTTCATCAAGGTAAGTGTACTCTTAATCCCCTTCACCTACTTCATCAATTTCCTCACCCACCTCCCTTCTAATAACCATATGTTTGTCCTCAGTAATTAAGAGTCTGTTTTGGGAGGTTTGTCTCTTTTTTCCCCACCTTTGTTGGTTTGTTTTGTTTCTTAAATTTCACATAAGTGAAGTCATATGCTATTTGTCTTTCTCTGACTGAATTATTTTGTATAGTGTTATACTCTCTAGATCCACCCATGTTGTTGAAAATGGCAAGATTTCATTCTTTTTTATGGTAAAATTATATTCCATTGTGTCTGTGTGTGTTTCTATCTATCTATTTATCTACCTATATCTGTATATCACTATCTATCTCTCACATCTTTATCCATTCATCTATCAATGGACACTTGGGTTGCAACCATAATTCGACTGTTGTAAATAATGCTTCTATAAACATAGGGGTTCATATATCCTTTTAAATTAGTGTTTTCATATTCTATAGGTAAATACCCTGTAGTGTGATTACTGGATCATATGGTAGTTCTATTTTTAATTTTTTGAGGAACTTCCATACTATGGTTTCAGGTTTCACATTTAGGTCCTTAATCCATTTTTGGTTTGTTTTTGTGTATGATGTAAGAAAGTGGTCCAGTTACAGTCCTTTGCATGTAGCTGTCCAGTTTTTCTCAGCACCATTTGTTGAAGAGACTATCTTTTCCCCATTGAGTATTCTTGCCTCCTCTGTTGAACATTAATTGACCATATAATTGTGGTTTATTTCTGGGATTTCTATTCTATTCCATTGACCTATGTGTCTGTTTTTGTACCAGTACCATACTGTTTTGATTACTACAACTTTGTAGTATAATGCAAAGTCTGGAATTGTGATACCTCCAGCTTTGTTTTTCTTTATCAAGATTGCTTTGGCTATTTGGGGTATTTTGTGGTTACATACAAATTTTAGAATTATTTGTTCTAGTTCTGTGAAAAATGCTGTTGGTATTTTGATAGGGATTGTATTAAACCTGCAGATTATTTTGGGTAGTATAGATAATTAACAATATTTGTTCTTCCAGTCCATGAACATGGAATGTCTTCATTTGTGTTGTCTTCAGTTTCTTTCATCAGTGTTTTATAGTTTTCAGAGTATAGGTCTTTCACCTCTTTGGTTAAGTTTATTCCTAGGTAGTTTATTATTTTTGGTGCAATTTAAAATGGGATTGTTTTCTTAATTTCTCTTTCTGATGCTTCATTATTGAAATACAACTTATTTCTCTACATTGATTTTGTGTCTGTGATCTTACTAAATTCACTTATCAGTTCTAGTAGTTTTTTGGTAGTCTTTAGGGTTTTCTACATATAGCATGTTATCTGCAAATAGTAAATCTTTTACTACTTCCTTATCAATTTGGATGCCTTTTATTCCTTATTCTTGTCTGATTGCTGTGGCCAGGACTTCCAGTACTGTGTTGAATAAAAGTGGTGAGAGTGGGCATCCTTGATTTTTTTCTGACTTAAAGGAAAAGCTCTCAGATTTTCACCATTGAGCATGTTAGATGTGGGTTTTTCATATAAGGCCTTTATTATGTTGAGGCATGTTCCCTCTAAACCTACTTTGTTGAGGGTTTTTATCATGAATGGATGTTGATTTTTTCACATGTGTTCTTTGCATCTATTGAGATGATCATTAGATTTTTATCTTTTCTCTTACTGATGTGCTGTATCACACTGATTGATTTGCAAATATTGAACTGTCCTTACATCCCAGGAATAAATCCCAATGATTTTTTTAATGTATTGTTGGATTTTTTTTTTTTTTTGCTAATATTTTGTTGAGGATTTTTGCATCTATGTTCATCAGAGATGTTGGCCTGTAGTTCTCTTTTTCTGTGGTGTTATCTGTTTTGGGTATTAGGGTAATGCTGGCCTCATATGATGAATTTGGCAGTTTTTCTTCATCTTCTGTATTTTGGAATAGTTTCAGAAGAATAGGTACTAACTATTCTTTAAATGTTTGGTAGAATTTATCTGTGAAGCAGTTCCTGGAGTTTTGTTTTTGGGGAGTTTTAAGATTGCTGATTCAATTTCCTTGCTGGTAATTGGTCTGTTCAAATATTCTATCATCCTGATTCAGTTTTGGGAGGTTCTATGTTTCTAGGAATTTGTCCATTTCTTCTAGTTTGTCCAACTTGTTGGCATATACTTTTTTCATAATATTCTCTTAAAATATTTATAAAATGTATTTATTTATTTTGAGAGGGAGAGAGAGAGGAGGGGAGGGGCAGAGAGAAAAGGAGAGAGAGAGGATACCAAGCAGGCTCCACACTGTCAGCACAGAGCCTCAGGGCTCAAATCCATAAAGTGTGAGATCATGACTTGAGTCAAAACCAAGTTGACGCTTGAGTGATTGAGCCACCCAGGTGCCACTCTCTTAAAATCTTTTAATTCTGTGGTGACAGTTGTTGTTATTTCTCTTCTTTCATTTCTGATTGTGTTTATTTGAGTCCTCTCTTTTGATGAGTTTTGATGAGTCTGGCTTAAAGGTTATCAATTTTATTGGTCTTTTTAAGGAACTGGCTCCTGGTTTCATTGATCTGTTCTATTTATTTCTGCTCTACTCTTTATTATTTCCTTCAGTCTACTGGTATTGGGCCTTGTTTATTCTTTTTCTATCTCTTTTATGGGTAAGTTTAGGTTGCTAGAGATTCTTCTTGTTTCTTGAGGTACACCTGTATTACTATAAACTTCCCTCTTAGAACCACATTTGTCGTTGATTTGGGACCATTGTGGTTTCATTTTCATTTGTCTGCATGCTTTTTTTTAATTTCCTCTGATTTATTGGTTGATGTATTCATTGTTTAGAAGCATGTTTTCTAACCTCCATGTATTTGTGCTCTTTCCAGATTTTTTTTCTTGTGGTTGATTTCTAGTTTCATAGCTTTAAAATCAAAAAAGATGCATGGTATGACTTTGGTCTTTTTGAATCTGTTGAGACATGTTTTGTAGCATAAGATGTGATCTATTCTAGAGAATGTTCCACGTGCATTTGAAAAGAACGTGTATTCTTCTGTTTTAAGATGGAATATTCTCAAAAATCAGTTAAATCCATTTGGTACAATGTGTCACCAAAGCCACTGTTTCATTGTTGATTTTTTATTTGAATGAACTGTCCATTGATGTAAATGGAGTGCTAACGTCCCCTACTATTATTGTATTACTATTGATTCCTCTTTTATGTTTATTATTAACTGCTTTATGTATTTGGGTGCTTTTGTGTTGGGTGCATAAATATTTATCATTGTTATATCTTCTTGTTGGATTGTTCCATTTATGATTATATAGTATCTTTCTTTGTCTCATTATAGTGTTTGTTTTGAAGTCTATTTTGTCTGATATATGTGTTGATATCCCAGCTTTCTTTTCCCCTCCATTTGCATGATAAATGCTTTTTTTTTTTTTTGAGAGAGAGAGAGAGAGAGAGAGAGAGAGAGAGAGAATGAGAGTGTGTGCTCATGCACGTGATTAGGGGATAGAGGGACAGAGAGATTCTTAAGCAGTCTCTATAACCAGCCTGGAGCCTGATGTGGGCTCTATCTCATGACTGTGAGATCATGACCTAAGCTGAAATCAAGAGTTGGATGCTTAACTGACTGAGCCATTTAGGTGCCCCTCAATCCCTTTACTTTAAATCTATAGGTGTCATTAGGACTGAAATGAATTTCTTGTAGGCAGCATATAGATGAGTCTTGTTTTTTGTCCATTACATCACCCTATATCTTTTGATTAGAGCATTTAGTCCATTTACATTCAAAGTAATTACTGATAAGTATGTACTTATTGCTATTTTGTTACTTGTTTTATGATTGTTTTTGTAGTTTTTCTTTGTTCCTTTATTCTCTTGCTCCTTTCTCTCATGATAAGTTGGCTTTTTAAATGATATACTTGGATTCTTTTCTCTTTATTTTTTTGCATGTCTATTACTGGTTTTTGATTTGAGGTTACCATTAGGTTTGTATATAACATCTTCTGCATATAGCAGTCTGTATATAAACTGATATTCGCTTAAGTTTGAATCCATTCTTTATTCCTCTTCCCCCTGCATGCTTTAGGTAAATAATGTCCTCTTATTTTGTGACTCCCTTGACTGATTTTTACAGATACATTTTTACTGCTTTTGTGCTTCCTACTTTCCTTACTTTTGCTTATGGTCTTTCCTTCAAAGAGTTCCCTTTAACAATTATTGTAGGGCTGGTTTAGTGGTTATGAATGCCTTTAACTTATGTTTGTCTGGTAAACTCTACCTCTCCTTGTATTCTGAATGATAGCCTTGCTGTATAGAGTATTTGTGGTTGCAGATTTTTTTTCCCCTTAGGCACTGTGAATGTATCATGCCACTCCCTTCTGGTTTTCAAAGTTTCTGCTGAAAATATCAGTTGACAGCCTTATGGGGTTTCCCTTGTATGTAACTATTTTCTCTTGCTGCTTTTAAAATTATCTCGTTATCACTACTTTTTGCCATTTTAATTACTACATGTCTTGGTGTGGTTCTCCTTGGGTTGATTTTGTTGGGGGATCTCGGGGCCTCCTGGATCCGGGTTTCTGTTTCCTTCCCCAGATTTGGGAAGCTTTCAGATATTATTTCTTGAATATATTTTCCATCCCCCTTTCTTTTCTTTTGGAATCCCTATAATGTGAATGTTATTAGCTTGGATGGTGTCACTGAGTTCCATAAGTCTATTCTCATTTTGCATATTTTTTTTTTCTCTCACTTGCTCAGCTTGATTGCTTTCCATTACTCTGTCCTCCAGGCCACTGATTTGTTTTTCTGCTTCTTCTGGTCTCCTATTTATTCCATCTAAAATAAATTTCATTTATTGTGTTCTTCATCTCTGGTTGGTTCTTTATCTCTTTGTTAGTGGTCTCACTGATGTCTTCTACTCTTTTCTCAACTCCGGTATCTTTATGATTACTTTAAAATTTTTTAAATGTTTATTTATTTATTTTTCATTAAACAGAATTCTGTTCCCTATCTTCTTATTTATTTATTTTTGAGAAAGAAAGAGAGCACACGTGGGGGAGGGCCAGAGAGAGAGGGAGACACAGAATCCAAAGCAGGCTCCAGGGTCTGAGCTGTCAGCAGAGAGCCTGATGCAGGGCTTGAACTCATGAACCATGAGACCATGATCTGAATCGAAGTCAGATGCTTAACTGACTGAGCCACCCAGGCACCCCTATGATAATTACTTTAAATTATTCATCAGGCATATTGCTTATCTCTGTTTTGCTTGGGTCTCTTGCTGTGGTTTGGTCCCATTCTTTTACTTGGTATATATTCCTCTGTCTCATTTTGTGTAACTGTTTCTCTGTGTTAGGAAAGTCAGTTATATGTCCTGCTTCTGATAGTGTCCTTATGAAGAAGAGATCCTGTAGTGTCCTGGACTGTAGTGTCCCCTGTTTACTGGACCTGGTACTTCAGAAGTGTCTCCTATGTGTGCTGTGTGTATCCTAACATTGTGGCTGAAACTTTTCCTTCAGTTCCGTCATCTGCAGTAGCTCTCTTTTCCTGCTATGGGCAGTGTCTGGTCCCTGTACTGTTAGTGGGTCAGTGTGCGGCTGCCTCAGGCTTGAGTTGAGTCAGATCAGGTGTCTGGCAAAGTGCAGCAGCACCAAACTGCAGTGTGCTTTCCCTGTGTTGTCCCCTAAGCAGCTTTCATTGGTGGGCTGACATGTAGTCAGACCAGTTGTCTGCTCCAAGCCCACTGGTAGGACTAAAAGTCTGGTGTGTGTGGTTTTCTCTCTCCCCAGGGCAGGAACCTTTTTGGAGTGGTGCTGGCCCATGTTGGGGCTGCTTGCATACTGCCAGGCTTGTGGTACTGCTTTGGATGGGCTCCAGACAAAAGTGTAGTTGAGGGGTGGTCCCCCAATGTGTGTGGAGGCAGGACATGCAGTGTTTTCCAGGTTTGTGCACAGCCAGTTCTCTAGAGGATGGGACCTGCAACACAGGGACTGAGGCAGGCCTGGCTGTAGGGGGTGGGGTGGTGGGACAGTGGTGTTAGCAAGTTAGGCAACAAGAGTCAGTGTTATGCTGGTTCCTGACGTGTCTATGTATTTATGCTGGGGTGGGGTGGGGGGGAAGGGGGAAATGGCTCCTGCCAGCTCCTTTGTTTCTGGAGGAGTCTTCCCATAATCTGTGTCCCTCCAGGACACCTCTGACATGAATAAACAACTGTTTCTCCCATATGCCCCAGGCATTTTTCAAACTGTTGCTTCTATACTGTTTCTCTGTGGGCTGTTGTGCATTCTCTTCAAGGGCAGGGACTCAGTTTTCTCTTGCCCACCCAACTCTCCCTGAGTGGAGCCACTAATTTTTTACATTCTGAGTTTTAAGTCCTTCTGGTTTTAAGAACGAAATGTTATGGTGGTTTGTCTTCCCTGTCTGGGGTCCCCAGTGTGAGGGTCTGTTTCTCTCCCCTTTGCATCCTCGGGTCCCTCCCTCCTGTGGATAATCTTGCTGGTCCATTTAGCTCCCCACCACGTTTCTATTCTTCCTACCCTCTTTGATGTGGGCTCTTCTCTACATTTAATTGTGGACTTTGTTCTGCCAGTCTTTGGGTTACTTTCTGGGGTATTTACACTGAAGTGAGTGTTACCTAGTTGTATCAGTGGGGCAAGGTAAACTTAGGGTCCTCCTACTCCGCCATCTTCCCAGCAACACTCATCACTCACATGTTACTAAAAGGATCTTCCCTTTTCTCCTTACACTTCTTCCCTTATTGTTTTCCTCATCATCCTGCTTAAATTGACTCTAAAATCGTGCTAAAATGTTTTTTCTCAATTTACTTTTTGCTCATCTTACTTTCTCAGCTTCAAATAACACATCAATGCAAATGATGCCAAGATCTGAGTACTAGATACAAATTTATTTCCTAATTTGAATCCTACTTTTCTAGATATGTACAGATATTTTACCTGAATTTTCTTCCGTGTCTTTAAAATCAACAGGTTTTAAACGGAAATGATCAGTTTTTCTCTGGTTCTCCCACTAATGCAAATGGAATCATTGTTCTTTCTATCACTTGGGTTTGAAAACTTGGTGTCATTCTGGACCCTTTTCCATGTCCCTTTATTTCAAAATGTCAAGTTCTGTTACTTCTGGCTTAATCCAGGCTCGTTGTGCTGTAAGGCATTCTGGGACCACTTTATCGTGGAATATGGAAGATAGAAGGAAGGTGGGACTAAATGGAGTCACTGTTGGAGAATCTGACCCAGCTTTACAGAGCTGGCTTCATTGGAAGGAGTCTAAGGGACCATCTCTATGGTCCTTTATTAGGTGTTACTATAGGGTGTGATAAACTCAGGCTTATTGAGATCACTCTTGATACTCAGAATGTCTAACTAGAAGATAGCAAAACTCTGAGGGCATAAACAATTCTTGAAGTCAATTACAAAACTGAGGGCACAGTCCTAGAACTCTATTGTTAGGGGACTGGTCCAGCTACACAGTGACCAGGGCTCTGCTAATGCATGTTTATCCTATTAACCTTCCTAAAACAGAGCTTCCATCATGTCAACTGCCTGGTAAAAAATCTTCAGAGGCTTCACATTTTCAACAAAATGGTATCCAAACCTTTCTGTCAAGCTTTTAAAGTTCTCCATCATTTTAGTACCAACATCCCTTTTCTGGCTAACTGTTCACATTCTGCCAATTGAACCTTGGATTACTTCCCAGCACCTACTACAGAAAATAAATAAAAATAATCAAGTATACCAAATGGTGATCGTTTCAAGGAAAAATGAAGGAAATTTAGGTGATGGAGAGTGAGGTGGGTTGGAGTATGTACCCTATTTTGGAGAGTGTTTAGGGAAAGCTACTTGAATAAGGTAACATTTAATAAGAGCATGTAGATGCTCTGAGGTGGAAACATGCTTGCTGTGCTCTAGGAGCACATAGGAGGCCACAAGAACTAGAGTGTAGTGAGGGAGATAAAGGTATACTACCTCATGTAGGGCCTTTTAAATATGGTGACCCTAAGCCTTCTAACACTCCTAATCTATGATTGTCTTCCAAGAGAAATGATGCCCTTTTAGTGCTTGATCATGTCCTGGTTTGGGTAGTTCTTACATTTGTCTAGTGTTCTTTGGTAAATATAGAGATATCATTACCTACTTACAGGGAAAGTTACAAGATTGTATGAAGGGACTCATTACTTCTTTCAACAAATACTTATAGAGAAATTACTATATGTTTACTATTGGTAGATACAAAGGTGATTAAGAAAGAGAATTGGTTACAGCCCTCAAGGAATTTGTAATATATGTGACAACCAAAAATATTTTAGTAAGTGTGATGTATTAAAGGTGATTGCATGTAAAAGGTATAAAAATAATACAGGGTGGTTGACTCTTCTGGAGGTTTGGGCATATTCTGTTAAAGGCTTCATGCAGGCGATTACATGTCTATGGAACTTTATGGGATAAATGCGAGTTTGACAGTCAAAGGATGGGAGGAGATCCAGGCAGAGCACATCACAAATACAGAGTCAAATGATCAGAAATAGTCTGTTTTATTAAAGGACAAATGGGTGAGTGATATTTTAAGAAACTCGGATGGAGGAAAGCTGAGTTCTAAGAAATGAAGCAGGAGAAAGAGGTAGGGGCCAGAATTTAAAGGTTTGTTTTTGTCACTCCAAGGAATTTGGACTTTATTATCTAGTCGATAGAGAGCTGCAGGAGGGTGTCCTGGTCATTAGAAGAGTGATAAGATCCGATTTATATTTTTAGAATTACTCCAAGGCCATCTTAAATGGATTTCATGGGTGAAGACAGTGAAATGAGTTAGAAAGTCACTGTAATAATTCAGAAGAGAAATATATATGAAAGACACATCTGAGTGTACAATGCCTGATATATAGTTGGTGCATAATAAGTGATGGCTTCTTTTCTCATTTGACAATTCTCTGGGTTAGTGATGGAAGATGTGATGATCACCATTTTACAACTTGGGGAATTGAGTTGCTGGTTCAAGTGACTTTCCCTAGGGGATTTAGATTATAAACGGCAGGCCAGAGCTACCACTTTTGTGTTTTTCTTTCAGATTCAGCACTCTATCAATACCTAAGAGCTTTGAGGAGACAAATGAAAATAGCAAGTTTTTAGATAAATAGAATATACATTTTGTGTATATGGCCTTCAAGTGTCCAAGTATGAATCAGATCCTTCCTTAACCAAGTCCCATCTCTACAGTACATCTATTCCACAAATACTTATGGAGAGTTTATTATAAGCAGTAACTGTGGACACAGTGAAGAAAGAAATAAAGATCTTGCTCTAAGTGAACTTAAATTCTTCTGGGTCAGTGAGATAGTCAACAGGAAAGTGAAAAAATGGATCTTATGTTTATAAGCAATGGTTAAATAAAGGTATGTGGCAGATTGATTAGGGGACAGAAAATAACGGGAGTTCTCTATTAGAATAAGTGATCAGGAAAGACTTCTCTGAGGAAATGACATTTGGGTTTATACAAAAAAACAAGATTTGTGAATTCTATAGGAAAAGATCATTTCAAGGAGGAAGAAGGACCATCAAAGATAAAGACCCCCAAACAAACTATATTGTATAGTTTAATTAGAGATCATCAGAGGGCCAATGTGGATGGCAGTGAAATAATATGATTGAAAAAGAAGATGGAAAGGGGTGCAGGAAAAGGGTGCAGCTTAGTTTTTTTATTTTTTCTTTTTCCTGAGAGGCAGTAAATAGTGATAACATCTACTGAAAAGGTATGGATGAAACTTTGGGGTAAAATCAGAACATGATAAGGTTGAAAAACCTTCTGAAAACCCAAGTAGAGATCCTGGGCCACTTGATATCAGTAGAGAGCTCAGGAACAGAGGACAATTACAGAAATAGAAATAGAAATAAAGGAGGCATCAATACACAAAAGTTTTCTATAGCTACAGAATTAGAGAAGATCATCTAGGGAGGGAGTCTATGTAGAAAAAATAGGGTAAAAGACTAGATTTTACAACATTTATATTCAGGGAAGAGGAGGAGTTCCTGGCAATGAAAACTGAGAAGCCGCTGATGAGGAAGAAGAAACACCAGAATAAAGTGTTTTCCCAGCAGGCCAGTGACAAAAGCATTTTAAGAAAGAGGAAATAATCAAATATGTCAGATGCTCCCAAGATGCAAATAAAAGGATGACTGAGCATTGACCAATGGGCTTGGGGAAATAGAAGATATCAGTGACCTTGACAAATGGGGGGTTGGCAGAGTGATGGGGATGGAGGCCAAATAGAAGTGGGTTAAAAGAAAAAGGAAAGTCCACAAGTGGACACTGATAACTCATACCCTGTCGGGGAGTTTGGGAAATTGGATAGTAGTTAGAGGAAGTAAGAGGGCGCTTAGGGGGATTTTAAAATGAGAGATATTACAGACTGTGTGATAATGAGAATGGCCCAGTAGGGAGGGGAAATTACACTTGCAGGGAGTATGGGCAGGGTAAATCTTTTCAGATGAATTTATGTTGGCACAGCTAGGTCGACTTGTAAGCAGCCATGCTGAGAAGAAAACCGGAATTAGCTAATATTCATTGTATACATATATGTGGAGGCATTCCATGAAGCTTTTTCCCATATAACACATACAACTCTATGGTGTAGGTACTATCAGTTCTTCTAATTTACAGGTGAGGGAAATGTGTCTTAGTGTTCCAATGACTTGTCCCAAGGTCACACCATTAGTGATGGAATCTCATTTCAGACCTGGGTCCACCGGCCTGTGCACTTAATTCCTGTACTGTAATGTAAGAGAAAAAAAGCCAGGGCTTCTGTCCAGATCCATGAGGAATAGCTCTAGATAATCAAGGACAATGATATATTTCTTCTCAGTGCTGCCTGGAATGTTTATCAAAATTACCAGGTGTTTCAGTAATAGATTGACATCTCAGAGTTTTGGTTACTCATTCCAGAGTTGCAGGATGTGGGTTATTCCTGTAATCTGTGCCCAGAAATTCAGCCTACAAGTCACTATTTCACAGAAATTGTCCTGAGGATAGTTTCCTTGAGTATGTACCATGCAATATGCTTTTTACCATTTTGCCTGTAGTTCCTCAACTGAATTACTACAACAACAACTCCACAACTTTTTATTGATCTACATTGAATGAAACACTGTGCTAGTTGTTGGGCATATATAGATGAACAAGATAAAGTTTCTGTCCCCAAATGTTCAAAGTAAGAGACAGATTCAAGGTGAATGGTGCCATATCTAGGTTATTTCTGTCAATAGAATTGAATTGGGTTCTGTTGGGTCTTCACATCATTTATGCCCTGAACAAAACTATACCAAAAGCCTTGCATTTGGGGAACATAGAGAAGGGAGGTAGACAGTGAGAGAAAACATTTTTTTTTTTCAAAGAGAAGGATGATTGAATGCTTAATTGATTTCCTACCACAGTCAAAAAAGAATTTGAGTAGGTTTGCAAAGATACAGAACACAGAGTTCATATGATTAAGGGCAGAAATTAGGGACAAGAAAAATAAGATGACTTCAGAATAGGGGCTGAATACCTCTCAAAAGTTGTGAAGATTTGGCCAAAGGTAGGGAAACAATTCATATACAAATACAGAGCAGATGCTCTGTAATTGGATAGAAATGGAATAATTATGTTAATCTGTCTTTTTTAAATCTTAAAAGGCTTTTAATTCTTTGTGTAAATTTAAATTTAAAATATATTCATATTACTTGGCCCTTGCTTCAATTTCTCCTTTCAGGACAAAACTATCCTCTGGTGTCACCTTCACTCAGCATAGATTTTTCTCATGAGGATCATATCAGCATGAGGTCTTCCTCTTCCGCCATTCACATGTGCCCACCTGGCTATTGGGCAGATGTTCTCCTGTAGGGTACACAAATCTTCCAACATTAAGTTTTAATTGCATCCCCATAATTGTTGTTTAAATGTTGACATTCATTTTATGAGCTGATTTTGCTATGCTAATCAGTGCTCCATTCAATCCAGAACAAACAAATAAACAATAACAAAAACAAGAAAAACAGAACTCCTATATATATAGCTGGTGACTCAAATAGCACCACAAATCACGACCGTGACTAATGGCTTGATGTCTATCACAGGACGAACACAGACACCCCCCTCACACAGCTTTCATCCCCATAAACAAAATCTAGTCTGATTTGTTTTAGAATAAATTTGATTTGAGAAGTCACTGAGGCTCTATCAATAAGCAAGAAACAAAATACAGTTTCCTTCCAATGGAATGGAGGTTACACTTTGAGGAGATTGCTTTTCTTCTTCTTAAGGGAATTGGGAGAAGCAAGCTGGAAACTCCTTCCCCAATGGCAAACATAGGGGCCAGTTGTTCAGAACCTCAGATGCTTGTCTTCAAACCCTTTGGGCAATAAGAGAAAAGTTTCAACTTGTCAAGAATGGGATCAATCAAATGGGTTTGGGATTTGGAGTCCAAGGACTTGGCTTTGGTGTGAATTTGGCAAGGACATGGATATAACCAAAACCATTACGTGACTCTGGGCAGCCTCATGTCTCTTATCAAGATTTTGTTCTCTGATGCTTTCTGTAGCAGAAAGTGATAATAAATAATTGAAACTCTATAGGTCGTTGTAAGAATTAAATGAGTAAATATATGGGCACCTGGTGGCTCAGTCAGTTGAGTGCCTGACTCTTGATTTTGGCTCAGGTCAGGTCATGATCCCAGGGCCATGGGATGGAGCCCTGTGTCCAACTCCACACTAAGCGTGGGGCCTGCTTACGATTCTCTCTCTCCCTCTCCCCCACCGGTGCACTCTCTCTCTTAAAAAGAAATTTAAAAAGCCATCCTTTAAAAAAAAAATCAATGCAAAAATATACTTGAGTGTTTTATAGATGATTGAGTTACAAAACATTGTGTCTTAAAATGTGTTTTTATACATAGTTGATACATAACATAGCTTTTGCCAAGCCTCCTAGACTTTTTTGAAAGTCCTATTCCAATTTTAGACATAGAAAGAAGTGGGGATTTGAATTCTGTGGTTTAGAATAAATAGATATTTCCACTGCTGTGACTCCAGATTTAATATTCAAGAAATTATATATTTGATATGGCCTTAAAGTTAGAGAAATTTTATCATTGTTAAAAACCAATCCCCAAAATAGTTTTCAAGCCATTTTCTTGTCTGGTTGACAGGGACCCAATTTTTCACGAGGGCTTTCAGTTTCAGGTCCTCTGATTAAAGTCCTTTTCCTGCAACACCCAAGTACATCACTGGAATTTAGCACCCAAGTTCATTATTGGAATTTAGCATCAATCCGATAATGAGTCAGAGAACTATCAGATACATTCCTGATTGCCTTGGGGTGGATTACAATTTGTCATCTTGATAGAAGGCAGGAATAAGGGATAGAACTTTATTTACAAATGTTGTGCATATTGTCAAGATTGCTGCCCTGATTTTAAAACAGCTGTTAAGTTCTGGTCTTCAGCTGCCAAAGAGTGGCAATTCTTCCTTAGTGTGGTGGGCTTGTACAGAGTAATTTCCCCACCTTGATTTCCAATTCCATATGGTCTGCTTCCTGAGGGTGTTTCAACAGTTGTTGACATCTGTCCTCCTCAGTATATGGTTTTGTCCCTTTCAGGGCAATTAAGGCAAGCTCAGCCATGGCATATGCTTAGTCCTCCACAGTGAAATCTCAGTAATATAAACTCTGGGGGAGGAAGAGGAGAATCAAGAAGACCAGCTAGGGGTGATTGCAGTTTCGCAAAAATCTCAAATTTTAGTGTATGGAAGAATTATAAAGAAACCTGTTAAAATACAGATTTTAATGGAATGAGGTTCAAGATTCTTCATTTCTGTGAGCTCCCAAGCAGTAGGGACACTATTGGTTCATGGAACATCTTTGAACAGGAAGGGTCTATGGTGGGTCCATACCTAATTGCTTCTTCTATTCTCTCTCCTGTGACTTGACACTTCAGTGCAGTGGTTCTCTGCCTGGGCTGCATGTGAGTTCCAACTAGAGAGTCTGACTCCACATTCAAGAAATTCTGATTTAACTATTCTGCTGGAAGGACCAGAAATATTTTCAATTTTTTTCAATGTTTTCTTATTTATTTTAGAGAGAGAGAGTGAGTGAGCATGAGCAGGGGAGGGGCAGAGAGAAAGGGAGACACAGAATCTGAAGCAGGTTCCAGACTCTGAGCTGTCAGCATAGAGCCCAACCCGGTGCTCAAACTCACAAACTGTGAGATCATGACCTGAGCTGAAGTTGGATGCTTAACTGGCCGAGCCCCACCGAGGTGCCTCCTTTTAAAAATTTTTTTAATGTTTTATTATTTATTTTTGAGAGAGAGAGAGAGAGAGAGAGCATGAGCACGGGAGGGGGCCCATAAATATTTTTAAAAATCTCTCCAGGTAACTCTAGTGCATGGTCCAGACTGAGAAGTATGGCTTTGGATTACTTGGCTTGATCCCAGCTTCATACTGTGACACTGCTTTCAGGTCTCTCTTGGCCCCATGCTTCACAGCCTGTAGACCTGTTACCCCATTCAGTTGATCCCCGGATCTGAGAACTATGCTGTTGTCCTGACTTGTCCAGCAGAGAAACCACAATAGAAGGTCACTCTCTCTTCATTTGGTGTCCTCCGTTCTTGATGCTCCCACAACATCGTTATTTTATTTTACCACAATTTGTTTATATGCCCACATCTCTGCTATTCAGCTACTCAAGGATGATGACTGTATCACATCCATCTTTATTTTACCAAGCCCTAGTATAGCATACACAATCTGTACAGATGTACAGAATAAATGAATCAATGTAGTGTGCTTAGTGGGCTCCCGGAAGATCTCCTTAAAATTCTCCAATGAGGGGTTCAAGTATGGAATGTGGAGGTTATACATAGCTGCCTCCACTTCCTAAATGTGGGCAAGAAAATCCTGATTGAAAAGAACACAGACTAAAATAAACATCAGTTAATAACCTAACTTCTTATTTATTCACATAGAATTGCCTTACTAAAAATTTCAGGATAATATTACTCCTATCATAATTTCTAACACTTTTTTATAGAGTTTATTACTTCTTTTCAAAAGTAAACATATGAGTGTATGTATGTATGTGTGTGTGTTAAAGTGTGTGAATGTATATATATATGTAAAATTGTGTGTGTGTGTGTGTAGCACGTGTTATTATAACTTCTCATTTTACTGATGAGGTGACCCCTGGCTTGGAGAGTTTCTATAGTTTGGCTTAAATCACTTAGCTGGTAAGTGGCAGTGCCGGGATTTAAGCCAAGTACTCTGAGTCCAGAAATCGCTCCCATAAAAACCACCCCATACTAGTGCCTACCTTCCACAGATGGCCTGGCTACTTCTAGAGCTGTCATACTTACCCTAAACACCTGTAAACTCCTCTCTTCCCCCACCCCTCCTTTTTGTCTGTTTGTTGTTTATTTTTAATGGTTATATCTCATGGTATGTTCATAACCAAATTAAATCTAAATTTCTAAATGCGAACATCCCTTATTCCCTCTCGTATATTCAATCCCTCCTTTCATCTGGATCTTTCCTATCAGCTGCCAAACACCCCTGAATGGTTCCAACCACTAAAAAGAAGAGATCATTATGTAACATGGTGGAGGTACTAATGACAGTATCACTGTAATGGCAATCATACAATATATAACTGTATCAAATTAACATGTAGTATTGTGTAGATTTAAGGTGTATAACGTGTCAAATATAATTCAACAAAATAAAAATTAAAAAATACCCTTGAAACTCTAAAATTAAAATTATAATGAAACTCTCAAATTCATATTCAGTTTCCGTCTCATCTCTCCCCTTCTCTTTTATTATATTTTATAACACCCTTTCTTCACCTCTGATTTAATCCTCAGCCCGATGTAGCCTAACATCTACCCTCATCACTCCATCAGAAACAGCTCTCACTCTGCCACGCATGACCTCCACACCATTAATCTCCTTTAACCTGTTAATTTCAGGCATCCTCTTACTTGATCTTTCAGCAGCTTCTGACAGTGTTAGACACTATCTTCCTTAAACACTTATTTCCTTGACTGCGTGATGCTATACTGCTCTGATTGTTCTGCTTCTCTGGCTGCTTATCCATCATCTTTGCAGATTTTTCCTCATCTGTATAACAATTAAATGACAGAATTCCTTAAGCTTTTCTCCTAGGCCTTCTCCTCTCTTGCTCAGTGCTGTCCTTGTACATGGTGTTTTTCATCCTAAGATTGTCTTTACCACTGGCTATATATATATATATATATATATATATATATATATATATTTCATATTATATATATATTTCATATATATATTTCATATTATATATATTTCATATTATATATATTTCATATGTATATATTTCATATTATATATATTTCATATTATATATGTGTATATATATATGTATGTATATATTTACCACTAGCTATAGACATTGTCTTTGATCTGTCAATAATCTAATTGACTGATCCTCTTGTATGTTTCAAGGGTCCATCAAAACTAAGCAATTATTTTCCCTACCCACCTTCTGAGTCCCAAATGAATCATCTTTTTGGGTCCTCTATCCCAGGGAATGGTGACTTCTTCCATCTGGGTATGCTCCTCACTTACCTACAAGTCAACTTTGAATCCTCTCTCACTCACCTTCTCTAACCCTTGATTATACCTCTTCAGTACACTATTATTAAGACAGTGCTTTCTATACTTAAGACAATTTTTGGGTATTTTACTTTTTCCCCTATCTTCTAGGAGTCAAATGATTATTACAGCCTGGCCAGTTCTTTTGAACCCCTGAAACAATGTTTACTTGAACCCTTAACTCTTGATAATCTTGAGTACTTTTTTTGTTTTTAACTGAGAGAGAGAGAGCGGGGGAGAGGGCAGAGGGGGAGAGAGAGAGAGAGAGAGAGAGAGAGAGAGAGAGAGAGAGAGAGAATATCCCAAGCAGGCTCTATGCTCAGTGTAAAACCCAACACAGGGCTCCACCCCACAATTTTGGGATCGTGACCTGAGACAAAATTAAGAGTAAGAGGCTCAACTGGCTGAGCCACCCAGGTGCCCCTATTTTCTTGAGAGCTTTTAAAATTCTAAGTTGCACAGAGCTGTGTCCATCACTAAATGTTGATGTTGACCCTTCCAAGTCACTGTTTCTGCTACTACAGAATCCAATTTTCTCTCTAAAGCTCAGCGTGAACTCTGTGCAAACTGCCTCTTGATTCTCTCCTCCAGCTGATGAGCTTGTTATGGGGGAGAAAGAACACAGAGACCAGGGATTTTTTTTTTCCTCCTTTTCAGCAGTCTCTTTAGGTTCACATTTTGTTCAATTGACAAGTACTCGCGTCTGCCTTCTCTTTTTCTATTTCTGGAGCTTTCTGAGGGGTATTTAATGATTTTTCAAGCATTTCAGTCTTTCCAGTTGATTCTCCCCTGCCTGGCACACATGGAACGCAGACCCACACATCTCTGAGAACAGATCCATTGCAGTCTCTTACCTGAGTGGAAACAGATGCTCACTGCAGAAATACGCTTCAGATGGTTGCATGTATAATAATCATCCTTCTGAAGACAGACTCCCCATGGAAAGGGAGCAGAGCACGTTTAGACTAGAGCTGAATAAATGAAAAAGAAGAGTTTAGCAAAGAGGGGGCCACACATTGAAAGGATACTCATCCAGTATCAGCAAATCAATGCTGTGAGTAACTTAAAGATTATCTAGTTCAGCCTTTTTGCTTTACAGATGAGGAAATGGAGTCCCAGAGCATTGAGATAACTTGCTCCTAGATAGAAAAACTAGCTATTGCATTGCAAAAATCTTTTGCTGCCCAGGCCTATTTGAAGACCAGCCTGTACTCTGATGATAGGCTCCTATGATATTCCCTCCTTCTCTGGATGTTGCATATCCCATCTATAATCAATCAATCTCCCCACACACACTCTTTCTTCCTTGCCCTGGGAGTTAAATTTGTAAGAAAAAAAAAAAAAAAACATCTGAAGCATAACAAGTGTGGTTACCTTTCCTATACATATTGTATAGAAAATTTTAGATTTTTATTATTGTTGTTTCTGTTCTTGACCCACACCAACAAAAGGGTCATCCTGGGTATTTGACCAATTGTCCTAATACTGGTTAAATTTTTCTACCTCTCTTTGAACCAATTTACACCTGGTATCGGGCATTTGTTTCCAAGCAATGAGGCAAGGCAGTATTGAATTAACTACAATGGAAGGGACTAGGGAAGAAAGGATATTTCAAGGTGCAGTAGGGAGTAAAGAATTCATCTCTGTGGTCACCTGATAGTGGTGATGTGATTATATGTAAGAAAGTACCAAAATATGGAATAGAAATTGAGCTTCTACTACCACAGACCTACATCCTCTAAGCCCATGGGATTAGATGCTATTTTCTCAACTTTGGATCTGTTTTGCCTTTAACAATGGACTAGAAAAGCTAAGAAGACTGTCTGAGTACATTGTGGAGAATTCCATCTTTATGCAAGTATTTGTTAAAAAGGCTTCTAATACATTCGGCACTTTTATGAATGGCTAACACTCCCCCTCTAAGAAAGTAATCAAGATAGAGGTAGCCCCTCTTCACTTTTTGCTTCTATTTCAACATATGGAAGGAACACCCAGCCTCTCAACAGCTCTAAGGGGTCATCCTAGCTGCTGAGTCATTCAATGTAGGTGGATAGTAGGACTGTAGTAAATGGCAGACTTATATTGAATAGTTGGGTTGAATTCTTTGCTAATTGTTTCTTGAAAACTGTATTCTTACCTGTGGTAGATACTGATCCATATCCATCCTTCCCTATTTTTCCTGATCTACTCAAGGGCCCCATCAATGTTTTTGCCTGCTGTGGTTCAGTGTCCCTTATAACCATATTTGGTGCCATCCATTGGCTAAGCTGTCTCTTGTTGCTCCTCTCTGGAGTCTCTGAACAGAATACTCTTTTTTTTTTTTTCCACTGGAAACCTTCCCCTAATCAGTGGTAAATTTTGCCTTTTTAAATATTGCCCTATCCTGTAGACATGTCTAAGTGACAATCTCATGGTCTTTTCTGTGTAGCAGACCTGCCATGGCAAGTCCTACATGAGCTAGTGTACTCTGAGTGGGCATGTAATTGTCCTTTGTCCTGATTCATTGTTTTTTACTTCCTTTGATCAATCAAGGGTCTTTCATGCAGTTAACTCTACCTCTAATTCTGGCTCCTCCCAGAGTAAGCCCTAGGCACAACCCATGTGATGACTTAGAATGTTACGAAAAGTCTACAACTATTGGTATGAGCTAGTTGGCCATTTATTAAACCATATTGTCAATTTTTGGACCCAATTCTCTCACCAACACCAAATGCCCAATCATTTGAAAGATCTTTTTATTTATTTAAAACATAATGGCAATAATAAGAGTTCTAAACTAGTGAAGTGTTATCTATGTGGGTGAGACAAATTTTAATTATGAGGCTCATTCTGATCAACTCTAAAACAGAGACGATTTCACAGTTGAGAAATTGTTTCAATGGCAGTATATATGAGAAACTGAAGAGGTCAGATCACTTGCCATGGACAATCAAAATAATAGAGAATCTGAGAGTTGAGATTGACCTTGAGCACCCTGTAAAGAATCTCCTCCATATCTAGAGCATCCTTGATGGTGGCCTAAAAATCCATTGCTAGCAAGTGAAAAGGGCAGGTGGATATTCTCTGTAGTACATGTGTCTCCAAATTGGCAAAACTATAGAAATGACAAGAAGAAAAGTGGCTTTTACAAATACTTCTATTGATTTTTGAAAACAGCTTAAAATTTAGATTTTCAGATAGGAATGATAATCCCTGTGTCAGTTATTATATAGAAGTCCTCCAAAAGAACGCTTTAGGATAATTATAGCTGTATAACCTTCTGTATGCCAGACATTGTATTTTTTTACAACACTCAACACTACAAAGTATCAACAACTCCATTTTATAAAGGAGACAATAAATGAACTAGTAGGGAGGAGAACCATATCTAGGATTTTGCAGGTCATAGGTAGAAAAGAATTAGATTTGGATCCAGAAATGCCTGACTCTGGGTCTATGATATTTTCAAAATACTTTGCTGTCTCTTTCTTCAAGCCAAACAGCAATTTTTTTTAGAGGTGCCTTTCTGATATCAACTTAGGCAATGACTTTTATCATCTAGGCATTACATAATATATTATATATAACATTTTGTTTCAAAATAAGCTGTTATTTGGTGATTTGGGGGAAAATATTTGACTTGAGCTGGGCTGCAAGCATAGCACAATCACTAATAATAATGAGGATGTACCACCGATGCAGTTTTTACAATAAGGAAGCCAGTTTGAAAGACTTTTTTTATGGATGGTAGAGAAAAGGATAAAGGGACAAATAGGTGGCAAAGCCTGCTTCTAAGTCACTACCAGGTTTGCTGTATTCAAAAGGAGTGAAGAGGTTTTTGACTGACCCACTGTCTACATGGGTGGAAGAGAAGGTGGTTCATTTTGAGCCATCCTAGTTCTAAGGTGTCTAAAATCTACACATAGATCCTTCTGGTCCATGAGTGAATTCACTTCTGCTGCACCCCAGCCAAGGAAAATTTTAATGTCTGCAGTGGGTTGAATAGTGGCTCCAAAAAGTTATGTCCAAATTCTAAACCCTGGCACTGTGAACGTGACGTTATCTAGAAATGGGGTCTTTGCAGATGTAATTACATTGTTAAAGATCTTGAGATGAGATCATCCTGAATTAATCAGATGGGGCTTCAGTTCAATGAAACGTGTCCTTAGAAGAGGAGAGAGACAGAGAGGGAGAAGGCCATGTGAAGACAGAGGCAGAGACTGAAGTTATGTTGCTCTAAGCCAAAGTGACTATAGTCAGCAGGAGATAGAAGAGGCAAGGAAGGGTTCTACACCAGTCTTTGGAAGGAACCCTACTAGCACCTTGATTTTAGATTTCTGGCCACGACAGCTGTGAGAGAAAAAAAAAATTTTTTTTGTAGTGTTGTAAGTCATCTAGTTTGTGGTGCTTTGTACAGCAGCAGCCCTAGGAAAGTAATGCAATGTCTAAATGGCAATGGCTCACTCAAATGTTTTCTTCCTTGCTTCTGCCAAGGGGGTGCTGACTCTTCTTGCAAACTACATGCAAGAGCATTATGCATGAGCTAAAGTGAATTCACACTGTACCGTTCCTCTTGGAGATTCTC
The DNA here is from genome assembly GCF_018350195.1 of Panthera tigris. Taxonomy (NCBI): domain Eukaryota; kingdom Metazoa; phylum Chordata; class Mammalia; order Carnivora; family Felidae; genus Panthera; species Panthera tigris. The sequence continues at coordinate 33,170,835 of NC_056673.1, read as the reverse complement.
AGTTCCTACAATGAATTTGACCAATGAGGATTTGAACATAGGTGGGAAAGGGAAAGGCAGGCCCTGGGCTCACTTTTTCAGCATGCTTTCTGACTTAGCAATGAAAGTACCCTGCAGAATTGCTGAGTCAAAAAACCCGATGCTAATATTTGCTGGGCTGAGAATAAACAAGAACAGAGTGGGCCACTGGTTTGTATTTCACAGTTGGATGGATCTTTTATCATCTGGAAGTGACAACTCTGTCAACATGTGCCCCTCTTTTTTTTTTTCTACCAGTTTTATTCCAGCTAATACAGCCATAGTTATTAGTTGATATGTTGTGACTTTGTATATTGTGGCATAAAACAGAAATCGTATCTACTGTAATAGCCAATCCTGTTTCTTAGTAAGCATTGCAATTACCCAGGCAAAGTGATTTCCTGCTGAGAAAATTCAGGCACGGAACCATAAAATATTATCTGTTCCTTTTATCCCCATGACATCTTCACTTACATTCCTAAACAAACCACCCTCCAAACAACATGTTTGAATAAGTGCCCCCAAACTCTTAATGATGGTGAGTGATTTTCTTTTTATAGCCGGGGGCTTTGAATTAAGGGGATTCTGGCAGAGGGCTAGGGAAAGTTGGGTTTAACCCAAGTTTGAGAAAATATTAGGCTCTGGAATGATGGCAGCTATCAGTAGTGCAAACATTTAAATGCATCAAATCAGGGAAACTCCTTCCCCTCCTCCTGCTTGCTTGTCAATTTCCTACATAATAGTACACTTTTCAGCTTTCTCACTGAGGTATTTTCCTGCTGTTATCCTCAGGTGCAACAAATATCTGTTAAATATCTATAGCCTCCCAGACAATGTTAGTTGATTTATATACTTTATCATATTAAATCCTTGAAAATAACAATGTAAGGGCAGGAATTATTACCCTTGTGGAGCAGAAACTATGGGTTAGAAAAATTCCTTGTCCCAAATCACAGCCTAAATAAATCTCAGGGCTAGGGATTTCAGCTCTGGTCCTTAGGCCCAAATTATTTATTTCTCCTTTTTGTTTAAAAAAATTAAATTGGTCAAGCTTTTCTTAATATGACGTAAGAAATGTGTGTCAGGGCAGGTGCTTTCAATGGGCTTTATTTCACAGTAGCATTTACTATGGTGGTAACTGCAGAGCAAGTTCTTCAGGGTAAGTTAGAGTAGGAGACCACTCTGTATGGGGATATTTAATTTTATTAAAAAAATTGCCCTTCACACTGGAAGCATTTAATTTTTAATGTGCTAACTTTAATTAAGTTTAATTAATGCTGCTGAGTGTAGTAAACTTTAAGAATTTCAGATGACATCCCTAGAAGCCCTGAAACATCTTTCTTACTTGTTGAATCTACCTTCTGGCTGAATCGCAACTCATGCCTCAACAGAAATTGCTTACTCTTTGCTCTCTCTGAATCCATGCTATCATCTACCCATTTGTTATATGAAATCCAATGTGTAATTGAGTCTTTGTCCAATACTTTGTCAGTGAGAGAGGGAGGGAGCCCTGAGATCATTTATTATCCTAAATAGTGTAACTGAGTTCTGCCTTTCCTAGTTAATAGCCAGGCTGTCTTCTTGAGGGTTTGCTCCGTTTCATTTCATCCTGCTGTTTATATTACAACTGGTGCTTCAGGGGTAAAGGTTCTCCTCCTACACAACTGTGTAAATTAGTTTTGGAGAAAAAGTCCTGGAGCCTAGTATCTAATCCTATGGGTTTCCAGGTTTTGTTTCTAGGTTCTTGGAAAACAAGAGAGTAGGTACCAACAGATGTCCTTTAAAGCTGGGATACAGAACATCTTTCAGATTCAAGCTACCAGAAATATGCCCCTGGAACAGTTCTGCAAATTTACTCAAGACTGACTCAGGTCCTTTAACTGAGTTCCTTACTAGTTCCAGATCTCAATGTGACTCTCCTCTCAGCTTTTCTCCGGTGGTCCCATAATCTCTGTCTTCCTGCCTGTCTTAGCTGGGGCTGCGGTAATAAAATCCTACAGACAGGGCAGCTTAAACAACAGAAACTTATTTCTCACCATTCTGGAGGCTGGGAAGTCCAAGATCAAGGTGCTGGCTGATTTTGTTCCTGGTGAAAACTTTTCTCCCTAGTTTGCAGAGGGAAGTCTTCTCACCGTATCCTTACATGGTAGAGGGAGAGGGAGAGGGAGAGAGAGAGAGAGAGAGAGAGAGAAAGAAAAAGAGAAAGAAAAAGAAAGAAAGAAAGAAAGAAAGAAAGAAAGAAAGAAAGAAAGAAAGAAAGAAAAAGAAAGAAAGAAAGAAAGAAAAAGAAAGAAAGAAAGAAAGAAAGAAAGAAAGAAAGAAAGAAAGAAAGAAAGGGATGGATTGGCTCTCTTGCATCTCTTCTAATAAGGGCACTAATCCCATCCTGAGTGTTCTACATTTATGACCTAAGTACTTTCCAAAGACCCCACCTCCAAATATAATCACATTAGGAATTAGGACTTCAACATAGGAATTTTGAGGGGACACAAAATCTAGTCTATGGTACTGCCTGTTAACCAAGAGGAGCAATACTTGTTCTTATCTAACACCAGCCTCACCACCTATACGTTGGAGCCCAGCTCTTGACACCCTTCTCAAGGACTTGGTTCTAGAAGTCTCCATCTTTCCTGCATTGTTTCTTTCTGATAGAAAGAGGCATTCCTTTTGCTGTATAAATATGCTGTTAATTCTCCCACCTTAAAAAAAAAATCCCCAAGTAAAGTGAAAACTCCTTGTTTTCACTTCCCCTGTCACCTGCTACCTCATTTCTGCGTTCCCCTGTATAGCAAAATTCTTCAAAGGATTCATTATCTCTACTTCTTCTTCTATTATCTTTTAAACACTCTTCTATCAGGCATTTATTTCCACTGCTAGTTCAGACCGGCTTTCCCAAGCCACCAATTTTCTGAATCCTTATGGTCAGTTCTAGTCCTCATTTTCCATGGCAGAAGTTATCATGATGGACCACTTCTTCCTGACTATACCATCGTCACTTGGCTTCCAGATGCCATACTCTCCTGTTTCTCCCCCTACCTCCATCATGATTGCTCCTTCTTAGTTTTTCTTACTGTTCTTCCTCTGTAACCCCCTTCCTTATGACTTCAAAATTTATTTCCAGCCAAGACCTCTCTCTTAAACTCTAAGCCCATATATTCAAAGGCCTACTTACATATAACATTTAACATGTACAATCTGACATGTCAGAACTGAACTCTGGGAAGTCTTCCTCATACACAAACCTGTTCTATTTACTTGTTTTTCGTATTTCAGTTGACAACCAAGCCATCTCTCAATTATTCAGTTCAAAAATCTTGAAATGGACTTCTCTATTATATACACCAAATCCAGTTCACCAGGAAATCCTATTGGTGCTACCATCATAATATATTCAGAACCCAAACATTTCTTAGGTTCTGCTCTAAAAAACCCCAGGTTCAAGATGCCATCATCTGAATCCTGGGTTACTTCAGTATTTCCCTAACTGGTTTCCTTACTTCAGCCCATGCTTTGTTTTAGTCTCCTTTGCTGTCTTTGCTTAGTTCCTTGTTGTTGTTGTTTCTTCTTCTTCTTCTTCTTCTTCTTCTTCTTCTTCTTCTTCTTCTTTTAATGTTTATTTATTTTTGAGGGAGACAGAGACAGAATGCGAGTAGGTTGGGGCAGAGAGAGGGGAAGGCACAGAATCTGAAGCTGGCTCCAGACTCTGAACTGTCAGCACAGAGCCTGACGTGGGGCTCAAACTCACGAGCTGTGAGATCATGACCTGAGCTGAAGTCGGACGCTCAACTGACGGAGCCACCCAGGTGCCCCAGTTCCTTGTTTCTTCTTAGAAGAAACAGTCTTCACTCTGTTCTCAACAGAACAGCCAGAGTGATCCTTTTAAAACCTAAATCATGCCCATCTTGTAAAGTGTACAGTGGTACCCCACTTTATTCTTAGTGAAAATCAACGTTCTGGTATCTTATAATAGAAGTAATGACTATGTCACAATAAATACTATTTCTGATACACATTAATCATTTACTTATGAAAAGTAAAGAATAGGTATCTCTTAAGAAGTCCTTTAAATGTTTGTAGTGAACTGCAAGGCTGGATAGAATGGTACATAAAAGGTGAGAAAATGTTAGACATTTTTATTATAGTCAACAAGTGTTAAGCATTTGCCATAAATAAAATGATAATTAGATAAAATGGGGATTAAAAGGCATAGACTAATCCTCTAGGGACTCATACAGATACATATTCATACAGGTGCATGGCATGAGTGATTCTCATACAAGGCAATGCTTTAGTAGAGGCACAAAGTGCTGATGGAATATACAGTAGGAATATTAGAATGAGCAGAGATTTAAACAGTTCTGAAATCTGGGGGAGATTCAGACACACTGGGGTAGAGGGCAGGAGTTGGTGCAGAACAAAGTCACGAAAGAAAAAACTTTCAACCATGCTACAGTAGCAATGAATAGTCAGGATGACTGAGGGGCAAAGTGCTTAGCTGACAGTGGAGTACTGAGGAGGTTGTGTGTAAGGCACAGGTGGAGACAAATGACACAAATTTAAAAGAGCCAAGGACTGTTGACACAGGATCTTAAATTTCTTGCCTTGACATTCTAATGCTTCTCTTTATTCCATCGGGAGTCATTAAACATGTCAAGGGAGTACCTTATTTGATTCACAGCTTTAGTTTAATTAATCCAATTGTAATTTATTAAATAGCCAATCTGTCCTCACTACTACTATTCTGGATATTTTGATATTCACAAAAAGCGCTTAGGCCATTTGACAAAATACAAATTCCAATGCCTATGTCCAGACATGATCTGGCATGGGTTCCAGGTAACCATATTGAACACAAGACTATGAGTGATTCTGTAGGCAGTTGGCACACTGACTCATTTTGGTAAAATACTAATTTATAGTGTACAAAGCTGTAGAAGCGCTCTCTATAGAAGAGAGTTTCTATATTTTAATATTTTAGTTTCAGAATCATCATTTATATTCCTAGTTTGCAAATAACACACACACACACGTACATGTACACATACACATATACATGTGTGTGTATAATACTTACAGACACAAACACTTCCCCTGTCTTTGGTCAGACCATTCAAAAATGTGATAGGCACTGAGATTTCATTTGTTTGTAGATCCCAAGAACAAGAGCATTCTCCTATAAAAAACATCATTGCCAAACATAAGAAAATAACAGCACTTAATGATGTCATTCCCCAAGTATATTTTATAATTATATTTTAAAACTCAAGATCCAATCCAGTATTACAGGGGAGTAAGAAACTTTTTACTGCCTCCCTCTGTTCTTCATGAGATAGAATAATTTGAGGAGTTCACTTGAAAGCTTCCATATTCTGAATTTTTCTATTTTTTCATGATTAAGCTCAAATTTAAAAAGAAATCTAAAAATAGTTACACAAAGGTGATGTTGCATACTGTCTATAGCATCACATCAGGAAGTGCATAATGTCAGGCCATCCAGCAAAAAGATATGTAACCATACAGATAAAACAATTTATTCAAATACGTATTAAACACAATATTCAGATTGTACTCCCTTAGAGGAATATGTTCCCAAGACAAAAATAACAACTGAAAAATTTTGAACTTCATCTTGCAGCATTTCTTGTTAGTGGTTTTAGTTTGGTAATTCTTTAGCTGTTTTGTATTTACTATAGATCATTGTAGGGCAAAGCAAATGAGAAAATATATTATTTGTAGAAATAAATTTTTGAACCCATTTTCTCACTATTAAAGAGACAAAACACAAGTAAGGAATGGCAGAAGTTGTTGAATTTGGATTAGAAGTATTGGTAGGAATTCATGATTAAAAAGAAAAAAGATTAAAAAAGAAAGTGTCCAGGAAGGAATGACAGTGCAAAGCCAAGCAGCACACCTATTTCTTAGTCATTGATTTCTAACTACCATTTCTCATTTTTAGTGTCAGAATTTCTTGGAGAAATTGCTAATTTCAGGAAAAGTACAAGTTGAGCTTAGAATAAAAGCATCCTTTTATGCCAGAGCAAGAAAGTGCTCACATATTAATGAAGTCATGTCAAAAGAACACGTGCTTACAGAAGTTGGCATGAAGGGGATTTAGCTGGCCAAATTTGTGATAATTTAAGACTCAATTTAATCATGATGACAACATTATAACATAATGAGTAAAATACATGTGTGTGTGTATATATATGTGTGTGTATACATATGTATATATATGTGTATATATATGTGTGTGTGTATATATATGTGTGTGTGTGTGTGTGTGTGTATATATATATATATATATATATATATATGAATTTACAGTAATGTCCCCAGCCCACCACCACATAAAGAGGGTAAAGAATGGAAGATAGGTTTTCTTTAATGCCAATTGTGGTGGATTAAAGATTAAATTATTTGTTAATTTCTCCATTTTGAGGCAAGATATTAAATCTGGGATGGATACATGTGGTAGAAGGGCTATAGTGATAATTCTAGGTCTAAACCAAAACATGTGGTAGAAGGGATATAGTGACAGTTCTGAGTCTAAATTCTAAGAATGTAGGAAAATTTTGGCTTCCTTATTCTTACAACGTTGGATCTAGTATGATCACATTCCCTCTCAGATCCCAATCACCATGGTGTGGGAATCCAAACTCACAAGGTGATGCTAAATTTGGGGACCCTGGTCAATAGCCTCAGCTGAGCTTCCAACTAATAGCTAATTTAACTGCCAGCCATGTAAGTCAGCTATATCTTGGAACTTCCAACTCAGTTGAACTCTTACATGACTACACTTAATATGATGTGAAGCTAAAGAACTAAAGAACAACCAGTTGATCCCCGTCAATGCACAGAATTATGACAGATAATAAAATAGCTGTTTTAAACCATTCTATTTTGGTATGGCTTGTAATGCAGCAATAGATGGCTAATACATGTAGAAGGAATATTAGCATAGAAAATCAACACTTTGTGCACCCAAATAATGGTCTCAAGTAAGGATACTCAATGGATGCTAAAACTTTTGGGGAAAATTAGCATAACAGTAATATGTATTCTCATCTAAGTACTTGCTATATATTAATTACCATTCAGTCAATTGTTCTTTTAAATCTCAGTAAATTTGAAGCCCTGGCTTATTCACTATTAAATATCATTTCTCATCCAGTTTGGAATAGAGTAGATTCTCAATAAATGCTTATTAAATGAAAAATAAATGAATATAAACTTAAGGAAATAGAAAAATTGAAAGTGAAATCACAAAGGACATTTCCTTTAGAAGACTCTTTTCTCTGTTTGATTCTTGTCCTCTAGGGTATCCATTTATCTCAAGAAGAGAGAGGCCCCCTATCTCCAGGGGAGAATGGAATCTTAAAACTGTATTTGTCCAGATCCTTTTCTCAACCATAAAAGACACATTACAAGCTAGCTGTGTACTACAGGCAATTCATGGGTCCTAGTGTCATGTGAATAACACTGAACTCTGAGTTGGATCTTACATTCTAGCAGAGATTTCATCCTTTACTCTCCCCTATGACCAATAACTAAGGCATTGATCATAAGCTTACACATTTCTTTATTTCTAATGTGGGGCAAATAAGAGGTTAAAATGGGAGAATATGTTAGCACAAGCAGGGAAATGTATTTAAGTAATACATTTTGAACATTATGTATTGTTGACTAGATGAAAGAGGGAAGGCTGAGAGGATATGGAGGCAAGGTAAAGAGCTAATACCTAGATATGAAGACAACAGGAAAGATAATGACATATTTCAAAAATAAAAAGTACTGAACAAAAAGAAAATATGGGGAAATTCAGAGTGATCCAAACATGGAAATAGGCTCTGTCATGTCCCAGATCTGTGATTGAGGATAAAGAATAGGAAAGATATTTTTAAAAAGACAGGGAGATGGCCACACTTGAGAAGTGGTTGGACAGATATTTATGCAGTGATTGAGTCATGCATGGTGAGGTGGACAGGAGTGGTGGAGGCAGGAAGACTGGACTGGTTAGCCATCATCAATCCTTTCTATTGTCACCAATACTGGTACAATTGGCCAAGAATACTCACTAGCTGAATTTCTCTGTTATCCAGTCCACTTCTTGCCTGTTATGTTTAACTAGTCATGGAGTAGAAAATACCCAAAGTTTTTATGGTTAATTGGTGGGTTAACAAGCCCACGGAAAGATTTTAATTAATTCCCATTGTGTTGATGAGAGAGCCAGGACTGAATGTAAGCATTTGCATTGGAGATGTTTGAAATCTTGAAGCTAGCACAGATGATGTCTCAGAACTGTAATCTGCGCTCTATATGAGGTTAGAATTTTCTTAAGATAATCAACCGTTAAATAGGTGTCAAGATGTGGGTGTCACACATTTAATTTATTTTGTCCACCACCTGACTTCTTCTGGTAGGTATTCTGATGTAATCAAATACCCCATCAATCTCTGAGTCACCTAGACCAGAAGCTCAGCACATAATTTTTTATTTCCTTCTTTAAAAATCAGTAATGAAAGGCACAAATGTCAACATTTATTTACTGAGAACTGAGTATTGTGGATTTTACTATATAATTTATTTAATTACCTAATTTTATCCTGGCAAAAATCCTATGAGGTAAGTTCTATTAGCCCATTACATAGATGAGGAAAGTAAGACTGATTAAGTGACCAGCCCATGGTTTCCCAGTTGTATCAATAACAGTCTAGCAGAGAATAATTTCTATTGAATATGTATATTTATGCATATATACACATACACATATATACATTACACACAAACAGGGCAGAAAAAGATGTTATAAGTATATAATAAAATCCAGAGTATTGGAAACTTTAAAGGTCAAATTGTCCAGATTTTTCAATACATGTTTAATTGGAACAAGATCAGATAATTCAAAAAGTCTACAGAAAGTCTGAGAAATTAGACTTGGCAAAAGAAACAATCAACAAGATTCTAACGTACATTGGGCCTTCTCACTAACTTGGGAATTCTCAGTGCTCTGACCACAGAATTCTTATTTACCCCTTTCAAAATCTTTTAAATCCCATTTAACTTTAAATTAAAACACAGAGAAAATTACACAAATGTATAGCATAAGCAGTTATGGTAAGATGAATACCTCACCACCCTTCCTAGAAATCCCTCCAATGCTTCTCTTTCCTTCTGTGTGTCAATCCACACAACCTCTCAAATGTCATCACTACTTCACTTTTATATTAATCATTTCCGTGCATTTATTAACTTTTTAAATGTTTATTTATTTTGAAAGACAGTGCTAGTGTGCACATGTGTAGGGGAGGGTCAGAGAGAGAGGGAGAGAGAGAAACCCAAGCAGTCTCCACACTGTCAATGCAGAGCCCAACATGGGGCTCAAATTCAAGAACCAGGAGATCATAACCTGAGCCAAGACCAAGAGTCAAACAACCAACTGAGCCCCCCAAGTGCCCCTCCATGCATTTCTTTAAAGTTGCACCCAAATGTGCATCTCCAGACACTATAGTTTGGTCTTTCTCATTATAAAATATGTATGTGTGAGTTTCTATTTACAGGTTCCCTCTTCATTTCTTTCTTTTCCTTAAAATATATTTTTTGAAGTGGGTCCATTTGATCTGTAGAGTTTCCCAAAGTCTGGATTTTGCTGCTTGCATACTTTCAGTGCAACATATTGTTGTTTTTGTTTAAATTCATCATTTCTATATAATATCTTTATCTCTTTTCTTCAACAGTGAGAATCCTGTTTCTCAAGGACACAGGGGATAGTGACATTAGAATGTCACATAATTATCATTTACTTACCCAATTTACATGTCCACAGTCCACAGTAAATATTACTACTGCTATTATAAATACTGAAAATAGTTAAATATTTTTGCATATGTTCTATTAACCGATTTAAATTTTTAAAAAATTATTTTGTATCTATTTAACTGAGTATATAACCCTTGCTTACTATATTTTCTTCCTTTATTTAATCTTAGCTTGAAAGTAACCATGTTTAATGCTTACCATTCATACTCAACTTGGTAAGCCTCTTCATTTTGGTTGACTAAAGCATGTACTCTAGTTAAGTTCCTCAGGAATGGCTCATGGGAATAAATTCCCCTGGTACTTGCATGATGACAACAGTTTGTGCCTTTACACATGAAAGTCAGTTTAGCTGGATATAAAACCTTTGGCTCATATTTTCTGTACTTAATATCTCTGAAATAAAATGTTACTATATTTTCTTCAGGCATATAACATTGCTATACAATTTTATTTCCTTTATAAGTCAGGTTTTGCTTAGATACGTGGGGGTTTTATGTTTATTCCATGTCTAATAATTTTACTATTTTATAATTTGGTGTTGGTCATTTAAATATTCTCAGGTAGGTATATGTTACTAATTTGATAGGCAGTCTCAAATCTTTTTTAATGTAATGCATTTTTTGAATTATAATTTAATATTTGTTTCTATTATCTTATTTTGGTTTCTCAGACTCCTATCATCTATAAGCTGCATTTTTTAACTTATCTTCCATATTTATTATTTTTTGGAATATTTTTCTGTATTACTGATTTTTCATTTTTTCTTTCTTTGCACCCTCTGTATCTTCTATGGTGCAATCATTTTGTTTGTTTTGTGCTCTTTATAATATAGTCTTTGCATTAGTTCTTTGCTGTTGCTGCATAACAAATTACCACAAAACTTAATGATTTATGACAACAACAAACACTTTTTCTCACCATGTCTGACTCAGAGACTTTTATGAAGTTGTGGTATTCTGAAGACTTGACTGAAGGCTAAAAGATTCACTTACAAGGTAAGTAACACTGATGGCTGATTTGTTAGTATTGGCTATTGGCAGGAGGTTTCAGATCCTCTCCTTCTTGGCCTTTCCATACAGCTTAATGGATGAGCTCACCATGTGGAAGAAGGCTTTTCCCAGAGCAAGAGATCCAAGAAGGCAAATGGAACATGCAATGCCTTTTATGACCTAGCTTCAAAAGTCACATTCCATCAGTTCCATGGTGTACTACTGATCAGTCCTGTGTAAGTGTCAAAAAAAAAATATTATAGGAAGGCTTAAATTTTAAGAGATAAGGGTCACTGGAAGCTATCATAATGTCTAAAGTATTTTTTTTTTAATTTTTGGAACTACTTCTTGAGTTACCTACTTTATGAGTTTTTTAATCTTAATTTATGTTGTTGCTAATGTCTTGTATCTATTTCTTATATCTATTAGTGCTTTTCAATATATATATATGTTTACTGTTCTGATATGTTCTTTGAGTAAGGCTTTCTGATATGCTTTTGTTATCTGTAAAAATGGTATTCTATTATTCTCTTTTCCCTTATGACAATTTTAAAATAAAATTTGACACTGGTACTTCTTTATTGCTTATTTTGTATGAAATTAGTTTTCTTGAGCTTTTAGAAGATGTGGTTCAGGGTAGCTATTATAACTTCACAGAGATTTCTCTTGTTTTCCTGGAGTATTCAGGGATATGATGGTAGCTTTCCAAGACAGTGGCTTTGTTATCCTCTCAAACCTTTATCTGGACCTCTTTTTGCCACATGTCTGCTCAATTTTGATTCTCCTTCTAGTAGTTTCTGCAAGGTGCAAGGCTCTCACCCAAAAGGGAGTCCTAATGGGTTAGTTCTTAATGTTCAGAGAATGTAGACTCTTCTATTTCCTTTAGTATTTGCTGTATAACCTTTGCATTCATCTGCTATTAGATTGGACAGAACCCTTCCAGCTGCCATTCTTAATTTGGCCCTCCATGCTTTCTAGTGAATACATGTTGTTTATTTTGAGATACTACAGTTCTCAGGTCCATTAGATGTCCTGTTGCTTCCCTGTGCTTTTTCATTTGCAGAGATGGTCACTGGGCAAATCAAATGGTTATTAGTAGTTTTTCTTTGCCTATTATATTTTGAAGTTCAGGGATGTCTCACTACCTATTTTTTAATAGACTGTAGGATTTCAGTAGTTTTCTAGTCGACTGCTCTGTTTTTATGCTGATATTCAGAGAGATTAAAAATTATGCTACCATCATCTACCAAATGCACAATCCCTCAATAATTATATATTTTTTAAGTTTATTTCTTTATTTTGAGAGAGGCAGGGGAGGGACAGAGCAAGGGAGGGAGGACAGAGGATCCAAAGTGGGCTCTGTGATGACAGCAGAGAGCCCAGTGCAGGGCTCAAGCTCACAAACCATGAGATCATGACCTGAGCTGAATCCAGATGCTTAACTGAATGAACCACCCAGGTGCCCCTCAATAACTGCATTCTTAATGCAAATGGTTGCTACCAGTAATATTTTTTAAAGTGCCCCCTAAATATTTGTGTCACTTTCTCAGGCCTTAACTACCTGACTTATGAGATACGCTCATGTTCCAGCTACTAATGGGCATCGAGATGAAATATATAGCTCTAAGTGTTCACTGCACTAAACACACTAAAGCATGCATATGTCACACACACATGCCTCACTGTTCCATTTTAAAGGATAGATGACTCTGGTTCTCATCAGTTAGCGTCTTAGCCTATAAAAAATACCTACTACAGACTAGGTAGCTTATAAACAACATAAAATTATTTCTCACATTTCTGGAAGCTGATAAGTCCAAGATGAAGGCACTGGCAGATTTGGTATCTGCTGAAAACCCATTTCCTGGTTCATAAAGTGCTACCTCCCCTCATCGCAAAGAGAAAAGAGTGAGAGAGGTCTCTGGGGTCTCTTTCATAAGGACACTAATCACATTCCTTAGAACTCTACCCTCATGACTAAATCACCTCTCAAAGGCCCTATGTGCTAATACCATCACCTTGGGAGTTAGGAATTTTAGGGGTACATATTCAGTTCGTAACAGTGCACCCAGATCAAGGACAAGATTTTTGGACTTCTGCTCCTCTATGTTTTTATGATCCCGAATCAGTATTTTAACAGCAATGGATCAAAATTTAAAGTTAAGTGGCACTAACACATACTATATAAATACAAGATGAAAGGGAAATTGGTTAACATATGAATATATATTTTGACATGCAACTGAATGAGCTTTTTAGCCAAATGCCAGACGGCTAAATGTTAAAAACAATAGTCCTCTGAAGCTTGATATCCCCATCATAGAATCAACTTTTAGGATACAGAAACAAATCTTAACTATTCTTGAACTTTTAATATTAAAATGTTACTGGCCAAATTTTGTTGGTTTGGTGTTATAAGGACAACAATGTCTCAGCTGGCAGCTGCTAGATTGTTTCTATAATCATACTTCACATCTGTGATTCTCTATAGATGTTCACTTTATGAATTGTTTAGGATAGATCATTTGCTTTAACACTCTTATTTCATATATTTTATAGTCTTTAATATATATGGATCAAAGATAATTTATAAAGGATATAGTTGCATATGCTATTGGAACCATTCCTCCCCTTGAAACTTGAAGGTAGCAAATTTTAATTCTGCTTTTAATTCATTTTGGCCAGATGTTAAGAATTCCCAAAACAGGATTTTTCATGACTCTTGGCCTTAATATATTTAAACAATTTAAAATATATATACATGTATATAAAGGCTAATACATCAGAAGATACGTATTAAGTTAGGATATGCTCTAATTTCTTTATTTCTATATATTTCTGTACATTTCTTATAATATCAATAATACCTTAAAGACATCTGTGAGTTCAAATAATATGTAATTTTTCCTAATATTATCTAATTATCTCTTATTTTTTGTAGTAAATGTCAGATTCTCTATTTTTGAACTATCTAAAAGCTTTTAGTAATTTTTTTATTTGTAAAGTTAAAAATTTTTACTATTCTTGTTAATTATGGCAACATTTTGCTCCTGTAATTGTTTTTCCCTTGAACCAAAGGACAAAACATTGACATGTAAAACATACTAGATCATTACTCTGAAATGATATTAGGAATGTTTACCTATATTTGATGGTGAATATTTAAATATTACAATTATATCCAGAATTATAATAGGCCAAGTAATTTGTGCCAATAATCTTCCCATCTAAAAAATACTGATAAATTAGAGAAAATGTATTTTAAAAATATGCCTTGGATCCATGAGAGAATCAAAAAGGTACTGACAGGTTAGGATCCAAGAGAGAAACCCGAAGAGGTGAGCCTTAAATTTAGGGCCATTTATCCCCAAAAGATAATGACTGACTTTAAAAAGAACATAAGAAACTCAATAGTATTTTGGATCATGTCTCAGGCTAAAAGTACAAAAAATGGAACCCTGGGCCCACCAAACTTGGGTTGGAAGACTAGTAAACCTCTCATATTTTAGATTTAGGCTATAAATGTCTACAATTTGTAGTAAGGGTGAATGGTAAAGTAGATTAGTCCTCATAGACACTAAAGGCCAATTTTGAATGATCTAAAACACTGAAAATAGATTAAGCTTATCCTTGATTTCTTATGCCTCTAGCCACTTACCAGATTCAAATGTAATCTTCTCTGGAGGAACTAATATATCATTGTAGGTCTCAAATTATTTTTATACTTTTCAAATAAAATTTCTGGCATTCAATTAAAAAGTCACATGAAGAGTGTTGGAGGTAAAATTGTGTCCCCCCGCCAAAAGATACGTTGAAATCCTTACCCCTGGTACCTACGAATGTGACCTAATTTGCAAACGTGGCCTTTGCAGATATAATCAAGTTAAGGTTGGGTTATGCTCCATTTGGTGGGCCCTAATCCAATATTCCTGGTGTTCTTACAGGAAGAGACAAATAAACACACAGGAAGGATTCCACATGAAAATTGAGGCAGAGATTTAAATAATTAATCTATAAGCCAAGAAATGCCAAGGTTTGCTGGCAACTCTAGAAGCTAAGGAAGCACATGGAACGCACCCCAACACCTGTAGAGAGAACATGGCTTTGCCAACACCTTACGTTTGGACTTCTGTCCTCCAGAACTGTGACAGAATAAATTGCTCTTGTTTTAAGCCATCTAGTTTGCTATATTTGGTTACAGCAGGTCCAGGAAACTAATACAAGGAGATAGGGAAACATGAACCAAAGAATAGAAAAAATAATAGAAACAAATCCACAGGATTTTTCATTTTTTTCTGATGAAGATGACATTTGTGGGTTTATTTTTGAATTTGCAGCTCAGGGCGCCCAGTGGTTCAGTTGGTTAAGCATCCAACTCTGTACTCCACTCAGCTCAGGTCATGACCTCATGGTTCCTGGGTTCGATCCCTGCATAGGGCTCTGTGCTGCAGAGCCTGTTTGGGATTCCCTCTCACTCTCTCTCTCAAAATAAATAAATAAACTTAAAAACAAAGAATTTTTAGCTCTTCTTCACCATAAAGCAATGATAGTTAAAATGTAAAAAGAGAACACTTAAAATTAAGATAAATACCTCCACTGGCAAAATAGTACATGGAAATAAAGCTGTGATCAGAAGTGAAACTGTAGGGGCACCTGGGTGGCTCAGTCAGTTTCAGCTCAGGTCATGATCTCATGGTTTCATGAGTTTGAGCACCACGTTGGGCTCTGTGCTGACAGTACGGAGCCTGCTTGGTATTCTCTCTCCCTCTCTTTCTGCCCCGCCTCTGCTCATGCTGTCTCTATCTCTCTCAAAACAAATAAACTTAAAAGAAAAAAAAAGAAGTGAAACTGTAGATTTGTTGACATCAATGCCTAAAAGCAGAGAGTGGAAGCAGAGGCTGTGAGTTTGACTCCCAGTGAAACTACAATTTTTTATTTTATTTTTTTAACATTTATTTATTTTTGAGACAAAGAGAGACAGGGCATGAACAGGGGAGGGTCAGAGAGAGGGAGACACTCCAGGCTCTGAGCTGTCAGCACAAAGCCCAATGTGGGGCTCGAACTCACGGACCGTGAGATCATGAACTAAACCGAAGTTGGACACTTAACCAATTGAGCCCCCCAGGCACCCCGAAACTACAAATTAAAAAAAAAAATGAACCAATACAAAGTTGAAGGACTGAATCAGGCCAAGGGTATAAAGCAGGGGAGACTGGGAGTTTGCCACCAACCACTGCCTGCAGCTACAGCCTATATGAGGTTCTCTGCCTCTATAGGGTTAGAGGCAGGGCCTCTAAACAAACCCTTACACATGTTGCTTTTTACTTAATTTCTGCACAGGGGATTTCGTGGACTTGTGGACATTACCACAAAACCACCAGACCTGGAAAGGGAAACCCAGAGTGGAAGAAAGAGAGAGGGAACCTCAAATTCATGAAGAATGTAGAGACCTCTAGCTATCCACCAAAATTTACTTTTCCTTCTTCTATACAATGTCAGAAAATAGTTTCCTTTGCAGTTAGGATGGAACACATGGCTGATTTGTCTCCAATAGAAATGTAGACAGAAATGAAAAGTGCCACTTCTATGAATTCTCTATACTTTGTCCCCTTCAGGTGGACTGGAATGTTGATGCCCAGGACAATTTTGGAAGCCACGCATCAAAAATATAGTTGTTTAATAATTCTGAGGCATGGTTTTAAGATGGCTCCCAAGATTTATTATATTCCCTGGTATATGCACCCAGTTATCAATCAATATAGGTGCTGCCATGAGGGATTCTGCATATTTAAAGTCCCCAGTTAGTGGACCTTAATATAGGGAGATTATCTTTGGTTGGCCAGACTCAATCAGGTGATACCTTAAAAGGGATTGTGTTCTTCCTGCAGATTTGAAATTTAAGAAGGACTTGACCTGAGGGATGTCCTCTGTTGCTGACTTTGAAGTGGAGGAAGCACGAAATGAGGGTGGTCTTTATGATCTGATAATGATCCTGGCTGTCAGTAAGGAAATGGAGGTCTCAATTACTCAGCATGAACGTGACTTCTGCCATCATCCTGAATGAGCTGGAAAGCAAAAGCCCTTGAACTGGCAGAGAAGAATTCAGCCTTAGCCAGTATCTTGAATTTTTCATTGGAAAATTCTGAGCAGAGAAACCAGTTATGCTACATCTGTACTTCTGATCTACAGAACTGAACTAATATATGAGTGTGGTTTTAAGCCACTAAGTTGGTGATAGTTTGTTCTGCAGCAGTAGAAAGCTAGTGCAGGGTGTCTGAATAACCTCACAGAAGAGATCCAAGCTGCAGTTGTGAACACTTTCCATGAGTGCTTAGCAAATCTCAAGAAAACTTAAGGCTGTTAAACTGCCGGGGTGCCTGGGTGGCTCAGTCGGTTGAGTGTCTGACTATGGCTCAGGTCATGATCTCACCATTCGTCAGTTTGAACCCTGCGTCGGCGGGCTCTGTGCTGACAGCTTGGAGACTGGATACTGCTTCAGATTCTGTGTCTCACTCTCTGTTCCTCTCCTGCTTGCACTCTGTCTCTCTCTCTCAAAAATAAAGATTAAAAAAAAAAAAAAGACTGTTAAATTACCAAAGTATTTGCCTCCCCCTTTTTAATCTGACTACCCTAATACAGTGAATAATACAAACAGCATGATGGCATTTATTTAAAGTTTACAAATAAGCAAACATCAGTATCCATTTTGAATTAATTAATTATGTTTGAATATAAGTATAAATATGAATGGAAAGAAATACCTTCACCTGTTTTGAGCAGTTCTTGGAGACACCGTTTACATGGGTGACATTCTGGAAGCCAAATCTAGGGAATGGTATTTAGGTAGATAGCATCTAATAGGAAAGGGAGTTAACAGGTTAGCTTGAAGGTAAGGGTGAGAGAGAATAGGTGAAGTGTACAAAGGGAACTTTGGTATTTTTAATTAATAATATTTGAAACAAAAATGTTAAAATTAAGAGGCTGAACTCTTCCAGATATTTGAAATATTTTATAATAAAAATATATTTAAAAAAACAATATGGGAGACAATTTACCCCATATCACACATGCACACATATAGGAGAACTTAAATGTTGGCAGTATGTGTCCATTGATGAATGGCTAAAACATGGTACATACATACAATGGCATTTTATTCAGCCTCACAAAAGAAGGAAATCCTGTCAGTTGCAACAACATGGATGAATCTGGAAGACATTGCACTAAATGAGAAAAGCACATCACAGAAGGACAAAAACTGTATGACTTCACTTATACGAGGGATCTAAGAGTCAAACTCCTAAAAACAACATACATTATTGGAAGTCAGGGGCTGGGGAGTGGCAGAAACAGGAAGTTTTTATTCAGTGGGTATAATGTTTCAGTTATGCTAGATAAATAAGTTCTACATATCTGCTGGACAGCAAGGTGCCTATAATTAACAATATGGTATTGTGCACTTCAAAACTTAGAGTACATCTCATATTTAGTATTCTTACCGCAAAAGACAAAAAAAAAAAAAAGAGCACGAGAGAAGCACAAGGAAATTCTGGAAGGTGTTGGATATGTACATTACCTTGATTACGGCGATGGTAACAAGGGTGTTTGCACAGATCTAAACTTATCAAACTGTATATGTTAAATGTGTCATGTTCTTTAGACCTCAATAAAGTATTTTTTAAAAAATGAAAACATGACCACTGTTAATGGAGTACAAGCTGTACCACCAACATTAATACCTGGAGTAAAATTGGTGTTATTCTTAACCTTCTCATCATGCATCATATAGGAATGAAATAGCCCTGGGAGAAGAAACTTGAATTCTAAAGGTGTGCCTTAAGCGTGTGGGAAAAGGATCTCTCAGATTCTAAGACTTCTTATAATTTTTCAGGAAAATCCCAGGTGCTAAAATCTAAGGCAGCAGTAAATCCTAAGCCAGCAATAAATCAGCCAGGAAACCACATCTTTTGGACCACATTGTGAGGTTATATTTGTATTTATTTACACCAAATCTTCAGTCCGTGTCAAAGCCTTGAAGTCTTATTTCAGCTGTGATCAGGGACATTAGAAAGTTGTCTATCCTGGGTGATAGTCACCATTAAGAATATATTGTTAAGACAAAGTTGAAACTGGGGACACAGAAGAGGACTGTGGTGCCAGCTCCTCCATATGCACGGAGAGTCACACGCCAGGGGTGACCTAAGAGAACTGGGTGCTATAGCAGTCTTTCTTAAATGCTGTTAGACTTTCTTTCTGGAAATGCAATTCTGATCCTGTCCCAATCTTCTGATAATTAACATCCAAACCCTTGAGCCTGATATTGAAGGCTTAGCACAGTCTTTCACCTATATTCCCTGTCCAGGATCCAACAACTGTCTTTCAGGTAGTTTCCATTTCAACTCTATTCTTCACTGCTTTCCAGACATGCCGTCCTACATACATTCCCTCAAAAATAAAACAAAACAAAAACCCCGTTCTTCCTCTATTTGAAACTCCAGGAGCCATCATGCTGCTATGCGGGAACAAGTATGAGGACAAAACCTGGGCTAAAGCTGTTGTTCTTGAACACTAACATGAATAAGAAAAACAACTAGGAAGATGCCGTTCTGATTCCATAGGTTAGGGTGGTGCACATAACTTTATATTTCTTACGAGGGTCTGGTAATGCTAATGTTGCTGAGCCATGGGCCACATATTGAGTAGTATGGGCTAAAATATGGCAGATGAGAATGGTAAAAAGAGCCTAGGTCCCTGAAGATATTATAGAGCACTTGAGTTAATGCCAATAATAGCCTAAATCTGAAATTTTTGTTATGTGAAAAAAACTCACCAAAAACCTATAAATGTTTTGCCCACTCTTACTGTTTTACTTTCAGCTAATCTCATTCCAAATGTTACCGTTTATCATTATTATCAAAATCTTCAGCATTGTTATCATCCTAGCCATTACTTAAACTATGTGCTGGGCATTATATGAAATCTTCTGATCAAATTATATTTTGCAACTCTCACAGCAGCTTTGTGAAGTGAGTATAATTTTCTCTATTTATGGTAGAGGAAAATAAGGCAGAAAGAGGTTATTTTTACCCATGTTCACAATTAGAAGGTTGCTGTGCAGGCCAATATCTCTCAAATTCCCTTGCTCTTAACTTTTATGTTACAAGCCACCTTCTCCATCAAGCATACAACTGATGCTTAATGACAGTGGGTGATTTTTTTAAATTTACTTTTCTTATTTGATAAACTTGTCCTGTTACAATTTGTGAATTTAAGGTGTACAGCATGTTACTTTGGGACATTTATATGTTGTAATATGTTGCCATTGAAGCAATATTGATCACATCATTATAGTACAGTATTATTGGCTACATTCATTATATTGTGCATTAGATGTCTATAAAACAGGCACTTGAAAAGATGCTCAACATCACGAGTCATCAGGGAAATGCAAATCAGAACCACAATACAATATCACCTCACACTTGTTAGAATGGCTATCAGCAAGAAGACAAGAAACAACAGGTTCTGACAAGGATGTGAAAAACAAAAATGAACCTTTATACACTGTTGGTGGGAATGTAAATTAGTCCAGCGATTATGGAAAATAATATGGAGGTTCCTCAAAACATTAAAAATAGATCTACCATATGATTCCACAATTCCACTACTAGGTATACACTCAAAGGAAATGAAAATAGGATTTTAACAAGATAAATATACACTCACATTCTTAGCATTATTCACAATAGCCAGTATTAGGATAATTAAAATTTTCTCGGATCATTCCAGTTGGAAATTGTCTCTTTATATTATGATTGCATATATCTTAACATTTTGCCATTCGTTGTTCCTTCCCATATCAACACTTAACAGCTACGAGTAAAGATCCAAAGTAAATACTGAGAGGGTAGAGGGAACAACTCATCCCAGGTCTCAACAAAATTATAGGCTTATAATAATAGAAATATGAGATAAGAAAATCAATTTTATTATATTTATAATATATATCAATTTGTTTATATCAATTTTATTATAGTGTTATTAATATAAAATATATCCTCCAACTTTGGGTAGTTATTTGCACACAAGTAATCTTCCCTACAATTACTATTTTTGGTAAAAATATTTATCTGATATTTGTACTTCTAGCACCTAATAGATTCCATGCATAGCAAGTTCTTTACAAAGTTGAATAAATTAATATATCTCTGCATAACAGCATATGACATACAGATACCCTCAGTATTATACTTTTAAAAGGATTTTTTTGTTTTGGGTGAACTCTTTACTGAAGGGATGGAATATACCTATTATCTTCTTTTTTGTGGCTTAGAAGAAACAAACAATAAAAAATAAAAAATATTAACTGCCATTATTAAACACCTAATATTTGTCATACTGCATCCTTTATATGTTTATTTAAGACAATTACAACATCCCAAAAAGGTAGGATCATCTCCATTTTACACACAAAAGGAATGATGCTCAGAGTGATTATGTAAGTCAAAGGTTTGCTGTTTGGGGAACTAAAATTTTACTTATTGTCTATGGCTGGTTTCAGTTTACAATAGCAGAATTTTTCAGTTTACAATAGCAGAGGGCAACCAAGGTTACATTGCCCACAAAGCCTAAAATATTTATTGTCTGGCCCTTTGCAGAAAAACATTTCTAACCCCCAGACTAACTTTCAAAGTCACTGAGTAGGAAGTGATAAAAACTGAGTTTAAGTCAGTTCTGCCTATTTCTAAATTCCATTTGGGGTAGATGGGTTTTGGAAATCTCAGGCTTGGATTCTCGAATCCAGGTTGATGAGGTGCTAGCTATGGAACAGTGGGAAGCCCCGGTACTCTGTAACACTCAGTGTCCCCAGCTGTAACCTGGGGAGAATAGTCTTATCTACCTGTTCGTGTTACCATGAAAATCAAATGTGTTGATTCACATGAAGTCCTTGTCAGAGGTCTATTATCGGGTAATTGGTGAAGACATGGAAGGGGTTGCTCCTTCTGCTATTGCTAGTATTACTCCTATCTTTGTAATGACTATTTTACTATTGCTGTTACTACTCTAATACAAGGAATTTCTAGGACTTCACCATTTTATGGCAAAACTGCTATAGCAGTGTTATTTCTTATTTACTATTTTAGAGCTTTGTCTTTTGTCCATTGTTTCAGAAATTGTGTGACAGCATATTCTGCTATCTTTTTTATTTATATTGAGTCAATAATGCTCAATATAGGTCAAAACCCAGACAATAAATTCCACTATGGCAAAAATCAAAAATCATGTATATATATATATATATATATATATATATATATATGCGCTTATATGTGGCAGGGTGTTTGGCATAGACTAGATATTGAATGACTATTGAATTAACATTCAAACATTTATTAAAATGTCACATATGAAAGATAAAGATGGATATAAAAAAGGCCACTTTATTTTCCAGGGAATAAAAAAGGAAGCAATGTTTTGCTTTGAGTGAATCAATGAAAACTACTTAAATCTGATATTTCAAGTCTTAGTAACTAATCCTTTTATCTCTGCCGATTTACATATTGTATTTGTTGTGTGAGAAACCCATGTCTTTTTGACATACACTTGATGCTCCCTTACTTTAAAGCAGCCACAGGGATTTTCCATTTAAATTATATTGCACCCAAGTACAATTTTGGGGAACTTGAATCTTTCCATAATGAAGTATTCAACTCCAAATGAGACTGTTGGCCTGCACTGCACAAAGCCAGCTCACTTGTAAGAATCCTGCAGGGACAAAAAGGAGAGTGAGGAGGTCTTATGTGTTTCCCCAGTACTTTTGCAACTACTAGCAGGCACATGTTGAATGAATCACAGCATAAGAGTGACAAAGCAGATTGATTTTAATAGACTTGAATCTATATCTGGAAGGATATAGTGAGAACAGGGAGAAAATGAATTTGAGCATTATTCCCAGAAGGATCTTGATGTAGGTGAAGCTATACAAGAAAATAATAAAGTTGCTGCACATGAAACTATAGGTAATCATATTCTTCTTTCTCAGAGTGGAGGGAATATTTTATTAGATTTTGAAAACAAAGCATCTATTAGACAGTGGAAACTGATTAGAAAATTTAGATACTAACTCCTCAAAACTTTCAACTAATTAGGAAATTTTGGAGAAACCCAGTGGATTTTTAGAAAAGCTAGTAGATCAAAGGTGAAGTTGACATAGTATTACAATTCAATGAAAATGGAATTTCCTACCTCTAAGTACTGGCATATCCTTGATCCACTTATTTGATAATTCAAACCTGCATTGTGTATTAGATGCTAAGGATACAAACATGAGCAAGTGTCATAGTTCAGGCTGCTATAATGAAATACTGCACACTAGGTGTCTTATAACCAACAGAAACTTATTTTTCACAGTTCTAAAGGCTGAGAAGTTCAAGATCAAAATGGCAGCAGATTCAGTATCTGGTGAAAACCCACCTCCTGGTCATAGATGGCTATCTTCTCACTCTGTCCTCACGTGGCAGAATGGATAAGGGAGATTTCCAGGGTCTCTTTTACAGGGGCATTAATCCCTTTCATAAGTCAATCCTCCTGACTGAATTGCCTCCCAAAAGCCCTGTGTCCAAATGTCATCACACTGGGGGTTAGGTTTCAACATATGAATTTTCAGAGGTTACAAACATTCAGTCCATAACAGTGAGATATGGTGATTACTTTAAAGTTTGATTTTAGTTTATTAAGTGAGACAGGCAAGTAAATAACTACATTTGATAAATACAGTGGTAGAGTTACATGCTAAGGATCACATGGAGTCACAGTGAAGTGGGATGCAGAGAATGGTTCATAGAGAAAGTGAGACATAAAGTACTATTATTTCTTTGCCGATTTTGACATCAGGGCAATCCTGCCTTCATAAAATGAGTTGGAAGGGTTTATTCTTCTGTTTTCTTTCTTTCTTTTCTTTCTTTCTTCTTCTTTTTTTTTCTTCATTTAGAAAGAGTTGGGGGAGGGGGTGGAGGGAGAGAAAGAATCTTAAGCAGCTTCCATGCTCAGTGTGGAGCCTGATGAAGGGCTCCACCCCACGACCCTGAGATCATGACCTGAGCTGAAATCAAGAGTCAGATCCTCAACCAACTGAGCCACCCAGGCATTCCTCTACAGTTTGTGAAGAATTGGTATTACTTCTCCTTAAATGTTTAATAGAATTCACTATTAAAACCATTTCAGACTGGAATTTTCTTGGTGGGAAGAATTTTAACTTTGATTTTAATTTCTTTAATGGACATAAGGTTATTCAGCCAATTTATTTCTTCTAGAGTTAGTGTCTTTAAAGGAATATGTCCATTTTATCTAAGTTTTCAAATGTATTGCCATAAAGAGTTTTGATATTTCTTGATCTCTTAATGTCTGTAGGATTTGTGGTAATGTCTCTTTTATTCCTAATATTTTTAATTTGTGTCACCTTTTTAAAGTTTCTTTGTAAGTATGGCTAAACGATGATAAATTTTATTGACTTTTATTCAAAGAACCAGTTTTTAGTTTCATTTATATCTCTATTGCTGTGTAGTTCTTCACTTTATTACTTTCTGCTCTTATCTTTATTAACTTCCTTCCTTCTCTATGCTTTGGGGTTTATATGATCATTTTCCCTTGGTTTCCTAAAGTGGAGCCTGAGGTCATTTACTTGAAACACTTCTTTTCTAATATATGCAATTAATATTATATATTTCCCTGTAAACAGTGCTTTAGCTTATTCCACAAATTTAATATTTTATTCTCATTTTCTGTCAATTCAGGATGTTTTCTAGTTTCCTTTGTGATTATTTTATCTATGGATTACTTATACCCATTTTAACTTCCAATATTTTGGGTTTTTTCTGATATTCTGTTATCAATTTCTAGTTTCATATGATTATAGTCAAGGAATATACTTTGTATCTTTTCAACTGTCTTAAATTTATTGAAAACTTTTAATGGCCCCAAATAGATTCTATTTTTATGAGTTTCTATGTATGCTTTAAAAGGTATGTAAATTTTGTTTTTAATGTTTATATATTTTTGAGAGAGCGCAAACAGGGGAGGGGCAGAGAACGTGGGACAGAGGATCCAAAGCTGGCTCTGTGCTGACAGCAGCAAGCCCGATGTGGGGTCAAACTGAAGAACCATGAAATCATGACCTGAGCCAAAGCTGGATGCTCAACAGACTGAGCCACCCAGGCGCCCCCAAAAAGTGTGTACCTTTTAAAAGGTGTGTTCTGCAATTGTTGGGTAGAATGTTCTAAAATGGTAATTATAAGACTGTTAATTACTGAAAGGAGTGTTAGAATATGCAATTACAATTATGGTTCTTTATATTTCTCCAGTTCATTAATTTTTCTTTCATATATTTTGTACCTCTGCTATTGTATGAACATAAATTTAGATTTTTTTTATATCCTCTTGAGGAATTTATTCCTTTATTTTTTTGAGATGTCCTTCCTTATCCTTGGATGCATTTCTTGTTCTGAAGTCTAATTTGTCTAATATTAATGTATAGACTCCAGCTTTCTTTTTGATTAGTGTTTATATTATAGTTTCTTTTAAATTTATCCATATGTACGTGTAAAATATATACACATATGTACATGTGTGTGTGTGTATGTTGGGAGAGAAATGGGGTTGGGGAAAGAGAGAGATTCCATATATAAGGGTCTTTCTTTACTTAAATTCCAATCTCTGCCTTTTAACTGGAATGTGTAGTCTGTTTATTTTTAAAACAATTTTTCTTATGGTTGGATTTGAATCTGCCACCATGTGTTTGTTATACACTGTGTGTTCTTTTTGTTTTTTTACTCCTTTTCTTCCTTTGACTTTTTTCTCTATTACACGCTGTTAATCATAACTCTCTGATGTCTTTGTTCCTGTTGCTCTACATTTTACAAATATTATTGTACCACTCCATTTATATTATAACATTCTTAAAACAGTGTATCTCCATCTCCTCTTTGTCCTTGTGTTACTTTTATCATACTCTCCAACAATTTTTCACTTGTTACTTTATAATTTTCATAGTATTATAAGAATCTGCCCTACTTTTAAATTTTTTAGAATTACAGAATTGCTTTTGACTTCATTAAAAAATTTCTTTCTAGAAGTAAACAAAAACTGAACTGGCATATTAGATAAATATGGAAAAAATCTGTTTTTTCAGTCATTTGATCTTTTCAGATTAAGAAAAAAAAATGTTTCAAAGAGGTAGTCAGATAGGTTGATGGTAAGATACTTAAGCATATCTCCTGCTAATCTTTATGTGACTTGTATTGTGATGTAATGAGATGATATATGTCAAAGGTATACATAAACTATAACACATTCTGTATCAAATGATAGTCATGCAAGAGATTATCACTTAGTTGTAATAATGTGGATATAGTAGAAGATATGAGATCTAACATAAGGAAAGTTTATCAGGCAATACTATTTTTTAAAAATTCTCTTTGAATATAGCAAACAAATAAACAACAACAAAAAATCCACCTTTTTGATATGTTACAATATCATGCTAAAGAGAACTCTGCCTAAGTTTATCTTTAGATTCCTAATTAGCTCAGTTTTTAGTACAACTCCATCAACATTTACCTAACTGCTGTTCTAGTAAATGTACATGGAATAGAGGGACTTAGTATAAGAATAGAAGAAAACTCTTATTCTCATTGAAAGAATGGTCTTTTCAGAGATACTTAATAGAGAATTCAAAATCCTTAGCTGCATTTCAAAAGAACCACAAAATAAAAGGAGGTAGAGTACAACACCATATACCTAAAATATGGGGGGAAAGGAGTAAAGAATGAGTTCAAACTTAAATGACCATCAATTTAAGATAGATTGCTACATGCAGAAGATGTTATATACAAACATAATGGTAACTGCAGATCAAAAACCAGTAACAGATACGTAAAAAATAAAGAGAAAGGAATCAAGTATATCACTAAAGAGAGCTAACTTCTGGTGAAAGAAGAGAGCAAGAGAAGAAAGAAACAGAGATGATCCACAAAAACAAACACAAAACAAATAACAAAATGGCAATAGGTACATACCTATCAATAATCACTTTGAATATAAATGCAGTAAATGCTCCAATCAAAAGACATAGGGTGATAGAATAGAGTACAAACATATATGACCCATCTATATGCTGCCTACAAGAGACTCACTTCAGATCTAAAGACAAATGCAGATCGAAATTGAGGGGATGGGGAAATATTTATCATGCAAGTAGATGTGAAAAGAAAGCCCCAGGATAACAACACTTATATCAGACAAAATTAACTTTAAACCAAAGACTAACAAGAGACAAAGAAGGACAGTATAAATCATTAAGGGGACAATCCAATAATAAGACATAATAGTTGTAAATATTTATGCACCCAGCATGGGAACATTCAAATACATAAAACAGTGCATGAAAAACATAAAGGAACTATGGAACTAGGAACACTAGTAATACAATAATAGTAGGGGACTTTAACACTCCACTTATATCAATGGATAGATCACCCAAAGAGAAAATCAACAAGGAAATACACTGAATGACACACTGGGCCAGATAGATTTAACAGATATATTCAGAACATTCCACCCTAAAATATCAGAATACACATTCAAGTGCACATAGAATGTTCTCCAGGATAGATTACATATTAGGTTATGAAACAAGTCTCAACAATTTCAGGAAGATCGAAGTTATACCATCTTTTCTGATCACAATGCAATGAAACTATAACCACAAGAAAAAATCTGGAAAGAGCACAGATAATAACATTCTAGACATAGAGACAAATGAAAATGAAAACAAAACTATCCAAAATCTTTGGGATACAGCAAAAGCAGTTCTAATAGGGAAGTTTTCAGCAATACACGCCTACCTCAAGAAGCAAGAAAAATATCAAATAAACAGCCTAACCTTATACCTAAAGGAGCTAGAAAAAAATGAAAAGCAACAAATAAAACCCAAATGAAACAGAAGGAAGGAAATAATAACAATTAGAGCAGAAATGATATAGAAACTAAAAAACAAAACAATAGAGCAGATCGATGAAACCAGGAGCTTGTAAAGATCAAGTAAATTGACAAACCTCTAGCAAGACTCATAAAAGAGAGAAAGAGGGGACACACATTAAGAAACTCAGAAAGAAAAGAGGAGAAAAACAACTGACACCACAGAAATACAAAGGATTTTAAGAAATAAGGAGAATATTATGAAAAATTATATACCAATATTGGACAGCCTAGAAGAAATGGATATATCCCTACAAACATATAATCTACAAAAACTGAAGCAGGAAGAAGTAGAAAATTTGAACAGACCAACAACCAGCAATGAAATTGAATCAGTAATCAAAAAACTTCCAAGAAACAAAAGTCCGGACCCGAAGGCTTCATAGGTGGTGAATTCTACCAAACATTTAAATAAGAGTTAGTACCCATTCCTCTCAATATTTTCTAAAAAATAGAAGAGGAAGGAAAACTTCCATATTTATTCTATGAGGTCTGCATTACCCCGATTCCAAATCCAGAGAGATGCAACAAAAAGAGAAAACTATTGGCCAATATGTCTAATGAGCATAGATGCCAAAATCCCCAACAAAATATTAGCAAACAAAATCTAACAATACATTAAAAAGTCATTCAACACGATCAAGTGGGATTTATTCCTGGGATGCAAGCATGGTTCAATATTGCAAATCAATAAATGTGATAGAGCACATCAATAAGAGAAAGGATAAAGAACACATCATTTAAATAAATGCGGCAAAAGCATTTGACAAAGTACATCTATTCATGATAAAAACCCTCAACAAAGTAGATTTAGAGGGAACATACCTTAATATAACAAAGGACTTATACGAAAACACACAGCTAACATCATGCTCAATGGTGAAAAACTGAGAGCTTTTCCCCTAAGGTCAGGAACAAGACAATGATACCCACACTCACCACTTGTATTCAACATTGTACTGGAAGTCCTGCCAAAAACAATAAAAAGGGGAAAAAAGGCATCCAAATTGATAAGCGAGTAGTAAAAGATTTACTATTAGCAGATGACATGATACTATGTACTATATATAGAAAACCCTAAAGACTACCAAAAAACTACTAAAACTGATAAATGAATTCAGGAAGGTCACAGTATACAAAATCAATGTAGAGAAATATGTTGCATTTATATACCCTAATAATGAAGCAGCAGAAAGAGAATTTAAGAAAACAATCCCATTTTAAATTGCACCAAAAATAATAAACTACCTAGGAATAAACTTAACCAAAGAGGTGAAACCTGTATTCTGAAAACTATAAAACACTGATGAAAGAAATTCAAGACAACACAAACAAATGCAGATATTCCGTGCTGCTAGATTGGAAGAACAAAGACTGTTAAATACCTATACTACCCAAAGTAATCTTCAGATTTCATACAATCCCTATCAAAATACCAATAGAATTTTTTGACAGAACTGGAAAAATAATCCTAAAATTTGTATGTAACCACAAAGGACCCCAAATAGCCAAAGCGATCTTGAAAAAGAAAAACAAAGCTGGAAATATCACAGTTCCAGACTGCAAGCAGGTAATCAAAACAGCATGGTACTGGCACAAAAATAGACACATAGGTCAATGGAATAGAATAGAAGGCCCAGAAATAAACCACAATTATATGGTCAATTAATCTTTGACAGAGGAGGCAAGAATATGCAATGGGAAAAAGTCTCTTCAACAAAGGATGTTGGGAAAACTGGACAGCTACATGCAAAGGAATGTAACTGGACCACTTTCTTACATCATACACAAAAACAAACCAAAAATGGATTAAGGGCCTAAATGTGAAACCTGGAACCATAAAATCCTAGAATAGAGCACAGGCAGTAATTTCTCTAACATTGGCCTTAACAACATCTTCCTAGATATGTCTCCTGAGGCAAGGGAAACAAAAGCAAAAATAAACTACTGGGACTATCTCAAAACAAAAAGCTTCTGCACAGTGAAAAAAACCAACAAAACTAAAAGAAAACCTACTAAACAAGAGAAAATATTTGCAAATGACATATCCAATAAAGGATTAGTATCCAAGATATAGAAGGAACTTATAAAATTCAACCCTCAAAAACAAATAATCCAATTATAAATGGGCAGAAAACATAAACAGACATTTCTCCAAAGAAGACACCCAGATGGCCGAAACATGAAAAGATACTCAACATCACTCATCGTCGGGGAAATGCAAATCAACACTGCAATGAGATATCACCTCACACCTGTCAGAATGGCTAAAATCAAAACCACAAGAAACAAGTGGTGGTGAGGATGTGGAGAAATAGGAACCCTCATGCACTGTTGGTGCATGCAGGTGGAATGCACCTGGTGCATTCCACCATGTTGGTGGAAATGCAAACTGGTGCAGCCACTGTGGAAGAAAGTATGGAGGTTCCTCAAAAAACTAAAAATAGAACTATCCTACAGTCCAATGATAGCACTACTGTGTATTTATCCAAAGAAATAAAAAACACTAATTCAAGAAGAAATATGCTCCCCTAAAAACTCAATGCAGTATAGCCACAATATGGAAGCAGCCTAAGTGTTCATTGATAGAGGAATAAAGAAGATGTGATGTATATATACCATAGAATATTATTCAGCCATAAAAAGAAATGAAATCTTGCCATTTGCAGCAACACGGATGGAGCTAGAGAGTACAATGCTAAAGAAAATAAGCCAGTCAGAGAAAGACAAATACCATGATTTCATTCATATGTGGAATTCAAGAAACGAAACAAATGAACATAGGAACAAAAAAAGAGACAAACCAAAAACCTATAGAGAACAAACAGATGATTACCATAGGAAAGGTGGGTGTGGCGATGATGAAATAGGTGAAGGGGATTAAAGAGTACACTTATTTTGAAGAGCACTAATAGAATTATTGAATCACTATATTGTACACCTGAAATGAATATAACACTGTGTTTTAAGTACATTGGAATATTGGAATATATATATATATATATATATATATATATATATATATATGGAAAAAATAAATCCTATCTTTATTACTCATTTACAAAGAAAAAATGATAATTGCTAAGAAAATGGAGGTGGAAAAGTCTCTAGTATATAGAAACTGCTTTGCAATGCATTTAGAATACCTGTACATATTATAATTTTGAGTAGAATAATTTGATAAATGTATACTTCTGGAAGGATTCTTCTGAACATGGTAAATACAGGAAGGTGATAGGAGAAGGTGGAAATCGGCCACACACATTAGTTAAGAGGGAGGTTGTAATAGCTGAGCTTAAGTGAGTCAGAACTACACAAAGACAGTGATAGATGGGGTTGGAGGGGATGTTTTCAAGCTCTTTTCTTTCTTATAAACAAGGAAAAGGTAGACCAAAATCTCTGTGGTGAGTAGCTTCTAAAATATCTCCCAATGATCCCAGTCTCTTGATATTTACATTTTTGCATAATCCCCTCTCCTTGAGTATGGGCTTGTTTTCAAAGAATGGAAGAGAACTGGGGCTCCTGGGTGGCTCAGTAGGCTAAACATCTAACTATGGCTCAGGTCATGATCTCGCAGTTCACGGGTTGGAGCCCAGTGCTGGGCTCTGTGCTGACAGCTCAGAGCCTGGAACCTGCTTTGGATTCTGTGTCTCTGTCTCTCTCTGCCTTTCCCCAGCTCATGCTCTGACTCTCTCTCTTAAAAATAAAGAAACATTAAAAGAAAAATAAAGATTGGAATAGAATTGACTTGCTCTAAAGAATGGCAACTGTGATAGGATGTCACACAGAAAATGTTTAAAAAGACTTGTGACTTCATTCTTGACCCTTCTATTTTTCTTTCTTTCTGTCTGTCTAGTTGGCTTGCTGTCTGGAACTTCTCCTTTACTCATTCTGATGGAGAAACATACCATGGTATGAATGGCCCTAAGAACTGAGACCCTCAGTCTAGTCGCCTAGGAAGAGGTGAATTCTGCCAATGACCACATGAGTGAGCTTGGAAACAAATCCTTCCCCAGTTGAGCCTTGAGACAACTACAGTTCTAGCCGATATTTTATTGTAGCCTCATGAGAGACATTGAACCGGAAGGCACAGCTAAGCTATGACTGCATTCCTGACCTACAGAAACAATGAGATGATAAATTGTGTTGGCTTAAGCTACTAGCTTTTGGAGTAATTTTGTATGTAATAATCGATGACTAATACAGTGTCTAATTTACTTCTTCTCTCTCAGTGCCTCTAAGAAATAATATATTAAATATCCTTTTGAGAATTTTGATGCTTAGGACAAGATGAATGTATCTCTTTGGTTTCCTTTCAGTCTGATTTACAATAGCATTTCATTATTTGAATAGCATGGGGTGATTTACACAGGCTTTCATAGACATCTATAATCATATTGTGACCTGGACCCTATTATCTCTATTTCACATTGAAGAGACTTTGGCTCAGTATAGTTAGTTCTTTCTATAGTCACAACTGTCAGGGAAAAGAAATTGACCAAGAGAGAACGGGGTCTAACTCCTAGTCATGAACACAATCAGTGCATCACCCCTGAAATTACATAACATATAATGCTATGAAAATCATGGCAGAGGCAACTTCTCTTCACCAAATATGCACCTCTCCACATTTTTCAGGCCTCTTTTAGTCATATGAAGCTAGTGTATTAATACTAGTTCTAGCTAATTCCCTGTAAACAGAAGTGGCCTTCTCACCTCTGGGTTGAATCATTCTAACCACGGTACCCAAACCTTCACTGCTCTCTTCTACCACAGTGACGTCAGAGGCCCTGGATTCCAGAGGGCACAGCCACAAAAAGGTAGGGCCTCTGCCAGCCTGGATCCCTGAGTACAGTGTGGATCAAAGCCCCCTGCTTACTCCTAGTAAGTATATACCATGAGTAAGAAATCAACCTTGAGTTAAATTTTATTTCAGAATAAACTCACCTACCCTAAATACAGCACAGAAGTGAACAAATATAATTTTAAATAAGCAGGAAAAGTTATATTCTCTCCTTTATCTGATGATGTATAGAGTGTGTTACTTTCCTAGAGCAGATTTTCTTAAAGACCATTTGTTCAGAGACCTCTCTTCATGTCCAAATTCTGACAGCCATCATATCACAACCTCAGTCATCAGTCACCACTCTAGCACTGCTGAGTGATGGCAGGAAGACCACCTCCTAAAGAAGGAAGGACAGTGTTGGCTTTGCGGGCGTCTACTGCAGATGCACAGAATTGCCCAGCCACAGCACTAACTATGCTTAGAGTTTAGTGTTCTGTGGTTGCTGTCTTGAAATTATTTTTATAAGCAGAGCCCAATGGAATAATGGAACACGAGCCTGACCCTCTCAGCTCACTTGGTACTGTCTCCAACTGTCTCTTCAGGACAAATTCTCAGCTCCCCTATCCTCGTGCCCTTCTCTGCCTGACTTCTCCTTCCCCATGCTGGTTTTCTTGCTGCATTCTGGCCCTGGCATAGATAGCATTTTCGAGTTAGGCACAGATGTCCCATGGCTTCTAGGGGCAGGGGCAGAGCTTAGTGGTTACTGTCCCTATTCCAATAGCTCAGTGGTAAATAAGTGGAGAGTGTCTTAGCTCTGCCCAACCTAGGTACCAAGGGCATCCAGCTATGCAGGTTACAATACCCTTGGGGGTTGCCCATACATCAGGCCGGGGAGGTGAGCCTGTGGGAAGGGGAGATACCTGGCTCAATTTCTCAAGATGCTGTCCTGGCCAGTGCATGGTGAGTAGTTCAGGCAGCTGTTAGGCAGAGTGACTGTGCACAGAGCGAGCCTCTATCATCTGGGAGAGGCTGGGTGCTTGGGAGAACCTGCATCACCCCACAAATATCCCCATGCCTCGGGGGTGCTTCCCTGGATTGCTCCATGCCTGAGAACATCCCCTATCCGTCATCCCAGACTTCCTCGGTCTGGGTAATTTTCATTTTTGCCAGTTCCAGGCACTCTCTGGGGATAAGCCACAAATAAGAATTGTGCAATTTCAGTGATTCAGCATACAAGTTAAACGTTCTGATATTTGCATTTAAAAGTGGTATTTCACAATATAAAGATGGATGGTAAGATCCATGCTAATAATTTAAAATTGTAACTTTCCTTTGCTTAGAATTAAATGCAAATTTAAAAAGCAAAAAAAAAAAACAAAAACAAAAACAAAAACAAAAAAACAACCCACAAAGGAAAGGAAAAAGCTTTATATTTTAATACTTCTCATGACAGTTTTCCCTTGATTTTTGAATAAGGGGGATCAGCATTTTTATTTTGCTCTGAGTCCTGCAAATTATGTAGCTGGTCTTGAGGAAGAACCAACATTGGAAAAACAAAGAACGAAACAAAACAAAAAAACACTAAGATGTGAATAAATCACACAACAGTGAGATCTCTTCCAATACAAATCTCCCATTGTAAACTCCTGGTGCCTTAAGACGCTTTTTAGTTGTCCAAATCTCTTTAAAAATCACAACAACCTGCAGCTGGCTTCACCAAGCCACCTCTGAAGTCTTTTTGTTTTGAATTGGGTCCAGCTATACACAAAAGGCTTACATCTCTTCCTTAACTGTAATGCTAAAATAAAACATATGAGGTCTAAAAAAGAATTGCTGAATGGGTTTATCAGATCCTGGCAGCAGTGGGAAGTCACAAAGAAAGACAAAACAGTCCTTTGCTTCATACTTGCTTTTGAAATTCCATCCCTCCAGCTCCTCTGTGCTTCTTTCTTGCAAAGGGCAGACTTTGTTTCTGCCAAAATCTTTGCAACAGAGCCAACAGAATTTATCTCAAGCTTGGCAGCCAATATACATTATCCACAGGTTTCTGGCTAAACTATTAAAATTAATCAGGTGGCAAACTTTCATTTTAGCAGCTCTAATAAACAAGAGAACTAGATTCCCAGGAGGTGGAAATGTCAGTAAATATAGCAGCTTTAAAAGGAAGAAATTCTTCAAAATGTCTAAGGATGTACTCAAGCTTTAGTCAAATGGACCTAAACTACAGTTACAGTATAGGCACAACCATTCATTTTTATTGAGGCATTTTTCACTGCAAGAGGAATCAAGTCCATTTTCATATAGAATTTCAAGCAAACTTTCAGGTTGCATGAGAAGATGTTCCGTGTGTGGGGTGGGAGTGGAAAAAAAGAGTCTTTATTGTTTTCCTTGTGGACACTAAAATAATTCTGAAGCAAGGCCTTCGAGTAATAGACCTGATGTTGGATTTTTAGAAGAAGTCACACACAGCAGAAACAGAAATGCTCACCAAATATTTCAGGTGTCTGTTTTCCAGCACTTGTGCACTTAGATCCATATATAACTTGGTCTGAGCTAACGTGACATAAATTACTTCCAGGCCAAAGCACAGAAGAGCCATGTGAATTCTCCAGGTTGCTCTTCTCCTGTAGCAGTGACAGGTTGGATTGCAGACTTCACTCGATTTGGATTCCTGAGAGACTACGTGGAGCATGCCCTCTGCCAAATTGTGTTGGATATGCAGCATGTAAAGGAAACAAACACTTGTTGTGTAAAGGCACTGGCATTTAGAGGTTAATTGGGAATGCAGTATATCTAGCCTGTCCTAATTAATGATAAAATTAGTACCAGTGGTGTGATGTGGTCACTGAAAAACTAAAAATGATAAAGGGCAAGGACGCTAAGAAAACAGGCTGGAGTAATAGCAATCTGTGCTCTGCAATGGCCAAACATTGGATAAAACTGTGCTCTGCAGTAACTTGCAAGGGAGACGGTACACCTGATGAACTACAGCTTGGGGGGGTGGGGGGGTGGGGGGGTGGGGTGAGGTAGGAAGCAATGGAAAACAAAATGATTGTAGTGTGTATTTGTGGTTATTTTCTGCATTTGGTTTGGGATTACAGGAAGAAAGAGATGAACCCACAGAAGAACTGGCTGATTACAAACAGAAATGGAAGCAAATAGAAAAATTCCAGAAATGCATGACCTGGCAATGTTGAAAAATACACATTTGAATGACAATTCCATCCTTTAGGAGAGATTAGCTGAAGGGCATGACCTTCAAAACAGCTGTCACAATCCTTCAATGGATTAATGTACCACAGGAGAAATATCAGATTAAGGATAAGATATCCAGAAAAGCTTATCAATTGATTAAATATTTAACGGCAAAGGTCATATTAAGGAAGTCCTTTCTACCTACTCTTTCAGGGAAACTCATTGTACCCACCATTAACTAACTGTCAGGAGACAGAAGTTTTGGTGCCAAGAAAGTAAAGAAATGTAACAAATGTGAAGACCAAGTTTCTAAAAATGTCTGTATGTTATGGGGAAGGGGGTACTACTTGTATTTAGAAATGACTGGAATCAAGTAAATATGAAGTCTCCTACTACATCTTAGAGTGATGGAGAAACCAAGAGCTTGTGTTAGCACATCTTGGGCCACAACCTTCTAGCGGATGGGGGGGGGTAGATTACCCCAACAATCATTTTTGTATGTGGCATGGAGGATAAGAGACAACAGAGAATCTCCCAGATCGGTGAACAGGGATCACAGAAAACAATGAATGAGAGTGTATCCACCAGAATGCAGAATCAAATTCTCCCCCGGTCCTTGGGGATGCTCCTCTTTACAACACCTGCCCAATGGTGTTGCAGAACGGACCTGTCTGCTGCAATGCATGATTCCAATCTTAATCAGTCACTGTGCTTACCTGGCACCCTGTATTGGGTGGTGCACTGGAGGACTGCAGATTTCCTGTCTGTGTAACTAATAGGAACCTAGACCATGAAAAATTATCACTAAATTTGATGCCAAGGCTGGTATACATTCCCTGAGACCCTGGGACTTTTGAGTTCTCTGTATTAGGAGGATATGAGTATGGGAAGAAGAAAGTAGAGAGATTTTTTATTACCAGATAAACAACCTGTAGCGGAGAAGGTAATAGTGACAAATACTTCAAGCATCCCTCTACATTTTCTATGTAGGGGTCATGTGACTGTGTGTTGAAGAATATAATGTCAGGTTCAAGACTTTCTAGTATTCTTCCTCTGCCATAGTGACTAGTGGCATATCCAGTGGTGGAAATCTCCAACCACTAATATCCCTGAGGGATCATGTGAATCAATTCTCTGCATCTACTCTCACATAACAACATTGCCTATGTAACATGAAAAAGAAAGATTCATTGAGTTAATCAACTGAGATTTTTGAGTTAATTCATTACTGCCATGTAATCTGACTTAACCTAATACAATATATGTGCAATATAATTTCTAATGAATGGAAAAATACAGAAATGAAACCAGGGAGTTGCAATCATAGAGAGGGAGTTCATCACTAGTGCAAATGAAGTGGGAAAGAGCCTCAAATGTGCAATCCAGTAGACCCGATTTGAATCTGTTCTCTTTTATCTCATTAATTCTATGACCTTGAACATGTTATTTAAACTCTTTAGCCCTAATATCCTCACATGTAAAGTGGGGGTAATAAAATTACTACAGGTTGTTAGAAGGATTAAAGACATAATTTTAAATAAAGGAATCAATGCAATGACTACACGAATGCCAGCTAGTTTTCCTCCACTCCCTCCCCCACCAGCCCTACCATTCCTTACTGGATGAACATGGTAAAAAAACAAACAAACAAACAAACAAACAAACCTCATCAAATGAGGCATAGGAATGCCTCCAAAGATTCAACTGCATTTCAGAGAAAGGTCAGAAAGATAACACAAATTCTTTGAATTGGTTGTCAAATCCTGGTGAACTTGAAAGCTCATAACTTTAAAGCAAATTATGAAACAAAACAAAATGGAAGGAAAGAAAACAAACAAAAACTCCAAGCAGGTCAAACAGAAAGAGCAGTGGTTAGAAAATGAAGATTCAGCCATGGATGTGTCAGTGTGTTTCCTAGAATAAGAGAAGCATTAGGATTTTTACATCAGATTGCTTACATCTCAATCCCAGTGTGTCCCCTAGTTTTGGAGCAAGTCTCTGAACATCTCTAAGGCTTAATTTCCTGTTATAAAATGGGAATAATGATTGTCTAATTCATAGGTTGCATGTGTTATTCATATCTGTATCACACTGCCTGCTGGTATGACTACCATCACCATCATCATCATCATCATGGTTGGTTATGGGGTCGATATGAAGGGGGTCTTGGAAGTCAGGGAAACTGTAGGGATGAATTTGATAGGTTGAGAATATGAACCTGTTAGTGTTGTTTAGGAAGGTTTGGAAGCAATCTAAGCTAATTTTCCGTTCCCTCAGTACATCCTCAACAAGTAGATACACTTTTAATGTGCATCCTTATGAGGAGAGATCATCAAATTAATAACACAGAAGCTGAAAGTTGGATGCTGACCTTTCTAAGGTTTCAAGAAATCTTTCAGTAGTCAGTGGGTAAAGGTAATGTTGTGAGACAGTTACTGTGGCTAATTACAAATGATTGTTATTTATTAAACATATATCTCATTTGTTGAACAAGCACCTCACTGATTACCTTATTTAGTTGTTTTATCTTAACCTGGTGAGTGAACACTATGCCAGGTGCTGGGAATACAGCTGTAAAAAGAACGGACACTAATCTTGATCTTTATGGAATTCACAACCAAAAGCTCCAGAAGGAATGAATCACTCATGATTCATTCATTTCTATTACTGCTCCTATCACCTTGCTCTGCCCTAATTTCTTTGACCCCCATGATAGCAAGAGCGATCTCTCATTTCAGGGCAGTGACAATGCCTTACTCATCTTAATAACAAGTGCTAAAAATATGTTCTTATTTGATTAAAACTTGAATGAATTAATAAATGAAATTAAATTAGCCACAGAATAGCCTATGTATTTATATCTCCAATTTTATATATAAATATATGACTTGTTTTAACCTTTGACTGATGAGTTCTGAGATTGGGTTGAAATTTGCATACATAATGCTTTTAAAACAAATTAAATAATATTTGATTCCCTTAGTCTGAAATAGATTCAATTTTACTTTTTATATTATATTTCCTGATTTTATGCAGGTGCAGGAAGTCTGGATGTCTTTCTGTCTTATAGAGAGTCAAATGATTTCACAAATTTTGTGTTGCAAATAATGTAAGTAAGGTAAGGAAAACCTACTCTAAACACGCATTCTCACTTTTAAGTTAAATTGCAAAACATTGGCTTTGTCCATATACATTTAGAACTGTTTCTCTTGAGTATGCAGTGCATTCAACAAATAGGCAAGGATACTGTCTGTATAAACATCCCTTCCCCTGAGTCACCTTAACCAACCACTATGGGGACAAGAGCCAGGTTAGGTAGGAGTGGGATTTAGGTTCTACAGAGGGATAGCTGAGACACAAGTTCCTATCCAAGGCAACAGGAGGAAGCAAGTATAGATACTAAATTCAAATGGGTTGGAGTAGGATGTCAAGATTGCGTCTTGAGGCCAAGAAATGAGTACATCAGCAGAGATCTCATCACAAGATAGAGACCCAGGTTCTTATCCTAACTCAACCATTTATAATCCATATTATATTTAACAAATTATTTAGCCATCCTGAGACTCAGTATTTGGACCTCAGTGAACTCATTAGGGTAAGGGCTCTCTGGCAATCCATCAACTGTCCTCTTTCCTGGTGATTTATTGTATTCCTTCTCTGAAAACCACATAGATGGTATTTTTATCATGGCTGTGCTTTCATATTGCATTTCCAAATTAAACATTTAAAACCAGCACTGATATGTACAACTAGTAAGAATGTGAAATGGCATGTCCTTCCCAGAAAATAATTTGCCAATAGGTTCTTAAACTAAAACAAAAACCTTGAAGTATGCATACTTTTGATCCAATCATTCTCCTTGTTGGAATTTGACCTAATAACAGTTGTAATCAAGGATTTACACACCAACCCTTTTATTATAGCATTATTTATAATGTGATAAAGCAGTCATATCTTAGATTTTAAATAGGAAAATAACACAGATAAGTGAAAGTAAAAGTGTATTATGCAGCCATCAAAAATTATATTTTCAGACTATTTGAAGATTTGTGGAAATAATTGCCAGAGTATTATAAGAAAACAGATGGATATTTTCAATATTTTAATCCAAGTTCTATTTGTTTACATGTACATGCACTTTAAGTATGTATTTATGTAGGGGCGGCCTGGGTGGCTCAGTTGGTTGAGTGTCCAACTTTGGCCCAGGTCATGATCTCACAGTTTGTGATTTCGAGCCCTGCGACAGGTTCTGTGCTGACAGCTGACAGCCTGGAGCCTGCTTTGCATTCTGTGTCTCCCTCTCTCTCTGCCCCTAAACCACTTGCATTATGTTTCTCTCTCTCTCAAAAATAAATAAACATTAAAATAACCTTAAATATGTATTTACGTAATATTAAAGAAAGAAATATACCAAAATATTAAAATTTGTTCCTATTATGGGCTAAATTGTGTCCTCCCAGAATTCATATGTTGATGTTCTAACCCCTGATACCTCAGAATGACTGTAAGGTCTTTAAAGATGTAATTAAAGGGGCGCCTGGGTGGCGCAGTCGGTTAAGTGTCCGACTTCAGCCAGGTCACGATCTCGCGGTCCGTGAGTTCGAGCCCCGCGTCGGGCTCTGGGCTGATGGCTCAGAGCCTGGAGCCTGTTTCCGATTCTGTGTCTCCCTCTCTCTCTGCCCCTCCCCCGTTCATGCTCTGTCTCTCTCTGTCCCAAAAATAAATTTAAAAAAAAGCGTTGAAAAAAAAAATTTAAAAAAAAATAAATAAAGATGTAATTAAAGTTAAATGAAGGCATAAGACTGGGCCCTAATCCAATATGACTGGTATCCTTAAATTAGAAGAGAAGCAGGGGTGCCTGGGTGGCTCAGTTTATTATGCGCTTGACTTCAGCTCAGGTCATGATTCACAGTTCGTGAGTTCAAGCCCCGTGTTGGGCTCTGTGCTAACAGCTCAGAGCCTGGAGTTTGCTTCAGATGCTGTGCCTTCCTCTTTCTCTGTCCCTCCCTGACTCGCGCGCGCTCTCTCTGTCAAAAATAAATAAACATTAAAAAAATAATAAAAGAAAAGAAAAAGAAAAGCAAACACAGACACACATAGAGGAAAGGCCATGTGAAATACTGGAAGAAGGTGGTATCCTCTTCAAGCCAAACAGAGAGGACTCAAGAGAAATCAATCCTACCAATACCTGAATCTTGGACTTCCAGCTTCTGGCGTTGTAGGAAAATAGATATCTGCTGTGTAAGCCACCTAGTCTGGGGTCCTTTGTTATAACAAATACACTGCCTCTGGGAGGAAGACTTCTAAGTGGTGTTTATTTTCTTTTTTACACTTGTTTATATAGTCTCCAGCATTTTTACCATGAGACTAAGCACTGAGCACAGACACTGTTTCTTCAGAGACAAGTACATGTTTTCTCTTTTTTTTTTTTCTTGTGGAATAAATGGGTCCACACTTTTGTTAAGTACCTTAGCTATGTGTGGGTCTTCTCCACTTAGTTGTGAGCCCTTGGAGGGCAAAGCGTTTGTTCAAATAAACTTTGTAATAGCCCTGCCTATTGTTGTAGTTGGCACATATTAGACTCCCCCAAATATCTGTGAAATGATATTTGGGTGGTACTGATTTATAATGTGTTTGGTCTGTACTCTAGTATTACAGAACAGTTTACTCCATAGCTATGGTGAACATTCTGAGTGTTTGCATCATCTCTAAAAAAGCTTCATTTGTGAATGCGAAGTTTAGACTTCCCTTCAACATAAGGAAAAATCCAACCTGCTGTTCTTTTGGCTTCTTACTAGTGTTACCTGGTTTTTGCTCTAACTTTCCATCAGCAATTCCTCTCCTCCCACACCTCTTTATGTTCTCTTTTCCTCCACTACCATTTAGTCTCACACACAAGCACACATAATCTTTGTCCAAAGGATTGGTCAAAGATACTTTGAGCTCAATAAAAAGCTTCTCATATAAAAGACTATTGATCTAAATTGTGAACTAAAATAGAGTTTAGGGAGAGTGGAAGGTCAAAAAATGGGTTTCCTTGTCTATTTGGAGAGGAGGTGGGAGCTACAAAAGAGAAAGAAATCAGGTATGAAAAGAGGCATCAATAAATACATCCTGCCTGATTTTAGTCACTTTGCAGAAGTAAATTGGTGTATTTTGCTGAAAAGGGCAGGAATACCTTGGAGGTTTGGAACCAGGGCTAATTCTCTCTATCCACTGAATTTTTCCTTGAAACTGTCATTACTTTAAGATATTGATATATCTTTCTAGCTACTTTTGAGCACATACTAAATCCAAGGAACTTTGCGCATATAACATTCCTAATCCAGAAATCATCCTTGAAAAGTAGTAGTATCAATATTAGATAAACTGATTCCTAAAGATTAACTAGCTTACCTAAAGTCACAGGAAAATGTCCTTGGGGTAGGCAGTCATCTTAGAGAAAGTTCCTAGGATCTTTCCAAGAATAGATTCCAACAAGAAGAAATCACATTTATTGCAGATCTAATATGACAGCCATTTTGCATACATAGTCTCGTTCCATTTGCCCAACATTGCTAACAGGTAGGAATTAGCATTGCTATCTTACATGGCAGAAAAGGTGGAGATATCTGCCAAATGAGTACAATTTTAACAGAGCTGAGATTTAAATCCATTTTCATCTGATTTAGAAGAAATCTAGATGGAGACTCAGAGACTTTTTTAGTAAATGATTAAGAGAGTGCCCTCAAGTAGATAAAAATATGAAGACACTGTTACTGTCTTCAATTTGGTGAATTTCTCTTGACTCACAGATTAAAGACAGCTCCATATCTCCAGCATGGGAGTAAAGCTAATGCACATTTGACTTTTAACAAGCTGTTCTTCTCTGCTTTAAAACACACACACACAAAAAAAAACAGACTTAAACTCAAATCATATAACGTCATTTTCTCTGTTGCTGAGCAATTAAGAATCTGAAATTCACTGTTATCCAGGTTATGCTTTGTCTATATCTGATCCATCTAATATGGTAGCCACTGACACATGTGGCTATTAAAATTAATTTAAACTAAATAAAGTCAGAGATTCAGTTTTTTAGATGCATCAGTCAGTCACATTTCACACACTGAGGAGCCAGATGTAGCTAATGGCTACCGTATTGGACAGTGCAGGTACAGAATCTTTCCATCATTGCAGAAAGTTCTGCTGGATAACACTGGCTGATATTAATAACTTGCAGAGGGTTACAAGGTCTTCTTTGCCGATAGAGTATATACTACAAACAGCTGTTGTGTTGAACAAACATCTTTGGGTTCTTGCTTATTAATCTCCTTTATTCACAAAGGATAATCTTTCAAGCTCAACATCGAGACCTATTGGTAGAAGAATGAATTGTGAGAAGGAACCCAAGCAAAAATCATGGATCAAGATACCCATATTCATCCATATTATATAACAATCACTATCAATGAGCTACTAAGGCCCTAAAAGATGAAAATTGGAGAACTTGCATGGCTTTCGTTTGTTTGTTAATTTATTCTTGCAAGTAACATTCACTCAACTTCTGCTACAGATGTAGGTATTGCAGAATTGGTAAGAGAATGCCCTCAAAGATTTTGGAATTCATGGGTAGGGCGCAGAAATAGAGATGGACAACTTTATCTGAAACTCAATGTGCTAATTGCCAGAATAGCGGAATGTAAGCATTTTGTTCATAGCATAAGCTTTTCCGGGAGCTTGATTCTGGCTTACTCTAGATAATGAAGGAGGGTAAGAACAGAGCTGCTAGAGTGAGTGCCTCATGGGCAAAGGGTGGTTGTGCTGGTCCTCAGCTTGCCACCCCAAATCTGTTCTCCACCCAACGTTGTCTTATTCTTCTCAAGAAGGGAGGGTGACCCAGTGGATGTACCACCTACACTCCCTTGCTGACTAGTTTTCAGTTGTGTTTGACCAATAGAAGTTAAGCTTTCAGATACCAGAGGTCAGGAGGGGAGAGAACCTAGGTTATTTTCTTCTGCTTCTGTGGCAGGAGCTGGAACTCTCAAAGGTTACAGTTCCCAGGTCTAACTCTTGACTAGAGTGCCACAACCACAATTTTCTCTTCTGTCCCTTCAGCTACAGGGCTTTTACTACCTCTTATCTCTGGGTGTTTCACCACTGCTTTTGACCCCCTTAACTCTACCCACATTTCTAGAAGGAGTCTCTTTAATAAGGTCTCTCCATTTGAAACATCTGGGTTAAATTACATGTCCATCTGAGACCCTGACTTAACACAGCAAAATGAGAGAAGAAGCCTGGTAGCTGAGAGCCAGAGAATGAGGGCTTCTGATAAGGATTTTAAAGAGTGGGACTTACCATAGTGAACTAATGCCTTTGGAGTTGGAGGGATTATTTGAGGGTCTTTGAAGAGTCTACAAGACCTGTCTTCTACTTCCCATCTTCCTGCTCTCCATTCCCACTCCCTAGAGATTACCTTAGGGAACAGTTTCTGTGTAACCTTCTAAATGTTCTTCACTGCATGCTCAAACATATGGTTTGAGCACCCAACCATCCTCAGCCACACTGAAGGAAAATAAGTCCGCCTCTTGCTTGTCAAAGAGGAGAATGGTAAGGGCAGCAGCATCTGGGAACTAGTTAAAACCACAAATTCTCAAGCCTTTACCAGACCTATTGAATCAGAAACTCTGGAAGTGAAGTTCAGAACTCGATATTTTTTGGAGGGGGGTAGA
Source organism: Panthera tigris (assembly GCF_018350195.1). Classification (NCBI taxonomy): domain Eukaryota; kingdom Metazoa; phylum Chordata; class Mammalia; order Carnivora; family Felidae; genus Panthera; species Panthera tigris. Next base: position 33,126,286 of record NC_056673.1, on the reverse strand, counting down.
GAGAGCACACACGCATGTGAGGGCAGGAGAGGGCAGAAAGAGAGAGAAGATAGTAAGCAGGTTCCATGCCCAGCACAGAGCCCTATGTGGGGCTTGATCTCACAACCATGAGATCATGACCTGATCCAAAATCAAGAGTTGGATGCTTAACTGACTGAGCCACCCAGGTGCCCTGGGAACTCTAGATTTTTAATAAGCCCTCCCAGGGGCACCTAGGTGGTTTAGTCGGTTGCACTTCTGACTCTTCGTTTCAGCTCAGGCCATGATCTCACAGTTCATGAGTTTGAGCCTGGCAGCAGGCTCTGAGCTGGCAGTGTGGAGTCTAATTGGGATTCTCTCTCTCCCTCTCTTTCTGCCTCTCCCCACCTCATGCTCTCTTTCTCTCTCTCTCTCTCAAAATAAATAAAACTTAAGAAAATAAACCCTTCTGGTAACTGTGTTGCACACTTAAATTTGAGAACCAGAGGACTACACTGTTCTTCTGGAGAGCTCTCTCCCTCAACCATCTGGTCATTACTATTTCACACAGAGTGGAGTGATCCTCCTGAACTTGGGCTCTGACACTGTTAACTGCTCAGAATAGGCATTCTATGCCAATGTGAGTTTTGAAGTCATGATGTTTTGTTTTCCTCTCTAAAAGTGAAAGACTATGCAATATTTCCTTCCTTTTTGCCTTTCTTCAGGACTCCTACAAGTCAGTTTCAGTCATCTCCAGAAGCTCAAGACCCACTGGTTACCACATCTCAACCCTATATCACTATACTTGCAATCAATCTTTAAGTCCTCTCAAAGCATTCCATATAATTTTGTCCAAAATTCAACAATCTTTCCTATGTCCTCAACCACCTCTCAGAATGATCCTAATCCATATATATATATATATATATACACACACACACACACACACATATATATATATATATATATATATATATATATATATATATATATTTCTTATAGTTTTCATGAATCAAAGATGATTTCAATTTCATACTCCACATACCTCATGGCCTATAGGTTCCTCTCTTTGCTGTTTTTTTTAAAGCTTATATATTTTGAGAGAGAGAGAGAGAGGGAGGGTCAGAGAGAGAAGGAGAGAGAAAATCCCAAGCAGACTCCATACTGTGAGTGCAGAACTCATGAACACTGAGATCACAACCTGAGTCGAAATCAAGAGTCAGGGGCGCCTGGGTGGCTCAGTCGGTTGAGCGTCCGACTTCAGCTCAGGTCATGATCTCATGGCTGGTGAGTTCAAGCCCTGCGTCAGGCTCTGTACTGAAAGCTCAGAGCCTGGAGCCTGCTTCCAGTTCTGTGTCTCCCTCTCTCTCTGCCCCTAACCCACACGCATTCTGTCTCTGTCTCTCTCAAAAATAAATAAACATTAAAAAAAAAAAGAAAAGAAATCAAGAGTCAGAGGCTTAACTTACTAAGCCACCCAGGCACTCCTCTCTGCTGTTTTAAAACTACAGATTTTGCTCTCTCCACCGGAACTCACAGTTTCTTGGCCATTACAGCTTAATGTTTGGTAGCCTCCCTTTTGTTTTTATCTAGTAACTTTTGTAATTTATAGGTTTAGCATTTTACTCATTGCCTTGCTCTCTATCACTATCTTTTCCACTTCCAGGAACTGCAAGATCCAAATGGATTATATGTCAAGCCCTCAGGAGCTAGTCCCAGCCTTCCTTACTTCTGGTGTTCTTTTCCTCTACCCCACTTCAACCACCAGCTCCTGTAAACTTAGCCTTGATCTTTTCATCTGCAATAACTACATTCAAATAACAAATTACAAGCATGCTCCTGTATAAGTACAAGTTCCCATCCTTCCAGAAGGTAATTAAGATAGTTGTTCTAGCCTGCCAGTTCCATGGAGCTAAGAATAATGAAGGATGGGATTCTTGCAAGATCCTGGATGCATAGAAATTGAAGGAGAGTGGAGAGTTACAATTGAGGTGGGGCAGAAAACCAGAAAGGAAAACCTACATGGGTCATTGAAGTAAATAGGTGCTCCAGAGAAGACATCAGCGTTCAGGATTCAGAAGTCAGCAATCCAAGATGGTACAAGCAGAGAGCAATCGATCTGATAGGCAAATAGGAAGATTGATAGTAGTGGCAAATAATCATCTAGAGGTCATTATCTCAACTGGTTTCCACAGAGGATTTGATTTTTTTCCAGAGTCACGTGTTGAGCAAATGCATATAAGGGGGTTATTCCGAAGATCAAATATAAGTACACTGTGGATGCAGAGGAGCTTTCCAATGAAAATGTCAGTTGTTGCTACTGTTCTTGATTTAAATGACCCATCTCAACATTGCAGGAAGTGCTGATATTGTGGGGTCCCTCCTTTCTCTTTAAATCCAGGCAAATGTTTCTTTCCTCATTTCTTCAGTGGTTAAGAGAATTATGCAGAAGCTGGCTCGGGTTGGTTAATTATTCAAATGTGATTATACAAAAGCAGCATATTTGTTCTGTCCCTATTTGTGCATATGTATTTATTTTTTATGAACCTTACTTCCCGTCAGTGAAGAGAATAGAATTAGCACATCTGTCCCATTTGTTGTGACAAAATATGAACTTAAGATCTGTATGCTGATTTAGGGAAGCATATTCCTAGGCGTACATGGTGAGTCTGATGGAATAAAATTTCAGTAATAAATACAGTTGTGGGAATCTGCATTAAAAAGCAGCACTAAAAACAAATGACATGAAAGAGTGTTATGGAAGCTTTTTAAGGAGAATTTGAACAGAAACAGAGGCATCTCTAGAGAGGTGGAACATTGGGACAAATAATTTGTGGAAAGGGGGTGGGAAGAATGAGAAGAAGGAGGAGGCGTGTCCCTGCCATTTTCCAACTTTGTGAATGCCAGCATCTTGAAGGAATCATGAGAAAGATGTTGAAGAAAACAGGAAGGAGGGGAAAAGATGTATGCATTGTTTGATAGGCAAGATATACACAAATTTTGTATAGCTGTGGGGACAGTAAGAAAAGAGACATGCCTAAATGTGTTAGAGCTCATTATATTTGCTAATTGCATTTTCTTCTATTGATGCTCTCTCACCCAAGTCATGGCAGTGCCTAAGGACAGACACCACTGTTGCTTTTTGAGGCAGCCAGAGGAGGAGTGTCCAGAGCACATGCTGGGCTCCTTGCCACCTTATAGAGAACATTGGAAAGCAGGAGGACATTGCTGTATACCCCAAATTCCTCCTTATAAGCGATAATTAGGAACAGGAGGGAGGATGCCTAGCTGGTATTGATTGTTCCTTTTTGTGACATATACTAAACCTGCAATATGGGTTTAGGTAGGACACAAATAATATTAATTTCATTATCTGTACATTCATCCTTTGCTTTCATCTATTTATGGCAACTGATACTGGTCTCCCATTTTCAGCACCAATATAAATATTGTTATTAAAACCAATGTATTTAAATGAAGAAAATGAACTATTTATTAAAAAAATATTAGGTCAGGAGAGCCTGGGTGGCTCAGTCAGTTAAACATCTGACTTCGGCTCAGGTCATGATCTCACGGTTCATGAGTTCAAGCCCCACGTCAGGCTTTGTGCTGACAGCTCGGAACCTAGAGCCTGCTTCCGATTCTGTGTTTTCCTCTTTCTCTCTCTGCCCCTTCCCTGCTCATGCTCTGTATCTCTCTCTCTCTGTCTCTCAAAAATAAAAATAAACACTTAAAAAATATATTAGGTCAGCCAGCAGATCAGCAAAATTTATAAAGGTGGCTCTCAAGTGATGACATTTGGGAATCAATATAAGAAAACACAATGGGTCAGAGAAGACAGGACAGAGAATCAAAAGTTATGGATGCTCAACTTTGCTAATAATTGTCTGTGTATTTGAGACAATTAACCTCATTTTTTCTGAATATTGATAATAACTCCCAATTTAGATAATTTACAGCATTTTTTTTTTGGTAAAGATTCAATGGTATAATGTATTTGACACTCTCTAAAAAATAACCAGTGTTGGGGAGCCTGGGTTGTTCATTTGGTTAGGTGACCAACTCTGCATTTCGGCTCAGGTCATGATCTCACGGTTTGTAGGGTCAAGCCCTACCCTGGGCTCTGTGCTGACAGTGTGGAGCCTGCTTGGGATTGTATCTCTCCCTCTCTCTCTCTGACCCTCCCCCTCTGGTGCTCTCTCTCTCAAAATAAATATACATTTTATATATATGTGTATATATATGTGTGCATATGTACATATATGTATATATATACATATATACATACATACATACACGCATATATATATACATACATACATACACACACATACACACACACACACACACACAGTGTTGTAATGGGGAAGTATTGTGCATATACCTTAGGAGGGCTTCTGTCGAGTCATACCCTTAAGCATTTCCTCATTGAGTGTGACCAGAACATGTGACTCCTAACAATAGCATACTATTGCCAAAGGTGATAGGATGTTACTCCCTTAATTAGGTTTGGTTGCATAAGTCTTAGCAGACTGTTGGCTTCAAAGAAGCAAACAGCCCTATTGTGGACCACAGCCCTATTGTGGACGACATGCCTATGGAGAAGGCCATGTGGCAGAGAACTGTGGACAGTATCTAGGATTTGAGGTGGCCTCTAGCTGACAGCCAGTAAGAAACTGGGGTCCTCGGTCATACAGCCACAAGGAAATTAATCTGCTAACAACTTCAGTGAGCTCGGAAGCAGATTCTTTCCTTTGAGAATTCAGAAGCACCCAGATAAGAACATGGTCTGGCCAACCCCTTGATTACAACCTTATGAGAGTCCCTAGGAAATTAAAAAAAAATCACCTCTTTAGTGTTACTAGCCACATTTCAAGCTCACACATTGCAGATATAGAATAGTTTCAACATCATACAAAGTTCTGTTGGTCAAGGCTCCTCTGAAGCTCCCTTAAGGAACAAGCTGAGTTTGAGACTTCCCCTAAAATTGAGCCCTGATTTGGCTTCTTCCCTTTACTTGTACTACTTACCTTACTTCCTTACTGCTGTCTCCTAGGTTCATTTCTTTCCTAACGTTTTTGCAATCAAGCCCTGGTTTGAGAGGAGGTCCAGCTAAAATTCAAGAGAAATCCACTGGAAAAAATGTTAGTTCTTTTGGTTTCTATCTCTGAATGCTAAATGCCAAAATTGACTGTCATTGTTACTGATTTTTTTTTAAATCTTCATTCTTTCCTGGTATTCCTCCTTGATTGTTAAATGTGGAATTATCGACGACCGCATTTACAGTTTATAAAACACTTTCTTAGACCTTATCTTGAAGGAATGACACTGAAAATTTTAGCATATTTGTGCTGATTTATAGTACTGATCAAAAAAATAACTGTTAATATCCTTATTTTAAGGGTTAGAGAATTAAACCCCAAAATAGTTGCAATAATTCTAAGACCCTATTTTAAACAGGTAACACATTTGAAATTCATGGCTGGTTCCTGACCAAGAACTCAGAGCTCTTTCTATATAGTGCACTTCCCTTAGAATTCCAAGGGATATACCACATCTAGCACACTCTGTGAGCATACATAATGGGCAAAAAAAAAAATGTGCTTTTTGTGAAGGGAGACTTTGCACTAGAAATTTAATAAGTAGGTGGTTATAGGATGACTATGGTTCAAGCTGGGAAGAAGGGCTTCACATGCTTTCCTTTAAAAAAGCTATGATTGATTGTTCAGTGCCCTAACGTTTACCTCTGCTTCAACCATGTAGTTAGTCTGACCAATTTTTCCAACACATATTCACAAAGTGACCTAACAGCTCAAATACATTCACTTGTCATCATTGTCTTCCTCCTCTTCCTCCTCCTCCTCCTCCTCATCATCATAAGCAGCAACATCATTGTCATCACCCTTTTATTGAGCCAGGTGATATGCTAAGAGCTTGCAGTCATTATTTTATTCAATACTCATAACAAGTCTAGGAGCTGGCGCCATCATTATTATTCTCATTTTGTAAATGAGCAGAATGAGGCACATGTCAAAGACTTATAGTAATTACATAAGGTACAACTTATTTCCTTCCTACCGTGATCCCAATTCAACACAGTTATCCAGATCAGGTGAGGAATAATGATTCTTAATCAATACTACTTGGCTTGTTTCAATCTGCGGCCTTTCCTACCCAGTATATTGTCAGTAGCAGTGGAGGAGATAAAGTAGGTTCCTAAGAACAATGCCAATTTCTTTTCTCTCATATTTTCTGTCTTATGCTAACCTGGAAAGTAAACATCAACAGACTTGCTTCCATTACTTAAAAAATAGATATGTATCATTTCCTTTATGTCACTTCCAAAGAGCTATTATTATTGTTTTAAAATAGAGCTAATTAATGCAATACAGCACTGTAATTAGATTCTCTTTGTCCTAGAAATTGGCCAGACGCTGCAGGTTTATCCAAGAGAAAGTTCTTCACAGCACTGGGAGAATAATGAGTCTCATTCATTCTCAGCCTGAGCCACATCTGAACTAGTGACCCAGGGGTGGATGTCTCAGAGGCCCATTACCAGCCCCCAAAGCCATCTTTTGTGACAAGGGTGTTGATGGATCCAGCTTAATGCCACCCAGATATTATCTCTGAATCTTAAGCAAAAGACAAACTGCAGCTACAAGGCAGATATAAAAGTCTCTTGCTGAGATTTGTAGAAAATGTTGTCATTTTAATTAACATTTCCAAACAATAATAATCATTATTTAGTGTTGTGAAGCCAGCCACATACAAAATGCTAAATTTCTGAGTATTTTAAAGCAGAAAAGTGTTCTTCTGGGAAACGACAAGAAATTTTGGTTTTCTGTTTCTGGATCGGGAATATCAGATCAAAGCATTTTTTTTCTCCTTTTAAATAAAAACTGTATGACTTATTCTGAAGTCATTCTTCCTTTGCTAATTTGCCCCCTGACATATGGTACCTTTGCAAAAATTCTTACAATGGATTAAAACTGTATTTTTAAAAATGAGCTTGAGATCTTGAGCTTTATGGACTGCAAAAATACAAGGTAATTGGAAGTGCTTTGGAACTTGGAACATGAAGGAATAAAACCAATTTCTACAAGAGATTAAATGTTATTTTCATGCAAAAGAATGCAGCCATCATTCCATGACTTCCCTTCATCTGTATCCTCATCCCCACAGTCTCCACACTACTGACCTATCTCACAGATTGATCCCTTATCCCCTACTGTCTTCCAAACAGAAACAATATTTAGTCACAGAAGGCAAAGTGCTCTGATCCTTCTAGCTTTTCACAGCTGGTCTCTCTCCTGAAGCTGGGTTCTCTTTTTTTTTTTTTTTTTTCCACTTTTTCTTTTTGTCTGTGTTGCTTGACCCACCCTGCTCAGCGATAGACCTCGATGCTGACCATCTCCAGGCTCAGCCCCCTTGAGCCCTTAAACTCATTCTGACTCAGGCAGAGCAATTTCAGATTAGCTGATGGGTCACAATATTAATAACAGCTAACATTTACTCTTCGCTTGACATGTACCATACGATATTCTAAATCATCCATTTGATCCTTTCAGCAACCCTATGAAGAACTCATTATTATTATCCTGATTTTCCAGAGGAGGAGACTGGGTACAGGGAGGTTAAGCAACTTGCCCGAAGTAAATAATAGATATAGGGTCTGAACCCAGAAAGTCTGGCTGCACATCTGAACCTCTTAACCTTTGTTCTCCATTCCCTGTCCCATTAGCCAGAGGCACGTGGATCTAGGCAAGGCTAGAATTTGCCTTGATCACTCTCCTGCCCAGGTCTTAGCATTTCTTTAAAAACCTTTGGGTGGAGCCAACTTTTATATCAGTGTTTTGCTTTGTTCTCTAGCTCTTCATGGGAACTAGGGGTCTTGTCTTGGGTCCTGAATTTCAGCTAATTGCTAGTTCTTTAGAACCTGTTTCTGGTTCTCACCAATCCTGGAGGCAAGGGGAGCTCCAGAGACATCCAGTGGTCTCTCAGTGGCTGACCTGGATTTCCTTCTAAACAGATGACACCTTGCCTCTCTATGTTTACTTGACAGTATTTAGTTGAGTGGATTCCACCCTCTCCCTTGAATCATCCACTTTACCTCATTTCTATTACCTTCACATGCTTATCTGGGCCACCATCTTCTTTCACCAGATGAATGCATTAGATTCCCTGTGGGTGTCCCAGCTTAAAACTTTTGGCCTCTCCAACCCATTTTCTGTGCTCAACCAGGGAAGCCTACTGACTATGAAAACATGGTCATTTTAATGATTAACATCTTTATAGCAACCCATTACTCTTAGAATCAAGCCCTAAATCTCTGATGCAGCTTGTGAGGCTTTGCCTAACAGGACCTCACCTATACCTGGTACTGTTTCTTAGTACACTCTCTCCATATGCCATGCTTTCTCCCACTATGGGGCTTTTACACAAATTCCCTCTGCCTTGAGGCTATCTTCCTTTCGTCTCCGCATAAATGACTGGCTCATCCTTCTGGTCTTTGCTTACAATTTTCTTCCTAGGGAATTCTCCCCTGTTCTTGCAGATCAGATTAACCTTCTTTTTATAAACTCTCATAACATCTCCTTTCCAGGTGCTTAATATACATTGACTATGTGTGTGCCAGATGCTTATCAGTTGTAATTTGTTACCACATAATAGAACTCAACAGCATTAGGGCCATATTTGTCTTGTTCACAGCTATGCTCCCAGGTATATACAGAGTACTATGTTCCCACAGCACATATTAGAGAATGAATAAATGAATGAAGGAATGGATGAACAAATTGCTACATAGAACCTCCATGTGTTAGCAGATTGGGAGGCTTTCTAAAAGACAGCATTCATTGGGCTTCTACTATATGCTAAACCTTGTCATGGACTTAAATATTTTATCTCATTTTATATTCAAAACAACCTTATAAGGTAGCTTTTGAGAGTAATCTCATTTTACAGATGAGTAAACTAAGATTTTAACTGACAGACCAAATCTCTATGTATATTATATAATCTACGTATGTATATATGTACATGTACACATGTATATATACAATACATACACAAGAGCAAAAAGCAATTTGTGTGTATATTTTCTCTCTCTATATATATACACATGCACAAATATATATATATATATATATATATATATATATATATATATACACACACACACACACATACACACACGCATACACATGAGAGAGAAAAGAGACAGAGAGAGAGGCACTCACTTACCAAGTGTAGGCCCTACAAACAGGTTGTATTCCTTTAATTACAGGCTTCTCCACTCCTAACTCAATCCCACTTAGACACATGTACTGTATGCCCAGCTTGTACCTTGATTTATGATACTTCTGATTCTATGGCTAACGTCAGGATTGGGATGGGCATAATCATCCACGTGTTCCCCTTATTCCCTTGCAGATCAGCTGTGGGGTGGCCAACAGGAGGACACAGAGGGAGGAAACAAAAATAAACTTTTGTTTTCCTCTCCAGGCAAAAATCCCAATGGCTTCCCACCTCTCCTTTAGGCCCTTGGAATGAATGTTCTTTGGTGTGCTAGACACTCTGTGTGGGTTTAGCTCATTAAATGCTCAAAGTATGTGTAGCACGCTGTGTGACTAAGGGGAAGAGGGCAGGAACTGGGCCTCTACTTTGCAAAATATTTCTCTATTGATGAATTCAGAATTTTATATGAAAACTGAAAACACCTGGTTTTTATAATTTTTTCAATGAAAATTAAAAAAAATTATTTCTATCATGAGTGAAAACATTCAGAATTTGATAAATATGGCATGTGAAAGAAAACTGTTTGTTTTTAATGAACATTTATTTGCTAATTATGGGAATCACCAAAGAGGAAGCTGCAGAAACTGTTTTTGTTGTGTTATTTTGTCTTTTCTTATTCTCTGGGTTAATGAAGTTTTAAATCCATAATTTGGAAATTATCAAACCATGGCACGGATGCTAGAATCCTCCAACATGTTTTTAAAACACACATTTGATTAATTTGGGAAAGTTAAGCTCAGGCCAGCACGTGATGGATTCAAGCTTCCTGCTTTTTTTTTTTTTTTTTAATAAATTGTAGGGTTTTGGTTCTTCCCCACTGTGAGCCATGTTTCCATTTTTGACATCAGCTAACTCAGTCACTAGATAATGCCTTCAAGAATTATCTGACAAGATGCACTGACATCAGAATGACAGTTAGGTAGATGTGTTGTGCAATTAGATTATATCTAACAAAGGACCAGTGGCTTCCCTGCATCTAAAAATGATTGGACAACCATGCTTACGTTTGATCATTTATCTATGTGCTAAAGTTGGGCTGACTGGCTCAGCCTAATCAACGTGGTGTCATGTAACTTTTACCATTCTTTAATGAATTGCTTTCTAAGGTGGATTGTCAGGTTCTTGCCAGATTATATATTTAGCAATGTACAGAATTTCATTCATTAAGGTGTTAGAAGGAATTCTCTATTTAGCAAAACAAGATACATGCCTGTTAATGTTCCTTCTTCATAGGAAACATCAGCACGTGCATTATCATTTCTTTAAACCTCTCAGGGTGATTTGAATATGCAATTTTTTATTTTCCTCTCTATGCCATTAAGTTGATGTAGGTAGGAAGGAGGATGCCTTTGTTAACACAATCAATTGAAAGATGTATAAAGAGGAGGGACAGAATTAGTCTATACTAATCATGACTCCTTGATAATAGACTTGTCGCCATGAAGTTAGAGAAGGATTCCTCTTCAAAACCAATTCTTCCAGGATAATAAAAACAACATTTCAAAAGCACATAGGAGTTCTTGCAAGAAGGTAAAATAATGAATTATTAAATGTACTGCAGCTTCTTGATAAAAATTTTATGATAACTGCACAGTGTTCGTCTAACCTTGCCTTTTAGCAACATGGAAACATGAACTCTGCTTATTTCAAGTTGTAAATTGGTTTCCTCTTATTGTCTCATTTAAGCAATCTTTTCCAGAATAGACCCAGAGGTGCCAAATGATTCCAAATTGTAAGCTACAAGTTTTTTTTTTCTCCTCCAGAATTATTGTACCCATTATATTAACACCTTCCACTTTGTTGTGAGGATCCTTACATTTACAGAGGCTATTATGCTTCTCCAAAACAATGTGCCAACAGATTATATGTATTAGTAAAGAGGAGAGTGTGAGCACTGAGCATAGTCTTAACTGGGAAACATCTACAAGTACAGTATTTAGAATGCAGTAAGGAGGAAAAACAGAGCATAGTAAACATTTCATACTGGCATCTGCATCCATTATAGAACTGAGGTGACCGGTAAACACGAAGAATGCTTACACTGTCCTTTTCTGTCTTTGAGTCTCATATTTGCTCACTTCCTTTCTATCACAGACATATGGAGAAGGGGGGTGAAGAGAAGAACATACTTCCTTGGGCATTTATTACATGCAGGTACCACAAAGCAACAGTTTTTATATAAATTTTGCACCGAGTTTCAATCTTCAGGTATGGTGACCATTTTTTTTTTTTTGCAACCATGTCTCCTATAGATTATTTATTCCAGAGGAATTATAGCCTGACATCATAGGGAGGATAATGCCCCCAACTCATTACATTGCCAGTAGATTAAAACTGGCTCTCACTCTCCTAGTGCTCCACCATAAAGCACTTGGGTTAAAGTGTTAACTAAAACTTGGTCAAAGCCACAGACAGCCTAGGGACCATGATTCATGGAAATAAACAAACTGGAAGGCATTTGACTGAGGCAGAGAGTAGTGCAGAGAGCCCAGCTTGCATAGTCAGGAGACCACACCATTATCACTTATTATTGAACTTAGTAAATTCTTTTTTTGCTTTTAACCTCTACCATCTTTCTTAAGGACTGAAAATGAGATGATTCAATCTACAAATGAATGATTTAAGATAGTGCCAATCTTAATGATATAATAGAGTGAGTGCCTGTCTCTAAGATGATTCTCAATAAATAACAGTATATTCACTTTGAATTTATCTACTTCTGGAGATCAGTTCTACTCCACAGAAGAGTGGCACACATTAATTTTACTTCTGTAATTATGCTGATCGGTCAGAATGGCGACCAATTTTCATTCGAATATCCTGGGATAAGCTGAGATTGTTCACCATGTAGAAAACACACCAAGTAGGATATGTTAAAGCAAGCTGGGTAAAGCCTATTACTTAGCAGAATTTACTCAATAGATACCCGCAGTCTTACAGTAACTGTCAGCTGGGTTCTACATGGCCAAGGGATGTATATATGTATGGATATACATTTGTTTAAGGAGACAGTTTGTACTGAAAACTCAAAACAATTGACCCTGTTGCATATACACTGGGATCCAATGATGGTTCCTATATCTTCCCTATGAGGACTTGATAGTAAGTGTTCACTAGGACTCAAACAGGAGTCTGTCATGCTTGGCTCTAGGCACTAATCTGAAAGTAATCATCAGGCTCTTTTCTCTGAGAAGACAATCTGTAAATACAGTTAGCATTACTTTACATAGTGGTCACTACATACAGGCACTTTCTAAGTGTTTTATATTCACACTTCATTTAATTATCACACATGAACAACCAGGAGATATTTCCTTCTAAGGAAAAGGAACAGATTACTATTTGTTAAGAATTGAGTGCCTCCATCTTCTATTTCTCAACCTTCTCCAATATAACAGTGATGGGAAGGGTCACTATACTTCCAAGAGTGCCTCGGATGATCCTGAGTTTCTACTCCTTGCTCCAGCGTAATTAGTCTGGTTCTTCCCTTCACTGTCCAGGCTGAACAATAAATTATACCATCCACTGATTATGGGATCTGTATTTATCTCTAGTATGTCATGCCCTGCCTTCTTGAGGACATGAAGGTAGCTGCTTCCTTGGCCCACTCTGTCCTGCCAGCACCCTCTACCTTAATCAGATCTCAAGAGTAATACAGTGCAATAAGATGGTGAAAGGCTTTTTTTTTCCCAACAGCTTGTGTTGTGGGACAGTTACTTTTTCTTTAGAATCTAAACTTAGAAAGTATGTCCTTTTGTTTGATTTCATAATATTACCTGTGTAAAACCAATAAATACCCCCATATGGGATCAAGGATATTGAAACTTAATGAGTTTGTGTTCAACAGCATGTACCTAATTATGTCTCAGATAAGGGTGGCAACCAATTAGTGGGTTGTGAAATCTATTCAATGGTTCAAAAGAAGCATTTAAAAGTGAAGTAGAATAGAGAATATCAGGGTGTGTTACGCATATAAGGCTACATGTTACTTTGAGAAAGTTTAAATAATTTGCGTGTGTGGTGTGTGTGGGGGGTGGGGAGGGGTAGCCAGTCTCCAAAGTGGTTCCGCATTATCACTGCCTCCTGGTAATCATATCCTTGTATAGTTCCCTCAAGTACTTAATCATGGCTGTTTTGTGTCATCAATAGGGTATTGCAAATGTGGGGTGCCTGGATGGCTCAGTCTGTTGAGAGTCCAACTTTGACTCAGGTTGTGATCTCATGGTTTGTGGTTTTGAGCCCCACGTTGGGCTGTGTGCTAACAGTGCCAACCTTGCTTCTGAATCTCTGCCTCCCTCTCTCTCTGCCCCTCCCCAATTCATGATCTCTCTCTCTCTCTCTCTCTCTCTCTCTCAGAAATAAACAAACATTTATTTTTTTTAAAGGATATTGCAAAAGTAATGATGCATGACTTCTGAGGCTAGGTCATGAAGTACCTTGCAGGGTCTGCTAAGGATTTAGATTGTTCTGTGTGAAACCATTGCCATATCACAAGGATGCTCAAGCAGCTGTGTGGAGAAACCCATGTGAGATTGAATGGAGCTTCCCATCAAACATGGCACCAACTTGCCACCCATGTGAATGGACTACTTTGGGAGTGGATCCTCTAACTGCATTTAAGCCTTCAAATGACCACAGCCCCAGACTGTATCTTGACTAAAACCTTGTGAGAGACCTGATGCCAGAACCACCCAGCTAAGCTGTTCCCAAATACCTGACATGCAGAAATTGTGAGAGATAATGAATGTTTATTATTGCTTTAAGCTACTAAGTTTTGTAGTAATTTTTTTTTATGTGACAGTGGATTACTACATATGTTCACATTCAGGGACATGTGTGTGTGCATACACACATGTAAGTATATAGACAGAGGAATTTTAAACCTGTTGTGATGTAAAAATATATCCCTTACTGCTTATTGTGGTAAAAATATTTTAAAATACCCACATTGGTATTTTGGTAAAAATATGTATGTATGATACTACAATGGTAGATCTATGAATGATACTATACGTATGATACTATATGTATTTGTACACATGTGTTTATACACGCACACACACACACACACAATGTAACGGTATCTATATACTATAATGGTAGGTCTATGTCATTATACACTGGTCCAAACCCATAGAATTTATAACACCAAGAGTTAACCTTGATGTAAACCATGGACTTTGAGTGACAACGATATATCACTGTAGGTTCATTATTGGTAATAAATGTTCCACTGCGATGAAGATATTGGTAATGAGGGAGGCTATGCATGTGTGTGAGGGGAGTGGGAGTAGATGGGACATCTCTGTACCTTCCTCTCAGGTTTTCTGTGAATCTAAAACTACTCTAATAAAATCTTTTCTTAAAATACCAGCATATATTAGGAATGAAAAGGGAGAGAGACCAGAAATACATTAAGCCCTACAATGTGCCTGTTGCTGTGCAAAATGAAGATGTTTTTCAAAGGTTATATTCTTTGCTTTACACTGTATTAACTTTCTTAGAATATATTTGGGTGTCCATCTTAGGACTTGCTTGCTGCTATGTTTTTATGACCTGTAGGTTTTTCTCTTTTATAACCTTGACTTCTCATTTAGCTACTGTTTCAATATTATAGTGTTCCTTTTAGCTTTATGTGTCATCATTACAGACCATTTTTTAAACAATTAGACAATCTTGTAAGCACCATTGAGCAAACAAAAAGGCTGTATCATTTTATAATATGTAATAATCAGTGGGGGATGGCTATGTTCACAACGCATAGTTTCCCAAAAGTACTGTGTTCTACTGAGTTTCGTTTTATTTATTTATTTGAGAGATTGTGAGCAGGGGAGGGGCAGAGGGAGTGGGGTGGGGGAGAGAATCTGAAGCAGGCTCCACACCCAGTGGGCAAAGCCTGACTCAGGGCTCAATTCCACAACCCTGGGATCATGACTAGAGCCAAAATCAAGAGTCAGATGCTTAACTGACTGAGTCACCCAGGCACCCCACTGAGTTTCATTTTAAAAGATTACATCAATATTTCAAAACCTGAATTTTTCTTGGAATTGCACAATTTCAGAAAAGAGTATGTTCGTGGTTGCTTTTAAAGAAGCCCTTATCTTACTCTGAATTAATTTTTTTTTTGTCTTGCTGTGTACTATGGTGAGGAGGTTGACGGTCAAGAAATTTAATGAATTATGTTCAGAGTTAATGTTTTTGTGAAGAAACTTGACTTTTTCATGGGGGTAGTTCCCCTAGCAGGAGCCAGCCAGTTACAGGGTAACTCCTTTCAAAGTCCACTGAAGGCAGTTCATAGGTAGGAAAGGGGAAGAGACAGAGGGAATTAGAGATACAGGCAGAGTATCAAACTCAGCACAGGTGTTAACATCCTCCTTGTCTAGTCCAGGAACTCTGTTTTATATCCAAGTTATGTGTATTTTCACCAAATATTTCTATATTCCCTACAGATTCCTTCTCTTTTGGGATTCAGTTCCTCACCTCATAATATTTCCTTTTTTTTTTTTTTTTTTTTACATTTTATTCATTTAAGTAATTTCAACAGCCAACATGGGGCTCAAATTCATGACCACTTGATCAAGAGTCACACACTCCTCTGGCTGAGTGAGCCAGGTGCCCCTCTCAGAAACTTTCTTAATGTTAACCATTATTGTTTATATATATTTTAAATGTTTTATTTATTTTTGTGAGAGAGAGATAAAAGAGAGAGAGAAAGTTAGTGAGTGAGCAGGGGAGGGGCAGAGAAAGGAGACAGAAGAGCCAAAGCAGGCTCTGTGCTGATAGCAGAGAGCCCGATGCCAGGCTTGAACCCACAAACCATGAGAGCATGACCTAAGCCAAAGTCGGACCTTAACCAAGTGAGCCACCCAGGTGCCCCAACCACTGTTGCTATATTAAGTGGAGTCCTTTGGCTGTTTTAAAATTCCATAGTAAGTGGCTGGGTTTGCTGAGGTGAGAAAACATTGTCAAGTCAGCTTCCATTCCTTCCATTGTTTTTACTCTTAGCCAAAGACATCAGTGGACCAGTTCTAATAGTAACAAACCGTCACCTGGGCCCCAGTGCATCACATCTCTTCCCTGACATGGAGACCTGCCATTATTGTTTTACTTCAATGATTCTCAAACTTGGCTGCACATGAGAGATATTGATGACTGGGCTCCATGCCCAGACATTCTAATTTGATGTTATATTTTGCACTGCTATTTTTTAAAAGCCACCCAGGTGATTTGGGGATATGATCAAATTGTAGAAACATTGTTGTAGCATAAGTTATTTGGCAAATTTGAAAATAACTTTTATGGTAATTAGAACACAGTGTTCTTTCTCAACAAACCATACACCCAATTGTGTATCTCCACAACCTTGGCTCATCCACTCCTTGGAAGATGAAATTCAAGCTCAAGTTCTTATCATTTCTCCAGCCTCACTACCTGAGAGCTTGTGTCATCTGATTTATATTCCAGGAATACAGAATTGATGCGAAATTCCCAATTATATTCTTATAAGTCATGCTTCTGTGCCTTTCCCACCTAAAATATTCTGTCTTCCTGTCCTCTTGTTTCTTACGTTTATCCCATCAAATCACATTTCAGACGTCCCCTTGCTGGAAAACATTTCATGCCTCCTATGGCACACCCTCCTTAGTAACTTAAAACTTTTTTAATGTTTATTTTTGAGAAAGAGGGAGAGAGACAGAGTGTGAACAGGGGAGGGTCAGAGAGAGAGGGAGACACAGAATCCGAAGCAGGCTCCAGGCTCTGAGCTGTCAGCACAGAGCCGAATGTGGGGGTCGAACCCATGAAACATGAGATCATGACCTGAGCTGAAGTAGGATGCTTAACACACTGAGCCGCCCAGGCATTCTGAATAGTAACTTTAAACCTCATGCAGTTTTAGAGTTGTATATGTCCTTTATATAGTAATTTATTTACTACTGCAACTATCCTAGCTTGTAAATCCCTTGAAGGTAGCACGATGAAGGTCCTTTTATTTATATCCATGCATGAGTGTGTGCAGAGTAGGTACTCCATCTATGTTTGTGAAATGAGCTAGATTCCCTCTGTCCAAAATTTTATTTGGGCCTTTTGTCTATATCCATGCATGGGTTAACGCATACATAGTAGGTACTCCACCTATGTTTGTGAGATGAGCTATATTCCCTCTTTCCTGAATTTTATTGCATAGAAATAAAAAAGTACAATTCAACAGATTGGTGCCTCTTGCTGCTACCTAAATTCACCATTCTTTATGTGTCACAAATTGAACCCATTGCAAAAGTCTAAGGCCTTTCTTTTACATTTAATCTACTCCTATTCTCCTCATTCACTTCAAAGGTATCTTGGATGAACACTGTGTTGGGGACACAGACAAGGCAAAGGCAACCATGTTCTCTTGCTTTTAATCAGCTGTTTCTCAATCACAAGAGGAAGGTAAATGACTTCTATATTCACTGTGGAAAGATTTTTCAAAGAATAAGAGAAATTCTAAATAGGGCTTAATATAGCTAAGCAGACTTCCCATAAAAAATATTTTGAAATTCTAATTGTTAGTTACTCTGCATGGAACTTTACGACAAGACACACAGTTTTCTACCTCAAAGAACTGTTAGTAAACTACACAGATTAACCTGATTTTGTTATCAGTGTTCTTTTTGTTTTTCTCTTTTCCCACTCATGTATTTTTGTCCTTCCTTCCATCTTCCTTCCTTCATTTCTTCTGCCCTTACTTCCCTCTCTTCCTTTTTAATGACTCTCATTCCCATATCCTTTCTCTAAACATGGAAAACATGCATACATTTTTTATTGATTTATTTCTCATGACTATATGCCATCACTGTCAAAGATAAAAAGGTCCTAGCTGCTACCCTCAGAGAACTCCAAGTTTCATGAGGCAGACAGACCAAAAAACAACAACTGCTGTGTATGATAGTTAATATAGATGCACTGCAAGGTACTATGAGAATATAGAAAAACAAATAGGATGCCTTATAAAGTACAAAATATCTTTAAAAGGTGACACAAAAGAATAAGAAAAATCATTTTGAGCTGCAACCACATATAAGCGTCTTGCTAAGCATTGATTTCTTCATATATATGAACTCATACAGTCCTGACAATTAACTATCCAAGATGAGGATTATTATTATTACCATTTATTTAGATCTGAAAACTAAACTTCAGAAAAGTTGTATGTCCCTTGCCTTTGGAAACATGTCAAGTAAGAAGTCCCTGTGGCTAAGGTCAAGGAGGTTGTTGCCTGTTTTCTCTTCTAGGATTTTGATGGTTTCCTGTTTTACATTTAGGTCTTTCATCCATTTTGAATTTGTTTTTGTGTATGGTGTAAGAAAGTGGCCCAGTTTCATTTTTTGCACGTCTAAAGAGACGTTTGCTAAAGAGACTACCTTCTGCATTTGCTAAAGAGACTATCCTTTTTCCATTAGATACTCTTTCTGCTTTGTCAAAGATTAGCTGGCCATACATTTATGAGTCCAATTTTGGTTTCTCTATTCTGTTCCATTGGTCTATGTGTCTGTTTTTGTGCCAGTACCATACTGTCTTGATGACTACATGTAATTTAGCTTTGTATAGCCTGAAGTCTGGAATTGTGATGCCTCTAGCTTTGGTTTACTTTTTCAACATTATTTTAGCTATTTAGGGTACTGTGTGGTTCCATACAAATTTTAGAATTATTTTTTCTAGCTCTGTGAAGAATGCTGGTGTTATTTGATAAGGATTCTATTAAATGTGTAGATTGCTTTGGGTAGTATTGACATTTTAACAATATTTATTCTTCCAATCCATGACAATGGAATGTTTTTCCATTTGTGTCTTTATCAATTTCTTTCAAAGGCTTTCTATAGTTTTCATCATACAGATTTTTAACCTCGTTGAATAGGTTTATTCCTAAGTATTTTAAGGTTCTTTGTGCAATTGTAAATGGGATAGATTCCTTGATTTCTCTTTCTGTTGATTCATTGTTGGTGTATAGAAATACAACCGATTTCTGTACATTGATTTTTCCTGTGACTTTGCTGAATTCATGTATCAGTTCTGGAAGTTTTTTGGTGAAGTCTTTTGGGTTTTCCATGTACAGCTTCAAGTCATCTGTGAAAAGTGAAAGTTGGACTTCTTATTTACCAATTTGTATGCCTTTTATTTCATTTTGTTGTCTTCTGAGGCTAGGACTTCCAACATTATGTTAAACAACAGTGGTAAAAGTGGACATCCCTGTTTTATGTTAGCTAACTTGACAACAAATTTTATAATAAATAAATGAATAAATAGACTTATTAAAAAGTTGTATGACTTTTGAAGGGCATATCTCTAGTAACAGAGGAAGTCTTGTCTTAGATAGTGTTATAAAAATATTATTATTTGCAGCTCAGAAGTACTCCATGCTACATGGGATAGAAGATAAAGGTGGAAATTGGTAGCTAAATTTATGGAGAGTTAAATCCATGCTAAGCGCTGTTCTAGTTCTTTGTGATTTTTAACTCATCAACACCCACATGAAGTAGGTGCTATTATTACCTATTTTAAAGGTCAGTGAACTGAGCCATAAGGAGGTGGCGATCACAAAGTTACTTAGTGATAACTGGACTTATGCTTAGCCATTCTTGAGCTGGCAAACCAAGATAGACACCTGCAGGCTCAAGTCAGGATATAAACTGTGACTTCTAGGTGCCAAATGAGTGGCTTTGAATCAAAATGTGCTTTAAATCAAAAGCTATCCATGGAAGCAAGCTCTTCTTTTTTTCACTAGTCTGGCCTGGTAAGATAGCAGCAGCATGGTGTGACGCAAGTTACCCGGGCTCTGGAGTCTGCACAGGGTTTCAATCCTGCCTTGGCTCATGCACATGTGATCTTGGGCAAACTACTTAAATCGTGAAGCCTCAAATTCTTCATCTCTCAATTTATAATGAGGGTCATAAACATTCCAAGTGATTATTATGCAGGCCAATTGGATGGTTTGTTCAAAAGTGCCTAACAACATACTAAATGCTCAGTAAATGTTCCCCTACCCCAGTCACTCTTTGTCTGACTCCAAAATTTCACTGGTATTTTAAATAATAAAGGTAAGAATAAAGCATTGCTTTGGCAAGATTCTAAACCTCTTAAATCCCCTTAAATCTCTACTGGCAGTTTGATCTTTCCACCAAATTCAGGATTTAAGTTCTTATTTCCCTAAGAAAAATGTCCTATTTTTTGACTTTGTAATACTCCAGCATTTAAGCCACCCAACACTCTTGTTAATGAGTCTACAGACATCATATCATAGAGCCTTGTACTTCATAGTCATTATTTTAGTACATGTGGCTGGCGTAGATGCCTCTACTCAATCTGTTTCAAATTTCAGAAAGAAGGCTTCTCTTTCTTGGCTCTTAATCCCATCTATCTTCAAAGAAAGAAAAAAAAACTGCTAAGCAAAAGCTGATATGGGGTGGTAGAGAGAATTTTAATGAAGGAAATTAAATGATTTAGGAATATGAGTCAGCTGACGATCTAGCTTCTCGTGAGGGGGTAAATTTTGGCACCCAAGGCAAGTGCTGTGGACCCACACCTGTATCCTGTGATATCTCTTGCTTTATATCTGTCTCTACACTTCTAAGCTATGCTTTATATCTTTTTTGCAGCTTGTCTTGTGGCATATCCTTAAATGGTATCAAGGCTTTCTCATAGGTGCACACTGTAGGCCATCGCTGCCTTGGGAGCCAGCAAACTAAGAAGGAAAGGATACTAATGAGTCTTTACATAACATTGCAGTATTTGCTGTTCCCAACAGCTCTGTTCCTTGCTAAGGCAGTGTGGGGAGCAATTACCACTACCCATATAAACTCTGACTGCCTTAATCATTCTTGGAAAAACAATTTCAGTAAACTCATTAGAGCCAAAAGAGTTCACCTTCTCCAAAGGGATTTCTGAAATGGGAACACTGAAGAAGAATCTGACAGAGCAGAAAAGCGGGAGGAGTTCAGAGGGAATGAGAAAGCAAGAAAAAGAGTTTTGTTTCTATTGTGTCTTTGGATATGAAACGAGCCCCATTTTGATCCAGTTTTTTTTTAACCATTAGGATAAAGACAGTCACTTGAAAATATTGAGATTTCTTGCTATGTGTGTGATAGAATGAAAAATTAATAGCCCAGCTCTTTGAATAGGAATGCCTTTGGTAGCCATGAGAGCAAGACAAGGGAATCTTCTACTGCTGTCCATGCTAGCGTAGAATGGAGGATGCCTGAGAAAGGCTGGCCCCAAGGACCAGATGGGGCTGGGAGGAGGATTCCTAACAGATTATGGAGAAGAGCCCCATACTACTGCTGGTATGGATAGTGGGCATGGGGCTCCAGCCTCAGAGGCATATGCCTGAGACCCAGACCTACCAAGCCAACAGTGAGGGGGAAAAAACAGTGAGCCTTTAATTTAAAGAAAAGTGAGTTCCAGGGACACTGTATACATACTGCTCAATTTTTCCCTCACGCATCCACTTTGGCACTGTTGCTGTATCTTAGAAAAATGCTGTGCATACGTGTATGCATGTACTTAAAAAGTAGACTGACTAAAGATACACGTATCAGGGACATCCAGACCTACGCGTAGAAAAGTATAGAGTAGTCATTGTTTAGCACAACACTGGGAGGAAGGACCTCTTCCCCCGCCACCTACCCTCCTTCGCTGTCATACATATATATGCCATAACATGTATCAAGGGAACTTCTGCTAGGCCAGAGAAGGAAATTTACCCTTTGGGCAATCCCCTCTAACAAGTATTGCCTCGGTTGCCATGTGGTAGTTCTACATATACAACAAAGAACACAGGGTTTGGTGAATTTGGTGCATAAAGTTGTATTTTCCTGTCTTTCTTTGAGGAAATAGGACCAAGTTAGCTCCCTGGGGTTCATGGACTTGTCTTAGGACCAGGGCTACTGAAGGAGGGAAAACAGCATTCCTATAAAAAGTCTGATGGAGTCATGGTGTAATTGAACCTGAACACTAAAAAAAAAAAAAAAAAAAAAGCATGATCCCATTTTGTATCCCTCACTGGTGATTTTCATCCACTGTTTCTCAATATAAACACATTTTAGAGCTCGAGGAGACTTTAAAGGGAAGAGTGCAAAGATGGAGGGAATGGAAATAATATTTATTGAGCATATACCATGTCTTAGGGGCTCTGGTAAGTTTCCTAGGTTAGTTAGTTCAGTACTCACAAAAGTTCTGTAAGATTTAGGGTTGGGTCCTGTTTACAAACAAATAGTTAAGGCATAGGAGATGTTGAATAATTTGCCTGAAGTCACATAGTTAACTGGAAGGTAAATCTGGGATATGAACTAGCAGACCGGTGCTAGTCCATCTTCAAAGATGGAAGAGGATGGGGGCACCTAGGTGACTCAATCTGTTGAGAATCCAGCTCTTGATTTCAGCTCACGTCATGATCCAGGGTCGTGGGATCGAGCCCCGCGTGGGGCTCTGCACTGAGTGTGAAGCCTGCTTCAGATTCTGTCTCCCTCTGCCCTTCTCTCCCACTCATGTGCTCTCTCTTTCTCTCTAAATAAATAAATAAATAAATAAATAAATAAATAAATAAATAAATATATAATAAAACAAAGATGAAAGAGGATGAAGGGAAAGGGGAGCTAGATGCAAAACCAAAACTAGAGCTCAGGTTCTTTCGCACCCACAGCAAGTGTCCTTCCCAGCCCAGCCTCCCCTGACACCATTAAATGCCTGGAAAAACTGTCAGTAGGCAAGAATGGAAGAGACCTGGGAAGGGAAAAAGTTGAGAAAATTGCACTGACCACAAGTATCCAAGTTTGTGACTTCTTTTCGTTCTCCCTCTACACAGTTACATAATCTAAACAAAATAATTTCAAGAATTTTCAGTCACTACTGGAGTGTCCCTGGTAATGTTTTCATGTAGTTTTTATTTTTCCTGTGCATTGCTTCCATCATCTGCTGAGTATTATTAGATTTTACACACTATTTGACATGAAACTTGGCCCCTGATGAAACAATGCTATTTTGGATTCTTGTGAAAGCCTACAAGACTGGAAATAGATTTATCATGCCATAGCTTCTCCTTACTTGAAAATCTGCATGAATACACTGTAACTTTGCTCTTGAGACTGGTGATTTTTTAAGGGTTTTTTTTATGTTTATTTTTGACAGAGAGAGGGGGGGGGGGAGGGGCAGAGAGAGCAGGAGACAGAATCCAAGCAGGCTCCAGGCTCTGAGCTGTCAGCACAGCGCCCAATGCAGGGCTCAAACCCACAAACCATGAGATCATGACTTGAGCTGAAGTTGGAAGCTTAACCCACTGAGCAACCCAGGTGCCCTGAGACTGAAGATTTTTTTTTAAGGGATACATAGATAACAAAAGATAATGCCATTTTATCTTTCCATCTTTTCATATGGAAACATGTTTGAGCAAAGAGTGCTTCAAGAGGACAAAGATTTGAAATGATTATTTCTTAGTGAATTGATTCATTTACTAACTGGTTAATATTTGCCTTATGGACAATTCAAATCTCATAACATCTTGTTTTCTCTTAATGTTTGTAATTAGGAGAGTGTGAGATCAATTTGCAGTCATTTTGGGCAAATGTAATAATTTTATGACCTGCATTCTTTATTACCATTTGTTCCTCTAGTCTTGGTTTACATATTTTGTCCTTATTTTCCCATCCTGTTTTTAAAAAAAGTATTTTTTATTTTTTTAAGTAATTGCATTTACTTCCGTTGTTTCAAATCCTTTTGGAAAATGGGGGAATATATAGGTAGAGAACTAGTTAGCAAGCAAGCAGGCAAGCTACACTTACTCCACGGCATTGTGTCAGTAAGAGGTAGTTTCTTTCTTTCTTTCTTTCTTTCTTTCTTTCTTTCTTTCTTTCTTTCTTTCTTTCTTCCTTCCTTCCTTCCTTCCTTCCTTCCTTCCTTCCTTCCTTCCTTCCTTCCTTCCTTTCTTCTACAGTTTAAAATGAGATATTTCTTAAGGGGATTTAAAATTTCACCCTGTTTGGCATGGCTCTTAATACCTATAAAGCACTGCCTGCTTTCTATTTTGAAATAAGAATCATAAATTGGGTTAGGCTGGTGGAGTTGAGCAGCAATGTATGTGTGAGATGATGCTGTCGTGTTCACAGAATATAAATTTTACATTTGGTTGAAACTAACATACGCACTCTAAATGCAGACGTGATTCTTCAGTTTGCCTTAATATTTCACTGCATATGCTGATCAGTTCTCCTATGTTTGCCATTTTATTAGTGGCTTTTGATCACCTTGATTTGGGTTTTCATTTCATTTTTTTGAAATGGTGTTGAAAAGATATTTGAAACATTTTGCAATGACTTTCTTAAGTAGCCTAATAAATGTTATTAAGCAAATTTTAAAATTAACTCATAAAATCTGAGTCCTATAGAATAGTCTACAAAATCAAACCCTACTCTTTCAGGAACTCAATCATTAGAATCATTTAAAAGTTGTTTTAGCTCTTTCATTTCTATTCTTTCAAAATACAGGCTGAAGATGAATCCTAAGAGAAGAAATACGTCTGCTTTGGGAGGTCTTACACTGTTTTCAAGATTTCCATCACAGAAAAACATATCCAATTCTAACTTCATCCTTTCTCATATTAAGCAAAAAAATTGTAAGACATAACTCTAGCCTCAGATTTGTAATTATACCATCTAAAAGGAATCCTAGTACTAGCACTAATCTTATCTAAAACCATAATACTAATGCTGAGCCTCCTTAAAGCCTCTCACACTAGATTAACATTTATTCTCATGAAAAAGCTAAAGCCTAACCTTCTCTTAACTTTATCCTTAATACTAGCATCAACACAAAACCCAGAAAGGAAGTTTCAACTCGCAGAAATTAAGACTGGTGGGGTTTTCTCACTTTGTTGAGAATAATTTCTAGGCTCAGGAAGAGTTCTGAAATGCATTAGCAATGAATGTCTGCCCTTGTCTACCAGGAGGGAATTGCAACATGGGTGCCAAGTATTCACCATTCCTGGTAATACTAACTCTTGCCCCGGTCTGGCCTTCGCTTCCTGAAGGTAAGCACTGCTGGCTGATCATAAGTGACAGAAGAAAAGTTTCCTGATTTTATCTAAATTATCATAAAGAAATGGGGCTTGAGTTCCTTACTAAGGGTTTTTATCTAGAGGGGGTTGCAGGAATCCTTCAGGGAGGAAGATGATAGTTTTTTTGTTTTTTGTTTTTTTTTTTTTTATAACTTGTCAGAATGTATCATTTATTCCCTAAATATGAAAGAATACAGACAAAGAGTTGGGATTTAAAACCTCAATACTACATTCTAATAAGAAAGTGACTGACTTTCAAAGAGGCCGCCTGACGATCATTCCTGCTACCAAGAGAATAAATTTTCTCATCTTATCTCTGTAAGACTTTTATTTAACATAGCCAACGTGGTGCTTAATCTCTGCCAATTGTTAATTTGACATAATCTATGGGATATTTCACAAGATATAAGGATCATTCTTAATAGTGCAATCAATTTTTTCTGAGCACATGGGGCATGGTCTTCAAATAATGCTTGGGAAAATTATTTTTTTTAATTGGTTTTGTTGACAATTTTGAGCAGAGTCAAAACTATAAAGAATTGAACGATGCACTCCCAGACACTCTCAACCAGCTTCAGCATTTATCAGTTTACAGATAATCTTGTTTAACCAATTACTTACTACCATATACCTTGATTCAAATTTTAGACGTCATTTTATGTTATCCAAACATCTCTATAACTTAGTGACTTGTTTTTTTAATCAGCTTTGAGATATTTTCAAATACCATAAATTCACTAATTTAAAAT
The DNA here is from genome assembly GCF_018350195.1 of Panthera tigris. Taxonomy (NCBI): domain Eukaryota; kingdom Metazoa; phylum Chordata; class Mammalia; order Carnivora; family Felidae; genus Panthera; species Panthera tigris. The sequence goes on along the minus strand of NC_056673.1, from coordinate 33,100,201 downwards.
GTACAGTTTAGTGATTTTTGGTGTGTTTGCTGAGTTGGTTTAGAATTTTAGACTATTTTATTCTAAATTTATTAAATATTAGGATTATTTTCAATAATTTATTATTTTCAATAATTTTAGAATATTTTCATTACTCCCAAAAGAGTGATGACACTAAGACACCTAGTCACTGTTCATTTAACTTTTACCTCCAGCCAGAGGCAACCACTCAGCTAATATTTTTCCATATAGAATTATCTATTATGAACATTTTACACAAAAGGAATCATAATATTTATTTTTGTATTACTTTAACTTAGCATGTTTTCACGCCTTATCTATGTTGCATCAAATATCAGTACTTCCTTTTCTTTATTTATATCAAAAAATGTTTCATTGTATGGATAGATCACGTTTGGTTTATTCATCATTTGATGGACATTTGGGTTGTTTTCATTTTTTGGCTATTAGAAATAATGCTGCTATTCATGTATGCATTTTGTGGGCACTATTTTCTCATTTTTCTTGGGTACATAATTAAGAGTAAAATTAATGGACAGTATGGCAATACTGTTTTTTTAAAAAAAAAAAAAGATAAAAACCTTTCGAGGAACTTATCAACCTCTTTTCCAAACTGGCTGCATTTTACTTCCTCACCAGCAATATATGTGGGTCCTAATTTCTCCATTTATTTACCAACACATATTATTGTGCCTCTTTAAAAATTATAGCTGTCCTAGAGGGTGTGAATTATGTGATTTTTGTTTACATTTCCCAAATGACTTTGAGCATCTTTTTTCATGGACATTGGTGATTTTTACATCTTCCTTGGAGAAATGTCTATTCTTTGCTCATTTTATTTTTTTTTTCAGTATTTGAAATTTATTGTCAAATTGGTTTCCATTTCTTTGCTCATTTTAACATTCAGTTACTTGTCTTTATATTATCAAATTATAAGAGTTTTTTAACATATTCTAGATACAATTCCCTTATTAGATATGATTTACAGAATTTTCTCTTATTCTGTGAGTGGTATTTTCTTCTTTTTTTGTGGGTGGTATTTTCACTGTCTTAATGCTATTGTTTATGAACAGCATTTGTTAAAATTTTAATGAAATCTAATATATCCATTTATAGTTTTGTTGCTTGTGTTTTTGTTGATGTACCTGCCTAACTATTTCCAAAGGCAAGGTAAAGATTATTTACCCCTATGTTTTTTTCTAAGAGTTTTGCAGGTTAGATATTCTTCCTCCAATAATTTTTTTTGACACCCTTGTCAAAATTAATTGACCATAAATGTACAGGTTTATTTCTGGACCTTAATTTAGTTTATTTATCTGTATATCTCTATGTTAGTACTGCACTGTCTTGATTAGTGTAGTTTTGTAGTAATTTGAAATCAGGATGTGTGAGTCTTCCTTTCTTATAATTTTTTAAGATTATTTGGCTATTCTGAGTCCCTTATTTTCCACACAGACTTTAGGATCAGCTTGATAATTAAAAAAAAAAGGCAGCTGATATTTTATTATTTTTTTAAGTTTATTTATTTTAAGAGAGAAAGAGAAAGAGAAAGAGCAGGGGAGGGACAGAAAGAAAGGGAGAGGGAATCCCAAGCAGGCTCCACACTGTCAGCACAGAACCCAATGTGGGGCTTGATCCCACAAACCATGAGGTCATGACCTGAGCCAACATCAAGAGTCAGCAGTTTAATCGACAGAGCCATTCAGGTGCCCCATGGCAGCTGGTATTTTAGGCATTCTGTTGAATTTGTAGATGATCTGGGTAGTATTGCCAACTTAACAATATTAAGTTTTCCAGTCAATGACATAGGATGTTATTCTATTTATTTATCTCTTCTTTAATTTCTTTCAACAATATTTGGTAGTTTTCTTTTTACAAATCTTGCATGACATTTGTTAAATTTATTACTAAATACTCTGTTGATGCCACTGAAAATATAATTTCTGAATTTCATTCTTTTGCTAGTATATAGAAAAGCAATTGATTTTTCTATATTGGTTTTGTATCCTTCAATCTTGCTTCAGTTTTTTTTTTAGTGGATTCCTTATAATTTTTGTATTATTTTCTCTTTTCTTTTCAATACGGTTACTTTTTGTTTTTCTTGCCTACTTGCTCTTCTAGAACCACCAGTACAATATTGTATAAAAGTGGCAAGAACATTCATCCTTGTCTTGTTCCTGATCTTAGCAGGAAGGCATTAAGTCCTTATTCAGTATAATCTTAGTTGTGGATTTTTTGTAGATGCTCTTTACAAGGTTAAGAAAGTTCTAATCTTCGTTTGTTGAGTCTGTCTTCCTTCCTTCCTTCCTTCCTTCCTTCCTTCCTTCCTTCCTTCCTTCAATCATGAAATAATGTTGAATGTTGTTAAGTGCTAATGATAAAATCAGATGATCATGTGGCTTGGGTTCTCCATTCTATTAATATGTTTTATTACATTAGTTGATTTTCAGATATTAAACCAACCTTGAATTTCTGGTTTAAATCCCACTTGCTTGTGGCATCTCTGTGAGGTAGCTGATCATGTTCCCTTTTCCATTCCTGATTTTGATTCCCCCTCTGTCTCCTTGCTGCTACATGTGTCAATTTTGTTGATATTTTCAAAAAACAAACTTCTCATTTTGTGATTTTTTCAATTTGTCTATTCCATGTCTTTTTGTTTCATTATCATTTCCTTCTGCTTACTTCAGGTTTAATTTTCTCCTAATTTTTTTGTTTTTTCAGTTGGAAACTTAGCTTATATATTTGAAATCAATCTTCACCATATTTTCACCATAGTCATTCACAGCTACTAATTTCCCTCTAACACTGCTTTAGCCACATCCCATGTAATTTGCTCTGTTGTCTTGGTCTTTGAATAATGAAATGTAGGAAAAGAAAATAACCCAGCAAACAAATTATTCATTCTCACTCCTCCACAGATCAAGGGCTTTGACACTCATACACACTTTGACACTTATACCACATAGTATGTTTTGGAAACCAGAATGAGTGAAAAACTGAGCTATAGTTAAATTTGCCTGAGAACATGTGGCCATTAAGAAGATCATGTCTTTATATTTGTTTTCCTTCTCTGACTTCTCTTTATCCCTACTCTTGCTGCACTAGCTCCCTCTGATAAAATGGTATCCTGTGAGTGCTTCCTCAGGATTTGCAATCTAGGAGACCCAGGCTAAGATATACATAGAGAGCACAATTAATACATCTGCTAACAGTTCATAAGTGTTGTGGCCATTATCTGTGAGAAACTGGAACATCACCTTAGATTTCCAACTTTGATTCAACATCCAAATCCAATCAGAAACCTAGAAACATTTATTCTGCTATCTCAATATAGCTGGTATCTATGTTCTCTTCTACATTCCTATAAATTCTCCTTGATATTCTCCTTAATATTCCTATAAATTCTCCTTTTTTTTCTTTCTTTTATTTTTTTTTTCAATTAAGTAAGCTATACACCCAAAACTGGAGTTGAACTCATGACCCTGAGATCAAGAGTTGCATGCTCTACCAACTGAGCCAGCCACGGGGCACCCCTTTCTTGTTTTGTCTAACTGGAAAGTTGTATCACCTTTCTAATCAGGGTCCTGGCTCCAGCCCTATCCTGTTCAAACTCTGCTAAAATGATCTTTCAAAAAAAAAAAAGTTGGCTCACATTATCTTACTTCATATTCCTCAATAACTTCCTGTCCTTTGAGATATATTTTAAATTAGAATGGAGTTTTAGCATATATGCATTTAAATTAATTTGATTTTGATGAGACAGAAAAGTTAAAAGTAATTAGTGTTGTAAGGGGAAAAGGAAGACAACTAACTCATAAGAGTATGTCCAATGCCCATCATTTGTCTCAGATATTTATACCAACACATTACTGATCAGGACTGGATGGATAACAAACAGATACCATACTTCATGAGCATGGGATTTTAAGAACAATTTGGCTATGGATTTTAAATTCATGAGATTTTAAGAATAATTTGGCTACGTGCTACTCTCAAAATCAATGTACAAGTTGACCCAGTTACTATGGTTGGCCAAAAATATTTCCTCACAAGTGATCCTATCTCTCCATGCTTGTCTCTTACTGCTTCCCTAATTTACGTTGCAATCTCCAGTCATTCAGAACTAGCTGTATTTCTTTAAATGCCACACACGCCATAAAAATTCACAAATTTTTGTTTTTGCACTTACTGTTCTTTGCTTACAACATCCTCCATGGATTTACATGGCCTACCCCTATTCACCCTTTAAGGCTTAGCTTAAATATCAAATTCCAAACATGCCTTTTCTGTCCCTCTTATTCTCTCTCTCTTTTTTTCCCCAGTATAGTTAACATACACTACTTGTTTCAGGTGTACAATAGAGTAATTCAACAATTCTATGTGTTTATTACTCAGTGCTTATCAAGATAAGTGCACTCTTAATCCCCTTCACCTGTCCAGCTCATTCTGCGATTGGTTCTTTTTTGTGATCCCTTAGGGCTACATGCATAGCTTGCTCATCACATACCATATACCCATCCCTGTCTTCAAATTGCAAGCTTCTTGAAGGCATAGCCTCTGTCCCATTTGCCTCTGTGTTCCCTGGGTTTAGGAAAATACCTGGCAAACAGAATCACTAAAATGTTTATTGAATTAAATTGATCTTTTGCTATAAAACATACGTTGTTATAGAAAATCAACTCTAGTTACTATTGTGAAACTGCAGGCCTAAAGCATATAAAATGAAGATGCATTCGTGGTGATTAGATAAAATAGATAAATCTGTAACTATATACCCTAAAGTAGCTATCTTGTCACATTTCTCATGGCTTTAAAGGAGATGGTTGCTTAAACAGTAGAGAGCAACATAATAGAGAAATGTTCCACTTTTTGGATTCCATTTGTGCTTTGGTAGTTGAAGATAAACCACCGGAAAAAATGGTGGTAATGATAATAAAATCATTGAGCCTAAAATTACTTGGGTGTATGATTGCAAAAGCCATGGGGCCTTTTCCTCCAATAATACAAGTTAACAAAAGATATGCTGATGTGTGGCATAGTTTACCTTAGAGTTTTTCAAAACTCTTCTAAAGAGACTATCATGATAACTGAAGTATAAATGTTTTCAAAGAAATGATAGATTTTAATGATTAATATAATTTTTCACACTATACTCCATGTCCTCTGACTTCAAAATTGTAGTACATTTTATACGCCATTATGCAGTGGTACAGGATCAGAGAATACTTTTAAAATAAGCATATCGTCTTACAGTTTACATTTTTTATTCTCTTTAAGTACTACTATGGGATATAAAAATGCACTGCAGTCCCTTTATAGCTATATAAATGCTGTGGGTTAAACTGTCCAAATGGTGTATGTCTCAACTTCTTGATATGAAATGTATGCCTGTTTATTCCTGTAGAATATAGAAGGAGGTAAATATTAACTCAAAATTTTTATTGGTATAGATAGCAATAAATACATTTTTATCCAAACTGAGATAAGTAGTTTTAAGAAAACACTCTTTCCTTGTGGATTAAAAGAAAAAAAACCCTTTAACAGAATATTTTCAATTATATGATAATTATAAGTTAAAAGGACACACTCAGAGTTAAAGGAAATGTTTAGACATAGCTTGACAGGAATTAAAAAGGAACTTTTCTTGTCTCATTTAATTTTGAAGTAGTGCATTAAAAATAATCTACTACTCAGCGATGAAAAAGAATGAAATCTTGCTGTTTGCAATCTCATGGATGGAACTAGAGGGTATTATGCTAAATGAAATTATGCTAAGTCAGAGAGAGACAGATATATAATTTTACTCATCTGTGGAATTTGAGAAAATCAACAGATGAACATAGGCAACAGGAAGGAAAATAAGATAAAAACAGAGAGGGAGGCAAACTATAAGAGACTCAAATACAGAGAACAAACAGAGGGGGTGTGGTGGGGGGATAGGTTAAATGGGTGATGGGCATTAAGGAGGGAACTTTTCAGGATGAGCACTGGGTGTCATATGTAAGAGATGAATCACTGGGTTCTACTCCTGAAGCCACAACTACACTGTATGTTAACTAACTTGAATTTATATTAAAAAAAATAATAGTAATCTACAGCAGGGGTGCCTGGGTGGCTCAGTCAGTTAAGCTTCCAACTTCTACTCAGGTCATGATCTCATGGTTTGTGGGTACGAGCCTCACATCAGGCTCCACATTGAGTTACAGAGCCTGCTTGGGATTCTCTTTCTCTGCCCCTCCCTAACTCGCACTTTCTCTCTCTCTCTCTCTCATTTGAGAATATTTTATTTATATTTATAATTATTTGATAATTATTTTATAATAAACTTAAAAAAAGATACACAGCAGTAAAATTCATTTCTTCAATTGTATTTTGTATTTCTATATCCAAATATATATGTATACTCATTCTGAGCTTGTCATCTTTATATCTAAAACTAAATATCATGTGTGCATGCGCGTGCACGCGTGTGTGTGTGTGTGTGTGTGTGTGTGTGTGTGTGTGTGTGTGTTATAGCTAAGAATATATTTTGCAGGACTATAAAGAATGGGCTGCCAGAGCCAGTAAGATGGTGAAGCATCAGAGAGAGGAACAATTTTTTAAGCATTATTAGAGGTAATTCACACAGAACAAGAATGGGCAATGCTGTTTGGAACTAAGTTTGCTTTTTGTGCAAGTCTTCTCTACCTCTGAGTAGAATTGTCCATAAACTCAAGACCACCAGGTAGAGCTTTGGGAGTGAGTGGATTTTTTTTATATTAACTGTGAAAGGTGTTAGTTCTACTTCAGTGTTGATATGGGTGAAAACAGAGGGGACTGCTAACTCAGCCCTCAGGGGCTTCACATCTTTAGTCTATGCCCCTTGAAGACATACTCTGTGCCAGCCATTTGTTGTTCGATAAGGAGAATTCATTGATGAGCCAGATGCCATCCTAGACCTCAAAACGATTCTGACCTGAACATAGCTCTGGAGACTCAGAAGGTTATTATATGATTTGCTTTGGAGGTCCTGAATCATATTTAATATGAATACATACACAATTGTGAATTATTTTTATATATCAAAGTATACCGTAGAAAGAGTGTAGGCATTGGTGTAAGACATTTGTGAATCTCCATAGCTCTAAGTTTGTGATTTAGATGAATTTAGGAAATTACTTCAGGTATCAATTTCCTTGCCTACAAAGTAAAGTTAATGTAAAATTTGCACGTTTTTAGGATTAGACATTTCAAGTAGCCAATATACTGCCTGGTACCACCTAGTCAGCATTTGATAAACAGAAGTTATTACAGATCTTTTGATAAGAAAACATACATTGTGAATTTCAAAGAGGCATATATAGTTTATGGCATTAACCAAACTTATTTAAAGAATATGAATTAAAATATCAAAAGGAATGGGTGACATTAGCAAATTGGTGGAGAAAGTAGCCCTGAACCCTCCTTCATCTCAGGAACACACCGATTCAGCAAAAGCTCACGGATAAATTCTTTGTGAGAATTCAGAAATGAATTGAAAGGCTCCTGTACCTGAGAAGAATGCAAAACCAGGCTCACCGAAGCCAGAGGAGAGATTCAGGACCACCTCCCACTGGAGATTTTGCCCAAAGCATAGCACCATAAACATAGGAAGAAGATGGAAGATTCGTATATTGAACACTACAAAATACTGAGGAAGGAAGAAATGAAAGAAGGCAAAAATAAGTGAAAAGACTTTATGTTCATGGATTGGAAGACATAATATTGTTAAAATATCTATATTACCCAAACTGATCTATAGATTCAATGTAATCTCTACCAAATTCTAATGTCCTTTTTTTTTTTGTTTTACAGAGTTAGAACACAAAACCAATTCTACAATTCAAATGTGCCACAAAAGACCACAAACAGCCCAGGGAGATATTCTCTCTCCCCAGAGGGAGAGAGAGTACAAGTGGGGGAGGGACAGAGAGAGAGGGAGACACAGAATCCGAAGCAGGTTCAAGGCACTGAACTGTCAACACAGAGCCCAATGCAGGGCTCAAACCCAAGAAGGGTGAGATCATGACCTGAGCCAAAGTCAAATGCCCCAACAACTGAGCCACCCAGGCACCCCTACTTTTACACTGTTTCTTTCACCTTTGTCAAGTTATTAAACCTCACATATCATACGAATGAAAAGTTAAGGACTTCAATCTAAGACCCTACCCAGTATTTACAGTATAATTGTAATAATAATAAAGATCATCCCAAGGTTTTTACCAAGACTCAAATAATTTGTCACATTTTTCTTCCGCATTGATAAGTGGAAAACTTAAATGTAAATTTAAAAAAAATTCGACACAAAACACAAAACACTAGCCTGCTTCTCTTCTTTGCCAAATACAGAGTAAAGCAGTCTTAGAGTATGACATCAAAACTCTCAGACTATCTCCCAGTCCCATAAATGCTTAAAAATCTATACAACGTGGATGCAGTTTTCATAGGTAAATGGTTTTGTAATAATTATAAGGAAAGATGAGGTGGTATCATACTGTGTGATACTTTATATATAAGTAATTATACTCTGTGATATTTTACGGCCCATTTAAACATTTTATGTGTTAATACCATTTCTAAATGCTGACTTCTAAAAAACCAGCTATATAATACTTTGTACTTTGCTACATTCTGAATTAATGTACTTCAGCAATGCATTTGCAAATCAGGACTGCATCTTTATTTTTAACATATTTTAATTGGTTACAACAATTAAAATAAATGGGTACCATCAAATATAAAATAATTTTATCCTGTGTGTCTACTGTTGTTGCTCCTCTGATTAAATTACTTTCTCACTTTATATGTGAGATACTTGAAGTATTCCAGGGCGACTATTAGAAAACATACTCTGCTAGTTATGCCCTTCTGTGAAAGAGGAGGCAAACTCATGATGATTGTCTACCATTAAACACTAGGAACTGATGCTGGCAGCTCAGAAACATGTGTTCTGTTTTTGTTATATTGTTGTTTTTCCCCCTGTTGGTTTCAGCCTTGACCAGCAATGGTGGTCAATCACTGAGCTTTTTTTCAGCCAACAGTCCTAAACTGTTGCCAACTGGTCAGTCTTCTAGTTCAGAAACAAATTTTAAACTACCATCCAGTGCTTCTCACACAGAAAGACTGTGCAGTTTCCTCATTTCACAAATGTCAATGCCAAATTGACCGTCTCATCTCTCCCTCTTATATAGTCTTCTTTCTACTGGACCTTGTTTAATTAGCTAGTTGGCTATTTCTCCTCTGCCATGGCAACTCTACGGGACAGGACTGCTGTAACCTTCCAAGTGCCTAAATACAGTATTCCAGTCTGTATTCATTGGGGCTTCATTAATCTTCCCACGCTTGGTTGACTCTAAATCAGGTTCTGGGATTCACTACTTTCTTATGGTTTTCCAGTGTATATCTCTTGTGGCATCCTCAGAATAAGTGTTCAAACTCAGTGCAAAATTTTAGTATAAAACCCAACATATTTTTAGGAATTTGTTCTGAAGAAAAAAATTGGACACGTGTGATTATCTCAGTGGAACCACAAGTGTACCCTCCACAACTGCATTGTTTAATGATTAAATGTATCCTAATTGTGGGGCACCTGGGTGTCTCAGTCAGTTAAGCATCCAACTCTTGGTTTTGGCTCAGGTTATGATACTGTGGTTCGTGAGACTGAGCCTTGCATCAATCTTGGGATGCTTGGGATTTTCTATCTCTCTCTGCTGCTCCGTGACTCTCTCTCTAGCTCTCAAAATAAGCAAGCATTTTTTTAAAAATTCTAATTGTTCAAAAAGGGGATGCATGACTGGCTCAGTTAGTGGATCATGCAACTCTTGATCTTGGGGTTGTGAATTCGAGCCCCATGTTGACTGTGGAGATTACTTAAAACTTTTAAAAAAATCCTAATTCTTTAAAAGAGCAATAAAATAGATTGTGACAATTATGTTAGAAAAGATGATGTAGCTTTAGAGAAAATGCACATTTAGTGATATGGAAAGATTTTCAGCATACATTTTTCATTAAAAATGTTGCACAACAATATGTTGGACATAAACTCATGTTAATTAAAATTAATCACACATGTATATATGTGTTTAGTTTAGTTTAGTAAAAACTGTAAGATTAGACAACAAAATGTTTCTAGTGCTTACATCTAAGTGGTAGGACTATAGATGACTCTTGGAAATAATTCTTTTTGCAGATTTATATTTTTTTAACATGAACATTCACGATCTATGTAATACTGACTTGTAGAAAACTGGAAGAATTTTAATCATGTTTTTGTTCTTCATCCTCAAAAGTATTTTATAAGAAGTCACAAACTCAAAACATTCTCCACTTCCCATTTTAGTTACCACATCATTTCCCTTTCCTCTATTTAGACCTAAACATTTTAAAATATTTGTCTTTATTTTGGTTTCCATTACCTCACTTTTAAATTATTTTCCAAACTATTCTAACACTCATTACTCTACTGAAGTTTTCCCATGAAAGTTATCAGTAAGCACTTTTGGTGAAATACATTTAAATTAAAAAAAAATTTATCTCTCTTTTCCTCATTGTATCCTGGACCTCTCTCTCCCAACTAGGTGATTCCATGACATCCTAAACTCTTATTCATACCATGTGTGAAATTTTACTCATTTAATTTTCTATCTTTCTAGTCGAATCATAAGCTCCATAAAAGCAGGACACAGTCAACTTGGCTCATAAGGCTCTAGCCCAGTGTCAATCATAGAGTAGATGTCCGACAAGTACATATCAAATAACTAATGAATGGATGAAGATTTTTTAAAAGTCAATCTAATCATCCTGAAATGATGTCATTCCTATTCCATTCCAGTTTCAGGGACCTAAATAATTTGAATGTTATGCTTTTCAACAAAGACTCTATTTCCCAGTTATAAAGAAGAAAATAGTGTTCTGACTTTTTTGTTAAAAAGTGGGAACAGTGAAGTTTATTTTTACAACATTTTCATAGAGAGGAAACTGAGCCTTGGAATGAATATATCAATTTCCTAAACTCACTGGTAGAACTAGCAAAAAACCTCTTTGGTTGATTTCCCTCCCCTATCCCCAAACCATGCTATCAATCAAATGTGCTATATAAGCTTAACCCACACACCAGGAGATGGGAAAACAACAACAAAAACATAAGACCGTTGTGATTTATTGAACTAAACCACATCAAAGACATATAGCTGCAAAGAATCTAATTAAAATTGGATGTTTCAGTTTGCCGGCTGTATCTATTATTTATAATTAAGGGTTGTGATCTTATTTAAGCTGAGTTCCAAGATTCCCTCCTACTCTCAGACCACTTGGCAGTGGGAGGAGAATGTAGTGAACCCCTCCATGTTCCTTCTGGACTCTGTGTTTGGGCTAAACACCTCAGTTTATGCCCGACACAAGTGATTTCTGACTATATATTTAGCTACATAAAGGGGATTCCTCTTTCTGATTTTAATGCTAGTGATTATTGAGTGTGGAAGGAATGGCGGTTTCTGGAGTAACCGATTCTGCCTCCCGTGTGATCTATGGGCTTGAACTGATGACCTTGCAGTCTTCTTTAATGAGCTTCTCAAACAAGTCTTAGAAAGTGAAATAAAATTGCATTTTGGCTTTCTTCATAATTCTAGCAATTTGTTCTATGGTACAGAGTGTATAGGGCAAAATGCTATGAATAATAGCACTCCATTCATTCAAGATGAAAACAGAAATACTGTCTTATTCAGTGACTTTATTTCTGTCCCTAGATGGATAAGAAAAGCTTTGTTTGTTAGACATGTAATTCATAAAGGTAATGCTTACTAATTTAATGTTATTCACAAATAAAAGGAGTGAAATCATTCTGCTCTCCTTGTGTGTGAGAGAAAGATATGCTTCATGGGAAGTTAACATATGCATAAAGACAACTATGGACTTGACCTTAGAAATCAAATAATTACACCTCCTCTGAACCATTAGAGAGGTTCTTATGTTTTTGTTTTTTATTAGGTATTTTAACCATAACATCAAAAAGGAAGAGGGACTGAATCCATTTAGCTACTAATTAATTTAGATTACAAGTAGACAATGCAAACAGAATGGCTGACTCAACTGGTAAAATCACCACAGCTGTTTATTTTTTTTCTTATGGCAAGAAATTGGTTAAATGACAAAAATGTTTCCCTTCAACAGGCCAGTTTGTTGTAATATAAAGGACATTGGGTTCCCTTTTTAATAGACTATGACACAATTTTACACACTATCTTTTCAGGGAAAAAGAAAAAAAACCCTCATGCTGTTGACCTCATGCTTTATGCTAGTCTCTGTGCTAAACAGGATGATATGCTTTAGAGCATTTAATTCTCTTAATAGTATAAAATGGACATCATCAGTTCCGTTGCTCAAATGAAAAAACTGAAGTTTAAGGAGTTGTGTTGTTGACCATGTTTGCCCATTCAATAAGTGGTAGCAACACAACAAAACACAAACTCTCTTATTTACAACTGTTAAGCCCATGCTTTTTGGACTACAACATATTGTAACTCAGGGTCAGAGTGAATATAGAACATGGGGAAGGAGACAGAAATATAACTAACATGAATAATAAAGGGAGGGGAAAGAGAATGAAAGTTTAATCTAAGTGGTCTTACTTTGATACATGGTCTAATTCTCTACTGTTCCAGTAAGCTAATTAGGACATGCCACAGAGCTGGATGTGCAGGCTTGAGGTTAAAACCAGAGTGAGGAAGTGATGCTGAGCATTCATCATTGATCAACTTGTTTGGCACTTTTCTTTTCTCCATGTCTGTCATTATGTTATTTTTTCCATTATCTTTTTAACTATTTAAAAGTTGTTTTACATTCTGGATGTTCCTTTTTATGTTCTTTTTAGTGCATGCTCTATTTTCTCTCTCTAGGATATTACAAAGTGTTTTTTAAATGTTTTATTCTGCTCTGTAATGTTTTCTTCCAAGGTCATTTGTTCTCCCACTAGTTTTGGTCTGGATCATGATGGGAGTTACCTCCAAGGTATGCTGATCCTTGGCTGATGATGCAAGATTATTGGAGTTTTGGAATGAGAGCACTGTGTGAACAAATCTTGTCTAGAGAGTGATGATATATAATAAATGGGCATTTTTAATGTCTTCTCATAATTGAATATTTACAGGCACTTAATTTAGGGCCTATGTGCAGAAGTAATATCTATACAGCTGCTCTTGAAGTGAAGTGGTATTTCCTAGTTGCTAGTGGTTTTTGAACCTAAAGGCAAAGGGGCTCATCATTATGTACATTGACTTTCAAACATTACATTATTTCCAATATGGTACCTCTTTTCTATCCTCAGTTGTACAAACATCTCCATGAATAAACTCTGTTCTTTTTCTGGAGTTGAGGGTGGATTGTGACTGGCAGGTAAAATGGAGTAAAGTATTTGGGGTTCTAGTTTCTCTGTATGCAAACCTATGGTTCTTCTCTTTTCAGCCCTGCCACATATTTATGTTTCAGAGTTTCTTAGTGTCGACAATTTCTGAGGCTTTCTGAAGTTCTGCAGTTTAACTCCCTTTAGTCTTTCCTGTGTATTGTTCTCTCCTGTTCCTTCTGCCAGGCTTGGGTATCTGCTTCCTTTTGTCTTCTAAGTCGGTTAATACTTATCCATCTGTTTCTGACACCTTGTATTAGAGAGAGGTTATCTCTAAGCAAACCTATTATCTTTTTCCCTTGACACACAGATTGCATTTCTGAGCCTTCCTTACAGCTGTGTAACTGAGTTCTGGTAATAAAATATGAGGGAGGTGATAAGTACCGTATCCAGGTCTGGCCCATCATAGCCTCTCACATATAGTTTTCACTCTCTTTGACTTTCCTTCCGTGATGATTTAAGAAGCCATGAAAGAGGAGTAAGGAAAGTCTTTCTGTGAGTGAAAACTATATTTAGATTCAAAGTCATTGAAAATAGAGTCCTGTTGGTTATAAAAAAGGAACATATAATGTTAGGGAAGGAAGAGCAAGCTCTAGTTCTCAGGATTCTAAATACAACTGAAATAATATTATCTTTCAGTTTCATTTAGGATATTTACATCAGTGGAGTTTAATGAACCAGAGTGAAGAGACAGAGATTTTTACCTTCAAGCTTATGTTAAGTACCAGGCAACCTGATTCAGATAAGATTTTAAATGGCTTAAAAAATTTCTTTGAAGGAGGCCTGACTCACAGATACTGAACTTCATGTCAGATTTATGGTCTTCTGACAGGACTACCTGAAGAGGTACCAAGGATGTACACCCTTGATGTCCGTGGGGCATGCCTTTACTCCCCCATATTCATTCAGGAAAGACCACACCAAAAAGAGATACCCGCTCCCTTTCCTAAAGGATTTTTGTATTGGATACTGTTCTTTTCTCAAGGAGTAGTTTTTAAACAGTGAGCACTAATTCATAGCCTATTTGTTCCCTCTGCTAGGGGAAATTATCTAATACATATTCTTAATGTTGAGTGGGGTTATTTTCCCTTAAGGGTCAGTGTGAAGAATCCTGGACTTCCAAGTTCCAGGCATCAGGCCCACCTGAATGAACCAGGTCTCTTGGAAAGGAAGGAAGTAGGAATCACAGGAAACTCCTTTCTCCCTGTGATCCACAGTAGCCACTTGCTCTGTGCCTTTTTGTCTTCAACTCAGTGATGTGCAGGCCAACAAGATGACGTCACGCCCAGGACACATTCTCCAACCCAGGTTTACCACAGTTTTGGGAAAGCTGACTTAAATCCCCCTTTTTTACTTTGTGCATATTGTCTTCATTAGACAGAACCTATAAAAAGAAATTAAGACACTCCAAACTCCAACAAAATGTCTTCATTAGACAGATCCTATAAGCAAGAAGAAATTAAGACACTCCAACTCCAGGGGTGCCTGGGTGGCTCAGTCGGTTAAGCAGCCGACTTTGGCTCAGGTCATGATTTCACAGTCCGTGAGTTCGAGCCCCACATCGGGCTCTGTGCTGAAAGCTCAGTTCCTGAAGCCTGTTTCAGATTCTGTGTCTCCCTCTCTCTGACCCTCCCCCATTCATGCTCTGTCTCTCTCTGTCTCAAAAATAAATAAACGTTAAAACAAATCATTAAAAAAAAAGACACTCCAACTCCAACAAAATCATTCGATTTTTGTCAATAGACACTTCCCAAAGTGGCTAAAATCCCAATATAGAATTCCTGAAGTTACCAGATCCTGGGTAAGATAAGTCTTCTAGATTTTAAAAGACAAAAGCCTTTCAGTGAATGACAACTAGATTCAGACTCATAATCATTGAAAATACACTGAGTTTCTGTTGGTTATAAAAGAGGATCACATAAAGACAGGGAAGGAAGAACCCTAAAAGACTATTACAGTTCCACTGTCACAGATGGGGAGAAGCTTTCACATATTTAATTGAAACCTCAGCCATGGGTAATCTCTTTGTGAACATGATACAAATTCAACTTACCCCCTATTGTGTTGGGTAACTATTTAAAAAAAAAAAGTAGAAAACAAACACCTGGGTTTCTAACCAGGGAGAATATGATTGTTGCAAAAGCATTTTCCTTCTCACTGCCAACCTCATGCTAAGGCATGCAATCAACTGAAACCTAAAATGGATGAAAATCTACATCACTTTTAACTCATAAATAATGCACCATGCAAATAACTCTACTGTGAAATCTTTTCTTAGGTACAGATGCACTAAGTTGCTTGAGAGGATCAAGCATGAAATCTATGCTAGGGTGCACAAATTAAGAAAAATAGTGAAGGGTATTCATGAGGTAGCAAGAAATGGATACCACTATTATTATGTAATTCTATAAAATATGTCAGAGGCAAAGGAATTCTGCAGGAAGCAGAAAAAAAAAAGAGAATAAAGGCAGGCAGTAAAGATGGCAGTGATGATATGGACAGTATCAAGACAGTATTAATGAGATAATGAGAGTAATGGCGTGGTCTTAATAAAATTGAGATAGAATTGAGAGTGGTAATGCAGATGAAGATTGTATGTTGCTGGGGATGGACACAGCTATATTCAGTGGAATGCAGTGGTGACAGCAAAGTAGGTGGTAGGAGAGAACTCAAGCCTGCAATCTCTACAGGCACATGAGCTTAGAATCTCCTATCATGCTTCCGGGGAACAAGCCTTATACGTATTAAATTCAAACACTTCTGTAAACTAATTGCTATTGCTTTGTACTGCGCTTTAAATAAAGTCTTGCTGGGAGGGTTCGTGCTAAATGCAGGTGTCAGATCGCTGTATACAGTATGATATAAATTAATGCTACAGAAGACAATCTGTAAAACGTCTAGCTGAAGATTTGTTGTTTTGTGGCAAGATTTAGCATTGTTCCGTGTTTGAAATTGATTTCCTTTCAGGAATTCTTGTTTCTCCAATCAGTAATGTGAGCAAGTACGTGGTGCCACTTCGATAATGTATAAAATGCCTGTTTCCATCCTTCACATGGCACGTAAAAGGCAAAAGTAAACAATAGAGTATTTCTGACATGTTTGACTTAATTTTTGACTCTCCAGTTCAAATTGCCAAAGGAAAAACAGTTCAAACTAGTGCTTAGTGTCCTTATAGGGGAAGAAGAGGCCTATTTATCTGACTGCTTTTGGTACCCTGTTTCTTTGGGCTATGGTCAACATAAACAAGACATCCGAAGTCATTCTGTTCTAAATAGAGATGAGCATGAGCCTTAAAGCCCTTTATCTTCCCAAAGTGTCATTTAAAAAGGACAATAGCTAACATTTGCTCTTGCGTCTATCAGGTGGATCCCGGTTTATTTCATTCAACTTCTTTTAAGAACTTTGTAATGTAGGAACCAAGATAATCTAACTTTGCTTTTGAGGAAACAGTTTTAAAATAGCTTGTCAAGATCATAGACTCGGGATTTGCATTCTGTTCTACCTAAAAGTAAGGTTCATATTCTTCCTTTGTATTCTTAGAAGGAATCATGCACAGATATGATTGAAAGAAAAAAAAAGCACTGGGAACAATTTCATGGCGTAGATCTCAAACTCGTTTTTATCTTAATATCCATGTCATTTTTGCTTAATTGTTGATGAATTAATGAAGGCATTTAATAGTATCCTACTTTTTTGTATATAATTCACTTTGGATTCTTATGAATTATTTAGAGGTCATAGTCACAATAGGTAATTACCATACAGCTCCACCATACCAACCAACAACTCAAAATGGAAGCCAGTTGCACACAATCTTTCGAGGTCTGTCATTGTTTACAGGGTGAATGTCAGCCCTGAATTTATGTTCTCTTCGTGGTCATTAGACAACGGAGAGGCACACAGGATGATTTCTATTTCAAGAATTTCTGAGTCTAGGTAAGGTATCTCTCTCCACTGTTAATGAATCTGTACTTTTTATCACAAAGAAATGATGAGCTTGTAAAAAAAAAATTAAACAAGATCTCTGAATGTGGTTCCATCTTGAGACCTGTGTTTCCATCCATAATCTCTTTTTTTTATTTCTCATTATGGTGTGTCATTTTCACAGAAATCAGAAGGCAGGTATAATCTGGATTATGTTGTGGAATGAGAAAATAGCTGGAAAACTTTACGTAAATTTTGTGCATGTTTACATTTCTGACCTGACTTTAAACATCACATACCCTGCATTATGAAGCTGATTTATCTTCTTAAGATTCTCCAAGCCATGTGAATCTCCTCACATGTTCCTCAGATTACTGAAGGAGGTTGCATGTATTTGGTGATTGGGAACAAGGTGAAGTGGAAACAGTCAGTTATGAAAAGATGTATCAAAGAAGGAGATTGTGGGAATGCCAGAGAAGGGCTAATTGTAGAAGAGGTTGGTGGCCTCAGAGAGGCTAACATGGATAACAAAAGAGACAATTTTGTTGTAATGGAAAAAGCACAGAATAATTGTATGTGGCAACCCTTTGTTACTTTTGAGCAGTGTCTCTTTGGATAAGTAACTTAACACTACTAATTTCCCATTTCTTCCTCTGCAGAATGAGAGGATACTTAACTCACAGGACTGTTATTAAGGTTGAACGAAATAACATAGAAGAAACATCAGAGTACTTAGTGCATATAGCTGCAACAAATTCTAGTTGAATGATACGGTCCCAAACACCCTCACTGCAGTATTTCTTTCTAGTGTTACATTCTGTATAATTTTAGAGTACAAACACTGTGAATCACAAAACACAAATAGACAGCACTTTTTTTGGGGGGGGGAGGGGACTCTCTGGTAAATGCCAAGGATTAGGTATTCTCTTCCCCATGCTGTCAAAATAATTGCTTGGTGCTTGAATTCACTGTAGACATTCCCAATATCTTTTCTTCTCTGAGTAGCCTCTTTATTTTCATTCGGTAGCTAAGGACACTCTTTTATGAATGCAAAGTTTGTCTCTCTCTTTTGATGGACCCAGTCATCTGATTTTGTCACTCTGCTGAAAGCAGATGTTAAACAGTAGTCCAAATATATGTGTCTTTTAAAATAGATAAAACAAAATTTGTTGGGCCTGAAATGCTCTTATGATGACAAAAAGATTAACCGCAGTTTAACCTTATTAATTATATTCATGGGTTAAGAATCTGGAGACAAACTATTGCAGCTGGCCTTCAAAAGTTTAGCTACTAGGACTTATTAATGATATAAAATGGAAATAATTTGAAGGAGTTTTAGGTTGAACTTTTTTTTAAATTTTTATTTATTTTTGAGAGAGAGAGAGAAACAGAGTGCAAGTGGGGGAGGAACAGAGAGAGAGGGAGACACAGAATCTGAAGCAGGCTCCAGGCTCTGAGCTGTCAGCACAGAGCCTGATGCGGGGCTTGAACCCACGAACCGTGAGTTCATGACCTGAGCTGAAGTCAGATGCTTACTTGACTGAGCCACCAGGGACCCTATTTTTTTTTTCTTTTGGTGATTCCAAATTCTGTAATTCAGGGCAATGGTTCCAAAAATTGGCTGAGTATTAGAATTACTGTAGTAGTTTATTAAAATATTTTGCCAGGACCACATTCCTCGTGATTCTTATTCACGGAATCTGGGGTAAAACTCAGGCATATATTTTAATAAGTGATTAAATAAAAAGTGCAGTTAGACTGCTGCTGGAAACCAAAGATAGAATAAAAAAAAGGTGGGTGGACAAGGTAATAAAAAACACACACAAAACACAATCTAGTGATTTTTATCACCATGAATTTTTGTGTGTACTGCCTGGACTCCCAAGGAACGTTTGTTGGAAAGAAAAAAACAGGCCTAATTTGACAAAATAAACCTGAAAGCGCTAAAAATATATTCTCAGCAGCTTTAAGTCCCTCCTCATTTTATAGTTACATTCCACCAATTCTGAATCTCCTAATGTGTCATCTGGAATTCCTTTTCTAACCCAAACTACCCTTATAAACCCAATTTACTTCTATTCCTTGGTATGTTTATGAGGCAAAGACTTTACACTACTGAAAGTTAATAAAACTGCGGTAATAAGATGGCAGAGTAGAAGTGGTCCTCTTCCCCCATGGTCTCAGGAATAATGAACAATATCGTCGATGAAACTAGGAGAGGCCAGAAGAGACACCTACAGTTGTGGCTCCAAAGCGGCTTTGCACAATGTTCTGAAGTAATGGACTTATTCTGTGAGCTACCATGAACAATCTTGTCTTGGGAACAGTGGATACAGGCAGTGTGAGCTTGCCATAGAAGCTTTTCTGGACACCATTGGCTAACCCAGAACAGCAGGGGAGGAAGTGCTGGATGAGGAAATAGGCAGACATGCCCTATTTGGGAGAAGCAGTCAGTCAGTGAGGCAAGATGAAGAGGAAAAATAGCTTTCTGTCTGCTGGGGAGAAAGAGACTAAAAGAGATAACACACATCATATACAATCCTAGGCCTCAAGGAACTTTAGTCAGAACTATGGAAAATTGCTCAGAGCCTGCTATCTTGTTCTTCCCCCTAGCACAAGATCCCTGAAGATAGCTTGTCCAAGCATAACTCACTTTATACACACACACACACACACACACACACACACACACACAGAGAGAGAGAGAGAGAGAGAGAGAGAGAGAGAGAGAGAGATTAGCCCAGGATCCATAAAGATGCTATATAAGTCAGTGTTCAGTAGGTGAAAATGAAAAACATTTCATCAAGAGATCAATGACATTGTAATTATTTGCTGCAGAATCATATTGCTTCTGCAAGAGGTGTTGGCCAAAAAAGGGACTCTTTGTTTCCTGCCTCTGAAGCATATCACTGGTTTCTGGGCCCTTTTCTAAGGCTGCACAGAAAATTCCAGCATCTCCATAACCATACCTGGCAACATAAAAAGCAGAGGTAGCAGTACTAAAAGAAATATGACATCTAATTTCTGTCTTCAAGCAATCATCGGCAAGTGCATTTGGCTGAATCTAAATTTCACCTTGAACCCAAGATGAAAGTAAGGCTAGGAAGTGTAGTTTTTGAAAACACTAATTCCTCTCTCCCTCCCTCTCCCTCCCTCTCTCTCTCAAAACAAGAAACATTTAAGAAAAATAAAAAATAATAAGTATGTTTATTGAGTAAATATATACACATTATAAAATCGAATTGTTAGGTATACAGTTCAATTATTTTTGACAAATAAAGATGTGTCACTATTACCACCATCAAAATAGGAAGATAATTTCTAACACCTATATACTTCTTGTTTTTTTTAATTTTTTTTAACGTTTTTATTTATTTTTGAGACAGAGAGAGACAGAGCATGAACCGGGGAGGGTCAGAGAGAGGGAGACACAGAATCTGAAACAGGCTCCAGGCTCTGAGCTGTCAGCACAGAGCCCGACGCGGGGCTCGAACTCACGCACCGCGAGATCCTGACCTGAGCCGAAGTCGGCTGCTTAACCGACTGAGCCACCCACGCGCCCCTATACGTTTTTAAGGAAAGAAAAAACAAACTCCTAGGTACATTCAGAAAATGGTGAGAGGAGGACAATTATAGATTATCAAGCATTCAATCACTGTGTACACCCACGTTACTTTCATTTTTGCCAGCGCAAAGATGATTAGTGTGTTTTGAACTTTCTGACATTCTTTACATTAGCCTGATATGAAGTAAGAAGATAGAAGAGGAATAAATGTATTAGTAATGCATAGAAAGTCCCTAATGCTATATTTTAATGTACTAACAATTCTGTAAAAAAAAATAACCTTATCCCAAAAAATAAGTTTCAGAGAATGAAAGACATCCGTTCACAGAGGGTGAAATGACTGTTAATTGCATTTTAGGTAGTTTAGCTAATTTTTCAGCAATATTGCACATCTTTAAAAAATTTTTAATGTGTATTTATTTTTGAGAGAGAGAGAGCCTGAGCAGAGGAGGGGCAGGGAGAGGTAGAGACAGAATCCGAAGCAGGCTCCAGGCTCTGAGCTCTCAGCACAGCCCTAGAGGGGCTCAAACTCACAAACTGTGAGATCATGACCTGAGCCGAAGAGCCATGCTTAACCGACTGAGCCACCCAGGTGCCCCAATATTATACATCTTTTAAAAGTTCTCTTTGTTTAGCACCATTAGCTCAAGCGTGCATTATTAGTTTCTGCATCACTATGAATTAGTTCCCCCGCCACCCCCCCAACATGCTTCTCTCTTTTTGTCTCACTGGTGTTCTCCCTTCCACACATACTCTGTTCAAACCTCCTGGATATGGCCAGGAATATGGACTTTTTTTTTTTTTAATTTTTTAATGTTTTACTTATTTTTGAGAGAGAGAGAGAGACAGAGAATGCAAGCAGGGGAGGGGCAGAGAGAGAGGGAGACACAGAATCCGAAGCAGGCTCCAGGCTCTGAGCCATCAGCACAGAGCCCGATGCGGGGCTCGAACCCACAAACCGTGAGATCGTAACCTGAGCCGAAGTCGGACGCTCTACCGACGGAGCCACTCAGGCGCCCCTATGGACTATTTTTTTTAGCCCCAGGCTACAAATCATGAAATCTCTGTGCTCCTAAATCAGAAGCTAACTATGGATTTGTTGAAGATGATATTGGAATTCTGTAAGCAATCTGCCTTTCTCCTCTAATTCTCTGCTTTCCCTTAGTTCAGTTGGGCTGCAATGCTAAGGGAAGAGGAGTTAAATTTTGTCTTGGTAAAAATTCCCATGCAAGTGCCTCAGTTGGTTAAGCATCAGACACTTGATTTTAGCTCAGGTCACGATCTCACTGTTGGTGGGATGGAGCCCTGCCTCTCAGGCTGAGATGACAGTCTCTGAGCTGACAGCATGGGGCCTGTTTAGGATTATCTCTTTCTCTCCCTCTCTCTCTCTGCCCCCCACCCCCGCCCTTCTCACTCTCTGTCTCAAAAATAAATAAACTTAAAACCGTTGAAATTTATGGAGTATTTGTAAAATATAGACATCATTCCCTCCTTTTCATTTTTGCACCTGGCAAATGCACTTTTCCCTCCTTAAGAATTTTAAAGCACAAAAGAAACTGGTTAAGAAGGAACCCCAGGGGCGCCTGGGTGGCGCAGTCGGTTAAGCGTCCGACTTCAGCCAGGTCACGATCTGGAGGTCTGTGAGTTCGAGCCCCGCGTCAGGCTCTGGGCTGATGGCTCGGAGCCTGGAGCCTGTTTCTGATTCTGTGTCTCCCTCTCTCTCTGCCCCTCCCCCGTTCATGCTCTGTCTCTCTCTGTCCCAAAAATAAATAAAAAAACGTTGAAAAAAAAAAAAAAAAAAAAAGAAGGAACCCCAAAGCCTCTAATATCTCCTGGGAAATGTTTGATGGCAACCCTAATGTTTAATAGATTTGAATCTTTTCGTTTCTCCTAAGTAGTTCCTCCCTATATTCCACTGGGCCACCTGGGTTTCCTTCTGTGTTGACCTTGCTAATTATACTTTGGCTCCTGCCATCTACTTGAAGGAATTTATTAAACATTAAACAATGGCATTTTGTTAGGCAATTAGGAGGAGTGGGGAAAGGAGAGGTTCTTTTTTTCTTTTTTTTTTCCCTATTCTTTCACGTAAGATGGTATGTAAATCCTCCCTCAGGCAGAACCTAATGAATTCAAGCCATTGGACCATTACTTTCATTTCCTTCTCAGTTTTGTGGGTAATATCCAAGCACATGCTTATTTTACATTAAATAACCTTCTTATCTTTGGAGTGTTTTCATAACCCTCAAACTGTATATGCAGGCTGTGAATACCCTTGAAGGTAGGCTTTGACAGATCTTCAAACATCAAAATGATGGTCAATGATTTAAGTATTTCCAAAGCACATTAAAAACCATTAAACCATTAAAATGAGCAAATTTTGATGAGTCTTACTGCATTCCGGAATGTTAAAATTTGAAAGTGCTGTTGGAGGCATGTTGTACAATTTTCTCACTTTATAGATGGGTCGTTGGACCCAGAAATTATCCAATCATGTAGAGAACAGAGTCAATAATCAGGTTAAGTCTCCATGTTTCCAGTGTAAGTTTCTTCCCAATGTAACATATTCCCAAAGCCACCTAAAACTGCTCAAAATGAGATATTTACAATGTGTTGAAAATACTTTTATTTTTTCAAAGTACATTATATAGCTCTTCATGATTTTTACTCAAAATATTGCTGAGAGTTGGGGAAAGCCAGTTGTGTGTTTGATTTCTGCTGAAATAGCAAGCAGACATAATCAAGCTCCCTGATAATCGCTCCAGATGACTTTTTCTATGTATGTTTAGGTATGTTAGTTCATTTATATATAAATCACTTTCTCATCTGCAATCCCAGTCATTCTACCTCTCCTACTTTTTTTTTCTGCAAGCAGATCTTCATGACACATTATTTAAGACAACTTGTACTACACATTAATGTAAATGGAAATTATTTCTTTCAGAGCACTGATACCCCTGAGGAAGTCAGGGGGTTGTTGGTAAAATATAAAGCAGGAAGTGTTTGACTCTGAATCTCACTGCTTATTCAAACACAATATTCTGGGAAGGGAGAGAGGACCAGGCTTTTCACAGCTCTTTACTAATAAATAACAGGTAATAATGGTGATGCTCTGACTCCTGAAATATTAAGTGAACAATGTTGAGTTCAGTATTATTTCAAGTCTTAAACATCTCTCCGCTCTTCAGACAAATGTAAAGAAACAATCAGTAAAATAACACAGAAAACACAACCAGTCTTTAGGACAAAAGCTTATGAAACAAAATGATTAGAAATGTTATTAAAATGTTAATTCTATGGTCTAAGTATTGCTTTCACTAATCAACTGGAATATATATAAATAAAACAACACAATTCTACTTAAATGTAGGTGTGACTATCTTCCGGAAAAAGAGGAAAGAGAACTAAAATTATTTGGTGTCTATTTTATGCGAGCATTCTACAAGGCAATTAATGTGTGAGACTTTATTTAAGCTCCATAGCAAACAACACAAGAAAAAAAAAAGTTTCAGAATGTTGTTCAACCCACCCAAAATCACATGTAAAAGCAAAAGATAAAAATAGAATTAGATCCCAAATATGCCTGACTTTACTGTCTCAATTGTTGAGTGTGTGTGTGTGTGTGTGTATACATATATACATATATACATATATAATATATAAACTTATAGATTATATATATTATATAAATTATTATATATAATATAAAATTATATATATAAAGACTTGGAGTACCCTTTTATACATCTATATATCTCCAAAGTTGGAGGGATATTTTATGCGTATATATATGTATAATATTGAGAGAGAGACAGAAAGAGAGTGAGACAGAGAGCACGTGTGTGCATGAGTTCGGAGGGGGAGTAGGAGAGAGAGAATCTTGATCCATGCTGGGCATGGGGCCCAATGCGGGGCTTGATCTTATGACCCTGAAATCATGACCCGAGCCAAAATCAAGACGCAGATGCTTGACCGACTGAGCCACCCTAATATATTTTCAAAGCAGGTTTTTTCATGTTTTCCTAAGAGATCTTTTATCTTTCCAATTACTATCTCTATTGATATCATGCCATCAAATTTTATGAGTGTTCTAGTTTTAAATTTCTTTCTTAGATATTATACTTTATACATGATCTTATGCCTATTTTATTATAACTCAGTTATTAAAGTCAAGTTTTCAAAATTCATGTCTGTGTTTATTTTAATTTAGAGTATTAGTCAATGACACAAATTATTAAAATTAAATTGATGTCTGGGCATCTCAGAACTTTCTGAGGTATTGAGAAGACACAGGTAAATAAACATATTCTCTGTCTCCTAGGAACCTACATTCCATCAACCAGTAATGATACCTTACATTAACACAGACCTCTACAGCTAACCGAATACTTTAACATGTATTATCTCCTAATGAGATAATTTGCAAAGATCTACTAAATTTGTTGGGTTATGTTATATGGAGAAGAAATTTGAAAACAAGATTTAATTAGCTATAGTCAGTTTCAACGTTTAACAAAAAAGCCTCTTGGTGAGTCTGGATTTTATAGTAGAGAATAGAAACTAAAATTTTTTCTAAACCTTTTATGATTATGCCTTTTTAGTATTCTATGGCTGAAGAAATTGGGTTATAATTTATGGGTTATTGTAGGAGGGTGGAAGAGAAGGATAAAGCAAATTTCAGGAAGAATGAGGCTTGGAGAAGGTAATTGGAATTGAGAATGGTGGTTTGCTGCTTGGGCTACAAATAAGAATTATCTTGGATCTTTCAAAAACATCAATGCCCAAGATTCACCCACAGATATTTTGAATTTACTGTTGTAGGGTAAGCCTCAGGTATTGGCATGTTTTTAAAATCCCTTAGGTGGTTCTAATAGGTAACTAAGGCTGGAGTGTGCATTAGAATCTCTGGAGATTTATTAAGCCGAGGGTTTCTGGTTCATTACATTTGGTTGGAACCTTATGGGCTAAAAGTTTATGTGCGCCCTTGAAATTTATATGTTAAAGCCCTAAGCCCCAACAGGACCGTACCTGGTGGTAGGACCTGTGAGGAGATGATAAAGCGCTAATCTAGGAGAGCTATTGCCCTTATAATAAGGGGAAGAGCCAGAACTTTCTCTATTATGTGAGGACACAGCAAGACAGTAAGCTGTCTAAAAGCCAGGAAGAGACCTCTTCCCAGAAACCAAATTAGTTGACTTTGATCTGGGACTCTCCAGCCTCCAGAACTGTGGAAAAATAAATTTCTGCTGCTTAAGCCACCCCATCTATGATATTTTGTTATGGAAGCCCTAGAGGACAAAAACAGGGCCCAAGAATTGACATTTCTAAGAAATTCCAGGGTGCTGCTGGTGCTATTGGCCCAGGGGCTGTATTTAAATAATGACTAGTTAAAGAAATAAAAGCTGCCTTAGCAACCAGAAGTCATTATTAATTGATTATTTTAATGCAAAAATAATAGTGTCCAAAGTTTCATAATGTCCACATCCTCATGGCTTAGGAGTGAATTTCCTCTGTTTCTTCTATAGGTATATGCAAATTGTCTTGCTAATAAGCATTCTATTTTATCTTTGAGGAGTTAAAACAGACTCCATCATACCTAGAAAACCCACAGAGAAGTGTGCTCATTTATAGTTCCTGACCTGCATGTAATCTTGCCCCTTTTGTTTCATTCCTAAATAGTCTGGGAGATTTGTCTATTCTTTCTAGAGAGAGCCAAAGATGTGGGATCAGTATATTGTGGACTTTTGGGGTCTACTTCTTTAGTTTGTTTTAAATACATAACAAATACTATTAGCTTATACTACCCACCTATGGTGGGCATTTCTGGTTTACAGAAGAAATTTGGCTACAATTTTCAATAATAAAATCAGTAAGTTCATACATAGAATATGGACCAGCATCTCTTCCAATCATATGACACTGCTAGAAGATTAGTGCATGGTTGTCTTCTTCTGAGGGTATTCACTGTCAGAAAATGACAACCTTGAATACCATAAAGTAGCAATCCTCACCTCCAAAAATCCTTTATTTTTTCTCAACATGTTATTCATAAAGTACACAATTTAGTTTGAGAAGAACAGAAATGAAAAGGAATCCTATCCTAAGAAGATAAGAACCAGAGAATGTCTACATATGTGAAGTGAATGAAGACTTTAATTAATCATTTTGGTGACTTATCCCACAAGCATTGCTATTAATGAAAAATGTGGGTCCTTCTGAGAACTGAGTTAGCCGATTCTGTGGCTTTATGAGGCTGATAAATGATTGGTTGTGTATTTCACTGTCCTCCCTGAATTTAATTCACAGTGGCAGGTAAAATTCTCCTTTGTAAAGTGGCCAGCTAGGGAAATCACTTTGGAAAGAGAGGGAACTGAAATCTTGGAGAAGCAAAGAAAAATGAATCTGGGGATGATATTGGCGGCTTTGAAAAATGGATAAATTCTTGGTTCAAGAACACTGAAAATGCTATTCAAGGACTCTGAATAATGAGACCACTTGGGTTTGTACATGGAGACTACTGATTGCCAAGACATTGTCTCCACCTACCACAAATAACATCATCTGCTCAAGAAACACTGGAGTGTCCTCATTTTGTAGATGGCTTGTACAAGAGAACCCTATCTGTTTTATGCACATGGCAAAATAAATATGTTCAGTATTTTATCTTTCCTAACAAACAGACACGTTTTTGTTTTTGTTTTGTTTGTTTTTCTCAGAGACTCATCTGGAAGAATTCAGAAATAATTCTGTAAGGAAATCAGAGAGCCAATGTGTGGAATAATCTAATCTCTAGAATATGTGGCCTGTAAAGAGTAGACCGAATGAAATACCAAATATGTTTCTTAGCTTCCAATGAATTGTGGAAAGTGGGAATTACATGTATTTCAGATTTACAGTCAAGAAGAGGTTACAAGAACTTTATTGGTTCCTGAGCTTCTTTTTGATTTGAGTAATAGTACCATAGTTGATTATAAATCTCAACTTTTAAAAAAGTGTCCAGTGAAGATATTTTTGTCACCCAGATGGTTTGGTGTCTACTCAGGTTAGAGCATTTAAACATTGTCAATTAACTTATCTTTATTGATAAAGAACTTTTGAATAGGCTCAGATAAGAGGCTATTATTTTTAAAAGGAACATCTTTCTATTTCTCTTAAGTTATTGACTCAGCAGTTTTCTGGATATATATTTTAAAATGTATTTGGGTTTTCTTTCCAAAAAATTGCTAATCTAAGTTTCTCAGAACAGTACACTACTGAGGCAGAGACAGAATTTAAGCAGATAGATCAGTATTGACTATTGTTAACACTTAATGGAGAAATCTGTTAGGAACAAAATGAGATTGTTTCCAGCTTGTATTGGTCTCTGTGCTGAGTTTCATTCAGACTTTGACTCCGGACAGCAAACAATGATTAAATGAGTAGTGCAACCAAAAAATGAATCCCTGGGCAATGATTCTTATACAGAATACAAATCTTACTAAAACC
Source organism: Panthera tigris (assembly GCF_018350195.1). NCBI lineage: Eukaryota > Metazoa > Chordata > Mammalia > Carnivora > Felidae > Panthera > Panthera tigris. The sequence goes on along the minus strand of NC_056673.1, from coordinate 33,071,816 downwards.
ATAAGGGCCAAAACTGATGAGAAGATTGAATGCCGAGGTAGTTTAAGGCACTGGTTTTTTTTTATTTTTTTATTTATTTTTTTATTTATTTTTTAACGTTTATTTATTTTTGAGACAGAGAGAGACACAGCATGAATGGGGGAGGGGCAGAGAGAGAAGGAGACACAGAATCAGAAGCAAGCTCCAGGCTCTGAGCCATCAGCCCAGAACCCGACGCGGGGCTCGAACTCACGGACCGCGAGATCGTGACCTGAGCTGAAGTCGGACGCTTAACCGACTGAGCCACCCAGGCGCCCCCAGGCACTGGTTTTTAAAAGTTTTGTTTCTTAACCCATTTCCTCCTTTACAAAATTATTCTAATGACATGAATTCATATTTTGCAGATCAAGATTCAAGACCTACTAATATACTGACAGAAACTAAGTGTTATCTTCCAAGCTGAGGATAGTTTCACTGTCTTAAATCATAAAAAGGCAAAATAGATAATTTGCCAGCCTATCTTATCTAATACAACTTAGAAACCAACATTTCTGGGGGCGCCTGAGTGGCTCAGTTGGTTGAGCGATTCACTCAGTTGGTTGGCTCAGGCCACGATCTCATGGTCCGTGGGTTCGAGCCCCACGTTGGGCTCTGTGCTGACAGCTCAGAGCCTGGAGTCCACTTCGGATTCTGTGTCTCCCTCCTCTCTCTGCCCCTCCCCTGCTTGTGCTCTGTCTCTCTCTCTCGAAAATAAATAAATAAGTGTTAAAAAGATTAAAAAAAAAATAAAATAAAAAAGAATATTAAAAAAAAAAGAAACCAACATTTCTGAAACAGAAATCATCTTTTAGGCAGGTGAATTCCATTATATATATGGCTTATCTCCAAAATAAATCTATATAACCCATCAACTAATTTAGTTACATGAAACCAACATTTCCTGGAAAACTTTCCAGGAGTTTGCATTGTAAAACAATTGTACATTTCCTGTATGTCATATTGAGATATTTTTCTGGTATGAAGGAATTAGAGTCATGACATTGGCACAGCCATCTTGATGTGATTTTTCAAAAAACAAAATTTTTTTTTTTTACAAGGACTAACAACAAGCCATTCCATTTGGGGCATTGTAAAAGGCGGGGGAAAAGACTACATCTTTAGCAAGAGCCAAAGACTGAGGTAGTCACGAGGAATATGGTTTGTACAAGAGTCATAAAGCCTTTACCTCTATCAAGTGTACCTTTTGTCACAGAAACACACCTACTAAGAATTACAAAATTATTTAAACATCATGATGTAGTCTATGAGGAGAAATTATAGATTCAGAATAGGATTCCCTGATTTCTCTTGGGATTCAAGGAAATGTTTGTTGATGAAGGGATGTTCACGCTAAGCTCACACAAATGAGGAGGACTTATATGGATCAAGGATTGCAGAGTGTTCTAAATATGGAACAGATTGTATGAGGACCTTGAAGCAGGAAACAAAATTGATCACTCAATAGATTGAAAGAAAACATTGAGCCGAGAAAGGTGCAGGAAAGACAGCTAAGTCTCTTGAGGAAAGCAGGGATGTAAGTCTACATTGAGGTGGTTGGTCTCTATTCTAAAAGTTGCCTATTAGTCACATGGATGTTAAAAACTTTATGAGCCTCAAAGAATTCTCAACCAGATTTAGCCTTGTCTTTCACCTTGATTAATTTCAAAATGATTCAGTCCACACTAGCTCAAGGGAATGAAGAATTTACCACAATAAATGACATTGTTGTTTACTCAACCTTTAGACTGTGAGTTGTCATCCCCAGACTGTCAGTTCCTCAAGGGGCAAGAGCCACATTTTCTCCAAGTCATGTAAATGACTTGGTGTTGGCAAGCACTCTGTACCCTGTGGATTGCTGAGGACTTTTTTTGGTGTTGCTGGCAAGACCTAAAAAATAATCCCTTAAAGTACCTACTATCAAAATGTAAGAAAACTATGTTAGTCTTTCTCTTTTCTCATAGACCATAAGACATGTATATCAAAGTGATAACTTATATGAAGAAGCATCTGCTATCATTCACATTAGTATGGTTTGTATGAACTACAAATGCCTTTCACCAGTATTAAAAAAGCTTAAACTGAAAAAATAAATAAAAGTGATAGGTAACCATTGATCACTTTCAGTAGGATAATTAGAGGGTTGGATTTGTGCTTTCAGGGAAGGAAAAGGTAGAGCATGTTAATGAAGCTGGAAAAGCTAATTGGAAAGCTTTTTACAACCATCCAGAATAGAGACTAAGGGAGCCTGGATGATGTTTTGGCAAAGGAATAAGAGAAGTGGACATGTTTCAGCAGTAACTATCTACAGATGGTTAGGATATATGGGAAAAGGAGATATCTTTGGAGGATTATGAGGTTTCATTCAAGAGCTATTAAATGAATGGCTGTACTATTCTCTAATGGAACTACTATTGTTGGAAAAGCAGAATCCGTGGTGGGGTTGAGAGCTGAGGGAAGAGATTATGAATTCAGTTTTATACCTGAGTTTGAAATCCCGATGAAATATCCAAATGAAGTTGTCAAGTAGGCTTTGAATGTGCAAGGCTGTACCTAAGGGGAAAGATTTAAGACTGGAGCTATATAGCAAGATCACCCGCCATGGGGCGGGGCTACAGTAAGAACTGTCACAGGCAGAGTTTGAGCAACGTGCTCATCTTGGCACCAAGGCTAGGTAGACAAGAAGAGACTTAGCAGCAGGCCTGCAACCCGTTCTCTCCCTTTACTGAGGAATGCTCCAGGAAAGAAAGACACATAACCAGATCAAATCTTATTGTAGATATGCTAATGACAGAGTTTCTAGCAAGCACACTAGTAGTACTTACTAACTGGAGAGTCCTTATCCATGTAATGCCTTTAGGGCATTTACCTTTAGGGAAGACATACCCGGTCTTCCCAGGATGCTTAAGATAAACCTAGAAAATGTCACATGAGCTACGTCACTCTTAGAACACAAAGTGGAATTTTGTGGTTCATTTTTGAGTAATGCACACATGGACATCACTTAGATTCCTCATAGATTATATGTTGGAAATCTATGGCCCATATGTCCTAATGTGACCAGAAAGGATATGAGGACTTACAGTAACAGTCTGAATCTCTCTCTGTTTCTCTTGTGCCTTGTGAATACTTGTGTCCTTGAATCTAGGACCGAGGACTAACCTTTTAAAAAATACTAAAAATTGAGGGGTGGCTCCGTCGGTTGAGCGTCTGACTTCTGCTCGGGTCATGATCTCATGGTTCTGAGTTCAAGCCCTGCATGGGGCTCTGCGCTGACAGCTCAGAGCCTGGAACCTGCTTCGGATTCTGTGTGTGTGTGTGTGTGTGTGTGTGTGTGTGTGTGTGTGTCCTTCCCTTGCTCGTACTCTCAAAAAATGAATAAATGTTAAAAAAAAATTTAATACTAAAAATTGAAATTAGGTCAAGAATAAGGTGGCAAAAGAATCTGAAAGGAGTTATCAGAGAAATACTAGAAAACAACAGGAAAACATGGTGTCACATGAACCAGGAAATAAAACTGGTATTTTCACCAATCCCTGAACCTTATCCCATTGCTGAACCTCCCTGAAGTACCTGGAATAGGGCTTAAAGACGAGGCTGGGCTACTGACTGTTCGAGACAAAGAACAGAGTAGGTTAGGGATAAGCATGAAGAGGAGTCTCAGAGAAGTGAGTAGCAGTCAGGGAGGAGGTTTGGCCAGAGATGGGGTGAGGGAGGACACAGTAGTTAAATTATGTGTAAGCAAAAGACATGAGTACAACACCAGCTTCATTTAGAAAAGCTCTTCAATCATTTTAAGCAGAATGTTTGCTCAGTTTCTAACAATTCTCTGATATCCTGAGTGATTTGATGCTCACATTCACTAATTACTTCATGAACATTATGATGGCCATACTTATTTACTTTCCAATAATAATTTCAGAATACTAATGGAATTTATTTTGCTTTCTCTTTGAAAATCCAGACGACAAATTAATCTGCTTTTTGTAAGCTTCCTAATTGTAGTAATTTTGTTTGATTGAATCTATATTAGGCACTGGAGTAGAAGGGGAGAGGAAATTGCAGGCCCATTAAAAGATCCCTTAAATCCAACTGTCAACTGTATAGTCAATTCTCAATTACATTTTTTTTTAGTTGTTTTAGTAAAACATAATGCCATGAATAAACTTAAAAATGATGGTTTTAGGATAAATAACTAAGATCACAGAGCCCAATCAAAAATAGATAACACATTGTTCTGGTTTATAAAATTAATACAGACATAAATGAATAGAGTAGAAAGTAGACATCATAATAGGCGACGGTCAGACATATGTGCTGTGCTCATCATCTGGTAATTAAGGAAAAAAGAGCTATTTTGATGTAACTATGTCAATACTTTGTTAAAATCTCCTTTGCTTAAAAATAATTGTATGAAAACTGCTAAATCAAAATGGCTATCATCATAAAAATCTTTAGCAAACTCCTACAGTAAGTACTAAGGAAGTTTCTTTTTTGTTTTTTAATGTTTGTTTATTTTTGGAGGAGAGAGAGACAAAGCATGATCAGAAAGAGAGGGAGACACAGAATCCAAAGCAGGCTCCAAGCTCTGAGCTGTCAGCACAGAGTCTGACCATGGGGCTCGAACCCACAAACCATGAGACCATGACCGGAGTGGAAGCTGGACACTTAACCAAGTGAACCACCAAGGTACCCTGCTCTAAAGAAGTTTTTATGGCATGCTAGTCCTTTTGGAATACCCTGAGAAATAAGGGTTTGTATTCAAACTATTTTGAGAAATGCTGCACACTACCACCCTCTTGCAATTTTATAATGTGCATTAATAATTTAAAGGTTATGAAAAATATTTTCTTGAATCCTGCTTAAGTTAATTGACTCCAGGATTTCCAAAAGTAATTTGATCACAGGATTCTGAGTGTGTTTATAAAATGTTACTGGTATTGGCTCATATTTATTTAACATTTATTTCATCGAAAGCACAATGCTAAGCACTTGATGTGTATATTTCAAATAAATCTTAACAAATCTAGGTGGTAGTTATTATTATTGCCACTTTTCATAGAGAGAAAGTGAGACATAAAGCAATGAACCCATTGCCAAGGTAAACTAATACCTTAATTTAGCCAACAAGCATCTGGGACTGAATTCCAACTTAGGTCTGACTGAATCTACATCTCATCTCTGATAGTCCATGGAATTTTTGCTAATTTTGATATAACTTTTGGGGATTTAGCAGTTAATTTCTAAAAAGAAGCATGAATCTGCCCTTTATCTCTCTTGTTATTTCTCTCTCTTGAGATAGAATTGCTACAGTTTTGTCATGGTTTATTTCTCAAAGCACACAGCTGCTTCTGTAATTGGCCCTATTGTCAATCTAGACTCCAGATCCTTGACAGAATACGATTTCAAATTCCCCACTGCCACTACCCAACTCTTACTCAAACTTCAGTGACAAGTAGTTCGGAAGATATACATAAAAAATACGAAATCTGCTCATTCCTCTTAATATTCTAAAAAATGCTATACCTGATAGAACCATATGATCACAGTTATCTCTTTGAATCAATTGCTCTCTGAATTGTGTTTTAGCATTAAGTATATTCTCAGTGAGGAAAGCTATTAGAAGCAACTGTGCAACTTACTATTATATTTGTAGTGGAATTAGCTGACATCTCTCATTTAAAACAATGCTTTATAGTCATCGATATACACAGTGCTTTAGAAGACATCTGGGAAAAAAAAAGAGATCATTGATCAGGATTGGGGTTTGCCCATGAGCAATCATATCTGGTAGAATCACAGAGGGGATACAGAAGGCAACAGAAAGCCAACTGTAGAAGAATGACAGGAAAGGAGCCGCCACATAGTGTTTCAGAGGCTCAGTGTGACACCTATTGATGGAATCTGCCATGATCTGGCTAGCTTGATATCAAGGTCTTGATAGCAAGGGATCGACTGGAACACCATTAACATGGCTAAAACTGGCATCGTGAATGCAGCTCACCTTTGTGTAGCCCATGATAGAGCCCTGAATCAGCTAGGGTCAACTCTGAGCAGCTGTCAGAACAGCTTTCTAAATAAAAAGATGGAGGATTAGAAATATTTGTAGGGAAAAAGAAGATCATCTCTGCAGGGGTGAAATTCCAGAGCTGAAGACTCGGAACAACCAAGATTCTTTAACATAAATATGATGGAATTATATGCCTGAGTTGGTGAATGGTGAGACATCCCTGTCACATAAGAATGTATTTGCACATTGTTCACTTCAGCACACCATTTACTCTTAAAGTAAATTCTTGGGGAAAACTTTCTTCTAGTTTTTTTTATTTAAAAAAATTTTTAATTTATTTTTGACAGAGAGAGAGAGCGCACATAAGCAGGGGGAGGGGCAGAGAGACAGGGAGACACAGAATCCGAAGCAGGCTCCAGGCTCCGAGCTGTCAGCACAGAGCCTGATGCAGGGCTCGAATTCACATACCGTGAGATCATGACCTAAGCTGAAGTCGGTCAGGCACCAAATGAGCCACCCAGGCACCCCTAGGTTTTAATTCCAAAAGAAGCCCCCTTCTCCAAAGATTCTTAGATAGTGTGTGTGTGTGTGTATGTGTGTGTCTGTGTGTGTGTGTGTGTGTGTGTGTGTGTATTGATCCCAGATTAGTAACATTGACTTTTTGATGTACATATAATTCTATGGATTTTAACATGTATAGACTTGTGGATTCACCCCTACAGTCAGGATACTATCAGAATTGTTTTATCACCTCAAAGTACTCCCTCATACTACCATTTCATGTTCACAGCCTTCCTCCACCTCCAGCTCTTTAATAACTATGGAACTACTCTCTGACAGCATAATTTTGCTTTTTCAGAATGTCATATAAATGGAATCATATAGTATGTGGTCTTTTAAGACTTGCTTCTTCTCAACATAATGACTTTGAGATTCATCCAGGTTATTGCATTTTTATCACTGAGTAGTATTTCATTGCATGGTTACATCACTGTGTATATATTCACCCACTGAAGGACATTTGGGTAGTCTTTAGTTTTTGACAATTATTAATAGAGATGCTATAAATATTTGTGCACAAGTTCCTGTGTGAGCATAAGTTTTCATTTTTCTAAGAAATATCTATGAATGGTATTGTTAGATCATAAGGTAGGTACATGTTTAACTTCATAAACTGACAAAACTGGTTGTGATGTTGTGATTTATAATAAGAGACATGTATTTGGTCTTCAAACTCTTTTCTGGCACTGATAACCTAAAACCCTTGGAATTTCCTAAGCGACAAGAACCATGAAGGTATCTTTTGTTATGTTAGTGAAGTGAGATCTAGAAAGCACCTATGGATGGGGACTGGTTCCCAGGGGTGCCAACCATGTGATTAGAGTGGTAGAACTTCTAGTACCATCTCCTGACTTCTGTGGAGGGGACTGAGGCTGAAGGTTGAATTCAATCACCAAAAGCCAAGGATCTAAACAATTATGCCTATTTAATGAGGCTTTCATAAAAGTCCAAAGGAAGGGGTTTTGGACAACTTCCAGGTTGGTGAACACATGGACATGCTGGGAGAGTGGTGCATCTGGAGCAAATATGAGAGCTCCACACCCTTTCCTTATACCTTGCCCTGTGCATTTTTTCCATCTGGCTGAACTTGAGTCATATCCTTTTATGGTAAACTGTGAATCTAGTTAGTAAAGTGTTTCTCTGAATTCTGTGAGCTACTCTAGCAAGTTAATCAGACTCAAGGAGAGGGTTGTTGGAACCTCAGATCTATACTCAGGTGGTCAGAAGTACAGGTAATTTTTTTTAAATTTGCAATTCCCTGATGACACACAATGTGGAGCATCTTGCCATGTGCTTCTTTGTCATCCGCATATCCTCTTTAATGAGGTGTCTATTAAGGTCTTTGGCCCATTTTTTAAGGGGATTTTTTGTTTTCTTATTATTGAGTTTGTTAAGAGTTCTTTGTGTGATTCATCCTTTATCAGAGGTGTCTTTTGTATCTGTTTTCTTCTATTCGGGGTTGTCTTCTAATTCTCTTGATCCTGTCTCTCAAGGAGCAGAAGTTTTTGATTTTAATGAAGTTTATCAAATATTTCTTTCATGGATAGCACCCTCGGTATTGTGTCTAAAAAGTCACTGCAACATCCAAGATTATCTAAGTTTTCTCCTATGCTCTCTTCTGGGAGTTTTACAGTTTTGTGTTTTACATCTAGGTCACTGATCCATTGTAAGTTAATTTATATAAAGGGTGTAAGGTCTGTCTCCAGATTCTGTTCTTTTGCACGTGGAGGTCTGGTTTTCCAACACCATCTGTTGAAAAGATTATCTTGGCTGCATTGTATTGCCTTTGCTCATGTCAAAGATCAGCTGACTGTATTTATGTGGGTCTATTTCTGGGCTCTTTATCCTATTTCACTGATCTATCTGTATATTCTTTGATCAATACCACACTGTCTTTATTACTGTAGCTCTACAGTAAATCTTGACGTTAGATAGTGTTAGTCCTCCAACTTTGTTCTTCTCCTTCAACACTGTGTTGACCTATTTTTAACTCAGTTTTTTTTTCTTTCTCTTGAGTTTTGAAAGTTCTTTAATATTTTTAATACAAGTCTTTTGCCATATAAATGATTTCCAAATATTTTCCATTGGTATATATTTTTCTCTTTTCTACTCATACTTTTGGTGTCATATCTAAAAACTCTTTGTCTGTCCCAAGGTCATGAAGATTTTTTATATAAGTTTGTCTAAAAGTACAAGACTAATTCTATGAGGATGAGATCTTTTAGACTCTTGCTCTGACTGCATATTTGGTAGATACAACTAGATGAAAGATGGTGCCTTTTAATATAGTTAGGTTAATGTATTCTGGTTTGCCTCTTTTTGTTCTGAATATGTTTAAATCATTAAAGAACAGATTTTAAAATAAAGTTATTCAATTCTTTTCATGCAATGAGACTGGAAATTAATTTGTTATGTATTGTGTAGGCATAATTTTATATATATGCTGTAAGTTGCCTTCATGCATCTATAAATATTTGAGTAGCAACTATGTGAGAGGAACTGTGGAGGATATCAGTGATTAAAGTCACAATAAAATACTTCCCCTCATGGAATGCACATTTTGGTGATATATAGACAAAATATAGAGATATGCTATTATATATGCTTTACATCATATAGCATAGAGATCATAATATATATGACCTAAATCATATCATATATATTTAGTATGCATATATTCAATTTATACTGACTCAAGGGTAGAAAGACAAATAACAATTTAAAATTATGAGTAATTCTTTCTGCCATTTTACTTAATGAACCTATACACCTAAATCCTTTTGAGATGGGAGCTGTGAATGAGATATTTCTTCTGTAAATCTCGTTTCCAAATGAATCTGCTGGTGCAAGCATCTCCTGAGGTAACATGAGCCCAAGATTGCATATTTCATGCAATATGGCTTTTTAATGCAGGTAGAGACCTATTTTTTGGCCAAGTTTCTTAGGAGTTTTCATTGATGTATTTTCATCATAGTCATTTTTTTTTTTTTACATACCATGGATGCAATCCTCATGCACTCTCTAACTCTGTGATTTTAATTTATATGTAAAGTATCACTATTTTAATAAGGATGATGGATACCCATCACTAAAATATGTTATTTGACTATTTTAATATAAAGACTACTTTGTCACTTTTCATATTATCAAAGTAATTAAACAAGTCCATTTTCATTCTAGAAATATTTATGGTGTGGACACAAGTGTTTATCATAGACTGGAAAACAAATTTGAAAGCATTCAAGATAGTACAAAGTAGTGATAAAGTGTAAAGTAATTGTGGTAAAATATCAGAAAACAAGTATGTAATAGAATATCTTTCACAATTGTGAAATGCTTTTAAAATCATTTAGAGCTTCCTACTACCAAAATCAAGAAACCCGTTAGTTATAAGACACAATGCCTACAAACAGGGTAGTATTTTGCAGTGGGGTGCAAAAAGATTTAAGACACATTACTCTCAAGTATTTGCATAAAGGAGTACTGAAAACATTGGAAGAAATATGATAGGTAAATGTAAGGCTTCACATTATGGTAACACAGGGTTGACTTGTGAAATCTTAGACTGATTATTATTTATAACTTAAGTACCATATTGAGAGCTAAGTTTTGGTTTGTACAAACAGTCATGTGAGTGCAGACATTTCAAAGTGTTATAAAAGTATGTCTTCTTCTAAGATGTTCATTATTGCTGTGACAAAAAAAGTTTACAATATAGTTTGTTTTATAGCTGTCTTAGAATGTGCAGATGTAAATTGAATTTAGTATATTTATGAATGAGCCCATAATCCAAGTTTATTTTGTCTATTTACTGATATTTTTCTGTGTAAGTAAAAGAGGATAGAACTATAAAGGGAGGAAAGTTGAAAGAAAGTATTTCCAGTGACAACTCATGTGAGAGAAGATGGAGGAGCTTAAGAAATCAAGCCTTAAAAAAAAAGAAAAGAAAGAAAGAAAAAGAAAACAAGCCTTAAGAATAAACTTTTGGTGGGTTGCTTAGGTGGCTCAGTTGGTTGATTGACTCCTGATTTTGGCTTAATCAGGTCATGATCCCAGGGTCATGGGATCGAGCCCTGCATCAAGCCCCAAGTGGAGCTCTGTGACTAGTCCCACATCAGGCTCCACATGGAGCATGGAGCTTGCTTGGGATTCTCTCTCCCTCTCTTGTGCTATCTCTAAAAATAAAATAATAATAATAATAATAATAATAATAATAATAATAATAATAGAATTTAAAAAAAGAAAGTCTTGGTATATTTTCCTACCTTCCATTGTTGCTTCCCCCACTAACAGTTTAGTCCATCTTAATACTATGTAATGATTGAGTCATTTTTTATGAACGATAAATCTATTGCCTTCCAAGAGAGAGGAATATTGCCAATGGATCAGTTTGATGAACATTATCGTTAGGAGGATGTAGTTGACTCTCATTATTCCCAGATTCATAATTATGACTTGGACCACTTGCTAAAATTCATCTGTAACCTCAAAATCAATACAGCATTTGACAGTCATTTCAATATATGGGTAAAGTGTTGAAAATTTGAGTTGTCCAACATGCATGTTTCCACCCAAGACTGAACAAGGTAACCCCTGCTTTCTTGTCTCAGCAGTCATATCATAAACAAGTATCTTTTTTGTGCTCTGTTTAGTGCCACAGTTTTGCACTTTTGTTGGTGATTTTCTTTCTATATAAAATGGCCCACAAGCATGGTGCTAATAAAGTGCTGTCTAGTTCTCCTAAGCCCAACACAGCTCTGATGTGCCTCACAGAAGAAATGTTAGATGGACTTCATTCAGGCATGAGTTATAATGCTATTGGCCATGAGTTCAATGTGAATGAATCAACAATATGTGTTCAATAATGTGACTTTAAACAGAAATACACATTTTTAAAGAAGCTATAGAGATAGATCAGACAATGAAAATATTATGACCAAAGGCTCACAGGAACCTAACCCCATATTTCCCTTAGGAGCAATGGTTTAGTATTCACTAATTCTGTGTCTGTAGCAATTTTACAATACCATGAAGAACAAGCATCAGTTGAATATCATATGCAAATGTATAATTTTCTCAGATGAAAAATGTTCTAAAATAATCTTCATCAGTGATTCTACTGAAACAATTATTTAATTGATTCTAGTTATGCAGAGCTTAATTTAAATCTTTATTCAAGCATATACATAATGCATCCAACTGGAACATAAATATACTTATACCTAAAAGGATGATATTGTCAAACTAAAAATTACAGTTAAATTGTTGAATAATTTCTGGCAGAAAGAAAGCAGATACCATCACTATTTTTTTTCCTTTTTCATAAAAACATAAGATATGTGTTAAAACTGTGCAACAGTCATTTTAAAATACATATACTTTTTGGGGCACCTGGGTGGCTCAGTCAGTTAAGTGTCTGACTTCGGTTCTGGTCATGATCTCACAGTTCATGGGTTCGAGCCTGCATCAGGCTCTCTGCTGACATCTCAAAGCCTTGAGCCTGCTTCAGATTCTGTGTCTCCTTCTCTCTTTCTTCCCCTCCCCCACTTGCAATCTGTCTCTCTCAAAAATAAACAAACATTAAAACACACACACAGGGGCTCCTGGGTGGCTCAGTCAGTTAAGCCTCTGACTTCCACTCAGGTCATGGTCTCTCAGTTCAAGGGTTCAAGTCCCGTGTTGGGCTCTGTGCTGACAGCTGGGAGCCTGGAACCTGCTTCAGGTTCTGTGTCTCCCTCTATCTCTCTCTGAACCTCCCCTACTCACACTCTGTATCTCTCTCTCTCAAAAATAAATATTAAAAGAATACATATATTTTCAAATTTTAATTTCCATTCATTTCCACATTATTTGATGCCATTGTTGGTCATCCCTTGAACTAGGTCCTATTGATTCAAAAGCTTAAAAAAAAAAAGAAAGAAAAAGAAAAAAAAATGAAAAAGACAAGGCCAGTGCCCTCTCAGGGATCATAATCGTGTGTGTGAGTGATAAGTAAATTTTGCTAGAGTTTATACAAGGAAGGGAGTTATATACCCTGCTTAGATCAGAGAAGAAGTCACACAGAACAGATTCTTGAGCTAGCCTTGAAGGATTTTGTCAGTAGGGTACAAGAGTAGAACAAAATATATGTAAAGATAAATGAGTATGCAGTATTGAAGTCACTGTACACAGTTGTACTCAACATAGTTGGAAATAGAATTTCTGCAAAATCTGCCCCAAAGCAAAGAAGAATAATTGTGTTTGTTTCAGCTTGCTTCCATGATAATCTATTGTCAACTGCCTAGTAGGTGGCATCGATATTATAGATAAGTTTACTTGTGGAAACACCTTACAAGGTAACCTGAGCATAGCAGACAAAGGACGTGTTCTTGGGTTTTGTAAGGGGCTTGGATATAAATATGATGCTTTCAGCAATGAACAAATCACCAAGTAGTTTGCAACCAGATGGCAGAGAGGAAAATCAGGGGTTTTGGTTAAGAGGATTAGAACTGGGAAAAAGAGAGGGGAAAAACACACGCATTATGTTAGATGCAGGCAAAACTGTCATAAAATGAAAGAAGAAATTTAACACTTAATCATTCATTTTTGCCTCCAGAACTGTACTGTTTTTAGTTATCTTATCTACTCAACTCAGATGTGTCATGTTGTTCAACTAAAGAAAGAAATGAGTGTCAAAGAGTTGTATGACCTGCTCTAGGTCACATAGCTAAAAATGGTAAGACTAAATTCTAAATCTTTAAATTTTTCACATTGCAATATATGATACTACCTTCCTCCCTTACTTATAAACCTCTTCCTAAACACTAAGCATGCTTAGGCTCTTCTGGTATCCTTTCAATTTTCATGGTTTCCCCTTTAACACAAAGAACATTACAAGAGGCTTCCCTTTTTTTAATATGAAATTTATTGTTAAACTGGTTTCCATACAACACCCAGTGCTCATCCCAACAGGTGCCCTTCTCAATGCCCATCACCCACTTTCCCCTCCCTCCCACCTCTCATCAACCCTCAGTTTATTCTCAGTTTTTAAGAGTCTCTTATGGTTTGCCTCCCTCCCTCTTTAACTTTTTTTTCCCCCTTCCCCTCCTCCATGGTCTTCTGTTAAGTTTCTCAGGATCCACATAAGAGTGAAAACATATGGGCTTCCCTTTTTTTTAAAAGGCCTAGACCAAATCAAGAGGAATGAAAATTACCTATATCTAAACGTATCATTGTGAAATTTTAGAACATGAAAGACAAAAAAGAGATGAGAAGATAGGGAAACAGGGAGGAAGAGAAGAAGGGAGGGAGGAAGGTGAGGTGGGAGAGAGAAAAAAGGAGAATGAGATTACAACACTAAAATATTATATGGTTTAGATAGTATGTCCAAGGTATTGGAAGCACTAAATAATTTGATAAAAACAGACAGGGAAAGAGGGGGAAAATGATGACTGGAAATGTCTAAATAAAAATTAAATGCTATACAGGGGCGCCTGGGTGGCCCAGTCAGTTAAGCATCTGACTTTCGCTCAGTTCATGATCTCATGGTTTGTGAGTTCGAACCCACATAGGGCTCTGTGCTGACAGCTTGGAGCCTGCTTCAGATTCTGTGTCTCCCTCTCTTTCTGCCCCTCCCCTTCTTATGTACTCTCTCTCTCTCTCTCAAGAATAAATAAACATTAAACATTTTTAAAAATTAAATGCTATACAAGGGAGAAAATGTCATCTCAGCATACTATTTGACTCTTTAGCAAAATATAATTGGAAATTCACAATAAAAATATTTTATTGGTATTCAACTTGTACAGTTAATTAGGAGACAAAACACAGAAAATATAATTTCAGAAAAAGTATAAAAATATAGATAATAAAAATTGGGAGAATAGAGAAATAAAGACCCAAGGAAGCTTAGATGTGCTAATATGCTTGTCTTTTACAGTGGGGAGGCAAGAAACACACAGTAATATTAGCATTCTCTTATAAAACTTAAGGAATAGAGACATTTAAGTAGCCTAAATTTATCAGTCACCATTCCTTTGGAGGTGTGATGAATGCCATGGGAATGAACATCTAGGCAGAGGGATTTTAGATACTGAGGCATAAATAAGACAGTATTCCTTTTAACTGAATATTGCCACTTGACTTAATATTCATTCTATCCCTCTCAGTAGGGGTGGTCTTAAGCAGAATGTGAACTTAAGACTTGACCCTATCCCCAGGCAAGGACTCCGATTAGTCTGAGCCAATTAATTCAATTCTTTTCATTCCTTTCCCCTTGATACTGTTTGCTTTAGGAACCTAGGTTTACGTTAATCGGTACAAATCAGTCTTCTGGTGAAAATTCCCTGGAACAGGAATACATGTAAAGTTGGTCTAATTAAATTGAAAGAGAAACATTTTATCATATGCTTCATGGAATATGGTAAGAAAGGCAATGCCTAGTTGCTGCTGCCAACTACCTTGTGACTGAGAGAAGCAAAGGGCAGAGCCAAGAGAACTGAAGAGAAACAGAGTTTAGCTCAGAATGTACATGAAATGTGCACACCACCCCCATCTTTGCAGATTTATGAAGCCATCAAATGTTGTATTGTTTTTACTTAATTTGATTTAGGTTTCTACTAACTGTAGCTGAAAATACCCTAATATAAATACCACCTCAGCTGTAAGCCAGCCTGAGCAGCATCATGCGTGTGATCTGAAGAGTCAATCTTTTTCTTTCTTAACCCCCTTCTGTAGACATAAGGGCATCATGTAAGGGGTAATCATAGCTCTTTTTCTCCCTGGCTTCTTACAGGCACAATGATGGGGATAATGATTCAATAGACTCTATCTAACAGGTATTATCTATACCCTAAAACTATCTAAACCCTGTGCCATGCAACCCTAAATAGATAATGTACTGAATCTTAACCAATTCCCTAAAGATACACCACAAATAACTTTGTGAGAATGCTACAAGTATTTTGTTGGTGTGATAGTCAGTGTATGAATAAAATACTGGAGAAACCATACAGGTTACCCTCACAAAATTAAGGGGAAAGACACCTCTCTATCACCTTAATTAAACTGCAAACAAACAAACAAACAAAACAAAACAAAAAACCCTGAAGCATGAGGTTAGTGTTAATGATTAAGGATGCCAGTAGATAGTTCAACTTTTCGTCAGTTAGTTCATAACATGCATGATTACCCATTAAAAATTATCTCTGGTAAATGAGTCTGAAATCATATGGATAGTCCACAATAAACGGTCACCTTTAATTATGTTCAAATGGATACTTTGCCTGATAGATTTCTGTCACATTAATAAATATTGCAGAAACAACACATTCATCATACCATATAAGAGAACTTTTTTTTTAAATAATTTCATCAACCAATTTCTAGATGACAGTGTGGAAGGGGAAAGGTATATTCACCAGTAAGAGGCAAATAGCTTAGTGGTATGCCTTAACAGAGGGGAATGCAACCAGAGATTTATTTCCCTTTTATCTTTTTAGTTTAGATGAATTACGTGCCAGGCCAAAAGAGTAAGTCGTGGTGGACCAGAAGAGGTCAATGGGAGGGAGCTGGACCTGAGTACCCTAAGGACAGATGTCGATACCACGAACCTGATCTTACTGCTATTTAGAGTTCGTGGGGGGAACTAATTAGATAGAAGGTTTCTAACCAAGACATGTTGTCAGTGAAAAAATAGTAGGAATGCTCTCATGAAGGGTAGAGGCATGGTGATACAAGTAAGTTAGAACACTAAATCAGAGAGACAGAAAGGAGTTAGTGCTCCCAGTTGGTGACATGACAGATGCCAAAACCACTCCATTACAGCACTTTGGGAGCCGACTTGCAACCTGGGGAGGAACTAGAGTTGTTTGTAAAAGCTATGACAGTTGTGACTCAAGGGTATCATAGGATGAATATGACTATATTCAACTCTTAGTGGGTTGTAACGAAAAGTATTGTTTTTCAGAAACTACCTCTACAGTAGGAAAAGAGTTCTTTGGGTCAAGAGCATGTATGTTGCCATAAAGGATAGCTTTGATTGAACAGATATCAGCTCACTTGCATGCAATGCATACTTACAGCTAAAGACTGGCTGCCAGTGAGTTCCTGAGCTATTTCATACCCTTGGAAGGATTTTGGCTCTCAGGGATGCTGTTTCACTATTTCAAGAATTAGTGAAATCACCAGACCAAGTGGAGCCCAATATGCTTCACATGGTAACTTTACTACTCTTTGTTACCCCATGTTCATTGCCTTGTACTGCCTTTTAGTGCAGTGGTTCTCCAAGCATGGTGCTCAGACCAGCACCACCACCATCATCATCTAATGGTTTTTCTAGAAATATAAATTCTTTAGCTCCACCCCAGCTAAAACCAGAAACTCTAGGTGTCAAGTCCAGCAATCTGTTTTTTTTAACAAAACTTCCAGATGACTCAAATGCACACCAAAATTTGAGAAACTCTATCTTAGAATGTTGGGTTTTAATCCTTATTTTTCATGTATATATTTTCTTCCAACTCTTGTTGTATCTTTATTGGAACTCCAGCTTGTACCCATTCTCTAAAATACCATTGTCCAGGAAAATCAACCAAATTCAAATTCAGTGCTCCTTTGTGGATAATTGAATAGCAATCAGCCATACTCCGTTTTAAATGCTACATGATAGAGGCAACTGGGTGGTTCAGTCGGTTAAGTGCCTGACTTCAGGTCAGGTCATGATCTCGTGATTCACGAGTTCAAGCCACACCGGGCTCTGTGCTAATATCTCAGAGCCTGGAGCCTGCTTCAGATTCTGTTTCTCCCTCACTCTTTCTCTCTGCCCCTCCTCCACTTGGCGTTCTGTCTCTCTCTCAAAAATAATAAACATAAAAAAGAATTTTATATGCTACAGAGATACACACCAGAAACTTCTTATTAAAAATCTAGACACATGTCAACTTAAATTTTTGTTCCCCACAGAACTGACAAATTTGTTGGGAGTGATCTACTCCTAATTTGTAATTTTAAGCCAAATACCTAACTAATGACCCATAAGTGCAAGAAATGGGTAGTCAATAATATTACTAATGATCATTAAAAACCTTTTTTCCTTGTTTCCACCTACATTCAGTCAACTTCTCATCTTGTCCTGGTTATTAGCTTCAGCCCAATTTCTTTACTACTCACTCTTAACTAGTCTTGGCATTTTAAAATGGTCTGACACCTAATCTCCTTTACAACTTAGATTCCAGTTTTGTCAGCTTTACTCATTTGAGGGAACTTCTAGTGGAATGCCTGTGTATGGGCTGCAAGGTGTTCGGCTACAAGAAACATAATATTCACCACATAGTGGCATCAGGGATAAATATCTGTTTATATTGCATAAGAATTATCTCACAAACAAGAAATCAGAAGGTAGTTTCAGGAGATTGGTCCAGCAGCTCAGCACGGACACGTCACTGTATGTTCAGCTCACCATCATCCTCTGTCCTCTCTCACAATTACAAAATGGCTGTTAATCCAAACCTCTTCAATGGGTAATATTCCAAGTAGGAAGGAAGAAGGAGGACATAAAGAGGAACCTCCTCATATGTTTCTATCATGTCCTTTTATTGTGGAGGAAGTAAATTCCGGACATTTCTAAGCAAACTTTCTCTTAGGTCACCTCAATCAGAACTGAGTTACATAATCAACTTTGGCTTAAGGGAAGCTGGAAAATGGCTGTGCTGTTGTTGCTGTCTTCCTCTCATCTTGTATAATGAAAGGCACATAGTGGGAAAGGGTTTTAAATGGTGTTTACATCCTGCCTTATTTAGGTCTTCAGCAGTTTTTTTCAAGTCTTCAAGGGCAGTATGGGTGGGAGGGAAATGGAACCTCAGTGGAAGGAAGGAAGGAAGGAAGGAAGGAAGGAAGGAAGGAAGGAAGGAAAGAAGGAAGGAAGGAAGGAAGGAAGGAAGGAAGGAAGGAGAGAAAGAAAAGGAGGGAGGGGGAGCAAGACAAGGATGGCCAATTTGACATTTCAAAAGTGATCAAGACATAAAGATCTGAAATTGCAGTTTTAGTTTTAAAGCTGTACTGGGTACTTTCAATAATCTTCAATGCCTTACATTCGCTTAACATTTTATAATTTAAAATCACTTCTATTCCTTTTGTTTTGTTTTTGAGAGAGAGAGAGAGAGAGAGAGAGAGAGAGAGAGAGAACACAAGCACAAGTGGGGGAGGGACAGAGAGAGAAGGAGAGAGAGACGATCTTAAGCAGGCTCCATGCCCAGCACAGAGCTGATGTAGGGCTTGATCCCATGACTGTGAGATCATGAACTGAGCTGAAATCAAGAGTTGGAGGCTTAACTTAGCGAGCCTCCCAGGTGTCCCTCTATTACATTTTTATTTTGATAATATTACCAATCTGCAAACCAGATAGTATTAGTCACACTTTATAAATGATTGAGCAATGTTTAAGAGAGGATCTTTAACATGCCCTAGGTTTGGCCAAGCTGAATCTAGATCTCTAGCCTTTTGGATCTAAGCCCAGTGGAGTATTTATTACCAAACATGATTGAAAAACAAAACTTTATTTTGTCCATTTATAAAACATCCCAAAAGCTGTCAGTGGAAATATGGATATTTGTCCTTGTGAGGTACTTTGTTTGCAATCACCTCTTTATTGTACCCCAGGAAAATGGCTGTCACTGAGTGCATTTATCACAATGATCACAATTTCCTAGACTTTTCAAATGGTAAGGATATGGAGAGCAGTAAAACTTAGAATCCCACAATACCAAAGTTCAGAGACTTTAAATGATGGCACATTTCAAAAAGAGAAGTAATTTTAATATTCATTGAAAATAAACGATTAATCAAGAGATGGGAGAGATATACATAGGTGTATGTATATGAGAACATATGTGAATTAAATGATGATGATATTAATAGCAGATACCATATTGTTGGTATAGAAGGTAATAGCAGATTACCTTCTATTGTTGTAAGAGCTATGTTAAGAACAGAGCTGGGATTTGAATGCAGTCGTCTGACTCTGAAGTATATACTTTAAACCACTGTGCTATGTTAAAATATGCATGTGTTGAATGTATGTTTATGTGAATGTATATATGTATATCTCTATATTAGTTAGAGCTCTTTTAATTGCAAATGAAAGAAATCCAGCTCCAACAAGCTGATAGGAAAGAGAATTGGCGGGTAAATAAATAAAACAGGAAAGTCTAATGACATATTGGCTTCAAAAGTCACAGTGTTGGGGTGCCTAGGTGGCTCAGTCAGTTGAGCATCTGACTTTGGTTCAGGTCATGATTTCATAGTTCCTGGGTTTGAGCCCTACGTCAGGCTCTGCACTGACAGCTCAGAGCCTGGAGCCTGCTTCAGATTCTGGTGTCCCTCTCTCTCTGCCCCTCCCCCACTTGCACTCTGTCTCTCAAAAATAAATAAACATTAATTTTTTTTAAAGAGTCACAATGTTTAGGGGCACAGTATTTAAAATCAGTGGATTGTGAATCATGGTACTTCCTATCTTTGGTTATGATTTCCCCTGTGTGCTGGCCCCATTCTCTCTTCATGGCCCTACTTGCTTAATTCATCCTATATTTTCAATTAGTCATCATTACTAGGGAAATGGCATACAGTATTAATAATGACAAAGTTTGGACTACGTACCATGAGGGTCCAGGGGCTGACCACCATAAACGAGTATCCTAAGAAAACTATACAGAATAGATAAGAGTTCCCCAAAGGAATATTATATAGGAAATAAATAGTTCATCTCCACTATATTCCATCCTTTGGCTATAAAAATATGGACTTCTGTCCCTTCATATAATTTCAAAATGCCTCCATTTAACATGAAATTAACCCAAATGTACTCACCTCTTCTCTAGAGTGGACAATTAAAAGTCCCATTTAGTTTTTCCTCTAGCTTCGTGTTTAGAATCACAATCTAGGGCAAACTTCTCTTGGTCATATCCAAATGTGGTTCATCATATTCTCTATTCTATGGCAAAATCATACATTTAACCGCCTTTAACATACCCAAACTGCAATAAGTCATGATGAATACAACACAAATTCCTCTATAGTAAATGGAAGGGATAAAACAATCACACAGTGATTATTAGTGGACAGTTATTAGTCTACTCAGTCTGACTTGTCATTGGAATAAGTTCCTTGGTCAGACAATTTGGCAGTCTAAGATCACATATGGTAGAAGGGGCTTCCATGTTTCTTGTTGGCCATCAGCACAGTTGAGACAGGTATATGAAGATTACTCTTTGGATAGTTTTCTCACTGCCTTCTGGTGTCATGGTTATCTAATTAGGAAGTTATGAGTGGCTGAACAGTTTCGAGATTTCCCTCACAATAGCAGTCACACAAAACTCTAATAACCGTCAGTCATATGGCTCAGTGGAAACCCTATGAGCTAGTAATAAACAGTGGAAACCTTGGTGGTCTTTTTATCTGGACCCCACATTAAGGATATCTATTCATAACAGCAGGCCTTGGTATTCTGCACAGATTTCTATCTAGCCTACATTTGAAATCCTTTTATGTTAGTCTGTCTTCAGGAAAATTAAATAATAGAGTGGAATGGAATAGCATATGAACTCTAATTTCCAGTTGGGTCTGCTCTCCAATGAATGACATTTAAGATAAAATAGATTAATAGTTTACTTTTTTGGTGTGTGAAATATTTGAGGAAATCATGTTTCGTTCAGTCATCCAAACATTTCATCACTTTCCCTGGGCCTCAATTTTATATCTATGGTTTGTTCTGTTGGGCTTTTATCAGTTTAAAGAAAGGGAAGAACAGTACATATATTTCATAAAGTACTGGCTGATCTAAATGTGAGTAGTCTTAGTTACTGATTTGAGCAGAAAGGGCCTCCCATATACAAATCATATAGTCTTCACACACTGCTTGTAGAGGAGACAACTTTGGTGGATTCTCTCTGTTGTAGGACTTTTCAAGACTGTTAAGAAGTTATCCATGTACCAATATGGTAAAAACCAATATGTTTTTACTAATTGTCTCGAAATCACAACTTTGGTAGGTACATGTATGGGTGTTTTTTTTAATGTTTTCAAAAGACAGAAACCCAAATCAAACTTGTTTCAGGATATAATGCAATGTTTTGACTCCTGTAATTGGGGTACTCAGGGTGTCCTCAAAATACCTGGATTTAGAAGCTTAATAAATGTCATCAGAGCATTTATCAATTTCTCAAGGTCTCTCTGTATCTCTCCATTTGAATTTCTCTCGTATGTTGGCCTCTTGCTCTCCTACTACAAATGGAATTCTTCTATGTGTCCAGGGAGGATTCCCACTGGTATAGTAACTCCATATATATGCAGCTTAGCAAGCGAGGAAAATTAATATCTGCTGTCCTATATTGACAGATCATTACCAATCAAATGCCTGACTTGATTGAATTATATTCTCACTTTCGGGGCCAATCACTTTAATTTAGGAACTAGGATATTGATATTGATCAAGTCTGAATCACTCTGCCTTGGCAGAAACCATTACTTTCACCAAACCCTTTCTCCTTTGGTGAGGGGTATGAACTAAATTACATTTTCAAGCTTTCTTTCCAATTAGATGTGAATAAGTAACTGAATTTTTGGTTAGTGGAATTTGGGACGGAAAGAAAGTCCCTCTCTTCCAAGCCTAATCCGCATAAACTCACCAAACATTTCTCTTTCTCTTTCCCCATCTACCGACTAGAGACAATTTTGAGAAGCTATAAGGAAACCTTTATTCCTGAATAATAACCCAGAAGGCCACTCACGAATAAAAAATATCTCCATTGAACTTTTTAGGATTTGATTCAGGAACTGTGCATTGTAGCAGCTATTGATGCTTATGTTAACTACCATAGCGTTCTATCTCATGTAGTTGATTGTCAGTTCCCTCAAAACCTCATGAATTTGGAAAAAGGTGGTTTTCCAAAGGACAAAATGCTAATCAGACTTAAAAAAAAGTATATGTAAATGTTTTATCTGTTTATAAATCTATATATGTATTACAATAGGTCTACATAGACAATCACAGTATGTGTGTGTGGAGGGGAGGGGGTGTAGTCATACCGATGTCTCTCCCAGATCCCTTTTTCAAGAAGAACTTGTTGCCCAGTTTGGGGAGTGCAGTCAGCAGACAACCTCCAGCCATCCATTCCTTTGGAGTTTATTCAACTGCAGAGATTCACCACACCCACCCATGGTCATGCCCTCCCAGACAAACCCCAGATCCAGTGACTGAGCAAGGTAGGAGAATAAAATCCCAACCATTTTGCCCAGATGCAGGACATTATTATGCTCCAGCCCCCCTGGCCAAACTGTCAGAAGTTTTGTTGTGTCTGAATCACAACTCTTTTTCTTGGGATTGATCCTACTTTTCCTTCCCTTCTTTTCATATATATAGACTCCTTATAAGCACCTAGAACCTCAAACTTCATCACTACCTGCTTCTGGAGAATTCAGTCTGCAACAGTGTATATATGTGTGCATTTACTCTGAATCTCTGTGTGTATATATATATTCTAGAATAAGTTCATCTAGAAAAAAAATACAAAATTCTTTCTTCTACCATTTATTAAATGAAGATAGGGGTGCCTGGGTGGGTCAGTCAGTTAAGCGTCCAACTTTGACTCAGGTCATGATCTCGTGGTTCCGGGGTTTGAGCCCCGCATCAGGCTCTGTGCTGACAGCTCAGAGCCTGGGGCCTGCTAAGGATTCTGTGTTTCCCTCTCTCTCTATACCTCCCTTGCTCATGCTCGCTCTCTCTCGCTCTCTCTCTGTCTCAAAAATAAATAAAACATTAAAAATTTTTAAATGAAGACAATAAGTTATCTAAAAGGACTGTACTGAGATTTAAATGGTTTAATCCATGAGAATTTAGAATGGTGGCTGGTACATATTAAGTGCTCAACAAATGTCAGTGATCTGCGTATTAGCCGTATACATGTATGTGTGTCTGTTGAGAAAGATTTTAGGAATACATGCCTCTTGATTTATGCAGAGAACTTCTCAGAATATAGTAATTATTGCTAAAAGCTGCCTGTTTTCCATGCTTAAAACAGATTACTTACAATGCTGCCTCATTTTCATATACAATAGACTCTCTATAATTATTTTTCACTAATATAACCATAACAACTCCAAACATAGTATTTAGCTTTAACAAGCTATTCTTATTGATGCAGTCTTTGCTAAAAATGATGTCTACAAAAGCCTGTAGAAAGATATGTTTAAAAAGGAACTTCCACATGTCCACACCAGTTTCTCTTCCAACACACAAGGCAGCTACTTCCATTACAATGTGGGCATCCTTAAAGCAGGGTTCATTGTAACAGGTGGATACCGATCGGGAGTTTCCTCTTGCCTTTTCTTTGACTCCATTCTCTGCCTTGGAGGGTTTCCTTTTTATCCTTGAAATGTCCGTGAAAATGAAGGTCTAGCAAAATAAGGTTCTTTCAAAGGCCTTTTCTATTTTATCATGTTCCTTCTTCAGCCAAAGTCAGGAGACACTTTCTTGGCATCCTCAATGACTTGTGTGCTGTGAGCCAGTTTTTACCTTTTGAATGATCCTCATTCACAGTGGCCAATCTCTGATTCCATGTCCCGTAGAGAGGGATCCGGGTTATCTTTTGTCTCCCCTTGACTGTGTTCTCCCAGAGAAAGGTTTCTTAGGGCTAACTAAAAGTTAGGTCGTGTAATTATCAAATGGAATAAGCTTGGGGGAGGGGAGAAAAAGAACAATTTGTCTTTCAATAATGTATTTCTCTGTCCTCAACTTTCAAAACCCAAGGGAGACTTCTGCATGCCATGTGGCCACAGGAATGAAGCACTTCAAGAGCACCCAGAAGGGAATGGGCATAGGGTCAGGAGAGGAATCTCATTTTAAGCTTGCTATCTTTTTTTAAAACACTCAGCATTTGCACCTAGAGACGAATACCGGTACAGCCCCTTTATCCAGGTAGCTATAACTATCATTAGAGTACAAAACAGGAAACTAGATTCTATATTTTCCTAAAATAGCATGCTGCAAAGGAGAAAACCTCAAGTCCCCATCTTTCCCCCTTTGACTTACAGAGATAGCTAATAAATTATTTTGACTATTTATGAAAAAAATCCCATTTTAGAGAAATTACCACCCTTTTCAAAGTTTCAGGATTTAAACAACATATTGTTGTGATTCTTCAGTGGTTTCACTCTGTAACATAAGATCAAAATTCAGGTTTGCTGCTTGTAATGTATATTTTATATATCACCAGTTTTGTGAGATACTTAAGATCGGAGTTCATATCTTATTCGTCTTCACATTCCCAGGGGTTAGTATGGAACTCATAATAGAGCTCTGCATTGTTGTTGCCTTGAACACAATTGGAGTACCAAAATTGCCTTGACTGTGGTTTCATCATTAAACGTATGTACATGGAAGTTTGTTTTCTGAAAAGCTAATTAAAAGGTATCTTTTGGATATCAACCTGAATATTGGAGCTACTCTTAAGTCCCACAGGATACATTACATAAATACAAAAACAAAAAAAAAATGTCATCTTCAAAAGGAAGGCTAAGGATCTTCACTGTTACTATACTGTTATTAATTGTAGTAAATAGCATTAGAATGTAATAGTCTTTCTGGCATATAAACAAACTAGAAGCACATGTAGTCACATTTTTAATCGTTTAAGTTTTATGAGATGTCTTATGGTAGTAAAAGGGCAAATAACTAAAATTCATTTAAAATGCCAGTAAAGATGCTTACAGAAAATGTTAAAATATGCATATAACTTCTATTGAATAATTCATATCTTATAGTAAGTCTCTAGATAATGTAACATTTGAACTGTGCATATTGAAAGTTGACTTGAATGATTGTTTTGCCTATATAAATGACCAACATCCCATATGTATATAGATACTGTATTTCCAGAAAACTATGCTGCTTTGAGTTGTATAGGTGGAGAGTTTGGGCCAATTAAATTATTCAAATGTTAAATTTGTTTTGCTATGGGATAAATTACCATAATTCCTTCAGAGAGTTTTGAGGAAAAAAAAAAAAACATGCTTTCACCATTTGCTGATTTTTTTCCTCTCCATTAAACCAGTGGAAATGGATCACTACAAAATACTGATGAAACCTGGGGAAAATAATTTATTTTTTTAACAGAGTTTTGCACCAATGTTTCAAAGTTCATAAATAATGCTTTCATGTAAAGTTTTCACATGTGGTAAAATGACCCAAATTTCATGAATCTGTACCTCTAACTCAGAGAATTTTAAAGATAACAATGCCCTTAACTTTTCTGGGATTTCAGAAAGTAGTTTATTATTTTTTTTCCAATCTATAAATATTATTGGGTGCCAGCCACTTCTAAGTCACAGGGCGTCTATTAACAATAGCTATAAAGATGAATCAGGTACATATTTTCCTCTAGGAGGCAAAGATAAGAGAAAGGGGACAGGTTTAAAAAAATACCTATTGTAAACAAGGAATGGTGCTCTGTGTTTCCACGAATATTTCCTGTTCGTTGATTCCCATAAGACTATGGTGAAGTGTTAGTTTTCTTATTTGACAGATGATAAAACTGAATAACCAACTTGAACAAGTTTGTGTTCTTGGTAGGTATGAGCTAGAAGCTAACTCCGCGAGTTCTTTCACCTCCAACCCCTTCTGTACTATACTCTGTTGCATGCTATTAAATAGGAGAGATGAAGTAAATAGAATATAATACAAAATAGAAAAATTTAACTGCCAGAAGAGGAGTCTGATGAAGTAATATGAGAGTTTTACATTTCACACTATAATCTTTGGGCAAGAAAGGAACTTGACTTATAGCTTAGAATTTAACATCCATTTTAGCCCCCAGTGATTCAAACTCAAGGTGACTTCATTGGAATGGTGTGCTATTTTTAGTGTTGAAGATTTTAGGAACCACCAGATAATCACAGTATAATTTTTGAGATTATATCCCATGTTAATACTGGGCATTTTTTCATCCTTTTAAAAATATTCACTTTTAAAAATTAGCATTCTATGTCCTTCCCTTTAAATAGGTCTTCTAAAAGGCATTTCCAAACCATTACAGCCCATGAAGTATTTACAGGGTCTGGCCTCCTTTCCACGAGATGATGACAACCATAATTACAATTGTGGTTCATAACCTTTCACATATCCCTATAGCTTTAGGGGTTATAAACCCATAAAGAAGCTCCACATTACCATTTTTATGGTACAAACCAATCTTTTTATTGTGAGAGTCTCCAGGAGAGCCATAGGTAATCAACCTTTTTCTCCAGTATCATTCAGCAATTGGACTTTTATAAGAATTTGAAGAGACTATTCATATCCACAGCTGTAACTGTTACAAACATGTCTCTATTTCTCATTTTCTACTTTTCTCCAAACCACAGAACATTTTTTTTTCCCACTGGATATTTACTATGAAACCTACTCTAGGTCAGACTTAGGCAATATGTGGTTACTGGACCTCCACGTGTCAAGAGTTCTAGAGTGATGGATAATAAGACAAAAGAAGAAGGATATGACTCTGCGTCCTAGTTGGTCTCCATGAAGAAAGATGCATGTTCACCAAATCTGAGAATAGAGATTTGTCTCTGGCTCAATTAGAACCAGAATAACATAGTGTCATTATAGTCACAAAGGGTCTGCCACGCTGAAGGCCCCTGGGAGACTGTACTACATGAGATGGGTGATCTATGAGAACAGGAGCACCAGTGGTTTAGACAATATCTGGTGGATGTGGTGGAACATAATGGAAACCTGGTAAGAAAGTGTCAGCAACATGCAAATTCACATTGTTCAAGAATATTAGTAAAATTTCTTGGGAATTCCAAGAGCTATTAGGAAGAGACAAGAGAGTTGTCAGGAGCTTAAAGTCCTGTGTGAGCAGGGAGAGTAGAACATCAATGTTAACATGAGCTTATTTGCATACTAATAGAGACCTGAGCCAAAGGTTGATCCCGATTTGTAATCATGAATTTGTTTTCTTCTATAGCATTCATGTTGCCTGCTGTATTATAAACTACCTGAGGGCAGAGAACCTGTTTTATACACTAATTTTTTGGCACAAAGTAGACACTCCTTAAGTGTTTGCTCAGCATCATGGTAATAGGTCCCAGTATTTGAGGCATTCTAAGTTAAAAGTTACAGGCAATGATATAACAATGATAATAACTACAATTCAGTGAACATGGGATATCTTCCAGAAAATTCATGTTTTAGGTCTTTACAAATGTTAACTAATTCCATCCTCCTAACTAGCTTGGGAAGGAGATACTTGGGTTTTGAATTTTCTTTTGGAGGTCTATTTGCTGGTGACCTTGGGAAAGTTGCTTAATTTTTCTATACTTCAGTATCACTATATATTAAAAAGAAAAGGGGGGGCAATGCATGTGTTCTAGGGTACTTGTGATAAGTTCATGCTAAGAATTGTGATCTTCACATACTACATGCCATTGATAATACTCATTTCCATCCTTCCTTCCTTTCTCTTGTGTTACCCTGACCTCTGAGGAAGTGCCTCTCTTTCTATAATGTATAAAGGACAATCCAAATAATGTTTACTTAGAAATTACCTATATTATCCTTTTTTTTTGAGGTTTATTTATTTTTTTGAATAAAATAGCTTTTCAGTTTTTGGTCAGAATGATTCTGCATCACTCTTGTTCCAGATAGCTTTACGTGTGATTCCTCATTTTCCATCTTCACACAGCCCAGTGTGTTGGAGGCATCAAAGGTCACTGCAGAGAGCCATCCATCATTTTGACACCTTTTATGAGTTTACTGCTCCTGATGGTGATTATAGGAAAGGCTGCTTAAAAGTGATAACTGCCAGAGGCACTTGATGTTCATAGTATTGAATGACTGAACTATGTCCAAGTTTGGGGTAACAGAAAAAATAAATAAAAATTGAAGAGCAAAATGAAGACGTAACAAAATGCAAAGGCAACTCTAAAAAGCATGTCCTGATAGAGAAATACTGAAATATTGATTTCAGGGGGGAAAAATGAACCTAATTACATCCTACCTCAAATATGGAGACTCATGGATGTGCTTCATCCAAGATGCCAAATTATCCACATGGTGATAAATCCTTGAGCCCACTCTCTTAATATTTTGTGCATGTAACATTAAGCACTTGGGATCTGATTAGTTCCAAATACTAGTGTCATGACAAAATGAAATCACTGCCTTTCTTGAAGGCATGTTATTATTTCTAAAATAAATGTAATATTTCCACTCATCTCCATTATATAAGGAGTGTGTTCTTCTGTTAAAAAATGTGTAGTAAATACAGCTCAATTATATTCAGTAGCAATAACATTAATTGAGTGCTTAGGATGTGCTATGCTCTGTATGGCACCTTAGCTTTCCCATGTACTGTAGTCCATACTATTGGGGGAATTAATCAACATCACATTGATCTTCCCAAGTTCAGATCAAATAAAATATAATACAATGGACTAGGGGAGACAGAACACAAAACGTTTTTATAATTGGTAAATATTATTGAATAATATAGCTTTAGATTTGCAGCCAAAAGGATAGTTGATGTGAATAAATGTCTCTCCCAGTTACTAGATGAACTGGAAAACTGGAGGACACTCCTAAAAGTATCCCCATTTTGTTTACAACATAACAGGCAACAGACCAGAATGCATGTCTCCTGGAGGAAAGAGGACTCTGAATAGAGAAGGGACTGGTCAGGCATATTTACTTCTTCCAATATTCTAATCAGATTAGACTCCATGAGGAAGAATAAGTGAAGAGGCAGAGAGTAGCTGGAAGTGTTTCTCCCGTGATTTCCTTCCATTGAAAATGAATATCAAATTTCCTTCTCTCAATGGAAATAAGAGAAGGGAGAAAAAGATGCCTCCATCCCCAATGAGCACATTATTTATTACACAGTTAATAACTGAAAAAACAAGCTTAAGATGTTAAGTGACTTTCTTAGTTTCACAGAACTAGCAAGTGGCAGAAAGAGGCTCCTATTAGGTTTTTCAGCCTCCAAAACTTTACCTGTGTCTCTCTGCAAGTAATAAATCATTTAGTATCATATATTATAGAACACAGAGGAATTTTGAGTTTATATAATCTGCAACATGCAAATGGTATTTAGATAATTAGAATTAGTACCATTGTGCAATTAAGACTAAATTATAATAAAGAGGAATAGGGATACTCAAGTTTTTATTTTTAATTTTTGTTTCCCAGAGTAAGCTATTCAAGCAGGCAAGTTGAAAGTGGTTTTCGAAGCAGAGAGAAAAGAACTGGTAAGTTATAGAAGCACAAAAAATCATGCCATGCTCCAAGAATTGTAACTGCTTCCATAAGGATTTGCCCAAGGGATGCTTGCATGCAGGATTATGGCAGAGGGTTACAACTGGAAAACCGACAGAAGACCCAAACCAGGATGAACTTTGCAATCTGTGCTAAGAATTTTGGAATCCCTGTTGAAGTTCTCAGGAATTCTCAAAGATTTGAAAAAGAAGGTCAGATTGCAAAATTTACAGTTTAGAAATATCACTTTGGCAGAGATGTGGAGGGAGCATCACAGTAGAATGTGACTGGGGATAAGGACA
Organism: Panthera tigris; assembly: GCF_018350195.1. Taxonomy (NCBI): domain Eukaryota; kingdom Metazoa; phylum Chordata; class Mammalia; order Carnivora; family Felidae; genus Panthera; species Panthera tigris. Next base: position 33,041,653 of record NC_056673.1, on the reverse strand, counting down.
CCATTCAATTAAATACTTTAAAAAAAAGGAAGTTGATGAGATCCTGTTTCAAGGAAGTGGAAGTAGTTACATAAAAAAATGGAGGGGTTTATAAGTTGTATACAAAGAGTATTCAGTTATATTCAGTGAACAATCCAATGTTGGAGGCAGAAGAAGGGAGAGATTTGTTCCTACTGAGATTATGATAATCACCACCCATTGGAAAGGGGGAAATAGGCATTTGGGGATGTAGGATAATGACGTGTTCTGTTTGATCATATTGAGTTTAATGGCCAAGTGGAGATGTCCAGTAGAAAACTGCACATAGAATCCTGAACTCAGGAAAAGAAATCTGGGGTTAATCCAGCTACAAGTTATTGGAATAAAGAGGCAGACATGCAGGTAGATGGAATCAATCAGAGAAAATGAGCAAATCATATCTGGGGATAATAACATTTAAAAGGTAGGAGAAGGAAGAAGAGTATATGATTGAGGAGTTAGGCAGAGGAAATAAAATTTAAGGAGGACCTCACACTATTACTGTAGAAATGAAAGAAGTCAAGAGAAGAATTGACAAATTTCCAGTGAATTTGATGATTAAGAAACCTCTCTGCTGACATTTGTGAGTGTAATTTTTATGGAGTTTTCAGGGTTAAAATAGGTTATTGTGAATGCATGAGTCAATGAGAAGTGAGAAAATCTAGAGAAGGAGTATACCATGCTTTTTCAAGGAGCTGAGTTTTAGGTTGAAAGACATCCATAAGGAAGTGGTCTCTAAAATAAAAAGAAGTTCAGATACAGATATTTTCATATGTGTGGATTGGAAGTTAAGATATTTTCTTTTCTGTTGACTTTCATTTGATCTGCAATGAAAGCCAGGTCATGTGCTAGAAATGTGGAAGAAGGTAATGGTATTATACCTTGCAGAGATCAGAAAAATAAAATAACTCTTATAAAAACGGCAGAGGCACTTTAGAAATGTTAGGAGATAGAATTAAGACCAGGAAATTTGAACGTGACTCTCGATGAGAAAAAAAGGAAATAATATTAAAAGGGGTAGTAGTGTGAAAACACTCCAAAATCATTGTGTACACATCATAAGAGTAATTTTTAGAGTTTACTTTGAAAGAGAGAGAGAGAGCAGGAGCGAGTGCAGGGGAGGGGCCAAGAGAGAGAGGGAGAGAGAGAAATAATCCCGAGCAGGCTCTACACTGTCAATGTGGAGCCCGACTCAGGGCTCTATCTCATAAACCACGAGATTAGGACCTGAGCCGAAATCAAGAATTGGACACTTAACCAACAGAGCCACCAAGGAGCCCTACCATAAGCACATTTATCACATTTTTTATAAATTATCTTTTGCATTACTTTTTCAATAGACCATAAGCTAACTTGAGAGTAAATGTTGGGTATTTTATTTTTGTGTTCTTCCCTAAGCACAGAGATCTGCAATTTAATAGATGCTATGGCAAAGCCTTTTGGTAGCCAGTATAATGGTCTTTTTAATTTATAGAATCTCAACTTGTTCAGTGAGCAATATAGCCAAGCCTAGGAGATGAATCATGAATGGTTTATACTTATCATGGTAATCCCACAGTTTTCTCATGGTAATTTCCATACCTTGGTCAACAGCAGGCTTCAGGAAAATTATTTTTTTAAGATTTTATTTATAAGTAAACTCTACACCCAACACAGGGCTCGAACTTAGAACCCTGAGATCAAGATTCGTCTACTTTACCAACTGAGCCAGCCAGCCCTCAGCAAATTTTTTTCTATAAAGGGCCAGACGGGAAATATTTTTTACTCTGTAGAACATACAGTCTCTGTCACCACTACCTAACTCTGCTACTGCAGTGGGAAGGCAGCCACAGATAATATGAAAACAAACAAGCATGTCTGTATTCCAATAATACTTTATTTACAAAAATTGGTGAGGCCAGATATGGCGTAAGCACCAAAGTTTACTGACTCTTGATAAAGAGTTAGGCATATGACACAATTTATCCAATAACACATAAGATGAAATCTGTTTGGAGAATGAAAGAGTTTAGACCTACTGTGACATTGAAATAGCTAGTTAGGACATGTTCACAACCAGGGTTACAGTGTGTGTGTAAACTTACATGGAAAAAAAAAAACTTTTTTTTTTTTGAAAGAGGTCTTCCGTTCCAGGAGAGTTCAGAAGGAGTAAATCATAAAAAGCCACCAACTATCTGAGGACAACCAATAATCTGAATGAGATGTTACAGGTTACAATGTTGCAGACTAATGCTTGAGGAGGGAAAAGAGAAAAATATGAAAAATGGGGTCACCTGGTAATGGGTCTCTTTCCCTGAAATAAGGCTCTATAAGCATCTTCATGAAAGAAAATAAGAGCTGAGTAAAGATGCTTCTGATTCAAGCAAAGTTATGAAGAACTGACCTGAGAGGAGATTTGCAAACAAACAAACAAACAAACAAAAAAAAAAAAACAAAGAAGAAGAAGAAATATTTACTGAAAGCTATGTGCCTAGAACTCTGAAGAATTCTTACAATGCAATATCATTTGATCCAGAATTACAAAATACTCTGACTAGCTTCAGAAGTCCTATTTTTTCTTTATTTTAAATGATGATCAAGTAAAATATACTGAAATGTTCAACTTCAACTTTCAGATTCAACACAAAAACTAATTTAAAAAATGTAATATACCAGAAAGATACATTTATCCTAAGAGTTGTAAACAAGTTAAAGAGTTGGAAAATGAACTATATAGAATTTATATTCAACAGCTTTTGCTTTGTAACAAATCCAAGAACTTAGTGGCTTAAAAACACCAACTATTCATGCAGCAAAAGATTCTATAGGTCAATAACCAGGGTTGGGCTTAGTTTGCTATTTCTTTTGGTCTGACTAGGCTTGGCTGATGTTGAATGGGCTTCCTTTTATGCATCTATTATCAGTTGGTGATCAAAATGGCTGTTTTATGATGGCTTGGCAAGGACAGTTGGGATGTCTGGGACCTTTCCGTGTGTAGTCTCTCAAACTCTAGCAGCTCACCTTGAGTTAGTTTGATGACAACTGAACTTTAAGATCAGCAACAGTAGAAACAGCAAAGGTTCTCAAAGTCCAGCTCAAAGCTAATATAATAGGACTTCTGATGCTTTCTGATGATCAAATGGGTCACAAGACCAGCTGAGATTCAACTGTTAGGCTAACTAATTCCATGTCTTCCTGGGACAAGCTGTGAAATACTGTGGTCAAATTTGCTATCAAGCAGAAAGTCACATATAAGTTTTAAGATTATTATCATTTACAATTTCATTTACAATTTCAACTATGAGTTTTACTTCACAAAGTATTTATTTTGAAAAGGAATGAGTTTATCAAGTCTATAGATGAACCATTAAAGATGTCAGCTGTGTTACGTGCATTTACCTACCCCTCTTCACCATTATGTAAATTTTGTCCTTATTTTTTAAGGTATTTTAAATTGGGCTATCATTATTTGCATCAAAAAAAATTCCTAGCTGAAATTGAGGACACAACTTTTGAGTGTTGATTAATTCAAAGCTCAAATTCAAATACATATTGATCTTTGGCTATGGTTCAATCACTTTGTAAAATAACGGGGATAAAAAGATAAATAAAGTTAAAGGCACAAGAGAAGTATCTCCATTCAAGGAGCTCATACACAAGAAGGAGGAAAGGCAATTAAAGATGGTGTCTGGGGTGCCTGGGTGGCTCAGTTGGTTAAGCATCCGACTTCAGTCATGATCTTGCAGTACGTGAGTTTAGCCCCCTGTGGGACTCTGTGCTGACAGCTCAGAGCCTGGAGCCTGATTCAGATTCTGTGTCCCCCTCTCCCTCTGCCCCTCCCCCACTCATGCTTGTGCGCTCTCTCTCTCAAAATAAATAAATAAATAAATAAACATTAAAAAAAAAAAGAAAAGATGGTGTCCAATACCTGAGATAGGACTCATCAATGGGGAAACAAAAAACTTCATAGAGGAAATGAAGCTTGAGCAGACCATCAGAAAATGGGAAGGTGTTTTCTAAGAAATCAAGAAAGAAAGGGAATAAAGGAGTATTTTAGACAAAGGGAAACCGTGTATCAAGTCAAACATATATAAATGAGTTTGTTCTTTTCAGAGAAACACCAGTTGCCCACTCCTTACAGTTAACCCAGGGAGTGGATAGTAAAGGGATATGGCAGGAAACTCCCAGAGATATATGGGGAAGTGGAAGGAAACTGCTACTGATGGATCATTTGTAAATACCAAATGGATTTGTAAATACCAAATCTCAGGCTCCCATCCCAACCAATAATTTCTTAAAGAATATTAGTCTGTCTTCACTTTGAGTGTGTGTTGTAGGATAGGATTCACACACACACACATTTTGGACACAGTTATCAGCTATCTATCCAGGTACTATACTTACAACGTAATAGTCATTCTAGGTGAGAAGTCAATCATTCACTAGAAATATCACAATCATTATTTCATATTTTTTATTAAGTCTTGGTGAATTAAAATCTTATGGTAATTATACTGCATATACCATTGTATATAATATAGTGAGATTTGGTTTGAAAAAATCCATGGGTATGTATGATAGGTCAAAGGAATGAAATTAGCAATTATTAATTATGTGCTTATTTGATTTAACAGAGCATTTTACAGTATCAGATTCACTTATTTTTCTAATTAGTTCCATGATAGATTGACTTCAATCTATTTCTTTCCCTTTGATTTTCCTGAAATTGATATATAGTCACAACTCCTCTTCTCTGAGAGCAAATGCTTTTAATGATATTATAAAATTATTAATGACTTTACTGTTCATTCCCTTTAATTAAAATTTTAGGAATTGGGAAACTCACCAGAATTTTTCCTTTATATTGTATTTGTTAATAATTAGTGTAATTTAAATATGCCTTTTTAAACTATCAACTACTCTTTAGCATACTTATCTGAAATAGCAAAATAAGTAGAAATCTTCAACTGACAAACGAATATATTAGTACAGTATATTTGAAATATAGAGCTGTTCATCAGGTTAAGTTGAAGAAAGGAGACACTTAAGGTAGAAATCTTTATTTTAAGCTACTTACAGGTTTTTTTTTTTAATTTTGGTTTTGTTTTTATTTTGTTTGAGAGAGAGCGAGCATGCTGGTGCACATGAGTCAGGAGGGACAGAGAGAGAGGGAGAGAGAGAGAATCCTAAGCAGGCTCCATACCCAGCACGGAGCCTGATTCAGCCTCCATCTCCTGACCCTGAAATCATGACCTAAGCCAAAATCAAGGGTTAAAAGAATATGAAAAGTAGCACTAAGAACGGACATTGCAAAATCAATTAATTCTGGTTCACGGCCCAAATAGTTTTGCTTACTTGAGCAATACTTACCTATATCTTATGTGCATTTATAAATTAAATGATGAGATATAAGATATAAAGTGTATATATTAATAGAGTAGGAATTTATACATAAGGAAAGTAAAACCAGAAAAAAATCCTATTGGTAATTTTATTTAAGTAATCTCTACACCCAACATGGGGCTCAAACCTACGACCCTGAAATCAAGGGTAAATAAATTGGTAAAATTTTACATATATATTTTTTTCCTTTGGATTCCAGATTATTGATAATGAAGCCTGAATTATATAAAATATTTTAGTTGCTGTTGACAAACTAATGTGTATCAACTAAGTAATAAATGATGCATATACAGATAAAGGGTTAGTATCCAAAATTTATAAAGAACTTATCAAATTCAACACCCAAGAAACAAATAATCCAGTGAAGAAATGGGCAAAAATCATGAAGAGACCCTTCTCCAAAGAAGACATCCAGATGGCCAACCGACACATGAAAAACTTCTCAATGTCACTCATCCTCAGGGAAATACAAGTCAAAAACACAATGAGATACCACCTCACACCTGTCAGAATGGCTAACATTAACCACTCAGGCAACAACAGATTTTGGGAGGATGTGGAAAAAGAGGATCTCTTTGACACTTCTGGTGGGAATGCAAACTGGTGCAGCCACTCTAGAAAACAGTATGGAGGTTCCCCCCAAAATTAAAAATAGAACTACCCTACAACCCAGCAATTGCACTACTAGGTATTTATCCAAGGGATACAGGTGTGCTGTTTCGAAGGGACACATGCACCCCAACGTTTATAGCAGCACTATTGACAATAGCCAAAGTATGGAAAGAACCCATATGTCCATCGATGGATGAATGGATAAAGAACATGTGGTATACATATAAATGGAGTATTACTCAGCAATCAAAAAGAATGAAATCTTGCCATTCGCAACTACCTGGATGGAACTAGAGGGTATTATGCTAAGTGAAATTAGAGAAAGACAAATATATGACTTCACTCATATGAAGACTTTAAGATACAAAAGAGAATGAAAGGGAACGAAAATAAAATAATATAAAAACAGGGAGGGGGACAAAACAGAAGAGGCTTTTAATATGGAGAACAAACAGAGGGTTGTGGGAGGGGGGATGGGCTAATTGGGTAAGGGGCACTAAGGAATCTACTCCTGAAATCATTGTTGCACTATATGCTAACTAACTTGGATGTAAATTTAAAAAAATAAATTAAAATGATAAAAAAATAAAAAATAAATGATGCATACAGATATTCCAAGTCTAAAAAGGACATGAGTAATATTTGACTATAAAGCAGAAGGCACCACTGCACACATTAAAATAAATATAAGCCAAAGTGCTTTAAGGTGAACCAGATGAGAAACCTGGCAGAAATGGGAAAGTTTTTGTTTGTATAACGACAGAAGGATGTCTCATTTTTGATCCAAAAAAGAGACTTTAATTCATTAATTGACACTTGCAACTGTGTAAATGATCTCTTTTACTCTGAGTTAAACTCTCTAGCCTATCATTTAAAAATGATTCTTCGGTTTGGCACGTAATTAGCATTTTTGAAGCCTATTTTGCGGAAGGGGTATGGGGTGAATTTCCACATGCTGGAGAGGACGCAAAGACAAACACAGAGCCCCGCAACACTGCTGTAGCTCAGACAATGCAACGTGGATTCAGTTAAAATCAGAGTTGGCAGAAACCAGGTCATTATATAATTTCTTTATTTCTGTCTTTCTTTTTTTTTTAATTCCCAGAGATAGAAACAAGCTGCCTCTATTTTTCAAGGTCTCAGAATTTCTGACTTCAGCCCCAACCCCAGCCAGACACAACTAAACAATACAACAGACTAAATTGTTTCACAAAATCCTTTAGGATTCACTTTCTAAGTGTATTCGTTACAAAACAAGGAGGGAGAGAGAAAGGTGGTGGAGAGCAAGGAGGAAAAGAAAAAGTAGCTGCGGTGCCAGCTTGCATTCCGAGCAAGTTTTCATCAAAACTCTTCTTTTTGTGAAACTTTTCTTAGTCACCTATCCCAAGCCCTCCTCTGCTCCAGGAGCACTTCGTACATATCTGTAATTCTTGTACAATGCCACTGAACCTTATTTTGTTGTCGTTGTTTATTCTTTCCCCTATGATGGGATTTTGGAGGCAGAGACTGAATTTAGGTCCTGACCACAGGCATAGTATGTAGCAGAGAGACCAGCATGGGCAGCTTTTGGGTAACTGTGTGGAATGGAGTGAAAGTCTGGGTGGAGGTTGCGAGCCCCAATGCTAAGCAGCATCCTTCACTGCAGGGGCATTCCCTCTCATTCCCACGCGATCTTCTAATTTCTCTTCCATGTGGATATTAGGAATTGTTGCAACGCTCTATGCCTGGAAACATCCATTCCCACAATAAAAAGGAGCTACAAGACATAACCTAACCCCTGGATCCCCTTCTTTCTCTCCAGGAAGTCAGACTACTGCTGGAGCCTTCCATCCACTTCTCATGCCCTCACTCTTGGGTGTCCATGGCCAACTGTGACCCCGAAGAGTCACTGATTACATCTAAATTTTGGCTGTTGATAGGAAGTTCTAAAGCCTAAGGAAGTGCATTAAACTCGGAGTCTGGAAAGCATCTGGATTGTGTGGGAGACTTTTGTATATGTCATCTCTTGTGATTTTTTAAAACCACCTTGCATAGTGGGGGTTTTAACTCCACATATTCACCTTCTCTGATTCCCTCATTTCTTTGATTATATTTTGTGACTGATCAGCTTGTTTGCTTTCAGTATGCTACCTAAATTTCTTCCCCCTCCAGAGAAGAGGAAGCTGACCCTGGTGAGGTCAAAGGCAAACTTAGAGCCATAAAGCTGAAATCTGGCAGAACTCTGATTGGAACTGTTTACAAAGTCAATACTTACACTACTGCCTCAGAGTTCTGATCCCCATTCTGCTGACAATCACTTTATCTCTGTGGGTTTGGACACAGGAAATCACTTCTCTGCCCATTCTTCTGTAAAAAGGGGGATGGCAATTAGAGGATTTCTAAGGCACTGCTTCTCCAACTTTACATGAACAGAGATCACCCTGGGATCTTGTTAAAATGAGATTCTTATTTGGTAGGTCTAGGGTAGGGCCCAAGGCTCTGTATTTCTTGCAAGTTCCTAGGTGATGCTACTGCACCTGGTCCATAGACCAAACTTCCAGTAATGAGGTGGCTTTTTCGGAGAATTTCTGACTCTAGAGAGAGTGGTCACTGTAGGGATAGTAATAAAAGTATCTTCTACCTCATCATGTTCCATGTATACTGTAACATTAGGTACACTGTAAGCCTAAGGAGCTGAAGGAGAAGAGAGAAGCCAAGCAGAAGCGTTCTAACGTGATTGTTGTGTTGATAAGCAGTTCTGCATCCTTAAGAGCAACTGCTATACAGACAAGAAGCTCTCATGTATGTCTTAGAGCTCCCGGAATGAAATTCCAAAGACCATCTGTCTGCGGCACCACTGGGATGACTTTCCATCTGTACTTAGTCTTTCCCTGCTTTGCAATAATCACCCAGCAGCCAAGAAGCACCACAATCTTTAAAGACAGACACCCACACAACTCATCTGCCAGAGACTGATGATAACAGGCAATTGAGCTAATGCTATACAACATGGCACAGTATAAAGATATTATTCTAATTCAGAGCAGGATGTGTCTGGTTTGGGGGTAATCGCCGACACTCTTGGCATGGAATGACAGCTATTTTTGCACATCTGCTAGAAAAAGTAAATTTCATACATGTTCCCCTGTTTAAAACATCCCATCAGCAGCACCTACAAATCACAGCATTGCAAGACAGAAAGGGAGATGGGGTGTGCAGAAGGGAGTTGAAAAGGAAGAACTTGTTATAAACTGCTGTGCCAATAAGTTCTCTGTTACAACTAAATCAGAGGAGCCATTGGGGATGGGGTTATAATTAAACATAAAGCACTCTGAAAGCTATGATTTGAAGCAGAATCAGTTTATGTTATTATGATCTTTTGTTTCGATCTGATATTTTAAATGTTCATTAGACATTAATATATCACTGCTTCGTGGAAATAACCTATGAGAAAATGTCGATGCTGAGAGGCCAGAGGATTGTCCCATCCAAATATTTTTTTCTTTCCTGCTCATAGTCTTGGTACGATCTTGATAAATTACCAGATAACTTTTTCCTTTACTATTGCCAGTAGTCTCCTGGTCCTGAAAGTTATCGTATTTGTAAGGGTGATACTTTTCAAAAGGTCGGCAACAAAAACAAAAAATACTGCTAACTAAACTCATCTTTCCATTTTGATCATGTGAATGGGTTTTTGTTTCTCTCTCATATGAAAGACGAGGTATGGGGCGCCTGGGTGGCTCGTCGGTTAAGCGTCCAACTTCGGCTCAGGTCATGATCTCACAGTCTGTGAGTTCGAGCCCCGCGTCAGGCTCTGTGCTGACAGCTCAGAGCCTGGAGCCTGTTTCAGATTCTGTGTCTCCCTCTCTCTCTGCTCCTCCCCTGTTCATGCTCTGTCTCTCTCTGTCTCAAAAATAAATAAACGTTAAAAAAAAAAAAAAAAAAGAAAGACGAGGTAAATTATTCTAATTTACATAGAAATTGTGGACCAGAGGAACTCTCCTCAGCTGTATTTCAGTATTGGGACATCTCAGGAGAGAAGGAAACGGTTCCTTGCACATCTTTCCCCCCTCCTATCCCCATCCTTAGTCCTCCAAAGTGAGACCCACTTCTGATGGAAGTCAGAGTCAGTACGTACTTGAGAAGTAGGAACCTGGGAGTTTAGAGAAGCCAGTCAGCAAATATTTATGCCAATTGTTAATGTGCTGTTACCATACGTTAAAAAAAAAAAAGTTCTGCCAGAGTTGAAACCTCACTAATATTAAAGTTTTGATTAGATATTTTCACTATTCTTTCCTGAGGTGCCTACCTAGCTTTTGACTTGTATAGAGAGTTTTCTTTTCCTCTGCCGTAAGAAAGTACTATAGCCAAGAGAAAGTCAGAATGTTTTAAGAAATAGCTATTTTTTGCTTCCAACTTGGATGAATATTTATGATAACGGATAGGGCTTTTTTGTTGTTGTTTTTTAAATGAGAACAATGAGGAACACACATTTCTTTTTTTTTCCTCCTAGATTTAAAAGGCTTACATTCAATAAAATGAAGACTTAGAGCCATGCTTTTCAATATTTCACTTAATAGAAATTCTAACATAAGCCCCAAAATAGTTGAAGAACTATTTAAAGCTCTAAACTTTTCTGGCATCATGATTAATAATTTGTTACCCTTGTATATGATGAAAACTATTCACCACAGGAATGTACATGCTAACTTTTACTATGGTAGTTAATTACTGTAGGTAAAATAGTAAAAGCACATCAGTGAAATGAAATCTACTAAAAGTTTGAGAAACTCCTGAAGCTGGTAGTACAGAACTTTAGAGATCCATGGAAAACAAGCATGTATATATTTTACATTATTCCTAAAAGTTTCTGTCCCTTCCTCCAAACTACAGGAACAACAAAGAATTTGTGTTGTATGGATTGGGCCTAGGGACAGATACATAAGGGTAGGTAATTTCAAAAGCCTAAGTCTCTGCCTCCATTCTCCATTTTACTATCCATATCCATACCCGTTAGCCATTTGTTAATGCTTTACTTTCCTGTTATAACAGGAAGGTCCTTTGAAACCATACTGAGAGAGAAAGGAAATGTTTGGCAAGCAACTATCACTGGAAGGGGAATGTGCTGAGTTATAGTCATTCTAAAATGTGGACTGATATGAAATATTTCTAACTAAGTTTAAGTTAAAAAGAAAAAAAAAAAGATGAGGGGAACCTGAGTGGCCAGTTAGGTGTCCAACTCTTGATTTTGGCTCAAGTCATGATCTCACTGTTCCTGGCTTTGAGCCCCGCGTCGGGCTCTCTGCTGACAGTGTGGAGCCTGCTTGGGATTCTCATCCTCTCTCATTCTCTCATTCTCTCATTCTCTCTCTCTCTCTCTCTCTCTCAAAAATAAAGAAATTTAAATAAATAAATAACAAACTTTAAAAAAGTGAAATGACACTAATTGTATAATAAGAATGTTGGAGCTTAATGAATTCTTAATTGGATTATTTTAGGAATTGTTAAACAGGAAATACTGTGACACCTGGGTGGCTAGGTCAGTGAAATGTCCAACATCAGCTCAGATCATGATCTCCCAGCTTGTGAGTTTGAGCCCCATGTTGGGCTCTGTGCTGACAGCTGAGAGCCTGGAGCCTGCTTCAGGTTCTGTGTCTGCCTCTCTCTAACCCTCTCGTGCTCACGTTTGGTCTCTCTTTCTCTCTCAAAAATAAATAAACGTTAAAAAAAGGTTTTAAACAGCTAGATAGCCTTTGTATCTGTTTAATCACTATGCATGGATTGCATGGACATATGAAGATGCCTATTTCTTCTTCCTACGCACCCAGTGGGGAGGGGGGGGCGGGGGGCGGGGCAGGGGTATTTCCCAGTCTCCATTGCGATTCTATGTGGCAATCTGACCAAGCTCTATCAAATGTACACCACTTCCAGATCCAACCTAAAAAATCGCTTCATTTGCAACTCATTCTCTTCATCTGTCAGCTGGATATCACTGTCCAGAGCAACCCTGGAAACTAAAGATTTAAAGTGGTAAATCTTCCACTGACAGAGGTCTCTAAATAACTACATGAGGCAGACAGAGCCTTATCCCTGTTGTCAATAATACTTGCCATGAACAATAAGTAAACCTACTTTGCGGTCACTGATGTTTTAGAGTTTCTGTTACAATAGCAAGCATCACCTTAAATCACACATGCAATTTGAAACATTTCTGCAAAAACCCTACAGCAAACATCTACCTAATTGTGAAACTTTACAAGAATTCTGATTAAAGAGGAATACAAGGATGCTTTCTACTACCCCTGATATTTAACACTTTTTATGGCCTTAGCCAATGAAGTAAAACAAGTCAAAGAAATAAAAAAGACAATGATTGAACAGGACAAAGATGCCATTATGTAACAAACCTTATTCTCAACATGAAAATTTCAATATAGAAAGTGCATACATTACAAGAGATAATGAAAGCACCTAGTAAATTCTCTGGATTGACCTAAAAACTGGTAGATCAGACTTCCAACACTGTGAAAAAACATGTTTCTGTTGTTTTAGGGCACCCATCTGTGGAATTTTATTCTAGTAACACTAGGAAACTCATACAACTATCTTGTCATCCTCCCAACTTTGTGAGAACCTGGAGAAAGAGTTTCTCTGTTGACTCATGAAAAGAACAGAAGATCATGTAGAGAAAATTCTCCTGCCATACCAATCTTTTAGATCCTCAAAAACTATGAGGGTAGTCAGAAGACTACTGTGGAAAATACTTCATTAAAAGAGATGCAAACCCATGTCTTTGATTTGATTCTGTTATTCTGCAGAGCAAAAGTAAAGACAAGCTGTGCAAATAAGAAGAAGGAAGAGTTGAAGTGAATCTTCCTTTCCTTTCAATCGCTAGGTGTGTCACTGGAGGCACATTTCACTTTAAGACTTGCAAAACCTTAGCACTGTTTTATGCTACTTTTTTCATTGTTTTAACTCACAATAGCAAAGGAGCTACATAAGTGGAAACTGTCAATCAACTAAGAAACAATCATGGTCTCCATAGTAACATTCAACGTCCCCATAAGTCATCATGCATGTAAAAGTGAGGAGCTGGTGAGGAGTAACAAGAACTTGCTGTGTCTCAAGGAAATTTGATTTCCCAACAAGTCCAGATAGGTAGAGGGAGGATTATTCACTCAACTGGGCTCTAAGACCTCGTGGAGCAAGATGAGGTAATATTTAATTTTATGCAGACTTACACTGATTCTCAAAGGCTGGCATTTGCATGATAGGTTCAAAATATTCCTCCAGCGATTTATAAACCATGCCATGCCATATTAATTTAAATTATTCTCTAAAGGGTAATCAGTATGAGATAAAGAAGAACTACAAACATATTGGTGTAAAGATCATTAATCTTATCATTGAAGACCATGGTTCTCAAGCTTGGTTTCCTGTAAGAGTTGCCTTGGAGGGACGCCAGGATGGCTCAGTCAGTTAGACATCTGACTCTGGATTTTGGTTCAGGTCATGATCTCATAGTTTGTGAGTTCAAGCCCTGTGTCGGGCTCTGCACTGACAGTGTGGACCCTGCTTGGAATCCTCTCTCAAAATAAAAATAAATAAATTAAATTAAAAAAAAAAAGAATTGCCTTGAAGCCTGTCAGAACCTATATTCCTGGGTCCTTCCCCAGATTTAGATAGAGTATCAGACACATGTGGGCTTTTTAAATTATTTTTTAATGTTCATTGTCAAAAGAGAGAGAGACAGTGTGAGTAGAGGAAGGGCAGAGAGAGAGGGAGATAGAATCTGAAGGTGGCTCAGGATCTGAGCTGTCAGCAGAGAGCCTGACACAGGGTTGGAACCTATGAACCGCGAGATCATGACCTGAGCTGAAGTCAGACACTCAACCAACTGAGCCACCCAGGTGTCCCAGACACATGTGTTTTTACGAAATTCCCCATGTGGGGGTGCCTGGGTGGCTCAGTCGGGTAAGTGTCCGGCTTCGACTCAGATCATGATCTCACGGGTCGTGAGTTTGAGCCCTTGCATCGGGCTCTGTGCTGACAGCTCAGAGCCTGGAGCCTGCTTCGGATTCTGTGTCTCCCTCTCTCTCTTCCCCTCTCCCACTCACGCTCTGTCTCTCTCAAAAATAAACATTAATTTTTTTTTTAAATTCCCCATGTGTATCTGCTGCAACCATCACTGCATGGATTTCCACATGGTAATCATGAATTTAAAGACTTGAAAGTAATTTTGTAGTGTCATAGTTCCTGCATTAGCACAGTCTTCCCAGATCATCTAAGTAAGGCCAGAAAAATACCCTACAGCTATTGACTATTGTACACAGAGTGTAAGGCTACGGGTTTGGTGGAGTTATGTCATTAATACTCAAAAACTCTGTGAAAGAGGGAGTGGCAGCAGCCTTATTAGAGAACCAAAGGAAATGAGACATGGATTGTATACAGAGTCGTGAAGTACAAGACAAGTAAGTGTTGGAGTCAGCATACAAATCCGAGTTTGTCAAACTGCAAAGCATGTAATCATTTTATAACAGCCTCCAACTTCATGGCCAAAATAGAGTTCTTATGAATGAACATGGATAAAGAAAAAAAAAAAAAAGTGCACTTGTCAATAAAATCAGGGAGTGATGGTAAAGAGTCCCTCCCTCTGCCCCAGGATATTAAAATCTAATAATGTCTAATTTTAATAACAATACCTTACATAAGACTGTATGGTTTTTAGAGTGTCTAAATAAATATTTTATTAGATCCTGTCAACAAACTTCTGCAGTAGGTAGGACAGAGATTATTAACTACATTGTAGATGAGAAAAGAATGAGGAAAAAAAAAGAAAGAAAAGGAGACCCTTTCAAGAATGCACTGACAGTGAAGAATTGCATTCTTTCTCCTTTCAAGGGTTCCATAATATCTCCTTATCTTTTTCTGAGGAAGCAACACCCTTCATCATGGTTTACTCCAACCTCATCAAGTGTGGAATCTGGTTTTCAGAAACCAAAACACTGGTGGAAAAGGCAAACAGTGACGGTAATAAGAACACATACATGGGATTTTGACTGAGATTGGAGCTGCAGCTCTGCCATTTATTTACCAAGTCTATGAAAGGCTCAGCTTTACTCCCCTGTAAAATGGACACGAAGTTAATATTCCACACGTTAATCAGGCGGTTGTTAGAAGTATGTAAATCATCCATCCTAGTACCCTGAAATCACTCGAAACAATGCTGGTTCTAGGATAGTCATCACTGGTCACCATTATCAAGACACTGGGGCCATGCAAACAGCACTGATACCAGAAGGAAGACATCAGGAATCCAGGGGGCACTTGTAAACAGAAACTTTGGTAGCGAGCGAGACACATAGCATTTTCTTTTTCTTGGGGGAGACAGAGGTAGTTGCCATTCCAAGAATGGAATAGGGCCCTTTGTGGGGAGCACTGAAGGCGTTTATACAAGTTTGGAGTGATGCCTTTTGAATACCTTTGTTCAGGGAGCCTTGAGGAACTTTCTGGGGCTGGCACTGCCTTTTGCTTTGCTTCTCACTTTAGGTCCACTGAGCTGAAGGAACCGGGGGAAGCTGCTGTGAGGGCTGGCTGCTTAGGGAAGTCCCAGCTTAAGAGACCTTTAGCTTTCCTGCAAATCGTCCGTAGCTGGATTCACCAGGCTAGGCAAGGAGGCAGGACCTCAGAGCAACAGCTCCAACTAGGAAAAACAAATTATGCATTTATCTCAAACCACTTGATCTCATTAGGGTTGAGCATAGAGAGGTCGGAAAAAAACATGGCTCAGTGCCTCTTTTGGTCAGTGATATGCCTTTGATACTTTATATTTTAATACTCTTGATAGCCTTTCAAGAGATGTGTTTCGGCCCTGCTTTACAGTGGAATAAACTGAGACTCAAAGACTTTAAGTAAGCTCTTAAGGAATTGCAACAAATAATTACCGATCCAGTATTAAAATCCATGTTGGCTTAGCTCTGAAGCAACTATTTGCACTACCATACCACAAACTACTTTCTTCGGTATATGCCTGTTGCTTTAAATTTCCATTTACTAAAATGGAAATATACAGAGATCGAAGAATATTTTAAGCAGTGAGCCTAGCCCCAGAATGAAGGATTGGTTATTGTTATTCTTCCAGGATTGAAGTATTTTGCTTCTTTCCCCACCCCACCCCCCTTTTTTTTTTTTTTTTGAGAGACGAGGGGCACAAATGAGTGAGGGGGAGAGAGAGAGAGGAAGAGAAAGAGAGAGAGGGGGAGAAAGAAAGAAAGAAAGAAAGAAAGAAAGAAAGAAAGAGAAGAAAGAGAAGGAAGGAAAGAAGGAAAGAGGAAGAAGCAGGGCTCCCCTGAGGCAGGGCTTGAGCTCACCCAACATGGGACTCAAATTCACAAACTGTGAGATCATGACCTGACCTCAAGTCAGATGCTTAATAACTGAGCCACCCAGGTGCCCTACTTCCTTCCCATTTTGATTTCAGGAAATGAGGGTGGGGGCAGGTCCCTCATCAATTACTCCCTAAAGACTTGCACATGGGCTGGGAATAGGACTCCTCCCACCTGTACATGCTCACTGACCCCTTGGGATTCAAAAGCAATACACGGTCAATGAGAACAATGACAGGGTAAAGAAAGACACCTGTCTTGATTGATCTGTCCCTTTCTTCCTTCCCATTGCCAAGCCCTTCTCCATAAGATGCTTTACAATGTAGTGCATTTATAATTCCCTGCCACATAAAAAAATTAGTCAGGACATAATAAATTTTAGGCACAAAGGCATGCATCTAATCCTCACAGCATCCCAGAGCCTTTATGGTAGCAATAACAGAATTTATAAAAAGGAAAATTAGCATAGCTCTTTGCTAGTCATCAGGAGCAAAGCTCGTGTCCCAGGCACACATCAGAGACCCCACTTTACATTTTTAAATTGCTTGTAGTGCTCTACCTCAAGATTTCAAAGTGGTATGACCTGGAGCTTTGAATTTTGCATAATTCCAACAAATCAGGTTTATTGAAGAATAATTGAAAATTCTGTGCATGAGGATAACAATGGTTCCCTTTATGAGTTTATGTACTTCCTAATTGTACTCCGGCTTTCTCTGCATGTCACTGGGTGGTCCGTGTCACCTTTGCTTAGAACTTCCGTCTTCTTCTCTCCATTCTAAATGTGCTTGATACCCAAAGGGAAAAAAAATCTGGGTTTATTTAAAATTGGCTTTAGTGCTTGCATGCCTTGTATTTAAGACATTAAAATCAGGGAATTAGATAGATGCCTGCCAGCCAAGGCAATTACTTCCAGCCATTACACTTCAAGACCAAATTATTTTACTTCTTGAAACCATTTCTCTTAATTGTTTCGTGTTTTACACAGTGACATTAAGCTCAAATAGTCACTTTTTTTTTGGTTTTATTGACAATGTATGGTTTGAATTATGGGTTGTTGACAGCCTCTTTGGCAATCTCATTCTTCATAATTTCTCTTCTTTCTTTCTTTCTTTCTTTCATTTGTAATTTAATGGTGCCAGGGTCTTACCTAAAGTTTATTCTTTACAGCTGCTTCAATAAATACGTATTTTCAAAATTTACAGCCTACATCTAATGGAATCAAGAATAAGGATTTTCTGCTCCTGATCTATCCTTCAGCTATGTTTTCCAATACAGTAGCCACTATGCACGTCATTGTTTAAGTAATTTACTATTATTAAAATGAAGCAGAATTAAAATGTCAGTTCCTCGGTAATACTGTGTATCAAGTGCTCAATGTGGCTAGTGGCTATTTTGAATTCCCAAGATAAAGAACAGGCCCATCATCGTTGCAGAAAGTTCTATTGGACAGCACTGCTTCAAGGGTCCCTTCCAAATTATGAAGCAACTACCTCACACAGAGTTGTAATAAAGAGCCACCAAAATAAAAAACAAACAAACAAAAAAAAACCTCTAAGCACTTATGATGAAACAGGTTCATGGGATGCTCATTTATTTAATGCAATATGGATATGATATATAATAGGGTTTTGCTTTGAGTGTAAGCTATGCTCATCACTGACATTCCAATGACCCACCATGTTTATTTGCAGGAGAGATCAAAGATTCATCTAGGTAAGGGGCAGTAAGGAAGCCTTTTTATTGAAAGTGTGTGTCTATTGTGTGTAGAAGGGGGTAGAAATTAGAAGGGAGGGAACAATTTGGGATACTCCATTGCAAATAAAATTTAAATCCATTGAATTGAGGTCTCCAGATGCCAGCTCCTGAGAGCAAGAGACTGTTATCCAGAACAAATGGAAGCTGGAGTTTATAAAACACCGAGGCACAAGGAATATACCCCTGGGATCCTTAGAATGAAATAAAATTGATGGAAGCAGAGATTCCTTCCCAATGTGCCTTTGGCACGGAGCAACTGGATGGCTATTTGCACAAGAGACCATGGGAAGCAATACGGTGTTCCTTTAGAACAGTAGGGTTACCTGAGAGGGTGGAGAGTCTTGGGACATCATGAACAGCCCTTGGAAAGACCTGGTAAAATAGCACCAGGGCTTCTCATGGAACACAAAGAACAAGAAAGGCATCTAGGAGAGAGAGAGGGGTAACTTCAAGGCAAAGAGAGAGAGTAACTTCAAGGCAAAGAGTGGAAGTTGAGAGGTCATACAAAAAAATGCTAACCACTTCTCAGTGCTTATGAGTACAAAAAAAATAGGTTGATATATTTTATTTTTCACCAGAGAAGGAACATAGTTTACTACATGCATTAATATTCAAATATACAGTTCCTGGTAAAGTTGAAATGAACACAGTAATTTAATATATTAATTTAGGGTAACATTACACTAACTTGCAAAGAGTACAATGTACTTATTTATGCGTATGGTTGTACAGTAAAACACTGATAGGGGATGAATAACTCTTATATGAACAACTCCCCTTCTTCTCAACTCCATTCTTTGTCTTTAAGCTACCTGGACATTTTAAATACCAGGAAATACTACTCTTCAATGATGGTAGGTTGAGGTGAGCTTTTTCAACTAACTCCAAATGCCTGAGGGAATTTAGGAAACAGATGGAATTTGGGGATTTACAAGTACACCTGTGAACCAAAACTGTGGCTCACTCAGCGGTCAGGGACATATTATGTCTGAATATTGACCCCTTCTACCTGCTGTCCTGCTTTACCATTCATTGCAAGAAACCTGGGTAAGCATTGGTGATTTAAATTAAAGAATTCAGTCTGAGTCAAACAGAAAAGAAGTTAATTTCTTCCCTGCTGCCCTTGAATGAAAAAAAAAAGCTTTTTTTCCCTTTCTCCCTCTCTTTGGCATAAAGTGGTCTGTGCACTGCTCAGAAGCTAGAGCTCTTGCCCAGCTGTCATCAATTCACCATGTGACCTAGGTCACAAACTCTACATTATCTCCGTGTTCTCATGGTTAACATGCAGTCCTCATTCTATACGTCAAAATTGTGAATTGCTGGGGCACCTGGGTGGCTCAGTGGGTTAAGCGTCCAACTTCAGCTCAGGTCATGATCTCACAATTCGTGAATTCAAGCCCCACGTTGGACTCTATGCTGACAGCTCAGAGCCTGGAGCCTTCTTCAGATTCTCCATCTCCCTCTCTCTCTCTGCCCCTCCCCCTGCTCATTCTCATTCTCATTCTCTCTCTCTCTCTCTCTCTCTCTCTCTCTCTCTCTCTCAGAAGTAAATAAACATTAAAAAAAGAAAAGGAAAAAAATTGTGAGTGGCTGATGAGGAAAAAGAACCATGCACATGATATTTATTGAAAGTGTGCTAGGCATTAAGTAGTTTTACCAAAGTGCTTCTTTTAATACTACTTCTTTTTTAATAATCTGTGATGTGATAAAATGGAAATTTGTAACGTCAGACCTCCCAAGCATTTGGACACTCTTCAAGAGTGGAACTGCAAGATAGGAGGGAGACAAGGATCAAGGAACAAACTCTAGGGTTGGGTGTCAGATAGACCTTTCCTTTGCTCCTTGGAAGCTAAGGCCCGGCCAGTAGGCAGCCACAGTACCTAGGTTTGCCCACCTACCTACACATTTGGCTCTTGAGGGAGTTACTCAAAGGTACAGGGGCTGTTTGCAGTGGCTGTGGCTGAGCATCTGCGAGAACATCCCATCAACCACCGTACAAATACTTCCTGTGGTACGATTATGGTTGCACGTGGCTTCCTCTGGTCCCTGCTCATCCCATCTCCCCGTGCCCCCCCCCCATCTTCCTAAGACTTCTGGGAGTTCCCTAATATCTCACCAGTAAATTACCCTCCAGTTTATCTTAGGTAGTTTTTGGTTTCCATCACCAACAACTTTGATTGGTCTAATAGGAATTATCACCTATATTGTAAGAATAAGGAAACTAAGAACGTTGTGGATTTGACCAATGCCATTGATGTCCTCGCTCAGTGTTGTCTAAGTGGTAGACAGATCCATGTCTCCCCAAACTGAATATTTTTTCAGATACAATCTGACATTTCTTTCCTTCCTCTTCCTTACTCCCCCCACCACCTTGTTCTTCTCCTAGCCTTTTCTCACCATTTCTCCCACACAAATAATTTTCCAACTGAATAATGGACTCAAATTCTTATTTTTAAGCAAATTGGTATTAACCCTTAGGACGTATTAGCTAAAGTTAATTCCAGATTAATATTTAGAGGCTTGTAAATCCCCATTAGCTATAGAGTATCATTCCAGGCATCTTCTGACACCAAACAAAATATATACTCACTTGTCCCATAAAGGATCCCAAGTTCTTTAGCTATGTCTTTGTAGGAAATCCTCACCAACAGGAGGCTGATTGCCCACTGTCTTATAAGTATGTATTGCTCATATAACACAATTAAATAATTAAGAATTGCTTAGCATAAATACAAAGATCAGGAACAGCATGAAATCTTCAGTCAATGGGTTCTGACTTTATTGTACATCCTTTTCAAGAGTAAAGGAATCATTGAATGTCTAATCCTGAAATAGAATAAATGTGGAAGCACTTTTAGTAACCAGATTACTAGTACTTGAAAGAAATAGGAAAAGTCCAAATGTGGGGATTGCATTATATCCAGAAAGCAAGGCTCTCCCGGGCTTTATAACAGAATGTGTAAAACAAGCAGAAAATACACGTTTATCTGACAGCTGCTAGCGAGGTGTCCAAAAAAATGTGATGTGTCAACATGTATTCACCTTTTAGCAAAGGTGTGAAGCAAAAGGGAACTATTATGAAAGCTTGTCAGAATAAGAAGGGTTAGGGGCTGGAGTGTTTGTCACTCAACCTGGATGCTGTTACTAAATGGCAGGTGGAGAAGAGTCTCATGCCTGTCTGAGTGGAAACAGGAGATTATAAAGATGCTGAACAAGCAGAGTTTTGATTGCTGGGAGTAAATGTGGATAAAAATCCAAGACCAGATGTTGAACAGTGTATACTAATGCCTCCTGGGCATAAATAAATGACGAGAGGCCAGGCTAACCTAAGCAAGGTAGGATACTCCCTTCCATGCAGCTGAAGTGGTAAGAAGAGGAAATTGCCTTTTCCTCCTGCATCAGAACAAGGAACAATAAAAAGATTTTTTTCTATTATTTCACAGCAGAATAGAAGAAGTCAGACCTCTCAGATGGTCTATGGTGCTCTAGAGAACATGATGCGTGGGTCAATACTTTTGAGTTTTGTAATTTATTTATTTCAATTCAAGTTACTTAACGTACAATATAGTACTGGTTTCGGCCATAGTATCCAGTGATTCATCACTTACATATAACACCCAATGCTTATTCCAAGAAGTGCTCTCTTTAATGCCCATCACCCATTTAGCCCATCCCCTCACCCACATCCCCTCCAGCAACCCTCAGGTTGTCCTCAGTCTTTAAGAGTCTCCTATGGTTTGCCTCCCTCTCTGTTTTTATCCTATTTTTGCTCCCCTTCCTTTATGTTCATCTGTTTTGTTTCTTAAATTCCACATATGAGTGAAATCATATTTGTCTTTCTCTGACTTATTTCACTTACCATAATACACCCTAGTTCCACCCACATTGTTGCAAATGGCAAGATTTCATTCTTTTTGATTGCTGAGTAATACTCCATTGTGTGTGTGTACACACACACACACACACACACACACACACACACACACACTGCATCTTCTTTATCCCTTCGTCAGTCGATGGACATTTGGGCTTTTTCCATAATTTAATTACTGTTGATAGCACTCCTATAAACAATGGGGTGCATGCGCCCCTTTAAATCCACATTTTTGGGGTGCCTGGGTGGCTCAGTCAGTTAAGTGGCCAACTTCAGCTCAGGTCACGATCTCGCAGTCCGTGAGCTCGAGCCCCATGTCGGGCTCTGTGCTGACAGCTCAGAGCCTGGAGCCTGTTTCAGATTCTGTGTCTCCCTCTCTCTCTGACCCTCCCCCATTCATGCTGTGTCTCTGTCTCAAAAATAAACGTTAAAAAAATAAATAAAAATAAATCCACATTTTTGTATCTTTTGGATACTTAGTGCAATTGCTGGGTCATAGGGTAGTTCTGAGGAACCTCCATATTGTGTTCCAGAGTGGCTGCACCAGTTAGCATCCCCACCAACAGTGCAAGAAGGTTTCCCTTTTTCTGCATCCTTGCCAACAGCTGTTGTTTCCTGAATTGTTAATTTTAGCCATTCTGACAGGTATGAGGTGGCATCTCATCATGGTCTGGGTTTGTATTTCCCTGATGGTGAGTAATGTTGACCATATTTTCATGTGTCTGTTAGCCATCTGATTGTCTTCTCTGGAAAAGTGTCTATTCATGTCTTCTTCCCATTCATTTACCGGACTGTTTGTTTTTTTGGGTGTTGAGTTTGATAAGTGCTTTATAGATTTTAGATACTAGCCCTCTTCCTGATATGTCTCTTGTAAATATATTCTCCCATCCCATTAGTTGCCCTTAGTTTTGTTAAGTATTTCCTTTGCTGTGCAAAAGATTTTCATCTTGATGAGTTTCCAATAGTTTATTTATTTATTTCCTGTGCTCCTGAGACATGTCTAGTAAGAAGTTGCTGCAGTCGAGGTCAAAGAGGTTGTTGCCTGTTTTCTCCTCTAGGATTTTGATGGCTTCCTGTCCCACATTTAGGTCTTTCATCCATTTTGAATTTATTTTTGTATATGGTGTAAGGTTAATACTTTTTAGAACTAGTCTCTGAGTAAGGTTCTCATGATAATGCCAACTGCCACTCTTCCCTGAAGAAACTAGAAGAGATTCGGTACATATCCTTCTAGTAGTCTCACAGGTTATTCCTCTACTGTCAACTATATTATAAGAGCTCCAAAACTTCAGGTGCCTGAGATTTATCTGCAGAACTTGTTAAAACACAGATTTCTAGGCCAGGATGGGGCCCACAGGATATTCCGACTCTGTTCCAGGAACTACTTTATTGCCATTGTTGAATCCAGGGGAAGCTTTGAGGCTTGATCAGCTTTTCTGCCTTTATCTCCATCCACTGCAAGTGGCCTCCAAAGGAGTTGCTATCCATAGCCACCTGTTCAGATCTCAGTCCATGAGGCACTTCAAATGCCACCTCCTCTCCAAGTAGTGCTGCTGGAGCGCAGGCTTAGGCACGTGCAAATCTTTCACTGAGTATCTCTGCTTCTCAAGGTTATTCTTGGAATACTAATATGCAAGGTAGCCCCTCAAGATCCAATTCCTGGTGCCATGGCACGGGCTGGATTGCCAAACAAGCCTGCTTCTTAGTGACCTTGTGTTGAGAATAAACGTTTTTCTGGAATTAGGTTCCTTAAGCCACTTAATGTCCTCTCTTCATTTTAGACTTGACCCACAGTACTTTAGAGCTACCTCTGGTAATGGCCTTTCTGCCACATCAACTGGTGTGATCAAGGTATTGCAAACTTTTTTCTTCCATTTTCCGTTTCAAAACTCCAAGACTGCTAACATGCTATATACATCCCGGTGTAAAACATCCCTACGTATAAGAGAATGTTTTGTTTCCCTAGGGGCTCAAACCTTCCAGTTCATCTTTTTGAAAAGAAAATGAGCCTTTCCCTCCAGCTCTATTGCAAAATCTTGGGGGAAAGTCTAGGATTGGGCAAACATGAATCATATGCCCACTTGCAGAGAGAAGGAAAAGTATTTTTAACAAGGCAAAGGGCGGTTGTAGAAATATCATCATGAGTGAATCTTCATCTCAGATGTCAGAAATCACCATTATGGTAATACTCAAAGAGGATTCTCCAGCTAGACTAGATGCTTATCCTGTCCTTGCTGCTTCCTTTTTCCTGTCTTGTTTTCATTGGCTAAACTTGGGTGCTATAGTTGAACAGGTGCTTTCAGGGGGAAAGCTAGAGGTTTCTCAAATATTTTTTTTCTTTCTAGATTAAAGTTAAAAATACATTAAGTGAATACATTAATGCTGCTATGTGGCAGGCAGTTCGCTCTAGACTGTGTAGATTATCTCACCTAATTTTCACACTCAGTGGGAGAGAGGATGTTTTTGACCATTTATGAAAAATAAACCAGCTGAGAGCTTAAATAACTTGCCAAAGGTAATACATACAGCTAGTAAGTAGTGAATCTGAGATGTGAACTCTGTTCTTAATTTCAAATCCAATGCTCTTTCCGCTACTACACAGTTGTTCTCTATACGTGTAACACAACCACCGAAACGTAACTCCTCAAGAATAAAAAAGCTACACCCACGTCGTTCAGTGCATGGACCGCTTTTAATCTCAGATGCACTACATTCTCTTTGCACCTATCCCCATATATGGAAGATTCCCATATCAAGTCTCTATCAGCAGTATCTTATCCATTCCTATTCTTCAATCGCATAACTCCTGTGCCCCACCAAATTTCTTGCCTTTTTGAGCACCGAGCAAGCTTCTTTTGCCAACTGTATCATTTCCTGCTTGAAACTATGAGCTTGTTTTTGATCTGTTCATTATTCACTTGACAAATAATTTTTGATGACCTATTGGGACCACCCCTTCATCTCTTACATGAAGTTGACAACAGCATTTTCTTTCTCTTTGATCAAATTCATAAGATCTGAGCAGTTTGACTCTCGCATTCAGTTCCTATTGTTGTCGATAGTCAGCTTCTAGATTAGTGCAGCAGCTCTTGGCCTGTATCCTTGCCATTAATACGCCTTGGGACTGTTGCCACCATCCCCGACTAAACATCAATTTACATCAGTTTAGGTGCTCCATTCATACACCACCCTCCTTGTTCTCAGGGAAAGCCTTCTTTTGTCTGTCTATCCCAAAGCACATCATTCCATGCTTTCAAATAGACTTTAAAAAGATTGCTTTAAAAGCAATTTAGAAATGCTTATATTGTAGTGAGTGTAAGCATAAGCCTACCAGACAAATGAAAATTAAAAAACTCTTAATAAGATTTAAATGTATTCTTATGGCTTTGGATAACTTTTCCAGCGATAGCCCTACACATGGAATTAAACCACTGCCGTATCTCAAGCTACACAAAGTTGAAGAATGTATGTTCTAGAGACCTTTTCAGTGACTTAAAGAGGAACACTAGTTGTATCAATGTCATGGACACTGGAGATGAATGTAGGAATGAAAAATAACAGTTTAAAATTAACATCTATTACATGTTCAACACATGGAGTAGCTTAAAGTATAGACAGTTCAGTAAATTGGTACATTGTAAGTAAATATTTGAATACTTCACTTACATCATTCAACCATTATATGTTTGAGTTGGCCCCCCAAAATTCCTTTTAGTGTTTATATTTTATCATCAGGATGTTAAAGTATTTCCTTAAATTAGGTGATACCCTTTATTTGAACATACGTGGGCTTTGGACAGTCTTAACACTCAAACAACTTGCCTCCCTTTATCCCAGGATAACAACAACAACAACAACAACAACAGGATGAATGAGAGCTTACTTGTGTTAATTAAGCACTATATGTCCACTATTTAATTTTATTCTCAAAACAACCCTATGAAATAGGTACTGTAATTATCACTATTCCAGAGATAAGAAAACTAAAACACTGAGTAAATAACTTGATGTAGGTCCCATATGGGGCGAGGACCCAGGTCTTCCTTTTGTCTTTTTATTTTTTTAAAGATCCCTTTCTTTTTTTTTTTTAATTTTATTTATTTTGAGAGAGACAGAGCTAGTGGAGGGCAGAGAGAAAGGGAGAGAGAAAGAATCTCAAGCAGGCTCTGCACTGGCAGCACAGATCCTGACGTGGGGTTTAAACACAAAACTGAGATCATGACCTGAGGAGAAACCAAGAGTCAGACACTTAACAGACTGAGCCACCCAGGCACCCCAGGACTATAGGACCAAATATTCTCTCTGGTTTCCTGTGTTATTATGTCATTTATGAAGCTGTGAGTCCTGGGGACATCCTGGAAATGTCAACTAAAATGAGATAATTTGAAAATCCAACCTTAAGATCAAATAAGGTCTGGGATTGTCTAGCAAATATGGAATTGACTAAATCTTCTATTGCTGTTAGAAATTTCCTTGACACTTAAAACAATGTCTTTTGTTGTATCACTAGGCTTTCTCACTCACAAATGTACTTTAGACATCCATTTAAAATTTAGATGCTAATAGCCAACATGTTCTTCTAATATAGCAATGGGTATGAGACTTCGAGGACATATCAAAAATGCTTAGCCATCTGGAACCAATTCTTTTCCATAGGAAATCCCTTTCCACAAAGAGACATAATATGGATTAGCTTTTTCACTTGCCAAATGTGATATCCTAGAATAAAAAGATGCAATTTCCCGAATAAAATTGTGCCTGATAATTGTCAATTGCCGGCCTTAATTTACTGACGGATTATATATACTCATTAACCAGCTCTCTTATTTATCTCCAGCCTATTTATTTTTAATAGAGGGAAAGGGTTAACCAGACAAGTTAGGAAGCTTCTCTTGGTCTTCTAGTATCTAGCAAAACTCCTCTAATTTTAACCTTCCTGCAGCAATCTGTTACCTGTTTCTGTAAAATGAAAGAAGAATTGAGGGCTTTAAAAATAGATTTCCAGGAAGTTTTAACACACATTTCTAACATTAATGAAACTGTAAAGAAAGGATTCTCTAAGACTGGATTTCACACACTCAGAGATCTTGCATATTTCAAACTAAGTAATACAGGAAAATAAACATCAAATCTGAGTTCTAGAAAATCCTGTGTATCTGAGCAAACATGAACACAATGCCATTCTGCCTAACATATTATTGTCTTAAAGGTTCCATTGTGATGAAATTCTGTGGAGCATATTACACTCTTCTCTATAAGCAAGATGTCTATTTTTGTGTGGCTATCATTGAGTATATAATTATGAATCTAAATATATTAAAATACCTGACATGATTACTCTCTTCAACCTTCTGAGTCTACATGGGAGCAGAGGAGGAGGGGAAAGAAGTTTGCAGTGACTTAGATGAAGAGGTGTATGGTGTGTGGGGAATTGATAGTCACATCTTATGTTTGAATAGCACCCATTTTCTGTGACTAATCATCAGCTAGATTTTGTGATTGGGTTTCATTATGCCTATGGTGGCCAGAATTGTAGGTTTTGCATTAGTAAATACAATGCTGCCAGGGTCTACATTAAGAATGTGGGAGAATAAATTATATCATTTGTTTTAGTGCAAAATCCTTGTACAAGGTGCCATTTTAAGATCTATTATCTCCATCAGAAGATAAAGGGAATAATTAAGAAGATAAACAACTGTTTTCAAGAGTCCATATTGGGAAAAGAAATATAAGTAGGCTGGGTATTAATGTTTTGGGGTTTTTTGTTGTTTTTTTTCATTTGTTTGTTTGTTTTACCAGATCATACATCTTCAAATCTATTGCATCATGAAGTGCTAGGAGGAGCCCCAAGTATACAGTCAACTCCTGACATTGCTATCGCTAGCTTATGGCAACTTAACTGGCTTCTTCATCCGTAATATGGGATAATGAGGCCTTTATCATATGGTTGGTATATAAATTAAACGAGCTAGCTTGAAAGTGTCTATATGCACAGAGCAAAGACTCAACAAATTTTGAATCATATGAAAAATTAGTGTTTACGAACTTTACCTCGTTAGATGGAGCCTTCCTAAAGTGCAAATATGTAAAGTGCCCTGTTTAGGCAACAAATAAACAGAGACTTGCAGGAAGAGGTATCAATATCTTTTAAATAGTTTGAACATATCTTCATCATGTCAAGGAGGAATTATGTAATATTAGGACTATCGTGCCTTCGGTCCTTTATCTTCTCAAAAAAGCCTTGTTACGTTCTAGAGAAGTCCCATTCTTTCGCTGGCAGATAACAGTCTAAGAGACGGAAGCCACTTGCAGTAAATCTCACTAGAGAGGGGACACAAAAACATTTGGAGAAAATAAAGCTCTCTTTTGAAAACCATTCCATGTCCTACAACCTATTCCTCCCAAGATCCACCCTACCTACCCAGGCTCTGCCTGAATCACGTCAGGAAGGTCCTAGGCAACACATGTCAAGCAAGCCACTGGATACTGACAGTTCAGAGTTGACCACAGGACAGAGACATAACACTGACCAGAAAGTGAGGGGAAAGGCAATCTTCCAGATCAACATGCTGATGGAAAGAAATCTTCCACTTGTGATGAGCACTGGGTATTGTATATAAGTGATGAATCCCTAAAGTCTACACCAAAAACCAATATTGCACTGCCTATTAACTAACTGGAATTTAAATTAAAATTTGGAGGAAAAAAACTTCTCATGCATCGATTGATACCAGCTGTGATTACAGTTATGTCAAAGCTCAGGGTATTTTTTTTAAATGTTTATTATTTATTTTTGAGAGAGAGAGACAGACCATAAACAGGGGAGAGGTGGGGAGAGGTAGAGAGAGAGAGAGAGAGAGACAGACAGACAGACAGACAGACACAGAATCCAAAGCAGGCTCCAGGCTCTGAGCTGTCAGCACAGAGGAGCCCAACGCAGGCCTCAAACCCACAAACAGCAAAATCATGACCTGAGCTGAAGTCAGACGCTTAACTGACTGAGCCACCCAGGTGCCTCAAAGCTCAGGGTATTAAATGAGAATTTCACAGTGTATTTTACAGACATTTGTATTTGCCCTAGTGTCTTGAACGATGGTCATTTTCCATCTCAGTTTGAATCCACCCCCATATCAAACCCTAACCAAGACTTGTGCACAAGGGAGGACACAGGGATAGTGAGACCACAAAGGGAGAGAACACAGTAAAGGATTTTGCAATGAGCAGGTTACCATAATAGGCTCCATTCCATTGAGGAACCTCTAAGGAAATGGGTTGGTCACATTTCAGAATTGTCCCACCAAGAGCTGAGGAAGTAGGGAATTTATCTCCCAACAACTGTTAGTCATTTGATAATGGTTTCCTCTGGAGGCAGCATTCAATTCAGCATTTTCAAGGTTGCTCAGCCTTGGTATAATAAAACTCCTGGGGAGCTAGAGAAAACTCTAGGAACTAGAAGAGATCTGTTCTTGAGGTAAAAAGTGGCCTTGGTGCATAAAGGCTATTTAATCACAGATACAGATGAACACAGGGCCAAGATCATACGCATCTGCTAAAAACCCTGTAGTTCAAGATATTTGAAGTAATATGATCACACATAACCCTGTGAGAACGCATGTGTATACATGTGCATACAGGCATACATGTGCATATATGTATGTATTTTTATCATGAAAAACACAGCTTAAGGAGATTGGAAGGGGAGGTGTGAACCACTCTTCTTAGCCTATTTAATGCCCACTCATCCTTTACACCTCCACCTAATTGTCTTTTATTCAAGGAAGCCTTTTCTCATCCCTATAACTAGGTTAATTTTATTTTTCTTTATGTATCCATAGAAAATCTATTTTTCCTACAGTAGTGGCACTAATTAGAATTGTGCTTTTATAATGAGTTGCAGGATAATTTTATTAACATTTTTCTCTTCCATGAGGTTCCAAGCTCCTTGAAGTCAGGAACAAGTGCCTACCAGAGGTCCTCATCCTTAGAATGTACTAAAGGAATACACAGTAAATGGATGACCCTTTTAAGAAGAACATAACTTGAAGGAAATAAGGATCTGTAAGTAATTATAAAATGATATGAAAAGTACCATAATAGTAATTACAAATTTCTGTGAGACCATAGAAAAAGGATACAAACTCTTTCAAGCATGAAAAAAAAAAGATAATATTAGGTATCCCAAGGGAAGTGATATGGGACCGGGCATGAAGTTATTTAGGAGTTAGGGTTATTTAGAAGTTATTTAGAAGTTATTAGGAGGGAGAAAACTATGTTTTAGGAGATAATCAGGAAGGCATTACCTCCACATGGTAATGGCCCAGTGACTTTCATTAAACATATTTTTAAGTATTTTGTACATAGAATTTTCCTATATATGGTGTATCCATACATGCATGATAGGTTGAGTCAAAACAAATCTTGACTTCGGTGCATTTTTAAATAACATCAGAACTGTGATAACCAATTTTGAGGTGACTGTCAACTAGTTTTAACCAATCCCATTAAATGGAATGCATTGTTGGGGGTTGGAATTCACAGATCAGCCATGCATTAAAGATTACTGTTGAATGTAACACTGTATGTTAACTATATTGGAATTAACATGAAAAAGCCTAATGCCCAGGCTGGGGGAGAAAAGTTTAATCATGAAGCAGTTAGGGAAAAGGATATTCAAAAGGGGGCCTATTCAGTAACTACTTTTGTTCTTAGTATCGAGTATCTTCAAAAATTGTCTTCAATATGATCCAATCCTTAAAGCTATTAGCTTATGTGATATAAACAAATGAAAAAAATAAATTGGAGCTCTTTGGGATTTTTGTCTTGTGTTTAAATTTTCCAAATTGCTAAGCAAGAAAAAAACTTAATATGCCTCCCTCCCCTTTAAAACAAATGGTCTATTCTTTTTATTTTAAATGTTTATTCTTGAGAAAGAGAGAGACAGAGTGTGAGTGGGGGAGAGGCAGAGAGACAGACAGACAGAATCTGAAGCAAGCTCCAGGCTCCGAGCTGTCAGCACAGAGCCTAACGTGGGGTTCGAACTCACCAAGCAAGCGATCATGACCTGAGCTGAAGTCAGACACTTAACCAACTGAACCACCCAGGCACCCCAACAAATGCGCTACTCTTTAAGAAACTGATGTTCAGGACTGGCAATCTTGACTAGTTATGCCAACAGAGTAAAAAAGAAAAAAAAATCCACCCACTTAGTCATCCTGTTGCCTTGATGATTGGTATTGCAAATTTCAACATGGATGATTTGCAAAGAACTATGTTCTTCGACAGAAAACAGAAGTAATAGGATTGCCTCACCAGGGCTGTGAACTGAAGGCTAGGAGAGAAGAGGAAGGGGTAGGAAAGGGAAAGAGAATAAGCTTTATTGAACTCTGTTTCAGGCACAGAGTACATTATCTAATGTAACATTCACAACCTCCTACCTCTGGGTGATAAAATTTGATAGCTAAGATATAGGACTAAAGGATGGCTGAATGGTTTGACTATATAACACATTATATTTTCCATCAAGGCATCTAAAATAAACCTGCAATTTAAAAAAACAGTCTTTCAAAAGTAGCTTTAAGGCAATTCCCCTCATTTCTCTTTTCTATAATATTGTCACTCTTAATATACTACTCACGTAGAAATTCTAGGGTTGGTCCTCCCTGGACAGGGTAGAAAATGCTTAAAATGTAAAACATGCTAGAAAGTAGCAGAACTGAGATTCAGGTCCAGGACTTCCTTCAAAGACCATCGTCTTTTTCTGTTGAATTTAGACTGTTGAACTTATCACCAGCACACCTTACTACCTTGAGTATAACCATTTATCCTTTTTCTCACACAGACATTTGTAGAAGACAGAAAGGGTGATGTGCTCACAAACTAGTATTACTACCATGGCATTTAAAATTATATAACATGATTGCTTATAGGAAATACATTCCTTTTTATAGACTTATGATACCTGCTGTGTCATGCAATTAAAAGTTCCAGAAAAGCATTCTCAGCATGTCAAATTCCTAAGGCTGATTTATAGGATTACAGCTTTCCCCCTTTGTGATTCAATTAAAGAATTTTACATTGGGCTATTATAGGGCTTAGTCTCTGATCATAGTTTGGATGCTGAACTATTAGATTAGCATGTGATCTGATTATAAATAAACTGAATTTCTTATTTGCAAGGGACCATAATTAAAGCTGCAGTAAAAATGGCATAAGAAGCAGTTAGAAAGACCTATGTGGTAGACTTCAATGGTAAAAGTGGGTAATTCCAGAATGCAATTTGTTGGACTCTATAGATAAATATAAAAATGGAGACCTATGATACCTGCTTTGGATTTTAATCTAGAAGTTGAATTATTATTTTTTTTAGTTCTATTATTATTGTTGTTTTCGAGACAGTGCACATGCACATGTGCATGAGTGAGAAAGGGGCAAAGGAAGAAAGAGAACCTTAAGCAGGCTTCATGTTCAGTGCAGAACCCAGTGCAGGGCTCGATCCCACGACCCAGGGATTATAACCTGAGTGAAAATCAAGAGTCAGGTGCTCAACACCTGAGCACCTAGGTGCCCCAAGTTACTGTTTTTTCAACTTTATTGAAGTATACTTAATATATAAAATTTCCAGTGGTTGAATTCTTCACCAGGTCAATTATGTAAGACAAAAGTTTTCTCTTTTACAGTGGTCCCCCTGCCCACCTTATCTATTTCACTTTCAGTTACCTGTGGTCAACTATGGTCTGGAAGCAGATAATCCTTCTGTCCACTTGTCTGAAGGTCAATAGAAGCCTACCACATCACATACCTGTGACATTCACCTCACTTCATCTCATCACCTAGGTACTTTATTATCTCACAACAGCACAAGAAAGGTGAGTATAGTACAATAAGATATTTTGAGAGAGAGAGATCACATTCAGATAACTTTCATTATTGTATCTTATTATAATTGTTCTATTTCATTATTAGTTGTTAATTTCTTACTGTGCCTATTTTATTAAGTATGTATGGATAGGAAATGACATCGTAAATATAGGATTTGGTATTACCTGTGGTTCCAGCCATCCACTGGGGGTATTATACCTTATGGATACCTGGAAAATTCAATTCAGTATTGCTGAGCTAAAAACCCCTTAAAAGTTAATGGTTTTCCCCCCACAAATAGATAATAGTTTCAAACATGTCAAGGAAAGAGGATCACGGGCATTAGCTTCTAAGTTTGGTTGGTAGTTATTTCAGAAGGAAATGGGTTTTCTTTTGATATTTGATTTTATTTTTTATGTTCGATGGTGAAGAGAGTTAATCCTAAATTGAATGATGTTGACTGGGCATTAAAAAATAGTGCCTACTCAAAAATAATAATAATAATAATAATAGTGCCTACCTTCAGGAGAGGAAGAGGGCAAAGGCAGTTGAGCATGATGACCAAATAAATCTTTAAATGATGCAATAAAAGAAAGATAACTTAGAGATGATGTGTTTGCCATGGCCCATAGAGATGTCAAGTTCCCACCTTTGGAGATGGATAAGCGTCTGCTTAATAGAGAAATAGAATTTTGAAGGAATAGTGGTCCAGACCACTTACAAACGCAACAAATGAGTGATCTACTGATAACATAAAGTTGACACTCTTCAGTCTTTGAGGATGCTATTAGGCTGAATGTATTTCCATCAGGAGAGAATATTGCCTCATTTCAGGGGTGCATTTTCCCTAGCCTGAGCTATTGTAATCACTTCCTAACTAATATTTCTGACTCCTTGTCTTACCACCCTCTCCAATCTATTTTTTCTGCCATCAACATAATCTTCCTAATACCCAAATCTTAAGCTATTTCCATGCTTGAAAACACTTCATAAACTCACTTCTATCTACAGAATAAAATCTAGATGGATTATCATTGCATAAAATAGGCTCTGTTATCTGGCCTTCTGTTACCTCTCTGGTCTCCTCACTCACCACCCCATTCCTCATCTCCACTCTACTGACTTATTTGCTCTATGCTCCACTCTACTGAATTATTTGACATTCTTTTTTGGTCCATGTTTTTTGCTGCCATGCTTTGGTTCACAAAGTCCTCTCGGTCTGATATAGCCCTATTGTGCCTAATAGGCACTTACATATTTTTAAAGCAGTAGTTCCTAATGACATCTCAGATTTTTAATCTTATATTTAAGTTATTCATTACATTTTTGCCAGGTTACATTTCTCAAATCATAGAACCTATCCCACGTACCCAACTCATTAGCTTACATACATGTTGATTCATTTCCCTACATTGGGCTAGAAATTTTGTAAAAGTGACCTTCTATTTACCTTTGCTTTGTATCAGATATATCGCATGTGCCCCATGCAACTTTAAGTGCTTTAACTACTAAAAGCTGTAGGCAATATTTATTAACATATTTAGTTGAATTTAGCTAAGGGTAGAAAGCTTCAAATCTTTTATACAGACTTAGGTTTAGGTAGGAAGCTTAATACTAACTCAAAGTTTTTTAAATAACAAAAAAATATTCCTTGTTTCTAATTAAATGATGCTACAGAGAGATGATACATGTTTGTGAGGGAGGTTTGTACACTGTAAAAGTGCCTATTCCATCAATATGCACTGGTTGCACTGGTGAAGAATGAGATACTACACCTTTATTAAAATGAATAGACTAGATATACAGATATCACCATGGACAGGTCTGAGAAACAAAATATTGAATCAAAAAGTAGAATATAAAAAATATATATGATGTGCATATATATTCATGTGTGTGTATATATGTATACGTTTGCATAACCATATATGTAGTTCAGTGTGTGTGTATGTGTGTGTATACAGAGAGACAGAGAGACAGAGAGACAGAGAGAGAGAGAGTGCGAGAGGAGGAGCGAGGAGGAAATCAGTCCTCAATCTTCATTATTCTCAGATTCTCTATTGGCTAACTCACCCACTAGCTAGAAATCAATACTCATGGTGCTTTCACGGTTCTTTGCAAACATGTGCAGAGCATCATTTGAGTTCCCAACTGAAGGTTTCTCAGCTGAAGTCAAACAAGGCAATGCTCCACCTTATTGTTTCAGCGGCCATCCTATACACAAGTATCCTTCTCACGAAATATTTGGTGCCATGTTTTTTGCTCTGTTTTGTTTTGTTTTTTACACGTTTGTGGTTTTTCCTGGTGGTTTTACAGTTTAAACCATTCCCAAGTGTGGTACTAAAGTGCCGTCTGGTGTTCCTAAGCATAAGAAGGCTATGATGTGCCTCATGGAGAAAAAATACATGTTAGATACATTCCGTTCAGGCGTGAGTAATGGCCCCATTGACTGTGAGTTCAATATTAATGAATTAACCATACATATTAAACAAAGTATCTTTAAACAGAAACACACATAAAACTAGGTTATGTAACAATTGGTTGACAAAAAAATGTTCCACTCTCATGAGTTAGGCTCACAAGAACCTAACTGAATAATGAGAAGCGGCCACAGATAATAGCACTTTGAAAAGTTTCCAAAGAATTCAAAACTAATTTATAGCATAAATGCATACAAACCTATCTAGAAATTATATAAAAGTATTGTCTGGCTATGAATTAATGATTTGGTTGAATTAATGATATGAATTAATTAATTAATGAATTAATTAATAATTATAAGTGAATTAATGATATGGGTGCCTAGAATAAACAGAGAAAGCAAACGGAACTGGAGAGGGGAAGAAAGTTTTACATGTAAGGTTGCCATCCTTTTTCTTAAAAAAAGATTATACTCCCCCCAAAGAAATAAATAGTGGTTGATTGTTCGGTTCCCACCCTGTGTGTTTTGGCCTTGACAAAAACGCTTGCAATCTGCCTTATAGGTCATTTATTTTGTAATATTTGACAATCAGCACATTTAATTCCCATTGCATCTTAGCCAAATTTAAGCCTCCTATTGATTTTCTTGTGCCACAAGAACAATGACCATGTTGCTCCTGTGACGTGCCTCATGCTTTCTTCTCCCATGCTCGTGTGTCCTTTATAATGCCCTGCCTAGCCAAATACTAGCTGTTCCTCGAAGTTTGGCACAATCATCCCCTTCCCCCCAATCCACCTTAGTTTTGTAATAAGTAGTATTGCTCACTTTTGGCCATGTTCTTTTGTATCATTCACATCCTGTTAGGAATCTTCCTTTTCCTATGAAAGTTGAAAAGGTCCTTGAAGGCAAAGACCATGGCTTCTTCAAGTGAATTTTTTTCTTTTTAAGATACTTTTTAAATGTTTGTTTATTTTTGAGAGAGAGAGAGAGCAGGGGAGGGCAGAGAGAGAGGGAAACACAGAATCCAAAGGAGGCTCCAGGCTCTGAACTGTCAGCACAGAGCCCAATGTGGGTCTTGAGCTCACCAACTGTGAGATCATGACCTGAGCTGAAGTTGGATGCTTAACCGACTGAGCCACCCAGGCACCCCTTCAAGTGAAAACTTTAATAGATAATTACATTTCTGAAAACATGTACAGAAATTAAATATGTGAATATTTATGAATATATTTCCATGTATAAGGGAATTCCATTTCCACACAGCTAAATTTTCCATTAATTTCCAAAACTATTTATATTTTTTAAATGTTTATTTATCTTTGAGACAAAGAGAAACAGAGTGCAAGCAAGGGAGGGGCAGAGAAAGAGGGAGACACAGAATCCGAAGCAGGCTCCAGGCTCTGAGCTGTCAGCACAGAGCCCAATGTGGGGCTCAAACCCATGAACTGCGAGATCATGACCTGAGCCGAAGTGGGATGCTCAACTGACTGAGCCACCCAGGTGCCCCAAGACAATTCATTTTGAATAGTATCTTGCCTTTAATAATTTTTAACTGTTTGATTATTATCCACATTTGTTGGTTCTTTTGAGGATTACAGACAACGCTCTGAGTGCTAGGGACTCAAATAAAAACTAGACCAAATCTCTTCCATACTAATCTAGTGGAAGAGAGACTCTATACGGAGGCAAATATATTCATTAATTTTTCAAATTTATTGCTAAAATATTTATTGGACACCAAAGTACATACCAGCTTCTAAGTACCGGGGACACATAAGTGAGTAAAACCAGACAAAATATACTATCTAATTATAAGGATAGTATATAAGGAAAATGAACCAAACACACACACACACACACACACACACACACACACACACACACACACACACACACACACCACTCTCTGATAAAGAAGAACAAAGTTGGGAAATAGAGAATAAACAGTAAATAAAGAGAAAGGAACACTTAGATTGAGCTTTCAAAGCACATGACCCATCATGTACTCCAAAGGTGA
This sequence comes from Panthera tigris, assembly GCF_018350195.1. Lineage (NCBI taxonomy): Eukaryota > Metazoa > Chordata > Mammalia > Carnivora > Felidae > Panthera > Panthera tigris. The sequence goes on along the minus strand of NC_056673.1, from coordinate 33,004,352 downwards.
AATGATCTTAAAGTATCTCAGAGACAGAAAGGGGTTCATGTAGATATAGTATCTAGAGTGAGAACGCTCTGGTATTAGAGTAGACATAACGGGCAGAAGCCGGATCAGTTCAGGGACTTAGAAGCTTGAATAAGAGGTTTGTTTGTATTTTAAGTTTAACGTAGAACCATTGGAAGTTTATGAGCAAGGAGTTGATGTAACCTGGTCAAGCTTTATAAAAACAAAACAAAAACAAAATACAACTAAAATGTCATGTCTCAGAATAAATCATTAAGGAGATAAGAATCGAATCGGTATTAGGAGGCTGCTGCAAGTGCAGGTGGGATGGGACACTGGCTTGGGCAAGGAAACAGTAAAGACGGACAAAATGCTAGAGGTATACTGGAGGAGAAAAATTACTTGCTTACAGGCATGACCTTGATGCAAAATCCTATGTGGTATCTGTTCCATGTTTTTGATTGGACTTGCTATGGGCTCCATGCTTTATTCTAGACTATTGGAGATATTTTAAACATCATTGGGTCTAATGGGATAGAAGTGCAGAGTGGAAAAGCCGCTTAGATTATGGCTACAAACACCTAGAAATGGGCCTCTTGTTTTGAATCCTTAAAACTGACAGAAGTTGGGATGCCCTGGTGGCCCAGTAATTTGAGCATTCAACTCTTGATTTTGGCTCAGGTCATGATCTCAGTTTGTGGGATTGGGCCCCACATTGGGCTCTGCATTGACAGTGTGGAGCCTGCTTGAGATTCTCTCTTTCCCTCTCTTGTTCTTCTCTCTGCCCCTGCAATAGTGAGCTTGTGTGCAGTCTCTCTCAAAAATAAATACACAAACCTTAACAAAAAAAACTGTTAAAGTTAACTGGGTACATGTCTCTAGCACTATGCTAGTATCTTAACAATGGATATGTAGACAAAGAAAAAAGTAAGGGAATTTCTGTATCCCCAAGTCCATAAAACTTTCAAAAAAAAAAGAATCTGCCTGAAAATATATCAAGCAGGTTCTCCTTTCCCACCTTCCCCACTTTCATATTCATAAGAGCTCTTCTTCCACATCATAAAACAAAGGCATACCTCTAAGTGATGCTAAAGCTTACCATGGTTCATTATTTGAGGGGTACTAAACAAATGGACAATTTTAAATATTGGTGTCTGGGACATCGGGGTTTTTTTTTTAGTGTTTGAGAGACACAGAGAGAGAGAGAGAGAGAGAGGCAGAGAGAGAGAGAGAGAGCATGCGCACGTGCACGAGTAGGGGAGGGCAGAGGGGGAGGGAGACAGAATCCCATATAGGCTCCATGCTGTCAGCTCAGAGCCCAACACAAGGCTCCATCCTACAAACCGTGAGATCATGACCTGAGCTGAAATCGAGAGATGCTTAACTGACTGAGCCAACCAGGCACCCCTCTTTATTTTTTTAATATAGGTACCAGAAACCTATAGAAGTTTCCCCTGTATGTATTTCTGCTAAAATACAAGGGCAGCATCATAAATGGGATCTTTTTGCATGGTTTGGCATTTTCTGAATTCACATATAGAGTGGGGGATAAGAGCAATGAGTGTTTTTAGTAAACAACCTCAAGTCTTGCTCCCCCCAGAGGAAGGTCAAACAATTTTTTCCAGGGTAGTGTTCTATGAAAGCAAAACAAAGAAAATACCGTTGAGAAGGACTGAAGTAGCTTATTTCACCTGCATTACAAACCCACAAAGTCTGTCACCTAACTCTTCTCCTTCTTCCCTCCCCTGCCTTTTCTTAACCTCCTCTTTGTCTTCTTTCTCTTCTCCCCTCTTGTCTTTCGTCCCTTCCTTCTTCTCTTCCTTCTTCCCGTTTTCCTCTCCCTCAGATTCTAATTAGCTCTAATAATTAGGTTAAATGAGGTTGAGTATTTAGGACCATGTAGGCACCAACCAGTCAGAAAGATTACTCAACTGATGAGAACAACAGCAGCCTATACGTAAGACATTTGAGAATTAATTAAATCTGTTTTGTATGGACCACTTTCCATATATTGAGTAAACAAAGATTGCATTTCCAAAGTTTTGAAGAAAATATTATTTAATGGACTTGGTAATATAAACAGTTTATCAAAAATAGTTTATTATGCTAAGTGAAATTAGTCAGAGAAAGACAAAAATCATATGACTTCACTCATATGAGGACTTTAAGAGACAAAACAGATGAACATAAGGGAAGGGAAACAAAAATAATATGAAAACAGGGAGGGGGACAAAACAGAAGAGACTCACAAATATGGAGAACAAACTGAGGGTTACTGGAGGGGTTGTGGGAGGGGGGATGGGCTAAATGGGTAAGGGGCATTAAGGAATCTACTCCTGAAATCATTGTTGCACTATATGCTAACTAATTTGGATGTAAATTTTAAGAAATAAAAAATAAAATTAAAAAATATTTTATTGGAAAGTGTTTTGAAATAACCCCATAAACTTTCTTAAATATTTCTGACTATATTGGCTTGAAATAGGTGCTTCTAGGTAAAAGAGTCAAAGTTATAATCAATAGTCATTTTACCACTTTAAAACTTTGTATTTTTTTTCCAAATTTAGGAAATCATTATAATGACTGAGATTTTTTAAAAATATATCCTTTTACAAGCAATGGGGTTTCTATTTCTTTGCTGTTAACAAAATTGAAGGAATACATAATTGAGTTGCTTGCTGATGTATAATTAAGAATAATTTTGGAAGGTGCCTGGGTGGCTCAGTCAGTTAAGCATCTAACTTTGGCTCAGGTCATGATCCCATGGTCTGTGGGTTTGAGCCCCACATCGGGCTCAGTGCTGACAGCTCAGAGCCTGGAGCCTGTTTCAGATCCTGTGTCTTTTTCTCTGCCCCACCCCTGCTGGTGCTCTCTCTCAAAAATAAATAAACGTTCAAAAATTAAAAGAAGAATAATTTTTGATAACATGTCACTATTTGGTCTTTTTGGTCTTGGGGGATTTATTTTCAAAAGTTTTTTTTTTTTTAATTGGCATTACAATAAAGAAATTCCTTCAATTCTGATCTACTTGTCCATATGAGTGTTTCTCTGCAGAAACATCTAAAAAAATACACCAAAAGATGTAAAATTAATGTTGAGCCTGGTCTCATTTTTGCAGTAAGTGTTTTTCTTCTACAGATATCTAAACTCATTAGAAAGAAATGACCTATTTATTTCATTAGATTACTTTCTTTAAAAAAATTATGTAATACATGTTTAGTAATTTGTCAAAGTCCCTAGTATGTTTGTGTCATTTTGTTCAATTGTTAATTACAATTGTTAGGATGATTCAATATAAAAAGGAATTATTTAATGCTTAGAGACTTATGATAACAGGGACTTTAAAAAATAGATATTTTTGTAGCAGAAAAGCATGAACGTGTGATCAATAAATTCATTCAGGCATAAAAGATGATATATTAGGATGCAATTTTCTAAGAGAAGCAGAATGTGAACACCGGTTCAAGGAGGATACAGAGAGATGTAAAATTTATGGGTGCTAAAGAAAACCTTCTTGATGTGCTTTTATAAATTGCTGATGGTGGGTATCAAGTTACTATGGTATCTTGATTCCATGGACTACATTTTATTTTGTTTTTTTTTAATTTTTATTTATTTTTCAGAGAGAGAGAGACACAGAGCGTGAGCAGGGGAGGGGCAGAGAGAGAGAGGGAGACACAGAATCCAAGGCAGGTTCCAGGCTCTGAGCTGTCAGCACAGAGTCCGACGTGGGGCTCGAACTCAGGAACTGTGAGATCGTGACCTCAGGTGAAGTCGGATGCTGAACTGATTGAGCTACTCAGGTGCCCCTCCATGGACTAAATTTTAAAAGAAGCATAGAACACTTTTTGAAATGTCAATATTTACAATTCACTAAGAACTTATCATTTGGAAATTTTAAAACTCATGATGAAATTCTTCAAATTTATCAGGGTAGATGAGCAGAAAAAGAGAAAAATATATATGTTGAAGGTCACTAGTCTTTGCTGTCTCTAAATCCAGAGTTCCATGTAGGTACACTACCTTCTTCTTAAAGAGGGTTCAGGGTACAAGAGCTCTTGAGGGATATATCCTTCACTATTGAGGACATACTCTAACATGTTTAAAAACAGTAGATTTGCAGAAAATTCCATGAGATGATAGGTTTTCCAAGGCAGTGGATTTTAATTATGTGTATATGTATCTTACTAAGACATCTAGGGTACCTACTACCTTCTGCTCACCAGTTTATAATATGATAATTTTAATATAGTGCACAGAAGGCCTTCCTGGTGTTGATGATGGTGTCAAGGTCATTGCTGTCTATGTTGTAATAGAAAAAGAACACTACTGATGAATCCCTGAGTCAATAGGATACTATTAAAGTAAGTTCTGCCTGGGTGAAATATGTTCTGCCTGGATGAAAATTAACTCTAAAATTAGGAAAAAAATTCATATGCCAGATCAGTAACTTCATATTAAATTCTAAGGGATTTATTAATTTGCTCCATTAGGGCAATCATATATGGAACACTCATTTCAGTTGAAGCCACCACTTGATTAAGTTCCCTATAATCTTATTATTTTGAGAACTGTCAATCATACGTACTAGAAAAATCCAGAAAATAAATGAGAATTTATTTGAAATTTTCATCTCTGTATCATTCAATTCTTCTAAGATACCTTTGCATTTGCATCAAGGTTGAAATATTTCTTTTGACTTGCTATTTCAGTAAGGAGGAAACTCTAATGACTTCAACTTGCATAATTGCTGTATTAGCCCATATGTTAAGTTCATGAAACTATGTTTCTGCCATTTGCCAAGGCTCTTTCTTATTACCAAATGCACAGGAACTGATGAAGTGGCCAGAGGGATGGCCAGAGTCCCTCTGGACATATCATAAGGTGAGTGAGAGCTTTATCAAGTCTTAAACCCCCATTCTTACTGACACATTGCTATGTTATTTTGAGCCTCAACCAGTGTTCTGCCATTTCTAAGATTCAAAAGTGTCCTTTTCAGTGAAGACTTACCCAGGCCAATGGCCATAGGGAAGTTTAAAAGGCTATGAGATACACATTAGCTCAGGACTAGGAATTAGGAGGAAGGGTCTGGTTCTGCAGCCCTGGTAACCCAAATTGGCCCTTTGTTCTCTGGATTCGTGAACTGTTGATTTTGTCCCTGGCAAATCCTTGATTGGTTAACAAGAGAGAGCTCTTGATGCCAGACTATACCCTTGACCCAGGTTATCACATCCATACTGCTGCTTTTACGACTGTGCCCACTTTGTTAATGGCATTTAACTGTTAGCACTTGGAGACAAAAACCCAGACTCATTCCACTAAACTGGAGATCAGAAATCAAAAATATTTTATAAACATTCCCAGTTTACAGAAACCAGGAGACCTCTGTTTAAAAGATTCTGATAAATTGTTTCACTTGATCAAAAGGAAAAGAGGTCTGGAATTAGTCATGAGACATGGTGAGATGCTGAATATTCTGAGATCTAATCCAGCATTTCTATTACCTGTAATCCTTGGATACCTTACCCAGTGCCACTCAAAGGCTTTCCTGTCATTGTTTGGTTCTAATTGTGTTGCAAATCCAAACAGTATTTTAATCCCTGACAAATGCTCAAACAAAAGCGCATGAATCCAGAACCTCTACTGAGCACACATACGTCAAGTCAGTCCAATCTCAAATTGCTTTTTGTTGATTTCTCCTGTTTGATTTCTACCCAGAAAAATCCATGCCCATATATTTAACCCAAATTGTTGATAGGATATATTGATAAATTCCTCTAATTTATTCTAAATGCAACTTTTTCTTCTTCACTCATGTCTTCATTCAACATTCAGGCCAAAATGTTTTGATTATAATTACTAATGAGTCCTAGCATGTGGGAACAAAGATTAAATCTCTTCCACTTAATATGGGTGATGTTTCAGTGGTTGGGCCATTCCTGGTCTTGGTAAGTTCTATGGATTCTTCCATATAGCCTTGTTCTGATTGTTGGGATCTCACTATTTTCTGATAAATGCCTTAAAATATTCATATGATCAATGAATATAGGCAACAGAGCTGACTTAGTTGTGACATAAAATGAAAGTTCAGCATTTCATAGAATTCATTTCTGTATATTACTCATATATCATCCTCAGTGTGTACATGGATCCAGCTAATTACATGATCAGTTAAATCATTTTCCTATTGCATCTGCTGCTAATTTCTCATCTGGGAATCTGGGTTGGCAGAAGATGTCTCACCACTTCTGCCTTATGTCAACCCAATAACCAGTTTCATATACCTATAGATCCTTGAGCATCTGTTCTCAAAAATCCAAGCAACAGAAAACAACTCTGAAACACACACACATGCACACACACACAGGGATAGCTCACAGCATCCATGAAAGAGCTAGACTGTCTAAGCAGCCAGTCAGTTGGGTTAATACATCTGTGGGTAGATTGTCTTCTCTATGTGCATGTCTATATAACTCCTGGTATCCTTGGGGGTCTCAGGTTACTATTTCAGTTTATTTTTTAATTGGTTTGCTGTATTTGTGATTTATCATGGAGCAAACAGTAGGAGACAGAGTGTCCATGCTGAGAATAAAGGATTTATACAACTTTTCCCATCTCTCTAATTTCTCTGATGACACCATGGTTGAGTTCTCTTTTGCCCTCTTTCCTCTTTAAGTTATTCTGGGGTTCTTCTGAAGAAGAATCCACTTCTTTTTTGATGGCCTCTTCTTTCACTTGAGTAGGATTTCAAGGTGTTCAGGTATGTGTTTTCTTTCTAACTTCAAGAAATTTTCTACCATTTAGTTTGTCAATGGGACCTGTCCTGACTTTGAAACACAGTTATGGATTCATTTTATTTGTGTATTTCTTCTACTGTTTCACTGAAGTATTGTTAAGGAGTTATAGGTGTATTATTTGTCCGCCATCTTAAATTAGATATTAAGACAAAAAATACTTTAAATCCTGCTTAGTTGCTAAGGAATGAGTTCACACTTCATACATGTGATCCTGCGGTTGGTTAATCTTTTCTCCTATTTTGAAGATTCTAAAACCAAGGATAATAATCCCCAACACCTTTCACCTAAACAAGAATATATTTATTAGATTTATCAGAAAAGGATTAAATTAGGGCAGTAAGACTATTATCATCAGCCCCAGGGAATCTTTGCTGAAGAAAACTCCTCATGATTACTTATAACTAAAAACCAGAAACCAATTATCTGGGCTACAGAGGTCCACATCCTGGAAAAGAGTAGTATGAGGGTGTGGGTGTTAGAGAGCTCTGAAAGAGGCTACGTGATGTGCAAGACAGCATCAAATGTAAGTGAGAGACAATGCTGAAATAATAGAGACATTTATGTTAAAGAATGCTTTATAATGCAAGGAAGGTAGTTTACAAGGAGGGTTATTAAAGAAACAAAGTAATGGGGCTTTTAAAGAGGAGTATTACAAAAGAGAAAAAAGAGTAAAATGTGCTTGTTTCAGAAGTGATCACTTCCACAAGTGTGTTAAGGATTCTATTTGTGGGCGCAAGGCATGGGAGACCATGAAAAACTGGAGGTGGAGGATGAAACTTGTTCAGGAAGTTTAAGTATGAATAGCAAGGAAGAGTTAGAATAATGGCTGGTAGAAGGCAGGGTGACAAGGGAGGGTTCAATTATTTTTTAATTTAAAGGTATTTTTAATTTTTATGTGAAAGAGGAGAAATTGCAAAAATTAAAGACTTCCTGGTTTGTCTTGATGATCAGGACTGGACACATTTTGGAAAGAATTATAAAATATCCGAGTGATTCATTCTTAGAAAGAGACACAGAAGTTTCCACCAGTTGGCATAAGTTCACCAAAAACAGATCTAATTATCTGTAGGTCTTTTTTGAAATTTCTACTAAATCAGTGTAGAAATAGTTCAATGTCACAGGCATAGCACCGAGATATTGGGGAAGTAATATTCATTAAATACCAAGTAGGTGCCAAGTGCCATGATGGGCACTATCACCTTACTGAGGGATGCATTTTGTGTTGCCAAAGACTTGGGATTAGAGGTCCTTTAAAGTCCCTTCCACGTTTAAGATTTTATAATTTTCTTTTTACCAGTGAACCTATATGTTCTTCACAAAATTGTACTTTACACTTAGAATTAGGCACAGCCATTAACTAATCATTATTTGTTAGAATACAGGCTCACCTGAGAACACGGTGCTATGTGCACATCTATGTACAGTATGCATTTTTTTATAATATTTTAACGTTTATTTATTTTTGAGACAGGGAGAGACAGAGCATGAACGGGGGAGGGTCAGAGAGAGGGAGACACAGAATCTGAAGCAGGCTCCAGGCTCTGAGCTGTCAGCACAGAGCCCGACACGGGGCTAGAACTCATGGACCACGAGATCATGGCCTGAGCCGAAGTCGGCCGCTCGACCGACTGAGCCACCCAGGCGCCCCTACGGTATGCATTTTTAATAAAAATTTAAGTAATAGTTCAAAGCTTCAAATGAAAGGAAAACAAATGTGATTAGGCTGCTACACTTGTTCCTAGTTCTTCACTGATTCCTCATGATTTTTATTTATTTTTTAAAATTTATTTCTCTTGAAAGAGAGAGAGAGACTGTATGCAAGCAGGAGAGGGCAGAGAGAGGGGGGACAGAGAGAATCCCAAGCAGGATCCCCATGGTCACCCAGAGGCTGATGTGAGGCTCGATCCCACAAACCATGAGATGATGACCTGAGCCAAAATGAAGAGTTGGACAGTCAACCAACATACCCACCCAGACACCCCCATTTTTAGTAAAACCCACATTTAAAATGACTTAAAGCCCTAGGAGCACCTGGGTGGTGTAGTCATTTGAGCGTCAAACTTTGGCTCAGATCATGATCTTGTGGTTCATGGGTTTGAGTCTCCTGCCAGGCCCTGTGCTGCCTGCTCAGAGCCTGGAGCCTGCTTCACGTTCTGTGTCTCCCTCTGTCTCTAACTTTCCCCCACTCGTGCTCTCTCTCTCTCAAAAATAAAAAACATTTGAAAAATTAAAATGACTTAAAGCCCTGAAACATTACTGCTTATATGTTTGAAATCCCTACTAAAGGTCATAATTTTAAAGCCAGATTCTGCTAATTTACCCCCCATGATGACACAGGATGGCTGAGAAGAGGTAAAAAGGCTATTACTTTGTGAAGCTGTTAATATATGATCATTCCTTTTTTTATTCTAGCTTTGAGATCTAATTGACATAATATTGTGTACGTTTAAAGGTGTACAATGTGATGATTTGTTACATGTATATAATGTGAAATGTTCATCGCAATAAGTAGTTAACACATTCTTCACCTCAATTAACTGCTGTTGTTATGGTGAGAAAAATAAAGATCTACTCCCATAGCAACTCCCAAATATAGAATATTGTCAACTGTAGTCACCATGCTGTGCCTTAGATTCGTGGAATTTACTCATCTCGCAGCTCAAAGTTCATACCCTTTGAACCACATCTCCCCATTTCTCCCACTGCTTAAGGGCCATCCTGTTTCTAGGAGTCTGGCTTTTTTAGATTCCACATAATATGTGATATCATATAGTATTTGTATATCTCTGATTTACCACACTTAGTATAATGCCCTCAAGGTCCATCTATGTTCTCACAAATGGCAGGATTTCCTTCTTTTTTATTGCTGAATATCCCTCTCCGTATATAGATCTAGAGACATATCTATCTACCTATCTATCTACATACATATCACCCTCATCTTCTTTATCCACTCATCCATAGACTGATGACACTTAGGCTGTGGCTGTTGTGAATAATGTAGCAATGAACGTGGGAGTATAGATCTCACTCTTCAAGATAGTGATTTCATTTCCTTTGGATATATACCCGGAAGACGGATTGCTGGCTCATATAGTTCTATTTTTAATGATTTTAGGAGACTCCATGCTGTTTTCCATAGTTACTGTATCAATTTACATTTCCACCAACAGAGCACAAGGGTTCCCTTTTCTCCACATCTTTGGCAACATTTGCTATTTCCAGTCTTTTCGATAAACAACATTCTACCAGGTATGAGGTGATATCTAATTGTTGTTTTGATTTGCCTTTCCTTGATGACTGGGGTGTTGAACATCTTTTATCAAGCAAATGGCCTTGTTGACCATTTGTAGGTCTTCTTTTGAAAAAAGGTCTATTTGGTTCCTTTGCCCATTTTTCAATCAAATTGCTATTGTGCTATTGGGTTATAGGAATTCCTTATATATTTTGGATATTAACCCCTTATCTGATAGGTGTTTTGCATATGTCTTCTCTGATTAGACAGATTGCCTTTTCTTTTGTTGATTGTTTCTTTTGTTGCACAGAAACTTTCAGTTTGATGTACAGAAGCTTTTTGTATTTATTTTTGCTTTTCTTGCTCAAGTTTGGGGTCATAACCAGAAAAATCATTGCCAAGACCAATATAAGGAGCTTTTTCTCTATGTTGAAATGTACGAGTTCAGGTTTTATAATTTCAGGTTGAAGTTTAAATGACTCCTACGCTCCCCAAGAGCATTGTGTACATGCATACGTGTGTGTGTGTGTGTGTAAGCAAGCTAAATGTTGAACTTTGCGTGGGGATGAGAGTCTCCAACTCTGCCATCTTGGCAAGCGTCTTGAGAATTTCTCTTAAACTGTCTTATTACTTTTTTAAAAATGAGAACTGCATTAGGAAGCTCTATGCCTATTTTCTCAATTAATGGTCTATTGGCACGATAGGGTAGCAGTGAAATTTCAACTGCAAATTGATGCCAATCGCTGGCACAGATCCTCTGATCTACCTTTTACTGGCTTCTAGTAAAGAATCACAGATGAGAAGCATAGAGAGGGATGTTAAGAGAGAGAGTGCAACAGCAGACCACTGGCTTTCTTTGCTGCCATACAAAAAAAAAAAAAAAAAAATACATTCAGGTGGCGGAGTCCATGTTCTCTCTCCAGCACTGAGAGGTTGCACGGAAACTAGCTATAGCAGTGAATTTACATTTTCTTAACACTTCCAGTTAAACAAATTGTTGCACATCTGTGTGGGTTGTGGGGTGTGTGTGTGTAATGAATGATTTGAATTGGAGAAGCGGGTAATAGTAATAATAAATGTTTTATAATACATGTGGAGTTCCTAGATGGTATAATGGAAATGTATAGCTACAATGATTTACAAGGATATATTTTTTTAAGTTGACTAAGTGATTCTTATAGAAATGACTAAGGTGTAATAATGGGGGATATCAAACAATGAGACATTAAATATTGTGAAAGTCGAGCATGTTTTAACACAGGGAACTAACATTATCTACATATAGCAGTGCCAGACTCTGGGTTTGTGGCTTTAGGTTTATACTACTATAAACCTCACAACAACCTGGGGAAGTCAGTCATGGCATTATTTTTATGGGATTAATTTTCTGAAGCACAGAATATTTAACTGTTTTTCCAATATTATTTGCCTAGTTTTAAAAAAAGGTGTATCCTGATTTGAACCCTGAAATAAGCCTCAAAATTCACACTTTTTTTCGTTTTGCAAGGCTACTAACACTTGTACTTTGTCAGCTTGGGGAGGAATAACATGCTCTATAATTGTGAAAGGGACATCCATAGCTCTGCTGGTTGTGAATCATTGCTGATGTTGAAGACTTTGTTCTTATCCCTTTCAGTTATTTACAAGATAATAAAGGCACAGGCATGGGTCTGTTCATCAAAATTCTTTGCCTGAGATTTGCAGACTAAATGATATGTAAATATGGAGTGCTTATAACTGAGCGGTGTCCTAACCTCGGTTCTTAGCTGCCTTGTTATTGTTGACTTGTTCTTAGTAGTTTTTAGAGCTGGTTACTTCTACAATCTCTCTCCTAGTACAATAGTAATAATAACCAACATTTTTTGAATGTTTACTATACCAGGCACCATCTTAGGTTATTGATTCAATTAATCATCATACTAACTATGGCTTCCTGTCTTCAGGTAAGTGAAGCACACCTCCACATTTTCTCATGCAGAATCTTAACCGATGTACTTTTGCTCTCTTCCCTGACCTCTTCCACCTTGGTGTATGCAGAAGCATCTAAGAACTAATTGTATTCTTGTGAACCACTGGGGTGGGATGCTATTTAATCTTTTACTTTAGATATGGATGTCAGTTTGCAGAAGCTTGGGTGAAGGATACATATTTACTAGAATTTCAGCGTTCTTATTGTGCCATTTTTTGTTAATTATCAGACAGTTCAAGCACACATAAATATACAGATTTACCTACCACTACTAGTTATTTCACATTATTATCTATAATCTCACCTTTTATTTAAAGGAACAGTGGTTTAGAGATAGAGCCAAAGCCCCATCCCTCCAATCACTTTCCAGCCTTCCTCCTCTACAACTATTCTTTATTTGTACAGATCATCCTATATTTTTGTATTTTTATGACAGAGGCATGTCTTTTAAAACTTCATATAAAAGAGATCATACCATTACAGTCATTTTGCGATTTGCTGTATCACTAGAATTCTATTTCTAAATTTTCCCGTGTTTTTCACATCAAGCTAACATTTTTAATTGCAAAAAAAGTATTATACATAAATCATAGTGTACTTCTTCATTCTCTTGCAGAAAAAGTCATCTCACCAATAACATCTTGCCATTAAACATTAATATCCCTGGACATATGCTCAAAAAGGTCTCTAGGGAAACAAGAAATAGAACTGCTTTATCAGAGAATATGCATGTATTCCCCTTGTAGAGATTTGCTCGAAAGTTCTCCAAAGTGGTGGTACCAATGCATACCCCCCATCAGCAATGTCAAACAGTCTCAATTTCCACTTGTTATTGTTAACACTTTTAATTAAACGTTAATTTTAACAGTACCATGGAAGTGAAATGGCAGGACGTTTAGTGCGCAGTTTCCCGATTATGAAAAACATTGAGTATCTTTCCATTTCTTTCTTAGAAATGCAACAGTGTTTCTAGGGAAGTTACCTATTTACCTATGTGACTAGTTCCTTTCTATTGACTGGGATCATTTAGGTTTTGCTTTCCTTTATATATTCCGTGCAGGAATCATTTGTTATTCACATGCTTTGCTAGTACTGTCTCTCTCCACTTTACTGACGGTGTTATCATACAGAAACATTAATTTTAAATGTAGTCACTTACAAAATATTTCACATATGTCTTTTGTCATATGTCAAAATCATCTCAATTATCAAGCACTCGTTCCCACACCTTACTCCTCTATTTCTTATTAGGTTTTTTATCTATTTATGTACTGAGACCATTTTTCCATTAATTTAAACTTTTCAAGCTATTAATGCCTAATAATCTAAGTCCTTATTCTTCACAATCTTGATTTTTTGCTCTACAATTCTATATGTATTTTAGGATTAACTTGCCAGTTTTATTTAAACATAACTCGGTTGCTTTATAATATTATATTAATTGGAGATCAAAAAACACCATTATGATATTGAATCTTTCTGTCCATAATTAAGATACTTCAATTTATTTATGGTTTCTATATAAAGTTTTAAGTTTGTTTTTTATTTAATTGAGCAAGAGAGAGAGAGAGAGCACGTGCATGAGTGGGGTAGGGGCAGAGAGAGAATCCCAAGAAGCCTCTGTGCTGTCAGCTCAGAGCCCAATGTGGGGCTGGAACTCACGAAACAGGAGACCTTGACCTAAACCAAAATGGAGAGTCTGATGCTTAACCCGCTCACACCCAGGCACCCCTATAAAGTAGTTTTTTTTAGTGAAGTATAGCTGACACACAATGTTATATTAGTTTCAGGTGGACAACAGTGGTTTGACAATTCTATACATTACACAATGCTCACCATGATAAGTGTATGGAGTAGTTTTATGAAAGCATTTGAAAAGTATACAATTGAATAAATGGACAACCCTGCTAAAAAGTAGTCATTATGCACTAAAATGAATTTAAGATATAAAAGGCAAGAAATTTAAAACTAAATAGAATTTTAAAACCGGAAAACAGCCGTTAAGTTCTCCTTGTGGTCCACAAGAGCTTTTACAATATATATGGATAGTTAGAAATGCTTATTTTTGACCTTTTTGATTTCAGACAACTCCATTAGTGCGGGAGACATAGTTTAAAAGTTCAGGAAGACTTGGTCAAACAAGGGCAGTAGGTATATAATAAAAGAAGTCAGAAATTTAAAACAAAACCTGAGAATTAAATGTAAGTACTTAAGAAGAAAATATTTCAATCCATTATAGGAATCAAAGCCTTCGAATAGTCATTTTGGGCCATTTCATTATTATGAACAATTGGTCATACTGACTATATCTTTCCCACAATTTCATCTAAAATTGTGTTCATTTCCTTGTTCATGTCCCACACTGTAAATTTCTTTGCAATCTCCTCTTATCTCAATTCCCCATTGCTCTAGCCTTCTTTCTTCTTGCCTGAAAGTATATGGCTTCCTTTCCTTCCAAACATTTCCACTGCGCCCCTTTGGGACCCCCATTTTGTGGTAAACACAATCCCATACATTTTCAACTTTTGACTAAGAGTGCGTACCATTAAAACCTGTCTCTTATTTGAAGACACCATTTTCTCTGGAATACACTTTATTACAACTTCCAGTATTCCCAGTACTTTGTGGTTTTTACTGTATTTTGTATATCAGTCTCCCCTTTTTTATTAAGGTATAGTTGACATATAACATATCACCAAGCAGGCGAAAGACCTGTACACTGAAAACTAGAAGATATTTATGAAAGAAATTGAAGACACAAGTAAATGGAAAGATACTCTGTACTCATGAGAGAATACTGTTACAAGTTCCATTCTACCCAAAGGAATCTATAGATTTAATGCAATCCCCATCAAAATTTCAAAGGCATTTTTCACAGGAATAGAACAATCTTAAAATATGCATAGGACCACAAAAGACCGTGAATAGCCAAAACGAGCTGGAGAAAGAATACAGCTGGAGGCAATAATCCTCCCCAATTTCAAACTATATTACAAAGCTATAATAATCACAGGGCACCTGGGTGGCTCAGTCAGTTAAGTGTCCAACTTTAACATAGGTCATGATCTCACGGTTCACAAGTTTGAGTCCCATGTCAGGCTCTGTGCTGACAGCTCAGAGCCTGGAGCCTGCTTCTGATTCTGTGTCTCCCTCTCTCTCTCTGCCTCTCCCCTGCTTGTGCTCTGTCCCTCTGCCTCTTAAAAATGAATAAATGTTAAGAAAAAAAAAATCAAAGCTATGGTAATGAAAATAGTATGGTATTGGCATAAAAACAGACACATAGATTAATAGAACACGATGGAGCGCCCAGAAGTATGCCCACACATACATTGTCAATTAACTTATGACAAAGGAACTAAGAATACACAATGGGGAAAGCAGTCTTCTCAAAAAATGCTGCTGGAAAAACTGGTCCGCCATATGCAAAAGAACAAAACTGGGCCACTATCTTACACCACACACAAGAACTAACTCAAAATAGATTACGGACTTGAAGGTCTGTAATGGCCAGAAAACCATAATACTCCTAAAGGAAAACATAGGCACTAAGGTCCTTGATATCAGTCTTGATGAGGATCTTTGTTAATCTAACACCAAACACAAGCAATAAAAGCAGAACTATAAGCAAGAGAGACTCTATCCAACTAAAAAGCTTCTGCACAGCAGGAGATCTGTGAATATGAGAAAATATGTGCAAGTCCTATGCTTAAAAAGGGATTAATACTCAATATGTAAAAAAAAAAAAAAACATAACTCAATAGCAAAAACAAACTGATTAAAAAATAGGCAGAGGATCTTCTATTTTCTCCCAGTCTATTAGGACCTTTTTGTATTCAGTTTTTCTCCAACCAGACTAAAATTAGAAGTCTGTTGCTCTACTCTCTTGCCACCATTCCCAGATTTTAAACCTACTATGTTTCACCTAGATACACTTTATAAAACTTTCAATGGAGTATCAATTTTCAGCTTTGAATCAACTTACCTTCTCTCTCATATCCTCGTATGCCTTGAATACCTGGGAAAATAAGCATGCTTATAAGCAATTACCTGCTCTAGAGATTCGTATTCTTCAACCTCAGGTCCTCACACAACTTAGAATTCCACCATATGTTCACAGTTAGCCCTTTTTCCAAAAGAGCAGTTACTGTAAACCTTTTCCAGTATCTTTAAAACTCCAATGCTACCCGTCCATTTTCAGCAGATAACTGTTACCCATTAAAGATATATATGATTTTATATACATATATATAACCAACGTTCATCGTTATAGCAGTTTCAAGTGTCCAGCATAGCAATTCAACATCTGCACATACTGTGAAATGATCACCACAGTTAAGTCTAGTTAGCATCCATTACCATACATAGTTCCAATTTTTTCTCATAAGACCTTTTAAGATATACTCTTTTACCGTCAAATATGCAGCATCTGCTATAGACACCACATCCCAATGAACCATTCACTCCATAACCAGAAATTTGCACTCCTTAACTCCCCATCCCCACCTTGACTGGGTTTCAACATCTTTAACTTACCTGCAGTTTACTTTTTTTTTTGTCCTTTCTTCTATGACAATGAAGAGGTAGCTTCATTTCTCTAATCCAATGGTTCTCAAACCTAACGTACACTAGAAGGTATCTGATGGCTCAGGAAACCAGATTGATTGGTCCCACACCCAGCAATTCTGAATTAGCAGGTCTTGGAGGTGGGGCCTGAGAGTTTGTGTTTTTAACAAGACCCAGGTGTTGCTGAAGCTGCTTCTTCAGAGACCACAGCCCTAAGGTAATTCTTCACTAGAATCATATCCCTCTTTGCCCCTTCAGAGAGAATGTTTCTTCAATACCCCAATCTTTCCCAATTATTCCCACACTTTCCTTTTTTACTGGCTTCTTCCCAGTAGCAGTCATACATCCTCAAGTCACCTTTATCTTATAAGGAAAAGAAACAAAAAGCTCCTTCATGCTCACATTCCTCCAAGTTACTTTCCTACCTGCTTCTCCTTTTCACAACTACACTTAGTGAACACATGCTTCACAAGTGTTAATATTTCTTAATCTACCTATCAGCCTACCCAAAGCAGGTTTTGACGCCATACATGCACTCTTTGCTGAAGTTACCAAAGAACTAATTACCAGACAACCCAGTGAGCACTTCCCAGTTCTCATAGTCATCAGAGTATTAGGACTTACTTGCTTCTTTCTTGAAACACTTGGCCTTAACTTTTCTGATTTTCCTCCTTTTTTCTCCACTCGGGTTAATCTTCTTTTGGAATTAGCTAATGTCATTGCTTCACTTCTTATTCTGCAAGCATTGCATGGTTTTCAATGTTATATATATGCTGAAGTCTCAAAATCGAGGCTGGGTCTCTCTCCTTCCTGCAGCCTGCCCATGGGATCAGTGGGATTGCCTTTCCTAAAGGGGATATATAGGCTTGTACTCTCACAGGTGGATGAAACCCCACCCAGAGAAATGAGAGGGGGGAAACCATACGGAGTCCTAAAGAAGATAGGTTTGAGGATCTGGGAAGATGAGAGGTTCTTGTTTAATCAAAATGAAATGGGGTTGCCTGGGTGGCTCAGTCAGTTAAGTGTCCGACTCTTGGTTTCAGCTCAGGTCATGATCTCATGGTTTGTGAGTTCAACCCCCATATTGGTCCTGCGCTAACAGCACAGAGTCTGCATAAGCTTCTCTGCCCCTCCCCAGCTCTCTCTCTCTCAAAATAAGTAAACATTTAAAAAATGAAATGGGAAGGACATCACAGTAAAGTGTAAGAGCATGAATTTGTCATAATTCTTGAAACACTTTTAGGTGATTTTTAGACTCTGAGGCAGAAAATGGTAAATTATTAATGACACCAATCTGATTTTGTAATTCTCTATTGCCTTGCCTGAGCTCATAGATGCAGGTGGGATCACTGATGACTCAGCTCCATTTGAGGGTAAGGTTTTGAAAACCAGGTTCAAAGAAATAAGTGAGTGACAGAGTAAATGAAAGTCTTTAAAGTGAGGTGACAATAATTTTGATTCATAGATTCTAAGCTTGGCAAAAGTGAAGACTATCGAAGAGAAGGTTAAAGAATAAAGAGAAAATATCAGATAATAAACTTATGAATTTAATGACTATTGCATTAGGCTGCTTGGGCAACTCAGAAGACAGAAAGTTGTGGTTAAGGACTAAGTGACTTCATGATTTGAGGTAGTTACATGGAATGGGAAAGGACCTTAAAAGTATATTGGAATGGAGGAAAATGCAATTTTAGAGGGCATCTGGGAGCTCGATGCCAGGTGTTAGATTCCCATCAAACAGACCCAGGATCATGACAGAAATTGCAGAGGATACAAATACTATAAATGAAATACTAACATGTTCAATAAATGAGGGGCAGTCACGGTGGTAAATAGGTCTGCAGATGATTGCTATTAAGAGCCCAAGTGAGTTATAACTAGATGAGACTCAAAGGAACAAGGTTTTTGCTCAGGTGAGAGTATTTAACTGCCCGGAAACAGCAATTGAGAACTTGGAGAACCCTAACTTTACTTCTAGGTCTTTAGATAAATAGAGTGTAAGAAACAAAAAACCCAACTTAACGTCATGGAAGGAAAGTGGTGTCTTCGTGAAACTCTAGGTTTAAGTTACATTGAGATGGAAGGAACCTTTGAAGAAGAGGATGAAAAATATAAAGGATTAATATGATCATTGGCTACAATGAGTCAAGCAAAAGAGTTTGAGAGGGGAGAGAAGGTTTGGTTGATAAAGGGAATATAAGGAGTAGTATTGGGATGAGAATTGGGAGAATTTAGGATATAATAGATGATAAAACTGGTGTATATTTTTGGCATAATTCACAGGGACATAAGACTTGGTGGGTATAGTATTGAGGGAGTCGTGTAGCAGGGACAGTACTAGATATAAGGTTTTAGTGATTCGCTGCATGTAGGATTAGACTTTGGGCCCCGTATGGCTCCTGCTACAGGCTTCATGCAGGACATGCATCAAGGAAAGTTTCCTTCTTTATACCCTTGTTCTCAACCCCATCATATTCCCAGTTATTCTTTTTTTACTTTGTTTCCATGGAAATGCAGTTTAGAATGTATTACAATAATAAAGGTCACATGAATCCCATATCATTCTAAATGGTGTTCCAGCTGGTATTGTAACCATTTTTTTTTTTTTAGCAAGAAGGCTGATGTGGCTTATTTTATAAGGGACTACTTGTTTCATTTTCCACTGTGCCTGAGACACCCCCCATGACAATAAACTGCAATAGGCTGTAATATTTCCAAACTCAGGTCACCAGTGTAGTCATTTAAACATAGAAAGTTGGGTGATTTTTTTTTCCAAGTCCAGAAATTCTCCAAATTCAATATGACACAATATTCAATTTAAGATATTAACCAGCCTATAAAGCTATCATCTTTGATAGGTCTATATTTTCATATACTCATTAAAATAATTATACTAAAGCCAAAGTATTAAAAATTTGATTAACTGTATAGAACATGCATAAATTTGAAACCTGTACAGGATTTAGTATGGCTCGCAGAATGATCAAGGAATCTAGCACTACACATATCAAGTGTGAAAAGGCACAGAGGGTTGAAATGATGCATTTTCAGTAGAGCCAACTAGTCGAATAGGTTTATTCTCTGGAGTGTTGCAATTCACTTGTTATTTTATGCTTCTCAACAGAGTTCTTTCATTTTCTTTCCCTCCATCCCTCATTTTTCTCTCCATATTCCTGATTCTTTCCTTTCTTGGCTGTGTAGTTCAACTTGAGTGGAAGACTGTTTCAAAAACATTTCAATTGTACCTTCCGGTCAAATCTATCAGTTGCAGTTAGAATCAGTAGAGGCTAGATTCTGGCCACAGTTTGGCGTCTTGGTGCAGTGTGGCAGAACGTAATAAGGGCTAATTTTGAATCAGATAGGCCCAGGGTTTGATGCCAGCTCTGCCATTCATTAGCTGTGTGATACTGGCAAATTATTTGAACTTTCAGAATCTCAAACATCAAGCTTCCTTATTGGCAAATGAGAGGATGATACTGGTTACAAAGTGCTACCACAAGGACTCCAATGAGAGATTTCATGTAAAATGTCTTGCACAGTGTCTAAGTGTGTTCAAAAGGTAACTATCACCTGACCACTTTCGATAATATCCTTTCTCTTGTGTAGAAACCATCACTCAGCCATGTAAGCAATGGTTACATTGTTCAGCTCTCTTCTATTCAAAATACAGTGAACAAGAAACTTAAGGTAAGAGGCTTCCTCTGAAACAGAGGTTTATCTTCATTTTTATCTGGAAAATACTCAAATACACAAGTCTCTAGAAATAGTAAAACTTCATAGAAAACCAAATTAGAGAATTAAATTCGCCTGTGAAATCATTTAATGGAAAAGAAGCATTTATTAGAAGTGAGGGTATGAAAGATGACAAGGAAAATCTATGCTTGTTGAAGCATATCTGAGATGGCTTTTGATCATCGCTGGAGAAAAATGTGTGGATATGGCAGAATCTCTTCAATCCAAAACTGGATGGGGACAATAAGCTTTCTGGAAGAGCTGTACTTACAGGTTGCTGAATGGATGGATAATTAACTGATTAACTGATGGACTAAATGACTGTTTAGTGCCCCAAATATTCAAGGCACTGACTAGGTAGTCACAGCATTATATCATGCCTCAGGTTATCCTCACCAAAACCTGATGAGTCAGTAACACCCTGATTCATTAAAACAAAACAAAACAAAAAACCCTTAAGCTCAGAAAGGGTTTACATATTGCCTGTATCACAAAATTAGAAATAAGTAGAACAGAGATTCACCTAGGTCCTCTGACATCCACGCGAAACGATTCCTCTCTTTACCAAGACAGCAAGGCAAGAAGGACAAGTTCAGACATGATAAGCTACTACTTTCTTTGCAGAGATTAAGATCAAAAATATTCAATACATAAGCATAAACAGTAAATAACTAAACTGGATGAATTAATAAGCAGAAACTGGAGGTAAAGCACCAATTTGAGGCTTCCATGGCAAAATATATCCTTTGATCTTGCTCAATGGCACATTCTAAGCATATATAAGCCTAATTTATTTTAACTAGTATTTCTAGAATTACTTTAAATAAAGTGATGTTTTGTTAGAAAAGGGTGTGTTTAGTCGAACTGGGTTCTTTAGTTTCTGTCCTTCTCATTGATCCATACCTGTGAGCACTCTTCTAGAATGTTCTATATGTCTGCAGAACCTACTGTTGCTAAATATACTCTAAGGGAGGAAAACAAACAAAAAAAGTGCATGCTCAAATACATTTGGAAATCACTATCTTTCTTATTTTCTTATAGATCCACAATGCACAGCAGCATAGCAATAATGGCAAAGTCCTGCACTAATGTAACATATTTAATTCCGTTTAATTCAATATTATTCATAATATATTTGATCATAGAATCCCTCACTCTTTCCTTTTTTAATTGTAATAATTATGAATATCCCAGCCAGTGTTCCACATAAACAATTTCAGAAATACAAGGTTAACAAACTAATCACATGATATTCATTATTATGATATATTCATAATTATCATTAAGCAAAGGGACACATGGCAGCTGTAAGTGTTGTTGGATCTATGATACCACTTAAACAGAAAAAAAAATGTTTGGAAGAGAAATAGATTGCAAATTTATGTGTGACTCAAGAGCCTTGATGTGACAGTCACCATAAATGTGAGGCTGGTTACTCCCACAAGCACAAAGAGACATTTATCATGCTACCTAAATTGCTCCGGGGAGAAATAAAGGACACTGCCTTTGCAAATTCAGCAGTATCATTCATAGCATCCCTTCCCCTCCCCGAGAATCCCCTTCCTCTAAGAATCATGCTCACACATTTAGTAAGCATTCACTAAGTTTCTATTATTTAGATGACATTATTCTAACCATTGGAGATACTGACACAACAGCATTCATTCCCCATTTTCCTGAACCCCACAGTCTAGTAGAAGAGAGACAAGGCTGCCAAAGCTTTCAATATAATGTGATAAATGCTGTGTAGGGGCAACTATAAGCTGGGAGGATTATCGATGAAGGGCATCTAATTCATCCTGTTTAAGTCAGGACAAATTTCCAATTGGTGCTTGTTCAGTGTCAAACGACAAGTTACATGCAGCAAACAGATGAGAGAAATTAGAAGTTTCCAGGCATAGTCTAATACATAAAAAATAATGAAAAAGCACAGTGCATTTAGCAAAAAGCTTAGTATGACTGACCAAGATAAGGAATGTATGTGTGAGTGTGCATATGGGTTATATGGGATTGAGCAAGGTGGCTACAGAATTGTGCATGGATCAGATTATTCAACATCTTCTACATGACATTAAGAAACTGGGAGTTCTTACTGAAGACTTCAGGGGCACCTGGGTGGCTCAGTCAATTAAGCATCTGACTCTTGATTTCAGCTCAGGTCATGATTAGCATGGTCAAGATCGAGCCCCGCATTGGGCTAATGCTGGGTGCAGAGCCTGCTTAAGATTCTCTCTCTCCCTCTCCCTCTACACCTTCCCCCATCGAAAAAAAAAAAAGACTTCAGGAAACCACAAAAGGTTTTAAGCAGTAGAGATCTATGGTAGCAACATAGAGAAGAGATGAATGAAATGAAAGAGTGGAGATCATTACAGAAATCTTGGTAAGAAGAAATGAAGAACCCAATGGATGTAGTGATACACACACACACACACACACACAGAAGTAGACATAGTAAATTAAAATGCCTAACTTTTCAGCTTCTTCTAATAGACCATCTATGAAAAAGCATAATGCATTCCACCTAGTGTACCTGGATTTTAAAGATGAATATTGGGGTATAATGTTTTAATAAAAATAGTGGTGGAAATCTTAAACTTGCACATAGGCATAATGCTATATTTAGACATAAAAAAAGGTATCTTATTGTTGTATCAAGCACCTTCCATAGATAATTATTCATTCTACTTTCTGAGAGGTGACCCAAGTTTGTGTGTTTGTGTGTATATGTGTGCTTAAATAGCAGGTAGTTAGGCATCAGGTAAATTTTGTTACGTGGTTAGATTAAAAGTATATGTCTAATGTTAGTTCCATTTCACAACTGCCATAGCTCTTTTTATTCTTGAAAGGTATAGTCGTTGACAACAGTAACAATATGCTACAAAACCATCATTTATTGGGTTTTTATTGCATAGCAGTCACTATTATAAATCATGCTTGCTTGCTTTGGTAGCTGCTACTAAGTATGAAGTGATAAATTTGGAGGGGGTAGGAATAATATAGCCCTGTTTTTTAAGGAAATACTCAGACCATGATTTTCTGGCCAAAAAAGAAATCTCTGACTCCCTACATTTTTCTCATGCATAGAAAGGAGAAAAGTCTGTTGCACAGATAATAGAAAAGTCTGTTGTAACTACATTTTTTTTGGAACATTTGCATATTTTCTTCTGTAAAACAGTATTGTCCTGCACGTTTTCCTGTTTGATATCTATGATTAACATGTTTTTAGGCTGCATCTCATCTGTTGATACTGGATATTGGTGAAAGAACCATGATGATCTAAGTAAAATCCTTGAGGTCATGATATTAGTGCCACCTAAATCTCTCAGGTGGTTTTCAGAAAGATAGATGTAGTGATATTGTATACCACATGGGGATAGAGAGCTGTTAAGAAGATAAAATCCAAGTGAAAGGCCAAAGGGCAAATGTCTTCAAATTGTGAGGAAAGGTTTTATTCAGTCTCATTTTCCGACTTCTAATACTGTTGTCACTGCCCCTTATGAGCTGTGATTATTATACTGACATAAAGAAAGTTTGAGTCTGGAAACTGTCCTAGTACAGGGAAAGGTCCATAAGCCTGTAACTTTGTACAAATTTACTTTGTCAAGCTGACCTTGAAACTACTGATTGCTCCTATTCTTTTAAAAATTATTTAATGTTTGTTTGTTTTCCAGAGAGAGACAGACAAAGTGTAAGCAGAGGAAGGGCAGAGAGAAAGGGAGACAGAACTCAAAGCGGGCTCTGGGCTCCAGGTTCCTTGCTGTCAGCACAGAGCCCAACGTGGGGCTTGAACTAACAAACTGTGAGATTATGACCTGAGCCGAAGTCTGACACTTAACCGACTGAGCCACCCAGGTGCCCCAGATTACTTCTAGTCTTAAGTATTTATGTTGTCAACTCTTCTAAAACCAGGGGCCTTAACTATCAAAAGAGAAGTGAGTCTCAGTCACAACATAAAATACAAAGTTTGACATTATGGTTCTCTTTTTCCTCATCAATTATACCATAAATAGGTTATAGATGACCATTTCAAGAGGGAATTCTGGTAAAAATGGTCTGGACAAAGACCATTTAGAAGAGTTTGCTTATCACAATTAATGTTTAAAGGGAATTCAGGACACTTCATCATACCAGCATATTTTAGAGATGGAAGGAAGCAGTGCCTCCAAAAGCCTATAATCTATTATTTAGAAATGTTTCTGAAATTTCTGTGAAGATAAAGCCACAGGGAAGGGGGAAATATACTAAAAACTCCATGCATATAGTCACAGACACATTATTGTTATTCTTTAAGTATATTCTTGTGATGTTTTTCTACTGACAATATTTCTAAACCTAGTAAAAGAATTAAACAGACCAAATCATGACCAACACTTGGACGGATCATTTTAAAGACATATGTATGTGTTTTTTTAAAGAGACTATGATAATGATTTCACATGCATGATGACATATATTTCAAGCAATTTATTCTGCTTACTTTTACTTAGTCTACAAATGAATTTTAGGTATGTAGTAGAATCCTATTATAATATAGTTTCTTAAAGGAATGTGGCTATAGTTATGTGGTGTGGGTAGAAATCAGCTGGAGAGTTTATTAATAATACAGATTTCCAGTTTCATTCCCAGAGATTCTGATTCACCAGGTCTGGGCTGAATCTTAGGAACATATATTTTTCACAAGCTCTTCACATGGTTCTGACACAAGTGTTTCTTGATACACACTTTGAAAAACATGATCTAAGGAGATAAATTACTTCCTCTTTCTGAATCTTCTAATCTCTAGCAGACCAACATTAATAAGATTTTTGGAAGTTGGGTGGTGATAAGAAAGTTATTCACCCGAAGCTTTATGTGATTGTGACATTCCAAGAGGCAAGAGACAAAAGGAGTCAAGATCAGAAAGACTAGATCAGAATTCTGCTAAAGCGGTGACTTAAAGATAAAATGATAGAGAAGTGAGAAGCCAATGTCTCAGTACGTTGAATGGTCTAGGAGTTGGAAAGCAGATGAAACTGGGAAATTCAGGAAATCAAGTCACAAATACGGTGCACGTGGAAGAATATTTGTTTTTATGCATTTAGAATGTAAACGGTTCCTTAAATGCCTTCAAAGGAAATACAACAGCCACAAGAGAAAAGTATGTTGTAACTTGATTATTTTCTATCAGTGGTGCTGGCGCTTAACCTCCCCCTGGTGGTAAACGGTGGCAGGAAAGGATGGTGCTCTCTGAATGGTAACAGAACATTAATGACTGTGCAGGAAAGGAAATGCTGAATGAATGCATAGACGGAACAGTTAGGCACTTAGTACTTTCATGATATCTGAAATAGGTGGACGTTTAAAATAGTATCGAATAGTTTCTTAAGGGAAGGATTCTAGTAAAATTCTAATAAGCAAGAGACAACTGTTTTCATCCATAGTCAACATTTAGCAGTTGTATCATGGCTTTGGTGAACAGAGAACAAGTATATTTCTATCTTGTTTTGCCTACATTAAAATTTTAAAGTATACCTTCAAACATTTTGTAATATTTATGGATTTATTTCCCTGAACTCGGTAAGTGCCTCCAAGCTGGAGTTGGAAGACATGCCTTTCTGGACATTTTTATTTTTGCAACGTATTTCTAATGTACAGTTATGGAGGCACCCTGTTTGAGAGTTGATAAATGTCTCTCAATACACATGACACTGCATACTTTTTTAAGACTCTCAATATTTTTTTATTTTAAAATTATATTTTTACTCTGTATATTATACATTTTTATTTAAACATATTTACAACGTGCTTATAATGTGCTAGGCATTTTTCTAAGGTGTTACAAATGCTAACACATATCATTCTTGTGAATTCCCTCTGAGGTGAGTACTTCTATTTTCCCTTGTTTTATAGGTGAGAAACTCAGGCACAGTGAGGTTACCTAATTTGTTTAAGATCACAGATGTAATTCTGTAAAACTTGCTTGAGTCCCAAGTACAGTGGTTCCAGGGTCCATGCTTTCAACTACATTACTATCCTGCCTCTAGACCCTTGACAATATGGTAGTTCTCAGTTTTAGCAAGCATTCACTAAAGAAGGTGGAAACTAACACATAAGATCTGTTCTTGACAACAGAATGCTTGTTACTAGTCTTGGAGGAAGATTTTACTTCTCACTCTCTTAAAGGTAGGCATGACCATATTAATTGCTCTGATCCATAAAATGTGGACAGAAGTGGGAACTGTCACTTCTGAGCATAAATATTTAAGAGCTTGAATTCAATTCTATACTCTCCCTTTATTTTCCATGGTGATCTAGAAAGAATGTGTGGGTCAAAAATACCATAAGATCAAAGTCAGTCTGAGTCCCGAGCCACCACGTAGAGTACAATTGCCCTGGAAGGCTGCCCAGTAGGATTTATGTCAGCAAGAAATAAACATTTAGTATATTAAGCCACTGAGATTGTGGAGTTATTTCTTCTTGTGGAATAAGATAGCCCAGTAATTCTCAACCAGGAGTTATTTTGATGCCCAAAGAATATTTGACAATGTCTAGAGATAGTCTTGATTGCCACAACTGGGGAAAGCATTAATATTGGCATGTATTGTGTAAAGGCCAGAGATGCTGCCTGACATCCTATATTGAACAGTGTAGACCCCACCACAAAGAAATATCCATTCCAAAAATAGTGCTTGAGATTGAGAAACCTGATCTACCCTATTCTAGCACACATTATTGCCTCAAAGTAAGCATGAGAATGTGTGAAGCAACAGTAAAGATCCCTTATGATGACTGCTCACATCACAATGAAACTATACTTTAGGCTACACATACCATAGTCCCTTCTACTAACAGTAACCAAGTGCAGCTCACCCATGTAACTTCCCCAAATCTTATTTCATAGACAACCGTTCTTCATCTTTACTTCCTCATTTTACTCCCTGCCTATTTGCTTTCCATCAAAATCCTCTGAGTTTGTTTTTAGAAACAGTCTGGCTCCTATGAAACCTTACACAAATGCAAATCACCAGTCACCAACTTAACATACTAAGTAAAGTTAGCAGCCACAGGAAATACATTTTACTCCTGTGACTGATTCTTGTCAATTATAATTAGGAAGGTAAATTGTACTTGGGAAAAGATTTTTTTACAAAAGGGAAACCTATGCAGTGCTCTCTGGCACTGGGGATTTTTCTTATTTCCACTGTTTCTGAAGAGGCCGCCTAACGCTTGCATTGTAGAAGCCAATGGCTCCTTGAAAAATGGAAAGAATCTAGGCACTCTCTTTGGGACCAACCCAAAGAAAATGTTCTTGACTTAGCATCTGTTGAATTACACCCAGAATACTGCTATAAAACTCTGCTTCTACAGCATAGAAAACCTATAGCTCCAGGATTTTCAGGTATCAAGAAGAGGTCTTGGCAAACTTTTTCTGCTAAGGACCAGGTAGTAAATATTTGAGATTTCGTAGGCTGTACAGTTTTTGCTGGAATTACTCAACTCTGCTGTTTAAGTGCAAAAGTGGCCAAAGAAAATCGATAAACTAATGGTGGTAGATATGGTCCAACACAACTTTATTTACAAAATGAGGTGGTAGGTTAGATTTGGCCTATGAGAGGTAGTTTGCTGACTCTTCCTTTAGAGGATACTATCATCATAGAGGTGACCTTCAGTCTAAACTTCTTGACAACTACCAAGTCTAAGCAGAAGATGTGAAAAGAAAGGAACAAATATTCACCTGATTTCTATTATGTATCAGGAACTGTGTCAGGAATGTTACTACATTGCACAGGACATCGTGCATCGCACAGGAAAACCTTGTATAGCAGAGAATTATCTGGACAAAATGTCAGTATGGCTGACGATGAAATTCTACCCCTTGCTACAGAATGTTGTCCAAAGTTGAGCAGTAACAGTGCCAACTGAAAGTATGTTAGATATGGAGAATCTCCAACTCTCCACCAACCCTCCAGATTTGCATTTGAATAAGGCCCTCAGTGATGTCTGTGCACAATGCAGTTTGGTACATACTGGTCTAGCCTGGCATAAGTCACATTCTTAGGAAAATGAGCATCGGAAAGGTCAAAAACTTGCTCAAGTCCACCTAACTAGCAAAGGTTTGAGACAGGAACTTGAAGCCATCTTTCTGATGTCAGAGAATGCATTCTATATGTTGTGCCAAATTACCTCCATGACCTATATCTAAAAAACAAAACAAAATAAAACACTATCTTCGAATCATTGAAATTTCCACTAGAATTTAGATCGTATATACTTGACATTTCACATATAATTTTACATGAATATTTAATGATTTTACATACATTAATAAGCACTTATAGGTGCAATTACTTTTTCCAATAAAGAGACATGACAAGTCTTGCTTTCATGGGGAAAATCCCCCTAACCCTTCAAAAACCATTCATGATCATTTGTTTAACAACTGAATATAGAACCCCAAGTGCTATATGTCAACCAGAAATAGAAAGATCAAAGCTCATATTTTAACTTGGTGGCATTGACCAAATTACTTGACTGAGTTGGGACTACCCACCATGCAGTGTTATTGTAACAACACAATTAGATAATGGTGATTAGACATCACTTTCTGAATGTCTCGTGTGGGCTGAATTGTCCTCTCATGAAGGAAAATCGTGATTTGAAAGACTCACTCAGAGTAGTATAACAACTTCTCCCAGAAAGAATTTTATTTTAAAAGGTAACACTCTACCTGACTCCTCCCTGAACCTGTCCTATCCAGTAGAAAATACAATGGCAATGCTTATATCTAATGAACAATTTTGTCATACAAGGACGATCTGTTTAAAGTCACCATCTAACAACAGGACTTGGAGTGCTGGGACATAGTTGACAACGTCACAAGATATGGTGTAGAAATCAGGTTTTATTTGGGAACATTATAAAGCCAGCATTAACAAAAAGAAAAGGGAAATATTCCTCCTATCCCTATATAGCTGGGGAGAGAAATTCTAGGACAAGAGTATCCTATTGGTCACGCAGAGAGTAAATCATCCCAGGAAGAAGAGAACCTCTTCTTTTATATTGCTTTCTCTTCTCTGGAACAAATGTGAAGGCAAATTTGCCTGTGAAGAAAAACACTGACCACGTGGGTCTCGGCAGTCTGTGTTTAGATGCCAGCTTTTTGTAAGAACTGTATGGTAAAGCCAGACTCCCCAATTTGGGCCTGAAGAATATGGAAGCTCCTTCAGTCCACGCATGTTATTGGTCCTGTGAGGGGTTCAGTTCAGAGACGGCCCCCTTCAGCCAGATGGGCAGGGGCATTCAGGTCCTTGGTACCTCGTTGTCCAGGATCCCCATGCGAGTTACCAGAGGCAATTTAGAGAATTCTGTTTGTTGTATCACAGACATAATTTTAAGCACCAGATAGGTAACATCTGAATGAATATTGTTGGACAAGCTAACTTCCAAAATCTTTCACCACCACCCAACAGACAAGTATTTGCTTCACTGCCACACACTGTTCTTTAGGGTGTTTATGAATAAGCAGTCATAATCTGCACAAGGCTCACTTACGAACCTACTCCATTGCTACCATGCACTTCCTTTGCAAAATAAAATGGAGTAGTGTTTGTTCGCTTATTCATTCACTTATAGGTCAAGTATCTTCCCAAGTATTTGCAATGCCAGGCATAGTGGTATGCACTGGGGATACAATGATAGACAAAACAACATCTCTGACTACAAAATAAGAAATTTAGTATGCATAACTTGTAAATTTCTCAAGAGGTCAAAATGAACATGAATTAAGGTATTGTTTAGAAATTAATAGACCATTGGGGTGCCTGGGAAGCTCAGTCAGTTAAGCATCTGACTTTAGCTCAGGTCATGATCTCACAGTTTGTGAGTTCGAGCTCCACATCAGGCTCTCTTGCTTCAGATCTTCTGCCTCTCTTTCTCTCTGCCCCTCCCCTTCTCATGCTCTCTCTCTCTCTCTCTCTTTCAACAGTAAATAAATGTTAAAAAAAATCAATAGACCATAAACCCCATCAAAGAACATAGGCATAAGTATATATTAAGATTTTATTGCATATTTAGCTCTTTAAGTTTTGGGTGCATACAGTGGCCTTAAAAATAGGTAGAATAGGAGATACTTCATATTAGCTCTCTTTCCATTCACCTCTTCCAGGAATATATAATATGTATTATCTATATAGTAAATCAATCATGAATATGTTGACCGCTGAACATGCTGTCAGGAATACCATCCTTTTAATTAGTTTTCAGTGTAGGATTACAAAGGATTCTACTAATACATATGAGTTTCTGGAAGAATAAATTCTACTACTTTGTGAGTGTCAACCATTAATTCACTTTTTTAGCAAAGTACTACCAGTTGACTAGGTCTTTTTAGAGACCTATTTGAGAAGTCCCTCAGTGGTACTTTGAAGTTCCCACTCAGAGCAGCGTGGTGGCTGAGTGAGGCCATGTATTTGATCTGGGAAAAGAAAATAAACCTACCATGCTATTGAAACTGTGACCCATATAGTGCTGCTTAAGTTGAAAAAAAAAAAGATTAAAACCTAAGTTTGAAAAATAATTTTTAAATGTTTAAAACAATGGTTTTTTTAAAAATAATTTTTAAGGTTATTTATTTATTTTTGAGAGAGAGAGAAAGAGAGAGAATTCTAAGCATGCTCTGCACTGTCAGCATAGAGCCCCACATGGGGCTTGATCTCACAAACCATGAAATCATGACCTGAGCCAAAATCAAGAGGCAGGCACTTAACTGACTGAGCCACTCAGGTGCCCCCTAAAAATGTTTCTTAAGCACAGTGAAGGGCACGTGAAATCCTCATTTAAAAATCATATTCTTTTGGGGTGACTGGGTGGCTCAGTTAAGCATCCAGCTTTGGCTCAGGTCATGATCTTACTGTTTGTGGGTTTGAGACCCACATTTGGTTCTGTGCTGACAGCTCAGGGCCTGGAGCCTGGTTCGGATTCTGTGTCTCCCTCTCTCTCTGCCCCTCCCCTACTTGTGCTCTCTCTCTTTCTCTCAAAAATAAATAAACATTAAAAAATTGTTTAAATAATATTCTTTTTTGTATTTACTTCCTTCATTTGTGCAGCTTCCTGGTGCCTCTTCATGGTTTCCCCTCCCACCCCTGCCCCAAACTAACTAGACCTAGCCTTATCTTTCTATTGCTTCCTCTTTTTTCCTGCTACTTTATGATAATTTTATTTTGTTTCCTTAGTTTTTTAATGTTTTGTTCCCCTCGCCTTAAAAATTAAAGACATAGTGTGGTGATGATAGCTTCTGAATGGAAATAGAAGGATGGGAGTATGAAAAACAAAGGAAACAAAATTGAACCTAGTCTGGAGGTCAAAGAGGAAGAGACATTGGGGGCAATCATATGAATTTTAATGTTCCATAATAAAATGTGCATTTTTTAAGATCCTTGGAAATATTCTCATTTGAACAAAGATTTTGGAATAGCATGGGACAAATGTTTGGTAGCATTTAGAAATTACAAGTCTGGTTTAGTCACTAATAACATTATGCAACTCTCTTTTCCCAGTTCACTGACAATTAACTTAAATGTTTCCCAGTTCAGGGGCTCCTGGGTGGCTCAGTCATTTAGGTGTCCAACTTCGGCTCAGGTCATGATCCCGCAGTTAATGGGTTCAAGCCCCACATCAGGCTCTGTGCTGACAGCTCAGAGCCTGGAGCTTGCTTTGGATTCTGTGTGTCTCTCTCTCTGCCCCTCCCTTCCCCCCTCAAAGATAAATAAACATTAAAAAATTAATAAAAATTACTCCCAGCTCAAATTAAATGGTTTTTACTCTCTTTTGCTATCATAAGGCTTTGTACTATCCAAGCTGCAAGATACTTAGCCAATTCAAATGGCTAGACTTAATCACTCCTATGAGGAGAAAATAGTACTGGAAAATACAGCAAGGAATAGGTTTGTCCTGAAAGACTTTTAAAAAAAATAGCCAAATTATGGAAAGAGCCTAAATGTCCATCAACTGATGAATGGGTAAAGAAATTGTGGTTTATATATACAATAGAATACTACTTGGCAATGAGAAAGAATGAAATATGGTCTTTTGTAGCAATGTGGATGGAACTGGAGAGTGTTATGCTAAGTGAAATAAGTCATACAGAGAAAGACAGATACCATATGTTTTCACTCTTTTGTGGATCCTGAGAAACTTAACAGAAGACCATGGGGGAGGAGAAGGGGGGAAAAAAACATTAGGGAGGGAGCCAAACCAAAAGAGACTCTTGAAAACTGAGAATAAACTGGGGGTTGATGGGGGGTGGGAGGGAGGGGAAAGTGGGTGATGGGCATTGAGGAGGGCACCTGTTGGGATGAGCACTGGGTACGATAAATGTCATATTAAAAAAACTTTTTAATGTTTATTTATGTTTGAGAGGGACAGACATACAGACAGACACAGCGTGAGCTGGGGAGGGGCAGAGAGAGAGGGAGACACAGAATCTAAAGTAGGCTCCAGGCTCTGAGCTGTCAGCACAGAGCCCAACACAGAACTTGTGAACTGTGAGATCATGACCTGAGCTGAAGTCAGATGCCTAACCGACTGAGCTACCCAGGCGCTCCTGTCCTGAAAGACTTTTAACTCCACTGTCAGGTGCAGAGGTGGTCTGACCACCCATAGAAGCTGGACTGAGTTGGCCTCAGATGGTCATTGTTCCTGAAACCTCGCAAACTGGCTGCCTACTATGATTTCTCTCCACTGGATAAAAGCATTTCAGTGGCTTAGGACTTCTGTGAATTTACTGACCAGGCAGTAATTTATCACTGGGTAATGTTTATCTTTAGCTATAAGATCTTCATGAAACCTTAGTACACAGCTTTTAGTACATACACACACACACACACACACACACACACACACACACACACTTCCTGGGAGCAGGCTCACTCTCACACTCGATCAGGAGTGACTTCTTTTCCTCCCTATGCCTCCTGATATGTAGACTTGATAAATATCCTCCCTCTTCGAATCCAGAGTCTATGCTACCTTCTTGTGTCATGGTATATAACGCTTCTTGCTCAGGAAAACTACCATACTTCCAGTGTATGAAATAGCCTAGATACATACCTGTCACTCCTAAATGCTCAACATTAATTCATCTGCGAGTTCTTGAGGACTATCTCAATTCCTAGGACAACAATAGGTACTCAATAAATATTGGCTGAACCGAGCAGAACTGAATTACAAAGAAGATGGCAGTCCGTGGAAATGCTTCAAAACTTGTTAGCTAATGAGAAAGAGACATCATTTTCTAGCATTCTTCCCCCAGCAGTTGGTAGCCTTTGTGGAGTAGTAGGCACAAATGCTAAGAACTATAATCAAAGTGGTAAGTACCCTAATATGGATTTAAATCTATAAACAAACAATGTTGACTGAGCACAGTAGGGAATGATTCATATTGGGAAGTAGACTAGACAAGAAGGTTTTGTAAAGAAGAGGACACTGGCAGTGGGTCTTGAAGTTGAAGCTGTCTTTTGTTATGTGAAAAGGGCTGGTGGTAGAAGTGTGGTGCATGAAAAAGCATGTGTGGAGAGTAGAAGCAGTCTGAACAGGCATTATCACATTAATACATATACCGTCAGGAAATAGCAAACGCAAAGTGCTGCTGTCACACTGAACACACTTTACAGTAAATCAGAGCAGGAGCTTGGTAATTGTTGTTGTTTTTAAGTTTTATTTATTTATTTTGAGTGAGACAGAGACAGCGCAAGTGGGGGGAGGGACAGAGAGTGAGGGAGAAAGAGAATCCCAAGCAGACTCTGCGTTGCCAGCACAGAGCCCAATGTGGGGATTGAACTCACAAAAATGAAATCATGACCTGAGCCCAAGCCGAGAGCTGAATGCTTAACCGACTGAGCCACCCAGGCGGCCCATGGAGCTTAGCAATTGTTGAATGAATCTGTGTTAAATGCCACTTTGCCTCTTCCGTACCTCCTCCCCTTTCCTGGCTGTAAGCTCTCAATAGTAAATGAGGGACCAGTGAAGTTTTCCATATACCCGGCTTTTAAAAACCTGGCTTGAGTTGAATCCTGGTAAAACCAGCAAAGGTACAGCAGATCACAAAGTCTTCTCTTAAAGAACACCGGTTTTGAAGCATGTGATTGAATTGGAAGATAACAAATGGTCGAAAACCCGAGCACGGGAATAACTGGAGTTTCTCCAAAAAGAAAGGGATTCAGTCACATCACAAGCAAGAAAGAGATTCTAAAATAAGATTTGGAGGGGAAAGTTTTATTTAATATGTACACATTGACTCAAAGAAAAATGTAATTATATTTTTTTCAGGCTAGATGTTTAAGCTGCACTATTTAAATGCAGTTAATAATATGAGAACATTCATTTTATTTTTTAGCTTCTTAGCCGATGGACTTTAAGAGATACAGCATATTGATGCTTCGAGTCAAGAGACTCTAAATGTCTTGTTCAAATGTTTTATTATATGTTGTTCCTGTGTGCATTTTATTGAGATAATTAAGTATTCAGTAAGAAGAGAGTATAGTTATTTTAGACCCTTTAACATCAAAAATTATACATTAGAATGAGCAGATTATACAGCTGATATTATCTACTTTAAAATTAGCTTTCCTAATTTTGATGCCTTTGAAGGCCCAGAATACATGCAGAAGTAGAGTTCATCTCTTTTTAGTCAGTTTACATTATTCCACTCAGTGTCCTTGGAAAATAAAGTGCCCTTTTTATGAGGATTTAAATGTGCACTCAGAATAGAAAATTGCATGTGTATTCTGTGGAAACAAATAGCATTTTGCAGTTAAATACATTTCTTTGTTACTATGCTCCCCACATAGGTACAAACACTCATTTTGTTTTAAAAATGTCCCTCCATAAATGGCATTTTTTTTTACCTGTAGTGTAGTCACAGGCAAGAAACAGAGTGAAAAGCTTTCTACACAAAATGTTCTTTATTCAAAGGCAATAAGGTATATATGTAGTTATTTTTGCCAAACTGTTTTACGAGACTTCTGTTTTCATCCTGGCTCCATGAACCTCACGGAAATACATTGCTTGGTGCAGAGAAAATTCCGATTTCATGCTTGGAAGAATTTTATCAAATATTTATGAACACAAAACAGTTGTTCCTGCTATACATGCGCATATCATTAATACACATACACAGGCACACACACGCACACACACACACTTCCAATCCTCGCGTGCCCTGATCTAGATAAGCAGCCAAAAGCTATTTCACATGAATTATCCAAGAAGACATTTTCCGTACAATAGACATGACCTTGGCACTGGGCTCCTTTCAAAGCAAAGATGGACATTCAGTTTATAGGTACAGGCATCAGAGAAAATATAAAATAAGGAAAAATGGGTGCAGGGTGCCTGTCAAATATCTTCTCATTAGCCAACTGAATGTAGTCATCTGGCTAATAACTAGGTTAACGAGGGGGCAAAGCTTTCCAGGTTCACGCATGACTGAAATTCATACAAGTTCCATCATTGGTTCAATACATGGCTCAAAGCACGAGGAAACTGTGATATTTGGGTGAGAACAAGACCTCAAAAATATTCGAATATATGTGCGCATGGCTTATGCTATTATGCCTTGCTCATACCTGCCACCTTGGTGGTCCTTAAAATGCAGTCTGGAGACCCTCAGCCTCAGCATCAAGTAGGAATTTGAAAATGCAAGTCCTCATATTCCATTGCAAATCTACTGAATGTGAAGCTCTGGGTATGGAGATACCAGCGCTGTATCAAACACTTCATTTTGATGAGATGATCATTGCATTATAAGCTAACTATTTGGATGTAAATTAAAAAAAATAAAATAAAATAAACACTTCAGGTAATGTTAGAGTACCCTAAATCTCGAGAACTATTGCTTCAGTCCTTCCCTAGAGGCCACTGAAGATAGTTTTTGTACAAGTCAATCCTTCAGAGGACTTCTTATGATTACCTCCTTAATAATTACTTGAAACTCAAATCCCTGCTTAGTGTGTGCTTTGGGGGTAATCCAAATTAAGAATGCATTTACATTGCGTCAACACACACACACACACACACACACTGTACTCCTAATAACAAACTGTCACGACAGAGTTATTGTTTGATTAAAATATATTTTCACATGTTTGCTTTTCTTACTCGAATGTGAGTCCTTTAAAGGCAAAGGATATCAGGTATAATTTATCTTTATATCTCCTGGGCCTAGGAAAGTGCCTGGAAAATAATAGCTGTTCAAAGAATGTTTGTGAAATTAATATATCAATGGATAAAATGGATAGCTTTTTAAATATGTAATTAATATTGATGATTATAAGCATCTCAAAGGTTACAGCCTAATCAACAAACGCTTAGAGTTGCCAGCGAACAGCTGTAGGAACCCCAAGTCAGTCACAACCTAAGAAGAAATATATGATCATAATGCCACTGAAGAATATGTAAACGATTTCTGAGAATTGACAGTGAACTGTGTGTGTATAGGGACTCCTGTCTTCTGAGTTCAAGTTATGTATTGCTGTGTTTGACAGAAATGCTGTTTTGTATTCATACTGGAACATTGGTTGCTGAAAATGTAAGTGTTTGAAGTATTTATAAAGTTATTTTTCACATAGGAACTGAGATTTCAAGGTTAGAACCATTTATCCCCATGGAGAGAAGATATAAATGAAAATATTACCAAAACTCACAGGGTAGATGAAGGTCATGACGGCATTGTGGTGTCAAATAAAGAAAAAAAAGATAACTCGAAATTATTTTGTGTAAATGGGAAGGTCCCCATTGTAAAAAGCTAGTTATTTCTGCAGTACAGCCTGTGTGGCACAAATCTCCATTCACTAGCCACTAGTTTTTATTTTTATAATGCTTTAAATGGGTACAGTAATTTATAGCTGGTGCCCAGAATAACTCTCTTAGAAAGATATGTCTTAAGAAGAAAAGTATTATTATCTATATTTCTTTTCTTGCATTAATTTTCTTTTGGTTATTGCAAACATTAAAGGGGAATATATGGGCAGTATAATTATCATAGTTAATGCTTTCCAGAAATACTGTATATTGAATTTGAAATAGGCTAGGGAACTTATTAGGCGATTGCTAAAACTTGCAGAGCTTCACCACATCTATTTTTTCTAAAGTATATAAAATCAATTGAAACTGAATTCTTTCTAGTGAAACTTGAGATAGTGTAAATTTCATTTATGCCAAAGATAATATCCTAGGTTCTGATCTGGAGTTGTTTTGTGGAGAATGAACAGACAGAGGCTAGTGAGATTCCTTGTTTGGGGTGGATTATTTATTTATTTATTTATTTATTTATTTATTTATTCATTCATTTGTTTTGAGGGAGAGAGAGACTGTGAGAGGATCAGAGAGAGACAAAGAGAATCTCAAGCAGGCTCTGCTGCCATCACATAGCTCAACACGGGGCTCAATCTCACCAACCATGAGATCATGACCTGAGCTAAAATCAAGAGTTGAATGCTTAACAGACTGAACCACCCAGGCACAGCTGGGTTGGATTAAATTTAATTCCTCATTTTTTTTCTTCTGTGTCTTCAGTCCTTTGCATCACCCCTCATGCTTTTTTATTCATTTTTCTTGCATACCTGTTAGAATGCATCTCTCTCTGCTGTTTTGAGTATCCTTCTTGATTGTTCCACCTGCAGAGAGGTTTTCATTTTATCATAGATCCTGGAAGTGACCTTGCCCTTGTGATATACTCTTTTTTTTTTAAATTTAGTTTAATTTAATTTTAAATTCCAGTGAAGTTAACATACAGTGTTGTATTAGTTTCCGGTGTACAATATAGTGATTCAACACTTCCATACATCACCCAACGCTTAAAAATATGGAAAACTTCATGAATTTTTGAGTCATCCTTGTGCCGGGGCCTTGCTAATCTTCTGTGTATCATTCCAAGTTTAGTATATGTGCTGCCCAAGTGAGCACTTACTCTTTTGCTTAAAAAGCCAAGCCTGGGTGGCTCAGTCTGTTGAGTGACCAACTCTTGATTTTGGCTCAGGTCATGATCCCAGGAAGGTGGGATGGAGTCCTGTGTTGGGTTCCATGCTGGATGTGAAGCCTGCTTATGATTCTCTCTCTCTCTCTCTCTCCCTCCCTCCCTCCCTCCCTCCCTCCCTCCCTCCCTCCCTCTCCCTTCCCCTATCCCTATCCCTATATTCCTTCTCCACACTCTTGTGCTCTCTCTCTCAAATAAAATATAAATAAATAAAAAATAAAATAAAATAATAAAAAGCTATGGGCAAGTGGCAATGAGAACATAGTTTTAATCTTTTCCCCTTAAAAACAACAACAAAATGGTAATTACGTGAGGTAAAGAATGTGTTAACTAAACTTACTGTGGCAAAAATTTCTCCATACATACACATATCAAATTATCACATCAACACCTTAAACTTACTAGTGTTTTACATCAATTATATCTCAAAGCTGAAAAAAAGTCAGACAAACAAATAAACAAACAAACAGCTATGGGATTTCAATCTCCCATTTCATTGCTGATTCTTCTAACCAAGATTATGGTATCTTGTTTACATGTATTTTCTCTAATAACCATAGCATGTCATTCATTTTTCATAAATATTAAATAAAAATAAAATCTTCATAACTGAGAGGTAGGAAAGCTGGCTCACACAGGAATCTACATAAGCTCTTCCTTTCAATAACAGAGTTCTACAGCAAAGAGTTTTGCAAAGAGGGAAAAGATAGCAATTTTTTCACTTCATACTTGATGGCCCAGTTTCTTTCTCATTGGGAAACATCTGGAATTCTTTTGTTTGTCAATCGGAAAATTGAATTTTTCCAATTTAGCATTTGCTGTAAAAGATCATATTTTGATCACAAAACTGAGCTGTAAATTGTGAGGTGATACACACTGTGGATTATTTTTCTTCCCTGACACAGAACCACGGAGGAAACTTACAGCAAAGAATTTCAGTTAAACAAAATGAAACTTGTCCTCCCCTGGAAAAGAAATGATGTGGAGAAAACACCTCCTCTTTGAAGGAGCTACTGCAAATTAAAAAGAAAGGTCTCAGTGTGAAGTTGCTGGTGTTCTGTTGCAAAAAGAAAAAAAAGACAAGAAAACTCTATCAGGTCTTTTGGATGAGTGAAAAAAAAATAGGACAATGAAATGTATGTAAAACTTACAAAGCACTTTTTGAAGCTGAAGACCAGAGATTTTACAGGTGAATAATGACATAGTAGAAAATAAATCTCAGTGGACTGGCGGGTGAGCTTAATGAAGTAACAGAGGATGAATCAATGTTTATCAACTTAATCATCAGTTAATGAACCTTCTGATTAAGAGTCACAGACCAGATGAAGTAATGGCAGGCAGATACGTCAAATTCAGAGCAGTGGGAATATCAAGATCAGAATAAAAGTGTCTCTGTTATCTACTATAGAGAAACAAGGAGATGAAGCATTGTGAAAAGGCTTTGGACTCTATACAATGATTTTTATAAGAATCAGTTGACTGTGATATAATGTAATTATTGTTTTTTTTTGTTTCAGTCCTTCTTCTGGTGAAGACATAAGACATCGATAGAGTGCCAAGTGTTAATTTAAGATCTTTGCTAAGGACCAGGGTTTTTTGCTTGTTTGATGTTTTTTGTTTGTTTGGTTGGTTGGTTGGTGCTGTTGCTGTTTGGTGAGTGTGCCCAGTCTCTGGAGGAAGTATTCAGTTAGATCTCAAATAAAATCAATGAGATGGGGCGCCTATGTGGCTCAGCCAGTCAAACATCTGACTTCAGCTCAGGTCATGATCTAATGGTTCATGAGTTCGAGCCCCGTGTTGGGCTCTGTGTTCAGCTCAGAGCTGGGAGCCTGCTTCAGATTCTGTGTCTCTCCCTCTCTCTCTCTGCCTCTCTCCCGCTCACACTCTGTCTCACTCTCAAAAATAAATAAATGTTAAAAAAATTTTTAATAAAATCAATGAGAACTTCTGAATAATTTGTTAGGAAGTGACCAAATATTATTGTGCGTGGTAAACTTACATAAACCTGTTCACAGAACTAGAAGGGGCAGCCTTTGTATGGTAAAATGTTAGATGACTTGAATAAGTCAAAGCAGTCTGAATAATCTAGAACTAAAAGTACACCTTTGCTTAATCTAAATTACTCACTATTTAATCATCCTTCACTGAAATTTCACTCATGTGAACAAGACAGTGTCTGTAGCATATAGGAAACCAACAGGATGGCAAGTGGTTGGAAGGATCTGGGTGACATCAAATTTGAACAAGACGCTTTAAGAGAATTTTAGAGACATTCCCACTATATAATACTTCCTTGGTTATGCTCACTCATGAATGAATCCCATGTTTAGAAAAATCTTGACTGCCCAACTGCATTGTTCAGGGAATACTTAATTTGTTTCTCCTTTTTATTAATAGAAGACAAATAACAAATATCTGAGTTAGCCAGTTTCCCCACAGGGAATAGGTACAATTCTACCCCCAAAGCAAAAGAACCCAATGTTTTAATTAGTCTGTACAGCCATCACTTGAATAGAGGTGCAGTTTTCATTAGTGTTTTGGACGTTTTCAAAAAATTTTAAAACCTTATATCCAATTACTCTTGCTCTAGGAAATTTAGGGTCTCAGATACCCCCAGCAGTATAGAGATCTTTGGACCCCAGAGAACAATTAATAAGTAACAATAGTTGCAACAACAGTGAAGCCCAGCCAAAATCCTTAATTAGGTTTTTATTGAACTCCAGAATACAATTTATTTTTCTAATAAACAGAGTACATTTTAATATGTTTGGCATTTTATTGTTCTACTTACCTTTCAGTTGTGCAATTTTATTTTATTAAGCTATGATATTTTTAGCCTCCAAAACAGTTACCTCCCTACCTAGGGTATATCCCCAGAAGCAATTACTTCTTTAATTAGCTTTGACTCATTAATCTCTGCCTCTAACACTTTGCTATCAAGCGGAGGGAGACTTCCCACCCACCTGTACAATATAATACAAACATCACTATGTTTCTCCCGATTTCTTAACCTTACTTAAATTTTTAAAAAACTAATAGAATTAATTTTTTAGGAAATTTAGTTTCATAGTAAATAGAGCACAAAGTATAGAGTTCTCCCATATAACCACTACTCACACACACACACACGCACGCACACACACACACACATAGATAGCCTCCCGCATTATCAACATCCCCCACCAGAGTGCACATTTATTACAACTGATGAACCTACATTGTGGCATCAGTATCACTCAGAGTCCATAGTTTACATTAGAGTTCACTCTCGGTGTTATACATTCTACAGATTTGGACAAATGTATAATGACATGAATCCACCATTATAGCATCATACAGAGTAGTTTCATGATCCTAAAAATCCTCTATGCCTTACCTATTCATTCTTTTCTCCCCCATAACTCCTGACAACTACTTATCTTTTTTATTGTCTCCATAGTTTTGTCTTTTCCAGAATGTCATATAGTTGGAATCATATAATATGGAGCCTTTTCAGATTGGTTTCCTTCAACTAGTAGTATGCATTTAAGTTTCCTCCCTAAAATTACATATCTTGATAGTTGATTTTCTTGTTGTTTTTTAATGCTGAATAGCATCCCATTGTCTGGATTTATCATGGTTTTTTTTAATTGCTTTAAATATTTTTATTTATTTTTGAGACAGAGAGAGATAGAGCATGAGCAGGGGAGGGGCAGAGAGAGAGGGAGACACAGAATCCAAAGCAGTCTCCAGGCTCTGAGCTGTCAGCACAGAGCCTGACGCGGGGCTCGAACTCACGGACTGTGAGATCATGACCTGAGCTGAAGTCAGACACTTAACCAACTGAGCCACCCAGGCATCCCTGGATTTATCATGGTTTTTTATTCATTCACCTAGTGAAGAACCTTTTGGTTTGGCAATTACGAATCAAGCTGCTATAAATACCTATGTATAGGCCATTCAGATGACCATGATATATGTCATTCATATATATATATATATATATATATATATATATATATATATATATATATATATATCCCACCATTCATCCACCATTCCCAGCTCACATCTCCCAAAACCCTTGAAATGTCCTGAGCCTATATGAGCGATGGGAGCATCTTTTGCTGTAATATTTAGTCTCTCTGTCCTCAGATCCTGAAAATGCTTCAAAGCCATTGAAATAGGTATCTTATTATGTGTATCAAGCACCTTTCAATCACAAATGAGTTTATGTTAATGAGATGACTTTTGGAAATGGCTTAAAGATGGGGCTTGTTGCCAGGGGAACCAGCCATTAAGAGAGGGTTAGAACTTTCAGTCCACCCCGATTTCTGAGAGGGGTTAAAGGCTGAGGTTAAATCAATCACCAATGGCCAATGATTTAATCAACCGTGCCTATGTAATAAAGCCTCCATAAAAACCCAAAAGGAGGGTGTTCAGAGAGCTTCAGGGTTGAGGAACCAGAAGGTTACACATGCCAGCATGCCAAGCCCCAAACTCTGCAAGACAGAAACTACTTTGTTCAGGACTTTTCCCTGTGTATTTCTTAGTCTGGATATAGATTTTTATCCTTTAATATAATTTGTAATAAGTTTGTAATCTAGTGGATATTCTGAGTTCTGTGGGCTGTTTTAGCAAATTAATTGAACCCAGGTGGGCAGTTGTGGAACCCCCCCCCCATCTGTAGCCCATTTGTTTGTTTGTTTGTTTGTTTTTAAATATATGAAATTTATTGTCAAATTGGTTTCCATACAACACCCAGTGCTCATCCCAACAGGTGCTCTCCTCAATACCCATCACCCACCCTCCCCTCCCTCCCACCCCCCATCAGCCCTCAGTTTGTTCTCAGTTTTTAAGAGTCTCTTATGCTTTGGCTCTCTCCCAATCTAACCTCTTTTTTTTTTTTTTTTCCTTCCCCTCCCCCAGGGGTTTCTGTTAAGTTTCTCAGGATCCACATAAGAGTGAAAACACATGGTATCTGTCTTTCTCTGTATGGCTTATTTTACTTAGCATCACACTCTCCAGTTCCATCCACGTTGCTACAAAGGGCCATATTTCATTCTTTCTCATTGCCACGTAGTACTCCATTGTGTATATAAACCACAATTTCTTTATCTATTCATCAGTTGATGGAAATTTAGGCTCTTTCCATAATTTGGCTATTGTTGAGAGGGCTGCTATAAACATTGGGGTACAAGTGCCCCTATGCATCAGTACTCCTGTATCCCTTGGGTAAATTCCTAGTAGTGCTACTGCTGGGTCATAGGGTAGGCCTATTTTTAATTTTTTGAGGAACCTCCACACTGTTTTCCAGAGTGGCTGCACCAGTTTGCATTCCCACCAACAGTGCAAGAGGGTTTCCGTTTCTCCACATCCTCTCCAGCATCTA
Organism: Panthera tigris; assembly: GCF_018350195.1. Classification (NCBI taxonomy): domain Eukaryota; kingdom Metazoa; phylum Chordata; class Mammalia; order Carnivora; family Felidae; genus Panthera; species Panthera tigris. The sequence goes on along the minus strand of NC_056673.1, from coordinate 32,960,678 downwards.
TAGTCTCCTGATTTGTTCATTTTTGTAGCCCACTTGTTTGAAACACAGGTAACAACCTGGTCTTGCAATTGGTAAGTGAAATAGAGAGCAGTCTTGTAGGACTGAGCCCTTAACCAGTGGAATCTAATGCTAACTCCTGGTACATAGTGTTAGAATTGAATTGAATTGTAGGACATCCCCCTGGTAAGGAAGAATTGTTTGTTGCAAACTAGCTCCATCCATCACACACAAACTTCGAAACTGGGGTTCAGAACACTTAGCTGCATCATGAGATAGTTCTTTTTTTAATTTTTTGAGTAATCTCCATACTCCATAATGTTTGTAAACATTTACATTCCTACCAATGGTGCTGAAGGGTTCCCTTTCACCACATCCTTGCCAAAAATTATCTCTTGCCTTTTTGATACTAGCCATTCTAACAGGTGCGGGTGATACTGTGGTTTTTGAGTTGCGTTTCTCTGATGATCAATGATGTTGAGCATCTTTTCAAATCTGTGGGAAATTTATATAGGTACTTTGGAGGAAAGACTATTCAGTCCCCCTGACATTCTTAAATCAAATTGTTTTTATTTTCTTTTGAGTTGTATGAGTTCCTTATATATTTTTTTATATTAAACCCTTACGAGATACATGGTTTTCAAATATTTTTCTCCCATTCATAGTTTGGTTTTTTTTTTTTTCATTTTGTTGGTTGTTTCTTTTGCTTTTTAGTTTTATGTAGTCTTATTTATTTATTTTAGCTTTAGTTGCCTTTTTTTTCTGTCATATCCAAAAAAATCATTGCCAATACTAATGTCAAGACACTTTTACCCTTTTTTATTCTACAAGTTTTATAGTCTTATATTTAAGTATGTAATCCATTTCAAATTAATTTTGAGTGGTGTAATGTAAGAGTTCAATTTCATTTTTTTGCATGTGATTATCCAATTTTTCCTATGCCATTTATGGAAGAGATCATCCTTGCCATTGAGTATCCTTGCCTCTCCTGTCATATATTTGTTAGCTTTATATAAGAGGGTTTATTTTTGAGCTCTTCATTCTGTTCCATTAGTCTATGTGTCTGCTTTTATGCCAGTACCATAGTGCTTCAAAGCATAGAGTTTTGTAATATTGTTTGAAATGAGTAAGTGTGATGCCTCCAGCTTTTTCCCACTTTCAGGATTGTTTTGGCTATACATATAAATATTTAGATTTTTTTTCTCTTTCTGTGACAAATGTCATTGGAATTTTTGATAAGAATTGGATTGAATCTGGGGCACCTGGGTGGCTCCGTCTAATAAGCGCCTGACTTCAGCTCAGGTCATGATCTCACGGTTCATGGGTTCAAGCCCCGCATCGGGCTCTCTGCTGATGGCTCAGAGACTGGAGCCTGCTTTGGTTTCTGTGTCTCCCTCTCTCTCTGCCCCTCCTCCGCTCATGCTCTGTCTCTCACTCTCTCTCAAAAATAAATAAACATTTAAAAAAAAAGAATTGCATTGAATCTATAGATAGCTTTTGGATATAGAGATATTTTAACAATATTAATTCTTCCAATCCATGAAGGCAGGAGATCTTTCCATTTATTTTTGTATTCTTCAATTTTTTAATCAATGTCTTACAGTTTCAATGTATAGGTCTTTCATCTCCTTGGTTAAATTTTATTCCTAAGCATTTGTTAAAATGTCATAGTAATAGGGGCGCCTGGGTGGCTCAGTCGGTTGGGCAGCCGACTTCGGCTCGGGTCACGATCTCGCGGTCCGTGAGTTCGAGCCCCGCGTCGGGCTCTGGGCTGATGGCTCAGAGCCTGGAGCCTGCTTCCAATTCTGTGTCTCCCGCTCTCTCTGACCCTCCCCCATTCATGCTCTGTCTCTCTCTGTCTGAAAAATAAATAAACGTTAAAAAAAAAATTTAAAATGTCATAGTAATAGAATTGTTTTCTGTTTTCTTTTTCAGATATTTTACTGTTAGTGTGTAGGAATGCAACTGATTTTTGTATGTTCATTTTGAATCCTACAGCTTTACTGAATATTAATTATATCAGGTTTTGGTGGTGTCTTTAGGGTTTCTATGCATAAGATTATATCATCTGCACACAAAGAGAAGTTTACTTCTTCCCTTACAGTTGGTTGCCTTTTATTTCTTCTTCTTGCCTAATTAATTGTTGTGGCTAGGACTTCCAGTACTAAGTTGAATAGGAGAGGTGAGAGTGAGGACCCTTGCCATTTTCATGTTCTTTGAGAAAATAATGTTCAAATTTTCACTGTTAAGCATGATGTTAGTTATGAAATTGCCATATATGGCCTTTATTATGCTGAAATAAATTCCTTCTCACCCCAATTTATTGAGAGTATTTTCATGCGAGTAGGTTGAATTTTGTCAAATGCACTGTCTGCATTGAGACAATCATATGATTTTTGTCTTTCATTCTATTAATGTGGTGTATTACATTTATTGGTTTGCATGTGTTAAGTGATCTTTGCATCCCAGAAATAAATCCTATTTGATCATAGTATGTGATCTTTTCATACTGTTGAATTTTTTTTAATGTTTATTTTTGAGAGACAGAGAGACAGAGTGTGAGTGGGGGAGGGGCAGAGAGAGAAAGACACAGAATCTGAAGAGGCTCCAGGCTCTGAGCCATCAGCACAGAGCCCGACACGGGGCTCGAACTCAAAAGCCACGAGATCATGACCTGAGCTGAACTCAGACGCTCAATCGACTGAGCCACCCAGGCACCCCTATACTGTTGAATTTAATTAGTTAATATTTTGTTGAAAATTTTTGTAACTATATTCATTAAGTATATTGGCCTATAGTTCTCTTTTCTTGTGGTGTCCTGATCTGACTTTGATATCAAGATAATGCTGCCTTCATTAATGAGTTTGGGAGTGTTCACTCTTCTTTAATTTTTTGGATAAGTTTGAGAATTGGTGTTAATTCATTAAATGTTCAGTAGGATTCACCAGTGAAGCCATCTGGTCCTGGTTCTTCATTAGGTTTTTGTTTGTTTGTTTGTTTGTTTTATTTTTATGATTCAATTTCCTTAGGCATTATTGGTCTGTTCAGGTTTGCTACTTTTCATGATTTGGTCTTGGTTGGGTTATGATTCTAGAAATTTATACATTTCTTCTGATTTATCCAATTTCCTGGCATATAATTGTTGTTAGTCTCTATGATTGTTGCATTTCTGTGGTATTGGTTGTAATTCTTCTTCTTCCATTTTTTATTTTATTTATTTGAGTTTTCTTTTTTCTTAGTTATTATAGCTAAAGGTTTGTTATTTTATCTTTTCAATAATACCAACTTTTAGTTTCACTGATTTTTAAAATTGTTTTTCTGGTCTTTATTTTTGTTGTGAGCTTTGTTATTTCTTCTAAATTGGGTTTAGTTTGTTCCGTCTTTTCTGTTTTTTTTTTTTATGGTGAAAAGTTAGGTTCTTTATTTGAGATCTTTATTGTTTCTTGATGTAGACAAAGGGATAAAATTCCATTTGAGAACTGCTTTTGCTTCATCTTATAGGTTTTGTGATGTTGAACTTCCATTTTCATTTCTCTTAATATATTTTTTATTTTATATTTTTTATTTCCCTTTTTTTATTTTACACATTGGTTCTTCAGGTGTATGTCATTTAATTTTCACATACTTGGACTTTTCCAGGTTTCCTTATGTTATTGATTTCTAGTTTTATACAATTGTGGTTGGAAAAATCCTTAGTATGATTTCAGTCGTCTTAATTTGCTAAGACTTGTTTTGTGACCTATCATATAATTTATCCTGGAGAATGTCTTGTGCGTATTCAAGAAGGATGTGCATTCTGCTCTTGCTGAATGGAATGTTCTGTTCACATCTATTAGGTAAATTTAGTCTAAAGTGTAGTTTAAGCCAAACATTTTCCTATTGATTTTCTGTATAGATAAGTTAACCATTGTTTAAAATGAGGTATTTAAGTGGAAAAAATTACAGCCCAACAAGATCCCTCTTGGCCCCAAGTGTGCCACCTTGAAGGAGGATTGACGTAAGTAAAATCAAACTTTTCCTCTTCCCCTTTCCAGTGCATCCAAACTCAAACATTGCTGTTCCAACATTGTGCTGGAACTTTTTCATTGGAAACCTGGACTTCCACAATCACTCTCTTGTCCATAGGTGACTGTCTGAGACAGGGTTTCCAGGGGCCCCTGGACTGTAGCTGAGTGGGGCTAAAGCTAGTTCATAGGCCCTCCAGGGTCCATAGCCAGGATCAAGGTCTATATGCCTATTGCTAAACACATGAGTGGGTAAGAGTCCTCCTGTGTCCCTTCAAACATGTTGCTGAATCCCACAGCTCCCACAGAGGTACCATTATCTGTGAATAGATGCCAAATTGTTGTCACTGGAATGGAGACATGAATCAGGATGTCTTGTTCAATCATGTCTCTGATATTACCTCTATTTCCTTATTTCTTATTTCCTTTATTCATGAGGGTTGTATTGTTTTCTTCATACATAACTTGTACATATTTTGTTAGATTTATATCTAAATATTTTATTTTTGAGTGTGCTAATGTAAATGATACTGTGTTTCTAATTTCTAATTTCAATTCTTTGCTGTATATAGGAAAGCAGTTGGCTTTTGTATATTAACCTTGTATCCTGCAACCTTGCTATAAAACATTATTAGTTCTAGGATCTTGTTATTGTTGTTGACTCTTACAGATTTTTTACACCAATAGTCAGTGTCATCTCTGAACAAGGAGTTTTATTTCTTCCTTCCCAACATGTATACTTTTAATTCTATTTTCTTATTATAACAGTGACTTCCAGTATAGTGTTGGAAAAGAGTGGTTATAGGGGACATTCTTATTTTGTTCCTGATCTTAGGCAAAAACTTTTGAGTTTCTCACCATTAAGTGTGATGTTAGCTGTTGGTTTTGTGTAGATATTAAGTATTAACTTGAGGAGGTTGCTGTCTATTGTCTGTACTTTTAAAGATAATGTTTCCTTTGTCAAGATGTCCCAAGCATTCTATTCCTGGGATTTCTGGGCATGATAAGTAGAGTGCTCCTGCTAGAAAAAGAAAGAAAGAAAGAGAGAGACAGAGAGACACACAGAGAGAGAAAGACTTATGATCTCATTATATCTCAGGGGTGCTTGGTTCTTTCTGTTAACCCATTATTAATTACTACTCTGACACTTTATATGTTCCCTTTAAGGGATATGATACCTTTTTCAAAAATGTGTATGTATGTATGTATGTATGTATGTATATATATTTCCTTTTTAAATAGATTTATTTATTTGTTTTAGAGAGGGGGGAGTGGCCGGGGTAAAAGGAAAGAGAGAACTTCCAGCAGGCTCCATGCCCAGCACAGAGCCCGATGTGGGGTTTGATCTTATGACTGTGAGATCATGACCTGAGCCACCAAACTCAAGGGTCAGATGCTTAACCGACTGAGCCAGTAAGGTGTCCATATAATAATTTTGTCTTCATTGTCTTTTACAGAGCTTTGCCACAGTTGATATGCAGTATGGTTGTTGAGGACTTCTTCCTGCCTAATAACCGAGTGAAATGATAAAGTCTAGTAACAAAATATACAATAGAGAGTTGATTGTATCACTGATGGTTGCATTAGGCTATTTTCCCAAGTACAATGGTTCTATATTTGCAGGAAAAATCTGATCATATATTGGCAGCCCTTAGTAACTTATTACTCCTGAAAGTTGTGCACAGTGAACCAAATTATCTCAATAATAATCCCAATAGCTCCTATGTAGCTTGAGCTAGAGATTCAAATAATTCACTTATGCTCTTTGGAGTTGCCTTTTTATTTATACTGGTAGGAAATTTACAAAAGAGAAAAGTCTGCTTTTGTGCAGTTTTACATGAGTTCACTTCAAGGTTCTCAACAAAGCACTAAGAGAAGCATCGTTCTATTAATAGATTGTTGCTATATTTTTAGCCAATAAGAATGCTACTCAGAGACACCTGATCAATAATAAAACATAAATGTTACACACCATTTGAGCTACAAAGGGCTGTAGCAATACTATCTCTCAATTTGTGAGTTGTAGAAACTTAAAAACAGAGAAGTTAGCTAGATGCCCCATAGTTTATTACTGAAGTAAGCAGTATAAACACAAAATGAGCCCAGTTCTTCCCTTCTTTTTGTCCAAGTGACAAGCATAGTGTCATAAACCTCTAAAAGACTTTCCTCCAAAATTTTATGGCAGCAGGACCTCATTAGAGAATTATGAAGTAGAATACTTAATCATTTTGGATAGTATCATGTTTTTACTTATACTGGTAGGAAATTTACATAATCACATACATAATAATTATTTCCAGGGTAAAAGCTACAATTTAGATAAGTATGGTCAGTGAAATCATGTTTACATTAAGTGCCCCCAAATCACCCAAGGTGTGAAGTGGAAAAAGAATTTTACAGTTAATCAACTGAAGTGTATAAGGCTAATTCTATCAGACTAATTACTTTCTAAACAATATCTACAAACTGTTTCTGTATCATCAACATGTCTCAGAAAATTAGGATTATCTCATGGAAGATTTTTGTAGTCTGTTAATTAGAAAACATCTGTGTGTGTGTGTGTGTGTGTGTGTGTGTGTGTGTGTTTCTTTAAATCAATGAGGCAGAACAGGATAGTATAATGATTTAAAAAAAATAGTATGATGTGGAGACAAAACTTGTTTTACATCCTGACATATGCTTTCTGCATGACTTTTGGCAAGTTCCTTAATTTATCTGAGTCAATTGCATAGTCTAAATGGGTTTCACATAGTTTTTAACTCACAGGATTATTGTGAAAATTCAATAAATTAATACTATTAAACTGCTCAACACAATGCCTGGTACATCATCAACATGCAGCAATTGTTAACTGGAATCATTACTACAAAAATCACAATGCCAACAACATCAGAATTACCTAGTGATAAACTTAAGAAATACAGAGCTCACTTTACATCACAAACTCAACTAAAGGACATGAAGGAAAATGTTAAGACATGAAGAGAGGAACCATATTCCTACAAGGAGAGTCACAATAGTATACGACTATCCCCTTAATAGTAGATTATTCCCAAACTCATTTAAAATCTATCAACTGTATTTCTTTTTATAGATATCAAAATTCACTTAAATTTTATCAAAAATGAGCTCTCTTCTATAAAATCACCCACGATAATCATTAGAAACTGTCAACTCATTTGGGCTGCCATAACAGAATAATACCATGGACTGAGTGTATTATAAACAATAGAAAATCATTTCTCATAGTTGTGGAGGCTGGGAAGTCCAAGATCAAGAGCTGGCAGATCTGGTACCTGGTGAGGACGGACAGCTTCCCGGATGGCTGTTTTTTCACAGCGCCCTCCCATGGTGGAAGGAGCAAGGGAGTTTCTTGAGCCTCTTTTATTAGGATACTAGATAATTATAATAATCTAAGAATCACATGAATGAGGGTTCTACCTTCAGCACCTTAATCAGCTCCCTAAAACCCTACCTCCTAATACTATCACCATAGGAGTTAGGATTTCAACATATGAATTTCAAGAGGACACAAACATTCAGACCATAGTAGAAATGTAATAAAAATGTTGTGCCACTGGTGGATTAAATAAGAACTTTGTGTCAGAGTACACAGCTGAAGGGAAGAGTGACCCCAGGGATTGCAAGAGGTATAGGACTTACTCCCTGGCAGAGGGCTCAACCCTGGTCATTCACATTTATAACTCTCACATCCCCATTGCAAACACTCTGAATTCAATGGATAAAAGTCCCCTAAACTTCTACCGGCTCATGCTTCCTCCTACAGCCCTAGACCCATAAACCTTTCATGAACTCTTCTCCATTTTTCTGCCCCTTTCCAAGATTGAAGAAATTCTTTCGTTAGTCTGAATAGTGGTGGGAGAGGTTTAGTACAGGTTTGTGGAAAGGCCTTTTGCCCCTCTCATGTTTTCCCCACGCAGCTGTGGAGTCCCTGGCCTCTAAATATTTAAACATTTCAAAGTTAAAATTTAAAGCTTACTGGGTTTTTTATGATTCATGTTATTACATTCCTTTTCCAAGATAAGGAGTACAGAACAGATCATCTTCTGAAAAGGGAGTAGAAATAAAGGAGGGAGGAGGACTCAGAAAATAATGACTGATAATATACATAATATTCAACCACAAAAATATGTTATTAACAGCTATCTTTGCATTAACTAAAGGAAAGTACGTAGTAACTGTTCTAAAGCATTCAAAGGTCCACAGCTGCAGAAGTTTCCTTGCTGAACCTGGACACCAGGCAGCTGTGTGTGCCTCAGATAGCCAGGAATCATTCTTTTCTTGTTCCTCCTCATTTCCTTTTTTCCCTCTCCACTTCCCTGCTTTCTCTGGTATCCTCTCCCTTGGGGGCACTATGCAACACAGTGATTTAAAACAAAACAAAACAAAAAGGTAGAAATTCCAACAACAACAACAACAACAACCACAACCACAACAACAAACTATAGAATTCTTTAGGAAAAATAAAACAGGGGTGCCTGGGTGGTTCAGTTGGTTAAACATCCGACTTTGGCTCAGGTCATGATCTCACAGTTCATAGGTTCAAGCCCTGCATAGGGCTCTGTGCTGACAGCTCAGAGCCCGGAGCCTGTTTCAGATTCTGTGTCTCGCTCACGCTCTGTCCCCCTCTTTCTCAAGAATAAATAAACATTTAAAAATTTATATAAAAAATAAGTTGGGAACTTTTAAGCCAGCCATTCACCTGTTAAGTGACATGATTGGCCTTCCTATGTAGACCTTTCTGTCCTCAAATCCCACACTTAGGAGGCAATGATGTGCTTCCGTTCACTAAAACTCACCATTTCATAGGTTTGTTTAACCTTTCCTGCCTCCAGAAACACTTTGACATTGTCTCCGGGTCTACAGCTCTCAAGTCTAAGAGCCAGGATAAAGTCTCCTGACAGCTTCTGGAACAGCTGCATTCCACAGTGCAGGCAACCTGTCATACATAGTGGTTTCCACATCTCTGTTCTGGTTTCTTCCTTTAAGGCAGTTGGATCACATATCCTATTCCAGAGTGTGTGTGGGTACACACGCGTGTGGGCGAATGCACACGTGGATTCAGAAATCAGTTGGCAAACAGAGAAAAGATATTGATTGGTGGATAATCGAGATCAATAACTGAAAGCAGATTATCTGACATCAAACAAATCTCACCTGCAATGTCTCTCTTTTACATCCCTGCTGTAGCTACTTGTGCCTTCTTATACTGTTTTGGCATTCTGCTGATTTCCTTATGTCATTTTGCTCTAAATTAAGATGTATGGGGAAAAATGGGAAGCTATTATATTACAAGTTCAATTGCTGATATTTTCTTCCTTTGACAAATCTCGATTTGCCTTCCAACTCTGTCACATATGTTCTAGTTTATTTTATATGCCCATTTTCTCAGTTTAAAATGAGCTATAGTCTTTTTTCCATCAGAGTATTGATTTTGCTTTTAAAAAGAACTTTCTGTTCCATTATCCCTCCTGATCAATTCAGACCATTTTGCATGAGAATTTTGTCCTTTTTCTTACCACACAAAATGCCTTTGTTTTTATTTCACTTTCCTCTATATGTCATTTGTGGAGCATTTAATTATATCCCCAGAGTTTATTTTGAAAGGTGTTGGTTTGCTTTAAAAAAAAAAAAAGTCAGGCCAGTTGACAATTTCAATTTCTTTTTTTGATGTGAGATTGCGCTCATGTATTGGACACATATTTGTTGTACCAGACATCACAGGCAATTCTGAGGTTAAAATAATAATTATTAATTGAAGTGAAATAAAAATAATGAATATTAGTACAAGTAACATATATTGTCATCAACGCCAAGCAGTACACAAAAGGGCTTTATGATTTTTAACGTAATAAAATAGATATTTATTGTTTATGCCCTAGGGAATTTCCATGTGGTTTGTATGAGTATCATATATCATTTGCAGAAACACCCTATGATGTAGGTACTGCAATTATTTCCATTTTCAGACGAGATGCTAAGGCAAAGAAGAAACTAAATGACATGATCACAGCTGGTAAATGACAGAGCCAGGATTCCAAGCCTCTTAACCACTATGCTTTTCTGTAGGTATTGTTATTATTGCCATGGTATATTTTTTGCTTTACTAGCTAAAAAGTAAATAAGAGATCAAAATCCACTGAACAGAAACACTTAAGTTCCCATTTACCTACAGAGTTTATTGAAGAAGTTCAAATCCTTCTTCCCACAGAACCTACTTGACTAGTTATGACCAAGAAAAAAAATTTTTTAAAGCCTCAAGGACATTAATTTGTTGCTGCTTTGCTTCACTTCATAGCTATTTTAAGACCTCACAGCCACAGTTTTTTGGACAAGCCGCTGTACAGAAGGACTCAAAGAGGATGTAAGAGGCTTGGTTTTTACCCATTTCCCCCACTAATTTTGCCTTATGGTGGTATCTTTATTACTCTTTAATAATGCTTGGTTTTACAAGTTATTCCTGCCTTATACCTCACACTATGCTTGGTACAAGGACCACTATAATGATTATGACTTTGTAACCTGTCCTAGCTAATATTAAAAAAAAAAATAAATTGCCTTTGAAATAGTTCTCTCTGGAGTCTTTCAGTCTATTAGACAAGTTACTTGATGATACGGAATCTTCCTTTGTCTCTCACCAATATCCTTCAGTGTCTTTTTCCGAGTAGGAACTTAGTACACGTTTGTTGAAATTAATTAAAAGAAATTGACCTCCCATAATAGTTAATGGCCCACAAAAATTACTATCATACGTTCCTTAAAGTGTACTTTAGGGCAGAGGTTTGAGGGTCTGGGCAGGTGGTTGAGAAATGTAGCCCTATATAGATTCATTCAAGGTTCTTATCATGTCTTCCTACCCTTTTTTTTTAAAAAAAAAATTATTACCAATACTTTCTCAGTGAATTTACATATCTAAAAGTGCACATTTAAAGTGCAGAGTTCGGGGCGCCTGGGTGGCTCAGTCGGTTGGGCGTCCGACTTCAGCTCAGGTCATGATCTCGCGGTCCGTAAGTTCGAGCCCCACATCGGGCTCTGGGCTGATGGCTCAGAGCCTGGAGCCTGCTTCCGATTCTGTGTCTCCCTCTCTCTCTGCCCCTTCCCCGTTCATGCTCTGTCTCTCTCTGTCTCAAAAATAAATAAAACGTTAAAAAAAAAATTAAAAAAAAAATAAAGTGCAGAGTTCATTAAGCTTTTACTAATGCATATACCTGTCAAAATGCGTATCACCTCAGTCATGATTTACAATGCTTCCACAATCCTAGAAACTTCATCTTTGCTCCCTTAGTCAGTCTGCGCCCCTGACCAGAAGCATTCATTGATCTGATTTCTATGTCATGGATTAATTTTGCCTGTTGTAAAGTCCACATAAATGCAATTATACAACATGTACTCTTTTGAATAAGACTTTCTAACTCTCACCACTGCAATTTTGAAATTTATTAGTGGTGCCTGCCATATGTTTCAATAGTTTGTTCCTCTCATTGCTAAGTAGTATTACATTGTGTTATGTCACATTGAACTGTAATGTGTTTATTAATTCCCTGTGTTTATGAACATTCCAGTTGTTTCCAGGTTTTCTCATGATGTATATATCTCTTCTGACTTTCCTAATATAAATCTTTAAGGGGACATACATTATCATCTTTCCTGGGTAAATGCATGGGAATAGAATTGCTGAATCATGATAAAGGTACATGTTTCATTTTAAAGAAAAAAATAAAACTTCCAAATAGCTTTTCAAAGGGTTATAATATTTTACACTTTCATTAATGATGGATGAGAGTTCTAGTTATTACACATTCCCTCTAACATTTGATATTGTCAGGTTGTTTTAAGTTTATTTATTTATTTTGAGGGGGGTGGAGGGTTAGAGAGAGAGGGTGAGAGAATCCCAAGCAGGCTCTGTGCTATCAGCATAGAGTCTGAAGCAGGGCTTGAACCCAGGAACCATGAGATCATGACCTGAGTTGAAGTCAAGAGTTGGACACTTAACTGACTGAACCACCCAGGTGCCCCTATAGTCAGTTTTTTAAATCATTCTTGTGGATCTGATGTAGTATCTTTTGGAGGTTTTGCTCCGTTGTTTCACTAATGACTAATAATTATCTATATCATTTTATATTATTTTGGTTCTTCCCATATCTTATTTTGTACAGTATCTATTCCATTTTTATCCTTGGTGTTTGTCTCTATTATTGATTTGTAGGAGTCTTCATATATTCTCCCTATATATTATTTGCCAGATATATGTATTGCATTTTTTTTTTCTCCCAGTCTTTGGCTTGCCTTTTCATTTTCCAAATATTCTTTTGAAGAACAGAAGTTTGTTATCCTGATGAATTAGTTTTTCTTTTTACACAATATATACATCATATCAAAGCAACTGACAAATTATGGGAAAATTGAAAACGAGATAATTAAAAACAAAACCAAGGACAAGGCTTGTAGCTACCTGATGCCATGATACCTGTATATGATGTTAGACTTAGGACACACATTTAACTTTAAGTTTCCTATAAATCAAAGCAAAGATAAGATATTAAACAGCTAACTACTGAAGCACCTGGGTGGCTCAGTTGGTTGAGTGTCCTAGTTCAGCTCAGGTCATGATCTCATGGTCCATGGGTTCAGGGCCACGCGTCTGGCTCTGTCATGAAAAATAGTCTATACAGTGTCTTCTTGTAATGTCCTTCCATGTAGGGTAAAAACAGAATGCCAAGGGTAATTCATCAATAAAAATTCTGCAATGTTGTGCATGAATCTCTGGTAGTTTCCGTTAATCCATGGATTAAATTTACACTATCTCTAAAAAAATGTATCAACTTCTGTTTTTCACAATGAAATACAAATATTCTCGGATATACAAAGCAATACACCAGAGGCTCAGAAACCATAGGACAATAAAACTTTATGCCCAGACACTGTTTTCTCTCAAGTGTATGTTTTTTAAAAAATTTTCTATTTTGTCGCATATATGTAGAAATAGAATCTATCTGTACATTTTTCATGTTGGCACAACACTGGGCTTTTCTTTTCGTGTTGGTTTTTGTTGTTATACTTCTTAGAGGGTTACTGGAAATCTTTGTGGATTTATGTTATCTGGAACCTGATTATCATTTTGATGATAAACATTCAGGATTTGAGCCTCCCATAGCCAACAGAGAGAAATGAGTAATTTCTTGGGAGGTCTAATAAGACTTAGAAGAGGCAAATGTTCTGAAAATTCAACCATTTGAATATTAAAATATTATTCAGATGAGATGTATATATTACTTATTAGAGTGATGTCTTCGATCTGATTCAGTGTAACTACTGACCTGTAGTTAAATGTGGCATTTTGATCATTAATTGCCTCTACCTGCTGACTCATTCATGATACCATTTCCCATGGAAATCAGTCCTTTGGCCCCACTTGGGACTGGAAATCTTGATAATAGTGTGACAACACTTTTTTTATGAATCTTCTTGGGGAAATTGTTAGTTTTCTTGTGTTTAATTTTTTTTCTCTACATTTTTGTCCTTTTCTCCCTTAAATGACTTTCTCATGACTAAGAATAATACAAATGAATATCTATCATAAAATATTGGTGTATCATTGCCAACCTCTTTTAGTACTTGTTTTAGTTTTCTAGCACAGCAGTAACAAAGCACCACAAACTGAGTGGCTTAAATAATACGAATTTATTGTTTTGCAGTTCTGGTGGCTAGAAGTCTGAGATTGAAGTGTTAGCAGGGCTATGATCCCTCTGAAGGCACTAGGGAAGGATGTTTCCAGGTGTCTTTCCTTGGCTGTGACAGTATAAGTACAACCTTCACAGAGTGTTCTTATGTGTGTGTCTGGGTCCACATTTCCTCGTTTCATAAGGACAACAGTCATATAATTAGGGGCCCACCCTACTCCACTATGATCTTAAGTAATTATATTTGCAACAACCCTATTTCCAAATAAGCTCACAGTTTGAATTACTGGGAGTTAAGACTTCAGTATATGAATTTTGGGAGAACACAATTCAAGCCAAAACAGTAGTATACTAATTAAAATAATTTTCTTCATGCCATCTGTTCAGATGCCTCCTGTGCACTATTAAAATGTTATTTGTATTTCATTTGTATTTGTTAGTTTTGAATGATTACATTGTGATTCCTTTTTTTTTAAAAAAAATCAATGTTCCATAAATAGAAATATAATTTTAATGGGAAGATAACTTAGAATTGTTTAAATATTTGATAATACTATGTTTTCAAAAATATATGACTAGAAATATAGATATCAGGTTTTGGGTCCATAAAATAGTCAGCTTCAATTTGCTGCAAGAAGCAATTAGCTATATCACGTGCATTGTTTATATACAAGGTGAATCAATTTCTACTATCTTAAGTTCCTACTGAAGAGTAATTTGAAGCTATGGGACCATCCAGTAAACTCTTTTAAGCCATTAGGTTGCTAGAAATAATTTAATAATTCAGCACACTAAATGGCATCCGCCTGGTTTGAAAGAGTGTCTGATATCATCCCTAAGGTGTTAGCTATATTCTTTTTGTAAACTACCAAGGATTTATCTGTCTTTGAAAAAATTTTGAGCATAAATTTAAAAACACAATTCCATGATCCCTTTGATTGTACTATTATAAAATTCATGGTGATATAAGCCTTCCTGGGAAAAATAAGGAGAAAAAGTGCAAGTTAGTTCATTACAATCACTTCCCTTTTGATTTCTTGTAATGAGTTAGCTGAAGCAATGGTTGCATTGTTGTTGTTTTACAAATGCATATTAAAAGAATGGTCACTTATTGCCTTTGTTTTAGAAAAATGATAAATGCTCATTTAAAAAGCATTCCAGCAATACAGAAGTGCATTGAAAAAAATAAAGAAAAAAAAAAGAAGAAAAAATGATAAAAGGAAGGAAGGAGATACATAAATAAGTAAATGAAACTTATGTAACACTGTATGTTAACTACACTGGAATTAAAATTAAAAAAATAAATAAGATACTATGGCAAAGAAACCATTATACTTAGTAACTGATCAGATAACATTACCATTAAAAAATGAAGAAAAAAAAAAAAGAAAGAAAGAAAAGCAACAGCCAGTACTAAACCCTAGACTGACATCATTCCTTTCTGTTTTGGAGAGGTCAGTAATGTGTCATCATAGCGATAGAACCGTACTCTACCTCCCCTGCTTGCAGCAAATCTGCAGGCATTATCATTTGTGAATTTGAAGAATGCATTATTCATTGACCTCCAATATGCTGATCACCAGATCATTCACTTTATAGCAAAGGAAGAGGAGCAAAGATTCATTCTCATAGAAATCACTGATAATCCCATATACCTCATTACCTAGAAAAGGTGAGCTTGATAGAATGGTAAAATGGCATACTAAAAGATTGACTAGGGTGCCATCTTGGAGGCAACACTCTATGAGGTTAGGATGCCATACCACAATGGGATATAGACTTCCAATTTTCAATCAACAGTGTTAGAAAGTAACTTCTAAACCTGAATTCTTAGTCCAGGAATCAAAACATATAGGTGATATTGACATCATCATCACTATACCTACAATCCACTTAAGTACTTTTTGCTTTCTATACCAATGAAGTTGTCCTGTCTCATGGCACAAATGCTTCTACTTCACAGTACAGTTTTATTAACTTATTAGCTAAGACCTGGCCTTTTGGATTCTTTCCTGGCCATTTTGGACTGTTCAAACAACAGAGATGTAGAAGATGGGTGATTTATTTGAGTACCTTAGAAATTTTAGGTTGTTGTTAAACAAGAAGAGCAAAGAAGACTAAGGTTGGAACCCTAAGGAAACACTGGATTATCTGTTACTCTCTTGCCCACTAGTTTTGGATAGTGGAAAATTACAACAATCTAGATTCCAAGGATGGAACTGTGGCCTAGACTCCACAGTTGTATGGTCTAAATATCTGTGTCCCCCAAAAAATTGTATGTTGAAACCTAATTCCCAATATGATGGCATTTGGAGGTGGGACCTTTTATGAAGTAATTAAGTCATAAGGGCAGAACTTCATGGATGGAATGGATACTTTATAAAAGAGACCCCAGAGAGATTCTATGTCCCTTCTACTATGTGAAGACACAGTGAGAAGATACCCACCGTGGACCAGGAAGGAGGCCCTCAGCAGACATGGTATCTGCTGGCACCCTGATCTGGAATGTGCCAGACTCCAGAACTGTGAGAGATAAATTTCTGTTGTTAGTAAGACACCCCAGTCTTTTGGTATTTTATTGTAATAGCCTAAACAGAGTAAGACAACAGTATTGAAAGTTTGGTCAAGAATCCCTCTAACAGAGATGCTGTCAGGAAGTTAGGGAAGACATGGAATGGGTGATTGGAGAAGGAAGGCTGATTACTAAGTTAACCCTGGGAACCAATAATAGAACAGATATAGAAGTTGGGACTGTAATAGCTATATTTTAGGTTAATATGTTTGCTTCCTTCTTTGCCTTTCCTCTTTGTTCAACTCTTTAAAAGGCACTAATAATGAAAAGAGTTTTTAATTTCCATCGATAGTATGAAAGAATTGACACCATTCTGTAATGATAAGGTAACTGATGAGATTTTGGTTACCCTCATCTGGACAAAAGACCAGAGTCGATGCTAAGGTCAAACAGGTGGACTGTTATATACATTTTCTGTTTACCTATCCAGACTCCATCTTCTCCACTCTGCTCGGTCCTGGAACACTCATTTGTCTGGACAGTATCAACGAGCTTCCTTTCCTCTGCTTCCATGTTGGGTTCAGCCAATGAAAGACCGCGGCAGAATCTCAAGGAAGGTAGAAGATCAAGGACAGGACCTACACTCCCTTGCTTCCTTTCTGGTAAATGTTGGCTGTGTCTACCTTCTGAAAGCCACACTCTCATCAGGCAGCCATCCTTTGCAGTAATCCCTCCCTCTTCTTGCCCCGTTAGGTCATGGAAGACATGATCTTCCCCTTTTCTTCTCCTCCCCATGGCTAGCCCTAATTCTTGTTGGCCTTTCCCAACTCTGCTCATATCTTTGCAAATAATGTCTTTCATTCAACTCTTCTCAATTACCTCCATTCTACTATGCTTTGTTTCGTTCCAGGATCCCCCACAGATCCAATATGTTAGCTATCAAAGACCTGGAATTTCATCTTTCCTGTCTGTTCTCTTTGCATTTAGTTTCTAACATAATCTGCCTAGAAAGAAGGGTTTGTGCATTTGTCTTATGTTTACATGGCAAACAGAATATTTATGCCCCATTCATATTTGAAAGTGCTTGCCCTCTATATAATTTTGTAAATACAAATAAGAAATAAGGGGGTGGTTTTCAGAATAAAGCCCATTGGCTGATATTTATCAGGTGTGAACACACAGATGTATTGTGCTAGGATGCTATTCAATATGCAGGAACAATAGGAGTCGCTGTTAGAATTCTTGGGTTCAAATCATAAGGTTGCTCATAAGGGTTTTTTTGTTTGTTTTGTTTGTTTTGTTTTTTGTTTTTTGTTTTTTAGCAGAAGAAACCAGAGGCTGCCCTTGGCAAAAGCATTGAAAATAATGTTCTGGCATTGTGGCAGGAAGGAAATCAACATCCAATTCACATGTTTTATTCTGAGCCCAACCAGTTGTTTTCTTATAGTTCTGAAGGGTTTGCAAAACCACAGCAACTCTTTCCCCTTTTCTTTGCAAAGATAGCTCCTGGTTCCCATACTGCTTATATATGTGTCTCCAATGAAAACTCGACACTGTGCTAAATACAGTTTAGCCTGTTTTTATTTTTATATACATTTCTTGAATAGTGTTAAAAGATAAACTGAGGCATATTTAAATTTTTAAGCGAAAATTGATTCAGATCAGGCAACATCTAATCTAGCAAGTAGAAAAGATGTCCAAGGAGCTGTACAAAATAAAAGTTGGTTATAGGCAGAAGGAAGTGGGAACAAGGCCTTTATACTCAGCAAAAAGTGGGTTGCTTATTGCTAGGTTACTTCCCTTTAAGGGATGGTAGGGATCTTGTTTGACAGATTACCTAAGTAGGGCCAATCAGGTGATTGCTGATTGGTTTAAGATTCCATTTCTGGGAGAGATGTCACTGTGATTAAGTCTGTTTGGTGATATAGGGCTTAGTATAAGTCATTCCATTTTAGGCCTGTTCTCTTATTTTTAGCAACTCTCCCTTCTTGATCAGACTGTCAGCCTGAGAGGTATGACAAAAAACTTAAGCTGCTACTGCTCTGGAGTTCTCACCATTTTTTGCTGAATCTCTGCAGGGCATTAATGGGTCATGAGGTCAGGTTCACATTCTTTAAGCTGGTCATTCTCTTTTTCCCTTTTCTGATGTTCTACTCTTAGGGAAATCATTTGCTTGGTGGTTGGGGTACAAACATGATTTTCTTTTTCCAAACATGCATTGAAACCTTTTGAGCAAGTAACAGTATGCCAGGAGACTATTATGATTATTGTAAGCAGGATAATTCCCAACGTCTGGAGTGCACTTTGGAGAGATAGTCCCCAAGACTCAAACCAATGAGAATCAAATAAGTCAAAAGAAGACACCTCTGAAGGAGTCACTCTTAAGCCAGCTGACTTGTTTGGTGATCTTACGTACCAGAAGTGTCAATCCAAGTGCAGCAAGTGGTGATGGCCATAGCACACACATCTCCTTGTAAAGATTTAAAAAAAATAATCAAGGGCTATAGTATTATCAAGAACAACTTCAGACAGAAAGTCTAGGGGTTTTTCTTGGGTAGCTATTGCTTTAGCAGCAGATTCTGAAATCTCTTTAAGAGTTAAAGGGAGATTCCTAATCATAGCCTCTTTGCACATACTCCTGGCTAGGGAAGGAAGCATCTGCCAAAAAGAAGCACATTTTGAGTCATGAATGCCTCCTGGCAATTTCCATTTGAGTCTATGGCTTGGAAATAAAAAGGTGACAGCCATGGAGACCAATAAAACATAAGGGTCTATAGACTGCACAGAAAGTTTTATTCTGTGCTCTTGCCTTATGTCCCCTTCTTATTATAGAGGCTGAATGCAAGATTGCCCAAGTTTGGGGTTGTTAGCCAAAGAGATGGACCCCAGGGTGAAACTGTCTGACATGACAGAGAGAAGGCTGAGTTTGTTCCAGAGAAACTGAGACATTGGAAATCCAGGAGAAGTTTGTGATGGGCAGAACTACAAGATCACCAGCATCATGGCAGGTCCCGAAATCATTTGGAGGTAGATTCCCACCCTCCACCACATCTTGCAATGGCCTGAGATATGTGCCAGCTCAGAGCAAGGCAAAAGGTGGACCAAAGAATCATAAAAACATTTCCTCGTGTAAGCACTAAGAAAAGGATGGTCAGAGAAGGAAGGAAGAATGGAAAGAAATGTTTTTGATCTGATATCTTGGGAAGAAGCAATCTACCTCAGTGTGAGCTCCTTCTCTTCCTAGCCAATTTGATTTTGAGGTCTCCGGCATTGCTTGGCACAGGACCAGATGTCAAGTGAAGCCTTCTTCAGTTGTGAAATATCCATCCATGTTTTGACACTTCATAATTTGACAGTAGTGTTGGTATAATGTTGTGATTCCAGTTATTGTCTTAAAATGTTATGTGTCAGAGAAATACCAAATTTGCTTGTCAATTCCATTGAGAGTTCCATAATGAACTCTCATCAAATCTTTAATCATGAGCCTTTTAAAGTCTTCTGTTATCTACAGACAGTAACTGTTTGACTCTGAGGCTTTTGCAAAACTAAGAACCATGGAAAGGACCTTACCAAGTACTATTGACACTGACATGGCTGGTGTGGATGTTACCCAATTTGAATCAGTTTTTGCTCAAATAAACTCTTACCATTTTGATGTCCCTCAGTTTATCTTTTATAATCTGGTGAGATTTTTCCACCCAGTTTTTTTTTTAATTTTTAATGTTTGTTTATATTTTGAAGCGGGGGGCAGAGAGAGATGGAAACAGAATGTGAAGTAGGCTCCAGGCTCTGAGCTGTCAGCACAGAGCCCAACACGGTGCTCGAACTTTTGAGCTGTGAGATCATGACCTGAGCCAAAGTCGGACGCTTAAAGGACTGAGCCACCCAGGCACCCCTCCCTCGGTTTATCTTTTAACACTGTTAATCTAATATATATGAATACAAAAATAGGCTAAACTGTATTTAGCACAGTATTGATATTTTATTGGAGACGCATGAATCATATAAGCAGGATGGGAGCCATGAGCTTTATTAGGTCTTTGCTTACTTAAGAAAACCTGGTCTTCTCAATATTAAAAGAGCTACATTTTGTTCACACCTATGTAACCTTCTGTATTTGCCTTTAATATCTTCTGTTGTCACTTTCACTGAACAGATGATTATTATTTCATAATGATCAGTGATCCTATTTATTCAAATATTCAAACATTTTAATGTTCTGACAACTTCCCCAAATCAGATTATTTTTCTAAATGTTTACTTATTATTTTTGAGAGAGAGATAGAGAGCAAGCAGGGGAGGGGCAGGGAGAGAGAGAGGGAGACAGAATCCCAAGCAGGCTCTATGTATTGTCACCACAGAGCCCAATGTGGGGCTCGAACCCACGAACCATGAGATGATGACCTGGGCTAAAATCAAGAGTAGAACGCTTAACTGAGCAAGCCACCCAGGCGCCCCTCAAAATCAGATGCTGAGTGGAGTCTGATGGGAGATGTCACAATATGTATCTTCTTGTCTGACTAATTTCACTTGGCATAATGTGATCAAGGTCCATTCTCACTGTTGCAAATTGTAATATTTCCTTATTTTTTTATTAAAATTTTTTAAATGTTTATTTATTTTTGAGAGAGAGAGACTGAGTACGAGTGGGGGAGGGACAGAGAGAGGGTGACACAGAATCCAAAGCAGGCTCCAGGCTCCAAGCTGTCAGCAAAGAGCCAGACGTAGGGCTTGAACTCACGAACCATGAGACCACGACCTGGGCTGAAGTCAGATGCTTAACTGACTGAGCCACCCAGGCACCCCCTCCTTGTTTTTTTATGAGTGAGTATTTCATTGCATGAACAATATTTTGATATATATTTCATGTATACCACACACACACACACACACACACACACATCCCTCCGTTATCCACTCATCCATCAATGGATATGTAGCTTATTTCCATGTTTTGTCCATTGTAAATAGTGCTGCTATGAACATGAGGTTACAGATATGTTTTTGAGTTAGTATTTTCATTTCTTTTAGGTATATTACCAGAAGTGGAATTGCTGGATCATATGGTAGTTCTGTTTTTAATTTTTTGAGGAGCCTCCATGTTGTTTTCCACAATGACTCTACCACTTTGCAATTCTACCAACAGTTCTCCAACAATAAACAAGCATTTCCTTTTCTCTACATCTACGCCAGCATTTGTTATCTCTTGTCTCTTTCATGAAGGCCACTCAAACAGGTGTGAGGTGATAGCTCATTGAGGTTTTAATTTGCATTTCCCTAATGATGTGTGATGTTGAACATCTTTAAATGTACCTGTTGGCCTTTCATATATCTTCTTTTTTAAGTTTATTCATTTATTTTGAGAGAGAGAGAGAGCAAGTGGGGAAGGGGCAGAAAGAGAGAAAGAGGGCGAGAGAGAATCTCAAGCAGGCTGCACGCTGTTTGCACAGAGCCTGATGTGGGGCTTGACCTCATGATCCATGACATCATAACCTGAGCCAAACAAAGATGGATGCTTAACCAACTGAGTCACCAGGTGCCCCTCTTTCATACATCTCCTTTAGAGAAATATCTATTTGGGCCCTTTGCTGATTTTGTTTTGAATTATTTGTGTTATTTTATTTTATTTTTTGCTATTGAGTTCTATGAGTTCTTTATATATTTTGGATATTAACCCTTATTAGATATATGGTTTGCAATTTGTTCCTCCATTCCATAGCTTGTCTTTTCATTTTGTTGATGGCTCCTTTTGCTGTGCAGAAGCTTTTTAGCTTGATGTGGTACCACTTGTTTCTTTTTGCTTTTGTTGCACATGCTTTAGGTGTTCCTTTAAAAAACTTTTAAATGTTTATTTATTTTTGAGAGAGAGAGAGAAAGAAGGGGAGGGGAAGAGACAGAGAGAGATGCAGAATCTGAAACAGGCTCCAGGCTCTGAGCTGTCAGCACAGAGCTTTATGTGGGGCGTGAACTCACAAACCACGAGATCATGACCTGATTTGAAGTTGGACGCTTAACCAACTGAGCCACCAAGGTGCCCCCGTACATGCTTAGGTGTTCTATGTTTCTGAGAGTACACTTGATTTATATAAATGTTTAATTTTCTTTAAGCCAATTAAATAGAACTATTTATATAATAATTGTGGCAATATCATCCAGAAGTAGAAAAAACTGCATATTTATACAACATACATAGCTAAACATATGTGAACATACAGATAGATACAGAGACTTTATAGTTCCTATTTAAAAATTTTAGCCACCAGGGGCACCTGGGTGGCTCAGCTGATTAAGCATCTGACTCATGATCTCACAGTTTAGAAGATCGAGCCCTGCACTGGGCTCTGTGCTGACAGCGTGGAGACTGCTTGGGATTCTCTCGCTCTGTCCCTCTGCCTCTCACTCTCTAAATAAATAAATAAATAAATAAATAAATAGATAAAAAAATAAATAATTTTAAAACGTGAGCCACCAGACAGGTAGAGTAATGAAAAACTCACTGGTTTATGAAAGAACAGTGGGATCCAAATTGCTTCTGGAAGATGCAAGTAAGATTTCAATTTACCTGCTCAGATGGATTTAAAAAAAATTAACTAATTTTGCAGAAGAGACTTTAAAGATTTTTAATAGGTCTAGTTTTCAAATTAGCCTTCTCTCTTTTTTCTTTTCCTTCTGATAAGAATACCCTTGGTTCCTGGAGAAGACAATGGTAGAATGCTTACATCTCAAAAGGCACAGAGAAAGAATACAAGTTCCATCAGGAAGGACTTTGGTTCCCTAAATCCAGATATTTTACAATATCTGCAAGTTTTCTGAGATGAATAGAGGAGGTTTGGGGATTGGTTAAAAAAAAGAAGATAGGTGGGCTTTGAATTATTTCTAGAGTCACATTTCTGCTCTTGTAAAAGACTAGATTTGTAAGACAAGTACACTTGTTTTTAATTCCTCAAAGAATTGGGTTGCAACCTGCAGGATATCAAATGACTGCCTCACCCATCCAACTACATTATCCTCAGTTTGCTTTTTTATATCAGGAAGAAGATCTTCAATAAAGATGGAAATCAAAAAAATTCGTGTTTTAGATTTAGTGCTGTGTGTCCTTGGAATGTTTTAGCAAATCCTTCCACAAAGGTTTCAGAATGTTTTACTTTCTCTCTGAGTACATAGTTTCATTTTAGATTAGGGGGGGAAAAGTTCCTATCAAACTGACTATCAGCTTCCAATTTAGCCAACTTTTGACCACAGAACAGTTCAAAAATAAATCCTTTCAAATATCTTGTCAGGTTTCAGCCAGGACAAACAATAAATATTCCTGACAATATCAAACAACCCCACAAATGCATGAAGCAAAAGATACTACCTTCCCAAGACCTTCCCACTTTCAAAGATAAACTAGAAGAAAGCCTTAGGCAATTCCCCTGAGAGCCAGCAACACTCTGTAGGACCCCAGCCAGCAAAAGTATAATCTACATTTCTGTCCAGCCATATTTAGCCACAAATGGGGTGCAACCCACATTTCTGTCTGGTCGTCTTTTTGTGGCTCCCAATCTGACTGTTACCAAGACAAGTTGTCAGGTCACAAAGTGAGACAAACAAGAAGGCAATGGTTGTCCCCGGGGGAGAGAAAGGTTGGATAATCAGTTGGTACCTCAAAGCAAATTGAGTCATAATTCAAAGATCTAAGTCTTATAAATGTTTTTTGCCTGCCAATCAGACTTTGGAAAGAAAGGGAAATGTGAAATCTTACCTTCTTTCCTTTTTTTAAAAAAAGTATGTATTTATTTTTGAGAGAAGTGGGAGTGGCAGAGGGGTAGAGAGAGACAGGGAGCCAGAGGACCCGATGCAGGCTCTTTGCTGACAGTGAAGAGCCTGACATGGAGCTCGAACTCATGAACTGAACTGTGAGATCATGACCTGATCCCAATTTGGGACACTTAACCAACCGAACCATCCAGGTGCTCCATTGTCTTCCTTTCTTGAGGAGGCATTACAGATAGAAAGATAGAAATGGGAGAGCTGACACTGGTAAGAATCCTCACCTTTTGCAGGCTTCTGCCAGTTCTCTCAGGATCATGTCTGCAGGCTCAGGAGTGAGTGGGGTGTCCCAGTGGGCCTCATCCTGGCCACCAGAAACTATAAAAGAGGAAAAATGATTCTTCCTTTATTCTTTATGGTGAGTGCTTGGCTGAGACCCCTTTTTCTCTAGGGCACCTTGTAAATGGAGAAGTTTATCTAGGTTAAAAGTTCTTTGCAGCAGCCACAGTAATTCAAGATTATCTTTGGTAAGGCTAGCCTGCTTGTTCAGGCTTAAAACAAAATTTAACCAGGGCTCCTGGGTGGGTCAGTGTGTTAAACATCCAACTTCAGCTCAGGTCATGATGTCATGGTTGATTTGTTTGAGCCCCGCACCGGCTGTCCCCTCTCCACTCTCAGCACAGAGACTGCTTCAGATCCTCTGTTTCCTCTCTCTGCCCCTCCCCAGCTCTCGCTCTCTCTCTCTCTCTCTCTCTCTCTAAAAGTAAATAAATATTTAAAAAAGCAAAAAACAAAAGAAAAAAAGCCCACAAAATTTTATTCGCCGGAGATGTCACACTGGCCCCAAGTCCCCCTTAAGTCAGACCCAATCCAGCCAGGATCCAATCCAGTTTCTAAGTTAGACCTAGCCTGACCTAGTAATCCTTCCTGGATTCTTTTTTTTTTTTTTTTACTTTTTACTTTTTTTTTTTAATGTCTTATTCTTTTATTTTTTTTATTTTTTTATTTTTTTATTTATTTGAGAGAGAGAGAGACAGGGAGACAGAGAATCCCAAGCAGGTTCCAGGTTCTGAGCCATCAGCACAGAGCGTGAGGCGGGGCTCGAACCCACAAAGCTGAGACCATGGCCTGAGCCGAAGTCCCGCGCTTAACCCACCGAGTCACTCAGATGCCCCTCCTTCCTGGTTTCTAAGTGCATCCATTCTGACAAAGGACTCCTTCCGGTTTCTAAGTCGGACCCGGTCCGTCCCACATCAGGTGGGGTTTCTAACCCGGTCCCGTGTCTGAGTCGAACAGAGGCTCTTCCGGTTTCTGGGTCAGCTGCCATTCGACCTCGGACTCCCTCGGTTTCGCGGGTGCACCCAGTCTGACCCCAGACCCAGCCCAGGAAAGGAAATGCCTGCTGTCTGAAAGCGCCTCACAGAGCAGCTGCAGAGCTAGGCTCCAGGAGGGACTTACCGCCTCCAGAGCCTGCGAGAAAGCGGCAAGCTCAGGGGAGCTCAACAGGTAGGTAAGCCTGGTGGCTCCTTGGTCCCGGGGGCTGCTGGGGTCTCCTTTTGTTTCCTCTTGTGACACCCAGACTCTTAAAAGATGAACTGAGGCATAGTAAACTTTTAAGAGTTTGAGCAGAATTTGAATCGGGCAGCGTCCCATCTAGCAGATAGAAAAGATGTTCAAGGAGCTGAGCAAAATGAGAGTTGTTTATAGGCACAAGGGAGCAGAAACACGAAGGGAAGAGAGCCTGTTGGTTATTGCAAGGTGGCTTTGCTTTGGGAGATGGCAGGGGTGTATCAAGCTGATTACCTAACTAGTGCTGATCAGGCGACTCCTGAGTGATGGCTTCAAGACTTCATTTCTGGAGAGCAGTAACTCTAAGTAAGTCTTGGTGCCTTTGGGGACTTAGGACTTAGCCTAAGCAGCTTCATCTGGGGACTGTTGTGTTTTTCGTATACAGGAAGGTATAGAATTCCTGACTTTATGTATAGCATTGTTTTGTTTTGTTTTCTGGATTTAATCCACATTCAAGTTTAACTAGTAAAAATACACTATTGACATGCTTCCACAAGCAAAGCCTCTCTGCATCGTTAATGCCTGCTACAATCCTTGGTAAAGAGTAGGGACTCTGTAAATGTTTGTTGAACTTCAGGGTTACGTGCGCCTGTTTTGTTTGTTTTCTTGAAGATGGCCCATATATGCCCTTATGGTAAAAGTCCTCTTTATTTTAAATAAATCTGAAATTTGATAAGATATATCAAGCGGCGAGCAACAAGTCTAAGCCATCAAAATGGGGCATCATTGCATAAGCTTTCAGAATCAGAATGTAAGACTGTCAAGGAATGGCTTTGTAAAATGTGTAAATCTCAAAACTAAGAAGAGCTGTATTCAGATATCCTCCCCTCTGTTGGTGTATAGCTATGAGTTCTGCCCTTGAAGCCAGACAACTGATACTCTGATTGCTTTTCAAATTGAAAGCCTCACCTACTGTTTGCAAACGTGTTCTCTTCTCTTTTGCCCTGTTATTGAACAAACAGGCATTGATTTCTCTCTCTCTCTCTCTTTTTTTTAAGCAACAGGCTCCCACAGCTATTAGATACAACTGTGCCTGTTTAGTGGAGGGTTTAACTGAGAGTCATGTTAAAAAAAGAAAGACAGACAAGTAAGGACTCTAATTCCTGCACAGTCTGTTGGTTGATTGCTGTTACGAAAATAATGAATCTGATGTGACAGATGGAACAGATGTAACTCACTAATTATTAATACACAGCTTCGTAGGGAGAAAAGTGTGTTGGAAGGTATTTATGGCCATATTACAGCTGAAAGAAGTCGGACAAACAGACATTTCAAAGGTGGCTGATGATACCCACACTTAGTAAGCAAAACTGAACTCTTCTTTTGGATGAAGATCAGCACTTCCATAGGAAATGTGTAAAAGGAAGGGGAAAGGAACTGTACATCACTGTTAAAAATAATCGAGCATGCTGATCCTGTTCAGGGTGCTGGGCACTGAGTGAGCCACATGCTAAGTGGTATGTTACTAATGTCTATTTCAAAACATGTGTTTCACTTGAATTGTTAGTGCATTATACATGTTCATTTATTTTAAAATACCCTTTACATATGATTTTGAAAATAAGTGCATGGAGAGAGATTAAAAGTTGAGAGAGAGATTGAAAGAGAGAGAGATTGATTTATGATGACAGGAAAGACACTATCTCAAAATTCTCTGAATTTATTAAATATTTCTTGATTCATTCGTCAACTCACTGATACTTTAAATCAGTGACATTTATTGATTTATACCTTGTGCTGTTCCTTCAGTACTATGTTTCTAGTCTTTCTGGTTAAGAAGCTCTGATGAGTCTGTAAGTATACACGTATCAATAGATCATTACAGAGGTATATTTATTCAGGACTCATATCGGTGTGCAAGGAAATTATATATCCATTGTTAAACAAAAAAATGCAACCTACAAATTAGTAGACAAAACTTGATTTTATTCCAATACTCTTGCCAGCAGAAAGGGAGAGAGCATAGACCAAGGCTGAATACCCAGGAGTACCCAACTCCATAGGGGATTATAGACCACCTAATGTTTGCTACTTGGCTTTATCCAGAGGAAAAGTAAATGTTCTCATTTTTCTCGTATCTTCACGATCAGAGGTGGTGACAACGTGGAACAAGTCACTCTACCTCTCTACAGAAACTCAGAAATAGGAGCGCTGTCTTCATGGGTGATTACATTTCAAAGAAATAGTACCCAGGTCCTTGAGAAAGGCATTCCTGGGTTGTAAAACTGGCAAGAAACTTTCTTAAAAGACTTCTATTTCAAAAGAACAGAGAAAGGAGTTATAATCACAAGTTTGTAAAGTAAGCACTCCAGGAAAAGGAAGGTCAGAGGCTTGGAGTCAGGAAGAAGTCAAACTGAGGGACACTTCAAGGCTCTCTTGGTCACGATAGGGTACACCCAGCTTTGATGCCCAAACCCCAGGTGTTCTATTTGATGAAAAATGCAACATGAGGCACGGTTTGAGTGTAACTCCGAATCTGCACTGACCAAATCAACTGGTTGCTTTGGAATGTAGCAGCACAGCCACTGACGAACACATAGTCTCTTGCAAAAACAAGGAAAATGAGAAAGAAGCAGAAAGGAATAGCATTTGCTGAGTTTTTTCCTGTTCCAGGCCTTGTACCCTGGAAGTGTGCATGCCTTTAACAGCAACCCTGGTGAGTTGGTGATCATGTGTATTTAACAGATTGGGGGGAGGAGGTTCTGCTTTGATTTGCTTGATGTCTCAAAGTGGAATAGTTGTCAGAGCTGGTATTGGGTTTAATGTTAATGTGGTCTGGTTTCCAAAGACCACGATCAAAGCATTTAATGATTCTACCTTCTAAAAGCGCAGAGTTATGGACTGAAAAATGAACGATTTCGGTTGAGTAGAAATTGAGAGGATCTTGGGAGTAACGATGAGAGAAGGGAGCTTTATTCTCTAGCTCTTGTGAATGGTAGAGATAGCTGGCAATTCTATTCTACCTCACATTAAGTTCTTCTAGGAAATTAGACCGTCCTTGTTTCTACTGGATCTGATTAATCAGAGAGATAGACATTTTTAAAAGAAAAATAAGTCCATGGTATTGTATTCCAGAAACCTGGACCAAAGGAGTTTACATTAATGGATTGTGCTCAATGAGATTTCTTTAAATTTTTTTTAATGTTTATTTATTTTTGAGAGAGACAGAGTGTGAGTGGGGGAGGAGCAGAGAGAGAGGGAGAAACAGAATCCAAAGCAGGCTCCAGGCTCTGAGCTGTCAGCACAGAGCCTGACGCGGGGCTCAAATTCATGAGCCATGAGATCGTGACCTGAGCCGAAGTCTGACACTCAACTGACAAAGCCACCCACACACCCCTGCTCAAGGAGATGTCTAAACAATTGTCCATATGCTGTGATCCTCAACAAGGAAGATAGGTCACTGAGGAGTCTTTGGGGAAATGGACATAAAGGCAGACTGTGCAACTTTCTGGAAATAGTATGGTTTCAATGCCCCAGGGATCTGTTTTTCAGGGTCTGCCTTCCTATTATGTTCTTTCCTTCCTTCCTACCTGTCAACAGTGTATACAGTCATGAATTCTCTGCTTTCTTATTTGCCATTAGTGAATGTTGTGGCTTCACATGACCAAAACCCTGTGGAAGAAGCAGAAGGTTTCTGACTGAGGTCAGTCCAGTATTATAAAATCCTGGATTTTCAGGATATATCCTGATTATTTATTTATTTTATTTATTGTGTTTGTTTTTATCTAAGAGTTTGGTATTGTAGTTTGGTATTATCTAAGAGAGAGAGAGAGAGAGAGAGAGAGAGAGAGAGAGAGTTCAGAGATATACTTATGTAAGTACTCCTGACAAAAATCTTGAAAATACCATGGAAAGAATAAATAAACTTCTACCACACCAGAGAATATGGTAAAATTTTTTTCCTTAAAATAAATGTCTTAAAAATCCAATTATTGAAATATAAAACCAGTAGAGAAAATCTTGCAAGTCATAAGTATACAGACCAATAAGCTGTCCTGAAATCAGTAACTCATGGAACTACTACTCAGGCCAAGAACTAAAGTGTTTACAGCACCCCAGATGCCCCACTGTGCTAGCTTCCAATCAGAACCCCTGCCTGTGGGACACTAACAACCTGTGGTCTCCTGTATCCACTGTGAGCTTTGGTTCCTACAAAGGCCAGTCCAGTTTTGGTGTGTCTTTACTGCTGGTATGTAAATTTTTGGGTTTTAACCCGATATCCTGGGGGACTGGGTCTGAGCTTGTTTTCATCCATCATGGTCTGTCTAGAACCCCACTCAACTTCTCAGCTGTTTAGCTGCCTCTTCTAGAATGTGCAGATGCCCTAGAGGAAAAGTAGTAGCTCCAAATATTGAGCTTTTTTCTCTAGGATTCCTGGTCTCTAGCATCTTGCTCCTGTCATTCCTCATTGTGTTATTATCACTCTAAATTCAAATTTTCTGTTTGTTTTCAGTGTGAAGGTGAGCGTAAGACACTTATTTTACCATTACCAGCAGCAGAGCTCTGTGTCCCAGGCATTTATGCCACCCTCATAACACTGTTTGACATCGGAATAGGATGTGTGTGCATGCACACACACACACACACACACACACACACACACACACACACACACGTGTGCCAACAAGGAAATAGGTTTAGAAAGGTTAAGCGATTCTCCCAACATTATATTCCTAGTAAATAGAAGTCTTAGTCTGTTGCTCTATACATGACTTTAATTTGCCTCTGAGAAGGGCATTCAGGAGTTTGAAAATACAATGGTGCCTACTCGTTCTCACAGGGCAATCCATACCTTAACATAGCTCTTCGGCATTTTATAAATAAAATGGAATCTGACCAGGATATAATCATTCATTGCTAACTTTTGTCTCTGTGACATTGATTTAGTGTCAGCAAAGTCTTTTGATTACAGTTGATTTTCAAGCATCCTTTAATTTAATTGGGGGTATGGCATCCTAGAGCTAATAGGGCATTTTTCTTTTTGATTCTTATCCTCAGAAAGACTCAGATCAGCTTGTTGTTTCAAATTGTGAGCTCTTGAGCTGGAATGCCTGGATTCAGTCTTGACTCTGTTACTTACCCTGTGATTTTGCACAAGTTAATATCACTTGTGTGAGGCTCAGTGTCCTCAGTAGCACATTACGGCCGGCGAGAGTTCCTGTCACATAGAAGCCTGGTGAGATTAAGTGTCTGGCCCTGAAAACATTGGCAGTGCGCTTAAGTACGTATTTGCGATTGTTTTAATTTTATGGTACCTCGAAGTCAGTGTTTATTTTATTATTTTGGTATCTCGACTATCATATTGTGGTATCTTACTGCATTTTCAGTTGTTTTGTAAGGCTTTGATCAAGGGTCAAGCCCTTTTCTGAACCACGATGTACCAAAATCTATTCTTTATACTGGCTCTCATCAATTTTAAAATATCAGAATCTAAGCAGGATTTCAGGTTGCTTTCATTGTACTCACATGGCTACTTGA
This sequence comes from Panthera tigris, assembly GCF_018350195.1. Classification (NCBI taxonomy): domain Eukaryota; kingdom Metazoa; phylum Chordata; class Mammalia; order Carnivora; family Felidae; genus Panthera; species Panthera tigris. The sequence continues at coordinate 32,929,665 of NC_056673.1, read as the reverse complement.
GTTCTCCTGGAAAAATAAAGAATGCCCAGAAACTTAAAAGATTCCTGTGTGACTCAACTACCCATGATACAAGGTGAGAGTGTCATGTAACCACTTCTCATGAATAATTTTTTTAACAATGTGTGATAATGCTCAATTATTAATAGTAAACTATGGCAAGAATTAATCCTAGATCAGTGTAAGTTTGTGTTTATATGCGTCTGGGCCAGACCAACTTGGCTGGGGTTGTGGTGTGAGGATGAAATCTTTAAGAAGTTAGCATTATCAAAATTACATGTATTCAATGCATGAAGTAAAAAACCTACCACCGTTAACTTTTCTCTTCAAATAGGCTCTTGGTCTGTTGAAGTCCTTGGGCGAAAATTGTAGGCCATAACCCAATCCCCTTATATATCCAACCACAAAGAGACAGGCCTTTCCCCTCATTATTTATTTTATCACAAAACATCCACTGGGCATGAGGAGAAAATTCTGCTTTTGGGGAATTGTTCATGATTTTTCTGCTTTGTGATAGATGCCGCTGCAACCAGTGCAGGAAGGTGAATGGTCTGTTCTTAAAGAGTATTGGAAAATGACAGAGCAGATTGTCTAAATATTATCAGTTAATTCAACATTTTCAAATCATCTCTAGTACCCTTGGCATCCATCAGCTTCCTGCCTTTAAAACACACGTGGCCGTCTGAACTCGCAGACAACCCACTGGCTGACTGGCTGAGTAGGCAGATTGGTCCATCTGGATTACATCTTCCATTCCCCCAGTGTAAGTACCCAAGATGCTTTTATAGAAGAAGCTCTGCTTCTGCTTTGTTGACATGTTTATCATGGCTGGACCAAAAGGGAAAATCTCTTTTTTTGTTCTGGAAGTATATGAAGTGGGCAAGGTCACCTCTACGTCCTCTCCTCTGTACACAGACCTCTATGTCTTGGGCATTCCCCCAAGTAAACAACATGAAGAAACAAAGACTGGAAAACTCAGGAACTTGTCTAGCCAACCCCTTCAACTCCATGCCCCCTCTTTCCCCCCTTCCTAACAGACAAAGGAACCCCAGTGCTCTGGGAAATGGGATGCACTTTCCTGTGTCTTTCTCAAGGCCAGTAGCAGTACTCATTCACTATCATCCGCTTTACCTACCTTATTGCTTCTCAGTGTCCACATACCCATTCGGTTATTAATAGCAATCTATATGAGCTCCTTTGTTAAACCCTGATAAACAGTGGCAGTGGCACAGCCTACTGGATGAGGTTGAAGAATGCATAGTCAAAGGCTGGTTAAGATCTCCCTCCACCCTTCGCTAGCTCTGTGACCTTGAGGATATTAATTTCCTTCTCTCGGCCTCAGGTTTATCTTCTAGAAAATAATGGGAAGTAATTGTAACCACACTACAGAGTTTATGTGAACATTAAATGAGATAATGCACATAAAACACTTAGTGTAGAGTATGGAAACATAAATTTTCAACAAAGGGCAAGTGTAATTAGAAGTCCCAGCCTGGTATATCAGAAGGAGATGAAGATTTCGCTATTTGAGCCCTAGTCATATTATTTCCTTCATTTTCCACATCTGTTAAATTAGAAAGATTCAGCCCACACCTTGGGACTCCTCGTATGTGAAATATTTAGTCTGACACTCAATCATAAGATTCATAGGGTTAGGAATGAAAAGGCTATGACATAATCTTAAGTATTTTTCTTGGACCATAACTTAATAAACTGAACTTACATTATCCTTCCAAAAATATAATTAATTTTATCTTGTGGTACCCCTGGAATTAAAGTCCCCTAGTAAAGCTATTCTTCCATAATCAATAGCTAAATTTGCAGATTGGAATTCTTTGGATCGCAGGACCACTGTGAATTACTAATTAGGTCCCAACCAGAGGAATGTATGTAACAAAGACTTGCACAGGGGACAGAGGCAGTTGATGAAACTTCTTCATGTGTTCTTCTCAACAGAGCTGGCTGTTTAATTGATTCCAAAATCAATTTTCAATTAGTGGTGCTTTGGCATTTAATATTAGCTGTTAAAATTGTGGGGAACAGTAAAGAGAAAAGCATGTGACTTAGTGATTGCTTTTGCCTGCACAATGGAAACTAAAAAGTCGGAGACACTGTTGCAATATGATGCATTTCAAAAAGGATGCAATGCTTTGGAAACACACAAGGCACTGTGGTAGATTCACTTGCTGATGGCTAGGAAGTCAGCTAGTGGCCCTGATAGTTACTGATTTTTTCCTTACGTTTATTATCTTCAGTTCTTCAGCATTTGAATCCACAACATAGTCTCCTGTCTCTACCCCAACAAACTTTGACAAAGAGGAAGGGAAAGATTTAAAAAAAGAAAAATGAGAACAAAATGAGGCAGGTCTAGGTTTGTAAGCTTTCAAAATCTCCTTCCCGCTCTGGGCCTTTGTATCACAAAACACATGACCCAGCACATGCCTCTAAAGCAGAGTAAGGAGCCACCTCTCTTTCAGAGAGAGAGATACCTTTGTTCATGTGTTCATGCACTATATTGTTTCCAATCTTAGAAATTCTGCAAACCTCACAGTGTTATGGTTTGTGGGTTAGGTCTGAATCAAACAGATGTCCTCCAAACCAGAGGGAGCACCTGGAATTTGCAGGAATTCCTTAGCAGCAGTAACTAGAGCCCAGATCAGGAAGACAGTTCCTTATGGCATCTTTATTCATATGTATATTGGCTCAGTCCTGATTGGCTGATGGAAACTACAGGAAAACTTTACTAATATGAATATTTAGGATAAATATGACATATGAATATCCTAAATATTCATATTAGTAAGGTTTTCCTGTACTTTATATATGTACTGTACTTCACATATATGAAGTTCATAATATATATGTATTTGATGTATATATAAAGTCATCATTTTATATATCCCTTAATGGAGGAATTGTAGGAAATTGCTTCTTATATTCTTTTTTAAACTGCCTTTCTTATTTTTCTTTTCTGCCTATCCAAGCAGGGGAAATTGTGATGGGGTAAACAGAAAACCATCTCAAAAAACATTCGGGGCCATCAGGCACAAACTTAAGTAAACAAAGGCACAGTTGTCACTTTGGAAGGATAGACAGTTCCTTATATTACATCACCAGGAAAGCCTGATACAGTGTTTGGCACTGAGGTGCTAATTGCTGTTAATGAATGAATACATGAATGGATGAATGAAAGTGATCTTTAGAGAATGATTGGATCCAGGTGTCCGTCTCATTCCTCTGCACCATAAGCATATAAACACATTTTCTTTCCCACCTCCAGGGGAGAGCACTGCTGTGCAAGGCTCCATATCAGGTTTCATGGGCTAGTTGGCTGTCAGTTTGATGCACATTCTAACTGCAAGCAGGGCAGACCGAGCATTTCAATAAGGTCATCTCAAGCAGGCTCATACTCGTGAACATCACAAAGAGAAAAGTATTTCATGGCTATGGTCTAGCAGTGGTTTTATCCTTCTGCAGACTCTGCTGACCACTCAGCCCACACTGGCCAGTACATGGAATGTGTAAGAGCCATGTGTGTTTTGTTTCGTTGAAGTGTAATGTCAGTGTATTCCTTCAAGTGTTCAGTGTATTGTGATCTTGAGAACCAAACAGGATTAAATAGGCATATTTATTTATTTATTTTGCCTGACAAGTTCATCATCATATTTTTAGAATATGATTTTCCATCACAAAACTAACACCATGTAAACAAAAAGTTATTGAGTTAAATAAGAGAAAATCAGTGCAACGGAAATATCAATCAAAGATTTTGCCTGGGGTAATGCCTTTGTATGCCATTCTAAAATTTGTTTAGCAAGCATATTTAGGAATGTCTAATCTAAACTACTAATGTAATGGCTAATGGAGAAAACTCTCAGGAGATATATTGAACTGTAAAGTAAAATCACTCTCATTTTACCACCATATACAAATGGCTTTAAAGTCATAGGACTCTCTCTCTGTAGGGCACAAGAGGAAAATAGCCTCACACATTTATACACACGTGTTTAGTACATAGCTGGACCCCTGGAACTTACTGTGTCGTTGCTGCAAACAAAGCATGGTTTTGTATAAACTCAAGTTCTCTGAAAGATGTGATGATGATAAGACCCACTGTAATAAAACATAACGGGAAGCCTGATGCTTTCAACATTGTGGCTTTCATCTTCACAAAATTATGCAAATTAAGAATCTGTATGCTCATGTGTTTTCGGATGAGAAAACTGAGGTGCAGAGAGTTCCATTAGCTTGCCTGCTGTGGCACAGTGGCTCATCAGCATGGCCAGCCATCATGGATTTTCATGAATGTTTCTTTAAAAATTTCTTCTTTCCTATGCCATACAGATCTTGACAGTGGGAAGAAACTCTGTTGTTTCCTTTAGGGAACCATAGAATGATTATTCATACTATTTGGATTCCAATTGTAAAAGTGTTGCACTGCGTCTTTGGATGGGAACCTAGAGACCTAACAGCAGAATTTCCAAAATAAGCCTTTCTGCCCAGTAGCGATCCATGTTCAGTGCTCTCATTCTGTTTACTGAGGGAAGGCATTTCTCTGTGTATTTGCTGACTGCTCTAAGTAAAGACACTTAACAAGGAAATAATGGCCCCATGGGTGAAAATCATAAAATGGAAAACCCCAAGGCATGTATATTTTATTACATTAAATTAAAGACACACCATCTACTATATCCCACCCAGTAAACAAAGGAGAAGCAAGAATGCTAAGCAAATATTTTTATTAAGAGAATAGCTTTTATTGGTTCTATAATATTCATTAAATTAATACATGTTTATTGTAGAAATTTGTATAATAAAAAACAACAAAATTGCACAAAACTCACCAAAAACACTAGCTAAAAATAAGCATTGAAAACATGTTTCTGATTTCTTCAAATAACTTTATAAAAACCTGTGATTAGACTCTGTATTCTGTTTTGTAGTTTGGTTTTTAATTAATAATATATATTTAGAATGTTTTTCTTTTATTACATATTTCTATAAAGAATTCTAACATTTGCCTATTAATGTGTCATGTATAATGTAACCAATTCCTTATTATTACCCATTTTGATGACTAATATTTCATGAACTTAACAGTTTGATAAACAATTTTCTTTTTTTAAAATGTTTATTTTTTAATTTTTAATTTTTATTTTTGAGAGAGAGAGAGAGACAAAATGCGAGAAGGGGAGGGGCAGAGAGAGAGGGAGACCCAGAATCCAAAGCAGTCTCCAGGCTCTGAGCTGTCAGCACAGAGCCCCAGGCGGGGCTCCAACTCACAAACTGTGAGATCATGACCTCAGTTGAAGTCGGAGGCTTAACTGACTGAGCCATCCAGGCGCCCTGATAAACAATTTTCTATATAAATGTTAGAAAAGAAATTCTTTGTCAAAAAGAACTAAGTACTTTTTTTTTAATTAAAAAAATTTTAAAACGTTTTATTATTGGGGCACCTGGGTGGCTCAGTTGGTTGAACGTCTGACTTCAGCTCAGGTCATGATCGTGCAGTCCGTGGGTTTGAGCCCTGCGTTGGGCTCTGTGCTGACGGTGGGGAGTCTGGAGCCTGTTTCAGATTCGGTGTCTCCCTCTCTCTGACCCTCCCCCATTCATGTTCTCTCTCTGTCTCAAAAATAAATAAATGTTAAAAAAAAATTAAAAAAACAACAGCGTTTTATTATTTATTTTTGACAGAGAGACAGAGAGAGAGCACGCGCACTCAAGAGAGAGTGCAAGAGCCCGGAGGAGGGGCAGAGAGCAGGAGACAGAATCAGAAGCAGGCAGGCTCCAGGCTCTGAGCTGTCAGTACAGAGATGGATGTGGGGCTTGAACTCATGAGCCACTGTGAGATCATGACCCTAGCCGATGTCAGATGCTTAACCGACTGAGACACCTAGGTGTCTTAGGACTAAGTAGTTTTTTAAGGAGTTGTGACACATGTTATCAGTCAGATACATAAAGCCCTTCTAGACCCACTAAACCAATGTGTGATGCATGTGTAGGTGTGTTAACCTACAGCTTTTCCAGCATTAGATATTTGCATTAAAACTAGTTCTGGGAAGGTGACCGCTGAAAATTCTACCTGATGCCTTAATGCTTTATATCTACTTGACATTTATCTTGATTATTACATGTATTTGTGTATATATACATGCTTTTTTATTGGCTATTTTTTACTTTTATTTTTGGAAAAAAATTTGTTTCCTAATAGGATTATGTATCTTTCCATATTGATTCCAAGAATTATTTATATACTAGGACTAATACTCCTCAGGTTGTCATTATATTGCATATATGTTCTCTAGCTTTTTTTTCCCATTTTATTTGTCTTTTTATGCACTAATATATGCTTTTCTCTCATGTCATACACGGACAGCTTATATGTGGTAGATAAAAGAAATTCTTTCGAAAGTCTTTTTTTTTTTTTAACTTTTTTTTTTTTTCAACATTTATTTATTTTTGGGACAGAGAGAGACAGAGCATGAACGGGGGAGGGGCAGAGAGAGAGGGAGACACAGAATCGGAAACAGGCTCCAGGCTCTGAGCCATCAGCCCAGAGCCTGACGCGGGGCTCGAACTCACGGACCGCGAGATCGTGACCTGGCTGAAGTCGGAGGCCCAACCGACTGCGCCACCCAGGCGCCCCTCGAAAGTCTTAAAATATAGTCTCCTTTCTATAGATGCTGGAGAGGATGTGGAGAAACGGAAACCCTCTTGCACTGTTGGTGGGAATGCAAACTGGTGCAGCCACTCTGGAAAACATTGTGGAGGTTCCTCAAAAAATTAAAAATAGATCTACCCTAAGACCCAGTAATAGCACTGCTAGGAATTTACCCAAGGGATACAGGAGTGCTGATGCATAGGGGCACTTGTACCCCAGTGTTTATAGCAGCACTTTCAACAATAGCCAAATTATGGAAAGAGCCTAAATGTCCATCAACTGATGAATGGATAAAGATGTAGTTTGTATATACAATGGAATACTACTTGGCAATGAGAAAGAATGAAATCTTGCCATTTGCAGCAACGTGGATGGAACTGGAGGGTATTATACTGAGTGAAATAAGTCAAGCAGAGAAAGACAGATACCATATGTTTTCACTCCTATGTGGATCCTGAGAAACTTAACAGATGACCATGGGGGAGGGGAAGGAAAAAAAAAAGTTAGGGAGGGAGCCAAACCATAAAAAACTTAAAAACTGAGAATAAACTGAGGGTTGATGGGGGGTTGAGGGGGGAGGGGAGGGTGGGTGATGGGTATTGAGGAGGGCACTTGTTGGGATGAGCACTGGGTGTTGTATGGAAACCAATTTGACAATAAATTTCATATTAAAAAAAATAAAAAAATATAGTCTCCTTGATACATACACATATGAATACACATATATTCAGGGAGGTGGAAAAATACTGCAATATGATAGTATTCATATTATTAAGCCTAAAGTTGTCCACAGCATTCCCTAATTATCCTTTTATTATCTGTAAAATCTGTAGTGATGTCACTTCTCTTATTCCTGTAATTGATAACGTGTATTCTGTATCTTTTGTTTTTGCCTGTTCAGTCTGGCTTTGGGCTTTCATCAATTTTATTGTTCTTGTCAAAGAGTTAGCTTTGGTTTTAAAAGCGAGCACTAGAACAAATATTCATGGATAAATAGTGTATGTTATATTATGCTCGAAAAAGAGCCAATTGCACCATATACAAAATAGTAACAGTTCTATTAAAACTCCTCAGGCTGTTTTTAGAAGAAATAATTGATCAACACTGCCAAAATTGTTAAATATTAGTATATATGGTGCTTTTGTTTTGCTTTTTTTTTTTTTTTTTTTAAAGCAACTCTGCATTAAGTGGGGAAGCATGGGAGAAGAGTTTAGGATAAGAATATTTGAAGAATTCAGGATAAGGACATTTGAGCTATAAAGCTACTTTTTATTTAACATTGTGTGGATCAGTCAGGTGTAGTAATAATTTCAAAAGACATTCACAGAAAGCTATCACTGCTCTTTGAATAAAAAATTATTAAATCAGTGTTACCTCTAAAAATATTAAAGATAAAGAAATTCTATAGAAAAGTTTAGATTATGTTTCCTTTGAAAAAATAATAATAACAAAAGAAAACGTCAACAGATTGTGAAAGTGTAAATTAGGACAATTCCTTTGAAATAAACATTTTGGCAGTATGTGATTCAAACCAGTAGTAAATACTTTGATCTGGCAATTCTCAGTCTGGGAATCTTTCCTGAGGAAATAAACTGAAATGAAGGAAAATCTTTATGCCAAAAAATATGTTTATTGTAGTAACATTGTTATTTTAATTGTGAAAATTCAAAGACAACTCTTTGCCCCAAGATATGGCAATAGGTAAATTAATTGGCTCATCCAGTCTTTTGAGTATAATATTATCATTGAAATGTTTACAAGAAACCATATAATAACTTTGAAAAAGCTTGTAAAATAATGTTAAGTAAGTTAAGAAGGATTATGCACAGTCAATTATAATTCTTAATAAGTAAATGCAGATAAGAAGGACTCAAGTCAACATTTTACTGGTATCCATTTGGAAGGAGGATGAAATGGCAGAAAACAGAACAATAACTATAGACACTGAAATTGAAATTAGTCAGCATGTCTTCTTTGTGACTTACTATGTTATATATAACTTGAGTAAGGTACATGATGTGTCTTTTCCTGAGTTTCCTCAATTTTGTAAATTGAGGGATCGTATCAGTGTTATATCATAAGAGTAATGGTTTTATGAAATTGTTTTATTAAATGCATTAACACATATCAAGTATTTAGAACAGAGCCTGAACCAAAACAAACTCTCTGCAAATACTAGCTATAACCTGGATGCTGGGTGGTGTATATTTCTGTATTGTATTTTATATATATATATATATTTTTAAAATGCTTATTTATTTATTTCTGAGAGACAGAGACTGAGCACGAACAGGGGAGGAGCAGAGAGAGAGGAAGACACAGAATCTGAAACAGGCTCCAGGCTCCGAGCTGTCAGCACAGAGCCCGATGTGGGGCTCGAACTCACGGACCGTGAGATCATGACCTGAGCCGAAGCCGGACGCTCAACCAGCTGAGCCACCCAGGCGCCCCCCCCCCCACTTTTTCTAAATATATTTTTAATTAGTAATATTTTTATAACGAAATGGCAGAAAATAGCAGAAACTCACTTATCTAACGTTCCTGCATTTTATTTTCTATTTTCAAATCATTGGGTCTGAGGGAAAAGCTAGAGAATTTTATTTTCCACATTTAGCTCTGACGGCAAGGGGATTTACAAATTTTATGCTCAACTGGACAGTACTGCTGTGTGCGTCCTTCTCTGCCTCTGTGCTGCTCTTACTTTCTCCACCAGCACAGCCAGGCCAAACATAATCAAACTTTCATAGATTGGCTTATGTCGATCATTGATTTTCCTGGTTTATAAACATCAAAACAATCTCGAAAAAAGCCAGAAAATCAAATTTAAATTGCTTGGGTTCAGTATTTTTGACACTACGATTTGTGATATATTTAATCACTCTAAGAGCAACTTTTCTTGTGGAGTAAAATGCACTATCATCCAAAAATGTCTCTTGCCCACAAATCCTAAAACAAAATGCATATTTTTAATGGACAGGCCAGAAGATTATGCAATTTAAAAATAGTCATACATGGACAGCTTATATGTGGTAGATAAAAGAAATTCTTTCAAAAGCCTTAAAATATGGTGCCCATTTAACTGGAATGAACTTTTTACTGATTTATCAGTCCCTTCCACTTAACGTTTCTGCTGTTGCCATTACTTAATATTTTTCCCTAACAACCATCAGCCATATTCACATAAAAAACCACAACTTTTAAGGAAGATCTTTCTAAGAACCATTTTAATTTTAAGAAGGAAAAGAAGCAACTCAAACTAACTTAGAAAAGGAATTTATCAGCTTAGGTAGTTTAAAACTACAGAATTAGTTTTGATTTCAGGCACAACTAAGTCCAGGATCTCAAATAATCCATCAGTTACCAAATAATTTTTCTTTTGACAGTTTTTGCTATACATGTCTAAGTTTTTATGACATTCATAGGCATGCTACCTTCACTAGGTCACAAGCTACCTTTTAACAGCTCCAGGATGATACTGTGTGTATTTCTTTTTTTTTTTTTTAATTTTTTTTTTTAACGTTTATTTATTTTTGAGACAGAGAGAGACAGAGCATGAACGGGGGAGGGTCAGAGAGAGGGAGACACAGAATTCGAAACAGGCTCCAGGCTCTGAGCCCTCAGCACAGAGCCCGACGCGGGGCTCGAACCCACGGACAGTGAGATCGTGACCTGAGCCGAAGTCGGACGCTTAGCTGACTGAGCCACCCAGGCGCCCTGATACTGTGTGTATTTCAAGTACAGAGAACAAAAGCTTATTTTTCTGAATTTTTAGAACTTGACCTTACTGGCTATGATTGGTCTTGTTTGGATCACATACCTATTGCCAAACAATCACTATGGACAAGATTACAGGGAATATACTGAATTGGACAAAATTAGGACACTGTCCAACCCTGGAGTTGGAAGATGTCCAACCCATGCAAGCTATAAAGACAGAGTAGATAAAGGGGTGCTTCTCCATGTCATTTGGGGTGCTGTTACAAAGAAACAGTAAAGGGGCACATTGAAATATTAAAAGTGCACTATGGTAAGATAATAATTTATATGTTCACAGTGTGTGTGTGTGTGTGTGTGTGTGTGTGTATGTGTGTGTGTCTGCATGTGTATGCATGGATAAAAAAGATAAATCTCTATTTAGATAGATGGGTAGGTAGATAAATGATACAGATATTTGTACATGCATTGATAGGACTGAACGTGTTAGTATGTTATGATACAACTTAATTTTTTTTTCCTACCACTGCCCTCAAACATGCACTGTTGAATCTTTTCTTCTGTCTCTCAACATTTTGAGGGGATCTCATATCTGTCTAGTCCCTTTTGAATGTAAGAATAGTCTCATTTTTTAGGTTTTAACATCCAGCCTAAATAAATAAGTATTTAAATAAGTAAATAAAAATGAAAATACATACAAATAAATAAACAAAAATAAAATAAAATAAGATAAAATAAAATAAAATCCAGTCTAAATTACATTGAATCACCACTTCCATTTTTCATCCAATTCAGTGATCTTTACACCCCCTCATCTCAGGCCTGATTGCTGGCCTGGGTGTCTGCAGACAGAAAGTGAGTGGAGGTTTGTTCTTCTCTCTTACTCCACTTTTCTCTACACCCTGTTTCAGGTTCCAGCAGAGTTGGAAAGAGGGGGCAATGGAAGCAAGAGAATCAGAAATACTTTCCAGTTGGCATTCTCCACTTTGCTCTCGTGCCTTCTGTTAATATCATGGTTGACTCTTCCAGAGGGTCTCAGAGGATTCTTCAGTGACGTCATTCCCGTTCATACTTTATCCTCTTCCATGACCTGCCACCCTTTGTTCTTACACACTGGGGACTGTCTCTAGCTTCTCTCTGTGGGAGTTTCCTCCCCCTGTCAAGCAGTCCTTTTGCAGGGATCGCTTTTAAGAGATCTCACACAGTTATTTCATTAGTCTCTTCTGACCCTGTGGAAAACATTGTACACCTCTGCCTTGCCAAAAGCTCTTGGCACCTTGTTCCTACAGCCCTTCCCCTCTCCGTGTCTACTCCAACCAGCCTCCAGGATTCAGTCTTCTCTAGGTGAGAAGCAGCCACCTCGTGTACCTCTCTGTCTCAGAATGCCCCCAGATCTGGGAGACATAGGCTTCTTTGTCCCGGGATCTCACTCACCAAGCTGTGCTTTACCCCCTCAGTG